>NC_140185.1:28773056-29973056 GCF_965226575.1 Pagrus pagrus | reverse complement strand
ACTGTAGCATCATATGAGATATATTGTAGCGTGTTTGAGTAAGGATTAACCCAAAAACAGGCACAATGCCGTGGGGGACGGTGCATTCTGGAGAGCTAATTAGACATTGGTAGTTTTTGCAGTGTCTTGTGGCAGCTTTAGACAAAATCAATGTGTCTTGGATCATTTTAGTGTCTACAACTTAAGCCTTCTGTGATTTAATTGAGTCAGTTGAGTTTAGTTGAGCACAGTCAATAACTTCCTTGATCAATGTGTCCAGTGTTCTGATTAAGATATCGACGATATCAACATTTAATTGGTAATAACTGATTAGCAATTTTCCAGAGGTTTAATATGAGAAACTTTATGTTCCTGGCCCTGCCTTACATTTCTTTAAATTATGGTTTGGACACATTTTCCACACCTCTGGAAGTGTAAATTGGCATTTCACAGGAAGTGATTAAATTAAATTAAGTGTTTTTATTAATTTACACTACATTATTACAGTGAAAAGATGGTGTTGAGCTACGTGCAGTCCACCTGTGACTCTACCGTGGAGTGTCCCCTGGTAAAGGCTAGAGACAGCTGTGGTTGTCATGTAAAGTGCACACAGCCCTTGGCTACAATAATGCCAGCTACCAACAGGGGGCAGAATTGTAAAGCACCAATAGAGACACACACCAGTACATAGTCACAATGTATGCTGGTTGCATGTGTGTTTGTGAGTGAATGAGAGTGTAAAGAAGTGTGTGTGTGTGTGTGTGTGTGTGTGTGTGTGTGTGACAATGACTTTCTGGAACTTGGTGACTATATTATTGGACCGGACAGGAGGTTCTTTACATGCTAAAGAACAGATTGTATCTGTTCACGCCTGCCAGCGTCACTGGATTTATTATACCTGAACAGACTAATTAATGAATCGAGTGAGCTGCCTGTTACGATGTCAAAGGACACACCTTGGGTTAGTGGGAAGAAGGAAAATGGGAGCAAGAAAGGACGGCGAACCACTGGCTCATTACTATAGTGAGCAGGGATTTTTTATCTTTATAAATGGCCTTCGACCTGCTGAAGATGGTCAGGCTTTATCCTACTGGAACTGGCATCTTGATTTTATCCAGGAATAAAGAAAAGCGTTGATGTCCAGTTTGATGACTGATTTGGAGGCTTCTAGCTTACAGTGCAGACTGATCAGACAACATTGAGACTGTCTCCCTCCAACACTGGTGGTTGTGAAGTCTCCTACAAAGCAGCTTAAGTCCCACAAAACAAAATATCTAGGGTAATCACAATTGTATCCCCACACTGTTGCAAGCGCAGGTCACCAACATTTTCACCTAATTATACTGAATAAGGTCCAGTATGTTGTTCTTATTAATACATCATTCACCAATAGTCTTACAGATTGGCCTGTGTCTGAGACCTACAATTTAGATTATTGTTAATATGTCACTTACAACTTGTGACAGTCCCCACTAGCTGTAAGACTACTGTGGTTAAATCACCACAACCTGATCCAAGGGTCTTTCCTTTCCAGGATATCGAGCACTCTATGACCTCCAGTTCTTTCCAAAAGTTCTAGAAAGAGTCTCAGAAACATTTGGACAAGTACATTTTACTGTCTGCTTTCCTGTCACTCTACTGAAACTGCACTTACTAGAGTGGTGAATGATCAACTATGGATTCAGATTCCACCTCAGTGCTTCTATTGCTGGGTCTCAGTGCTGCTTTGAAACCATAGGACACTGTATGGATTGACTGCGAAATCAATTTGGTGCCCCCGGCATGGCTCTTCCATGGTTAATGTCTTAGTTTGTTTCCTATAGTAACACTGCATCAGAGTTTTCTAATGTGAACTATGGTGCATCTCAGGGCTTGCTTATTGTCATAGTTAAATGGTAACTGCACCATTTTTACACGTTAAAGTGTGTTTACAGATCTTTGGGAGCGCTATTACATATACGAAACAAGTATTATAAAGACTTTTCTGGCTCCACAGGAAGCTACATGTATTTGCCTCCAGTGACGTCGCTGCATTGTGGGTAATGTAGGCACTAGGCACCTCATGTGTGCAGATGCAATCAGTTAACAAGCAGAAAATAATGATCGCTGATTACGATGTGGTGTCATTACTTTCTGAGCCCTTTCCCCCCAACACATACCAGACATATTCAGTTAGTTAGTGTCTGAGTTGCACGGAAATATATTCACAGTGAAACATTGGGTATATCTTGCTAATGTTGAGCTGCATTCCCCGTAGCCTATTTTTCCGATAGGTGTTTTCGTACTTCTCCAAAGCCCCAAACCCACATTTTCATCTTTCCACCTCATCTATGAGATCACCTGGCAACACATGAAGTCCTCAGTGGGTTAATTCATTCAAAGTTACCTTTTTGAAAATGTGGCATGAGGCATCGTAGGCTTTGAGGGCTGATATAATAACTAAAAAAAGTGAGTGGGCTGAAACAGGAACATCAGCACCAACTGCTTCAAGGATGTGTGTGTGTGTGAGTGTTTGCAGATACGTGGGCAGGAACAAGGTAGCGGCAACTCATGTCGTGATAAGATGACTTAAATGTATGTCTGTGTTGGTGTGTTTGTGTTTGTGTGTGTGTAGGAGTACATCCAATTTCAGATCATAACTCGACGACTTGTGTTTGTTGTTCACACTGTAGCAACATAGTGCCAGGGACGAAGAGAAGACTATTAACATGGAAAAAGGTTTTCAGAAAGCAACAGTGAGTGAACAAATGAAGTTGTGTTACTGTGCCTATTCATGCGTAGTAGAGTAGAGTAGTATGTGCATATGTGTGTGTGTCTATCCATGTGTCTGTTTCAATTATTTTCCCACTGTTGCATTGTATGCATAACCAGCCCCACATCAAAGTGAACTGTGCCCGCAAGGACATATTTAAAAATCAATGCAGTCTTGGATGTAGCTAAAAAATTTATATCATTCACTGGTGTCTCGCTCTCTTCAGCACACACACCTAAACACACACTGGCACGCTCAGATTCAATATCAGTTACAACTCACCGACAAAACGCCATGTTAGTCACTGATCTCTGTGTGAGCAGCGACAGTGGCTCAATAGCTCTGCTGCTGCAGGATCAAAACCAACACATGGCCCTACATGTTTCATCATTTTTCACAGGTCATCATCTGTGATTCTTCTCACGGTCGAATGTTTGAATTATGTCTCGGCTCCACAGGATCTTCAAAGGGAGGGTAGAACAGAAGGAAATACTTACACTCTTAGAGCCTGCGCGCCTGAATTTTTTACTTTAAAAGGCTGAAATTTGCTTTATTTGATTTACAATTACATGTGAATGTGTTTTGTGTTTCCCATATCTTTCATCATCTCTTACTGGTTCTTATGACCACAATATTGGCCATTGGCTTCTTGTCTTCTGATTGTATTGATGTGATTTCCATTTATACCAAATACATTCAACACCAGGACTGGTCTTCCTATTCTGTGTTCCACAGGCTACAAAAACACTTACTTTGGAGTTAGTGTTAGGTTTAAGATCATTTTTCGTTCTGTCGTATGCTAGTGTTCATGTTTTAACCAAGAAGGAGCTCTTTTCATAGCCTTCAACTGATTTCTGTGGCTATGAGGCAGCAGCAGAAAGAAGCTGTAATCACAAAACGTGCTGTAAAAAAAAAATCGTATAGAGATTTAGTGCAATATTTTCTCACTAAATGAAGGTACTAGATACTAGTTTTACATATAGATACATAACAACCTTTTTTATAATTTGAAGAAAACAAATGTGATCCAGACACATCC
Source organism: Pagrus pagrus (assembly GCF_965226575.1). Lineage (NCBI taxonomy): Eukaryota > Metazoa > Chordata > Actinopteri > Spariformes > Sparidae > Pagrus > Pagrus pagrus. Next base: position 29,969,286 of record NC_140185.1, on the reverse strand, counting down.
AGAAGATACACAGCAACATCTGTATTTGTTTGAAATTATATATTGGCGATTCTGACCACTTAATAAACATAAATTCAAGATTTAATCTCCTTTAAGCTCTGTTTTGGTCTCAACCATCTTCTCTGCAAATATTTGACACTTAAAATGCTAAATGCACAGCTGTGTTTACCAGCTCATTTTGCCTGTCTGCTTGGCAGGTAGCATAAAGTGAGTTTTTCTTGCTTTTTTTAACCTTAAAAAGCATCCCTCTGTTACTCCAGACAACACTGTTGAGAACAGTGAGATCAAACCAAAGCATTAAAATTGCAAGCCTTAAAACTCGAACAATGAGCTGAAAGACACTCTGTGGAACTGAAGGGAGCTATAGAGCCGGGTGATAACTCCTCATTGGTGTATCACAACAAATGACCCTTTTCACATTACACATTGCCATTTGATCCAATGTTAATGTAAACATATTTATTATAGTAGCCTTAACCAAGTGCTTTGACTTACATAACTGTAAGGCTTCTCCAAATACCTTAGTTTAACTTTCGGGAAATAAAGCATTGGGTCATGATATTCTGATTGACCAGAGTCAGATTACTGTAGATGTCAAAGAGGCACATAGGGTGGCAGAGGAGAAAGAGGAATTATAAGGTAAATCATCACTTCCTCTTTAAATGTCTGTGTGTTATACTGAGAAGAATCAAGGTTACTTTTCACTACGTATCACTTAAGTCTTCCTCTTAATGTCTTCTGTTTGGGATATAAGTTACAAACTACAAGAACACCTGCCACATCGTTCTTATAAGCCTGATCTGTTTGCTGGATTACAGATAGAGACACTTTTACAAACACTTAATCGCCCATTCATTTAGAGATGTATTGAGCCAGAGTGGAGCACAGCCTTCCTTATTTGTTTGCAAGCACACATTTTACCATTGATTTAAGAGTCACACATTTTTATCTATTAGCACATTTATTTCCTAATATCGCTCTTGTGATTGTTAAGGGCCTTTGGTTAGGAGCAACAGAGAGGGATAGAAAATCAAGCAAAAGGAGGTGTCAGAGGAGTGCTGCGGCCGCTCCCTCTGGTTGGCTAATAACCTTGTCAAGGCAATCCTGGAAAAAAGTGTCAGTAGACTTTTAAGATCTAATTTTCCCAAAAGATTGTTGCTGTTTTTTTTCGTTTCTCTAGTGATATGCTTCATGTCTTTGAATCGTTTCTCCGTGAGCACTGGAGTTTTGAATTTTCCCATGTGAGATGGCTCCGGATCATAGCCGATTCTCCCGCTTTCCTTCCTTAAGTTATCCCAGCTGGTTTGGCGTTTTCACCAGCACCCTGGACTTCATTAGCTTGTCTGACCTTTATGCCACGATCACAGAGCCTTTCTTAAAATGCCACGACTACTATCGTCGCATGTGGCATATGGTGCCGCAGCGTCTCCACCAGACCACCGCAGCCTCCAGCAACATCAATTCCACTCATGTACAGTGTACACAAGAGGGGTGTTATACTGCTCCCTGCTTGTTTATTTATGTAAACCTATTATACTTATCATCCACAGCAGTATGAAGCCTTTAAGAGTGCAGCCATTAGTCTAACCATATTACCATTTGACTGCAGGAAGTCCGACATATTTCGTGAATGATTCCCAGTCTGGCAAAACACATTATATTCACTATAAAACAGGGCTCTGCTATCGCTACACAGTCTAATTGTTTGCTCCAACGGGACTATTGTTTTGACACTGAGAGAGCCCTAACTCTATTATTGGATGTGTTGCTATCCCATATCAAATCAATGCTGTATATTATATAGCAAATTATGTGAGATAAAGATTGCAGGGACACTGCAAGTCTCTACCATATTTGACTAGAATAATGTTCCACCCCTACAACGAGCATCAAAGCCATGCCGGATGCCCTTGAATGTTCAGATTCACTTCTTCCTATCTGTCGAACTTAGCAGTTTGAGCTTTATATGCCACAGATACGTTTCCAATTAACACATATGCTTACACAAAATGAAATATTATAAAAATTATGCAATTTATCTATTGTGCTAATAAAAAAAAAGGTAACTAAATGGCTTTTTTCAAAGAAATGATTGATGTATTTCCTCTAACAGAAACGTAATGATCACTTTAAATGCAGCTCGGTGCAATTAAGATGTGGATGTGAAGGGTTACAGTCTATTTCACAGTTTACAGGGACTTAATGTCCAAAAGTGCAAAGGTTTAAGTCCATGTTGGACTTAGTGCAGTGCAGAATGAGGGATGCATACTGGGTCACCCTAAGTGCTGTATGGGTTACTCTACAGTTGCACCTGTTTAGTCATCTGGGGCTTGATCTAGGTCACAGAAAGTCTGCACTGTTATATGTAAGTTATCGGATCGGAACTTTGTGTCCAGACATCACCAACCTATCTGAATGCGGCTGTGGTAACGACATAGGCGTCAGTCCCTACGCATGTTGGCGACGCAGCTTTCCAAACACAAAAGCAAATATAGATCCATCACCCCGCCCTCAAAACAATCATGCTGTCAAGTCGTGGAGCAGACAGTTAATTTCAGCTCGACAGCCCACAGACTTCTCTGTGTTGTCTTCCATACCGTTCTGATGCACCTCCGTCTCTCTGGGCTTGATATGAGTGGCCAAACGTCCCGACTGATATGCATTTGTAGGAATTTGATTTGAATCGCATTTCAAACCAGCTCCAAATGTAGATTAGAGCCAATTGGCAAAAATCGGATTCCATGTGGTTGCTGTCCAGACTTCCTTAAAATGAATCTGGATATGATCTGGACCTACCGAAACACGGATTTGGGTTGGTATTCTGAACGGTCTCATACACACACTGGTGCAGATACTCACAAGAATGCACACTGGAAATATGACTAACTGGTACAGAAAGACAGTAAGATGAGTCACAGAAAACATATTATATCTATTTTTTTAGCAATTTGTGGTTCATGTTTCCACAAAGACAATTAGGAATCATCATGTCAATGCCACAGAATACCAAATCTGAGATAGAATGATATCATTTTTTAGAAATCATTCAGTTTTTCCATGTACGTACAGTGATTATTAACAGTTTCTTAAGTGGATGGGAAAAAGTATAGCAGCTATATGTAATTTATGTAGAGATACTCAGTATTAGAGGCACAGGGGGGGACATGCATTTGAAAACATAGGAAAATAAGGAAACATGCAAATATATACACAGGCAGGCAACTAGAATAAACAGGGAGAGAAAGAGGGCAAGACAGGCAGCCAATGAGACAGTAACACAGGAAGAGAGAAAAACAGACAAACAGAAGAAAAAAAATATGGTTAGCCAGGTTGTCAGCGAGTAGGACAAACAGGATATAACAAACCCTTCACACCAAGACAATGTTATTACAGAAACAGAAAGAGAAAAATGCCAAATGTAAATCACGTGAGAATATTACTATTCTCTGAAAAATGCAATATATATTTAATATCTATAAATGACACTGAAACTCATTAGTCTCAAAATGCCAAAGTGTCACACTGTTTGAGACCTGAGAGCCAAATAACTTTACTGTCACGGCTGTCTTTGAATCTTGCAGCGGTGCGGTGAAATTCTGAGGTTTCGTTGGTTTGTCAGTAACGACATGTCTGGGGGACAATGAGCAGTCTTCAAGAAGCAAACCAACGTGTAAGAAGCTGAAGATAAAGCTGAATGATAAAGATGAATGGCTGTACGTGTGGCTCTCGTTCACATGTACAACCTGATGAATTGGCACGATTCTTCTGCTTCTGAATTATACTGTGGGTTTCCAGTTACACACTCCAAACTATACATCGAAAATCAATATTCAATGCTTTCTACACATGCATAGCTGTTTATGTCTAATGCTGTCTCTGTTGCTGATCTGTACTGACAGTAGATTAGACTCATCATTGGATCAACATGTCCACATATAAACAAACACGCAAAAAAGGCCCACTTGAGCTGACAAGTCAATCAGCGGTCAGTCAGAGGAGAGAGCTGCCTCGTTACTCATGCAGGAGATCTTCAGAATTACAGGTTCCACAGCTGTTTTAAGTAGGGAGAGACAAAGAATAAAGAAATCCGGAGGAAGAGAGGAGAAAACGAGACAGCGCTCTTGCGTCTGTGCATTAAGACATTAAGGAACAAAGCCATTGTGCCGTAATTGCGTATCCTGGACCGCTGTGATCCTTTCAATTTGGCAATTTAGTGGAGTTAAACTGCCTTTTGATGATCAGTGCAAGTCTCAGTTGCTCTGTGAAAGCAGCTAATGAGAGGATTCCTGAGACAGTTTATCCTCGTTCTGTAAAAGCAGTTACCTGGTATTCGGCTCGGTGTGTGCGACTGTAAGTCTGAGTATGTGTTTATTTGTGTGAGAGCCATTGAAATCATTATATTGACTCAGCAGCTACTGCAAGTGGGTTATCTGGCATATCCAATTGGTAGCAAGTGTGTGCAGCACAGACGGAACAAGTGGCTGTGTGTTTGAGACAGAGTACAATCATTCCATTTGCACAATAATGAAGTGGGGTCAGAAGCCATCGGCAGTGTTTGCCTCCCACCTAATTGTGCTCATGTTTTAATGGACTCTGTGCTCCATTATTTTGCTGACCCTGGATTATCACAGAGGCCTCAATTACAAAAAACAGAGCCAGGGGGCATGAGAGCATGTGTGTGTGTCTGTCTGCGTTTGTCAGACGATGGTGAAATAGTACTGCCACACAGCAATAGCATTTATTTGAAATCATCTGGATTACAAATAGGAGGGGGTTACTGTTAATTTTGCGTCAGGTTGTCAAGTAGACGTGAAGTGCACAAAATTAATACATAATTCTATTTGGACAATACCTGCTTTGCATGGTTTTTAGCCAGCTGTGGCGCGAGGGATGGCAGTGTTGCTCTGTTAGTTCACTGCTGTAGTCTAGACTAAAATGTCTTCACAACCACCTGTAGCAGTCCCCATTGTGTAAGGCCTGCTATCTTTTTTTCTTTTGGGCTGAATTTCAGGCAGGGTGGGGATACTGACTCCTAATTAATGAGTGGAAGCAGTTTGGGGCATTCCCCTCCCAGCCAATCAGGGTGTGACGACACCCTTTGATGAAGGCTTGAGAGAGGTGGGGAATGGCACCCAGGTTGGACTCACTCTCATTCTGAATCTGTCCCTGACACACTGCAGACCTCATCTTGATAGATTGCCAAGCAGAAACTCTGGTCTGTTTAGGCCCCTATTGAGATTTCTTTGCTGCCCCATTTCATTCTAGTTGAGGGAAATTGTGTTTATTCTTCTGCCAAATTGAGTGACCACAAAAGTGTTACTTGCCTTGCAAATAGCCGGACGCCTGCAGGTTTTCTTTTGTTTGTTTATATTTGGTTTATCTTAACTGAACCTCCTGAAACCCCTATACGCCTTCAGTTTTTACAATTTTATTTCATTGGGGACTTGAGAGCTTGTAAAAGCACATTTCAGTTTGATTATCCCCTGAAGAGGTATTTTTTGATTATCCAAGTAGTTGACACTGGGCATTCCCTGTTGATGGGCATTCCTTGTTAATATACATCTTTTTTGTTTATATTTCTATGTACGTTGGGGCTGGTTTGTAAGCATTTTACTGCCAGTACCACCACACACCTGATGGATACACACACATTCATGGTCGCCAGGATAAATCCTTTCTGACTTTCATGATCCTCTGACTTTTCTTCTAGCGCCAACAGAGGGTCAAAATTTCAATTTGTCCAATATCAAACAGCACTACAATCAAGGTTAGATAGATATTACTTTCCTCTGTTTGATGCATTTTGTTAATATTTTCTTACATTGGTCATAGTTAGGGCTGAGTATCGCCTTCACTCATACAATACCTTGACTTTAACGTTTCCAGAACGATACTTTTTTCGATACCATTTTTATACCCATATCTGTCTGTAACCTAGTGTTTTTCCTGCATACCTCACGACAGACAATCACCACTAATATTAGATTATGGCGTGCTGCATGCTTATTGGCTCACTGACATTGACATCAACTCCTTAGGTAATGAACTATGGTATGAAATGACAGACTACACACACTGCATGCAAAACTCTACCCATTTATCACATAAGTCCGGCTGACCAACAATATAGCAAGAGACTGACCCAATGTCCCAACATATTTGGCTGAAACATTGGAAACCCAAGTGTCAAATGTCATTGAAAAAAAAGAAAACATGGCTTGTGAAGGTCAGCCACTTTAAATTGTGTTGCTGTTCTTCACCTCTCTGGCCACGCTGAAAGAAAACATGGAGGTTTTAAAAGTTCAGTGAAATTCAGCCACGGTTATTAGCAGTTTGCTGTGCTGAGCTGCAAATGCAAAAACCCATTACAAAAACCATAATAAAGATAAGGCAATTGAAGTCATTAAACATGTTGGTACTATACTTAATATAATATAATAAAAGGTTAACGTGATGGAAGTAAAATGAAAACTGCAACAATAAGAAAGTTTCAAGCTGTGTGGGAAACCAAGGAGTATATGGTACATTATTTAATGGAGACCCATCATGCTTTTTCTTTTCTTTTTTCTTCAGTGTTTTTATGTTCATGTGAATCTAGAAGATCTTAAAAGTTCAAAAGGTCAAAGTCAGCAGCTCTTCCCACAGAAAACACTGCCCCTGAAAGGCCTCGTCAGTAGTCTCGCCTTCAATTATGTGACATTGTGACATCACAGTGTAATACATTTGCAAAATCTATGCCTAGTAGCTGGTTTTGCATGTAAGAACTGATTTAGCACAGCTGCTCTGTTGTTGTGAGTGGTGCTGGGTCAGGTATGTGTGAGCTGACCAATCAGAGGAGACTAGGTGTTCAGGAGGGGGGCCTTAAAGAGACAGGGACAAAAGTGTTTCACCCTAACCTTATTCTAGTAGTAGCCCAAAATAAAATTATGAACCTGAACATTAGCATAATATGTCTCCTCTTTAATTAACTGTTTAGAGTTTGTTGCACACAAGATAAATGAGAACTTAAAGCTTCTGCACCAAATTTTTGGAAACTTGTACCTCTATTCAATGGGGAAGATGTCAAATTCCTTAAAAGACCAGGGTCTAAAAATCTCAGTGTTGGCAGAATACATCAACTCCTCATATCATGTTTTCTTGTTTCATTTGACTGAAAATGTATTGATTACTTTGTGCATATTCACAGTGCGTCTAATAAAGGCAGTGTACAGTTTTCACATTCGGCAGCAATGTTGGTTGCTCTATTGCACCATGCAGGATCAATCATCCTAAGAAAGCAGCACAATCCATTTCAAATAATATTTCGGATACAGGTATGCTCTGGGCAGCCGGGCTTTGACAGCTGAAGGAAGCTAACTCTTTCTTCGTGCTTATTGCTATTCATGCTTCCTGCTGCCGACTGGCCCCTTAATTATTCAGCTGAATAAATTACCTATAAAGCAGAAAGTGGAGTCACGGCGTGCCAGGAGGGAGCAGGCCTGTCAGCTTCAAAGGGCCAAAACCTGCATAGATCCTGTGGGCTTCACTCCACTTAACACCAGTCACTAGGTATATATGTCTAGGCTTTCATAAACCCGGCTTAAATGTCAGGGGGTAGATAGCTCCCAAGTGTGGGGCTCAGTATTGAATAGAGCTCACATTTAAATCAGACTGTGTGGCTTTAATGACCTTCATCGGAATTAAGTGAATAGAGGTTGAGGGAGAGGTCAACATCATGGCCAACATAAGACGATTTGAATTTCTCTCATTTAAATGTTGTGGTCATTAGCAATACCCTTGAACCAGAGTCTTCAGGGTCTTCCGTTTTTTCATATTTGATACGAATGAATGTCAAAAAGTTGCTCAAGTTAACAATATATCCTGCCAATGCTTTGCCTAGTTTGTAAGTAGTTTATCCTCAGGTGAATAGGTTGCAGAATATATAAAGAGATACATCTCTTACCTGAGGTTTTTTTTTTTTTTTTTTTTTTTTTAAACTTGTTATATATTACGTACTACAACGCTTTACATGTAATAGACCAGAAGCTCCACAGGGGCTCAGAGGGTCCGGGTGGGTAGACTAAATATCCACGGATCCTTCTGTAGTGATTTATGTCAAGGTGCTGTTGAGCAATGTGTTTAACCCCCAGCTGCTCCAGCCGAGCTGTCAAGTGTAAGAGAGACAGCGAGATATTATGTGGTTGCAGTGGTTATCTCCCAGGCGTGAATATGTGTAAGTGATCCAATGAATGTGAAGCAGGTGGTTGAAGGAAAAGGGCGAGTGTGGTCAGCAAACCCTCCCTGGATAGATAAACTTAGATGAATGATAGCAGAGTGCAGGTTCTTGTAACCAGAGTTGGTCTGGTGTGCTTCAGTGGATGATTTTCTAATAAAATCAGTTTTAAAATGCCTGCTCCATCCTTTCTCTATGCCTGCATATAACTATAGCTATAGCTATCAGATCAAGAATATGTCAGATGTTAAAAAAATAATGTGGCTTGAAGATCAGAAAAAATGTTCACCCTTCACTGTGATTCTCTGGGTTGATCCTTGGAGAAAAAGATGTGTTCACCTTCTTTGAGTAAAAGGCTTTTTTGCTTTACTGCTGTCAGTTATATGAGAAGATTAGTTCTCATCTCATTCACATGTCAGTGTGTTAAATAAATTGTAACGTAAGGCCAGAATTCGAAGATAGTTTCAGAAATACAGGGGGCAGCATAACCGCTTACTACTGCTCTGATATTCTTCGCTGTAGCTCTGAGATGAATGGATGGCAGTTTGAAGACAGGGGATGTGGTACTGAGGCGATTGAAAGCAGCTTCAGCGCAAAGAATGAGTTGGGCATCAGCTGCTGGTGAAAATTAGAGCCAGAAATATATTCACATCTTAGGTTGCTTTCACACCTAACCTGTTTGGTTCGGTTACAACAGACCTTGGTGTGTTTTTGCCAAAAGCAGAACCCTGGTGTGGACCAAACAATCTGACCGTGATGACTTGTAAAGATGGGCTGCGGTCTGTGGTGCCATTAATTTGTGGTATAACAGCAAGCGAACCAACCAACCAAGGGATTTCTGATACTAGACATGTGATAGCGTGTTTTCAGAAGCTTAATCACTAATAAATCCATCTGCTAATTGTTAACTATTAGGAAGTGATCTTTATAATTGATCTCGAGCCTGTAAGCTGTCTATTTATGAAAAATCATTTAATGGTAACATGTATGCAGGCCAGCGTGGGAATATTAGAGATTAATAGGTCAAAAGCTGTTAAGACGGCTATGCTGTATCCTACTTCATTTATTTTGTCAGTTCATTAAGTCCACTAACAAGTGTGTAACAGCAATCCCGCACTAATAAGCCCCAAATCATTACTGTACAAGACGCCTCCTTTTCATCCTGTCTCTACCCGCTAGTTGTTGTTCATAACATGTGGCTGATTTACAGTCTAATTATACAAATAATAATGTGTGATCAGGAACTGGACATGAACTAAAATTCAATAATGTGTGTTGTTTCTTTGGCTCGGACCAAAAGAATCAAACTCCAGGTGTGAAAAAACTCTCCCTTGGTTACTTGAAGATTTTCTCAACCATATCAGGCTGATCATTGAAGACAAACCAAGATATAGGTCAGTTGTATTATTTTGTCAAATTTGAATTAAGTGTTTTACACTGAGCTAACAAGGCAATTAACCTAGTTGAAACTACGGGGGCTATACTAAAGGACTATCACCTCCATGAGGTAACAATTTTGAGTCATTAAGGACCAGGGCTAGCTGGTTACGGTGCTATTATGTGGATGTAAAAACGGCAAGTTGTGGTTTTATGGGAAGTTGTCACTGCGCTGTTAACATTAAATCTTAAAACATTAAACAGGGCCAGGATAGCATTTCCTACGCTAATTGCTTAACACAGATACATGAGCTTGGTATCAGTCTTCTCTAACTGGTCATATATTCTACACAAAAAAAATAAGGTTAAACCAGTCTGGCCCTTAGCCCAGAACAAAGAATTGAAAAAACAAAACAGTTGGGACTGCAGAATATCCAGAGAGAGAGAGAGAACCCAGTAGATTGTCGCTGTAAGGGTAGCCTCTTTGAAAATAAATCAAAGTAATTCTATTTTTTTAATCATGGAAACAATATCTGTTTTATACTGCATCTTTGAATTTCCAGGTCTGCTTTTGAATAATGACTTGTTAACCTCAGGGGCAGAGTGTGTCTCTCTGGCCTGAGTGTCTTCAGTTTGACAATGAAAGCTAAATGTGCTTCACTAATGTCATATAAATGCCACTCCAGACTCCCGCTAGCACTGTAATTGCCACTCTGACTCACTGCGCACCATGTGAGACGCCACTGACAAGTAAATTACGCAATAATACCATACTAAACTGGGGCTCAAAGCTATTCACCATGGGTGCCCAGACCATGGCTACAATAATTACAAATTTCAGAGGTTTTTGACAAAGAGATTGTGAAGACAGTAATGGGATATGATCCAAATAAATATCAAATGAAAATTTATGGTAATTGACTATAAGCTGCTTGATTGTTGTTATGCAGTTTTTTAACCCAAAGTTAAAAAAAAGAAACCATGCAGCCAAAGCTGTTTAAAATGCATAGTGAGCTGAGTATGACAGCATGATGCAGCTGACTATGACAGAACTGTAGAAGTTTTGTTAGATATGGTGTCAATACATCATCAATCATCTGACTGAAGTGCAGAGAAATTGTCTCCTGCTGTGGACATTTTAGACGTCTGACACAGCATGCTGTCACTGCACTCCTAAAGCAGATAGAAATACACTGAATTTGACAAAGGACACTTTCTCACCAACTTATTACTGTGACAAGCATGGCAAAAGATTTTGCCACTGATTTTGAGTCGATGGCTCAAATGACCTGAAAACTATTGAAAGAAAAAATAAAAAAACGGCAGGTGTATTCATTGAAAAAAGTTTTTTTTTTATTTCATCAAAATATTCATGAAAAATCTGAAATCCAATAAAAACTGCTGTGTCTCATTCTACCAGTATAACAAGACGTTTAGATGTTGATTTCAAGTCGATGGCTCAAATTAAATGGGAGCTATTGAAAAAATCGGGTGGTATATTTGCTAAAAGTGGTAATTTTTCGTAAAAATATTCATGAAAAAAAGAAATTCGACTAAAATCCAATTTAAAAAAAACTGCAGTGTCTCATTCTACCAGTATAACAAGACATTTCGATTTTGATTTTAAGTTAATGGCTCAAATGACCAGGACACTATTGAAGAAACTGTCTGGTATATTCACAAAAAAATGGTGATTTCTTTTTCCTGAAAATATTCATGAAAATAAAAATTCCACTAAAATCCAATAAAAACTGGTGTCTCATTCTACCAGTAAATGCATTTGGGAGCGATTTCGAGTCAATCGGTCCAAAGACCTGGAAGCTATTGAAAAAATCGGCCGAGGTTTTCATGAAAAATGACCCCATTTCACTAAAATATTCACCAAAAATACAAATTCCACCCGAATCAAAGGGGGACTGCTGTGTCTCGTTCAGCCAGTAGAGGACCATGATTGGGAGAAATTTTGAGTCAATCGGTCCAAAGACCTGGAAGCTATTGAAAAAAATCGGCCGCGGTTTTCGTGAAAAATGGCCCCATTTCACTAAAATATTCACCAAAAATACAAATTCCACCCGAATCGAATGGGGACTGCTGTGTCTCGTTCAGCCAGTACAGGACCACGATTGGGAGAAATTTCGAGTCAATCGGTCCAAAGACCTGGAAGCTATTGAAAAAATCGGCCAAGGTTTTCCTGAAAAATGGCCCCATTTTACTAAAATATTCACTAAAAATACAAATTCCATCCAAATCGAATGGGGACTGCTGTGTCTCGTTCAGCCAGTACAGGACCACGTTTGGGAGAAATTTCGAGTCAATCGGTCCAAAGACCTGGAAGCTATTGAAAAAAATCGGCCGAGGTTTTCCTGAAAAATGGCCCCATTTCACTAAAATATTCACCAAAAATACAAATTCCACCCAAATCGAATGGGGACTGCCGTGTCTCGTTCAGCCAGTACAGGACCACGTTTGGGAGAAATTTCCAGTCAATCGGTCCAAAGACCTGGAAGCTATTGAAAAAATCGGCCAAGGTTTTCCTGAAAAAAGGCCCCATTTCACTAAAATATTCACCAAAAATACAAATTCCACCCGAATCGAATGGGGACTGCTGTGTCTCGTTCAGCCAGTACAGGACCACGTTTGGGAGAAATTTCGAGTCAATCGGTCCAAAGACCTGGAAGCTATTGAAAAAATCGGCCAAGGTTTTCAATCGGTCCAAAGACCTGGAAGCTATTGAAAAAATCGGCCGAGCTTTTCCTGAAAAATGGCCCCATTTCACTAAAATATTCACCAAAAATACAAATTCCACCCGAATCGAATGGGGACTGCTGTGTCTCGTTCAGCCAGTACTGGACCACGTTTGGGAGAAATTTCGAGTCAATCGGTCCAAAGACCTGGAAGCTATTGAAAAAATCGGCCGAGGTTTTCAATCGGTCCAAAGACCAGGAAGCTATTGAAAAAATTGGCTGAGGTTTTTGTGAAAAATGGCCTCATTTCACTAAAATATTCACCAAAAATACAAATTCCACCCGAATCAAAGGGGGACTGCTGTGTCTCATTCAGCCAGTAGAGGACCATGATTGGGAGAAATTTCGAGTCAATCGGTCCAAAGACCTGGAAGCTATTGAAAAAAATCGGCCGCGGTTTTCGTGAAAAATGGCCCCATTTCACTAAAATGTTCACCAAAAATACAAATTCCACCCGAATCGAATGGGGACTGCTGTGTCTCGTTCAGCCAGTACAGGACCACGTTTGGGAGAAATTTCGAGTCAATCGGTCCAAAGACCTGGAAGCTATTGAAAAAATCAGCCAAGGTTTTCCTGAAAAATGGCCCCATTTTACTAAAATATTCACCAAAAATACAAATTCCACCCGAATCGAATGGGGACTGCTGTGTCTCGTTCAGCCAGTACAGGACCACGTTTGGGAGAAATTTCGAGTCAATCGGTCCAAAGACCTGGAAGCTATTGAAAAAAATCGGCCGAGGTTTTCCTGAAAAATGGCCCCATTTCACTAAAATATTCACCAAAAATACAAATTCCACCCAAATCGAATGGGGACTGCCGTGTCTCGTTCAGCCAGTACAGGACCACGTTTGGGAGAAATTTCCAGTCAATCGGTCCAAAGACCTGGAAGCTATTGAAAAAATCTGCCAAGGTTTTCCTGAAAAATGGCCCCATTTCACTAAAATATTCACCAAAAATACAAATTCCACCCGAATCGAATGGGGACTGCTGTGTCTCGTTCAGCCAGTACAGGACCACGTTTGGGAGAAATTTCGAGTCAATCGGTCCAAAGACCTGGAAGCTATTGAAAAAATCGGCCAAGGTTTTCAATCGGTCCAAAGACCTGGAAGCTATTGAAAAAATCGGCCGAGCTTTTCCTGAAAAATGGCCCCATTTCACTAAAATATTCACCAAAAATACAAATTCCACCCGAATCGAATGGGGACTGCTGTGTCTCGTTCAGCCAGTACAGGACCACGTTTGGGAGAAATTTCGAGTCAATCGGTCCAAAGACCTGGAAGCTATTGAAAAAATCGGCCGAGGTTTTCCTGAAAAATGGCTCCATTTCACTAAAATATTCACCAAAAATACAAATTCCACCCGAATCGAATGGGGACTGCTGTGTCTCGTTCAGCCAGTACAGGACCACGTTTGGGAGAAATTTCGAGTCAATCGGTCCAAAGACCTGGAAGCTATTGAAAAAATCGGCCGAGGTTTTAAATCGGTCCAAAGACCAGGGAGCTATTGAAAAAATTGGCCGAGGTTTTCATGAAAAATGGTTGCTTTTCTTTAAAATATTCACCAAAAATACAAATTCCACCCGAATCGAATGGGGACTGCTGTGTCTCGTTCAGCCAGTACAGGACCACGTTTGGGAGAAATTTTGAGTCAATCGGTCCAAAGACCTGGAAGCTACTGAACAAATCGGCCGAGGTTTTCGTGAAAAATGGCCCCATTTCACTAAAATATTCACCAAAAATACAAATTCCACCCGAATCGAATGGGGACTGCTGTGTCTCGTTCAGCCAGTACAGGACCACGTTTGGGAGAAATTTCGAGTCAATCGGTCAAAAGACCTGGAAGCTATTGAAAAAATCGGCCGAGGTTTTAAATCGGTCCAAAGACCAGGAAGCTATTGAAAAAATTGGCCGAGGTTTTCGTGAAAAATGGCTCCATTTCACTAAAATATTCACCAAAAATACAAATTCCACCCGAATCGAATGGGGACTGCTGTGTCTCGTTCAGCCAGTACAGGACCACGTTTGGGAGAAATGTCGAGTCAATCGGTCCAAAGACCTGGAAGTTATTGAAAAAATCGGCCAAGGTTTTCGTGAAAAATGGCTCCATTTCACTAAAATATTCACCAAAAATACAAATTCCACCCGAATCGAATGGGGACTGCTGTGTCTCGTTCAGCCAGTACAGGACCACGTTTGGGAGAAATTTTGAGTCAATCGGTCCAAAGACCTGGAAGCTACTGAACAAATCGGCCGAGGTTTTCGTGAAAAATGGCCCCATTTCACTAAAATATTCACCAAAAATACAAATTCCACCCGAATCGAATGGGGACTGCTGTGTCTCGTTCAGCCAGTACAGGACCACGTTTGGGAGAAATTTCGAGTCAATCGGTCAAAAGACCTGGAAGCTATTGAAAAAATCGGCCGAGGTTTTAAATCGGTCCAAAGACCAGGAAGCTATTGAAAAAATTGGCCGAGGTTTTCGTGAAAAATGGCTCCATTTCACTAAAATATTCACCAAAAATACAAATTCCACCCGAATCGAATGGGGACTGCTGTGTCTCGTTCAGCCAGTACAGGACCACGTTTGGGAGAAATGTCGAGTCAATCGGTCCAAAGACCTGGAAGTTATTGAAAAAATCGGCCAAGGTTTTCGTGAAAAATGGCTCCATTTCACTAAAATATTCACCAAAAATACAAATTCCACCCGAATCGAATGGGGACTGCTGTGTCTCGTTCAGCCACTACAGGACCACGTTTGGGAGAAATTTCGAGTCAATCGGTCCAAAGACCAGGAAGCTATTGAAAAAATTGGCCGAGGTTTTCGTGAAAAATGGTTCTTTTCTTTAAATTTTCACCAAAAATACAAATTCCACCCGAATCGAATGGGGACTGCTGTGTCTCGTTCAGCCAGTACAGGACCACGTTTGGGAGAAATTTCGAGTCAATGGGTCCAAAGACCTGGAAGCTATTGAAAAAATCGGCCGAGGTTTTAAATCGGTCCAAAGACCAGGAAGCTATTGAAAAAATTGGCTGAGGTTTTCGTGAAAAATGGTTGCTGTTCTTTAAAATATTCACCAAAAATACAAATTCCACCCGAATCGAATGGGGACTACTGTGTCTCGTTCAGCCAGTACAGGACCACGTTTGGGAGAAATTTCGAGTCAATCGGTCCAAAGACCTGGAAGCTATTGAAAAAATCGGCCGAGGTTTTCGTGAAAAATGGCTCCATTTCACTAAAATATTGACCAAAAATACAAATTCCACCCGAATCGAATGGGGACGGCTGTGTCTCGTTCAGCCAGTACAGGACCACCTTTGGGAGAAATTTCGAGTCAATCGGTCCAAAGACCTGGAAGCTATTGAAAAAATCGGCTGAGGTTTTCGTGAAAAATGGCTCCATTTCACTAAAATATTCACCAAAAATACAAATTCCACCCGAATCGAATGGGGACTGCTGTGTCTCGTTCAGCCAGTACAGGACCACGTTTGGGAGAAATTTCGAGTCAATGGGTCCAAAGACCTGGAAGCTATTGAAAAAATCGGCCGAGGTTTTCAATCGGTCCAAAGACCTGGAAGGTATTGAAAAAATTGGCAGAGGTTTTCGTGAAAAATGGTTGCTTTTCTTTAAAATATTCACCAAAAATACAAATTCCACCCGAATCGAATGGGGACTGCTGTGTCTCGTTCAGCCAGTACAGGACCACGTTTGGGAGAAATTTCGAGTCAATCGGTCCAAAGACCTGGAAGCTATTGAAAAAATCGGCCGAGGTTTTAAATCGGTCCAAAGACCAGGAAGCTATTGAAAAAATTGGCTGAGGTTTTCGTGAAAAATGGTTGCTTTTCTTTAAAATATTCACCAAAAATACAAATTCCACCCGAATCGAATGGGGACTGCTGTGTCTCGTTCAGCCAGTACAGGACCACGTTTGGGAGAAATTTCGAGTCAATGGGTCCAAAGACCTGGAGGCTATTGAAAAAATCGGCCGAGGTTTTCGTGAAAAATGGCTCCATTTCACTAAAATATTCACCAAAAATACAAATTCCACCCGAATCGAATGGGGACTGCTGTGTCTCGTTCAGCCAGTACAGGACCACGTTTGGGAGAAATTTCGAGTCAATCGGTCCAAAGACCTGGAAGCCATTGAAAAAATCGGCCGAGGTTTTAAATCGGTCCAAAGACCAGGAAGCTATTGAAAAAATTGGCTGAGGTTTTCGTGAAAAATGGTTGCTTTTCTTTAAAATATTCACCAAAAATACAAATTCCACCCGAATCGAATGGGGACTGCTGTGTCCCGTTCAGCCAGTACAGGACCACGTTTGGGAGAAATTTCGAGTCAATCGGTCCAAAGACCTGGAAGCTATTGAAAAAATCGGCCGAGGTTTTAAATCGGTCCAAAGACCTGGAAGCTATTAAAAAAATCGGCCGAGGTTTTCGTGAAAAATGGCTCCATTTCACTAAAATATTCACCAAAAATACAAATTCCACCCGAATCGAATGGGGACTGCTGTGTCTCGTTCAGCCAGTACAGGACCACGTTTGGGAGAAATTTCGAGTCAATGGGTCCAAAGACCTGGAAGCTATTGAAAAAATCGGCCGAGGTTTTCGTGAAAAATGGCTCCATTTCACTAAAATATTCACCAAAAATACAAATTCCACCCAAATCGAATGGCGACTGCTGTGTCTCGTTCAGCCAGTACAGGACCACGTTTGGGAGAAATTTCGAGTCAATCGGTCCAAAGACCTGGAAGCTATTGAAAAAATCGGCCGAGGTTTTAAATCGGTCCAAAGACCTGGAAGCTATTGAAAAAATCGGCCGAGGTTTTCGTGAAAAATGGCTCCATTTCACTAAAATATTCACCAAAAATACAAATTCCACCCGAATCGAATGGGGACTGCTGTGTCTCGTTCAGCCAGTACAAGACCACGTTTGGGAGAAATTTCGAGTCAATCGGTCCAAAGACCTGGAAGCTATTGAAAAAATCGGCCGAGGTTTTCGTGAAAAATGGCCCCATTTCACTAAAATATTCACCAAAAATACAAATTCCACCCAAATCGAATGGCGACTGCTGTGTCTCGTTCAGCCAGTACAGGACCACGTTTGGGAGAAATTTCGAGTCAATGGGTCCAAAGACCTGGAAGCTATTGAAAAAATCGGCCGAGGTTTTCAATCGGTCCAAAGACCTGGAAGGTATTGAAAAAATTGGCAGAGGTTTTCGTGAAAAATGGTTGCTTTTCTTTAAAATATTCACCAAAAATACAAATTCCACCCGAATCGAATGGGGACTGCTGTGTCTCGTTCAGCCAGTACAGGACCACGTTTGGGAGAAATTTCGAGTCAATCGGTCCAAAGACCTGGAAGCTATTGAAAAAATCGGCCGAGGTTTTAAATCGGTCCAAAGACCAGGAAGCTATTGAAAAAATTGGCTGAGGTTTTCGTGAAAAATGGTTGCTTTTCTTTAAAATATTCACCAAAAATACAAATTCCACCCGAATCGAATGGGGACTGCTGTGTCTCGTTCAGCCAGTACAGGACCACGTTTGGGAGAAATTTCGAGTCAATGGGTCCAAAGACCTGGAGGCTATTGAAAAAATCGGCCGAGGTTTTCGTGAAAAATGGCTCCATTTCACTAAAATATTCACCAAAAATACAAATTCCACCCGAATCGAATGGGGACTGCTGTGTCTCGTTCAGCCAGTACAGGACCACGTTTGGGAGAAATTTCGAGTCAATCGGTCCAAAGACCTGGAAGCCATTGAAAAAATCGGCCGAGGTTTTAAATCGGTCCAAAGACCAGGAAGCTATTGAAAAAATTGGCTGAGGTTTTCGTGAAAAATGGTTGCTTTTCTTTAAAATATTCACCAAAAATACAAATTCCACCCGAATCGAATGGGGACTGCTGTGTCCCGTTCAGCCAGTACAGGACCACGTTTGGGAGAAATTTCGAGTCAATCGGTCCAAAGACCTGGAAGCTATTGAAAAAATCGGCCGAGGTTTTAAATCGGTCCAAAGACCTGGAAGCTATTAAAAAAATCGGCCGAGGTTTTCGTGAAAAATGGCTCCATTTCACTAAAATATTCACCAAAAATACAAATTCCACCCGAATCGAATGGGGACTGCTGTGTCTCGTTCAGCCAGTACAGGACCACGTTTGGGAGAAATTTCGAGTCAATGGGTCCAAAGACCTGGAAGCTATTGAAAAAATCGGCCGAGGTTTTCGTGAAAAATGGCTCCATTTCACTAAAATATTCACCAAAAATACAAATTCCACCCAAATCGAATGGCGACTGCTGTGTCTCGTTCAGCCAGTACAGGACCACGTTTGGGAGAAATTTCGAGTCAATCGGTCCAAAGACCTGGAAGCTATTGAAAAAATCGGCCGAGGTTTTAAATCGGTCCAAAGACCTGGAAGCTATTGAAAAAATCGGCCGAGGTTTTCGTGAAAAATGGCTCCATTTCACTAAAATATTCACCAAAAATACAAATTCCACCCGAATCGAATGGGGACTGCTGTGTCTCGTTCAGCCAGTACAAGACCACGTTTGGGAGAAATTTCGAGTCAATCGGTCCAAAGACCTGGAAGCTATTGAAAAAATCGGCCGAGGTTTTCGTGAAAAATGGCCCCATTTCACTAAAATATTCACCAAAAATACAAATTCCACCCAAATCGAATGGCGACTGCTGTGTCTCGTTCAGCCAGTACAGGACCACGTTTGGGAGAAATTTCGAGTCAATCGGTCCAAAGACCTGGAAGCTATTGAAAAAATCGGCCGAGGTTTTAAATCGGTCCAAAGACCTGGAAGCTATTGAAAAAATCGGCCGAGGTTTTCGTGAAAAATGTCTCCATTTCACTAAAATATTCACCAAAAATACAAATTCCACCCGAATCGAATGGGGACTGCTGTGTCTCGTTCAGCCAGTACAAGACCACGTTTGGGAGAAATTTCGAGTCAATCGGTCCAAAGACCTGGAAGCTATTGAAAAAATCGGCCGAGGTTTTCGTGAAAAATGGCTCCATTTCACTAAAATATTCACCAAAAATACAAATTCCACCCGAATCGAATGGGGACTGCTGTGTCTCGTTCAGCCAGTACAGGACTACGTTTGGTAGAAATTTCGAGTCAATGGGTCCAAAGACCTGGACGCTATCGAAAAAATCGGCCGAGGTTTTCGTGAAAAATGGCTCCATTTCACTAAAATATTCACCAAAAATACAAATTCCACCCGAATTGAATGGGGACTGCTGTGTCTCGTTCAGCCAGTACAGGACCACGTTTGGGAGAAATTTCGAGTCAATTGGTCCAAAGACCTGGAAGCTATTGAAAAAATCGGCCGAGGTTTTAAATCGGTCCAAAGACCTGGAAGCTATTGAAAAAATCGGCCGAGGTTTTCGTGAAAAATGGCTCCATTTCACTAAAATATTCACCAAAAATACAAATTCCACCCGAATCGAATGGGGACTGCTGTGTCTCGTTCAGCCAGTACAAGACCACGTTTGGGAGAAATTTCGAGTCAATCGGTCCAAAGACCTGGAAGCTATTGAAAAAATCGGCCGAGGTTTTCGTGAAAAATGGCTCCATTTCACTAAAATATTCACCAAAAATACAAATTCCACCCGAATCGAATGGGCACTGCTGTGTCTCGTTCAGCCAGTACAGGACCACGTTTGGGAGAAATTTCGAGTCAATCGGTCCAAAGACCTGGAAGCTATTGAAAAAACCGGCCAAGATTTTCGTGAAAAATGGCTCCATTTCACTAAAATATTCACCAAAAATACAAATTCCACCCGAATCGAATGGGCACTGCTGTGTCTCGTTCAGCCAGTACAGGACCACGTTTGGGAGAAATTTCGAGTCAATCGGTCCAAAGACCTGGAAGCCATTGAAAAAATCGGCCGAGGTTTTAAATCGGTCCAAAGACCAGGAAGCTATTGAAAAAATTGGCTGAGGTTTTCGTGAAAAATGGTTGCTTTTCTTTAAAATATTCACCAAAAATACAAATTCCACCCGAATTGAATGGGGACTGCTGTGTCTCGTTCAGCCAGTACAGGACCACGTTTGGGAGAAATTTCGAGTCAATTGGTCCAAAGACCTGGAAGCTATTGAAAAAATCGGCCGAGGTTTTAAATCGGTCCAAAGACCTGGAAGCTATTGAAAAAATCGGCCGAGGTTTTCGTGAAAAATGGCTCCATTTCACTAAAATATTCACCAAAAATACAAATTCCACCCGAATCGAATGGGGACTGCTGTGTCTCGTTCAGCCAGTACAAGACCACGTTTGGGAGAAATTTCGAGTCAATCGGTCCAAAGACCTGGAAGCTATTGAAAAAATCGGCCGAGGTTTTCGTGAAAAATGGCTCCATTTCACTAAAATATTCACCAAAAATACAAATTCCACCCGAATCGAATGGGCACTGCTGTGTCTCGTTCAGCCAGTACAGGACCACGTTTGGGAGAAATTTCGAGTCAATCGGTCCAAAGACCTGGAAGCTATTGAAAAAACCGGCCAAGATTTTCGTGAAAAATGGCTCCATTTCACTAAAATATTCACCAAAAATACAAATTCCACCCGAATCGAATGGGCACTGCTGTGTCTCGTTCAGCCAGTACAGGACCACGTTTGGGAGAAATTTCGAGTCAATCGGTCCAAAGACCTGGAAGCCATTGAAAAAATCGGCCGAGGTTTTAAATCGGTCCAAAGACCAGGAAGCTATTGAAAAAATTGGCTGAGGTTTTCGTGAAAAATGGTTGCTTTTCTTTAAAATATTCACCAAAAATACAAATTCCACCCGAATCGAATGGGGACTGCTGTGTCCCGTTCAGCCAGTACAGGACCACGTTTGGGAGAAATTTCGAGTCAATCGGTCCAAAGACCTGGAAGCTATTGAAAAAATCGGCCGAGGTTTTAAATCGGTCCAAAGACCTGGAAGCTATTAAAAAAATCGGCCGAGGTTTTCGTGAAAAATGGCTCCATTTCACTAAAATATTCACCAAAAATACAAATTCCACCCGAATCGAATGGGGACTGCTGTGTCTCGTTCAGCCAGTACAGGACCACGTTTGGGAGAAATTTCGAGTCAATGGGTCCAAAGACCTGGAAGCTATTGAAAAAATCGGCCGAGGTTTTCGTGAAAAATGGCTCCATTTCACTAAAATATTCACCAAAAATACAAATTCCACCCAAA
Organism: Pagrus pagrus; assembly: GCF_965226575.1. Lineage (NCBI taxonomy): Eukaryota > Metazoa > Chordata > Actinopteri > Spariformes > Sparidae > Pagrus > Pagrus pagrus. The sequence continues at coordinate 29,947,771 of NC_140185.1, read as the reverse complement.
TCGAATGGCGACTGCTGTGTCTCGTTCAGCCAGTACAGGACCACGTTTGGGAGAAATTTCGAGTCAATCGGTCCAAAGACCTGGAAGCTATTGAAAAAATCGGCCGAGGTTTTAAATCGGTCCAAAGACCTGGAAGCTATTGAAAAAATCGGCCGAGGTTTTCGTGAAAAATGGCTCCATTTCACTAAAATATTCACCAAAAATACAAATTCCACCCGAATCGAATGGGGACTGCTGTGTCTCGTTCAGCCAGTACAAGACCACGTTTGGGAGAAATTTCGAGTCAATCGGTCCAAAGACCTGGAAGCTATTGAAAAAATCGGCCGAGGTTTTCGTGAAAAATGGCCCCATTTCACTAAAATATTCACCAAAAATACAAATTCCACCCAAATCGAATGGCGACTGCTGTGTCTCGTTCAGCCAGTACAGGACCACGTTTGGGAGAAATTTCGAGTCAATCGGTCCAAAGACCTGGAAGCTATTGAAAAAATCGGCCGAGGTTTTAAATCGGTCCAAAGACCTGGAAGCTATTGAAAAAATCGGCCGAGGTTTTCGTGAAAAATGTCTCCATTTCACTAAAATATTCACCAAAAATACAAATTCCACCCGAATCGAATGGGGACTGCTGTGTCTCGTTCAGCCAGTACAAGACCACGTTTGGGAGAAATTTCGAGTCAATCGGTCCAAAGACCTGGAAGCTATTGAAAAAATCGGCCGAGGTTTTCGTGAAAAATGGCTCCATTTCACTAAAATATTCACCAAAAATACAAATTCCACCCGAATCGAATGGGGACTGCTGTGTCTCGTTCAGCCAGTACAGGACCACGTTTGGTAGAAATTTCGAGTCAATGGGTCCAGAGACCTGGACGCTATTGAAAAAATCGGCCGAGGTTTTCGTGAAAAATGGCTCCATTTCACTAAAATATTCACCAAAAATACAAATTCCACCCGAATTGAATGGGGACTGCTGTGTCTCGTTCAGCCAGTACAGGACCACGTTTGGGAGAAATTTCGAGTCAATTGGTCCAAAGACCTGGAAGCTATTGAAAAAATCGGCCGAGGTTTTAAATCGGTCCAAAGACCAGGAAGCTATTGAAAAAATTGGCTGAGGTTTTCGTGAAAAATGGTTGCTTTTCTTTAAAATATTCACCAAAAATACAAATTCCACCCGAATTGAATGGGGACTGCTGTGTCTCGTTCAGCCAGTACAGGACCACGTTTGGGAGAAATTTCGAGTCAATTGGTCCAAAGACCTGGAAGCTATTGAAAAAATCGGCCGAGGTTTTAAATCGGTCCAAAGACCTGGAAGCTATTGAAAAAATCGGCCGAGGTTTTCGTGAAAAATGGCTCCATTTCACTAAAATATTCACCAAAAATACAAATTCCACCCGAATCGAATGGGGACTGCTGTGTCTCGTTCAGCCAGTACAAGACCACGTTTGGGAGAAATTTCGAGTCAATCGGTCCAAAGACCTGGAAGCTATTGAAAAAATCGGCCGAGGTTTTCGTGAAAAATGGCTCCATTTCACTAAAATATTCACCAAAAATACAAATTCCACCCGAATCGAATGGGCACTGCTGTGTCTCGTTCAGCCAGTACAGGACCACGTTTGGGAGAAATTTCGAGTCAATCGGTCCAAAGACCTGGAAGCTATTGAAAAAACCGGCCAAGATTTTCGTGAAAAATGGCTCCATTTCACTAAAATATTCACCAAAAATACAAATTCCACCCGAATCGAATGGGCACTGCTGTGTCTCGTTCAGCCAGTACAGGACCACGTTTGGGAGAAATTCCGAGTCAATCGGTCCAAAGACCTGGAAGCCATTGAAAAAATCGGCCGAGGTTTTAAATCGGTCCAAAGACCAGGAAGCTATTGAAAAAATTGGCTGAGGTTTTCGTGAAAAATGGTTGCTTTTCTTTAAAATATTCACCAAAAATACAAATTCCACCCGAATCGAATGGGGACTGCTGTGTCCCGTTCAGCCAGTACAGGACCACGTTTGGGAGAAATTTCGAGTCAATCGGTCCAAAGACCTGGAAGCTATTGAAAAAATCGGCCGAGGTTTTAAATCGGTCCAAAGACCTGGAAGCTATTAAAAAAATCGGCCGAGGTTTTCGTGAAAAATGGCTCCATTTCACTAAAATATTCACCAAAAATACAAATTCCACCCGAATCGAATGGGGACTGCTGTGTCTCGTTCAGCCAGTACAGGACCACGTTTGGGAGAAATTTCGAGTCAATGGGTCCAAAGACCTGGAAGCTATTGAAAAAATCGGCCGAGGTTTTCGTGAAAAATGGCTCCATTTCACTAAAATATTCACCAAAAATACAAATTCCACCCAAATCGAATGGCGACTGCTGTGTCTCGTTCAGCCAGTACAGGACCACGTTTGGGAGAAATTTCGAGTCAATCGGTCCAAAGACCTGGAAGCTATTGAAAAAATCGGCCGAGGTTTTAAATCGGTCCAAAGACCTGGAAGCTATTGAAAAAATCGGCCGAGGTTTTCGTGAAAAATGGCTCCATTTCACTAAAATATTCACCAAAAATACAAATTCCACCCGAATCGAATGGGGACTGCTGTGTCTCGTTCAGCCAGTACAAGACCACGTTTGGGAGAAATTTCGAGTCAATCGGTCCAAAGACCTGGAAGCTATTGAAAAAATCGGCCGAGGTTTTCGTGAAAAATGGCCCCATTTCACTAAAATATTCACCAAAAATACAAATTCCACCCAAATCGAATGGCGACTGCTGTGTCTCGTTCAGCCAGTACAGGACCACGTTTGGGAGAAATTTCGAGTCAATCGGTCCAAAGACCTGGAAGCTATTGAAAAAATCGGCCGAGGTTTTAAATCGGTCCAAAGACCTGGAAGCTATTGAAAAAATCGGCCGAGGTTTTCGTGAAAAATGTCTCCATTTCACTAAAATATTCACCAAAAATACAAATTCCACCCGAATCGAATGGGGACTGCTGTGTCTCGTTCAGCCAGTACAAGACCACGTTTGGGAGAAATTTCGAGTCAATCGGTCCAAAGACCTGGAAGCTATTGAAAAAATCGGCCGAGGTTTTCGTGAAAAATGGCTCCATTTCACTAAAATATTCACCAAAAATACAAATTCCACCCGAATCGAATGGGGACTGCTGTGTCTCGTTCAGCCAGTACAGGACCACGTTTGGTAGAAATTTCGAGTCAATGGGTCCAGAGACCTGGACGCTATTGAAAAAATCGGCCGAGGTTTTCGTGAAAAATGGCTCCATTTCACTAAAATATTCACCAAAAATACAAATTCCACCCGAATTGAATGGGGACTGCTGTGTCTCGTTCAGCCAGTACAGGACCACGTTTGGGAGAAATTTCGAGTCAATTGGTCCAAAGACCTGGAAGCTATTGAAAAAATCGGCCGAGGTTTTAAATCGGTCCAAAGACCTGGAAGCTATTGAAAAAATCGGCCGAGGTTTTCGTGAAAAATGGCTCCATTTCACTAAAATATTCACCAAAAATACAAATTCCACCCAAATCGAATGGCGACTGCTGTGTCTCGTTCAGCCAGTACAGGACCACGTTTGGGAGAAATTTCGAGTCAATTGGTCCAAAGACCTGGAAGCTATTGAAAAAATCGGCCGAGGTTTTAAATCGGTCCAAAGACCTGGAAGCTATTGAAAAAATCGGCAGAGGTTTTCATGAAAAATTGCTGCTTTTCTTTACAATATTCACCAAAAATACAAATTCCACCCGAATCGAATGGGGACTGCTGTGTCTCGTTCAGCCAGTACAGGACCACGTTTGGGAGAAATTTCGAGTCAATCGGTCCAAAGACCTGGAAGCTATTGAAAAAATCGGCCGAGGTTTTCGTGAAAAATGGCTCCATTTCACTAAAATATTCACCAAAAATACAAATTCCACCCGAATCGAATGGGCACTGCTGTGTCTCGTTCAGCCAGTACAGGACCACGTTTGGGAGAAATTTCGGGTCAATCGGTCCAAAGACCTGGAAGCTATTGAAAAAATCGGCCAAGGTTTTCAATCGGTCCAAAGACCTGGAAGCTATTGAAAAAATCGGCAGAGGTTTTCATGAAAAATTGCTGCTTTTCTTTACAATATTCACCAAAAATACAAATTCCACCCGAATCGAATGGGGACTGCTGTGTCTCGTTCAGCCAGTACAGGACCACGTTTGGGAGAAATTTCGAGTCAATCGGTCCAAAGACCTGGAAGCTATTGAAAAAATCGGCCGAGGTTTTAAATCGGTCCAAAGACCTGGAAGCTATTAAAAAAATCGGCCGAGGTTTTCGTGAAAAATGGCTCCATTTCACTAAAATATTCACCAAAAATACAAATTCCACCCGAATCGAATGGGGACTGCTGTGTCTCGTTCAGCCAGTACAGGACCACGTTTGGGAGAAATTTCGAGTCAATGGGTCCAAAGACCTGGAAGCTATTGAAAAAATCGGCCGAGGTTTTCGTGAAAAATGGCTCCATTTCACTAAAATATTCACCAAAAATACAAATTCCACCCAAATCGAATGGCGACTGCTGTGTCTCGTTCAGCCAGTACAGGACCACGTTTGGGAGAAATTTCGAGTCAATCGGTCCAAAGACCTGGAAGCTATTGAAAAAATCGGCCGAGGTCTTAAATCGGTCCATAGACCTGGAAGCTATTGAAAAAATCGGCCGAGGTTTTCGTGAAAAATGGCTCCATTTCACTAAAATATTCACCAAAAATACAAATTCCACCCGAATCGAATGGGGACTGCTGTGTCTCGTTCAGCCAGTACAGGACCACGTTTGGGAGAAATTTCGGGTCAATCGGTCCAAAGACCTGGAAGCTATTGAAAAAATCGGCCAAGGTTTTCAATCGGTCCAAAGACCTGGAAGCTATTGAAAAAATCGGCAGAGGTTTTCATGAAAAATTGCTGCTTTTCTTTACAATATTCACCAAAAATACAAATTCCACCCGAATCGAATGGGGACTGCTGTGTCTCGTTCAGCCAGTACAGGACCACGTTTGGGAGAAATTTCGAGTCAATCGCTCCAAAGACCTGGAAGCTATTGAAAAAATCGGCCGAGGTTTTAAATCGGTCCAAAGACCTGGAAGCTATTTAAAAAATCGGCCGAGGTTTTCAATCGGTCCAAAGACCTGGAAGCTATTGAAAAAATCGGCAGAGGTTTTCATGAAAAATGGCTCCATTTCACTAAAATATTCACCAAAAATACAAATTCCACCCGAATCGAATGGGGACTGCTGTGTCTCGTTCAGCCAGTACAGGACCACGTTTGGGAGAAATTTCGGGTCAATCGGTCCAAAGACCTGGAAGCTATTGAAAAAATCGGCCAAGGTTTTCAATCGGTCCAAAGACCTGGAAGCTATTGAAAAAATCGGCAGAGGTTTTAATGAAAAATTGCTGCTTTTCTTTACAATATTCACCAAAAATACAAATTCCACCCGAATCGAATGGGGACTGCTGTGTCTCGTTCAGCCAGTACAAGACCACGTTTGGGAGAAATTTCGAGTCAATCGGTCCAAAGACCTGGAAGCTATTGAAAAAATCGGCCGAGGTTTTCGTGAAAAATGGCTCCATTTCACTAAAATATTCACCAAAAATACAAATTCCACCCAAATCGAATGGCGACTGCTGTGTCTCGTTCAGCCAGTAAAGGACCACGTTTGGGAGAAATTTCGAGTCAATCGGTCCAAAGACCTGGAAGCTATTGAAAAAATCGGCCGAGGTTTTAAATCGGTCCAAAGACATGGAAGCTATTGAAAAAATCGGCCGAGGTTTTCGTGAAAAATGGCTCCATTTCACTAAAATATTCACCAAAAATACAAATTCCACCCGAATCGAATGGGGACTGCTGTGTCTCGTTCAGCCAGTACAAGACCACGTTTGGGAGAAATTTCGAGTCAATCGGTCCAAAGACCTGGAAGCTATTGAAAAAATCGGCCGAGGTTTTCGTGAAAAATGGCTCCATTTCACTAAAATATTCACCAAAAATACAAATTCCACCCAAATCGAATGGCGACTGCTGTGTCTCGTTCAGCCAGTACAGGACCACGTTTGGGAGAAATTTCGAGTCAATCGGTCCAAAGACCTGGAAGCTATTGAAAAAATCGGCCGAGGTTTTAAAATGGTCCAAAGACCTGGAAGCTATTGAAAAAATCGGCCGAGGTTTTCGTGAAAAATGGCTCCATTTCACTAAAATATTCACCAAAAATACAAATTCCACCCGAATCGAATGGGGACTGCTGTGTCTCGTTCAGCCAGTACAAGACCACGTTTGGGAGAAATTTCGAGTCAATCGGTCTAAAGACCTGGAAGCTATTGAAAAAATCGGCCGAGGTTTTCGTGAAAAATGGCTCCATTTCACTAAAATATTCACCAAAAATACAAATTCCACCCGAATCGAATGGGGACTGCTGTGTCTCGTTCAGCCAGTACAACACCACGTTTGGGAGAAATTTCGAGTCAATCGGTCCAAAGACCTGGAAGCTATTGAAAAAATCGGCCGAGGTTTTCGTGAAAAATGGCTCCATTTCACTAAAATATTCACCAAAAATACAAATTCCACCCAAATCGAATGGCGACTGCTGTGTCTCGTTCAGCCAGTACAGGACCACGTTTGGGAGAAATTTCGAGTCAATCGGTCCAAAGACCTGGAAGCTATTGAAAAAATCGGCCGAGGTTTTAAATCGGTCCAAAGACCTGGAAGCTATTGAAAAAATCGGCAGAGGTTTTCCTGAAAAATTGCTGCTTTTCTTTACAATATTCACCAAAAATACAAATTCCACCCGAATCGAATGGGGACTGCTTTGTCTCGTTCAGCCAGTACAGGACCACGTTTGGGAGAAATTTCGAGTCAATCGGTCCAAAGACCTGGAAGCTATTGAAAAAATCGGCCGAGGTTTTCGTGAAAAATGGCTCCATTTCACTAAAATATTCACCAAAAATACAAATTCCACCCGAATCGAATGGGGACTGCTGTGTCTCGTTCAGCCAGTACAAGACCACGTTTGGGAGAAATTTCGAGTCAATCGGTCCAAAGACCTGGAAGCTATTGAAAAAATCGGCCGAGGTTTTCGTGAAAAATGGCTCCATTTCACTAAAATATTCACCAAAAATACAAATTCCACCCAAATCGAATGGCGACTGCTGTGTCTCGTTCAGCCAGTACAGGACCACGTTTGGGAGAAATTTCGAGTCAATCGGTCCAAAGACCTGGAAGCTATTGAAAAAATCGGCCGAGGTTTTAAATCGGTCCAAAGACCTGGAAGCTATTGAAAAAATCGGCAGAGGTTTTCATGAAAAATTGCTGCTTTTCTTTACAATATTCACCAAAAATACAAATTCCACCCGAATCGAATGGGGACTGCTTTGTCTCGTTCAGCCAGTACAGGACCACGTTTGGGAGAAATTTCGAGTCAATCGGTCCAAAGACCTGGAAGCTATTGAAAAAATCGGCCGAGGTTTTAAATCGGTCCAAAGACCTGGAAGCTATTAAAAAAATCGGCCGAGGTTTTCGTGAAAAATGGCTCCATTTCACTAAAATATTCACCAAAAATACAAATTCCACCCGAATCGAAAGGGGACTGCTGTGTCTCGTTCAGCCAGTACAAGACCACGTTTGGGAGAAATTTCGAGTCAATCGGTCCAAAGACCTGGAAGCTATTGAAAAAATCGGCCGAGGTTTTCGTGAAAAATGGCTCCATTTCACTAAAATATTCACCAAAAATACAAATTCCACCCAAATCGAATGGCGACTGCTGTGTCTCGTTCAGCCAGTACAGGACCACGTTTGGGAGAAATTTCGAGTCAATCGGTCCAAAGACCTGGAAGCTATTGAAAAAATCGGCCGAGGTTTTAAATCGGTCCAAAGACCTGGAAGCTATTGAAAAAATCAGCCGAGGTTTTCGTGAAAAATGGCTCCATTTCACTAAAATATTCACCAAAAATACAAATTCCACCCGAATCGAATGGGGACTGCTGTGTCTCGTTCAGCCAGTACAAGACCACGTTTGGGAGAAATTTCGAGTCAATCGGTCCAAAGACCTGGAAGCTATTGAAAAAATCGGCCGAGGTTTTCGTGAAAAATGGCTCCATTTCACTAAAATATTCACCAAAAATACAAATTCCACCCGAATCGAATGGGCACTGCTGTGTCTCGTTCAGCCAGTACAGGACCACGTTTGGGAGAAATTTCGAGTCAATCGGTCCAAAGACCTGGAAGCTATTGAAAAAATCGGCCGAGGTTTTCGTGAAAAATGGCTCCATTTCACTAAAATATTCACCAAAAATACAAATTCCACCCGAATCGAATGGGCACTGCTGTGTCTCGTTCAGCCAGTACAGGACCACGTTTGGGAGAAATTTCGGGTCAATCGGTCCAAAGACCTGGAAGCTATTGAAAAAATCGGCCAAGGTTTTCAATCGGTCCAAAGACCTGGAAGCTATTGAAAAAATCGGCAGAGGTTTTCATGAAAAATTGCTGCTTTTCTTTACAATATTCACCAAAAATACAAATTCCACCCGAATCGAATGGGGACTGCTGTGTCTCGTTCAGCCAGTACAGGACCACGTTTGGGAGAAATTTCGAGTCAATCGGTCCAAAGACCTGGAAGCTATTGAAAAAATCGGCCGAGGTTTTAAATCGGTCCAAAGACCTGGAAGCTATTAAAAAAATCGGCCGAGGTTTTCGTGAAAAATGGCTCCATTTCACTAAAATATTCACCAAAAATACAAATTCCACCCGAATCGAATGGGGACTGCTGTGTCTCGTTCAGCCAGTACAGGACCACGTTTGGGAGAAATTTCGAGTCAATCGGTCCAAAGACCTGGAAGCTATTGAAAAAATCGGCCGAGGTTTTCGTGAAAAATGGCTCCATTTCACTAAAATATTCACCAAAAATACAAATTCCACCCAAATCGAATGGCGACTGCTGTGTCTCGTTCAGCCAGTACAGGACCACGTTTGGGAGAAATTTCGAGTCAATCGGTCCAAAGACCTGGAAGCTATTGAAAAAATCGGCCGAGGTTTTAAATCGGTCCAAAGACCTGGAAGCGATTGAAAAAATCGGCCGAGGTTTTCGTGAAAAATGGCTCCATTTCACTAAAATATTCACCAAAAATACAAATTCCACCCGAATCGAATGGGCACTGCTGTGTCTCGTTCAGCGAGTACAGGACCACGTTTGGGAGAAATTTCGGGTCAATCGGTCCAAAGACCTGGAAGCTATTGAAAAAATCGGCAGAGGTTTTCATGAAAAATTGCTGCTTTTCTTCACAATATTCACCAAAAATACAAATTCCACCCGAATCGAATGGGGACTCCTTTGTCTCGTTCAGCCAGTACAGGACCACGTTTGGGAGAAATTTCGAGTCAATCGGTCCAAAGACCTGGAAGCTATTGAAAAAATCGGCCGAGGTTTTAAATCGGTCCAAAGACCTGGAAGCTATTAAAAAAATCGGCCGAGGTTTTCGTGAAAAATGGCTCCATTTCACTAAAATATTCACCAAAAATACAAATTCCACCCGAATCGAATGGGGACTGCTGTGTCTCGTTCAGCCAGTACAAGACCACGTTTGGGAGAAATTTCGAGTCAATCGGTCCAAAGACCTGGAAGCTATTGAAAAAATCGGCCGAGGTTTTCGTGAAAAATGGCTCCATTTCACTAAAATATTCACCAAAAATACAAATTCCACCCAAATCGAATGGCGACTGCTGTGTCTCGTTCAGCCAGTACAGGACCACGTTTGGGAGAAATTTCGAGTCAATCGGTCCAAAGACCTGGAAGCTATTGAAAAAATCGGCCGAGGTTTTAAATCGGTCCAAAGACATGGAAGCTATTGAAAAAATCGGCCGAGGTTTTCGTGAAAAATGGCTCCATTTCACTAAAATATTCACCAAAAATACAAATTCCACCCGAATCGAATGGGGACTGCTGTGTCTCGTTCAGCCAGTACAAGACCACGTTTGGGAGAAATTTCGAGTCAATCGGTCCAAAGACCTGGAAGCTATTGAAAAAATCGGCCGAGGTTTTCGTGAAAAATGGCTCCATTTCACTAAAATATTCACCAAAAATACAAATTCCACCCAAATCGAATGGCGACTGCTGTGTCTCGTTCAGCCAGTACAGGACCACGTTTGGGAGAAATTTCGAGTCAATCGGTCCAAAGACCTGGAAGCTATTGAAAAAATCGGCCGAGGTTTTAAATCGGTCCAAAGACCTGGAAGCTATTGAAAAAATCGGCCGAGGTTTTCGTGAAAAATGGCTCCATTTCACTAAAATATTCACCAAAAATACAAATTCCACCCGAATCGAATGGGGACTGCTGTGTCTCGTTCAGCCAGTACAAGACCACGTTTGGGAGAAATTTCGAGTCAATCGGTCCAAAGACCTGGAAGCTATTGAAAAAATCGGCCGAGGTTTTCGTGAAAAATGGCTCCATTTCACTAAAATATTCACCAAAAATACAAATTCCACCCGAATCGAATGGGGACTGCTGTGTCTCGTTCAGCCAGTACAGGACCACGTTTGGGAGAAATTTCGAGTCAATCGGTCCAAAGACCTGGAAGCTATTGAAAAAATCGGCCGAGGTTTTAAATCGGTCCAAAGACCTGGAAGCTATTGAAAAAATCGGCCGAGGTTTTCGTGAAAAATGGCTCCATTTCACTAAAATATTCACCAAAAATACAAATTCCACCCGAATCGAATGGGGACTGCTGTGTCTCGTTCAGCCAGTACAAGACCACGTTTGGGAGAAATTTCGAGTCAATCGGTCCAAAGACCTGGAAGCTATTGAAAAAATCGGCCGAGGTTTTCGTGAAAAATGGCTCCATTTCACTAAAATATTCACCAAAAATACAAATTCCACCCGAATCGAATGGGCACTGCTGTGTCTCGTTCAGCCAGTACAGGACCACGTTTGGGAGAAATTTCGGGTCAATCGGTCCAAAGACCTGGAAGCTATTGAAAAAATCGGCCAAGGTTTTCAATCGGTCCAAAGACCTGGAAGCTATTGAAAAAATCGGCAGAGGTTTTCATGAAAAATTGCTGCTTTTCTTTACAATATTCACCAAAAATACAAATTCCACCCGAATCGAATGGGGACTGCTGTGTCTCGTTCAGCCAGTACAGGACCACGTTTGGGAGAAATTTCGAGTCAATCGGTCCAAAGACCTGGAAGCTATTGAAAAAATCGGCCGAGGTTTTAAATCGGTCCAAAGACCTGGAAGCTATTAAAAAAATCGGCCGAGGTTTTCGTGAAAAATGGCTCCATTTCACTAAAATATTCACCAAAAATACAAATTCCACCCGAATCGAATGGGGACTGCTGTGTCTCGTTCAGCCAGTACAGGACCACGTTTGGGAGAAATTTCGAGTCAATGGGTCCAAAGACCTGGAAGCTATTGAAAAAATCGGCCGAGGTTTTCGTGAAAAATGGCTCCATTTCACTAAAATATTCACCAAAAATACAAATTCCACCCAAATCGAATGGCGACTGCTGTGTCTCGTTCAGCCAGTACAGGACCACGTTTGGGAGAAATTTCGAGTCAATCGGTCCAAAGACCTGGAAGCTATTGAAAAAATCGGCCGAGGTTTTAAATCGGTCCAAAGACCTGGAAGCTATTGAAAAAATCAGCCGAGGTTTTCGTGAAAAATGGCTCCATTTCACTAAAATATTCACCAAAAATACAAATTCCACCCGAATCGAATGGGGACTGCTGTGTCTCGTTCAGCCAGTACAAGACCACGTTTGGGAGAAATTTCGAGTCAATCGGTCCAAAGACCTGGAAGCTATTGAAAAAATCGGCCGAGGTTTTCGTGAAAAATGGCTCCATTTCACTAAAATATTCACCAAAAATACAAATTCCACCCGAATCGAATGGGCACTGCTGTGTCTCGTTCAGCCAGTACAGGACCACGTTTGGGAGAAATTTCGAGTCAATCGGTCCAAAGACCTGGAAGCTATTGAAAAAATCGGCCGAGGTTTTCGTGAAAAATGGCTCCATTTCACTAAAATATTCACCAAAAATACAAATTCCACCCGAATCGAATGGGCACTGCTGTGTCTCGTTCAGCCAGTACAGGACCACGTTTGGGAGAAATTTCGGGTCAATCGGTCCAAAGACCTGGAAGCTATTGAAAAAATCGGCCAAGGTTTTCAATCGGTCCAAAGACCTGGAAGCTATTGAAAAAATCGGCAGAGGTTTTCATGAAAAATTGCTGCTTTTCTTTACAATATTCACCAAAAATACAAATTCCACCCGAATCGAATGGGGACTGCTGTGTCTCGTTCAGCCAGTACAGGACCACGTTTGGGAGAAATTTCGAGTCAATCGGTCCAAAGACCTGGAAGCTATTGAAAAAATCGGCCGAGGTTTTAAATCGGTCCAAAGACCTGGAAGCTATTAAAAAAATCGGCCGAGGTTTTCGTGAAAAATGGCTCCATTTCACTAAAATATTCACCAAAAATACAAATTCCACCCGAATCGAATGGGGACTGCTGTGTCTCGTTCAGCCAGTACAGGACCACGTTTGGGAGAAATTTCGAGTCAATCGGTCCAAAGACCTGGAAGCTATTGAAAAAATCGGCCGAGGTTTTCGTGAAAAATGGCTCCATTTCACTAAAATATTCACCAAAAATACAAATTCCACCCAAATCGAATGGCGACTGCTGTGTCTCGTTCAGCCAGTACAGGACCACGTTTGGGAGAAATTTCGAGTCAATCGGTCCAAAGACCTGGAAGCTATTGAAAAAATCGGCCGAGGTTTTAAATCGGTCCAAAGACCTGGAAGCGATTGAAAAAATCGGCCGAGGTTTTCGTGAAAAATGGCTCCATTTCACTAAAATATTCACCAAAAATACAAATTCCACCCGAATCGAATGGGCACTGCTGTGTCTCGTTCAGCCAGTACAGGACCACGTTTGGGAGAAATTTCGGGTCAATCGGTCCAAAGACCTGGAAGCTATTGAAAAAATCGGCCGAGGTTTTAAATCGGTCCAAAGACCTGGAAGCTATTGAAAAAATCGGCAGAGGTTTTCATGAAAAATTGCTGCTTTTCTTTACAATATTCACCAAAAATACAAATTCCACCCGAATCGAATGGGGACTGCTGTGTCTCGTTCAGCCAGTACAGGACCACGTTTGGGAGGAATTTCGAGTCAATCGGTCCAAAGACCTGGAAGCTATTGAAAAAATCGGCCGAGGTTTTCGTGAAAAATGGCTCCATTTCACTAAAATATTCACCAAAAATACAAATTCCACCCGAATCGAATGGGGACTGCTGTGTCTCGTTCAGCCAGTACAAGACCACGTTTGGGAGAAATTTCGAGTCAATCGGTCCAAAGACCTGGAAGCTATTGAAAAAATCGGCCGAGGTTTTCGTGAAAAATGGCTCCATTTCACTAAAATATTCACCAAAAATACAAATTCCACCCGAATCGAATGGGCACTGCTGTGTCTCGTTCAGCCAGTACAGGACCACGTTTGGGAGAAATTTCGAGTCAATCGGTCCAAAGACCTGGAAGCTATTGAAAAAATCGGCCGAGGTTTTCGTGAAAAATGGCTCCATTTCACTAAAATATTCACCAAAAATACAAATTCCACCCGAATCGAATGGGCACTGCTGTGTCTCGTTCAGCCAGTACAGGACCACGTTTGGGAGAAATTTCGGGTCAATCGGTCCAAAGACCTGGAAGCTATTGAAAAAATCGGCCAAGGTTTTCAATCGGTCCAAAGACCTGGAAGCTATTGAAAAAATCGGCAGAGGTTTTCATGAAAAATTGCTGCTTTTCTTTACAATATTCACCAAAAATACAAATTCCACCCGAATCGAATGGGGACTGCTGTGTCTCGTTCAGCCAGTACAGGACCACGTTTGGGAGAAATTTCGAGTCAATCGGTCCAAAGACCTGGAAGCTATTGAAAAAATCGGCCGAGGTTTTAAATCGGTCCAAAGACCTGGAAGCTATTAAAAAAATCGGCCGAGGTTTTCGTGAAAAATGGCTCCATTTCACTAAAATATTCACCAAAAATACAAATTCCACCCGAATCGAATGGGGACTGCTGTGTCTCGTTCAGCCAGTACAGGACCACGTTTGGGAGAAATTTCGAGTCAATGGGTCCAAAGACCTGGAAGCTATTGAAAAAATCGGCCGAGGTTTTCGTGAAAAATGGCTCCATTTCACTAAAATATTCACCAAAAATACAAATTCCACCCAAATCGAATGGCGACTGCTGTGTCTCGTTCAGCCAGTACAGGACCACGTTTGGGAGAAATTTCGAGTCAATCGGTCCAAAGACCTGGAAGCTATTGAAAAAATCGGCCGAGGTCTTAAATCGGTCCATAGACCTGGAAGCTATTGAAAAAATCGGCCGAGGTTTTCGTGAAAAATGGCTCCATTTCACTAAAATATTCACCAAAAATACAAATTCCACCCGAATCGAATGGGCACTGCTGTGTCTCGTTCAGCCAGTACAGGACCACGTTTGGGAGAAATTTCGGGTCAATCGGTCCAAAGACCTGGAAGCTATTGAAAAAATCGGCCAAGGTTTTCAATCGGTCCAAAGACCTGGAAGCTATTGAAAAAATCGGCAGAGGTTTTCATGAAAAATTGCTGCTTTTCTTTACAATATTCACCAAAAATACAAATTCCACCCGAATCGAATGGGGACTGCTGTGTCTCGTTCAGCCAGTACAGGACCACGTTTGGGAGAAATTTCGAGTCAATCGGTCCAAAGACCTGGAAGCTATTGAAAAAATCGGCCGAGGTTTTAAATCGGTCCAAAGACCTGGAAGCTATTGAAAAAATCGGCCGAGGTTTTCGTGAAAAATGGCTCCATTTCACTAAAATATTCACCAAAAATACAAATTCCACCCAAATCGAATGGCGACTGCTGTGTCTCGTTCAGCCAGTACAGGACCACGTTTGGGAGAAATTTCGAGTCAATCGGTCCAAAGACCTGGAAGCTATTGAAAAAATCGGCCGAGGTCTTAAATCGGTCCAAAGACCTGGAAGCTATTGAAAAAATCGGCCGAGGTTTTCGTGAAAAATGGCTCCATTTCACTAAAATATTCACCAAAAATACAAATTCCACCCGAATCGAATGGGCACTGCTGTGTCTCGTACAGCCAGTATAGGACCACGTGTGGGAGAAATTTCGGGTCAATCGGTCCAAAGACCTGGAAGCTATTGAAAAAATCGGCCAAGGTTTTCAATCGGTCCAAAGACCTGGAAGCTATTGAAAAAATCGGCAGAGGTTTTCATGAAAAATTGCTGCTTTTCTTTACAATATTCACCAAAAATACAAATTCCACCCGAATCGAATGGGGACTGCTGTGTCTCGTTCAGCCAGTACAGGACCACGTTTGGGAGAAATTTCGAGTCAATCGGTCCAAAGACCTGGAAGCTATTGAAAAAATCGGCCGAGGTTTTCGTGAAAAATGGCTCCATTTCACTAAAATATTCACCAAAAATACAAATTCCACCCGAATCGAATGGGGACTGCTGTGTCTCGTTCAGCCAGTACAGGACCACGTTTGGGAGAAATTTCGAGTCAA
This sequence comes from Pagrus pagrus, assembly GCF_965226575.1. Taxonomy (NCBI): domain Eukaryota; kingdom Metazoa; phylum Chordata; class Actinopteri; order Spariformes; family Sparidae; genus Pagrus; species Pagrus pagrus. The sequence goes on along the minus strand of NC_140185.1, from coordinate 29,932,210 downwards.
TCGGTCCAAAGACCTGGAAGCTATTGAAAAAATCGGCCGAGGTCTTAAATCGGTCCAAAGACCTGGAAGCTATTGAAAAAATCGGCCGAGGTTTTCGTGAAAAATGGCTCCATTTCACTAAAATATTCACCAAAAATACAAATTCCACCCGAATCGAATGGGCACTGCTGTGTCTCGTACAGCCAGTATAGGACCACGTGTGGGAGAAATTTCGGGTCAATCGGTCCAAAGACCTGGAAGCTATTGAAAAAATCGGCCAAGGTTTTCAATCGGTCCAAAGACCTGGAAGCTATTGAAAAAATCGGCAGAGGTTTTCATGAAAAATTGCTGCTTTTCTTTACAATATTCACCAAAAATACAAATTCCACCCGAATCGAATGGGGACTGCTGTGTCTCGTTCAGCCAGTACAGGACCACGTTTGGGAGAAATTTCGAGTCAATCGGTCCAAAGACCTGGAAGCTATTGAAAAAATCGGCCGAGGTTTTCGTGAAAAATGGCTCCATTTCACTAAAATATTCACCAAAAATACAAATTCCACCCGAATCGAATGGGGACTGCTGTGTCTCGTTCAGCCAGTACAGGACCACGTTTGGGAGAAATTTCGAGTCAATCGGTCCAAAGACCTGGAAGCTATTGAAAAAATCGGCCGAGGTTTTCGTGAAAAATGGCTCCATTTCACTAAAATATTCAGCAAAAATACAAATTCCACCCGAATCGAATGGGCACTGCTGTGTCTCGTTCAGCCAGTACAGGACCACGTTTGGGAGAAATTTCGAGTCAATCGGTCCAAAGACCTGGAAGCTATTGAAAAAATCGGCCGAGGTTTTCGTGAAAAATGGCTCCATTTCACTAAAATATTCACCAGAAATACAAATTCCACCCGAATCGAATGGGCACTGCTGTGTCTCGTACAGCCAGTATAGGACCACGTGTGGGAGAAATTTCGGGTCAATCGGTCCAAAGACCTGGAAGCTATTGAAAAAATCGGCCAAGGTTTTCAATCGGTCCAAAGACCTGGAAGCTATTGAAAAAATCGGCAGAGGTTTTCATGAAAAATTGCTGCTTTTCTTTACAATATTCACCAAAAATACAAATTCCACCCGAATCGAATGGGGACTGCTGTGTCTCGTTCAGCCAGTACAGGACCACGTTTGGGAGAAATTTCGAGTCAATCGGTCCAAAGACCTGGAAGCTATTGAAAAAATCAGCCGAGGTTTTCGTGAAAAATGGCTCCATTTCACTAAAATATTCACCAAAAATACAAATTCCACCCGAATCGAATGGGGACTGCTGTGTCTCGTTCAGCCAGTACAGGACCACGTTTGGGAGAAATTTCGAGTCAATCGGTCCAAAGACCTGGAAGCTATTGAAAAAATCGGCCGAGGTTTTCGTGAAAAATGGCTCCATTTCACTAAAATATTCAGCAAAAATACAAATTCCACCCGAATCGAATGGGCACTGCTGTGTCTCGTTCAGCCAGTACAGGACCACGTTTGGGAGAAATTTCGAGTCAATCGGTCCAAAGACCTGGAAGCTATTGAAAAAATCGGCCGAGGTTTTCGTGAAAAATGGCTCCATTTCACTAAAATATTCACCAAAAATACAAATTCCACCCGAATTGAATGGGCACTGCTGTGTCTCGTTCAGCCAGTACAGGACCACGTTTGGGAGAAATTTCGGGTCGATCGGTCCAAAGACCTGGAAGCTATTGAAAAAATCGGCCAAGGTTTTCAATCGGTCCAAAGACCTGGAAGCTATTGAAAAAATCGGCAGAGGTTTTCATGAAAAATTGCTGCTTTTCTTTACAATATTCACCAAAAATACAAATTCCACCCGAATCGAATGGGGACTGCTGTGTCTCGTTCAGCCAGTACAGGACCACGTTTGGGAGAAATTTCGAGTCAATCGGTCCAAAGACCTGGAAGCTATTGAAAAAATCGGCCGAGGTTTTAAATCGGTCCAAAGACCTGGAAGCTATTAAAAAAATCGGCCGAGGTTTTCGTGAAAAATGGCTCCATTTCACTAAAATATTCACCAAAAATACAAATTCCACCCAAATCGAATGGCGACTGCTGTGTCTCGTTCAGCCAGTACAGGACCACGTTTGGGAGAAATTTCGAGTCAATCGGTCCAAAGACCTGGAAGCTATTGAAAAAATCGGCCGAGGTTTTAAATCGGTCCAAAGACCTTGAAGCTATTAAAAAAATCGGCCGAGGTTTTCGTGAAAAATGGCTCCATTTCACTAAAATATTCACCAAAAATACAAATTCCACCCGAATCGAATGGGGACTGCTGTGTCTCGTTCAGCCAGTACAAGACCACGTTTGGGAGAAATTTCGAGTCAATCGGTCCAAAGACCTGGAAGCTATTGAAAAAATCGGCCGAGGTTTTCGTGAAAAATGGCTCCATTTCACTAAAATATTCACCAAAAATACAAATTCCACCCAAATCGAATGGCGACTGCTGTGTCTCGTTCAGCCAGTACAGGACCACGTTTGGGAGAAATTTCGAGTCAATCGGTCCAAAGACCTGGAAGCTATTGAAAAAATCGGCCGAGGTTTTCGTGAAAAATGGCTCCATTTCACTAAAATATTCACCAAAAATACAAATTCCACCCGAATCGAATGGGGACTGCTGTGTCTCGTTCAGCCAGTACAGGACCACGTTTGGGAGAAATTTCGAGTCAATCGGTCCAAAGACCTGGAAGCTATTGAAAAAATCGGCCGAGGTTTTCGTGAAAAATGGCTCCATTTCACTAAAATATTCACCAAAAATACAAATTCCACCCGAATCGAATGGGCACTGCTGTGTCTCGTTCAGCCAGTACAGGACCACGTTTGGGAGAAATTTCGGGTCAATCGGTCCAAAGACCTGGAAGCTATTGAAAAAATCGGCCAAGGTTTTCAATCGGTCCAAAGACCTGGAAGCTATTGAAAAAATCGGCAGAGGTTTTCATGAAAAATTGCTGCTTTTCTTTACAATATTCACCCAAAATACAAATTCCACCCGAATCGAATGGGGACTGCTGTGTCTCGTTCAGCCAGTACAGGACCACGTTTGGGAGAAATTTCGAGTCAATCGGTCCAAAGACCTGGAAGCTATTGAAAAAATCGGCCGAGGTTTTAAATCGGTCCAAAGACCTGGAAGCTATTAAAAAAATCGGCCGAGGTTTTCGTGAAAAATGGCTCCATTTCACTAAAATATTCACCAAAAATACAAATTCCACCCAAATCGAATGGCGACTGCTGTGTCTCGTTCAGCCAGTACAGGACCACGTTTGGGAGAAATTTCGAGTCAATCGGTCCAAAGACCTGGAAGCTATTGAAAAAATCGGCCGAGGTTTTAAATCGGTCCAAAGACCTGGAAGCTATTAAAAAAATCGGCCGAGGTTTTCGTGAAAAATGGCTCCATTTCACTAAAATATTCACCAAAAATACAAATTCCACCCGAATCGAATGGGGACTGCTGTGTCTCGTTCAGCCAGTACAAGACCACGTTTGGGAGAAATTTCGAGTCAATCGGTCGAAAGACCTGGAAGCTATTGAAAAAATCGGCCGAGGTTTTCGTGAAAAATGGCTCCATTTCACTAAAATATTCACCAAAAATACAAATTCCACCCAAATCGAATGGCGACTGCTGTGTCTCGTTCAGCCAGTACAGGACCACGTTTGGGAGAAATTTCGAGTCAATCGGTCCAAAGACCTGGAAGCTATTGAAAAAATCGGCCGAGGTTTTCGTGAAAAATGGCTCCATTTCACTAAAATATTCACCAAAAATACAAATTCCACCCGAATCGAATGGGGACTGCTGTGTCTCGTTCAGCCAGTACAGGACCACGTTTGGGAGAAATTTCGAGTCAATCGGTCCAAAGACCTGGAAGCTATTGAAAAAATCGGCCGAGGTTTTCGTGAAAAATGGCTCCATTTCACTAAAATATTCACCAAAAATACAAATTCCACCCGAATCGAATGGGCACTGCTGTGTCTCGTTCAGCCAGTACAGGACCACGTTTGGGAGAAATTTCGGGTCAATCGGTCCAAAGACCTGGAAGCTATTGAAAAAATCGGCCAAGGTTTTCAATCGGTCCAAAGACCTGGAAGCTATTGAAAAAATCGGCAGAGGTTTTCATGAAAAATTGCTGCTTTTCTTTACAATATTCACCAAAAATACAAATTCCACCCGAATCGAATGGGGACTGCTGTGTCTCGTTCAGCCAGTACAGGACCACGTTTGGGAGAAATTTCGAGTCAATCGGTCCAAAGACCTGGAAGCTATTGAAAAAATCGGCCGAGGTTTTAAATCGGTCCAAAGACCTGGAAGCTATTAAAAAAATCGGCCGAGGTTTTCGTGAAAAATGGCTCCATTTCACTAAAATATTCACCAAAAATACAAATTCCACCCAAATCGAATGGGGACTGCTGTGTCTCGTTCAGCCACTACAGGACCACGTTTGGGAGAAATTTCGAGTCAATCGGTCCAAAGACCAGGAAGCTATTGAAAAAATTGGCCGAGGTTTTCGTGAAAAATGGTTCTTTTCTTTAAATTTTCACCAAAAATACAAATTCCACCCGAATCGAATGGGGACTGCTGTGTCTCGTTCAGCCAGTACAGGACCACGTTTGGGAGAAATTTCGAGTCAATGGGTCCAAAGACCTGGAAGCTATTGAAAAAATCGGCCGAGGTTTTCGTGAAAAATGGCTCCATTTCACTAAAATATTCACCAAAAATACAAATTCCACCCAAATCGAATGGCGACTGCTGTGTCTCGTTCAGCCAGTACAGGACCACGTTTGGGAGAAATTTCGAGTCAATCGGTCCAAAGACCTGGAAGCTATTGAAAAAATCGGCCGAGGTTTTAAATCGGTCCAAAGACCTGGAAGCTATTGAAAAAATCGGCCGAGGTTTTCGTGAAAAATGGCTCCATTTCACTAAAATATTCACCAAAAATACAAATTCCACCCGAATCGAATGGGGACTGCTGTGTCTCGTTCAGCCAGTACAAGACCACGTTTGGGAGAAATTTCGAGTCAATCGGTCCAAAGACCTGGAAGCTATTGAAAAAATCGGCCGAGGTTTTCGTGAAAAATGGCTCCATTTCACTAAAATATTCACCAAAAATACAAATTCCACCCGAATCGAATGGGGACTGCTGTGTCTCGTTCAGCCAGTACAGGACCACGTTTGGTAGAAATTCCGAGTCAATGGGTCCAAAGACCTGGACGCTATTGAAAAAATCGGCCGAGGTTTTCGTGAAAAATGGCTCCATTTCACTAAAATATTCACCAAAAATACAAATTCCACCCGAATTGAATGGGGACTGCTGTGTCTCGTTCAGCCAGTACAGGACCACGTTTGGGAGAAATTTCGAGTCAATTGGTCCAAAGACCTGGAAGCTATTGAAAAAATCGGCCGAGGTTTTAAATCGGTCCAAAGACCTGGAAGCTATTGAAAAAATCGGCCGAGGTTTTCGTGAAAAATGGCTCCATTTCACTAAAATATTCACCAAAAATACAAATTCCACCCGAATCGAATGGGGACTGCTGTGTCTCGTTCAGCCAGTACAAGACCACGTTTGGGAGAAATTTCGAGTCAATCGGTCCAAAGACCTGGAAGCTATTGAAAAAATCGGCCGAGGTTTTCGTGAAAAATGGCTCCATTTCACTAAAATATTCACCAAAAATACAAATTCCACCCGAATCGAATGGGCACTGCTGTGTCTCGTTCAGCCAGTACAGGACCACGTTTGGGAGAAATTTCGAGTCAATCGGTCCAAAGACCTGGAAGCTATTGAAAAAACCGGCCAAGATTTTCGTGAAAAATGGCTCCATTTCACTAAAATATTCACCAAAAATACAAATTCCACCCGAATCGAATGGGCACTGCTGTGTCTCGTTCAGCCAGTACAGGACCACGTTTGGGAGAAATTTCGGGTCAATCGGTCCAAAGACCTGGAAGCTATTGAAAAAATCGGCAGAGGTTTTAAATCGGTCCAAAGACCTGGAAGCTATTGAAAAAATCGGCCGAGGTTTTCGTGAAAAATGGCTCCATTTCACTAAAATATTCACCAAAAATACAAATTCCACCCGAATCGAATGGGCACTGCTGTGTCTCGTTCAGCCAGTACAGGACCACGTTTGGGAGAAATTTCGGGTCAATCGGTCCAAAGACCTGGAAGCTATTGAAAAAATCGGCCAAGGTTTTCAATCGGTCCAAAGACCTGGAAGCTATTGAAAAAATCGGCAGAGGTTTTCATGAAAAATTGCTGCTTTTCTTTACAATATTCACCAAAAATACAAATTCCACCCGAATCGAATGGGGACTGCTGTGTCTCGTTCAGCCAGTACAGGACCACGTTTGGGAGAAATTTCGAGTCAATCGGTCCAAAGACCTGGAAGCTATTGAAAAAATCGGCCGAGGTTTTCGTGAAAAATGGCTCCATTTCACTAAAATATTCACCAAAAATACAAATTCCACCCGAATCGAATGGGCACTGCTGTGTCTCGTTCAGCCAGTACAGGACCACGTTTGGGAGAAATTTCGGGTCAATCGGTCCAAAGACCTGGAAGCTATTGAAAAAATCGGCCAAGGTTTTCAATCGGTCCAAAGACCTGGAAGCTATTGAAAAAATCGGCAGAGGTTTTCATGAAAAATTGCTGCTTTTCTTTCCAATATTCACCAAAAATACAAATTCCACCCGAATCGAATGGGGACTGCTGTGTCTCGTTCAGCCAGTACAGGACCACGTTTGGGAGAAATTTCGAGTCAATCGGTCCAAAGACCTGGAAGCTATTGAAAAAATTGGCCGAGGTTTTAAATCGGTCCAAAGACCTGGAAGCTATTAAAAAAATCGGCCGAGGTTTTCGTGAAAAATGGCTCCATTTCACTAAAATATTCACCAAAAATACAAATTCCACCCGAATCGAATGGGGACTGCTGTGTCTCGTTCAGCCAGTACAGGACCACGTTTGGGAGAAATTTCGAGTCAATGGGTCCAAAGACCTGGAAGCTATTGAAAAAATCGGCCGAGGTTTTCGTGAAAAATGGCTCCATTTCACTAAAATATTCACCAAAAATACAAATTCCACCCGAATCGAATGGCGACTGCTGTGTCTCGTTCAGCCAGTACAGGACCACGTTTGGGAGAAATTTCGAGTCAATCGGTCCAAAGACCTGGAAGCTATTGAAAAAATCGGCCGAGGTCTTAAATCGGTCCATAGACCTGGAAGCTATTGAAAAAATCGGCCGAGGTTTTCGTGAAAAATGGCTCCATTTCACTAAAATATTCACCAAAAATACAAATTCCACCCGAATCGAATGGGGACTGCTGTGTCTCGTTCAGCCAGTACAGGACCACGTTTGGGAGAAATTTCGGGTCAATCGGTCCAAAGACCTGGAAGCTATTGAAAAAATCGGCCAAGGTTTTCAATCGGTCCAAAGACCTGGAAGCTATTGAAAAAATCGGCAGAGGTTTTCATGAAAAATTGCTGCTTTTCTTTACAATATTCACCAAAAATACAAATTCCACCCGAATCGAATGGGGACTGCTGTGTCTCGTTCAGCCAGTACAGGACCACGTTTGGGAGAAATTTCGAGTCAATCGCTCCAAAGACCTGGAAGCTATTGAAAAAATCGGCCGAGGTTTTAAATCGGTCCAAAGACCTGGAAGCTATTAAAAAAATCGGCCGAGGTTTTCAATCGGTCCAAAGACCTGGAAGCTATTGAAAAAATCGGCAGAGGTTTTCATGAAAAATGGCTCCATTTCACTAAAATATTCACCAAAAATACAAATTCCACCCGAATCGAATGGGGACTGCTGTGTCTCGTTCAGCCAGTACAGGACCACGTTTGGGAGAAATTTCGGGTCAATCGGTCCAAAGACCTGGAAGCTATTGAAAAAATCGGCCAAGGTTTTCAATCGGTCCAAAGACCTGGAAGCTATTGAAAAAATCGGCAGAGGTTTTAATGAAAAATTGCTGCTTTTCTTTACAATATTCACCAAAAATACAAATTCCACCCGAATCGAATGGGGACTGCTGTGTCTCGTTCAGCCAGTACAGGACCACGTTTGGGAGAAATTTCGAGTCAATCGCTCCAAAGACCTGGAAGCTATTGAAAAAATCGGCCGAGGTTTTAAATCGGTCCAAAGACCTGGAAGCTATTAAAAAAATCGGCCGAGGTTTTCAATCGGTCCAAAGACCTGGAAGCTATTGAAAAAATCGGCAGAGGTTTTCATGAAAAATGGCTCCATTTCACTAAAATATTCACCAAAAATACAAATTCCACCCGAATCGAATGGGGACTGCTGTGTCTCGTTCAGCCAGTACAGGACCACGTTTGGGAGAAATTTCGGGTCAATCGGTCCAAAGACCTGGAAGCTATTGAAAAAATCGGCCAAGGTTTTCAATCGGTCCAAAGACCTGGAAGCTATTGAAAAAATCGGCAGAGGTTTTAATGAAAAATTGCTGCTTTTCTTTACAATATTCACCAAAAATACAAATTCCACCCGAATCGAATGGGGACTGCTGTGTCTCGTTCAGCCAGTACAAGACCACGTTTGGGAGAAATTTCGAGTCAATCGGTCCAAAGACCTGGAAGCTATTGAAAAAATCGGCCGAGGTTTTCGTGAAAAATGGCTCCATTTCACTAAAATATTCACCAAAAATACAAATTCCACCCAAATCGAATGGCGACTGCTGTGTCTCGTTCAGCCAGTACAGGACCACGTTTGGGAGAAATTTCGAGTCAATCGGTCCAAAGACCTGGAAGCTATTGAAAAAATCGGCCGAGGTTTTAAATCGGTCCAAAGACCTGGAAGCTATTGAAAAAATCAGCCGAGGTTTTCGTGAAAAATGGCTCCATTTCACTAAAATATTCACCAAAAATACAAATTCCACCCGAATCGAATGGGGACTGCTGTGTCTCGTTCAGCCAGTACAAGACCACGTTTGGGAGAAATTTCGAGTCAATCGGTCCAAAGACCTGGAAGCTATTGAAAAAATCGGCCGAGGTTTTCGTGAAAAATGGCTCCATTTCACTAAAATATTCACCAAAAATACAAATTCCACCCGAATCGAATGGGCACTGCTGTGTCTCGTTCAGCCAGTACAGGACCACGTTTGGGAGAAATTTCGAGTCAATCGGTCCAAAGACCTGGAAGCTATTCAAAAAATCGGCCGAGGTTTTCGTGAAAAATGGCTCCATTTCACTAAAATATTCACCAAAAATACAAATTCCACCCGAATCGAATGGGCACTGCTGTGTCTCGTTCAGCCAGTACAGGACCACGTTTGGGAGAAATTTCGAGTCAATCGGTCCAAAGACCTGGAAGCTATTGAAAAAATCGGCAGAGGTTTTCATGAAAAATTGCTGCTTTTCTTTACAATATTCACCAAAAATACAAATTCCACCCGAATCGAATGGGGACTGCTGTGTCTCGTTCAGCCAGTACAGGACCACGTTTGGGAGAAATTTCGAGTCAATCGGTCCAAAGACCTGGAAGCTATTGAAAAAATCGGCCGAGGTTTTAAATCGGTCCAAAGACCTGGAAGCTATTAAAAAAATCGGCCGAGGTTTTCGTGAAAAATGGCTCCATTTCACTAAAATATTCACCAAAAATACAAATTCCACCCGAATCGAATGGGGACTGCTGTGTCTCGTTCAGCCAGTACAGGACCACGTTTGGGAGAAATTTCGAGTCAATCGGTCCAAAGACCTGGAAGCTATTGAAAAAATCGGCCGAGGTTTTCGTGAAAAATGGCTCCATTTCACTAAAATATTCACCAAAAATACAAATTCCACCCAAATCGAATGGCGACTGCTGTGTCTCGTTCAGCCAGTACAGGACCACGTTTGGGAGAAATTTCGAGTCAATCGGTCCAAAGACCTGGAAGCTATTGAAAAAATCGGCCGAGGTTTTAAATCGGTCCAAAGACCTGGAAGCGATTGAAAAAATCGGCCGAGGTTTTCGTGAAAAATGGCTCCATTTCACTAAAATATTCACCAAAAATACAAATTCCACCCGAATCGAATGGGCACTGCTGTGTCTCGTTCAGCCAGTACAGGACCACGTTTGGGAGAAATTTCGGGTCAATCGGTCCAAAGACCTGGAAGCTATTGAAAAAATCGGCCAAGGTTTTCAATCGGTCCAAAGACCTGGAAGCTATTGAAAAAATCGGCAGAGGTTTTCATGAAAAATTGCTGCTTTTCTTCACAATATTCACCAAAAATACAAATTCCACCCGAATCGAATGGGGACTCCTTTGTCTCGTTCAGCCAGTACAGGACCACGTTTGGGAGAAATTTCGAGTCAATCGGTCCAAAGACCTGGAAGCTATTGAAAAAATCGGCCGAGGTTTTAAATCGGTCCAAAGACCTGGAAGCTATTAAAAAAATTGGCCGAGGTTTTCGTGAAAAATGGCTCCATTTCACTAAAATATTCACCAAAAATACAAATTCCACCCGAATCGAATGGGGACTGCTGTGTCTCGTTCAGCCAGTACAAGACCACGTTTGGGAGAAATTTCGAGTCAATCGGTCCAAAGACCTGGAAGCTATTGAAAAAATCGGCCGAGGTTTTCGTGAAAAATGGCTCCATTTCACTAAAATATTCACCAAAAATACAAATTCCACCCAAATCGAATGGCGACTGCTGTGTCTCGTTCAGCCAGTACAGGACCACGTTTGGGAGAAATTTCGAGTCAATCGGTCCAAAGACCTGGAAGCTATTGAAAAAATCGGCCGAGGTTTTAAATCGGTCCAAAGACATGGAAGCTATTGAAAAAATCGGCCGAGGTTTTCGTGAAAAATGGCTCCATTTCACTAAAATATTCACCAAAAATACAAATTCCACCCGAATCGAATGGGGACTGCTGTGTCTCGTTCAGCCAGTACAAGACCACGTTTGGGAGAAATTTCGAGTCAATCGGTCCAAAGACCTGGAAGCTATTGAAAAAATCGGCCGAGGTTTTCGTGAAAAATGGCTCCATTTCACTAAAATATTCACCAAAAATACAAATTCCACCCAAATCGAATGGCGACTGCTGTGTCTCGTTCAGCCAGTACAGGACCACGTTTGGGAGAAATTTCGAGTCAATCGGTCCAAAGACCTGGAAGCTATTGAAAAAATCGGCCGAGGTTTTAAATCGGTCCAAAGACCTGGAAGCTATTGAAAAAATCGGCCGAGGTTTTCGTGAAAAATGGCTCCATTTCACTAAAATATTCACCAAAAATACAAATTCCACCCGAATCGAATGGGGACTGCTGTGTCTCGTTCAGCCAGTACAAGACCACGTTTGGGAGAAATTTCGAGTCAATCGGTCCAAAGACCTGGAAGCTATTGAAAAAATCGGCCGAGGTTTTCGTGAAAAATGGCTCCATTTCACTAAAATATTCACCAAAAATACAAATTCCACCCGAATCGAATGGGGACTGCTGTGTCTCGTTCAGCCAGTACAGGACCACGTTTGGGAGGAATTTCGAGTCAATCGGTCCAAAGACCTGGAAGCTATTGAAAAAATCGGCCGAGGTTTTAAATCGGTCCAAAGACCTGGAAGCTATTGAAAAAATCGGCCGAGGTTTTCGTGAAAAATGGCTCCATTTCACTAAAATATTCACCAAAAATACAAATTCCACCCGAATCGAATGGGGACTGCTGTGTCTCGTTCAGCCAGTACAAGACCACGTTTGGGAGAAATTTCGAGTCAATCGGTCCAAAGACCTGGAAGCTATTGAAAAAATCGGCCGAGGTTTTCGTGAAAAATGGCTCCATTTCACTAAAATATTCACCAAAAATACAAATTCCACCCGAATCGAATGGGGACTGCTGTGTCTCGTTCAGCCAGTGCAGGACCACGTTTGGGAGAAATTTCGGGTCAATCGGTCCAAAGACCTGGAAGCTATTGAAAAAATCGGCCAAGGTTTTCAATCGGTCCAAAGACCTGGAAGCTATTGAAAAAATCGGCCGAGGTTTTCGTGAAAAATGGCTCCATTTCACTAAAATATTCACCAAAAATACAAATTCCACCCGAATCGAATGGGGACTGCTGTGTCTCGTTCAGCCAGTACAAGACCACGTTTGGGAGAAATTTCGAGTCAATCGGTCCAAAGACCTGGAAGCTATTGAAAAAATCGGCCGAGGTTTTCGTGAAAAATGGCTCCATTTCACTAAAATATTCACCAAAAATACAAATTCCACCCAAATCGAATGGCGACTGCTGTGTCTCGTTCAGCCAGTACAGGACCACGTTTGGGAGAAATTTCGAGTCAATCGGTCCAAAGACCTGGAAGCTATTGAAAAAATCGGCCGAGGTTTTAAATCGGTCCAAAGACCTGGAAGCGATTGAAAAAATCGGCCGAGGTTTTCGTGAAAAATGGCTCCATTTCACTAAAATATTCACCAAAAATACAAATTCCACCCGAATCGAATGGGGACTGCTGTGTCTCGTTCAGCCAGTACAAGACCACGTTTGGGAGAAATTTCGAGTCAATCGGTCCAAAGACCTGGAAGCTATTGAAAAAATCGGCCGAGGTTTTCGTGAAAAATGGCTCCATTTCACTAAAATATTCACCAAAAATACAAATTCCACCCGAATCGAATGGGGACTGCTGTGTCTCGTTCAGCCAGTACAAGACCACGTTTGGGAGAAATTTCGAGTCAATCGGTCCAAAGACCTGGAAGCTATTGAAAAAATCGGCCGAGGTTTTCGTGAAAAATGGCTCCATTTCACTAAAATATTCACCAAAAATACAAATTCCACCCGAATCGAATGGGGACTGCTGTGTCTCGTTCAGCCAGTACAGGACCACGTTTGGGAGAAATTTCGAGTCAATCGGTCCAAAGACCTGGAAGCTATTGAAAAAATCGGCCGAGGTTTTAAATCGGTCCAAAGACCTGGAAGCTATTGAAAAAATCGGCCGAGGTTTTCGTGAAAAATGGCTCCATTTCACTAAAATATTCACCAAAAATACAAATTCCACCCGAATCGAATGGGGACTGCTGTGTCTCGTTCAGCCAGTACAAGACCACGTTTGGGAGAAATTTCGAGTCAATCGGTCCAAAGACCTGGAAGCTATTGAAAAAATCGGCCGAGGTTTTCGTGAAAAATGGCTCCATTTCACTAAAATATTCACCAAAAATACAAATTCCACCCGAATCGAATGGGGACTGCTGTGTCTCGTTCAGCCAGTGCAGGACCACGTTTGGGAGAAATTTCGGGTCAATCGGTCCAAAGACCTGGAAGCTATTGAAAAAATCGGCCAAGGTTTTCAATCGGTCCAAAGACCTGGAAGCTATTGAAAAAATCGGCCGAGGTTTTCGTGAAAAATGGCTCCATTTCACTAAAATATTCACCAAAAATACAAATTCCACCCGAATCGAATGGGGACTGCTGTGTCTCGTTCAGCCAGTACAAGACCACGTTTGGGAGAAATTTCGAGTCAATCGGTCCAAAGACCTGGAAGCTATTGAAAAAATCGGCCGAGGTTTTCGTGAAAAATGGCTCCATTTCACTAAAATATTCACCAAAAATACAAATTCCACCCAAATCGAATGGCGACTGCTGTGTCTCGTTCAGCCAGTACAGGACCACGTTTGGGAGAAATTTCGAGTCAATCGGTCCAAAGACCTGGAAGCTATTGAAAAAATCGGCCGAGGTTTTAAATCGGTCCAAAGACCTGGAAGCGATTGAAAAAATCGGCCGAGGTTTTCGTGAAAAATGGCTCCATTTCACTAAAATATTCACCAAAAATACAAATTCCACCCGAATCGAATGGGGACTGCTGTGTCTCGTTCAGCCAGTACAAGACCACGTTTGGGAGAAATTTCGAGTCAATCGGTCCAAAGACCTGGAAGCTATTGAAAAAATCGGCCGAGGTTTTCGTGAAAAATGGCTCCATTTCACTAAAATATTCACCAAAAATACAAATTCCACCCGAATCGAATGGGCACTGCTGTGTCTCGTTCAGCCAGTACAGGACCACGTTTGGGAGAAATTTCGAGTCAATCGGTCCAAAGACCTGGAAGCTATTGAAAAAATCGGCCGAGGTTTTCGTGAAAAATGGCTCCATTTCACTAAAATATTCACCAAAAATACAAATTCCACCCGAATCGAATGGGGACTGCTGTGTCTCGTTCAGCCAGTACAGGACCACGTTTGGGAGAAATTTCGGGTCAATCGGTCCAAAGACCTGGAAGCTATTGAAAAAATCGGCCAAGGTTTTCAATCGGTCCAAAGACCTGGAAGCTATTGAAAAAATCGGCCGAGGTTTTCGTGAAAAATGGCTCCATTTCACTAAAATATTCACCAAAAATACAAATTCCACCCGAATTGAATGGGGACTGCTGTGTCTCGTTCAGCCAGTACAAGACCACGTTTGGGAGAAATTTCGAGTCAATCGGTCCAAAGACCTGGAAGCTATTGAAAAAATCGGCCGAGGTTTTCGTGAAAAATGGCTCCATTTCACTAAAATATTCACCAAAAATACAAATTCCACCCGAATCGAATGGGGACTGCTGTGTCTCGTTCAGCCAGTACAGGACCACGTTTGGGAGAAATTTCGGGTCAATCGGTCCAAAGACCTGGAAGCTATTGAAAAAATCGGCCAAGGTTTTCAATCGGTCCAAAGACCTGGAAGCTATTGAAAAAATCGGCCGAGGTTTTCGTGAAAAATGGCTCCATTTCACTAAAATATTCACCAAAAATACAAATTCCACCCGAATTGAATGGGGACTGCTGTGTCTCGTTCAGCCAGTACAAGACCACGTTTGGGAGAAATTTCGAGTCAATCGGTCCAAAGACCTGGAAGCTATTGAAAAAATCGGCCAAGGTTTTCGTGAAAAATGGCTCCATTTCACTAAAATATTCACCAAAAATACAAATTCCACCCGAATCGAATGGGGACTGCTGTGTCTCGTTCAGCCAGTACAGGACCACGTTTGGGAGAAATTTCGGGTCAATCGGTCCAAAGACCTGGAAGCTATTGAAAAAATCGGCCAAGGTTTTCAATCGGTCCAAAGACCTGGAAGCTATTGAAAAAATCGGCAGAGGTTTTCATGAAAAATTGCTGCTTTTCTTTACAATATTCACCAAAAATACAAATTCCACCCGAATCGAATGGGGACTGCTTTGTCTCGTTCAGCCAGTACAGGACCACGTTTGGGAGAAATTTCGAGTCAATCGGTCCAAAGACCTGGAAGCTATTGAAAAAATCGGCCGAGGTTTTAAATCGGTCCAAAGACCTGGAAGCTATTAAAAAAATCGGCCGAGGTTTTCGTGAAAAATGGCTCCATTTCACTAAAATATTCACCAAAAATACAAATTCCACCCAAATCGAATGGCGACTGCTGTGTCTCGTTCAGCCAGTACAGGACCACGTTTGGGAGAAATTTCGAGTCAATCGGTCCAAAGACCTGGAAGCTATTGAAAAAATCGGCCGAGGTTTTAAATCGGTCCAAAGACATGGAAGCTATTGAAAAAATCGGCCGAGGTTTTCGTGAAAAATGGCTCCATTTCACTAAAATATTCACCAAAAATACAAATTCCACCCGAATCGAATGGGGACTGCTGTGTCTCGTTCAGCCAGTACAAGACCACGTTTGGGAGAAATTTCGAGTCAATCGGTCCAAAGACCTGGAAGCTATTGAAAAAATCGGCCGAGGTTTTCGTGAAAAATGGCTCCATTTCACTAAAATATTCACCAAAAATACAAATTCCACCCAAATCGAATGGCGACTGCTGTGTCTCGTTCAGCCAGTACAGGACCACGTTTGGGAGAAATTTCGAGTCAATCGGTCCAAAGACCTGGAAGCTATTGAAAAAATCGGCCGAGGTTTTAAATCGGTCCAAAGACCTGGAAGCGATTGAAAAAATCGGCCGAGGTTTTCGTGAAAAATGGCTCCATTTCACTAAAATATTCACCAAAAATACAAATTCCACCCGAATCGAATGGGGACTGCTGTGTCTCGTTCAGCCAGTACAAGACCACGTTTGGGAGAAATTTCGAGTCAATCGGTCCAAAGACCTGGAAGCTATTGAAAAAATCGGCCGAGGTTTTCGTGAAAAATGGCTCCATTTCACTAAAATATTCACCAAAAATACAAATTCCACCCGAATCGAATGGGCACTGCTGTGTCTCGTTCAGCCAGTACAGGACCACGTTTGGGAGAAATTTCGAGTCAATCGGTCCAAAGACCTGGAAGTTATTGAAAAAATCGGCCGAGGTTTTCGTGAAAAATGGCTCCATTTCACTAAAATATTCACCAAAAATACAAATTCCACCCGAATCGAATGGGCACTGCTGTGTCTCGTTCAGCCAGTACAGGACCACGTTTGGGAGAAATTTCGGGTCAATCGGTCCAAAGACCTGGAAGCTATTGAAAAAATCGGCCAAGGTTTTCAATCGGTCCAAAGACCTGGAAGCTATTGAAAAAATCGGCAGAGGTTTTCATGAAAAATTGCTGCTTTTCTTTACAATATTCACCAAAAATACAAATTCCACCCGAATCGAATGGGGACTGCTGTGTCTCGTTCAGCCAGTACAGGACCACGTTTGGGAGAAATTTCGAGTCAATCGGTCCAAAGACCTGGAAGCTATTGAAAAAATCGGCCGAGGTTTTAAATCGGTCCAAAGACCTGGAAGCTATTAAAAAAATCGGCCGAGGTTTTCGTGAAAAATGGCTCCATTTCACTAAAATATTCACCAAAAATACAAATTCCACCCGAATCGAATGGGGACTGCTGTGTCTCGTTCAGCCAGTACAGGACCACGTTTGGGAGAAATTTCGAGTCAATGGGTCCAAAGACCTGGAAGCTATTGAAAAAATCGGCCGAGGTTTTCGTGAAAAATGGCTCCATTTCACTAAAATATTCACCAAAAATACAAATTCCACCCAAATCGAATGGCGACTGCTGTGTCTCGTTCAGCCAGTACAGGACCACGTTTGGGAGAAATTTCGAGTCAATCGGTCCAAAGACCTGGAAGCTATTGAAAAAATCGGCCGAGGTTTTAAATCGGTCCAAAGACCTGGAAGCGATTGAAAAAATCGGCCGAGGTTTTCGTGAAAAATGGCTCCATTTCACTAAAATATTCACCAAAAATACAAATTCCACCCGAATCGAATGGGGACTGCTGTGTCTCGTTCAGCCAGTACAAGACCACGTTTGGGAGAAATTTCGAGTCAATCGGTCCAAAGACCTGGAAGCTATTGAAAAAATCGGCCGAGGTTTTCGTGAAAAATGGCTCCATTTCACTAAAATATTCACCAAAAATACAAATTCCACCCGAATCGAATGGGCACTGCTGTGTCTCGTTCAGCCAGTACAGGACCACGTTTGGGAGAAATTTCGAGTCAATCGGTCCAAAGACCTGGAAGTTATTGAAAAAATCGGCCGAGGTTTTCGTGAAAAATGGCTCCATTTCACTAAAATATTCACCAAAAATACAAATTCCACCCGAATCGAATGGGCACTGCTGTGTCTCGTTCAGCCAGTACAGGACCACGTTTGGGAGAAATTTCGGGTCAATCGGTCCAAAGACCTGGAAGCTATTGAAAAAATCGGCCAAGGTTTTCAATCGGTCCAAAGACCTGGAAGCTATTGAAAAAATCGGCAGAGGTTTTCATGAAAAATTGCTGCTTTTCTTTACAATATTCACCAAAAATACAAATTCCACCCGAATCGAATGGGGACTGCTGTGTCTCGTTCAGCCAGTACAGGACCACGTTTGGGAGAAATTTCGAGTCAATCGGTCCAAAGACCTGGAAGCTATTGAAAAAATCGGCCGAGGTTTTAAATCGGTCCAAAGACCTGGAAGCTATTAAAAAAATCGGCCGAGGTTTTCGTGAAAAATGGCTCCATTTCACTAAAATATTCACCAAAAATACAAATTCCACCCGAATCGAATGGGGACTGCTGTGTCTCGTTCAGCCAGTACAGGACCACGTTTGGGAGAAATTTCGAGTCAATGGGTCCAAAGACCTGGAAGCTATTGAAAAAATCGGCCGAGGTTTTCGTGAAAAATGGCTCCATTTCACTAAAATATTCACCAAAAATACAAATTCCACCCAAATCGAATGGCGATTGCTGTGTCTCGTTCAGCCAGTACAGGACCACGTTTGGTAGAAATTTCGAGTCAATCGGTCCAAAGACCTGGAAGCTATTGAAAAAATCGGCCGAGGTTTTAAATCGGTCCAAAGACCTGGAAGCTATTGAAAAAATCGGCCGAGGTTTTCGTGAAAAATGGCTCCATTTCACTAAAATATTCACCAAAAATACAAATTCCACCCGAATCGAATGGGCACTGCTGTGTCTCGTTCAGCCAGTACAGGACCACGTTTGGGAGAAATTTCGGGTCAATCGGTCCAAAGACCTGGAAGCTATTGAAAAAATCGGCCAAGGTTTTCAATCGGTCCAAAGACCTGGAAGCTATTGAAAAAATCGGCCGAGGTTTTCATGAAAAATTGCTGCTTTTCTTTACAATATTCACCAAAAATACAAATTCCACCCGAATCGAATTGGGACTGCTGTGTCTCGTTCAGCCAGTACAGGACCACGTTTGGGAGAAATTTCGAGTCAATCGGTCCAAAGACCTGGAAGCTATTGAAAAAATCGGCCGAGGTTTTCGTGAAAAATGGCTCCATTTCACTAAAATATTCACCAAAAATACAAATTCCACCCGAATCGAATGGGGACTGCTGTGTCTCGTTCAGCCAGTACAAGACCACGTTTGGGAGAAATTTCGAGTCAATCGGTCCAAAGACCTGGAAGCTATTGAAAAAATCGGCCGAGGTTTTCGTGAAAAATGGCTCCATTTCACTAAAATATTCACCAAAAATACAAATTCCACCCGAATCGAATGGGCACTGCTGTGTCTCGTTCAGCCAGTACAGGACCACGTTTGGGAGAAATTTCGGGTCAATCGGTCCAAAGACCTGGAAGCTATTGAAAAAATCGGCCAAGGTTTTCAATCGGTCCAAAGACCTGGAAGCTATTGAAAAAATCGGCAGAGGTTTTCATGAAAAATTGCTGCTTTTCTTTACAATATTCACCAAAAATACAAATTCCACCCGAATCGAATGGTGACTGCTGTGTCTCGTTCAGCCAGTACAGGACCACGTTTGGGAGAAATTTCGAGTCAATCGGTCCAAAGACCTGGAAGCTATTGAAAAAATCGGCCGAGGTTTTAAATCGGTCCAAAGACCTGGAAGCTATTAAAAAAATCGGCCGAGGTTTTCGTGAAAAATGGCTCCATTTCACTAAAATATTCACCAAAAATACAAATTCCACCCGAATCGAATGGGGACTGCTGTGTCTCGTTCAGCCAGTACAGGACCACGTTTGGGAGAAATTTCGAGTCAATGGGTCCAAAGACCTGGAAGCTATTGAAAAAATCGGCCGAGGTTTTCGTGAAAAATGGCTCCATTTCACTAAAATATTCACCAAAAATACAAATTCCACCCAAATCGAATGGCGACTGCTGTGTCTCGTTCAGCCAGTACAGGACCACGTTTGGGAGAAATTTCGAGTCAATCGGTCCAAAGACCTGGAAGCTATTGAAAAAATCGGCCGAGGTTTTAAATCGGTCCAAAGACCTGGAAGCCATTAAAAAAATCGGCCGAGGTTTTCGTGAAAAATGGCTCCATTTCACTAAAATATTCACCAAAAATACAAATTCCACCCAAATCGAATGGCGACTGCTGTGTCTCGTTCAGCCAGTACAGGACCACGTTTGGGAGAAATTTCGAGTCAATCGGTCCAAAGACCTGGAAGCTATTGAAAAAATCGGCCGAGGTTTTAAATCGGTCCAAAGACCTGGAAGCTATTGAAAAAATCGGCCGAGGTTTTCGTGAAAAATGGCTCCATTTCACTAAAATATTCACCAAAAATACAAATTCCACCCGAATCGAATGGGCAATGCTGTGTCTCGTTCAGCCAGTACAGGACCACGTTTGGGAGAAATTTCGGGTCAATCGGTCCAAAGACCTGGAAGCTATTGAAAAAATCGGCCAAGGTTTTCAATCGGTCCAAAGACCTGGAAGCTATTGAAAAAATCGGCAGAGGTTTTCATGAAAAATTGCTGCTTTTCTTTACAATATTCACCAAAAATACAAATTCCACCCGAATCGAATGGGGACTGCTGTGTCTCGTTCAGCCAGTACAGGACCACGTTTGGGAGAAATTTCGAGTCAATCGGTCCAAAGACCTGGAAGCTATTGAAAAAATCGGCCGAGGTTTTCGTGAAAAATGGCTCCATTTCACTAAAATATTCACCAAAAATACAAATTCCACCCAAATCGAATGGCGACTGCTGTGTCTCGTTCAGCCAGTACAGGACCACGTTTGGGAGAAATTTCGAGTCAATCGGTCCAAAGACCTGGAAGCTATTGAAAAAATCGGCCGAGGTCTTAAATCGGTCCAAAGACCTGGAAGCTATTGAAAAAATCGGCCGAGGTTTTCGTGAAAAATGGCTCCATTTCACTAAAATATTCACCAAAAATACAAATTCCACCCGAATCGAATGGGCACTGCTGTGTCTCGTACAGCCAGTATAGGACCACGTGTGGGAGAAATTTCGGGTCAATCGGTCCAAAGACCTGGAAGCTATTGAAAAAATCGGCCAAGGTTTTCAATCGGTCCAAAGACCTGGAAGCTATTGAAAAAATCGGCAGAGGTTTTCATGAAAAATTGCTGCTTTTCTTTACAATATTCACCAAAAATACAAATTCCACCCGAATCGAATGGGGACTGCTGTGTCTCGTTCAGCCAGTACAGGACCACGTTTGGGAGAAATTTCGAGTCAATCGGTCCAAAGACCTGGAAGCTATTGAAAAAATCGGCCGAGGTTTTCGTGAAAAATGGCTCCATTTCACTAAAATATTCAGCAAAAATACAAATTCCACCCGAATCGAATGGGCACTGCTGTGTCTCGTTCAGCCAGTACAGGACCACGTTTGGGAGAAATTTCGAGTCAATCGGTCCAAAGACCTGGAAGCTATTGAAAAAATCGGCCGAGGTTTTCGTGAAAAATGGCTCCATTTCACTAAAATATTCACCAAAAATACAAATTCCACCCGAATTGAATGGGCACTGCTGTGTCTCGTTCAGCCAGTACAGGACCACGTTTGGGAGAAATTTCGGGTCAATCGGTCCAAAGACCTGGAAGCTATTGAAAAAATCGGCCAAGGTTTTCAATCGGTCCAAAGACCTGGAAGCTATTGAAAAAATCGGCAGAGGTTTTCATGAAAAATTGCTGCTTTTCTTTACAATATTCACCAAAAATACAAATTCCACCCGAATCGAATGGGGACTGCTGTGTCTCGTTCAGCCAGTACAGGACCACGTTTGGGAGAAATTTCGAGTCAATCGGTCCAAAGACCTGGAAGCTATTGAAAAAATCGGCCGAGGTTTTAAATCGGTCCAAAGACCTGGAAGCTATTAAAAAAATCGGCCGAGGTTTTCGTGAAAAATGGCTCCATTTCACTAAAATATTCACCAAAAATACAAATTCCACCCAAATCGAATGGCGACTGCTGTGTCTCGTTCAGCCAGTACAGGACCACGTTTGGGAGAAATTTCGAGTCAATCGGTCCAAAGACCTGGAAGCTATTGAAAAAATCGGCCGAGGTTTTAAATCGGTCCAAAGACCTGGAAGCTATTAAAAAAATCGCCGAGGTTTTCGTGAAAAATGGCTCCATTTCACTAAAATATTCACCAAAAATACAAATTCCACCCGAATCGAATGGGGACTGCTGTGTCTCGTTCAGCCAGTACAAGACCACGTTTGGGAGAAATTTCGAGTCAATCGGTCCAAAGACCTGGAAGCTATTGAAAAAATCGGCCGAGGTTTTCGTGAAAAATGGCTCCATTTCACTAAAATATTCACCAAAAATACAAATTCCACCCAAATCGAATGGCGACTGCTGTGTCTCGTTCAGCCAGTACAGGACCACGTTTGGGAGAAATTTCGAGTCAATCGGTCCAAAGACCTGGAAGCTATTGAAAAAATCGGCCGAGGTTTTCGTGAAAAATGGCTCCATTTCACTAAAATATTCACCAAAAATACAAATTCCACCCGAATCGAATGGGGACTGCTGTGTCTCGTTCAGCCAGTACAGGACCACGTTTGGGAGAAATTTCGAGTCAATCGGTCCAAAGACCTGGAAGCTATTGAAAAAATCGGCCGAGGTTTTAAATCGGTCCAAAGACCTGGAAGCTATTAAAAAAATCGGCCGAGGTTTTCGTGAAAAATGGCTCCATTTCACTAAAATATTCACCAAAAATACAAATTCCACCCAAATCGAATGGCGACTGCTGTGTCTCGTTCAGCCAGTACAGGACCACGTTTGGGAGAAATTTCGAGTCAATCGGTCCAAAGACCTGGAAGCTATTGAAAAAATCGGCCGAGGTTTTAAATCGGTCCAAAGACCTGGAAGCTATTAAAAAAATCGGCCGAGGTTTTCGTGAAAAATGGCTCCATTTCACTAAAATATTCACCAAAAATACAAATTCCACCCGAATCGAATGGGGACTGCTGTGTCTCGTTCAGCCAGTACAAGACCACGTTTGGGAGAAATTTCGAGTCAATCGGTCCAAAGACCTGGAAGCTATTGAAAAAATCGGCCGAGGTTTTCGTGAAAAATGGCTCCATTTCACTAAAATATTCACCAAAAATACAAATTCCACCCAAAACGAATGGCGACTGCTGTGTCTCGTTCAGCCAGTACAGGACCACGTTTGGGAGAAATTTCGAGTCAATCGGTCCAAAGACCTGGAAGCTATTGAAAAAATCGGCCGAGGTTTTCGTGAAAAATGGCTCCATTTCACTAAAATATTCACCAAAAATACAAATTCCACCCGAATCGAATGGGGACTGCTGTGTCTCGTTCAGCCAGTACAGGACCACGTTTGGGAGAAATTTCGAGTCAATCGGTCCAAAGACCTGGAAGCTATTGAAAAAATCGGCCGAGGTTTTCGTGAAAAATGGCTCCATTTCACTAAAATATTCACCAAAAATACAAATTCCACCCGAATCGAATGGGCACTGCTGTGTCTCGTTCAGCCAGTACAGGACCACGTTTGGGAGAAATTTCGGGTCAATCGGTCCAAAGACCTGGAAGCTATTGAAAAAATCGGCCAAGGTTTTCAATCGGTCCAAAGACCTGGAAGCTATTGAAAAAATCGGCAGAGGTTTTCATGAAAAATTGCTGCTTTTCTTTACAATATTCACCCAAAATACAAATTCCACCCGAATCGAATGGGGACTGCTGTGTCTGGTTCAGCCAGTACAGGACCACGTTTGGGAGAAATTTCGAGTCAATCGGTCCAAAGACCTGGAAGCTATTGAAAAAATCGGCCGAGGTTTTAAATCGGTCCAAAGACCTGGAAGGTATTAAAAAAATCGGCCGAGGTTTTCGTGAAAAATGGCTCCATTTCACTAAAATATTCACCAAAAATACAAATTCCACCCAAATCGAATGGCGACTGCTGTGTCTCGTTCAGCCAGTACAGGACCACGTTTGGGAGAAATTTCGAGTCAATCGGTCCAAAGACCTGGAAGCTATTGAAAAAATCGGCCGAGGTTTTAAATCGGTCCAAAGACCTGGAAGCTATTAAAAAAATCGGCCGAGGTTTTCGTGAAAAATGGCTCCATTTCACTAAAATATTCACCAAAAATACAAATTCCACCCGAATCGAATGGGGACTGCTGTGTCTCGTTCAGCCAGTACAAGACCACGTTTGGGAGAAATTTCGAGTCAATCGGTCCAAAGACCTGGAAGCTATTGAAAAAATCGGCCGAGGTTTTCGTGAAAAATGGCTCCATTTCACTAAAATATTCACCAAAAATACAAATTCCACCCAAATCGAATGGCGACTGCTGTGTCTCGTTCAGCCAGTACAGGACCACGTTTGGGAGAAATTTCGAGTCAATCGGTCCAAAGACCTGGAAGCTATTGAAAAAATCGGCCGAGGTTTTCGTGAAAAATGGCTCCATTTCACTAAAATATTCACCAAAAATACAAATTCCACCCGAATCGAATGGGGACTGCTGTGTCTCGTTCAGCCAGTACAGGACCACGTTTGGGAGAAATTTCGAGTCAATCGGTCCAAAGACCTGGAAGCTATTGAAAAAATCGGCCGAGGTTTTCGTGAAAAATGGCTCCATTTCACTAAAATATTCACCAAAAATACAAATTCCACCCAAATCGAATGGCGACTGCTGTGTCTCGTTCAGCCAGTACAGGACCACGTTTGGGAGAAATTTCGAGTCAATCGGTCCAAAGACCTGGAAGCTATTGAAAAAATCGGCCGAGGTTTTCGTGAAAAATGGCTCCATTTCACTAAAATATTCACCAAAAATACAAATTCCACCCGAATCGAATGGGGACTGCTGTGTCTCGTTCAGCCAGTACAGGACCACGTTTGGGAGAAATTTCGAGTCAATCGGTCCAAAGACCTGGAAGCTATTGAAAAAATCGGCCGAGGTTTTCGTGAAAAATGGCTCCATTTCACTAAAATATTCACCAAAAATACAAATTCCACCCGAATCGAATGGGCACTGCTGTGTCTCGTTCAGCCAGTACAGGACCACGTTTGGGAGAAATTTCGGGTCAATCGGTCCAAAGACCTGGAAGCTATTGAAAAAATCGGCCAAGGTTTTCAATCGGTCCAAAGACCTGGAAGCTATTGAAAAAATCGGCAGAGGTTTTCATGAAAAATTGCTGCTTTTCTTTACAATATTCACCCAAAATACAAATTCCACCCGAATCGAATGGGGACTGCTGTGTCTGGTTCAGCCAGTACAGGACCACGTTTGGGAGAAATTTCGAGTCAATCGGTCCAAAGACCTGGAAGCTATTGAAAAAATCGGCCGAGGTTTTAAATCGGTCCAAAGACCTGGAAGCTATTAAAAAAATCGGCCGAGGTTTTCGTGAAAAATGGCTCCATTTCACTAAAATATTCACCAAAAATACAAATTCCACCCAAATCGAATGGCGACTGCTGTGTCTCGTTCAGCCAGTACAGGACCACGTTTGGGAGAAATTTCGAGTCAATCGGTCCAAAGACCTGGAAGCTATTGAAAAAATCGGCCGAGGTTTTAAATCGGTCCAAAGACCTGGAAGCTATTAAAAAAATCGGCCGAGGTTTTCGTGAAAAATGGCTCCATTTCACTAAAATATTCACCAAAAATACAAATTCCACCCGAATCGAATGGGGACTGCTGTGTCTCGTTCAGCCAGTACAAGACCACGTTTGGGAGAAATTTCGAGTCAATCGGTCCAAAGACCTGGAAGCTATTGAAAAAATCGGCCGAGGTTTTCGTGAAAAATGGCTCCATTTCACTAAAATATTCACCAAAAATACAAATTCCACCCAAATCGAATGGCGACTGCTGTGTCTCGTTCAGCCAGTACAGGACCACGTTTGGGAGAAATTTCGAGTCAATCGGTCCAAAGACCTGGAAGCTATTGAAAAAATCGGCCGAGGTTTTCGTGAAAAATGGCTCCATTTCACTAAAATATTCACCAAAAATACAAATTCCACCCGAATCGAATGGGGACTGCTGTGTCTCATTCAGCCAGTACAGGACCACGTTTGGGAGAAATTTCGAGTCAATCGGTCCAAAGACCTGGAAGCTATTGAAAAAATCGGCCGAGGTTTTCGTGAAAAATGGCTCCATTTCACTAAAATATTCACCAAAAATACAAATTCCACCCGAATCGAATGGGCACTGCTGTGTCTCGTTCAGCCAGTACAGGACCACGTTTGGGAGAAATTTCGGGTCAATCGGTCCAAAGACCTGGAAGCTATTGAAAAAATCGGCCAAGGTTTTCAATCGGTCCAAAGACCTGGAAGCTATTGAAAAAATCGGCAGAGGTTTTCATGAAAAATTGCTGCTTTTCTTTACAATATTCACCCAAAATACAAATTCCACCCGAATCGAATGGGGACTGCTGTGTCTCGTTCAGCCAGTACAGGACCACGTTTGGGAGAAATTTCGAGTCAATCGGTCCAAAGACCTGGAAGCTATTGAAAAAATCGGCCGAGGTTTTAAATCGGTCCAAAGACCTGGAAGCTATTAAAAAAATCGGCCGAGGTTTTCGTGAAAAATGGCTCCATTTCACTAAAATATTCACCAAAAATACAAATTCCACCCAAATCGAATGGCGACTGCTGTGTCTCGTTCAGCCAGTACAGGACCACGTTTGGGAGAAATTTCGAGTCAATCGGTCCAAAGACCTGGAAGCTATTGAAAAAATCGGCCGAGGTTTTAAATCGGTCCAAAGACCTGGAAGCTATTAAAAAAATCGGCCGAGGTTTTCGTGAAAAATGGCTCCATTTCACTAAAATATTCACCAAAAATACAAATTCCACCCGAATCGAATGGGGACTGCTGTGTCTCGTTCAGCCAGTACAAGACCACGTTTGGGAGAAATTTCGAGTCAATCGGTCGAAAGACCTGGAAGCTATTGAAAAAATCGGCCGAGGTTTTCGTGAAAAATGGCTCCATTTCACTAAAATATTCACCAAAAATACAAATTCCACCCAAATCGAATGGCGACTGCTGTGTCTCGTTCAGCCAGTACAGGACCACGTTTGGGAGAAATTTCGAGTCAATCGGTCCAAAGACCTGGAAGCTATTGAAAAAATCGGCCGAGGTTTTCGTGAAAAATGGCTCCATTTCACTAAAATATTCACCAAAAATACAAATTCCACCCGAATCGAATGGGGACTGCTGTGTCTCGTTCAGCCAGTACAGGACCACGTTTGGGAGAAATTTCGAGTCAATCGGTCCAAAGACCTGGAAGCTATTGAAAAAATCGGCCGAGGTTTTCGTGAAAAATGGCTCCATTTCACTAAAATATTCACCAAAAATACAAATTCCACCCGAATCGAATGGGCACTGCTGTGTCTCGTTCAGCCAGTACAGGACCACGTTTGGGAGAAATTTCGGGTCAATCGGTCCAAAGACCTGGAAGCTATTGAAAAAATCGGCCAAGGTTTTCAATCGGTCCAAAGACCTGGAAGCTATTGAAAAAATCGGCATAGGTTTTCATGAAAAATTGCTGCTTTTCTTTACAATATTCACCAAAAATACAAATTCCACCCGAATCGAATGGGGACTGCTGTGTCTCGTTCAGCCAGTACAGGACCACGTTTGGGAGAAATTTCGAGTCAATCGGTCCAAAGACCTGGAAGCTATTGAAAAAATCGGCCGAGGTTTTAAATCGGTCCAAAGACCTGGAAGCTATTAAAAAAATCGGCCGAGGTTTTCGTGAAAAATGGCTCCATTTCACTAAAATATTCACCAAAAATACAAATTCCACCCGAATCGAATGGGGACTGCTGTGTCTCGTTCAGCCAGTACAGGACCACGTTTGGGAGAAATTTCGAGTCAATGGGTCCAAAGACCTGGAAGCTATTGAAAAAATCGGCCGAGGTTTTCGTGAAAAATGGCTCCATTTCACTAAAATATTCACCAAAAATACAAATTCCACCCAAATCGAATGGCGACTGCTGTGTCTCGTTCAGCCAGTACAGGACCACGTTTGGGAGAAATTTCGAGTCAATCGGTCCAAAGACCTGGAAGCTATTGAAAAAATCGGCCGAGGTTTTAAATCGGTCCAAAGACCTGGAAGCTATTGAAAAAATCGGCCGAGGTTTTCGTGAAAAATGGCTCCATTTCACTAAAATATTCACCAAAAATACAAATTCCACCCGAATCGAATGGGGACTGCTGTGTCTCGTTCAGCCAGTACAAGACCACGTTTGGGAGAAATTTCGAGTCAATCGGTCCAAAGACCTGGAAGCTATTGAAAAAATCGGCCGAGGTTTTCGTGAAAAATGGCTCCATTTCACTAAAATATTCACCAAAAATACAAATTCCACCCAAATCGAATGGCGACTGCTGTGTCTCGTTCAGCCAGTACAGGACCACGTTTGGGAGAAATTTCGAGTCAATCGGTCCAAAGACCTGGAAGCTATTGAAAAAATCGGCCGAGGTTTTCGTGAAAAATGGCTCCATTTCACTAAAATATTCACCAAAAATACAAATTCCACCCGAATCGAATGGGGACTGCTGTGTCTCGTTCAGCCAGTACAGGACCACGTTTGGGAGAAACTTCGGGTCAATCGGTCCAAAGACCTGGAAGCTATTGAAAAAATCGGCCAAGGTTTTCAATCGGTCCAAAGACCTGGAAGCTATTGAAAAAATCGGCAGAGGTTTTCATGAAAAATTGCTGCTTTTCTTTACAATATTCACCAAAAATACAAATTCCACCCGAATCGAATGGGGACTGCTGTGTCTCGTTCAGCCAGTACAGGACCACGTTTGGGAGAAATTTCGAGTCAATCGGTCCAAAGACCTGGAAGCTATTGAAAAAATCGGCCGAGGTTTTCGTGAAAAATGGCTCCATTTCACTAAAATATTCACCAAAAATACAAATTCCACCCGAATCGAATGGGGACTGCTGTGTCTCGTTCAGCCAGTACAGGACCACGTTTGGGAGAAATTTCGAGTCAATGGGTCCAAAGACCTGGAAGCTATTGAAAAAATCGGCCGAGGTTTTCGTGAAAAATGGCTCCATTTCACTAAAATATTCACCAAAAATACAAATTCCACCCGAATCGAATGGGGACTGCTGTGTCTCGTTCAGCCAGTACAGGACCACGTTTGGGAGAAATTTCGAGTCAATGGGTCCAAAGACCTGGAAGCTATTGAAAAAATCGGCCGAGGTTTTCGTGAAAAATGGCTCCATTTCACTAAAATATTCACCAAAAATACAAATTCCACCCAAATCGAATGGCGACTGCTGTGTCTCGTTCAGCCAGTACAGGACCACGTTTGGGAGAAATTTCGAGTCAATCGGTCCAAAGACCTGGAAGCTATTGAAAAAATCGGCCGAGGTTTTAAATCGGTCCAAAGACCTGGAAGCTATTGAAAAAATCGGCCGAGGTTTTCGTGAAAAATGGCTCCATTTCACTAAAATATTCACCAAAAATACAAATTCCACCCGAATCGAATGGGGACTGCTGTGTCTCGTTCAGCCAGTACAGGACCATGTTTGGGAGAAATTTCGAGTCAATCGGTCCAAAGACCTGGAAGCTATTGAAAAAATCGGCCGAGGTTTTAAATCGGTCCAAAGACCTGGAAGCCATTAAAAAAATCGGCCGAGGTTTTCGTGAAAAATGGCTCCATTTCACTAAAATATTCACCAAAAATACAAATTCCACCCGAATCGAATGGGGACTGCTGTGTCTCGTTCAGCCAGTACAGGACCACGTTTGGGAGAAATTTCGAGTCAATCGGTCCAAAGACCTGGAAGCTATTAAAAAAATCGGCCGAGGTTTTCGTGAAAAATGGCTCCATTTCACTAAAATATTCACCAAAAATACAAATTCCACCCGAATCGAATGGGGACTGCTGTGTCTCGTTCAGCCAGTACAGGACCACGTTTGGGAGAAATTTCGAGTCAATGGGTCCAAAGACCTGGAAGCTATTGAAAAAATCGGCCGAGGTTTTCGTGAAAAATGGCTCCATTTCACTAAAATATTCACCAAAAATACAAATTCCACCCAAATCGAATGGCGACTGCTGTGTCTCGTTCAGCCAGTACAGGACCACGTTTGGGAGAAATTTCGAGTCAATCGGTCCAAAGACCTGGAAGCTATTGAAAAAATCGGCCGAGGTTTTAAATCGGTCCAAAGACCTGGAAGCTATTGAAAAAATCGGCCGAGGTTTTCGTGAAAAATGGCTCCATTTCACTAAAATATTCACCAAAAATACAAATTCCACCCGAATCGAATGGGGACTGCTGTGTCTCGTTCAGCCAGTACAAGACCACGTTTGGGAGAAATTTCGAGTCAATCGGTCCAAAGACCTGGAAGCTATTGAAAAAATCGGCCGAGGTTTTCGTGAAAAATGGCTCCATTTCACTAAAATATTCACCAAAAATACAAATTCCACCCAAATCGAATGGCGACTGCTGTGTCTCGTTCAGCCAGTACAGGACCACGTTTGGGAGAAATTTCGAGTCAATCGGTCCAAAGACCTGGAAGCTATTGAAAAAATCGGCCGAGGTTTTCGTGAAAAATGGCTCCATTTCACTAAAATATTCACCAAAAATACAAATTCCACCCGAATCGAATGGGGACTGCTGTGTCTCGTTCAGCCAGTACAGGACCACGTTTGGGAGAAACTTCGGGTCAATCGGTCCAAAGACCTGGAAGCTATTGAAAAAATCGGCCAAGGTTTTCAATCGGTCCAAAGACCTGGAAGCTATTGAAAAAATCGGCAGAGGTTTTCATGAAAAATTGCTGCTTTTCTTTACAATATTCACCAAAAATACAAATTCCACCCGAATCGAATGGGGACTGCTGTGTCTCGTTCAGCCAGTACAGGACCACGTTTGGGAGAAATTTCGAGTCAATCGGTCCAAAGACCTGGAAGCTATTGAAAAAATCGGCCGAGGTTTTCGTGAAAAATGGCTCCATTTCACTAAAATATTCACCAAAAATACAAATTCCACCCGAATCGAATGGGGACTGCTGTGTCTCGTTCAGCCAGTACAGGACCACGTTTGGGAGAAATTTCGAGTCAATGGGTCCAAAGACCTGGAAGCTATTGAAAAAATCGGCCGAGGTTTTCGTGAAAAATGGCTCCATTTCACTAAAATATTCACCAAAAATACAAATTCCACCCGAATCGAATGGGGACTGCTGTGTCTCGTTCAGCCAGTACAGGACCACGTTTGGGAGAAATTTCGAGTCAATGGGTCCAAAGACCTGGAAGCTATTGAAAAAATCGGCCGAGGTTTTCGTGAAAAATGGCTCCATTTCACTAAAATATTCACCAAAAATACAAATTCCACCCAAATCGAATGGCGACTGCTGTGTCTCGTTCAGCCAGTACAGGACCACGTTTGGGAGAAATTTCGAGTCAATCGGTCCAAAGACCTGGAAGCTATTGAAAAAATCGGCCGAGGTTTTAAATCGGTCCAAAGACCTGGAAGCTATTGAAAAAATCGGCCGAGGTTTTCGTGAAAAATGGCTCCATTTCACTAAAATATTCACCAAAAATACAAATTCCACCCGAATCGAATGGGGACTGCTGTGTCTCGTTCAGCCAGTACAGGACCATGTTTGGGAGAAATTTCGAGTCAATCGGTCCAAAGACCTGGAAGCTATTGAAAAAATCGGCCGAGGTTTTAAATCGGTCCAAAGACCTGGAAGCCATTAAAAAAATCGGCCGAGGTTTTCGTGAAAAATGGCTCCATTTCACTAAAATATTCACCAAAAATACAAATTCCACCCGAATCGAATGGGGACTGCTGTGTCTCGTTCAGCCAGTACAGGACCACGTTTGGGAGAAATTTCGAGTCAATCGGTCCAAAGACCTGGAAGCTATTGAAAAAATCGGCCGAGGTTTTCGTGAAAAATGGCTCCATTTCACTAAAATATTCACCAAAAATACAAATTCCACCCGAATCGAATGGGCACTGCTGTGTCTCGTTCAGCCAGTACAGGACCACGTTTGGGAGAAATTTCGGGTCAATCGGTCCAAAGACCTGGAAGCTATTGAAAAAATCGGCCAAGGTTTTCAATCGGTCCAAAGACCTGGAAGCTATTGAAAAAATCGGCAGAGGTTTTCATGAAAAATTGCTGCTTTTCTTTACAATATTCACCAAAAATACAAATTCCACCCGAATCGAATGGGGACTGCTGTGTCTCGTTCAGCCAGTACAGGACCACGTTTGGGAGAAATTTCGAGTCAATCGGTCCAAAGACCTGGAAGCTATTGAAAAAATCGGCCGAGGTTTTAAATCGGTCCAAAGACCTGGAAGCTATTAAAAAAATCGGCCGAGGTTTTCGTGAAAAATGGCTCCATTTCACTAAAATATTCACCAAAAATACAAATTCCACCCGAATCGAATGGGGACTGCTGTGTCTCGTTCAGCCAGTACAAGACCACGTTTGGGAGAAATTTCGAGTCAATCGGTCCAAAGACCTGGAAGCTATTGAAAAAATCGGCCGAGGTTTTCGTGAAAAATGGCTCCATTTCACTAAAATATTCACCAAAAATACAAATTCCACCCAAATCGAATGGCGACTGCTGTGTCTCGTTCAGCCAGTACAGGACCACGTTTGGGAGAAATTTCGAGTCAATCGGTCTAAAGACCTGGAAGCTATTGAAAAAATCGGCCGAGGTTTTCGTGAAAAATGGCTCCATTTCACTAAAATATTCACCAAAAATACAAATTCCACCCGAATCGAATGGGGACTGCTGTGTCTCGTTCAGCCAGTACAGGACCACGTTTGGGAGAAATTTCGAGTCAATCGGTCCAAAGACCTGGAAGCTATTGAAAAAATCGGCCGAGGTTTTCGTGAAAAATGGCTCCATTTCACTAAAATATTCACCAAAAATACAAATTCCACCCGAATCGAATGGGCACTGCTGTGTCTCGTTCAGCCAGTACAGGACCACGTTTGGGAGAAATTTCGGGTCAATCGGTCCAAAGACCTGGAAGCTATTGAAAAAATCGGCCAAGGTTTTCAATCGGTCCAAAGACCTGGAAGCTATTGAAAAAATCGGCAGAGGTTTTCATGAAAAATTGCTGCTTTTCTTTACAATATTCACCAAAAATACAAATTCCACCCGAATCGAATGGGGACTGCTGTGTCTCGTTCAGCCAGTACAGGACCACGTTTGGGAGAAATTTCGAGTCAATCGGTCCAAAGACCTGGAAGCTATTGAAAAAATCGGCCGAGGTTTTAAATCGGTCCAAAGACCTGGAAGCTATTAAAAAAATCGGCCGAGGTTTTCGTGAAAAATGGCTCCATTTCACTAAAATATTCACCAAAAATACAAATTCCACCCGAATCGAATGGGGACTGCTGTGTCTCGTTCAGCCAGTACAGGACCACGTTTGGGAGAAATTTCGGGTCAATCGGTCCAAAGACCTGGAAGCTATTGAAAAAATCGGCCAAGGTTTTCAATCGGTCCAAAGACCTGGAAGCTATTGAAAAAATCGGCAGAGGTTTTAATGAAAAATTGCTGCTTTTCTTTACAATATTCACCAAAAATACAAATTCCACCCGAATCGAATGGGGACTGCTGTGTCTCGTTCAGCCAGTACAAGACCACGTTTGGGAGAAATTTCGAGTCAATCGGTCCAAAGACCTGGAAGCTATTGAAAAAATCGGCCGAGGTTTTCGTGAAAAATGGCTCCATTTCACTAAAATATTCACCAAAAATACAAATTCCACCCAAATCGAATGGCGACTGCTGTGTCTCGTTCAGCCAGTAAAGGACCACGTTTGGGAGAAATTTCGAGTCAATCGGTCCAAAGACCTGGAAGCTATTGAAAAAATCGGCCGAGGTTTTAAATCGGTCCAAAGACATGGAAGCTATTGAAAAAATCGGCCGAGGTTTTCGTGAAAAATGGCTCCATTTCACTAAAATATTCACCAAAAATACAAATTCCACCCGAATCGAATGGGGACTGCTGTGTCTCGTTCAGCCAGTACAAGACCACGTTTGGGAGAAATTTCGAGTCAATCGGTCCAAAGACCTGGAAGCTATTGAAAAAATCGGCCGAGGTTTTCGTGAAAAATGGCTCCATTTCACTAAAATATTCACCAAAAATACAAATTCCACCCAAATCGAATGGCGACTGCTGTGTCTCGTTCAGCCAGTACAGGACCACGTTTGGGAGAAATTTCGAGTCAATCGGTCCAAAGACCTGGAAGCTATTGAAAAAATCGGCCGAGGTTTTAAATCGGTCCAAAGACCTGGAAGCTATTGAAAAAATCGGCCGAGGTTTTCGTGAAAAATGGCTCCATTTCACTAAAATATTCACCAAAAATACAAATTCCACCCGAATCGAATGGGGACTGCTGTGTCTCGTTCAGCCAGTACAAGACCACGTTTGGGAGAAATTTCGAGTCAATCGGTCTAAAGACCTGGAAGCTATTGAAAAAATCGGCCGAGGTTTTCGTGAAAAATGGCTCCATTTCACTAAAATATTCACCAAAAATACAAATTCCACCCGAATCGAATGGGGACTGCTGTGTCTCGTTCAGCCAGTACAACACCACGTTTGGGAGAAATTTCGAGTCAATCGGTCCAAAGACCTGGAAGCTATTGAAAAAATCGGCCGAGGTTTTCGTGAAAAATGGCTCCATTTCACTAAAATATTCACCAAAAATACAAATTCCACCCAAATCGAATGGCGACTGCTGTGTCTCGTTCAGCCAGTACAGGACCACGTTTGGGAGAAATTTCGAGTCAATCGGTCCAAAGACCTGGAAGCTATTGAAAAAATCGGCCGAGGTTTTAAATCGGTCCAAAGACCTGGAAGCTATTGAAAAAATCGGCAGAGGTTTTCCTGAAAAATTGCTGCTTTTCTTTACAATATTCACCAAAAATACAAATTCCACCCGAATCGAATGGGGACTGCTTTGTCTCGTTCAGCCAGTACAGGACCACGTTTGGGAGAAATTTCGAGTCAATCGGTCCAAAGACCTGGAAGCTATTGAAAAAATCGGCCGAGGTTTTCGTGAAAAATGGCTCCATTTCACTAAAATATTCACCAAAAATACAAATTCCACCCGAATCGAATGGGGACTGCTGTGTCTCGTTCAGCCAGTACAAGACCACGTTTGGGAGAAATTTCGAGTCAATCGGTCCAAAGACCTGGAAGCTATTGAAAAAATCGGCCGAGGTTTTCGTGAAAAATGGCTCCATTTCACTAAAATATTCACCAAAAATACAAATTCCACCCAAATCGAATGGCGACTGCTGTGTCTCGTTCAGCCAGTACAGGACCACGTTTGGGAGAAATTTCGAGTCAATCGGTCCAAAGACCTGGAAGCTATTGAAAAAATCGGCCGAGGTTTTAAATCGGTCCAAAGACCTGGAAGCTATTGAAAAAATCGGCAGAGGTTTTCATGAAAAATTGCTGCTTTTCTTTACAATATTCACCAAAAATACAAATTCCACCCGAATCGAATGGGGACTGCTTTGTCTCGTTCAGCCAGTACAGGACCACGTTTGGGAGAAATTTCGAGTCAATCGGTCCAAAGACCTGGAAGCTATTGAAAAAATCGGCCGAGGTTTTAAATCGGTCCAAAGACCTGGAAGCTATTAAAAAAATCGGCCGAGGTTTTCGTGAAAAATGGCTCCATTTCACTAAAATATTCACCAAAAATACAAATTCCACCCGAATCGAAAGGGGACTGCTGTGTCTCGTTCAGCCAGTACAAGACCACGTTTGGGAGAAATTTCGAGTCAATCGGTCCAAAGACCTGGAAGCTATTGAAAAAATCGGCCGAGGTTTTCGTGAAAAATGGCTCCATTTCACTAAAATATTCACCAAAAATACAAATTCCACCCAAATCGAATGGCGACTGCTGTGTCTCGTTCAGCCAGTACAGGACCACGTTTGGGAGAAATTTCGAGTCAATCGGTCCAAAGACCTGGAAGCTATTGAAAAAATCGGCCGAGGTTTTAAATCGGTCCAAAGACCTGGAAGCTATTGAAAAAATCAGCCGAGGTTTTCGTGAAAAATGGCTCCATTTCACTAAAATATTCACCAAAAATACAAATTCCACCCGAATCGAATGGGGACTGCTGTGTCTCGTTCAGCCAGTACAAGACCACGTTTGGGAGAAATTTCGAGTCAATCGGTCCAAAGACCTGGAAGCTATTGAAAAAATCGGCCGAGGTTTTCGTGAAAAATGGCTCCATTTCACTAAAATATTCACCAAAAATACAAATTCCACCCGAATCGAATGGGCACTGCTGTGTCTCGTTCAGCCAGTACAGGACCACGTTTGGGAGAAATTTCGAGTCAATCGGTCCAAAGACCTGGAAGCTATTGAAAAAATCGGCCGAGGTTTTCGTGAAAAATGGCTCCATTTCACTAAAATATTCACCAAAAATACAAATTCCACCCGAATCGAATGGGCACTGCTGTGTCTCGTTCAGCCAGTACAGGACCACGTTTGGGAGAAATTTCGGGTCAATCGGTCCAAAGACCTGGAAGCTATTGAAAAAATCGGCCAAGGTTTTCAATCGGTCCAAAGACCTGGAAGCTATTGAAAAAATCGGCAGAGGTTTTCATGAAAAATTGCTGCTTTTCTTTACAATATTCACCAAAAATACAAATTCCACCCGAATCGAATGGGGACTGCTGTGTCTCGTTCAGCCAGTACAGGACCACGTTTGGGAGAAATTTCGAGTCAATCGGTCCAAAGACCTGGAAGCTATTGAAAAAATCGGCCGAGGTTTTAAATCGGTCCAAAGACCTGGAAGCTATTAAAAAAATCGGCCGAGGTTTTCGTGAAAAATGGCTCCATTTCACTAAAATATTCACCAAAAATACAAATTCCACCCGAATCGAATGGGGACTGCTGTGTCTCGTTCAGCCAGTACAGGACCACGTTTGGGAGAAATTTCGAGTCAATCGGTCCAAAGACCTGGAAGCTATTGAAAAAATCGGCCGAGGTTTTCGTGAAAAATGGCTCCATTTCACTAAAATATTCACCAAAAATACAAATTCCACCCAAATCGAATGGCGACTGCTGTGTCTCGTTCAGCCAGTACAGGACCACGTTTGGGAGAAATTTCGAGTCAATCGGTCCAAAGACCTGGAAGCTATTGAAAAAATCGGCCGAGGTTTTAAATCGGTCCAAAGACCTGGAAGCGATTGAAAAAATCGGCCGAGGTTTTCGTGAAAAATGGCTCCATTTCACTAAAATATTCACCAAAAATACAAATTCCACCCGAATCGAATGGGCACTGCTGTGTCTCGTTCAGCGAGTACAGGACCACGTTTGGGAGAAATTTCGGGTCAATCGGTCCAAAGACCTGGAAGCTATTGAAAAAATCGGCAGAGGTTTTCATGAAAAATTGCTGCTTTTCTTCACAATATTCACCAAAAATACAAATTCCACCCGAATCGAATGGGGACTCCTTTGTCTCGTTCAGCCAGTACAGGACCACGTTTGGGAGAAATTTCGAGTCAATCGGTCCAAAGACCTGGAAGCTATTGAAAAAATCGGCCGAGGTTTTAAATCGGTCCAAAGACCTGGAAGCTATTAAAAAAATCGGCCGAGGTTTTCGTGAAAAATGGCTCCATTTCACTAAAATATTCACCAAAAATACAAATTCCACCCGAATCGAATGGGGACTGCTGTGTCTCGTTCAGCCAGTACAAGACCACGTTTGGGAGAAATTTCGAGTCAATCGGTCCAAAGACCTGGAAGCTATTGAAAAAATCGGCCGAGGTTTTCGTGAAAAATGGCTCCATTTCACTAAAATATTCACCAAAAATACAAATTCCACCCAAATCGAATGGCGACTGCTGTGTCTCGTTCAGCCAGTACAGGACCACGTTTGGGAGAAATTTCGAGTCAATCGGTCCAAAGACCTGGAAGCTATTGAAAAAATCGGCCGAGGTTTTAAATCGGTCCAAAGACATGGAAGCTATTGAAAAAATCGGCCGAGGTTTTCGTGAAAAATGGCTCCATTTCACTAAAATATTCACCAAAAATACAAATTCCACCCGAATCGAATGGGGACTGCTGTGTCTCGTTCAGCCAGTACAAGACCACGTTTGGGAGAAATTTCGAGTCAATCGGTCCAAAGACCTGGAAGCTATTGAAAAAATCGGCCGAGGTTTTCGTGAAAAATGGCTCCATTTCACTAAAATATTCACCAAAAATACAAATTCCACCCAAATCGAATGGCGACTGCTGTGTCTCGTTCAGCCAGTACAGGACCACGTTTGGGAGAAATTTCGAGTCAATCGGTCCAAAGACCTGGAAGCTATTGAAAAAATCGGCCGAGGTTTTAAATCGGTCCAAAGACCTGGAAGCTATTGAAAAAATCGGCCGAGGTTTTCGTGAAAAATGGCTCCATTTCACTAAAATATTCACCAAAAATACAAATTCCACCCGAATCGAATGGGGACTGCTGTGTCTCGTTCAGCCAGTACAAGACCACGTTTGGGAGAAATTTCGAGTCAATCGGTCCAAAGACCTGGAAGCTATTGAAAAAATCGGCCGAGGTTTTCGTGAAAAATGGCTCCATTTCACTAAAATATTCACCAAAAATACAAATTCCACCCGAATCGAATGGGGACTGCTGTGTCTCGTTCAGCCAGTACAGGACCACGTTTGGGAGAAATTTCGAGTCAATCGGTCCAAAGACCTGGAAGCTATTGAAAAAATCGGCCGAGGTTTTAAATCGGTCCAAAGACCTGGAAGCTATTGAAAAAATCGGCCGAGGTTTTCGTGAAAAATGGCTCCATTTCACTAAAATATTCACCAAAAATACAAATTCCACCCGAATCGAATGGGGACTGCTGTGTCTCGTTCAGCCAGTACAAGACCACGTTTGGGAGAAATTTCGAGTCAATCGGTCCAAAGACCTGGAAGCTATTGAAAAAATCGGCCGAGGTTTTCGTGAAAAATGGCTCCATTTCACTAAAATATTCACCAAAAATACAAATTCCACCCGAATCGAATGGGCACTGCTGTGTCTCGTTCAGCCAGTACAGGACCACGTTTGGGAGAAATTTCGGGTCAATCGGTCCAAAGACCTGGAAGCTATTGAAAAAATCGGCCAAGGTTTTCAATCGGTCCAAAGACCTGGAAGCTATTGAAAAAATCGGCAGAGGTTTTCATGAAAAATTGCTGCTTTTCTTTACAATATTCACCAAAAATACAAATTCCACCCGAATCGAATGGGGACTGCTGTGTCTCGTTCAGCCAGTACAGGACCACGTTTGGGAGAAATTTCGAGTCAATCGGTCCAAAGACCTGGAAGCTATTGAAAAAATCGGCCGAGGTTTTAAATCGGTCCAAAGACCTGGAAGCTATTAAAAAAATCGGCCGAGGTTTTCGTGAAAAATGGCTCCATTTCACTAAAATATTCACCAAAAATACAAATTCCACCCGAATCGAATGGGGACTGCTGTGTCTCGTTCAGCCAGTACAGGACCACGTTTGGGAGAAATTTCGAGTCAATGGGTCCAAAGACCTGGAAGCTATTGAAAAAATCGGCCGAGGTTTTCGTGAAAAATGGCTCCATTTCACTAAAATATTCACCAAAAATACAAATTCCACCCAAATCGAATGGCGACTGCTGTGTCTCGTTCAGCCAGTACAGGACCACGTTTGGGAGAAATTTCGAGTCAATCGGTCCAAAGACCTGGAAGCTATTGAAAAAATCGGCCGAGGTTTTAAATCGGTCCAAAGACCTGGAAGCTATTGAAAAAATCAGCCGAGGTTTTCGTGAAAAATGGCTCCATTTCACTAAAATATTCACCAAAAATACAAATTCCACCCGAATCGAATGGGGACTGCTGTGTCTCGTTCAGCCAGTACAAGACCACGTTTGGGAGAAATTTCGAGTCAATCGGTCCAAAGACCTGGAAGCTATTGAAAAAATCGGCCGAGGTTTTCGTGAAAAATGGCTCCATTTCACTAAAATATTCACCAAAAATACAAATTCCACCCGAATCGAATGGGCACTGCTGTGTCTCGTTCAGCCAGTACAGGACCACGTTTGGGAGAAATTTCGAGTCAATCGGTCCAAAGACCTGGAAGCTATTGAAAAAATCGGCCGAGGTTTTCGTGAAAAATGGCTCCATTTCACTAAAATATTCACCAAAAATACAAATTCCACCCGAATCGAATGGGCACTGCTGTGTCTCGTTCAGCCAGTACAGGACCACGTTTGGGAGAAATTTCGGGTCAATCGGTCCAAAGACCTGGAAGCTATTGAAAAAATCGGCCAAGGTTTTCAATCGGTCCAAAGACCTGGAAGCTATTGAAAAAATCGGCAGAGGTTTTCATGAAAAATTGCTGCTTTTCTTTACAATATTCACCAAAAATACAAATTCCACCCGAATCGAATGGGGACTGCTGTGTCTCGTTCAGCCAGTACAGGACCACGTTTGGGAGAAATTTCGAGTCAATCGGTCCAAAGACCTGGAAGCTATTGAAAAAATCGGCCGAGGTTTTAAATCGGTCCAAAGACCTGGAAGCTATTAAAAAAATCGGCCGAGGTTTTCGTGAAAAATGGCTCCATTTCACTAAAATATTCACCAAAAATACAAATTCCACCCGAATCGAATGGGACTGCTGTGTCTCGTTCAGCCAGTACAG
This sequence comes from Pagrus pagrus, assembly GCF_965226575.1. NCBI lineage: Eukaryota > Metazoa > Chordata > Actinopteri > Spariformes > Sparidae > Pagrus > Pagrus pagrus. The sequence goes on along the minus strand of NC_140185.1, from coordinate 29,892,043 downwards.
GACCACGTTTGGGAGAAATTTCGAGTCAATCGGTCCAAAGACCTGGAAGCTATTGAAAAAATCGGCCGAGGTTTTCGTGAAAAATGGCTCCATTTCACTAAAATATTCACCAAAAATACAAATTCCACCCAAATCGAATGGCGACTGCTGTGTCTCGTTCAGCCAGTACAGGACCACGTTTGGGAGAAATTTCGAGTCAATCGGTCCAAAGACCTGGAAGCTATTGAAAAAATCGGCCGAGGTTTTAAATCGGTCCAAAGACCTGGAAGCGATTGAAAAAATCGGCCGAGGTTTTCGTGAAAAATGGCTCCATTTCACTAAAATATTCACCAAAAATACAAATTCCACCCGAATCGAATGGGCACTGCTGTGTCTCGTTCAGCCAGTACAGGACCACGTTTGGGAGAAATTTCGGGTCAATCGGTCCAAAGACCTGGAAGCTATTGAAAAAATCGGCCGAGGTTTTAAATCGGTCCAAAGACCTGGAAGCTATTGAAAAAATCGGCAGAGGTTTTCATGAAAAATTGCTGCTTTTCTTTACAATATTCACCAAAAATACAAATTCCACCCGAATCGAATGGGGACTGCTGTGTCTCGTTCAGCCAGTACAGGACCACGTTTGGGAGGAATTTCGAGTCAATCGGTCCAAAGACCTGGAAGCTATTGAAAAAATCGGCCGAGGTTTTCGTGAAAAATGGCTCCATTTCACTAAAATATTCACCAAAAATACAAATTCCACCCGAATCGAATGGGGACTGCTGTGTCTCGTTCAGCCAGTACAAGACCACGTTTGGGAGAAATTTCGAGTCAATCGGTCCAAAGACCTGGAAGCTATTGAAAAAATCGGCCGAGGTTTTCGTGAAAAATGGCTCCATTTCACTAAAATATTCACCAAAAATACAAATTCCACCCGAATCGAATGGGCACTGCTGTGTCTCGTTCAGCCAGTACAGGACCACGTTTGGGAGAAATTTCGAGTCAATCGGTCCAAAGACCTGGAAGCTATTGAAAAAATCGGCCGAGGTTTTCGTGAAAAATGGCTCCATTTCACTAAAATATTCACCAAAAATACAAATTCCACCCGAATCGAATGGGCACTGCTGTGTCTCGTTCAGCCAGTACAGGACCACGTTTGGGAGAAATTTCGGGTCAATCGGTCCAAAGACCTGGAAGCTATTGAAAAAATCGGCCAAGGTTTTCAATCGGTCCAAAGACCTGGAAGCTATTGAAAAAATCGGCAGAGGTTTTCATGAAAAATTGCTGCTTTTCTTTACAATATTCACCAAAAATACAAATTCCACCCGAATCGAATGGGGACTGCTGTGTCTCGTTCAGCCAGTACAGGACCACGTTTGGGAGAAATTTCGAGTCAATCGGTCCAAAGACCTGGAAGCTATTGAAAAAATCGGCCGAGGTTTTAAATCGGTCCAAAGACCTGGAAGCTATTAAAAAAATCGGCCGAGGTTTTCGTGAAAAATGGCTCCATTTCACTAAAATATTCACCAAAAATACAAATTCCACCCGAATCGAATGGGGACTGCTGTGTCTCGTTCAGCCAGTACAGGACCACGTTTGGGAGAAATTTCGAGTCAATGGGTCCAAAGACCTGGAAGCTATTGAAAAAATCGGCCGAGGTTTTCGTGAAAAATGGCTCCATTTCACTAAAATATTCACCAAAAATACAAATTCCACCCAAATCGAATGGCGACTGCTGTGTCTCGTTCAGCCAGTACAGGACCACGTTTGGGAGAAATTTCGAGTCAATCGGTCCAAAGACCTGGAAGCTATTGAAAAAATCGGCCGAGGTCTTAAATCGGTCCATAGACCTGGAAGCTATTGAAAAAATCGGCCGAGGTTTTCGTGAAAAATGGCTCCATTTCACTAAAATATTCACCAAAAATACAAATTCCACCCGAATCGAATGGGCACTGCTGTGTCTCGTTCAGCCAGTACAGGACCACGTTTGGGAGAAATTTCGGGTCAATCGGTCCAAAGACCTGGAAGCTATTGAAAAAATCGGCCAAGGTTTTCAATCGGTCCAAAGACCTGGAAGCTATTGAAAAAATCGGCAGAGGTTTTCATGAAAAATTGCTGCTTTTCTTTACAATATTCACCAAAAATACAAATTCCACCCGAATCGAATGGGGACTGCTGTGTCTCGTTCAGCCAGTACAGGACCACGTTTGGGAGAAATTTCGAGTCAATCGGTCCAAAGACCTGGAAGCTATTGAAAAAATCGGCCGAGGTTTTAAATCGGTCCAAAGACCTGGAAGCTATTGAAAAAATCGGCCGAGGTTTTCGTGAAAAATGGCTCCATTTCACTAAAATATTCACCAAAAATACAAATTCCACCCAAATCGAATGGCGACTGCTGTGTCTCGTTCAGCCAGTACAGGACCACGTTTGGGAGAAATTTCGAGTCAATCGGTCCAAAGACCTGGAAGCTATTGAAAAAATCGGCCGAGGTCTTAAATCGGTCCAAAGACCTGGAAGCTATTGAAAAAATCGGCCGAGGTTTTCGTGAAAAATGGCTCCATTTCACTAAAATATTCACCAAAAATACAAATTCCACCCGAATCGAATGGGCACTGCTGTGTCTCGTACAGCCAGTATAGGACCACGTGTGGGAGAAATTTCGGGTCAATCGGTCCAAAGACCTGGAAGCTATTGAAAAAATCGGCCAAGGTTTTCAATCGGTCCAAAGACCTGGAAGCTATTGAAAAAATCGGCAGAGGTTTTCATGAAAAATTGCTGCTTTTCTTTACAATATTCACCAAAAATACAAATTCCACCCGAATCGAATGGGGACTGCTGTGTCTCGTTCAGCCAGTACAGGACCACGTTTGGGAGAAATTTCGAGTCAATCGGTCCAAAGACCTGGAAGCTATTGAAAAAATCGGCCGAGGTTTTCGTGAAAAATGGCTCCATTTCACTAAAATATTCACCAAAAATACAAATTCCACCCGAATCGAATGGGGACTGCTGTGTCTCGTTCAGCCAGTACAGGACCACGTTTGGGAGAAATTTCGAGTCAATCGGTCCAAAGACCTGGAAGCTATTGAAAAAATCGGCCGAGGTTTTCGTGAAAAATGGCTCCATTTCACTAAAATATTCAGCAAAAATACAAATTCCACCCGAATCGAATGGGCACTGCTGTGTCTCGTTCAGCCAGTACAGGACCACGTTTGGGAGAAATTTCGAGTCAATCGGTCCAAAGACCTGGAAGCTATTGAAAAAATCGGCCGAGGTTTTCGTGAAAAATGGCTCCATTTCACTAAAATATTCACCAGAAATACAAATTCCACCCGAATCGAATGGGCACTGCTGTGTCTCGTACAGCCAGTATAGGACCACGTGTGGGAGAAATTTCGGGTCAATCGGTCCAAAGACCTGGAAGCTATTGAAAAAATCGGCCAAGGTTTTCAATCGGTCCAAAGACCTGGAAGCTATTGAAAAAATCGGCAGAGGTTTTCATGAAAAATTGCTGCTTTTCTTTACAATATTCACCAAAAATACAAATTCCACCCGAATCGAATGGGGACTGCTGTGTCTCGTTCAGCCAGTACAGGACCACGTTTGGGAGAAATTTCGAGTCAATCGGTCCAAAGACCTGGAAGCTATTGAAAAAATCAGCCGAGGTTTTCGTGAAAAATGGCTCCATTTCACTAAAATATTCACCAAAAATACAAATTCCACCCGAATCGAATGGGGACTGCTGTGTCTCGTTCAGCCAGTACAGGACCACGTTTGGGAGAAATTTCGAGTCAATCGGTCCAAAGACCTGGAAGCTATTGAAAAAATCGGCCGAGGTTTTCGTGAAAAATGGCTCCATTTCACTAAAATATTCAGCAAAAATACAAATTCCACCCGAATCGAATGGGCACTGCTGTGTCTCGTTCAGCCAGTACAGGACCACGTTTGGGAGAAATTTCGAGTCAATCGGTCCAAAGACCTGGAAGCTATTGAAAAAATCGGCCGAGGTTTTCGTGAAAAATGGCTCCATTTCACTAAAATATTCACCAAAAATACAAATTCCACCCGAATTGAATGGGCACTGCTGTGTCTCGTTCAGCCAGTACAGGACCACGTTTGGGAGAAATTTCGGGTCGATCGGTCCAAAGACCTGGAAGCTATTGAAAAAATCGGCCAAGGTTTTCAATCGGTCCAAAGACCTGGAAGCTATTGAAAAAATCGGCAGAGGTTTTCATGAAAAATTGCTGCTTTTCTTTACAATATTCACCAAAAATACAAATTCCACCCGAATCGAATGGGGACTGCTGTGTCTCGTTCAGCCAGTACAGGACCACGTTTGGGAGAAATTTCGAGTCAATCGGTCCAAAGACCTGGAAGCTATTGAAAAAATCGGCCGAGGTTTTAAATCGGTCCAAAGACCTGGAAGCTATTAAAAAAATCGGCCGAGGTTTTCGTGAAAAATGGCTCCATTTCACTAAAATATTCACCAAAAATACAAATTCCACCCAAATCGAATGGCGACTGCTGTGTCTCGTTCAGCCAGTACAGGACCACGTTTGGGAGAAATTTCGAGTCAATCGGTCCAAAGACCTGGAAGCTATTGAAAAAATCGGCCGAGGTTTTAAATCGGTCCAAAGACCTTGAAGCTATTAAAAAAATCGGCCGAGGTTTTCGTGAAAAATGGCTCCATTTCACTAAAATATTCACCAAAAATACAAATTCCACCCGAATCGAATGGGGACTGCTGTGTCTCGTTCAGCCAGTACAAGACCACGTTTGGGAGAAATTTCGAGTCAATCGGTCCAAAGACCTGGAAGCTATTGAAAAAATCGGCCGAGGTTTTCGTGAAAAATGGCTCCATTTCACTAAAATATTCACCAAAAATACAAATTCCACCCAAATCGAATGGCGACTGCTGTGTCTCGTTCAGCCAGTACAGGACCACGTTTGGGAGAAATTTCGAGTCAATCGGTCCAAAGACCTGGAAGCTATTGAAAAAATCGGCCGAGGTTTTCGTGAAAAATGGCTCCATTTCACTAAAATATTCACCAAAAATACAAATTCCACCCGAATCGAATGGGGACTGCTGTGTCTCGTTCAGCCAGTACAGGACCACGTTTGGGAGAAATTTCGAGTCAATCGGTCCAAAGACCTGGAAGCTATTGAAAAAATCGGCCGAGGTTTTCGTGAAAAATGGCTCCATTTCACTAAAATATTCACCAAAAATACAAATTCCACCCGAATCGAATGGGCACTGCTGTGTCTCGTTCAGCCAGTACAGGACCACGTTTGGGAGAAATTTCGGGTCAATCGGTCCAAAGACCTGGAAGCTATTGAAAAAATCGGCCAAGGTTTTCAATCGGTCCAAAGACCTGGAAGCTATTGAAAAAATCGGCAGAGGTTTTCATGAAAAATTGCTGCTTTTCTTTACAATATTCACCCAAAATACAAATTCCACCCGAATCGAATGGGGACTGCTGTGTCTCGTTCAGCCAGTACAGGACCACGTTTGGGAGAAATTTCGAGTCAATCGGTCCAAAGACCTGGAAGCTATTGAAAAAATCGGCCGAGGTTTTAAATCGGTCCAAAGACCTGGAAGCTATTAAAAAAATCGGCCGAGGTTTTCGTGAAAAATGGCTCCATTTCACTAAAATATTCACCAAAAATACAAATTCCACCCAAATCGAATGGCGACTGCTGTGTCTCGTTCAGCCAGTACAGGACCACGTTTGGGAGAAATTTCGAGTCAATCGGTCCAAAGACCTGGAAGCTATTGAAAAAATCGGCCGAGGTTTTAAATCGGTCCAAAGACCTGGAAGCTATTAAAAAAATCGGCCGAGGTTTTCGTGAAAAATGGCTCCATTTCACTAAAATATTCACCAAAAATACAAATTCCACCCGAATCGAATGGGGACTGCTGTGTCTCGTTCAGCCAGTACAAGACCACGTTTGGGAGAAATTTCGAGTCAATCGGTCGAAAGACCTGGAAGCTATTGAAAAAATCGGCCGAGGTTTTCGTGAAAAATGGCTCCATTTCACTAAAATATTCACCAAAAATACAAATTCCACCCAAATCGAATGGCGACTGCTGTGTCTCGTTCAGCCAGTACAGGACCACGTTTGGGAGAAATTTCGAGTCAATCGGTCCAAAGACCTGGAAGCTATTGAAAAAATCGGCCGAGGTTTTCGTGAAAAATGGCTCCATTTCACTAAAATATTCACCAAAAATACAAATTCCACCCGAATCGAATGGGGACTGCTGTGTCTCGTTCAGCCAGTACAGGACCACGTTTGGGAGAAATTTCGAGTCAATCGGTCCAAAGACCTGGAAGCTATTGAAAAAATCGGCCGAGGTTTTCGTGAAAAATGGCTCCATTTCACTAAAATATTCACCAAAAATACAAATTCCACCCGAATCGAATGGGCACTGCTGTGTCTCGTTCAGCCAGTACAGGACCACGTTTGGGAGAAATTTCGGGTCAATCGGTCCAAAGACCTGGAAGCTATTGAAAAAATCGGCCAAGGTTTTCAATCGGTCCAAAGACCTGGAAGCTATTGAAAAAATCGGCAGAGGTTTTCATGAAAAATTGCTGCTTTTCTTTACAATATTCACCAAAAATACAAATTCCACCCGAATCGAATGGGGACTGCTGTGTCTCGTTCAGCCAGTACAGGACCACGTTTGGGAGAAATTTCGAGTCAATCGGTCCAAAGACCTGGAAGCTATTGAAAAAATCGGCCGAGGTTTTAAATCGGTCCAAAGACCTGGAAGCTATTAAAAAAATCGGCCGAGGTTTTCGTGAAAAATGGCTCCATTTCACTAAAATATTCACCAAAAATACAAATTCCACCCAAATCGAATGGGGACTGCTGTGTCTCGTTCAGCCACTACAGGACCACGTTTGGGAGAAATTTCGAGTCAATCGGTCCAAAGACCAGGAAGCTATTGAAAAAATTGGCCGAGGTTTTCGTGAAAAATGGTTCTTTTCTTTAAATTTTCACCAAAAATACAAATTCCACCCGAATCGAATGGGGACTGCTGTGTCTCGTTCAGCCAGTACAGGACCACGTTTGGGAGAAATTTCGAGTCAATGGGTCCAAAGACCTGGAAGCTATTGAAAAAATCGGCCGAGGTTTTCGTGAAAAATGGCTCCATTTCACTAAAATATTCACCAAAAATACAAATTCCACCCAAATCGAATGGCGACTGCTGTGTCTCGTTCAGCCAGTACAGGACCACGTTTGGGAGAAATTTCGAGTCAATCGGTCCAAAGACCTGGAAGCTATTGAAAAAATCGGCCGAGGTTTTAAATCGGTCCAAAGACCTGGAAGCTATTGAAAAAATCGGCCGAGGTTTTCGTGAAAAATGGCTCCATTTCACTAAAATATTCACCAAAAATACAAATTCCACCCAAATCGAATGGCGACTGCTGTGTCTCGTTCAGCCAGTACAAGACCACGTTTGGGAGAAATTTCGAGTCAATCGGTCCAAAGACCTGGAAGCTATTGAAAAAATCGGCCGAGGTTTTCGTGAAAAATGGCTCCATTTCACTAAAATATTCACCAAAAATACAAATTCCACCCGAATCGAATGGGGACTGCTGTGTCTCGTTCAGCCAGTACAGGACCACGTTTGGTAGAAATTTCGAGTCAATGGGTCCAAAGACCTGGACGCTATTGAAAAAATCGGCCGAGGTTTTCGTGAAAAATGGCTCCATTTCACTAAAATATTCACCAAAAATACAAATTCCACCCGAATTGAATGGGGACTGCTGTGTCTCGTTCAGCCAGTACAGGACCACGTTTGGGAGAAATTTCGAGTCAATTGGTCCAAAGACCTGGAAGCTATTGAAAAAATCGGCCGAGGTTTTAAATCGGTCCAAAGACCTGGAAGCTATTGAAAAAATCGGCCGAGGTTTTCGTGAAAAATGGCTCCATTTCACTAAAATATTCACCAAAAATACAAATTCCACCCGAATCGAATGGGGACTGCTGTGTCTCGTTCAGCCAGTACAGGACCACGTTTGGGAGAAATTTCGAGTCAATCGGTCCAAAGACCTGGAAGCTATTGAAAAAACCGGCCAAGATTTTCGTGAAAAATGGCTCCATTTCACTAAAATATTCACCAAAAATACAAATTCCACCCGAATCGAATGGGCACTGCTGTGTCTCGTTCAGCCAGTACAGGACCACGTTTGGGAGAAATTTCGGGTCAATCGGTCCAAAGACCTGGAAGCTATTGAAAAAATCGGCAGAGGTTTTAAATCGGTCCAAAGACCTGGAAGCTATTGAAAAAATCGGCCGAGGTTTTCGTGAAAAATGGCTCCATTTCACTAAAATATTCACCAAAAATACAAATTCCACCCGAATCGAATGGGCACTGCTGTGTCTCGTTCAGCCAGTACAGGACCACGTTTGGGAGAAATTTCGGGTCAATCGGTCCAAAGACCTGGAAGCTATTGAAAAAATCGGCCAAGGTTTTCAATCGGTCCAAAGACCTGGAAGCTATTGAAAAAATCGGCAGAGGTTTTCATGAAAAATTGCTGCTTTTCTTTACAATATTCACCAAAAATACAAATTCCACCCGAATCGAATGGGGACTGCTGTGTCTCGTTCAGCCAGTACAGGACCACGTTTGGGAGAAATTTCGAGTCAATCGGTCCAAAGACCTGGAAGCTATTGAAAAAATCGGCCGAGGTTTTCGTGAAAAATGGCTCCATTTCACTAAAATATTCACCAAAAATACAAATTCCACCCGAATCGAATGGGCACTGCTGTGTCTCGTTCAGCCAGTACAGGACCACGTTTGGGAGAAATTTCGGGTCAATCGGTCCAAAGACCTGGAAGCTATTGAAAAAATCGGCCAAGGTTTTCAATCGGTCCAAAGACCTGGAAGCTATTGAAAAAATCGGCAGAGGTTTTCATGAAAAATTGCTGCTTTTCTTTCCAATATTCACCAAAAATACAAATTCCACCCGAATCGAATGGGGACTGCTGTGTCTCGTTCAGCCAGTACAGGACCACGTTTGGGAGAAATTTCGAGTCAATCGGTCCAAAGACCTGGAAGCTATTGAAAAAATTGGCCGAGGTTTTAAATCGGTCCAAAGACCTGGAAGCTATTAAAAAAATCGGCCGAGGTTTTCGTGAAAAATGGCTCCATTTCACTAAAATATTCACCAAAAATACAAATTCCACCCGAATCGAATGGGGACTGCTGTGTCTCGTTCAGCCAGTACAGGACCACGTTTGGGAGAAATTTCGAGTCAATGGGTCCAAAGACCTGGAAGCTATTGAAAAAATCGGCCGAGGTTTTCGTGAAAAATGGCTCCATTTCACTAAAATATTCACCAAAAATACAAATTCCACCCGAATCGAATGGCGACTGCTGTGTCTCGTTCAGCCAGTACAGGACCACGTTTGGGAGAAATTTCGAGTCAATCGGTCCAAAGACCTGGAAGCTATTGAAAAAATCGGCCGAGGTCTTAAATCGGTCCATAGACCTGGAAGCTATTGAAAAAATCGGCCGAGGTTTTCGTGAAAAATGGCTCCATTTCACTAAAATATTCACCAAAAATACAAATTCCACCCGAATCGAATGGGGACTGCTGTGTCTCGTTCAGCCAGTACAGGACCACGTTTGGGAGAAATTTCGGGTCAATCGGTCCAAAGACCTGGAAGCTATTGAAAAAATCGGCCAAGGTTTTCAATCGGTCCAAAGACCTGGAAGCTATTGAAAAAATCGGCAGAGGTTTTCATGAAAAATTGCTGCTTTTCTTTACAATATTCACCAAAAATACAAATTCCACCCGAATCGAATGGGGACTGCTGTGTCTCGTTCAGCCAGTACAGGACCACGTTTGGGAGAAATTTCGAGTCAATCGCTCCAAAGACCTGGAAGCTATTGAAAAAATCGGCCGAGGTTTTAAATCGGTCCAAAGACCTGGAAGCTATTAAAAAAATCGGCCGAGGTTTTCAATCGGTCCAAAGACCTGGAAGCTATTGAAAAAATCGGCAGAGGTTTTCATGAAAAATGGCTCCATTTCACTAAAATATTCACCAAAAATACAAATTCCACCCGAATCGAATGGGGACTGCTGTGTCTCGTTCAGCCAGTACAGCACCACGTTTGGGAGAAATTTCGGGTCAATCGGTCCAAAGACCTGGAAGCTATTGAAAAAATCGGACAAGGTTTTCAATCGGTCCAAAGACCTGGAAGCTATTGAAAAAATCGGCAGAGGTTTTAATGAAAAATTGCTGCTTTTCTTTACAATATTCACCAAAAATACAAATTCCACCCGAATCGAATGGGGACTGCTGTGTCTCGTTCAGCCAGTACAAGACCACGTTTGGGAGAAATTTCGAGTCAATCGGTCCAAAGACCTGGAAGCTATTGAAAAAATCGGCCGAGGTTTTCGTGAAAAATGGCTCCATTTCACTAAAATATTCACCAAAAATACAGATTCCACCCAAATCGAATGGCGACTGCTGTGTCTCGTTCAGCCAGTACAGGACCACGTTTGGGAGAAATTTCGAGTCAATCGGTCCAAAGACCTGGAAGCTATTGAAAAAATCGGCCGAGGTTTTAAATCGGTCCAAAGACCTGGAAGCTATTGAAAAAATCAGCCGAGGTTTTCGTGAAAAATGGCTCCATTTCACTAAAATATTCACCAAAAATACAAATTCCACCCGAATCGAATGGGGACTGCTGTGTCTCGTTCAGCCAGTACAAGACCACGTTTGGGAGAAATTTCGAGTCAATCGGTCCAAAGACCTGGAAGCTATTGAAAAAATCGGCCGAGGTTTTCGTGAAAAATGGCTCCATTTCACTAAAATATTCACCAAAAATACAAATTCCACCCGAATCGAATGGGCACTGCTGTGTCTCGTTCAGCCAGTACAGGACCACGTTTGGGAGAAATTTCGAGTCAATCGGTCCAAAGACCTGGAAGCTATTCAAAAAATCGGCCGAGGTTTTCGTGAAAAATGGCTCCATTTCACTAAAATATTCACCAAAAATACAAATTCCACCCGAATCGAATGGGCACTGCTGTGTCTCGTTCAGCCAGTACAGGACCACGTTTGGGAGAAATTTCGAGTCAATCGGTCCAAAGACCTGGAAGCTATTGAAAAAATCGGCAGAGGTTTTCATGAAAAATTGCTGCTTTTCTTTACAATATTCACCAAAAATACAAATTCCACCCGAATCGAATGGGGACTGCTGTGTCTCGTTCAGCCAGTACAGGACCACGTTTGGGAGAAATTTCGAGTCAATCGGTCCAAAGACCTGGAAGCTATTGAAAAAATCGGCCGAGGTTTTAAATCGGTCCAAAGACCTGGAAGCTATTAAAAAAATCGGCCGAGGTTTTCGTGAAAAATGGCTCCATTTCACTAAAATATTCACCAAAAATACAAATTCCACCCGAATCGAATGGGGACTGCTGTGTCTCGTTCAGCCAGTACAGGACCACGTTTGGGAGAAATTTCGAGTCAATCGGTCCAAAGACCTGGAAGCTATTGAAAAAATCGGCCGAGGTTTTCGTGAAAAATGGCTCCATTTCACTAAAATATTCACCAAAAATACAAATTCCACCCAAATCGAATGGCGACTGCTGTGTCTCGTTCAGCCAGTACAGGACCACGTTTGGGAGAAATTTCGAGTCAATCGGTCCAAAGACCTGGAAGCTATTGAAAAAATCGGCCGAGGTTTTAAATCGGTCCAAAGACCTGGAAGCGATTGAAAAAATCGGCCGAGGTTTTCGTGAAAAATGGCTCCATTTCACTAAAATATTCACCAAAAATACAAATTCCACCCGAATCGAATGGGCACTGCTGTGTCTCGTTCAGCCAGTACAGGACCACGTTTGGGAGAAATTTCGGGTCAATCGGTCCAAAGACCTGGAAGCTATTGAAAAAATCGGCCAAGGTTTTCAATCGGTCCAAAGACCTGGAAGCTATTGAAAAAATCGGCAGAGGTTTTCATGAAAAATTGCTGCTTTTCTTCACAATATTCACCAAAAATACAAATTCCACCCGAATCGAATGGGGACTCCTTTGTCTCGTTCAGCCAGTACAGGACCACGTTTGGGAGAAATTTCGAGTCAATCGGTCCAAAGACCTGGAAGCTATTGAAAAAATCGGCCGAGGTTTTAAATCGGTCCAAAGACCTGGAAGCTATTAAAAAAATCGGCCGAGGTTTTCGTGAAAAATGGCTCCATTTCACTAAAATATTCACCAAAAATACAAATTCCACCCGAATCGAATGGGGACTGCTGTGTCTCGTTCAGCCAGTACAAGACCACGTTTGGGAGAAATTTCGAGTCAATCGGTCCAAAGACCTGGAAGCTATTGAAAAAATCGGCCGAGGTTTTCGTGAAAAATGGCTCCATTTCACTAAAATATTCACCAAAAATACAAATTCCACCCAAATCGAATGGCGACTGCTGTGTCTCGTTCAGCCAGTACAGGACCACGTTTGGGAGAAATTTCGAGTCAATCGGTCCAAAGACCTGGAAGCTATTGAAAAAATCGGCCGAGGTTTTAAATCGGTCCAAAGACATGGAAGCTATTGAAAAAATCGGCCGAGGTTTTCGTGAAAAATGGCTCCATTTCACTAAAATATTCACCAAAAATACAAATTCCACCCGAATCGAATGGGGACTGCTGTGTCTCGTTCAGCCAGTACAAGACCACGTTTGGGAGAAATTTCGAGTCAATCGGTCCAAAGACCTGGAAGCTATTGAAAAAATCGGCCGAGGTTTTCGTGAAAAATGGCTCCATTTCACTAAAATATTCACCAAAAATACAAATTCCACCCGAATCGAATGGGGACTGCTGTGTCTCGTTCAGCCAGTACAGGACCACGTTTGGGAGAAATTTCGAGTCAATCGGTCCAAAGACCTGGAAGCTATTGAAAAAATCGGCCGAGGTTTTAAATCGGTCCAAAGACCTGGAAGCTATTGAAAAAATCGGCCGAGGTTTTCGTGAAAAATGGCTCCATTTCACTAAAATATTCACCAAAAATACAAATTCCACCCGAATCGAATGGGGACTGCTGTGTCTCGTTCAGCCAGTACAAGACCACGTTTGGGAGAAATTTCGAGTCAATCGGTCCAAAGACCTGGAAGCTATTGAAAAAATCGGCCGAGGTTTTCGTGAAAAATGGCTCCATTTCACTAAAATATTCACCAAAAATACAAATTCCACCCGAATCGAATGGGGACTGCTGTGTCTCGTTCAGCCAGTGCAGGACCACGTTTGGGAGAAATTTCGGGTCAATCGGTCCAAAGACCTGGAAGCTATTGAAAAAATCGGCCAAGGTTTTCAATCGGTCCAAAGACCTGGAAGCTATTGAAAAAATCGGCCGAGGTTTTCGTGAAAAATGGCTCCATTTCACTAAAATATTCACCAAAAATACAAATTCCACCCAAATCGAATGGCGACTGCTGTGTCTCGTTCAGCCAGTACAGGACCACGTTTGGGAGAAATTTCGAGTCAATCGGTCCAAAGACCTGGAAGCTATTGAAAAAATCGGCCGAGGTTTTAAATCGGTCCAAAGACCTGGAAGCGATTGAAAAAATCGGCCGAGGTTTTCGTGAAAAATGGCTCCATTTCACTAAAATATTCACCAAAAATACAAATTCCACCCGAATCGAATGGGGACTGCTGTGTCTCGTTCAGCCAGTACAAGACCACGTTTGGGAGAAATTTCGAGTCAATCGGTCCAAAGACCTGGAAGCTATTGAAAAAATCGGCCGAGGTTTTCGTGAAAAATGGCTCCATTTCACTAAAATATTCACCAAAAATACAAATTCCACCCGAATCGAATGGGCACTGCTGTGTCTCGTTCAGCCAGTACAGGACCACGTTTGGGAGAAATTTCGAGTCAATCGGTCCAAAGACCTGGAAGCTATTGAAAAAATCGGCCGAGGTTTTCGTGAAAAATGGCTCCATTTCACTAAAATATTCACCAAAAATACAAATTCCACCCGAATCGAATGGGGACTGCTGTGTCTCGTTCAGCCAGTACAGGACCACGTTTGGGAGAAATTTCGGGTCAATCGGTCCAAAGACCTGGAAGCTATTGAAAAAATCGACCAAGGTTTTCAATCGGTCCAAAGACCTGGAAGCTATTGAAAAAATCGGCCGAGGTTTTCGTGAAAAATGGCTCCATTTCACTAAAATATTCACCAAAAATACAAATTCCACCCGAATTGAATGGGGACTGCTGTGTCTCGTTCAGCCAGTACAAGACCACGTTTGGGAGAAATTTCGAGTCAATCGGTCCAAAGACCTGGAAGCTATTGAAAAAATCGGCCGAGGTTTTCGTGAAAAATGGCTCCATTTCACTAAAATATTCACCAAAAATACAAATTCCACCCGAATCGAATGGGGACTGCTGTGTCTCGTTCAGCCAGTACAGGACCACGTTTGGGAGAAATTTCGGGTCAATCGGTCCAAAGACCTGGAAGCTATTGAAAAAATCGGCCAAGGTTTTCAATCGGTCCAAAGACCTGGAAGCTATTGAAAAAATCGGCCGAGGTTTTCGTGAAAAATGGCTCCATTTCACTAAAATATTCACCAAAAATACAAATTCCACCCGAATTGAATGGGGACTGCTGTGTCTCGTTCAGCCAGTACAAGACCACGTTTGGGAGAAATTTCGAGTCAATCGGTCCAAAGACCTGGAAGCTATTGAAAAAATCGGCCGAGGTTTTCGTGAAAAATGGCTCCATTTCACTAAAATATTCACCAAAAATACAAATTCCACCCGAATCGAATGGGGACTGCTGTGTCTCGTTCAGCCAGTACAGGACCACGTTTGGGAGAAATTTCGGGTCAATCGGTCCAAAGACCTGGAAGCTATTGAAAAAATCGGCCAAGGTTTTCAATCGGTCCAAAGACCTGGAAGCTATTGAAAAAATCGGCAGAGGTTTTCGTGAAAAATGGCTCCATTTCACTAAAATATTCACCAAAAATACAAATTCCACCCGAATCGAATGGGGACTGCTGTGTCTCGTTCAGCCAGTACAAGACCACGTTTGGGAGAAATTTCGAGTCAATCGGTCCAAAGACCTGGAAGCTATTGAAAAAATCGGCCGAGGTTTTCGTGAAAAATGGCTCCATTTCACTAAAATATTCACCAAAAATACAAATTCCACCCGAATCGAATGGGCACTGCTGTGTCTCGTTCAGCCAGTACAGGACCACGTTTGGGAGAAATTTCGAGTCAATCGGTCCAAAGACCTGGAAGTTATTGAAAAAATCGGCCGAGGTTTTCGTGAAAAATGGCTCCATTTCACTAAAATATTCACCAAAAATACAAATTCCACCCGAATCGAATGGGCACTGCTGTGTCTCGTTCAGCCAGTACAGGACCACGTTTGGGAGAAATTTCGGGTCAATCGGTCCAAAGACCTGGAAGCTATTGAAAAAATCGGCCAAGGTTTTCAATCGGTCCAAAGACCTGGAAGCTATTGAAAAAATCGGCAGAGGTTTTCATGAAAAATTGCTGCTTTTCTTTACAATATTCACCAAAAATACAAATTCCACCCGAATCGAATGGGGACTGCTGTGTCTCGTTCAGCCAGTACAGGACCACGTTTGGGAGAAATTTCGAGTCAATCGGTCCAAAGACCTGGAAGCTATTGAAAAAATCGGCCGAGGTTTTAAATCGGTCCAAAGACCTGGAAGCTATTAAAAAAATCGGCCGAGGTTTTCGTGAAAAATGGCTCCATTTCACTAAAATATTCAGCAAAAATACAAATTCCACCCGAATCGAATGGGGACTGCTGTGTCTCGTTCAGCCAGTACAGGACCACGTTTGGGAGAAATTTCGAGTCAATGGGTCCAAAGACCTGGAAGCTATTGAAAAAATCGGCCGAGGTTTTCGTGAAAAATGGCTCCATTTCACTAAAATATTCACCAAAAATACAAATTCCACCCAAATCGAATGGCGATTGCTGTGTCTCGTTCAGCCAGTACAGGACCACGTTTGGTAGAAATTTCGAGTCAATCGGTCCAAAGACCTGGAAGCTATTGAAAAAATCGGCCGAGGTTTTAAATCGGTCCAAAGACCTGGAAGCTATTGAAAAAATCGGCCGAGGTTTTCGTGAAAAATGGCTCCATTTCACTAAAATATTCACCAAAAATACAAATTCCACCCGAATCGAATGGGCACTGCTGTGTCTCGTTCAGCCAGTACAGGACCACGTTTGGGAGAAATTTCGGGTCAATCGGTCCAAAGACCTGGAAGCTATTGAAAAAATCGGCCAAGGTTTTCAATCGGTCCAAAGACCTGGAAGCTATTGAAAAAATCGGCCGAGGTTTTCATGAAAAATTGCTGCTTTTCTTTACAATATTCACCAAAAATACAAATTCCACCCGAATCGAATTGGGACTGCTGTGTCTCGTTCAGCCAGTACAGGACCACGTTTGGGAGAAATTTCGAGTCAATCGGTCCAAAGACCTGGAAGCTATTGAAAAAATCGGCCGAGGTTTTCGTGAAAAATGGCTCCATTTCACTAAAATATTCACCAAAAATACAAATTCCACCCGAATCGAATGGGGACTGCTGTGTCTCGTTCAGCCAGTACAAGACCACGTTTGGGAGAAATTTCGAGTCAATCGGTCCAAAGACCTGGAAGCTATTGAAAAAATCGGCCGAGGTTTTCGTGAAAAATGGCTCCATTTCACTAAAATATTCACCAAAAATACAAATTCCACCCGAATCGAATGGGCACTGCTGTGTCTCGTTCAGCCAGTACAGGACCACGTTTGGGAGAAATTTCGGGTCAATCGGTCCAAAGACCTGGAAGCTATTGAAAAAATCGGCCAAGGTTTTCAATCGGTCCAAAGACCTGGAAGCTATTGAAAAAATCGGCAGAGGTTTTCATGAAAAATTGCTGCTTTTCTTTACAATATTCACCAAAAATACAAATTCCACCCGAATCGAATGGTGACTGCTGTGTCTCGTTCAGCCAGTACAGGACCACGTTTGGGAGAAATTTCGAGTCAATCGGTCCAAAGACCTGGAAG
This sequence comes from Pagrus pagrus, assembly GCF_965226575.1. NCBI lineage: Eukaryota > Metazoa > Chordata > Actinopteri > Spariformes > Sparidae > Pagrus > Pagrus pagrus. The sequence goes on along the minus strand of NC_140185.1, from coordinate 29,875,036 downwards.
CTATTGAAAAAATCGGCCGAGGTTTTAAATCGGTCCAAAGACCTGGAAGCTATTAAAAAAATCGGCCGAGGTTTTCGTGAAAAATGGCTCCATTTCACTAAAATATTCACCAAAAATACAAATTCCACCCGAATCGAATGGGGACTGCTGTGTCTCGTTCAGCCAGTACAGGACCACGTTTGGGAGAAATTTCGAGTCAATGGGTCCAAAGACCTGGAAGCTATTGAAAAAATCGGCCGAGGTTTTCGTGAAAAATGGCTCCATTTCACTAAAATATTCACCAAAAATACAAATTCCACCCAAATCGAATGGCGACTGCTGTGTCTCGTTCAGCCAGTACAGGACCACGTTTGGGAGAAATTTCGAGTCAATCGGTCCAAAGACCTGGAAGCTATTGAAAAAATCGGCCGAGGTTTTAAATCGGTCCAAAGACCTGGAAGCCATTAAAAAAATCGGCCGAGGTTTTCGTGAAAAATGGCTCCATTTCACTAAAATATTCACCAAAAATACAAATTCCACCCAAATCGAATGGCGACTGCTGTGTCTCGTTCAGCCAGTACAGGACCACGTTTGGGAGAAATTTCGAGTCAATCGGTCCAAAGACCTGGAAGCTATTGAAAAAATCGGCCGAGGTTTTAAATCGGTCCAAAGACCTGGAAGCTATTGAAAAAATCGGCCGAGGTTTTCGTGAAAAATGGCTCCATTTCACTAAAATATTCACCAAAAATACAAATTCCACCCGAATCGAATGGGCAATGCTGTGTCTCGTTCAGCCAGTACAGGACCACGTTTGGGAGAAATTTCGGGTCAATCGGTCCAAAGACCTGGAAGCTATTGAAAAAATCGGCCAAGGTTTTCAATCGGTCCAAAGACCTGGAAGCTATTGAAAAAATCGGCAGAGGTTTTCATGAAAAATTGCTGCTTTTCTTTTCAATATTCACCAAAAATACAAATTCCACCCGAATCGAATGGGGACTGCTGTGTCTCGTTCAGCCAGTACAGGACCACGTTTGGGAGAAATTTCGAGTCAATCGGTCCAAAGACCTGGAAGCTATTGAAAAAATCGGCCGAGGTTTTCGTGAAAAATGGCTCCATTTCACTAAAATATTCACCAAAAATACAAATTCCACCCAAATCGAATGGCGACTGCTGTGTCTCGTTCAGCCAGTACAGGACCACGTTTGGGAGAAATTTCGAGTCAATCGGTCCAAAGACCTGGAAGCTATTGAAAAAATCGGCCGAGGTCTTAAATCGGTCCAAAGACCTGGAAGCTATTGAAAAAATCGGCCGAGGTTTTCGTGAAAAATGGCTCCATTTCACTAAAATATTCACCAAAAATACAAATTCCACCCGAATCGAATGGGCACTGCTGTGTCTCGTACAGCCAGTATAGGACCACGTGTGGGAGAAATTTCGGGTCAATCGGTCCAAAGACCTGGAAGCTATTGAAAAAATCGGCCAAGGTTTTCAATCGGTCCAAAGACCTGGAAGCTATTGAAAAAATCGGCAGAGGTTTTCATGAAAAATTGCTGCTTTTCTTTACAATATTCACCAAAAATACAAATTCCACCCGAATCGAATGGGGACTGCTGTGTCTCGTTCAGCCAGTACAGGACCACGTTTGGGAGAAATTTCGAGTCAATCGGTCCAAAGACCTGGAAGCTATTGAAAAAATCGGCCGAGGTTTTCGTGAAAAATGGCTCCATTTCACTAAAATATTCAGCAAAAATACAAATTCCACCCGAATCGAATGGGCACTGCTGTGTCTCGTTCAGCCAGTACAGGACCACGTTTGGGAGAAATTTCGAGTCAATCGGTCCAAAGACCTGGAAGCTATTGAAAAAATCGGCCGAGGTTTTCGTGAAAAATGGCTCCATTTCACTAAAATATTCACCAAAAATACAAATTCCACCCGAATTGAATGGGCACTGCTGTGTCTCGTTCAGCCAGTACAGGACCACGTTTGGGAGAAATTTCGGGTCAATCGGTCCAAAGACCTGGAAGCTATTGAAAAAATCGGCCAAGGTTTTCAATCGGTCCAAATACCTGGAAGCTATTGAAAAAATCGGCAGAGGTTTTCATGAAAAATTGCTGCTTTTCTTTACAATATTCACCAAAAATACAAATTCCACCCGAATCGAATGGGGACTGCTGTGTCTCGTTCAGCCAGTACAGGACCACGTTTGGGAGAAATTTCGAGTCAATCGGTCCAAAGACCTGGAAGCTATTGAAAAAATCGGCCGAGGTTTTAAATCGGTCCAAAGACCTGGAAGCTATTAAAAAAATCGGCCGAGGTTTTCGTGAAAAATGGCTCCATTTCACTAAAATATTCACCAAAAATACAAATTCCACCCAAATCGAATGGCGACTGCTGTGTCTCGTTCAGCCAGTACAGGACCACGTTTGGGAGAAATTTCGAGTCAATCGGTCCAAAGACCTGGAAGCTATTGAAAAAATCGGCCGAGGTTTTAAATCGGTCCAAAGACCTGGAAGCTATTAAAAAAATCGGCCGAGGTTTTCGTGAAAAATGGCTCCATTTCACTAAAATATTCACCAAAAATACAAATTCCACCCGAATCGAATGGGGACTGCTGTGTCTCGTTCAGCCAGTACAAGACCACGTTTGGGAGAAATTTCGAGTCAATCGGTCCAAAGACCTGGAAGCTATTGAAAAAATCGGCCGAGGTTTTCGTGAAAAATGGCTCCATTTCACTAAAATATTCACCAAAAATACAAATTCCACCCAAATCGAATGGCGACTGCTGTGTCTCGTTCAGCCAGTACAGGACCACGTTTGGGAGAAATTTCGAGTCAATCGGTCCAAAGACCTGGAAGCTATTAAAAAAATCGGCCGAGGTTTTCGTGAAAAATGGCTCCATTTCACTAAAATATTCACCAAAAATACAAATTCCACCCGAATCGAATGGGGACTGCTGTGTCTCGTTCAGCCAGTACAAGACCACGTTTGGGAGAAATTTCGAGTCAATCGGTCCAAAGACCTGGAAGCTATTGAAAAAATCGGCCGAGGTTTTCGTGAAAAATGGCTCCATTTCACTAAAATATTCACCAAAAATACAAATTCCACCCAAATCGAATGGCGACTGCTGTGTCTCGTTCAGCCAGTACAGGACCACGTTTGGGAGAAATTTCGAGTCAATCGGTCCAAAGACCTGGAAGCTATTGAAAAAATCGGCCGAGGTTTTAAATCGGTCCAAAGACCTGGAAGCTATTAAAAAAATCGGCCGAGGTTTTCGTGAAAAATGGCTCCATTTCACTAAAATATTCACCAAAAATACAAATTCCACCCGAATCGAATGGGGACTGCTGTGTCTCGTTCAGCCAGTACAAGACCACGTTTGGGAGAAATTTCGAGTCAATCGGTCCAAAGACCTGGAAGCTATTGAAAAAATCGGCCGAGGTTTTCGTGAAAAATGGCTCCATTTCACTAAAATATTCACCAAAAATACAAATTCCACCCAAATCGAATGGCGACTGCTGTGTCTCGTTCAGCCAGTACAGGACCACGTTTGGGAGAAATTTCGAGTCAATCGGTCCAAAGACCTGGAAGCTATTGAAAAAATCGGCCGAGGTTTTCGTGAAAAATGGCTCCATTTCACTAAAATATTCACCAAAAATACAAATTCCACCCGAATCGAATGGGGACTGCTGTGTCTCGTTCAGCCAGTACAGGACCACGTTTGGGAGAAATTTCGAGTCAATCGGTCCAAAGACCTGGAAGCTATTGAAAAAATCGGCCGAGGTTTTCGTGAAAAATGGCTCCATTTCACTAAAATATTCACCAAAAATACAAATTCCACCCGAATCGAATGGGCACTGCTGTGTCTCGTTCAGCCAGTACAGGACCACGTTTGGGAGAAATTTCGGGTCAATCGGTCCAAAGACCTGGAAGCTATTGAAAAAATCGGCCAAGGTTTTCAATCGGTCCAAAGACCTGGAAGCTATTGAAAAAATCGGCAGAGGTTTTCATGAAAAATTGCTGCTTTTCTTTACAATATTCACCCAAAATACAAATTCCACCCGAATCGAATGGGGACTGCTGTGTCTCGTTCAGCCAGTACAGGACCACGTTTGGGAGAAATTTCGAGTCAATCGGTCCAAAGACCTGGAAGCTATTGAAAAAATCGGCCGAGGTTTTAAATCGGTCCAAAGACCTGGAAGCTATTAAAAAAATCGGCCGAGGTTTTCGTGAAAAATGGCTCCATTTCACTAAAATATTCACCAAAAATACAAATTCCACCCGAATCGAATGGGGACTGCTGTGTCTCGTTCAGCCAGTACAAGACCACGTTTGGGAGAAATTTCGAGTCAATCGGTCGAAAGACCTGGAAGCTATTGAAAAAATCGGCCGAGGTTTTCGTGAAAAATGGCTCCATTTCACTAAAATATTCACCAAAAATACAAATTCCACCCAAATCGAATGGCGACTGCTGTGTCTCGTTCAGCCAGTACAGGACCACGTTTGGGAGAAATTTCGAGTCAATCGGTCCAAAGACCTGGAAGCTATTGAAAAAATCGGCCGAGGTTTTAAATCGGTCCAAAGACCTGGAAGCTATTAAAAAAATCGGCCGAGGTTTTCGTGAAAAATGGCTCCATTTCACTAAAATATTCACCAAAAATACAAATTCCACCCGAATCGAATGGGGACTGCTGTGTCTCGTTCAGCCAGTACAAGACCACGTTTGGGAGAAATTTCGAGTCAATCGGTCGAAAGACCTGGAAGCTATTGAAAAAATCGGCCGAGGTTTTCGTGAAAAATGGCTCCATTTCACTAAAATATTCACCAAAAATACAAATTCCACCCAAATCGAATGGCGACTGCTGTGTCTCGTTCAGCCAGTACAGGACCACGTTTGGGAGAAATTTCGAGTCAATCGGTCCAAAGACCTGGAAGCTATTGAAAAAATCGGCCGAGGTTTTCGTGAAAAATGGCTCCATTTCACTAAAATATTCACCAAAAATACAAATTCCACCCGAATCGAATGGGGACTGCTGTGTCTCGTTCAGCCAGTACAGGACCACGTTTGGGAGAAATTTCGAGTCAATCGGTCCAAAGACCTGGAAGCTATTGAAAAAATCGGCCGAGGTTTTCGTGAAAAATGGCTCCATTTCACTAAAATATTCACCAAAAATACAAATTCCACCCGAATCGAATGGGCACTGCTGTGTCTCGTTCAGCCAGTACAGGACCACGTTTGGGAGAAATTTCGGGTCAATCGGTCCAAAGACCTGGAAGCTATTGAAAAAATCGGCCAAGGTTTTCAATCGGTCCAAAGACCTGGAAGCTATTGAAAAAATCGGCATAGGTTTTCATGAAAAATTGCTGCTTTTCTTTACAATATTCACCAAAAATACAAATTCCACCCGAATCGAATGGGGACTGCTGTGTCTCGTTCAGCCAGTACAGGACCACGTTTGGGAGAAATTTCGAGTCAATCGGTCCAAAGACCTGGAAGCTATTGAAAAAATCGGCCGAGGTTTTAAATCGGTCCAAAGACCTGGAAGCTATTAAAAAAATCGGCCGAGGTTTTCGTGAAAAATGGCTCCATTTCACTAAAATATTCACCAAAAATACAAATTCCACCCGAATCGAATGGGGACTGCTGTGTCTCGTTCAGCCAGTACAGGACCACGTTTGGGAGAAATTTCGAGTCAATGGGTCCAAAGACCTGGAAGCTATTGAAAAAATCGGCCGAGGTTTTCGTGAAAAATGGCTCCATTTCACTAAAATATTCACCAAAAATACAAATTCCACCCAAATCGAATGGCGACTGCTGTGTCTCGTTCAGCCAGTACAGGACCACGTTTGGGAGAAATTTCGAGTCAATCGGTCCAAAGACCTGGAAGCTATTGAAAAAATCGGCCGAGGTTTTAAATCGGTCCAAAGACCTGGAAGCTATTGAAAAAATCGGCCGAGGTTTTCGTGAAAAATGGCTCCATTTCACTAAAATATTCACCAAAAATACAAATTCCACCCGAATCGAATGGGGACTGCTGTGTCTCGTTCAGCCAGTACAAGACCACGTTTGGGAGAAATTTCGAGTCAATCGGTCCAAAGACCTGGAAGCTATTGAAAAAATCGGCCGAGGTTTTCGTGAAAAATGGCTCCATTTCACTAAAATATTCACCAAAAATACAAATTCCACCCAAATCGAATGGCGACTGCTGTGTCTCGTTCAGCCAGTACAGGACCACGTTTGGGAGAAATTTCGAGTCAATCGGTCCAAAGACCTGGAAGCTATTGAAAAAATCGGCCGAGGTTTTCGTGAAAAATGGCTCCATTTCACTAAAATATTCACCAAAAATACAAATTCCACCCGAATCGAATGGGGACTGCTGTGTCTCGTTCAGCCAGTACAGGACCACGTTTGGGAGAAACTTCGGGTCAATCGGTCCAAAGACCTGGAAGCTATTGAAAAAATCGGCCAAGGTTTTCAATCGGTCCAAAGACCTGGAAGCTATTGAAAAAATCGGCAGAGGTTTTCATGAAAAATTGCTGCTTTTCTTTACAATATTCACCAAAAATACAAATTCCACCCGAATCGAATGGGGACTGCTGTGTCTCGTTCAGCCAGTACAGGACCACGTTTGGGAGAAATTTCGAGTCAATCGGTCCAAAGACCTGGAAGCTATTGAAAAAATCGGCCGAGGTTTTCGTGAAAAATGGCTCCATTTCACTAAAATATTCACCAAAAATACAAATTCCACCCGAATCGAATGGGGACTGCTGTGTCTCGTTCAGCCAGTACAGGACCACGTTTGGGAGAAATTTCGAGTCAATGGGTCCAAAGACCTGGAAGCTATTGAAAAAATCGGCCGAGGTTTTCGTGAAAAATGGCTCCATTTCACTAAAATATTCACCAAAAATACAAATTCCACCCGAATCGAATGGGGACTGCTGTGTCTCGTTCAGCCAGTACAGGACCACGTTTGGGAGAAATTTCGAGTCAATGGGTCCAAAGACCTGGAAGCTATTGAAAAAATCGGCCGAGGTTTTCGTGAAAAATGGCTCCATTTCACTAAAATATTCACCAAAAATACAAATTCCACCCAAATCGAATGGCGACTGCTGTGTCTCGTTCAGCCAGTACAGGACCACGTTTGGGAGAAATTTCGAGTCAATCGGTCCAAAGACCTGGAAGCTATTGAAAAAATCGGCCGAGGTTTTAAATCGGTCCAAAGACCTGGAAGCTATTGAAAAAATCGGCCGAGGTTTTCGTGAAAAATGGCTCCATTTCACTAAAATATTCACCAAAAATACAAATTCCACCCGAATCGAATGGGGACTGCTGTGTCTCGTTCAGCCAGTACAGGACCATGTTTGGGAGAAATTTCGAGTCAATCGGTCCAAAGACCTGGAAGCTATTGAAAAAATCGGCCGAGGTTTTAAATCGGTCCAAAGACCTGGAAGCCATTAAAAAAATCGGCCGAGGTTTTCGTGAAAAATGGCTCCATTTCACTAAAATATTCACCAAAAATACAAATTCCACCCGAATCGAATGGGGACTGCTGTGTCTCGTTCAGCCAGTACAGGACCACGTTTGGGAGAAATTTCGAGTCAATCGGTCCAAAGACCTGGAAGCTATTGAAAAAATCGGCCGAGGTTTTCGTGAAAAATGGCTCCATTTCACTAAAATATTCACCAAAAATACAAATTCCACCCGAATCGAATGGGCACTGCTGTGTCTCGTTCAGCCAGTACAGGACCACGTTTGGGAGAAATTTCGGGTCAATCGGTCCAAAGACCTGGAAGCTATTGAAAAAATCGGCCAAGGTTTTCAATCGGTCCAAAGACCTGGAAGCTATTGAAAAAATCGGCAGAGGTTTTCATGAAAAATTGCTGCTTTTCTTTACAATATTCACCAAAAATACAAATTCCACCCGAATCGAATGGGGACTGCTGTGTCTCGTTCAGCCAGTACAGGACCACGTTTGGGAGAAATTTCGAGTCAATCGGTCCAAAGACCTGGAAGCTATTGAAAAAATCGGCCGAGGTTTTAAATCGGTCCAAAGACCTGGAAGCTATTAAAAAAATCGGCCGAGGTTTTCGTGAAAAATGGCTCCATTTCACTAAAATATTCACCAAAAATACAAATTCCACCCGAATCGAATGGGGACTGCTGTGTCTCGTTCAGCCAGTACAAGACCACGTTTGGGAGAAATTTCGAGTCAATCGGTCCAAAGACCTGGAAGCTATTGAAAAAATCGGCCGAGGTTTTCGTGAAAAATGGCTCCATTTCACTAAAATATTCACCAAAAATACAAATTCCACCCAAATCGAATGGCGACTGCTGTGTCTCGTTCAGCCAGTACAGGACCACGTTTGGGAGAAATTTCGAGTCAATCGGTCTAAAGACCTGGAAGCTATTGAAAAAATCGGCCGAGGTTTTCGTGAAAAATGGCTCCATTTCACTAAAATATTCACCAAAAATACAAATTCCACCCGAATCGAATGGGGACTGCTGTGTCTCGTTCAGCCAGTACAGGACCACGTTTGGGAGAAATTTCGAGTCAATCGGTCCAAAGACCTGGAAGCTATTGAAAAAATCGGCCGAGGTTTTCGTGAAAAATGGCTCCATTTCACTAAAATATTCACCAAAAATACAAATTCCACCCGAATCGAATGGGCACTGCTGTGTCTCGTTCAGCCAGTACAGGACCACGTTTGGGAGAAATTTCGGGTCAATCGGTCCAAAGACCTGGAAGCTATTGAAAAAATCGGCCAAGGTTTTCAATCGGTCCAAAGACCTGGAAGCTATTGAAAAAATCGGCAGAGGTTTTCATGAAAAATTGCTGCTTTTCTTTACAATATTCACCAAAAATACAAATTCCACCCGAATCGAATGGGGACTGCTGTGTCTCGTTCAGCCAGTACAGGACCACGTTTGGGAGAAATTTCGAGTCAATCGGTCCAAAGACCTGGAAGCTATTGAAAAAATCGGCCGAGGTTTTAAATCGGTCCAAAGACCTGGAAGCTATTAAAAAAATCGGCCGAGGTTTTCGTGAAAAATGGCTCCATTTCACTAAAATATTCACCAAAAATACAAATTCCACCCGAATCGAATGGGGACTGCTGTGTCTCGTTCAGCCAGTACAGGACCACGTTTGGGAGAAATTTCGAGTCAATGGGTCCAAAGACCTGGAAGCTATTGAAAAAATCGGCCGAGGTTTTCGTGAAAAATGGCTCCATTTCACTAAAATATTCACCAAAAATACAAATTCCACCCAAATCGAATGGCGACTGCTGTGTCTCGTTCAGCCAGTACAGGACCACGTTTGGGAGAAATTTCGAGTCAATCGGTCCAAAGACCTGGAAGCTATTGAAAAAATCGGCCGAGGTTTTAAATCGGTCCAAAGACCTGGAAGCTATTGAAAAAATCGGCCGAGGTTTTCGTGAAAAATGGCTCCATTTCACTAAAATATTCACCAAAAATACAAATTCCACCCGAATCGAATGGGGACTGCTGTGTCTCGTTCAGCCAGTACAGGACCACGTTTGGGAGAAATTTCGAGTCAATCGGTCCAAAGACCTGGAAGCTATTGAAAAAATCGGCCGAGGTTTTAAATCGGTCCAAAGACCTGGAAGCCATTAAAAAAATCGGCCGAGGTTTTCGTGAAAAATGGCTCCATTTCACTAAAATATTCACCAAAAATACAAATTCCACCCGAATCAAATGGGGACTGCTGTGTCTCGTTCAGCCAGTACAGGACCACGTTTGGGAGAAATTTCGAGTCAATCGGTCCAAAGACCTGGAAGCTATTGAAAAAATCGGCCGAGGTTTTCGTGAAAAATGGCTCCATTTCACTAAAATATTCACCAAAAATACAAATTCCACCCGAATCGAATGGGGACTGCTGTGTCTCGTTCAGCCAGTACAGGACCACGTTTGGGAGAAATTTCGAGTCAATCGGTCCAAAGACCTGGAAGCTATTGAAAAAATCGGCCGAGGTTTTCGTGAAAAATGGCTCCATTTCACTAAAATATTCACCAAAAATACAAATTCCACCCGAATCGAATGGGCACTGCTGTGTCTCGTTCAGCCAGTACAGGACCACGTTTGGGAGAAATTTCGGGTCAATCGGTCCAAAGACCTGGAAGCTATTGAAAAAATCGGCCAAGGTTTTCAATCGGTCCAAAGACCTGGAAGCTATTGAAAAAATCGGCAGAGGTTTTCATGAAAAATTGCTGCTTTTCTTTACAATATTCACCAAAAATACAAATTCCACCCGAATCGAATGGGGACTGCTGTGTCTCGTTCAGCCAGTACAGGACCACGTTTGGGAGAAATTTCGAGTCAATCGGTCCAAAGACCTGGAAGCTATTGAAAAAATCGGCCGAGGTTTTAAATCGGTCCAAAGACCTGGAAGCTATTAAAAAAATCGGCCGAGGTTTTCGTGAAAAATGGCTCCATTTCACTAAAATATTCACCAAAAATACAAATTCCACCCGAATCGAATGGGGACTGCTGTGTCTCGTTCAGCCAGTACAGGACCACGTTTGGGAGAAATTTCGAGTCAATGGGTCCAAAGACCTGGAAGCTATTGAAAAAATCGGCCGAGGTTTTCGTGAAAAATGGCTCCATTTCACTAAAATATTCACCAAAAATACAAATTCCACCCGAATGGAATGGGGACTGCTGTGTCTCGTTCAGCCAGTACAGGACCACGTTTGGGAGAAATTTCGAGTCAATGGGTCCAAAGACCTGGAAGCTATTGAAAAAATCGGCCGAGGTTTTAAATCGGTCCAAAGACCTGGAAGCCATTAAAAAAATCGGCCGAGGTTTTCGTGAAAAATGGCTCCATTTCACTAAAATATTCACCAAAAATACAAATTCCACCCGAATCGAATGGGGACTGCTGTGTCTCGTTCAGCCAGTACAAGACCACGTTTGGGAGAAATTTCGAGTCAATCGGTCCAAAGACCTGGAAGCTATTGAAAAAATCGGCCGAGGTTTTCGTGAAAAATGGCTCCATTTCACTAAAATATTCAGCAAAAATACAAATTCCACCCGAATCTAATGGGCACTGCTGTGTCTCGTTCAGCCAGTACAGGACCACGTTTGGGAGAAATTTCGAGTCAATCGGTCCAAAGACCTGGAAGCTATTGAAAAAATCGGCCGAGGTTTTCGTGAAAAATGGCTCCATTTCACTAAAATATTCACCAAAAATACAAATTCCACCCGAATTGAATGGGCACTGCTGTGTCTCGTTCAGCCAGTACAGGACCACGTTTGGGAGAAATTTCGGGTCAATCGGTCCAAAGACCTGGAAGCTATTGAAAAAATCGGCCAAGGTTTTCAATCGGTCCAAAGACCTGGAAGCTATTGAAAAAATCGGCAGAGGTTTTCATGAAAAATTGCTGCTTTTCTTTACAATATTCACCAAAAATACAAATTCCACCCGAATCGAATGGGGACTGCTGTGTCTCGTTCAGCCAGTACAGGACCACGTTTGGGAGAAATTTCGAGTCAATCGGTCCAAAGACCTGGAAGCTATTGAAAAAATCGGCCGAGGTTTTAAATCGGTCCAAAGACCTGGAAGCTATTAAAAAAATCGGCCGAGGTTTTCGTGAAAAATGGCTCCATTTCACTAAAATATTCACCAAAAATACAAATTCCACCCAAATCGAATGGCGACTGCTGTGTCTCGTTCAGCCAGTACAGGACCACGTTTGGGAGAAATTTCGAGTCAATCGGTCCAAAGACCTGGAAGCTATTGAAAAAATCGGCCGAGGTTTTAAATCGGTCCAAAGACCTGGAAGCTATTAAAAAAATCGGCCGAGGTTTTCGTGAAAAATGGCTCCATTTCACTAAAATATTCACCAAAAATACAAATTCCACCCGAATCGAATGGGGACTGCTGTGTCTCGTTCAGCCAGTACAAGACCACGTTTGGGAGAAATTTCGAGTCAATCGGTCCAAAGACCTGGAAGCTATTGAAAAAATCGGCCGAGGTTTTCGTGAAAAATGGCTCCATTTCACTAAAATATTCACCAAAAATACAAATTCCACCCAAATCGAATGGCGACTGCTGTGTCTCGTTCAGCCAGTACAGGACCACGTTTGGGAGAAATTTCGAGTCAATCGGTCCAAAGACCTGGAAGCTATTGAAAAAATCGGCCGAGGTTTTCGTGAAAAATGGCTCCATTTCACTAAAATATTCACCAAAAATACAAATTCCACCCGAATCGAATGGGCACTGCTGTGTCTCGTTCAGCCAGTACAGGACCACGTTTGGGAGAAATTTCGGGTCAATCGGTCCAAAGACCTGGAAGCTATTGAAAAAATCGGCCAAGGTTTTCAATCGGTCCAAAGACCTGGAAGCTATTGAAAAAATCGGCAGAGGTTTTCATGAAAAATTGCTGCTTTTCTTTACAATATTCACCCAAAATACAAATTCCACCCGAATCGAATGGGGACTGCTGTGTCTCGTTCAGCCAGTACAGGACCACGTTTGGGAGAAATTTCGAGTCAATCGGTCCAAAGACCTGGAAGCTATTGAAAAAATCGGCCGAGGTTTTAAATCGGTCCAAAGACCTGGAAGCTATTAAAAAAATCGGCCGAGGTTTTCGTGAAAAATGGCTCCATTTCACTAAAATATTCACCAAAAATACAAATTCCACCTAAATCGAATGGCGACTGCTGTGTCTCGTTCAGCCAGTACAGGACCACGTTTGGGAGAAATTTCGAGTCAATCGGTCCAAAGACCTGGAAGCTATTGAAAAAATCGGCCGAGGTTTTAAATCGGTCCAAAGACCTGGAAGCTATTAAAAAAATCGGCCGAGGTTTTCGTGAAAAATGGCTCCATTTCACTAAAATATTCACCAAAAATACAAATTCCACCCGAATCGAATGGGGACTGCTGTGTCTCGTTCAGCCAGTACAAGACCACGTTTGGGAGAAATTTCGAGTCAATCGGTCCAAAGACCTGGAAGCTATTGAAAAAATCGGCCGAGGTTTTCGTGAAAAATGGCTCCATTTCACTAAAATATTCACCAAAAATATAAATTCCACCCACATCGAATGGGCACTGCTGTGTCTCGTTCAGCCAGTACAGGACCACGTTTGGGAGAAATTTCGAGTCAATCGGTCCAAAGACCTGGAAGCTATTGAAAAAATCGGCCGAGGTTTTCGTGAAAAATGGCTCCATTTCACTAAAATATTCACCAAAAATACAAATTCCACCCGAATCGAATGGGGACTGCTGTGTCTCGTTCAGCCAGTACAGGACCACGTTTGGGAGAAATTTCGAGTCAATCGGTCCAAAGACCTGGAAGCTATTGAAAAAATCGGCCGAGGTTTTCGTGAAAAATGGCTCCATTTCACTAAAATATTCACCAAAAATACAAATTCCACCCGAATCGAATGGGCACTGCTGTGTCTCGTTCAGCCAGTACAGGACCACGTTTGGGAGAAATTTCGGGTCAATCGGTCCAAAGACCTGGAAGCTATTGAAAAAATCGGCCAAGGTTTTCAATCGGTCCAAAGACCTGGAAGCTATTGAAAAAATCGGCAGAGGTTTTCATGAAAAATTGCTGCTTTTCTTTACAATATTCACCAAAAATACAAATTCCACCCGAATCGAATGGGGACTGCTGTGTCTCGTTCAGCCAGTACAGGACCACGTTTGGGAGAAATTTCGAGTCAATGGGTCCAAAGACCTGGAAGCTATTGAAAAAATCGGCCGAGGTTTTCGTGAAAAATGGCTCCATTTCACTAAAATATTCACCAAAAATACAAATTCCACCCAAATCGAATGGCGACTGCTGTGTCTCGTTCAGCCAGTACAGGACCAGGTTTGGGAGAAATTTCGAGTCAATCGGTCCAAAGACCTGGAAGCTATTGAAAAAATCGGCCGAGGTTTTAAATCGGTCCAAAGACCTGGAAGCTATTGAAAAAATCGGCCGAGGTTTTCGTGAAAAATGGCTCCATTTCACTAAAATATTCACCAAAAATACAAATTCCACCCGAATCGAATGGGGACTGCTGTGTCTCGTTCAGCCAGTACAAGACCACGTTTGGGAGAAATTTCGAGTCAATCGGTCCAAAGACCTGGAAGCTATTGAAAAAATCGGCCGAGGTTTTCGTGAAAAATGGCTCCATTTCACTAAAATATTCACCAAAAATACAAATTCCACCCAAATCGAATGGCGACTGCTGTGTCTCGTTCAGCCAGTACAGGACCACGTTTGGGAGAAATTTCGAGTCAATCGGTCCAAAGACCTGGAAGCTATTGAAAAAATCGGCCGAGGTTTTCGTGAAAAATGGCTCCATTTCACTAAAATATTCACCAAAAATACAAATTCCACCCGAATCGAATGGGGACTGCTGTGTCTCGTTCAGCCAGTACAGGACCACGTTTGGGAGAAATTTCGAGTCAATCGGTCCAAAGACCTGGAAGCTATTGAAAAAATCGGCCGAGGTTTACGTGAAAAATGGCTCCATTTCACTAAAATATTCACCAAAAATACAAATTCCACCCGAATCGAATGGGGACTGCTGTGTCTCGTTCAGCCAGTACAGGACCACGTTTGGGAGAAATTTCGAGTCAATCGGTCCAAAGACCTGGAAGCTATTGAAAAAATCGGCCGAGGTTTTAAATCGGTCCAAAGACCTGGAAGCTATTAAAAAAATCGGCCGAGGTTTTCGTGAAAAATGGCTCCATTTCACTAAAATATTCACCAAAAATACAAATTCCACCCGAATCGAATGGGGACTGCTGTGTCTCGTTCAGCCAGTACAAGACCACGTTTGGGAGAAATTTCGAGTCAATCGGTCCAAAGACCTGGAAGCTATTGAAAAAATCGGCCGAGGTTTTCGTGAAAAATGGCTCCATTTCACTAAAATATTCACCAAAAATACAAATTCCACCCGAATCGAATGGGCACTGCTGTGTCTCGTTCAGCCAGTACAGGACCACGTTTGGGAGAAATTTCGGGTCAATCGGTCCAAAGACCTGGAAGCTATTGAAAAAATCGGCCAAGGTTTTCAATCGGTCCAAAGACCTGGAAGCTATTGAAAAAATCGGCAGAGGTTTTCATGAAAAATTGCTGCTTTTCTTTACAATATTCACCAAAAATACAAATTCCACCCGAATCGAATGGGGACTGCTGTGTCTCGTTCAGCCAGTACAGGACCACGTTTGGGAGAAATTTCGAGTCAATCGGTCCAAAGACCTGGAAGCTATTGAAAAAATCGGCCGAGGTTTTAAATCGGTCCAAAGACCTGGAAGCTATTAAAAAAATCGGCCGAGGTTTTCGTGAAAAATGGCTCCATTTCACTAAAATATTCACCAAAAATACAAATTCCACCCGAATCGAATGGGGACTGCTGTGTCTCGTTCAGCCAGTACAGGACCACGTTTGGGAGAAATTTCGAGTCAATGGGTCCAAAGACCTGGAAGCTATTGAAAAAATCGGCCGAGGTTTTCGTGAAAAATGGCTCCATTTCACTAAAATATTCACCAAAAATACAAATTCCACCCAAATCGAATGGCGACTGCTGTGTCTCGTTCAGCCAGTACAGGACCACGTTTGGGAGAAATTTCGAGTCAATCGGTCCAAAGACCTGGAAGCTATTGAAAAAATCGGCCGAGGTTTTAAATCGGTCCAAAGACCTGGAAGCTATTAAAAAAATCGGCCGAGGTTTTCGTGAAAAATGGCTCCATTTCACTAAAATATTCACCAAAAATACAAATTCCACCCGAATCGAATGGGGACTGCTGTGTCTCGTTCAGCCAGTACAAGACCACGTTTGGGAGAAATTTCGAGTCAATCGGTCCAAAGACCTGGAAGCTATTGAAAAAATCGGCCGAGGTTTTCGTGAAAAATGGCTCCATTTCACTAAAATATTCACCAAAAATACAAATTCCACCCAAATCGAATGGCGACTGCTGTGTCTCGTTCAGCCAGTACAGGACCACGTTTGGGAGAAATTTCGAGTCAATCGGTCCAAAGACCTGGAAGCTATTGAAAAAATCGGCCGAGGTTTTCGTGAAAAATGGCTCCATTTCACTAAAATATTCACCAAAAATACAAATTCCACCCGAATCGAATGGGCACTGCTGTGTCTCGTTCAGCCAGTACAGGACCACGTTTGGGAGAAATTTCGGGTCAATCGGTCCAAAGACCTGGAAGCTATTGAAAAAATCGGCCAAGGTTTTCAATCGGTCCAAAGACCTGGAAGCTATTGAAAAAATCGGCAGAGGTTTTCATGAAAAATTGCTGCTTTTCTTTACAATATTCACCCAAAATACAAATTCCACCCGAATCGAATGGGGACTGCTGTGTCTCGTTCAGCCAGTACAGGACCACGTTTGGGAGAAATTTCGAGTCAATCGGTCCAAAGACCTGGAAGCTATTGAAAAAATCGGCCGAGGTTTTAAATCGGTCCAAAGACCTGGAAGCTATTAAAAAAATCGGCCGAGGTTTTCGTGAAAAATGGCTCCATTTCACTAAAATATTCACCAAAAATACAAATTCCACCTAAATCGAATGGCGACTGCTGTGTCTCGTTCAGCCAGTACAGGACCACGTTTGGGAGAAATTTCGAGTCAATCGGTCCAAAGACCTGGAAGCTATTGAAAAAATCGGCCGAGGTTTTAAATCGGTCCAAAGACCTGGAAGCTATTAAAAAAATCGGCCGAGGTTTTCGTGAAAAATGGCTCCATTTCACTAAAATATTCACCAAAAATACAAATTCCACCCGAATCGAATGGGGACTGCTGTGTCTCGTTCAGCCAGTACAAGACCACGTTTGGGAGAAATTTCGAGTCAATCGGTCCAAAGACCTGGAAGCTATTGAAAAAATCGGCCGAGGTTTTCGTGAAAAATGGCTCCATTTCACTAAAATATTCACCAAAAATACAAATTCCACCCAAATCGAATGGGCACTGCTGTGTCTCGTTCAGCCAGTACAGGACCACGTTTGGGAGAAATTTCGAGTCAATCGGTCCAAAGACCTGGAAGCTATTGAAAAAATCGGCCGAGGTTTTCGTGAAAAATGGCTCCATTTCACTAAAATATTCACCAAAAATACAAATTCCACCCGAATCGAATGGGGACTGCTGTGTCTCGTTCAGCCAGTACAGGACCACGTTTGGGAGAAATTTCGAGTCAATCGGTCCAAAGACCTGGAAGCTATTGAAAAAATCGGCCGAGGTTTTCGTGAAAAATGGCTCCATTTCACTAAAATATTCACCAAAAATACAAATTCCACCCGAATCGAATGGGCACTGCTGTGTCTCGTTCAGCCAGTACAGGACCACGTTTGGGAGAAATTTCGGGTCAATCGGTCCAAAGACCTGGAAGCTATTGAAAAAATCGGCCAAGGTTTTCAATCGGTCCAAAGACCTGGAAGCTATTGAAAAAATCGGCAGAGGTTTTCATGAAAAATTGCTGCTTTTCTTTACAATATTCACCAAAAATACAAATTCCACCCGAATCGAATGGGGACTGCTGTGTCTCGTTCAGCCAGTACAGGACCACGTTTGGGAGAAATTTCGAGTCAATGGGTCCAAAGACCTGGAAGCTATTGAAAAAATCGGCCGAGGTTTTCGTGAAAAATGGCTCCATTTCACTAAAATATTCACCAAAAATACAAATTCCACCCAAATCGAATGGCGACTGCTGTGTCTCGTTCAGCCAGTACAGGACCAGGTTTGGGAGAAATTTCGAGTCAATCGGTCCAAAGACCTGGAAGCTATTGAAAAAATCGGCCGAGGTTTTAAATCGGTCCAAAGACCTGGAAGCTATTGAAAAAATCGGCCGAGGTTTTCGTGAAAAATGGCTCCATTTCACTAAAATATTCACCAAAAATACAAATTCCACCCGAATCGAATGGGGACTGCTGTGTCTCGTTCAGCCAGTACAAGACCACGTTTGGGAGAAATTTCGAGTCAATCGGTCCAAAGACCTGGAAGCTATTGAAAAAATCGGCCGAGGTTTTCGTGAAAAATGGCTCCATTTCACTAAAATATTCACCAAAAATACAAATTCCACCCAAATCGAATGGCGACTGCTGTGTCTCGTTCAGCCAGTACAGGACCACGTTTGGGAGAAATTTCGAGTCAATCGGTCCAAAGACCTGGAAGCTATTGAAAAAATCGGCCGAGGTTTTCGTGAAAAATGGCTCCATTTCACTAAAATATTCACCAAAAATACAAATTCCACCCGAATCGAATGGGGACTGCTGTGTCTCGTTCAGCCAGTACAGGACCACGTTTGGGAGAAATTTCGAGTCAATCGGTCCAAAGACCTGGAAGCTATTGAAAAAATCGGCCGAGGTTTTCGTGAAAAATGGCTCCATTTCACTAAAATATTCACCAAAAATACAAATTCCACCCGAATCGAATGGGGACTGCTGTGTCTCGTTCAGCCAGTACAGGACCACGTTTGGGAGAAATTTCGAGTCAATCGGTCCAAAGACCTGGAAGCTATTGAAAAAATCGGCCGAGGTTTTAAATCGGTCCAAAGACCTGGAAGCTATTAAAAAAATCGGCCGAGGTTTTCGTGAAAAATGGCTCCATTTCACTAAAATATTCACCAAAAATACAAATTCCACCCGAATCGAATGGGGACTGCTGTGTCTCGTTCAGCCAGTACAAGACCACGTTTGGGAGAAATTTCGAGTCAATCGGTCCAAAGACCTGGAAGCTATTGAAAAAATCGGCCGAGGTTTTCGTGAAAAATGGCTCCATTTCACTAAAATATTCACCAAAAATACAAATTCCACCCGAATCGAATGGGCACTGCTGTGTCTCGTTCAGCCAGTACAGGACCACGTTTGGGAGAAATTTCGGGTCAATCGGTCCAAAGACCTGGAAGCTATTGAAAAAATCGGCCAAGGTTTTCAATCGGTCCAAAGACCTGGAAGCTATTGAAAAAATCGGCAGAGGTTTTCATGAAAAATTGCTGCTTTTCTTTACAATATTCACCAAAAATACAAATTCCACCCGAATCGAATGGGGACTGCTGTGTCTCGTTCAGCCAGTACAGGACCACGTTTGGGAGAAATTTCGAGTCAATCGGTCCAAAGACCTGGAAGCTATTGAAAAAATCGGCCGAGGTTTTAAATCGGTCCAAAGACCTGGAAGCTATTAAAAAAATCGGCCGAGGTTTTCGTGAAAAATGGCTCCATTTCACTAAAATATTCACCAAAAATACAAATTCCACCCGAATCGAATGGGGACTGCTGTGTCTCGTTCAGCCAGTACAGGACCACGTTTGGGAGAAATTTCGAGTCAATGGGTCCAAAGACCTGGAAGCTATTGAAAAAATCGGCCGAGGTTTTCGTGAAAAATGGCTCCATTTCACTAAAATATTCACCAAAAATACAAATTCCACCCAAATCGAATGGCGACTGCTGTGTCTCGTTCAGCCAGTACAGGACCACGTTTGGGAGAAATTTCGAGTCAATCGGTCCAAACACCTGGAAGCTATTGAAAAAATCGGCCGAGGTTTTAAATCGGTCCAAAGACCTGGAAGCTATTGAAAAAATCGGCCGAGGTTTTCGTGAAAAATGGCTCCATTTCACTAAAATATTCACCAAAAATACAAATTCCACCCGAATCGAATGGGGACTGCTGTGTCTCGTTCAGCCAGTACAAGACCACGTTTGGGAGAAATTTCGAGTCAATCGGTCCAAAGACCTGGAAGCTATTGAAAAAATCGGCCGAGGTTTTCGTGAAAAATGGCTCCATTTCACTAAAATATTCACCAAAAATACAAATTCCACCCAAATCGAATGGCGACTGCTGTGTCTCGTTCAGCCAGTACAGGACCACGTTTGGGAGAAATTTCGAGTCAATCGGTCCAAAGACCTGGAAGCTATTGAAAAAATCGGCCGAGGTTTTAAATCGGTCCAAAGACCTGGAAGCTATTGAAAAAATCGGCCGAGGTTTTCGTGAAAAATGGCTCCATTTCACTAAAATATTCACCAAAAATACAAATTCCACCCGAATCGAATGGGGACTGCTGTGTCTCGTTCAGCCAGTACAAGACCACGTTTGGGAGAAATTTCGAGTCAATCGGTCCAAAGACCTGGAAGCTATTGAAAAAATCGGCCGAGGTTTTCGTGAAAAATGGCTCCATTTCACTAAAATATTCACCAAAAATACAAATTCCACCCAAATCGAATGGCGACTGCTGTGTCTCGTTCAGCCAGTACAGGACCACGTTTGGGAGAAATTTCGAGTCAATCGGTCCAAAGACCTGGAAGCTATTGAAAAAATCGGCCGAGGTTTTCGTGAAAAATGGCTCCATTTCACTAAAATATTCACCAAAAATACAAATTCCACCCGAATCGAATGGGGACTGCTGTGTCTCGTTCAGCCAGTACAGGACCACGTTTGGGAGAAATTTCGAGTCAATCGGTCCAAAGACCTGGAAGCTATTGAAAAAATCGGCCGAGGTTTTCGTGAAAAATGGCTCCATTTCACTAAAATATTCACCAAAAATACAAATTCCACCCGAATCGAATGGGGACTGCTGTGTCTCGTTCAGCCAGTACAGGACCACGTTTGGGAGAAATTTCGAGTCAATCGGTCCAAAGACCTGGAAGCTATTGAAAAAATCGGCCGAGGTTTTAAATCGGTCCAAAGACCTGGAAGCTATTAAAAAAATCGGCCGAGGTTTTCGTGAAAAATGGCTCCATTTCACTAAAATATTCACCAAAAATACAAATTCCACCCGAATCGAATGGGGACTGCTGTGTCTCGTTCAGCCAGTACAAGACCACGTTTGGGAGAAATTTCGAGTCAATCGGTCCAAAGACCTGGAAGCTATTGAAAAAATCGGCCGAGGTTTTCGTGAAAAATGGCTCCATTTCACTAAAATATTCACCAAAAATACAAATTCCACCCGAATCGAATGGGCACTGCTGTGTCTCGTTCAGCCAGTACAGGACCACGTTTGGGAGAAATTTCGGGTCAATCGGTCCAAAGACCTGGAAGCTATTGAAAAAATCGGCCAAGGTTTTCAATCGGTCCAAAGACCTGGAAGCTATTGAAAAAATCGGCAGAGGTTTTCATGAAAAATTGCTGCTTTTCTTTACAATATTCACCAAAAATACAAATTCCACCCGAATCGAATGGGGACTGCTGTGTCTCGTTCAGCCAGTACAGGACCACGTTTGGGAGAAATTTCGAGTCAATCGGTCCAAAGACCTGGAAGCTATTGAAAAAATCGGCCGAGGTTTTAAATCGGTCCAAAGACCTGGAAGCTATTAAAAAAATCGGCCGAGGTTTTCGTGAAAAATGGCTCCATTTCACTAAAATATTCACCAAAAATACAAATTCCACCCGAATCGAATGGGGACTGCTGTGTCTCGTTCAGCCAGTACAGGACCACGTTTGGGAGAAATTTCGAGTCAATGGGTCCAAAGACCTGGAAGCTATTGAAAAAATCGGCCGAGGTTTTCGTGAAAAATGGCTCCATTTCACTAAAATATTCACCAAAAATACAAATTCCACCCAAATCGAATGGCGACTGCTGTGTCTCGTTCAGCCAGTACAGGACCACGTTTGGGATAAATTTCGAGTCAATCGGTCCAAAGACCTGGAAGCTATTGAAAAAATCGGCCGAGGTTTTCGTGAAAAATGGCTCCATTTCACTAAAATATTCACCAAAAATACAAATTCCACCCGAATCGAATGGGGACTGCTGTGTCTCGTTCAGCCAGTACAAGACCACGTTTGGGAGAAATTTCGAGTCAATCGGTCCAAAGACCTGGAAGCTATTGAAAAAATCGGCCGAGGTTTTCGTGAAAAATGGCTCCATTTCACTAAAATATTCACCAAAAATACAAATTCCACCCAAATCGAATGGCGACTGCTGTGTCTCGTTCAGCCAGTACAGGACCACGTTTGGGAGAAATTTCGAGTCAATCGGTCCAAAGACCTGGAAGCTATTGAAAAAATCGGCCGAGGTTTTAAATCGGTCCAAAGACCTGGAAGCTATTGAAAAAATCGGCCGAGGTTTTCGTGAAAAATGGCTCCATTTCACTAAAATATTCACCAAAAATACAAATTCCACCCGAATCGAATGGGGACTGCTGTGTCTCGTTCAGCCAGTACAAGACCACGTTTGGGAGAAATTTCGAGTCAATCGGTCCAAAGACCTGGAAGCTATTGAAAAAATCGGCCGAGGTTTTCGTGAAAAATGGCTCCATTTCACTAAAATATTCACCAAAAATACAAATTCCACCCAAATCGAATGGCGACTGCTGTGTCTCGTTCAGCCAGTACAGGACCACGTTTGGGAGAAATTTCGAGTCAATCGGTCCAAAGACCTGGAAGCTATTGAAAAAATCGGCCGAGGTTTTCGTGAAAAATGGCTCCATTTCACTAAAATATTCACCAAAAATACAAATTCCACCCGAATCGAATGGGGACTGCTGTGTCTCGTTCAGCCAGTACAGGACCACGTTTGGGAGAAATTTCGAGTCAATCGGTCCAAAGACCTGGAAGCTATTGAAAAAATCGGCCGAGGTTTTCGTGAAAAATGGCTCCATTTCACTAAAATATTCACCAAAAATACAAATTCCACCCGAATCGAATGGGGACTGCTGTGTCTCGTTCAGCCAGTACAGGACCACGTTTGGGAGAAATTTCGAGTCAATCGGTCCAAAGACCTGGAAGCTATTGAAAAAATCGGCCGAGGTTTTAAATCGGTCCAAAGACCTGGAAGCTATTAAAAAAATCGGCCGAGGTTTTCGTGAAAAATGGCTCCATTTCACTAAAATATTCACCAAAAATACAAATTCCACCCGAATCGAATGGGGACTGCTGTGTCTCGTTCAGCCAGTACAAGACCACGTTTGGGAGAAATTTCGAGTCAATCGGTCCAAAGACCTGGAAGCTATTGAAAAAATCGGCCGAGGTTTTCGTGAAAAATGGCTCCATTTCACTAAAATATTCACCAAAAATACAAATTCCACCCGAATCGAATGGGCACTGCTGTGTCTCGTTCAGCCAGTACAGGACCACGTTTGGGAGAAATTTCGGGTCAATCGGTCCAAAGACCTGGAAGCTATTGAAAAAATCGGCCAAGGTTTTCAATCGGTCCAAAGACCTGGAAGCTATTGAAAAAATCGGCAGAGGTTTTCATGAAAAATTGCTGCTTTTCTTTACAATATTCACCAAAAATACAAATTCCACCCGAATCGAATGGGGACTGCTGTGTCTCGTTCAGCCAGTACAGGACCACGTTTGGGAGAAATTTCGAGTCAATCGGTCCAAAGACCTGGAAGCTATTGAAAAAATCGGCCGAGGTTTTAAATCGGTCCAAAGACCTGGAAGCTATTAAAAAAATCGGCCGAGGTTTTCGTGAAAAATGGCTCCATTTCACTAAAATATTCACCAAAAATACAAATTCCACCCGAATCGAATGGGGACTGCTGTGTCTCGTTCAGCCAGTACAGGACCACGTTTGGGAGAAATTTCGAGTCAATGGGTCCAAAGACCTGGAAGCTATTGAAAAAATCGGCCGAGGTTTTCGTGAAAAATGGCTCCATTTCACTAAAATATTCACCAAAAATACAAATTCCACCCAAATCGAATGGCGACTGCTGTGTCTCGTTCAGCCAGTACAGGACCACGTTTGGGATAAATTTCGAGTCAATCGGTCCAAAGACCTGGAAGCTATTGAAAAAATCGGCCGAGGTTTTCGTGAAAAATGGCTCCATTTCACTAAAATATTCACCAAAAATACAAATTCCACCCGAATCGAATGGGGACTGCTGTGTCTCGTTCAGCCAGTACAAGACCACGTTTGGGAGAAATTTCGAGTCAATCGGTCCAAAGACCTGGAAGCTATTGAAAAAATCGGCCGAGGTTTTCGTGAAAAATGGCTCCATTTCACTAAAATATTCACCAAAAATACAAATTCCACCCAAATCGAATGGCGACTGCTGTGTCTCGTTCAGCCAGTACAGGACCACGTTTGGGAGAAATTTCGAGTCAATCGGTCCAAAGACCTGGAAGCTATTGAAAAAATCGGCCGAGGTTTTAAATCGGTCCAAAGACCTGGAAGCTATTGAAAAAATCGGCCGAGGTTTTCGTGAAAAATGGCTCCATTTCACTAAAATATTCACCAAAAATACAAATTCCACCCGAATCGAATGGGGACTGCTGTGTCTCGTTCAGCCAGTACAAGACCACGTTTGGGAGAAATTTCGAGTCAATCGGTCCAAAGACCTGGAAGCTATTGAAAAAATCGGCCGAGGTTTTCGTGAAAAATGGCTCCATTTCACTAAAATATTCACCAAAAATACAAATTCCACCCAAATCGAATGGCGACTGCTGTGTCTCGTTCAGCCAGTACAGGACCACGTTTGGGAGAAATTTCGAGTCAATCGGTCCAAAGACCTGGAAGCTATTGAAAAAATCGGCCGAGGTTTTCGTGAAAAATGGCTCCATTTCACTAAAATATTCACCAAAAATACAAATTCCACCCGAATCGAATGGGGACTGCTGTGTCTCGTTCAGCCAGTACAGGACCACGTTTGGGAGAAATTTCGAGTCAATCGGTCCAAAGACCTGGAAGCTATTGAAAAAATCGGCCGAGGTTTTAAATCGGTCCAAAGACCTGGAAGCTATTGAAAAAATCGGCCGAGGTTTTCGTGAAAAATGGCTCCATTTCACTAAAATATTCACCAAAAATACAAATTCCACCCGAATCGAATGGGGACTGCTGTGTCTCGTTCAGCCAGTACAGGACCACGTTTGGGAGAAATTTCGAGTCAATCGGTCCAAAGACCTGGAAGCTATTGAAAAAATCGGCCGAGGTTTTCGTGAAAAATGGCTCCATTTCACTAAAATATTCACCAAAAATACAAATTCCACCCGAATCGAATGGGGACTGCTGTGTCTCGTTCAGCCAGTACAGGACCACGTTTGGGAGAAATTTCGAGTCAATCGGTCCAAAGACCTGGAAGCTATTGAAAAAATCGGCCGAGGTTTTAAATCGGTCCAAAGACCTGGAAGCTATTAAAAAAATCGGCCGAGGTTTTCGTGAAAAATGGCTCCATTTCACTAAAATATTCACCAAAAATACAAATTCCACCCGAATCGAATGGGGACTGCTGTGTCTCGTTCAGCCAGTACAAGACCACGTTTGGGAGAAATTTCGAGTCAATCGGTCCAAAGACCTGGAAGCTATTGAAAAAATCGGCCGAGGTTTTCGTGAAAAATGGCTCCATTTCACTAAAATATTCACCAAAAATACAAATTCCACCCGAATCGAATGGGCACTGCTGTGTCTCGTTCAGCCAGTACAGGACCACGTTTGGGAGAAATTTCGGGTCAATCGGTCCAAAGACCTGGAAGCTATTGAAAAAATCGGCCAAGGTTTTCAATCGGTCCAAAGACCTGGAAGCTATTGAAAAAATCGGCAGAGGTTTTCATGAAAAATTGCTGCTTTTCTTTACAATATTCACCAAAAATACAAATTCCACCCGAATCGAATGGGGACTGCTGTGTCTCGTTCAGCCAGTACAGGACCACGTTTGGGAGAAATTTCGAGTCAATCGGTCCAAAGACCTGGAAGCTATTGAAAAAATCGGCCGAGGTTTTAAATCGGTCCAAAGACCTGGAAGCTATTAAAAAAATCGGCCGAGGTTTTCGTGAAAAATGGCTCCATTTCACTAAAATATTCACCAAAAATACAAATTCCACCCGAATCGAATGGGGACTGCTGTGTCTCGTTCAGCCAGTACAGGACCACGTTTGGGAGAAATTTCGAGTCAATGGGTCCAAAGACCTGGAAGCTATTGAAAAAATCGGCCGAGGTTTTCGTGAAAAATGGCTCCATTTCACTAAAATATTCACCAAAAATACAAATTCCACCCAAATCGAATGGCGACTGCTGTGTCTCGTTCAGCCAGTACAGGACCACGTTTGGGATAAATTTCGAGTCAATCGGTCCAAAGACCTGGAAGCTATTGAAAAAATCGGCCGAGGTTTTCGTGAAAAATGGCTCCATTTCACTAAAATATTCACCAAAAATACAAATTCCACCCGAATCGAATGGGGACTGCTGTGTCTCGTTCAGCCAGTACAAGACCACGTTTGGGAGAAATTTCGAGTCAATCGGTCCAAAGACCTGGAAGCTATTGAAAAAATCGGCCGAGGTTTTCGTGAAAAATGGCTCCATTTCACTAAAATATTCACCAAAAATACAAATTCCACCCAAATCGAATGGCGACTGCTGTGTCTCGTTCAGCCAGTACAGGACCACGTTTGGGAGAAATTTCGAGTCAATCGGTCCAAAGACCTGGAAGCTATTGAAAAAATCGGCCGAGGTTTTAAATCGGTCCAAAGACCTGGAAGCTATTGAAAAAATCGGCCGAGGTTTTCGTGAAAAATGGCTCCATTTCACTAAAATATTCACCAAAAATACAAATTCCACCCGAATCGAATGGGGACTGCTGTGTCTCGTTCAGCCAGTACAAGACCACGTTTGGGAGAAATTTCGAGTCAATCGGTCCAAAGACCTGGAAGCTATTGAAAAAATCGGCCGAGGTTTTCGTGAAAAATGGCTCCATTTCACTAAAATATTCACCAAAAATACAAATTCCACCCAAATCGAATGGCGACTGCTGTGTCTCGTTCAGCCAGTACAGGACCACGTTTGGGAGAAATTTCGAGTCAATCGGTCCAAAGACCTGGAAGCTATTGAAAAAATCGGCCGAGGTTTTCGTGAAAAATGGCTCCATTTCACTAAAATATTCACCAAAAATACAAATTCCACCCGAATCGAATGGGGACTGCTGTGTCTCGTTCAGCCAGTACAGGACCACGTTTGGGAGAAATTTCGAGTCAATCGGTCCAAAGACCTGGAAGCTATTGAAAAAATCGGCCGAGGTTTTAAATCGGTCCAAAGACCTGGAAGCTATTAAAAAAATCGGCCGAGGTTTTCGTGAAAAATGGCTCCATTTCACTAAAATATTCACCAAAAATACAAATTCCACCCGAATCGAATGGGGACTGCTGTGTCTCGTTCAGCCAGTACAAGACCACGTTTGGGAGAAATTTCGAGTCAATCGGTCCAAAGACCTGGAAGCTATTGAAAAAATCGGCCGAGGTTTTCGTGAAAAATGGCTCCATTTCACTAAAATATTCACCAAAAATACAAATTCCACCCGAATCGAATGGGCACTGCTGTGTCTCGTTCAGCCAGTACAGGACCACGTTTGGGAGAAATTTCGGGTCAATCGGTCCAAAGACCTGGAAGCTATTGAAAAAATCGGCCAAGGTTTTCAATCGGTCCAAAGACCTGGAAGCTATTGAAAAAATCGGCAGAGGTTTTCATGAAAAATTGCTGCTTTTCTTTACAATATTCACCAAAAATACAAATTCCACCCGAATCGAATGGGGACTGCTGTGTCTCGTTCAGCCAGTACAGGACCACGTTTGGGAGAAATTTCGAGTCAATCGGTCCAAAGACCTGGAAGCTATTGAAAAAATCGGCCGAGGTTTTAAATCGGTCCAAAGACCTGGAAGCTATTAAAAAAATCGGCCGAGGTTTTCGTGAAAAATGGCTCCATTTCACTAAAATATTCACCAAAAATACAAATTCCACCCGAATCGAATGGGGACTGCTGTGTCTCGTTCAGCCAGTACAGGACCACGTTTGGGAGAAATTTCGAGTCAATGGGTCCAAAGACCTGGAAGCTATTGAAAAAATCGGCCGAGGTTTTCGTGAAAAATGGCTCCATTTCACTAAAATATTCACCAAAAATACAAATTCCACCCAAATCGAATGGCGACTGCTGTGTCTCGTTCAGCCAGTACAGGACCACGTTTGGGAGAAATTTCGAGTCAATCGGTCCAAAGACCTGGAAGCTATTGAAAAAATCGGCCGAGGTTTTCGTGAAAAATGGCTCCATTTCACTAAAATATTCACCAAAAATACAAATTCCACCCGAATCGAATGGGGACTGCTGTGTCTCGTTCAGCCAGTACAAGACCACGTTTGGGAGAAATTTCGAGTCAATCGGTCCAAAGACCTGGAAGCTATTGAAAAAATCGGCCGAGGTTTTCGTGAAAAATGGCTCCATTTCACTAAAATATTCACCAAAAATACAAATTCCACCCAAATCGAATGGCGACTGCTGTGTCTCGTTCAGCCAGTACAGGACCACGTTTGGGAGAAATTTCGAGTCAATCGGTCCAAAGACCTGGAAGCTATTGAAAAAATCGGCCGAGGTTTTCGTGAAAAATGGCTCCATTTCACTAAAATATTCACCAAAAATACAAATTCCACCCGAATCGAATGGGGACTGCTGTGTCTCGTTCAGCCAGTACAGGACCACGTTTGGGAGAAATTTCGGGTCAATCGGTCCAAAGACCTGGAAGCTATTGAAAAAATCGGCCAAGGTTTTCAATCGGTCCAAAGACCTGGAAGCTATTGAAAAAATCGGCAGAGGTTTTCATGAAAAATTGCTGCTTTTCTTTACAATATTCACCAAAAATACAAATTCCACCCGAATCGAATGGGGACTGCTGTGTCTCGTTCAGCCAGTACAGGACCACGTTTGGGAGAAATTTCGAGTCAATCGGTCCAAAGACCTGGAAGCTATTGAAAAAATCGGCCGAGGTTTTAAATCGGTCCAAAGACCTGGAAGCTATTAAAAAAATCGGCCGAGGTTTTCGTGAAAAATGGCTCCATTTCACTAAAATATTCACCAAAAATACAAATTCCACCCGAATCGAATGGGGACTGCTGTGTCTCGTTCAGCCAGTACAGGACCACGTTTGGGAGAAATTTCGAGTCAATGGGTCCAAAGACCTGGAAGCTATTGAAAAAATCGGCCGAGGTTTTCGTGAAAAATGGCTCCATTTCACTAAAATATTCACCAAAAATACAAATTCCACCCAAATCGAATGGCGACTGCTGTGTCTCGTTCAGCCAGTACAGGACCACGTTTGGGAGAAATTTCGAGTCAATCGGTCCAAAGACCTGGAAGCTATTGAAAAAATCGGCCGAGGTTTTAAATCGGTCCAAAGACCTGGAAGCTATTGAAAAAATCGGCCGAGGTTTTCGTGAAAAATGGCTCCATTTCACTAAAATATTCACCAAAAATACAAATTCCACCCGAATCGAATGGGGACTGCTGTGTCTCGTTCAGCCAGTACAAGACCACGTTTGGGAGAAATGTCGAGTCAATCGGTCCAAAGACCTGGAAGCTATTGAAAAAATCGGCCGAGGTTTTCGTGAAAAATGGCTCCATTTCACTAAAATATTCACCAAAAATACAAATTCCACCCGAATCGAATGGGGACTGCTGTGTCTCGTTCAGCCAGTACAGGACCACGTTTGGGAGAAATTTCGAGTCAATCGGTCCAAAGACCTGGAAGCTATTGAAAAAATCGGCCGAGGTTTTCGTGAAAAATGGCTCCATTTCACTAAAATATTCACCAAAAATACAAATTCCACCCGAATCGAATGGGCACTGCTGTGTCTCGTTCAGCCAGTACAGGACCACGTTTGGGAGAAATTTCGGGTCAATCGGTCCAAAGACCTGGAAGCTATTGAAAAAATCGGCCAAGGTTTTCAATCGGTCCAAAGACCTGGAAGCTATTGAAAAAATCGGCAGAGGTTTTCATGAAAAATTGCTGCTTTTCTTTACAATATTCACCAAAAATACAAATTCCACCCGAATCGAATGGGGACTGCTGTGTCTCGTTCAGCCAGTACAGGACCACGTTTGGGAGAAATTTCGAGTCAATCGGTCCAAAGACCTGGAAGCTATTGAAAAAATCGGCCGAGGTTTTCGTGAAAAATGGCTCCATTTCACTAAAATATTCACCAAAAATACAAATTCCACCCAAATCGAATGGCGACTGCTGTGTCTCGTTCAGCCAGTACAGGACCACGTTTGGGAGAAATTTCGAGTCAATCGGTCCAAAGACCTGGAAGCTATTGAAAAAATCGGCCGAGGTTTTAAATCGGTCCAAAGACCTGGAAGCTATTGAAAAAATCGGCCGAGGTTTTCGTGAAAAATGGCTCCATTTCACTAAAATATTCACCAAAAATACAAATTCCACCCGAATCGAATGGGGACTGCTGTGTCTCGTTCAGCCAGTACAAGACCACGTTTGGGAGAAATTTCGAGTCAATCGGTCCAAAGACCTGGAAGCTATTGAAAAAATCGGCCGAGGTTTTCGTGAAAAATGGCTCCATTTCACTAAAATATTCACCAAAAATACAAATTCCACCCAAATCGAATGGCGACTGCTGTGTCTCGTTCAGCCAGTACAGGACCACGTTTGGGAGAAATTTCGAGTCAATCGGTCCAAAGACCTGGAAGCTATTGAAAAAATCGGCCGAGGTTTTCGTGAAAAATGGCTCCATTTCACTAAAATATTCACCAAAAATACAAATTCCACCCGAATCGAATGGGGACTGCTGTGTCTCGTTCAGCCAGTACAGGACCACGTTTGGGAGAAATTTCGGGTCAATCGGTCCAAAGACCTGGAAGCTATTGAAAAAATCGGCCAAGGTTTTCAATCGGTCCAAAGACCTGGAAGCTATTGAAAAAATCGGCAGAGGTTTTCATGAAAAATTGCTGCTTTTCTTTACAATATTCACCAAAAATACAAATTCCACCCGAATCGAATGGTGACTGCTGTGTCTCGTTCAGCCAGTACAGGACCACGTTTGGGAGAAATTTCGAGTCAATCGGTCCAAAGACCTGGAAGCTATTGAAAAAATCGGCCGAGGTTTTAAATCGGTCCAAAGACCTGGAAGCTATTAAAAAAATCGGCCGAGGTTTTCGTGAAAAATGGCTCCATTTCACTAAAATATTCACCAAAAATACAAATTCCACCCGAATCGAATGGGGACTGCTGTGTCTCGTTCAGCCAGTACAGGACCACGTTTGGGAGAAATTTCGAGTCAATGGGTCCAAAGACCTGGAAGCTATTGAAAAAATCGGCCGAGGTTTTCGTGAAAAATGGCTCCATTTCACTAAAATATTCACCAAAAATACAAATTCCACCCACATCGAATGGCGACTGCTGTGTCTCGTTCAGCCAGTACAGGACCACGTTTGGGAGAAATTTCGAGTCAATCGGTCCAAAGACCTGGAAGCTATTGAAAAAATCGGCCGAGGTTTTAAATCGGTCCAAAGACCTGGAAGCCATTAAAAAAATCGGCCGAGGTTTTCGTGAAAAATGGCTCCATTTCACTAAAATATTCACCAAAAATACAAATTCCACCCAAATCGAATGGCGACTGCTGTGTCTCGTTCAGCCAGTACAGGACCACGTTTGGGAGAAATTTCGAGTCAATCGGTCCAAAGACCTGGAAGCTATTGAAAAAATCGGCCGAGGTTTTAAATCGGTCCAAAGACCTGGAAGCTATTGAAAAAATCGGCCGAGGTTTTCGTGAAAAATGGCTCCATTTCACTAAAATATTCACCAAAAATACAAATTCCACCCGAATCGAATGGGCAATGCTGTGTCTCGTTCAGCCAGTACAGGACCACGTTTGGGAGAAATTTCGGGTCAATCGGTCCAAAGACCTGGAAGCTATTGAAAAAATCGGCCAAGGTTTTCAATCGGTCCAAAGACCTGGAAGCTATTGAAAAAATCGGCAGAGGTTTTCATGAAAAATTGCTGCTTTTCTTTACAATATTCACCAAAAATACAAATTCCACCCGAATCGAATGGGGACTGCTGTGTCTCGTTCAGCCAGTACAGGACCACGTTTGGGAGAAATTTCGAGTCAATCGGTCCAAAGACCTGGAAGCTATTGAAAAAATCGGCCGAGGTTTTCGTGAAAAATGGCTCCATTTCACTAAAATATTCACCAAAAATACAAATTCCACCCAAATCGAATGGCGACTGCTGTGTCTCGTTCAGCCAGTACAGGACCACGTTTGGGAGAAATTTCGAGTCAATCGGTCCAAAGACCTGGAAGCTATTGAAAAAATCGCCGAGGTCTTAAATCGGTCCCAAAGACCTGGAAGCTATTGAAAAAATCGGCCGAGGTTTTCGTGAAAAATGGCTCCATTTCACTAAAATATTCACCAAAAATACAAATTCCACCCGAATCGAATGGGCACTGCTGTGTCTCGTACAGCCAGTATAGGACCACGTGTGGGAGAAATTTCGGGTCAATCGGTCCAAAGACCTGGAAGCTATTGAAAAAATCGGCCAAGGTTTTCAATCGGTCCAAAGACCTGGAAGCTATTGAAAAAATCGGCAGAGGTTTTCATGAAAAATTGCTGCTTTTCTTTACAATATTCACCAAAAATACAAATTCCACCCGAATCGAATGGGGACTGCTGTGTCTCGTTCAGCCAGTACAGGACCACGTTTGGGAGAAATTTCGAGTCAATCGGTCCAAAGACCTGGAAGCTATTGAAAAAATCGGCCGAGGTTTTCGTGAAAAATGGCTCCATTTCACTAAAATATTCAGCAAAAATACAAATTCCACCCGAATCGAATGGGCACTGCTGTGTCTCGTTCAGCCAGTACAGGACCACGTTTGGGAGAAATTTCGAGTCAATCGGTCCAAAGACCTGGAAGCTATTGAAAAAATCGGCCGAGGTTTTCGTGAAAAATGGCTCCATTTCACTAAAATATTCACCAAAAATACAAATTCCACCCGAATTGAATGGGCACTGCTGTGTCTCGTTCAGCCAGTACAGGACCACGTTTGGGAGAAATTTCGGGTCAATCGGTCCAAAGACCTGGAAGCTATTGAAAAAATCGGCCAAGGTTTTCAATCGGTCCAAAGACCTGGAAGCTATTGAAAAAATCGGCAGAGGTTTTCATGAAAAATTGCTGCTTTTCTTTACAATATTCACCAAAAATACAAATTCCACCCGAATCGAATGGGGACTGCTGTGTCTCGTTCAGCCAGTACAGGACCACGTTTGGGAGAAATTTCGAGTCAATCGGTCCAAAGACCTGGAAGCTATTGAAAAAATCGGCCGAGGTTTTAAATCGGTCCAAAGACCTGGAAGCTATTAAAAAAATCGGCCGAGGTTTTCGTGAAAAATGGCTCCATTTCACTAAAATATTCACCAAAAATACAAATTCCACCCAAATCGAATGGCGACTGCTGTGTCTCGTTCAGCCAGTACAGGACCACGTTTGGGAGAAATTTCGAGTCAATCGGTCCAAAGACCTGGAAGCTATTGAAAAAATCGGCCGAGGTTTTAAATCGGTCCAAAGACCTGGAAGCTATTAAAAAAATCGGCCGAGGTTTTCGTGAAAAATGGCTCCATTTCACTAAAATATTCACCAAAAATACAAATTCCACCCGAATCGAATGGGGACTGCTGTGTCTCGTTCAGCCAGTACAAGACCACGTTTGGGAGAAATTTCGAGTCAATCGGTCCAAAGACCTGGAAGCTATTGAAAAAATCGGCCGAGGTTTTCGTGAAAAATGGCTCCATTTCACTAAAATATTCACCAAAAATACAAATTCCACCCAAATCGAATGGCGACTGCTGTGTCTCGTTCAGCCAGTACAGGACCACGTTTGGGAGAAATTTCGAGTCAATCGGTCCAAAGACCTGGAAGCTATTGAAAAAATCGGCCGAGGTTTTCGTGAAAAATGGCTCCATTTCACTAAAATATTCACCAAAAATACAAATTCCACCCGAATCGAATGGGGACTGCTGTGTCTCGTTCAGCCAGTACAGGACCACGTTTGGGAGAAATTTCGAGTCAATCGGTCCAAAGACCTGGAAGCTATTGAAAAAATCGGCCGAGGTTTTAAATCGGTCCAAAGACCTGGAAGCTATTAAAAAAATCGGCCGAGGTTTTCGTGAAAAATGGCTCCATTTCACTAAAATATTCACCAAAAATACAAATTCCACCCAAATCGAATGGCGACTGCTGTGTCTCGTTCAGCCAGTACAGGACCACGTTTGGGAGAAATTTCGAGTCAATCGGTCCAAAGACCTGGAAGCTATTGAAAAAATCGGCCGAGGTTTTAAATCGGTCCAAAGACCTGGAAGCTATTAAAAAAATCGGCCGAGGTTTTCGTGAAAAATGGCTCCATTTCACTAAAATATTCACCAAAAATACAAATTCCACCCGAATCGAATGGGGACTGCTGTGTCTCGTTCAGCCAGTACAAGACCACGTTTGGGAGAAATTTCGAGTCAATCGGTCCAAAGACCTGGAAGCTATTGAAAAAATCGGCCGAGGTTTTCGTGAAAAATGGCTCCATTTCACTAAAATATTCACCAAAAATACAAATTCCACCCAAATCGAATGGCGACTGCTGTGTCTCGTTCAGCCAGTACAGGACCACGTTTGGGAGAAATTTCGAGTCAATCGGTCCAAAGACCTGGAAGCTATTGAAAAAATCGGCCGAGGTTTTCGTGAAAAATGGCTCCATTTCACTAAAATATTCACCAAAAATACAAATTCCACCCGAATCGAATGGGGACTGCTGTGTCTCGTTCAGCCAGTACAGGACCACGTTTGGGAGAAATTTCGAGTCAATCGGTCCAAAGACCTGGAAGCTATTGAAAAAATCGGCCGAGGTTTTCGTGAAAAATGGCTCCATTTCACTAAAATATTCACCAAAAATACAAATTCCACCCGAATCGAATGGGCACTGCTGTGTCTCGTTCAGCCAGTACAGGACCACGTTTGGGAGAAATTTCGGGTCAATCGGTCCAAAGACCTGGAAGCTATTGAAAAAATCGGCCAAGGTTTTCAATCGGTCCAAAGACCTGGAAGCTATTGAAAAAATCGGCAGAGGTTTTCATGAAAAATTGCTGCTTTTCTTTACAATATTCACCCAAAATACAAATTCCACCCGAATCGAATGGGGACTGCTGTGTCTCGTTCAGCCAGTACAGGACCACGTTTGGGAGAAATTTCGAGTCAATCGGTCCAAAGACTGGAAGCTATTGAAAAAATCGGCCGAGGTTTTAAATCGGTCCAAAGACCTGGAAGCTATTAAAAAAATCGGCCGAGGTTTTCGTGAAAAATGGCTCCATTTCACTAAAATATTCACCAAAATACAAATTCCACCCAAATCGAATGGCGACTGCTGTGTCTCGTTCAGCCAGTACAGGACCACGTTTGGGAGAAATTTCGAGTCAATCGGTCCAAAGACCTGGAAGCTATTGAAAAAATCGGCCGAGGTTTTAAATCGGTCCAAAGACCTGGAAGCTATTAAAAAAATCGGCCGAGGTTTTCGTGAAAAATGGCTCCATTTCACTAAAATATTCACCAAAAATACAAATTCCACCCGAATCGAATGGGGACTGCTGTGTCTCGTTCAGCCAGTACAAGACCACGTTTGGGAGAAATTTCGAGTCAATCGGTCGAAAGACCTGGAAGCTATTGAAAAAATCGGCCGAGGTTTTCGTGAAAAATGGCTCCATTTCACTAAAATATTCACCAAAAATACAAATTCCACCCAAATCGAATGGCGACTGCTGTGTCTCGTTCAGCCAGTACAGGACCACGTTTGGGAGAAATTTCGAGTCAATCGGTCCAAAGACCTGGAAGCTATTGAAAAAATCGGCCGAGGTTTTCGTGAAAAATGGCTCCATTTCACTAAAATATTCACCAAAAATACAAATTCCACCCGAATCGAATGGGGACTGCTGTGTCTCGTTCAGCCAGTACAGGACCACGTTTGGGAGAAATTTCGAGTCAATCGGTCCAAAGACCTGGAAGCTATTGAAAAAATCGGCCGAGGTTTTCGTGAAAAATGGCTCCATTTCACTAAAATATTCACCAAAAATACAAATTCCACCCGAATCGAATGGGCACTGCTGTGTCTCGTTCAGCAGTACAGGACCACGTTTGGGAGAAATTTCGGGTCAATCGGTCCAAAGACCTGGAAGCTATTGAAAAAATCGGCCAAGGTTTTCAATCGGTCCAAAGACCTGGAAGCTATTGAAAAAATCGGCATAGGTTTTCATGAAAAATTGCTGCTTTTCTTTACAATATTCACCAAAAATACAAATTCCACCCGAATCGAATGGGGACTGCTGTGTCTCGTTCAGCAGTACAGGACCACGTTTGGGAGAAATTTCGAGTCAATCGGTCCAAAGACCTGGAAGCTATTGAAAAAATCGGCCGAGGTTTTAAATCGGTCCAAAGACCTGGAAGCTATTAAAAAAATCGGCCGAGGTTTTCGTGAAAAATGGCTCCATTTCACTAAAATATTCACCAAAAATACAAATTCCACCCGAATCGAATGGGGACTGCTGTGTCTCGTTCAGCCAGTACAGGACCACGTTTGGGAGAAATTTCGAGTCAATGGGTCCAAAGACCTGGAAGCTATTGAAAAAATCGGCCGAGGTTTTCGTGAAAAATGGCTCCATTTCACTAAAATATTCACCAAAAATACAAATTCCACCCAAATCGAATGGCGACTGCTGTGTCTCGTTCAGCCAGTACAGGACCACGTTTGGGAGAAATTTCGAGTCAATCGGTCCAAAGACCAGGAAGCTATTGAAAAACTCGGCCGAGGTTTTAAATCGGTCCAAAGACCTGGAAGCTATTGAAAAAATCGGCCGAGGTTTTCGTGAAAAATGGCTCCATTTCACTAAAATATTCACCAAAAATACAAATTCCACCCGAATCGAATGGGGACTGCTGTGTCTCGTTCAGCCAGTACAAGACCACGTTTGGGAGAAATTTCGAGTCAATCGGTCCAAAGACCTGGAAGCTATTGAAAAAATCGGCCGAGGTTTTCGTGAAAAATGGCTCCATTTCACTAAAATATTCACCAAAAATACAAATTCCACCCAAATCGAATGGCGACTGCTGTGTCTCGTTCAGCCAGTACAGGACCACGTTTGGGAGAAATTTCGAGTCAATCGGTCCAAAGACCTGGAAGCTATTGAAAAAATCGGCCGAGGTTTTAAATCGGTCCAAAGACCTGGAAGCTATTAAAAAAATCGGCCGAGGTTTTCGTGAAAAATGGCTCCATTTCACTAAAATATTCACCAAAAATACAAATTCCACCCGAATCGAATGGGGACTGCTGTGTCTCGTTCAGCCAGTACAAGACCACGTTTGGGAGAAATTTCGAGTCAATCGGTCGAAAGACCTGGAAGCTATTGAAAAAATCGGCCGAGGTTTTCGTGAAAAATGGCTCCATTTCACTAAAATATTCACCAAAAATACAAATTCCACCCAAATCGAATGGCGACTGCTGTGTCTCGTTCAGCCAGTACAGGACCACGTTTGGGAGAAATTTCGAGTCAATCGGTCCAAAGACCTGGAAGCTATTGAAAAAATCGGCCGAGGTTTTCGTGAAAAATGGCTCCATTTCACTAAAATATTCACCAAAAATACAAATTCCACCCGAATCGAATGGGGACTGCTGTGTCTCGTTCAGCCAGTACAGGACCACGTTTGGGAGAAATTTCGAGTCAATCGGTCCAAAGACCTGGAAGCTATTGAAAAAATCGGCCGAGGTTTTCGTGAAAAATGGCTCCATTTCACTAAAATATTCACCAAAAATACAAATTCCACCCGAATCGAATGGGCACTGCTGTGTCTCGTTCAGCCAGTACAGGACCACGTTTGGGAGAAATTTCGGGTCAATCGGTCCAAAGACCTGGAAGCTATTGAAAAAATCGGCCAAGGTTTTCAATCGGTCCAAAGACCTGGAAGCTATTGAAAAAATCGGCATAGGTTTTCATGAAAAATTGCTGCTTTTCTTTACAATATTCACCAAAAATACAAATTCCACCCGAATCGAATGGGGACTGCTGTGTCTCGTTCAGCCAGTAC
Organism: Pagrus pagrus; assembly: GCF_965226575.1. Lineage (NCBI taxonomy): Eukaryota > Metazoa > Chordata > Actinopteri > Spariformes > Sparidae > Pagrus > Pagrus pagrus. The sequence goes on along the minus strand of NC_140185.1, from coordinate 29,837,287 downwards.
AGGACCACGTTTGGGAGAAATTTCGAGTCAATCGGTCCAAAGACCTGGAAGCTATTGAAAAAATCGGCCGAGGTTTTAAATCGGTCCAAAGACCTGGAAGCTATTAAAAAAATCGGCCGAGGTTTTCGTGAAAAATGGCTCCATTTCACTAAAATATTCACCAAAATACAAATTCCACCCGAATCGAATGGGGACTGCTGTGTCTCGTTCAGCCAGTACAGGACCACGTTGGGAGAAATTTCGAGTCAATGGGTCCAAAGACCTGGAAGCTATTGAAAAAATCGGCCGAGGTTTTCGTGAAAAATGGCTCCATTTCACTAAAATATTCACCAAAAATACAAATTCCACCCAAATCGAATGGCGACTGCTGTGTCTCGTTCAGCCAGTACAGGACCACGTTTGGGAGAAATTTCGAGTCAATCGGTCCAAAGACCTGGAAGCTATTGAAAAAATCGGCCGAGGTTTTAAATCGGTCCAAAGACCTGGAAGCTATTGAAAAAATCGGCCGAGGTTTTCGTGAAAAATGGCTCCATTTCACTAAAATATTCACCAAAAATACAAATTCCACCCGAATCGAATGGGGACTGCTGTGTCTCGTTCAGCCAGTACAAGACCACGTTTGGGAGAAATTTCGAGTCAATCGGTCCAAAGACCTGGAAGCTATTGAAAAAATCGGCCGAGGTTTTCGTGAAAAATGGCTCCATTTCACTAAAATATTCACCAAAAATACAAATTCCACCCAAATCGAATGGCGACTGCTGTGTCTCGTTCAGCCAGTACAGGACCACGTTTGGGAGAAATTTCGAGTCAATCGGTCCAAAGACCTGGAAGCTATTGAAAAAATCGGCCGAGGTTTTCGTGAAAAATGGCTCCATTTCACTAAAATATTCACCAAAAATACAAATTCCACCCGAATCGAATGGGGACTGCTGTGTCTCGTTCAGCCAGTACAGGACCACGTTTGGGAGAAACTTCGGGTCAATCGGTCCAAAGACCTGGAAGCTATTGAAAAAATCGGCCAAGGTTTTCAATCGGTCCAAAGACCTGGAAGCTATTGAAAAAATCGGCAGAGGTTTTCATGAAAAATTGCTGCTTTTCTTTACAATATTCACCAAAAATACAAATTCCACCCGAATCGAATGGGGACTGCTGTGTCTCGTTCAGCCAGTACAGGACCACGTTTGGGAGAAATTTCGAGTCAATCGGTCCAAAGACCTGGAAGCTATTGAAAAAATCGGCCGAGGTTTTCGTGAAAAATGGCTCCATTTCACTAAAATATTCACCAAAAATACAAATTCCACCCGAATCGAATGGGGACTGCTGTGTCTCGTTCAGCCAGTACAGGACCACGTTTGGGAGAAATTTCGAGTCAATGGGTCCAAAGACCTGGAAGCTATTGAAAAAATCGGCCGAGGTTTTCGTGAAAAATGGCTCCATTTCACTAAAATATTCACCAAAAATACAAATTCCACCCAAATCGAATGGCGACTGCTGTGTCTCGTTCAGCCAGTACAGGACCACGTTTGGGAGAAATTTCGAGTCAATCGGTCCAAAGACCAGGAAGCTATTGAAAAAATCGGCCGAGGTTTTAAATCGGTCCAAAGACCTGGAAGCTATTGAAAAAATCGGCCGAGGTTTTCGTGAAAAATGGCTCCATTTCACTAAAATATTCACCAAAAATACAAATTCCACCCGAATCGAATGGGGACTGCTGTGTCTCGTTCAGCCAGTACAAGACCACGTTTGGGAGAAATTTCGAGTCAATCGGTCCAAAGACCTGGAAGCTATTGAAAAAATCGGCCGAGGTTTTCGTGAAAAATGGCTCCATTTCACTAAAATATTCACCAAAAATACAAATTCCACCCAAATCGAATGGCGACTGCTGTGTCTCGTTCAGCCAGTACAGGACCACGTTTGGGAGAAATTTCGAGTCAATCGGTCCAAAGACCTGGAAGCTATTGAAAAAATCGGCCGAGGTTTTAAATCGGTCCAAAGACCTGGAAGCTATTAAAAAAATCGGCCGAGGTTTTCGTGAAAAATGGCTCCATTTCACTAAAATATTCACCAAAAATACAAATTCCACCCGAATCGAATGGGGACTGCTGTGTCTCGTTCAGCCAGTACAAGACCACGTTTGGGAGAAATTTCGAGTCAATCGGTCGAAAGACCTGGAAGCTATTGAAAAAATCGGCCGAGGTTTTCGTGAAAAATGGCTCCATTTCACTAAAATATTCACCAAAAATACAAATTCCACCCAAATCGAATGGCGACTGCTGTGTCTCGTTCAGCCAGTACAGGACCACGTTTGGGAGAAATTTCGAGTCAATCGGTCCAAAGACCTGGAAGCTATTGAAAAAATCGGCCGAGGTTTTCGTGAAAAATGGCTCCATTTCACTAAAATATTCACCAAAAATACAAATTCCACCCGAATCGAATGGGGACTGCTGTGTCTCGTTCAGCCAGTACAGGACCACGTTTGGGAGAAATTTCGAGTCAATCGGTCCAAAGACCTGGAAGCTATTGAAAAAATCGGCCGAGGTTTTCGTGAAAAATGGCTCCATTTCACTAAAATATTCACCAAAAATACAAATTCCACCCGAATCGAATGGGCACTGCTGTGTCTCGTTCAGCCAGTACAGGACCACGTTTGGGAGAAATTTCGGGTCAATCGGTCCAAAGACCTGGAAGCTATTGAAAAAATCGGCCAAGGTTTTCAATCGGTCCAAAGACCTGGAAGCTATTGAAAAAATCGGCATAGGTTTTCATGAAAAATTGCTGCTTTTCTTTACAATATTCACCAAAAATACAAATTCCACCCGAATCGAATGGGGACTGCTGTGTCTCGTTCAGCCAGTACAGGACCACGTTTGGGAGAAATTTCGAGTCAATCGGTCCAAAGACCTGGAAGCTATTGAAAAAATCGGCCGAGGTTTTAAATCGGTCCAAAGACCTGGAAGCTATTAAAAAAATCGGCCGAGGTTTTCGTGAAAAATGGCTCCATTTCACTAAAATATTCACCAAAAATACAAATTCCACCCGAATCGAATGGGGACTGCTGTGTCTCGTTCAGCCAGTACAGGACCACGTTTGGGAGAAATTTCGAGTCAATGGGTCCAAAGACCTGGAAGCTATTGAAAAAATCGGCCGAGGTTTTCGTGAAAAATGGCTCCATTTCACTAAAATATTCACCAAAAATACAAATTCCACCCGAATCGAATGGGGACTGCTGTGTCTCGTTCAGCCAGTACAAGACCACGTTTGGGAGAAATTTCGAGTCAATCGGTCCAAAGACCTGGAAGCTATTGAAAAAATCGGCCGAGGTTTTCGTGAAAAATGGCTCCATTTCACTAAAATATTCACCAAAAATACAAATTCCACCCAAATCGAATGGCGACTGCTGTGTCTCGTTCAGCCAGTACAGGACCACGTTTGGGAGAAATTTCGAGTCAATCGGTCCAAAGACCTGGAAGCTATTGAAAAAATCGGCCGAGGTTTTCGTGAAAAATGGCTCCATTTCACTAAAATATTCACCAAAAATACAAATTCCACCCGAATCGAATGGGGACTGCTGTGTCTCGTTCAGCCAGTACAGGACCACGTTTGGGAGAAACTTCGGGTCAATCGGTCCAAAGACCTGGAAGCTATTGAAAAAATCGGCCAAGGTTTTCAATCGGTCCAAAGACCTGGAAGCTATTGAAAAAATCGGCAGAGGTTTTCATGAAAAATTGCTGCTTTTCTTTACAATATTCACCAAAAATACAAATTCCACCCGAATCGAATGGGGACTGCTGTGTCTCGTTCAGCCAGTACAGGACCACGTTTGGGAGAAATTTCGAGTCAATCGGTCCAAAGACCTGGAAGCTATTGAAAAAATCGGCCGAGGTTTTCGTGAAAAATGGCTCCATTTCACTAAAATATTCACCAAAAATACAAATTCCACCCGAATCGAATGGGGACTGCTGTGTCTCGTTCAGCCAGTACAGGACCACGTTTGGGAGAAATTTCGAGTCAATGGGTCCAAAGACCTGGAAGCTATTGAAAAAATCGGCCGAGGTTTTCGTGAAAAATGGCTCCATTTCACTAAAATATTCACCAAAAATACAAATTCCACCCAAATCGAATGGCGACTGCTGTGTCTCGTTCAGCCAGTACAGGACCACGTTTGGGAGAAATTTCGAGTCAATCGGTCCAAAGACCAGGAAGCTATTGAAAAAATCGGCCGAGGTTTTAAATCGGTCCAAAGACCTGGAAGCTATTGAAAAAATCGGCCGAGGTTTTCGTGAAAAATGGCTCCATTTCACTAAAATATTCACCAAAAATACAAATTCCACCCGAATCGAATGGGGACTGCTGTGTCTCGTTCAGCCAGTACAGGACCACGTTTGGGAGAAATTTCGAGTCAATGGGTCCAAAGACCTGGAAGCTATTGAAAAAATCGGCCGAGGTTTTCGTGAAAAATGGCTCCATTTCACTAAAATATTCACCAAAAATACAAATTCCACCCAAATCGAATGGCGACTGCTGTGTCTCGTTCAGCCAGTACAGGACCACGTTTGGGAGAAATTTCGAGTCAATCGGTCCAAAGACCTGGAAGCTATTGAAAAAATCGGCCGAGGTTTTAAATCGGTCCAAAGACCTGGAAGCTATTGAAAAAATCGGCCGAGGTTTTCGTGAAAAATGGCTCCATTTCACTAAAATATTCACCAAAAATACAAATTCCACCCGAATCGAATGGGGACTGCTGTGTCTCGTTCAGCCAGTACAAGACCACGTTTGGGAGAAATTTCGAGTCAATCGGTCCAAAGACCTGGAAGCTATTGAAAAAATCGGCCGAGGTTTTCGTGAAAAATGGCTCCATTTCACTAAAATATTCACCAAAAATACAAATTCCACCCAAATCGAATGGCGACTGCTGTGTCTCGTTCAGCCAGTACAGGACCACGTTTGGGAGAAATTTCGAGTCAATCGGTCCAAAGACCTGGAAGCTATTGAAAAAATCGGCCGAGGTTTTCGTGAAAAATGGCTCCATTTCACTAAAATATTCACCAAAAATACAAATTCCACCCGAATCGAATGGGGACTGCTGTGTCTCGTTCAGCCAGTACAGGACCACGTTTGGGAGAAACTTCGGGTCAATCGGTCCAAAGACCTGGAAGCTATTGAAAAAATCGGCCAAGGTTTTCAATCGGTCCAAAGACCTGGAAGCTATTGAAAAAATCGGCAGAGGTTTTCATGAAAAATTGCTGCTTTTCTTTACAATATTCACCAAAAATACAAATTCCACCCGAATCGAATGGGGACTGCTGTGTCTCGTTCAGCCAGTACAGGACCACGTTTGGGAGAAATTTCGAGTCAATCGGTCCAAAGACCTGGAAGCTATTGAAAAAATCGGCCGAGGTTTTCGTGAAAAATGGCTCCATTTCACTAAAATATTCACCAAAAATACAAATTCCACCCGAATCGAATGGGGACTGCTGTGTCTCGTTCAGCCAGTACAGGACCACGTTTGGGAGAAATTTCGAGTCAATGGGTCCAAAGACCTGGAAGCTATTGAAAAAATCGGCCGAGGTTTTCGTGAAAAATGGCTCCATTTCACTAAAATATTCACCAAAAATACAAATTCCACCCGAATCGAATGGGGACTGCTGTGTCTCGTTCAGCCAGTACAGGACCACGTTTGGGAGAAATTTCGAGTCAATGGGTCCAAAGACCTGGAAGCTATTGAAAAAATCGGCCGAGGTTTTCGTGAAAAATGGCTCCATTTCACTAAAATATTCACCAAAAATACAAATTCCACCCAAATCGAATGGCGACTGCTGTGTCTCGTTCAGCCAGTACAGGACCACGTTTGGGAGAAATTTCGAGTCAATCGGTCCAAAGACCTGGAAGCTATTGAAAAAATCGGCCGAGGTTTTAAATCGGTCCAAAGACCTGGAAGCTATTGAAAAAATCGGCCGAGGTTTTCGTGAAAAATGGCTCCATTTCACTAAAATATTCACCAAAAATACAAATTCCACCCGAATCGAATGGGGACTGCTGTGTCTCGTTCAGCCAGTACAGGACCATGTTTGGGAGAAATTTCGAGTCAATCGGTCCAAAGACCTGGAAGCTATTGAAAAAATCGGCCGAGGTTTTAAATCGGTCCAAAGACCTGGAAGCCATTAAAAAAATCGGCCGAGGTTTTCGTGAAAAATGGCTCCATTTCACTAAAATATTCACCAAAAATACAAATTCCACCCGAATCGAATGGGGACTGCTGTGTCTCGTTCAGCCAGTACAGGACCACGTTTGGGAGAAATTTCGAGTCAATCGGTCCAAAGACCTGGAAGCTATTGAAAAAATCGGCCGAGGTTTTCGTGAAAAATGGCTCCATTTCACTAAAATATTCACCAAAAATACAAATTCCACCCGAATCGAATGGGCACTGCTGTGTCTCGTTCAGCCAGTACAGGACCACGTTTGGGAGAAATTTCGGGTCAATCGGTCCAAAGACCTGGAAGCTATTGAAAAAATCGGCCAAGGTTTTCAATCGGTCCAAAGACCTGGAAGCTATTGAAAAAATCGGCAGAGGTTTTCATGAAAAATTGCTGCTTTTCTTTACAATATTCACCAAAAATACAAATTCCACCCGAATCGAATGGGGACTGCTGTGTCTCGTTCAGCCAGTACAGGACCACGTTTGGGAGAAATTTCGAGTCAATCGGTCCAAAGACCTGGAAGCTATTGAAAAAATCGGCCGAGGTTTTAAATCGGTCCAAAGACCTGGAAGCTATTAAAAAAATCGGCCGAGGTTTTCGTGAAAAATGGCTCCATTTCACTAAAATATTCACCAAAAATACAAATTCCACCCAAATCGAATGGCGACTGCTGTGTCTCGTTCAGCCAGTACAGGACCACGTTTGGGAGAAATTTCGAGTCAATCGGTCTAAAGACCTGGAAGCTATTGAAAAAATCGGCCGAGGTTTTCGTGAAAAATGGCTCCATTTCACTAAAATATTCACCAAAAATACAAATTCCACCCAAATCGAATGGCGACTGCTGTGTCTCGTTCAGCCAGTACAGGACCACGTTTGGGAGAAATTTCGAGTCAATCGGTCCAAAGACCTGGAAGCTATTGAAAAAATCGGCCGAGGTTTTAAATCGGTCCAAAGACCTGGAAGCTATTGAAAAAATCGGCCGAGGTTTTCGTGAAAAATGGCTCCATTTCACTAAAATATTCACCAAAAATACAAATTCCACCCGAATCGAATGGGGACTGCTGTGTCTCGTTCAGCCAGTACAGGACCACGTTTGGGAGAAATTTCGAGTCAATCGGTCCAAAGACCTGGAAGCTATTGAAAAAATCGGCCGAGGTTTTAAATCGGTCCAAAGACCTGGAAGCCATTAAAAAAATCGGCCGAGGTTTTCGTGAAAAATGGCTCCATTTCACTAAAATATTCACCAAAAATACAAATTCCACCCGAATCAAATGGGGACTGCTGTGTCTCGTTCAGCCAGTACAGGACCACGTTTGGGAGAAATTTCGAGTCAATCGGTCCAAAGACCTGGAAGCTATTGAAAAAATCGGCCGAGGTTTTCGTGAAAAATGGCTCCATTTCACTAAAATATTCACCAAAAATACAAATTCCACCCGAATCGAATGGCGACTGCTGTGTCTCGTTCAGCCAGTACAGGACCACGTTTGGGAGAAATTTCGGGTCAATCGGTCCAAAGACCTGGAAGCTATTGAAAAAATCGGCCAAGGTTTTCAATCGGTCCAAAGACCTGGAAGCTATTGAAAAAATCGGCAGAGGTTTTCATGAAAAATTGCTGCTTTTCTTTACAATATTCACCAAAAATACAAATTCCACCCGAATCGAATGGGGACTGCTGTGTCTCGTTCAGCCAGTACAGGACCACGTTTGGGAGAAATTTCGAGTCAATCGGTCCAAAGACCTGGAAGCTATTGAAAAAATCGGCCGAGGTTTTAAATCGGTCCAAAGACCTGGAAGCTATTAAAAAAATCGGCCGAGGTTTTCGTGAAAAATGGCTCCATTTCACTAAAATATTCACCAAAAATACAAATTCCACCCGAATCGAATGGGGACTGCTGTGTCTCGTTCAGCCAGTACAAGACCACGTTTGGGAGAAATTTCGAGTCAATCGGTCCAAAGACCTGGAAGCTATTGAAAAAATCGGCCGAGGTTTTCGTGAAAAATGGCTCCATTTCACTAAAATATTCACCAAAAATACAAATTCCACCCAAATCGAATGGCGACTGCTGTGTCTCGTTCAGCCAGTACAGGACCACGTTTGGGAGAAATTTCGAGTCAATCGGTCTAAAGACCTGGAAGCTATTGAAAAAATCGGCCGAGGTTTTCGTGAAAAATGGCTCCATTTCACTAAAATATTCACCAAAAATACAAATTCCACCCGAATCGAATGGGGACTGCTGTGTCTCGTTCAGCCAGTACAGGACCACGTTTGGGAGAAATTTCGAGTCAATCGGTCCAAAGACCTGGAAGCTATTGAAAAAATCGGCCGAGGTTTTCGTGAAAAATGGCTCCATTTCACTAAAATATTCACCAAAAATACAAATTCCACCCGAATCGAATGGGCACTGCTGTGTCTCGTTCAGCCAGTACAGGACCACGTTTGGGAGAAATTTCGGGTCAATCGGTCCAAAGACCTGGAAGCTATTGAAAAAATCGGCCGAGGTTTTCGTGAAAAATGGCTCCATTTCACTAAAATATTCAGCAAAAATACAAATTCCACCCGAATCGAATGGGCACTGCTGTGTCTCGTTCAGCCAGTACAGGACCACGTTTGGGAGAAATTTCGGGTCAATCGGTCCAAAGACCTGGAAGCTATTGAAAAAATCGGCCAAGGTTTTCAATCGGTCCAAAGACCTGGAAGCTATTGAAAAAATCGGCAGAGGTTTTCATGAAAAATTGCTGCTTTTCTTTACAATATTCACCAAAAATACAAATTCCACCCGAATCGAATGGGGACTGCTGTGTCTCGTTCAGCCAGTACAGGACCACGTTTGGGAGAAATTTCGAGTCAATCGGTCCAAAGACCTGGAAGCTATTGAAAAAATCGGCCGAGGTTTTAAATCGGTCCAAAGACCTGGAAGCTATTAAAAAAATCGGCCGAGGTTTTCGTGAAAAATGGCTCCATTTCACTAAAATATTCACCAAAAATACAAATTCCACCCGAATCGAATGGGGACTGCTGTGTCTCGTTCAGCCAGTACAGGACCACGTTTGGGAGAAATTTCGAGTCAATGGGTCCAAAGACCTGGAAGCTATTGAAAAAATCGGCCGAGGTTTTCGTGAAAAATGGCTCCATTTCACTAAAATATTCACCAAAAATACAAATTCCACCCAAATCGAATGGCGACTGCTGTGTCTCGTTCAGCCAGTACAGGACCACGTTTGGGAGAAATTTCGAGTCAATCGGTCCAAAGACCTGGAAGCTATTGAAAAAATCGGCCGAGGTTTTAAATCGGTCCAAAGACCTGGAAGCTATTGAAAAAATCGGCCGAGGTTTTCGTGAAAAATGGCTCCATTTCACTAAAATATTCACCAAAAATACAAATTCCACCCGAATCGAATGGGGACTGCTGTGTCTCGTTCAGCCAGTACAAGACCACGTTTGGGAGAAATTTCGAGTCAATCGGTCCAAAGACCTGGAAGCTATTGAAAAAATCGGCCGAGGTTTTCGTGAAAAATGGCTCCATTTCACTAAAATATTCACCAAAAATACAAATTCCACCCAAATCGAATGGCGACTGCTGTGTCTCGTTCAGCCAGTACAGGACCACGTTTGGGAGAAATTTCGAGTCAATCGGTCCAAAGACCTGGAAGCTATTGAAAAAATCGGCCGAGGTTTTAAATCGGTCCAAAGACCTGGAAGCTATTGAAAAAATCGGCCGAGGTTTTCGTGAAAAATGGCTCCATTTCACTAAAATATTCACCAAAAATACAAATTCCACCCGAATCGAATGGGGACTGCTGTGTCTCGTTCAGCCAGTACAAGACCACGTTTGGGAGAAATTTCGAGTCAATCGGTCCAAAGACCTGGAAGCTATTGAAAAAATCGGCCGAGGTTTTCGTGAAAAATGGCTCCATTTCACTAAAATATTCACCAAAAATACAAATTCCACCCAAATCGAATGGCGACTGCTGTGTCTCGTTCAGCCAGTACAGGACCACGTTTGGGAGAAATTTCGAGTCAATCGGTCCAAAGACCTGGAAGCTATTGAAAAAATCGGCCGAGGTTTTCGTGAAAAATGGCTCCATTTCACTAAAATATTCACCAAAAATACAAATTCCACCCGAATCGAATGGGGACTGCTGTGTCTCGTTCAGCCAGTACAGGACCACGTTTGGGAGAAATTTCGAGTCAATCGGTCCAAAGACCTGGAAGCTATTGAAAAAATCGGCCGAGGTTTTCGTGAAAAATGGCTCCATTTCACTAAAATATTCACCAAAAATACAAATTCCACCCGAATCGAATGGGGACTGCTGTGTCTCGTTCAGCCAGTACAGGACCACGTTTGGGAGAAATTTCGAGTCAATCGGTCCAAAGACCTGGAAGCTATTGAAAAAATCGGCCGAGGTTTTAAATCGGTCCAAAGACCTGGAAGCTATTAAAAAAATCGGCCGAGGTTTTCGTGAAAAATGGCTCCATTTCACTAAAATATTCACCAAAAATACAAATTCCACCCGAATCGAATGGGGACTGCTGTGTCTCGTTCAGCCAGTACAAGACCACGTTTGGGAGAAATTTCGAGTCAATCGGTCCAAAGACCTGGAAGCTATTGAAAAAATCGGCCGAGGTTTTCGTGAAAAATGGCTCCATTTCACTAAAATATTCACCAAAAATACAAATTCCACCCGAATCGAATGGGCACTGCTGTGTCTCGTTCAGCCAGTACAGGACCACGTTTGGGAGAAATTTCGGGTCAATCGGTCCAAAGACCTGGAAGCTATTGAAAAAATCGGCCAAGGTTTTCAATCGGTCCAAAGACCTGGAAGCTATTGAAAAAATCGGCAGAGGTTTTCATGAAAAATTGCTGCTTTTCTTTACAATATTCACCAAAAATACAAATTCCACCCGAATCGAATGGGGACTGCTGTGTCTCGTTCAGCCAGTACAGGACCACGTTTGGGAGAAATTTCGAGTCAATCGGTCCAAAGACCTGGAAGCTATTGAAAAAATCGGCCGAGGTTTTAAATCGGTCCAAAGACCTGGAAGCTATTAAAAAAATCGGCCGAGGTTTTCGTGAAAAATGGCTCCATTTCACTAAAATATTCACCAAAAATACAAATTCCACCCGAATCGAATGGGGACTGCTGTGTCTCGTTCAGCCAGTACAGGACCACGTTTGGGAGAAATTTCGAGTCAATGGGTCCAAAGACCTGGAAGCTATTGAAAAAATCGGCCGAGGTTTTCGTGAAAAATGGCTCCATTTCACTAAAATATTCACCAAAAATACAAATTCCACCCAAATCGAATGGCGACTGCTGTGTCTCGTTCAGCCAGTACAGGACCACGTTTGGGAGAAATTTCGAGTCAATCGGTCCAAAGACCTGGAAGCTATTGAAAAAATCGGCCGAGGTTTTAAATCGGTCCAAAGACCTGGAAGCTATTGAAAAAATCGGCCGAGGTTTTCGTGAAAAATGGCTCCATTTCACTAAAATATTCACCAAAAATACAAATTCCACCCGAATCGAATGGGGACTGCTGTGTCTCGTTCAGCCAGTACAAGACCACGTTTGGGAGAAATTTCGAGTCAATCGGTCCAAAGACCTGGAAGCTATTGAAAAAATCGGCCGAGGTTTTCGTGAAAAATGGCTCCATTTCACTAAAATATTCACCAAAAATACAAATTCCACCCAAATCGAATGGCGACTGCTGTGTCTCGTTCAGCCAGTACAGGACCACGTTTGGGAGAAATTTCGAGTCAATCGGTCCAAAGACCTGGAAGCTATTGAAAAAATCGGCCGAGGTTTTCGTGAAAAATGGCTCCATTTCACTAAAATATTCACCAAAAATACAAATTCCACCCGAATCGAATGGGGACTGCTGTGTCTCGTTCAGCCAGTACAGGACCACGTTTGGGAGAAATTTCGGGTCAATCGGTCCAAAGACCTGGAAGCTATTGAAAAAATCGGCCAAGGTTTTCAATCGGTCCAAAGACCTGGAAGCTATTGAAAAAATCGGCAGAGGTTTTCATGAAAAATTGCTGCTTTTCTTTACAATATTCACCAAAAATACAAATTCCACCCGAATCGAATGGGGACTGCTGTGTCTCGTTCAGCCAGTACAGGACCACGTTTGGGAGAAATTTCGAGTCAATCGGTCCAAAGACCTGGAAGCTATTGAAAAAATCGGCCGAGGTTTTAAATCGGTCCAAAGACCTGGAAGCTATTAAAAAAATCGGCCGAGGTTTTCGTGAAAAATGGCTCCATTTCACTAAAATATTCACCAAAAATACAAATTCCACCCGAATCGAATGGGGACTGCTGTGTCTCGTTCAGCCAGTACAGGACCACGTTTGGGAGAAATTTCGAGTCAATGGGTCCAAAGACCTGGAAGCTATTGAAAAAATCGGCCGAGGTTTTCGTGAAAAATGGCTCCATTTCACTAAAATATTCACCAAAAATACAAATTCCACCCAAATCGAATGGCGACTGCTGTGTCTCGTTCAGCCAGTACAGGACCACGTTTGGGAGAAATTTCGAGTCAATCGGTCCAAAGACCTGGAAGCTATTGAAAAAATCGGCCGAGGTTTTAAATCGGTCCAAAGACCTGGAAGCTATTGAAAAAATCGGCCGAGGTTTTCGTGAAAAATGGCTCCATTTCACTAAAATATTCACCAAAAATACAAATTCCACCCGAATCGAATGGGGACTGCTGTGTCTCGTTCAGCCAGTACAAGACCACGTTTGGGAGAAATTTCGAGTCAATCGGTCCAAAGACCTGGAAGCTATTGAAAAAATCGGCCGAGGTTTTCGTGAAAAATGGCTCCATTTCACTAAAATATTCACCAAAAATACAAATTCCACCCGAATCGAATGGGGACTGCTGTGTCTCGTTCAGCCAGTACAGGACCACGTTTGGGAGAAATTTCGAGTCAATCGGTCCAAAGACCTGGAAGCTATTGAAAAAATCGGCCGAGGTTTTCGTGAAAAATGGCTCCATTTCACTAAAATATTCACCAAAAATACAAATTCCACCCGAATCGAATGGGCACTGCTGTGTCTCGTTCAGCCAGTACAGGACCACGTTTGGGAGAAATTTCGGGTCAATCGGTCCAAAGACCTGGAAGCTATTGAAAAAATCGGCCAAGGTTTTCAATCGGTCCAAAGACCTGGAAGCTATTGAAAAAATCGGCAGAGGTTTTCATGAAAAATTGCTGCTTTTCTTTACAATATTCACCAAAAATACAAATTCCACCCGAATCGAATGGGGACTGCTGTGTCTCGTTCAGCCAGTACAGGACCACGTTTGGGAGAAATTTCGAGTCAATCGGTCCAAAGACCTGGAAGCTATTGAAAAAATCGGCCGAGGTTTTAAATCGGTCCAAAGACCTGGAAGCTATTAAAAAAATCGGCCGAGGTTTTCGTGAAAAATGGCTCCATTTCACTAAAATATTCACCAAAAATACAAATTCCACCCGAATCGAATGGGCACTGCTGTGTCTCGTTCAGCCAGTACAGGACCACGTTTGGGAGAAATTTCGGGTCAATCGGTCCAAAGACCTGGAAGCTATTGAAAAAATCGGCCAAGGTTTTCAATCGGTCCAAAGACCTGGAAGCTATTGAAAAAATCGGCAGAGGTTTTCATGAAAAATTGCTGCTTTTCTTTACAATATTCACCAAAAATACAAATTCCACCCGAATCGAATGGGGACTGCTGTGTCTCGTTCAGCCAGTACAGGACCACGTTTGGGAGAAATTTCGAGTCAATCGGTCCAAAGACCTGGAAGCTATTGAAAAAATCGGCCGAGGTTTTAAATCGGTCCAAAGACCTGGAAGCTATTGAAAAAATCGGCCGAGGTTTTCGTGAAAAATGGCTCCATTTCACTAAAATATTCACCAAAAATACAAATTCCACCCGAATCGAATGGGGACTGCTGTGTCTCGTTCAGCCAGTACAAGACCACGTTTGGGAGAAATTTCGAGTCAATCGGTCCAAAGACCTGGAAGCTATTGAAAAAATCGGCCGAGGTTTTCGTGAAAAATGGCTCCATTTCACTAAAATATTCACCAAAAATACAAATTCCACCCAAATCGAATGGCGACTGCTGTGTCTCGTTCAGCCAGTACAGGACCACGTTTGGGAGAAATTTCGAGTCAATCGGTCCAAAGACCTGGAAGCTATTGAAAAAATCGGCCGAGGTTTTCGTGAAAAATGGCTCCATTTCACTAAAATATTCACCAAAAATACAAATTCCACCCGAATCGAATGGGGACTGCTGTGTCTCGTTCAGCCAGTACAGGACCACGTTTGGGAGAAATTTCGAGTCAATCGGTCCAAAGACCTGGAAGCTATTGAAAAAATCGGCCGAGGTTTTCGTGAAAAATGGCTCCATTTCACTAAAATATTCACCAAAAATACAAATTCCACCCGAATCGAATGGGGACTGCTGTGTCTCGTTCAGCCAGTACAGGACCACGTTTGGGAGAAATTTCGAGTCAATCGGTCCAAAGACCTGGAAGCTATTGAAAAAATCGGCCGAGGTTTTAAATCGGTCCAAAGACCTGGAAGCTATTAAAAAAATCGGCCGAGGTTTTCGTGAAAAATGGCTCCATTTCACTAAAATATTCACCAAAAATACAAATTCCACCCGAATCGAATGGGGACTGCTGTGTCTCGTTCAGCCAGTACAAGACCACGTTTGGGAGAAATTTCGAGTCAATCGGTCCAAAGACCTGGAAGCTATTGAAAAAATCGGCCGAGGTTTTCGTGAAAAATGGCTCCATTTCACTAAAATATTCACCAAAAATACAAATTCCACCCGAATCGAATGGGCACTGCTGTGTCTCGTTCAGCCAGTACAGGACCACGTTTGTGAGAAATTTCGGGTCAATCGGTCCAAAGACCTGGAAGCTATTGAAAAAATCGGCCAAGGTTTTCAATCGGTCCAAAGACCTGGAAGCTATTGAAAAAATCGGCAGAGGTTTTCATGAAAAATTGCTGCTTTTCTTTACAATATTCACCAAAAATACAAATTCCACCCGAATCGAATGGGGACTGCTGTGTCTCGTTCAGCCAGTACAGGACCACGTTTGGGAGAAATTTCGAGTCAATCGGTCCAAAGACCTGGAAGCTATTGAAAAAATCGGCCGAGGTTTTAAATCGGTCCAAAGACCTGGAAGCTATTAAAAAAATCGGCCGAGGTTTTCGTGAAAAATGGCTCCATTTCACTAAAATATTCACCAAAAATACAAATTCCACCCGAATCGAATGGGGACTGCTGTGTCTCGTTCAGCCAGTACAGGACCACGTTTGGGAGAAATTTCGAGTCAATGGGTCCAAAGACCTGGAAGCTATTGAAAAAATCGGCCGAGGTTTTCGTGAAAAATGGCTCCATTTCACTAAAATATTCACCAAAAATACAAATTCCACCCAAATCGAATGGCGACTGCTGTGTCTCGTTCAGCCAGTACAGGACCACGTTTGGGAGAAATTTCGAGTCAATCGGTCCAAAGACCTGGAAGCTATTGAAAAAATCGGCCGAGGTTTTAAATCGGTCCAAAGACCTGGAAGCTATTGAAAAAATCGGCCGAGGTTTTCGTGAAAAATGGCTCCATTTCACTAAAATATTCACCAAAAATACAAATTCCACCCGAATCGAATGGGGACTGCTGTGTCTCGTTCAGCCAGTACAAGACCACGTTTGGGAGAAATTTCGAGTCAATCGGTCCAAAGACCTGGAAGCTATTGAAAAAATCGGCCGAGGTTTTCGTGAAAAATGGCTCCATTTCACTAAAATATTCACCAAAAATACAAATTCCACCCAAATCGAATGGCGACTGCTGTGTCTCGTTCAGCCAGTACAGGACCACGTTTGGGAGAAATTTCGAGTCAATCGGTCCAAAGACCTGGAAGCTATTGAAAAAATCGGCCGAGGTTTTCGTGAAAAATGGCTCCATTTCACTAAAATATTCACCAAAAATACAAATTCCACCCGAATCGAATGGGGACTGCTGTGTCTCGTTCAGCCAGTACAGGACCACGTTTGGGAGAAATTTCGGGTCAATCGGTCCAAAGACCTGGAAGCTATTGAAAAAATCGGCCAAGGTTTTCAATCGGTCCAAAGACCTGGAAGCTATTGAAAAAATCGGCAGAGGTTTTCATGAAAAATTGCTGCTTTTCTTTACAATATTCACCAAAAATACAAATTCCACCCGAATCGAATGGGGACTGCTGTGTCTCGTTCAGCCAGTACAGGACCACGTTTGGGAGAAATTTCGAGTCAATCGGTCCAAAGACCTGGAAGCTATTGAAAAAATCGGCCGAGGTTTTAAATCGGTCCAAAGACCTGGAAGCTATTAAAAAAATCGGCCGAGGTTTTCGTGAAAAATGGCTCCATTTCACTAAAATATTCACCAAAAATACAAATTCCACCCGAATCGAATGGGGACTGCTGTGTCTCGTTCAGCCAGTACAAGACCACGTTTGGGAGAAATTTCGAGTCAATCGGTCCAAAGACCTGGAAGCTATTGAAAAAATCGGCCGAGGTTTTCGTGAAAAATGGCTCCATTTCACTAAAATATTCACCAAAAATACAAATTCCACCCGAATCGAATGGGCACTGCTGTGTCTCGTTCAGCCAGTACAGGACCACGTTTGGGAGAAATTTCGGGTCAATCGGTCCAAAGACCTGGAAGCTATTGAAAAAATCGGCCAAGGTTTTCAATCGGTCCAAAGACCTGGAAGCTATTGAAAAAATCGGCAGAGGTTTTCATGAAAAATTGCTGCTTTTCTTTACAATATTCACCAAAAATACAAATTCCACCCGAATCGAATGGGGACTGCTGTGTCTCGTTCAGCCAGTACAGGACCACGTTTGGGAGAAATTTCGAGTCAATCGGTCCAAAGACCTGGAAGCTATTGAAAAAATCGGCCGAGGTTTTAAATCGGTCCAAAGACCTGGAAGCTATTAAAAAAATCGGCCGAGGTTTTCGTGAAAAATGGCTCCATTTCACTAAAATATTCACCAAAAATACAAATTCCACCCGAATCGAATGGGGACTGCTGTGTCTCGTTCAGCCAGTACAGGACCACGTTTGGGAGAAATTTCGAGTCAATGGGTCCAAAGACCTGGAAGCTATTGAAAAAATCGGCCGAGGTTTTCGTGAAAAATGGCTCCATTTCACTAAAATATTCACCAAAAATACAAATTCCACCCAAATCGAATGGCGACTGCTGTGTCTCGTTCAGCCAGTACAGGACCACGTTTGGGAGAAATTTCGAGTCAATCGGTCCAAAGACCTGGAAGCTATTGAAAAAATCGGCCGAGGTTTTAAATCGGTCCAAAGACCTGGAAGCTATTGAAAAAATCGGCCGAGGTTTTCGTGAAAAATGGCTCCATTTCACTAAAATATTCACCAAAAATACAAATTCCACCCGAATCGAATGGGGACTGCTGTGTCTCGTTCAGCCAGTACAAGACCACGTTTGGGAGAAATTTCGAGTCAATCGGTCCAAAGACCTGGAAGCTATTGAAAAAATCGGCCGAGGTTTTCGTGAAAAATGGCTCCATTTCACTAAAATATTCACCAAAAATACAAATTCCACCCAAATCGAATGGCGACTGCTGTGTCTCGTTCAGCCAGTACAGGACCACGTTTGGGAGAAATTTCGAGTCAATCGGTCCAAAGACCTGGAAGCTATTGAAAAAATCGGCCGAGGTTTTCGTGAAAAATGGCTCCATTTCACTAAAATATTCACCAAAAATACAAATTCCACCCGAATCGAATGGGGACTGCTGTGTCTCGTTCAGCCAGTACAGGACCACGTTTGGGAGAAATTTCGGGTCAATCGGTCCAAAGACCTGGAAGCTATTGAAAAAATCGGCCAAGGTTTTCAATCGGTCCAAAGACCTGGAAGCTATTGAAAAAATCGGCAGAGGTTTTCATGAAAAATTGCTGCTTTTCTTTACAATATTCACCAAAAATACAAATTCCACCCGAATCGAATGGGGACTGCTGTGTCTCGTTCAGCCAGTACAGGACCACGTTTGGGAGAAATTTCGAGTCAATCGGTCCAAAGACCTGGAAGCTATTGAAAAAATCGGCCGAGGTTTTAAATCGGTCCAAAGACCTGGAAGCTATTAAAAAAATCGGCCGAGGTTTTCGTGAAAAATGGCTCCATTTCACTAAAATATTCACCAAAAATACAAATTCCACCCGAATCGAATGGGGACTGCTGTGTCTCGTTCAGCCAGTACAGGACCACGTTTGGGAGAAATTTCGAGTCAATGGGTCCAAAGACCTGGAAGCTATTGAAAAAATCGGCCGAGGTTTTCGTGAAAAATGGCTCCATTTCACTAAAATATTCACCAAAAATACAAATTCCACCCAAATCGAATGGCGACTGCTGTGTCTCGTTCAGCCAGTACAGGACCACGTTTGGGAGAAATTTCGAGTCAATCGGTCCAAAGACCTGGAAGCTATTGAAAAAATCGGCCGAGGTTTTAAATCGGTCCAAAGACCTGGAAGCTATTGAAAAAATCGGCCGAGGTTTTCGTGAAAAATGGCTCCATTTCACTAAAATATTCACCAAAAATACAAATTCCACCCGAATCGAATGGGGACTGCTGTGTCTCGTTCAGCCAGTACAAGACCACGTTTGGGAGAAATTTCGAGTCAATCGGTCCAAAGACCTGGAAGCTATTGAAAAAATCGGCCGAGGTTTTCGTGAAAAATGGCTCCATTTCACTAAAATATTCACCAAAAATACAAATTCCACCCGAATCGAATGGGGACTGCTGTGTCTCGTTCAGCCAGTACAGGACCACGTTTGGGAGAAATTTCGAGTCAATCGGTCCAAAGACCTGGAAGCTATTGAAAAAATCGGCCGAGGTTTTCGTGAAAAATGGCTCCATTTCACTAAAATATTCACCAAAAATACAAATTCCACCCGAATCGAATGGGCACTGCTGTGTCTCGTTCAGCCAGTACAGGACCACGTTTGGGAGAAATTTCGGGTCAATCGGTCCAAAGACCTGGAAGCTATTGAAAAAATCGGCCAAGGTTTTCAATCGGTCCAAAGACCTGGAAGCTATTGAAAAAATCGGCAGAGGTTTTCATGAAAAATTGCTGCTTTTCTTTACAATATTCACCAAAAATACAAATTCCACCCGAATCGAATGGGGACTGCTGTGTCTCGTTCAGCCAGTACAGGACCACGTTTGGGAGAAATTTCGAGTCAATCGGTCCAAAGACCTGGAAGCTATTGAAAAAATCGGCCGAGGTTTTAAATCGGTCCAAAGACCTGGAAGCTATTAAAAAAATCGGCCGAGGTTTTCGTGAAAAATGGCTCCATTTCACTAAAATATTCACCAAAAATACAAATTATACCCGAATCGAATGGGGACTGCTGTGTCTCGTTCAGCCAGTACAGGACCACGTTTGGGAGAAATTTCGAGTCAATGGGTCCAAAGACCTGGAAGCTATTGAAAAAATCGGCCGAGGTTTTCGTGAAAAATGGCTCCATTTCACTAAAATATTCACCAAAAATACAAATTCCACCCAAATCGAATGGCGACTGCTGTGTCTCGTTCAGCCAGTACAGGACCACGTTTGGGAGAAATTTCGAGTCAATCGGTCCAAAGACCTGGAAGCTATTGAAAAAATCGGCCGAGGTTTTAAATCGGTCCAAAGACCTGGAAGCTATTGAAAAAATCGGCCGAGGTTTTCGTGAAAAATGGCTCCATTTCACTAAAATATTCACCAAAAATACAAATTCCACCCGAATCGAATGGGGACTGCTGTGTCTCGTTCAGCCAGTACAAGACCACGTTTGGGAGAAATTTCGAGTCAATCGGTCCAAAGACCTGGAAGCTATTGAAAAAATCGGCCGAGGTTTTCGTGAAAAATGGCTCCATTTCACTAAAATATTCACCAAAAATACAAATTCCACCCGAATCGAATGGGGACTGCTGTGTCTCGTTCAGCCAGTACAGGACCACGTTTGGGAGAAATTTCGAGTCAATCGGTCCAAAGACCTGGAAGCTATTGAAAAAATCGGCCGAGGTTTTCGTGAAAAATGGCTCCATTTCACTAAAATATTCACCAAAAATACAAATTCCACCCGAATCGAATGGGCACTGCTGTGTCTCGTTCAGCCAGTACAGGACCACGTTTGGGAGAAATTTCGGGTCAATCGGTCCAAAGACCTGGAAGCTATTGAAAAAATCGGCCAAGGTTTTCAATCGGTCCAAAGACCTGGAAGCTATTGAAAAAATCGGCAGAGGTTTTCATGAAAAATTGCTGCTTTTCTTTACAATATTCACCAAAAATACAAATTCCACCCGAATCGAATGGGGACTGCTGTGTCTCGTTCAGCCAGTACAGGACCACGTTTGGGAGAAATTTCGAGTCAATCGGTCCAAAGACCTGGAAGCTATTGAAAAAATCGGCCGAGGTTTTAAATCGGTCCAAAGACCTGGAAGCTATTAAAAAAATCGGCCGAGGTTTTCGTGAAAAATGGCTCCATTTCACTAAAATATTCACCAAAAATACAAATTCCACCCGAATCGAATGGGCACTGCTGTGTCTCGTTCAGCCAGTACAGGACCACGTTTGGGAGAAATTTCGAGTCAATCGGTCCAAAGACCTGGAAGCTATTGAAAAAATCGGCCGAGGTTTTCGTGAAAAATGGCTCCATTTCACTAAAATATTCACCAAAAATACAAATTCCACCCGAATCGAATGGGCACTGCTGTGTCTCGTTCAGCCAGTACAGGACCACGTTTGGGAGAAATTTCGGGTCAATCGGTCCAAAGACCTGGAAGCTATTGAAAAAATCGGCCAAGGTTTTCAATCGGTCCAAAGACCTGGAAGCCATTGAAAAAATCGGCAGAGGTTTTCATGAAAAATTGCTGCTTTTCTTTACAATATTCACCAAAAATACAAATTCCACCCGAATCGAATGGGGACTGCTGTGTCTCGTTCAGCCAGTACAGGACCACGTTTGGGAGAAATTTCGAGTCAATCGGTCCAAAGACCTGGAAGCTATTGAAAAAATCGGCCGAGGTTTTAAATCGGTCCAAAGACCTGGAAGCTATTAAAAAAATCGGCCGAGGTTTTCGTGAAAAATGGCTCCATTTCACTAAAATATTCACCAAAAATACAAATTCCACCCGAATCGAATGGGGACTGCTGTGTCTCGTTCAGCCAGTACAGGACCACGTTTGGGAGAAATTTCGAGTCAATGGGTCCAAAGACCTGGAAGCTATTGAAAAAATCGGCCGAGGTTTTCGTGAAAAATGGCTCCATTTCACTAAAATATTCACCAAAAATACAAATTCCACCCAAATCGAATGGCGACTGCTGTGTCTCGTTCAGCCAGTACAGGACCACGTTTGGGAGAAATTTCGAGTCAATCGGTCCAAAGACCTGGAAGCTATTGAAAAAATCGGCCGAGGTTTTAAATCGGTCCAAAGACCTGGAAGCTATTGAAAAAATCGGCCGAGGTTTTCGTGAAAAATGGCTCCATTTCACTAAAATATTCACCAAAAATACAAATTCCACCCGAATCGAATGGGGACTGCTGTGTCTCGTTCAGCCAGTACAGGACCACGTTTGGGAGAAATTTCGAGTCAATCGGTCCAAAGACCTGGAAGCTATTGAAAAAATCGGCCGAGGTTTTAAATCGGTCCAAAGACCTGGAAGCCATTAAAAAAATCGGCCGAGGTTTTCGTGAAAAATGGCTCCATTTCACTAAAATATTCACCAAAAATACAAATTCCACCCGAATCGAATGGGGACTGCTGTGTCTCGTTCAGCCAGTACAGGACCACGTTTGGGAGAAATTTCGAGTCAATCGGTCCAAAGACCTGGAAGCTATTGAAAAAATCGGCCGAGGTTTTCGTGAAAAATGGCTCCATTTCACTAAAATATTCACCAAAAATACAAATTCCACCCGAATCGAATGGGGACTGCTGTGTCTCGTTCAGCCAGTACAGGACCACGTTTGGGAGAAATTTCGAGTCAATCGGTCCAAAGACCTGGAAGCTATTGAAAAAATCGGCCGAGGTTTTCGTGAAAAATGGCTCCATTTCACTAAAATATTCACCAAAAATACAAATTCCACCCGAATCGAATGGGCACTGCTGTGTCTCGTTCAGCCAGTACAGGACCACGTTTGGGAGAAATTTCGGGTCAATCGGTCCAAAGACCTGGAAGCTATTGAAAAAATCGGCCAAGGTTTTCAATCGGTCCAAAGACCTGGAAGCTATTGAAAAAATCGGCAGAGGTTTTCATGAAAAATTGCTGCTTTTCTTTACAATATTCACCAAAAATACAAATTCCACCCGAATCGAATGGGGACTGCTGTGTCTCGTTCAGCCAGTACAGGACCACGTTTGGGAGAAATTTCGAGTCAATCGGTCCAAAGACCTGGAAGCTATTGAAAAAATCGGCCGAGGTTTTAAATCGGTCCAAAGACCTGGAAGCTATTAAAAAAATCGGCCGAGGTTTTCGTGAAAAATGGCTCCATTTCACTAAAATATTCACCAAAAATACAAATTCCACCCGAATCGAATGGGGACTGCTGTGTCTCGTTCAGCCAGTACAAGACCACGTTTGGGAGAAATTTCGAGTCAATCGGTCCAAAGACCTGGAAGCTATTGAAAAAATCGGCCGAGGTTTTCGTGAAAAATGGCTCCATTTCACTAAAATATTCACCAAAAATACAAATTCCACCCAAATCGAATGGCGACTGCTGTGTCTCGTTCAGCCAGTACAGGACCACGTTTGGGAGAAATTTCGAGTCAATCGGTCCAAAGACCTGGAAGCTATTGAAAAAATCGGCCGAGGTTTTCGTGAAAAATGGCTCCATTTCACTAAAATATTCACCAAAAATACAAATTCCACCCGAATCGAATGGGCACTGCTGTGTCTCGTTCAGCCAGTACAGGACCACGTTTGGGAGAAATTTCGGGTCAATCGGTCCAAAGACCTGGAAGCTATTGAAAAAATCGGCCAAGGTTTTCAATCGGTCCAAAGACCTGGAAGCTATTGAAAAAATCGGCAGAGGTTTTCATGAAAAATTGCTGCTTTTCTTTACAATATTCACCAAAAATACAAATTCCACCCGAATCGAATGGGGACTGCTGTGTCTCGTTCAGCCAGTACAGGACCACGTTTGGGAGAAATTTCGAGTCAATCGGTCCAAAGACCTGGAAGCTATTGAAAAAATCGGCCGAGGTTTTAAATCGGTCCAAAGACCTGGAAGCTATTAAAAAAATCGGCCGAGGTTTTCGTGAAAAATGGCTCCATTTCACTAAAATATTCACCAAAAATACAAATTCCACCCGAATCGAATGGGGACTGCTGTGTCTCGTTCAGCCAGTACAGGACCACGTTTGGGAGAAATTTCGAGTCAATGGGTCCAAAGACCTGGAAGCTATTGAAAAAATCGGCCGAGGTTTTCGTGAAAAATGGCTCCATTTCACTAAAATATTCACCAAAAATACAAATTCCACCCAAATCGAATGGCGACTGCTGTGTCTCGTTCAGCCAGTACAGGACCACGTTTGGGAGAAATTTCGATTCAATCGGTCCAAAGACCTGGAAGCTATTGAAAAAATCGGCCGAGGTTTTAAATCGGTCCAAAGACCTGGAAGCTATTGAAAAAATCGGCCGAGGTTTTCGTGAAAAATGGCTCCATTTCACTAAAATATTCACCAAAAATACAAATTCCACCCGAATCGAATGGGGACTGCTGTGTCTCGTTCAGCCAGTACAGGACCACGTTTGGGAGAAATTTCGAGTCAATCGGTCCAAAGACCTGGAAGCTATTGAAAAAATCGGCCGAGGTTTTAAATCGGTCCAAAGACCTGGAAGCCATTAAAAAAATCGGCCGAGGTTTTCGTGAAAAATGGCTCCATTTCACTAAAATATTCACCAAAAATACAAATTCCACCCGAATCGAATGGGGACTGCTGTGTCTCGTTCAGCCAGTACAGGACCACGTTTGGGAGAAATTTCGAGTCAATCGGTCCAAAGACCTGGAAGCTATTGAAAAAATCGGCCGAGGTTTTCGTGAAAAATGGCTCCATTTCACTAAAATATTCACCAAAAATACAAATTCCACCCGAATCGAATGGGGACTGCTGTGTCTCGTTCAGCCAGTACAGGACCACGTTTGGGAGAAATTTCGAGTCAATCGGTCCAAAGACCTGGAAGCTATTGAAAAAATCGGCCGAGGTTTTCGTGAAAAATGGCTCCATTTCACTAAAATATTCACCAAAAATACAAATTCCACCCGAATCGAATGGGCACTGCTGTGTCTCGTTCAGCCAGTACAGGACCACGTTTGGGAGAAATTTCGGGTCAATCGGTCCAAAGACCTGGAAGCTATTGAAAAAATCGGCCAAGGTTTTCAATCGGTCCAAAGACCTGGAAGCTATTGAAAAAATCGGCAGAGGTTTTCATGAAAAATTGCTGCTTTTCTTTACAATATTCACCAAAAATACAAATTCCACCCGAATCGAATGGGGACTGCTGTGTCTCGTTCAGCCAGTACAGGACCACGTTTGGGAGAAATTTCGAGTCAATCGGTCCAAAGACCTGGAAGCTATTGAAAAAATCGGCCGAGGTTTTAAATCGGTCCAAAGACCTGGAAGCTATTAAAAAAATCGGCCGAGGTTTTCGTGAAAAATGGCTCCATTTCACTAAAATATTCACCAAAAATACAAATTCCACCCGAATCGAATGGGGACTGCTGTGTCTCGTTCAGCCAGTACAGGACCACGTTTGGGAGAAATTTCGAGTCAATGGGTCCAAAGACCTGGAAGCTATTGAAAAAATCGGCCGAGGTTTTCGTGAAAAATGGCTCCATTTCACTAAAATATTCACCAAAAATACAAATTCCACCCGAATGGAATGGGGACTGCTGTGTCTCGTTCAGCCAGTACAGGACCACGTTTGGGAGAAATTTCGGGTCAATCGGTCCAAAGACCTGGAAGCTATTGAAAAAATCGGCCAAGGTTTTCAATCGGTCCAAAGACCTGGAAGCTATTGAAAAAATCGGCAGAGGTTTTCATGAAAAATTGCTGCTTTTCTTTACAATATTCACCAAAAATACAAATTCCACCCGAATCGAATGGGGACTGCTGTGTCTCGTTCAGCCAGTACAGGACCACGTTTGGGAGAAATTTCGAGTCAATCGGTCCAAAGACCTGGAAGCTATTGAAAAAATCGGCCGAGGTTTTAAATCGGTCCAAAGACCTGGAAGCTATTAAAAAAATCGGCCGAGGTTTTCGTGAAAAATGGCTCCATTTCACTAAAATATTCACCAAAAATACAAATTCCACCCAAATCGAATGGCGACTGCTGTGTCTCGTTCAGCCAGTACAGGACCACGTTTGGGAGAAATTTCGAGTCAATCGGTCCAAAGACCTGGAAGCTATTGAAAAAATCGGCCGAGGTTTTAAATCGGTCCAAAGACCTGGAAGCTATTAAAAAAATCGGCCGAGGTTTTCGTGAAAAATGGCTCCATTTCACTAAAATATTCACCAAAAATACAAATTCCACCCGAATCGAATGGGGACTGCTGTGTCTCGTTCAGCCAGTACAGGACCACGTTTGGGAGAAATTTCGAGTCAATCGGTCCAAAGACCTGGAAGCTATTGAAAAAATCGGCCGAGGTTTTCGTGAAAAATGGCTCCATTTCACTAAAATATTCACCAAAAATACAAATTCCACCCGAATCGAATGGGGACTGCTGTGTCTCGTTCAGCCAGTACAGGACCACGTTTGGGAGAAATTTCGAGTCAATCGGTCCAAAGACCTGGAAGCTATTGAAAAAATCGGCCGAGGTTTTCGTGAAAAATGGCTCCATTTCACTAAAATATTCACCAAAAATACAAATTCCACCCGAATCGAATGGGCACTGCTGTGTCTCGTTCAGCCAGTACAGGACCACGTTTGGGAGAAATTTCGGGTCAATCGGTCCAAAGACCTGGAAGCTATTGAAAAAATCGGCCAAGGTTTTCAATCGGTCCAAAGACCTGGAAGCTATTGAAAAAATCGGCAGAGGTTTTCATGAAAAATTGCTGCTTTTCTTTACAATATTCACCCAAAATACAAATTCCACCCGAATCGAATGGGGACTGCTGTGTCTCGTTCAGCCAGTACAGGACCACGTTTGGGAGAAATTTCGAGTCAATCGGTCCAAAGACCTGGAAGCTATTGAAAAAATCGGCCGAGGTTTTAAATCGGTCCAAAGACCTGGAAGCTATTAAAAAAATCGGCCGAGATTTTCGTGAAAAATGGCTCCATTTCACTAAAATATTCACCAAAAATACAAATTCCACCCAAATCGAATGGCGACTGCTGTGTCTCGTTCAGCCAGTACAGGACCACGTTTGGGAGAAATTTCGAGTCAATCGGTCCAAAGACCTGGAAGCTATTGAAAAAATCGGCCGAGGTTTTAAATCGGTCCAAAGACCTGGAAGCTATTAAAAAAATCGGCCGAGGTTTTCGTGAAAAATGGCTCCATTTCACTAAAATATTCACCAAAAATACAAATTCCACCCGAATCGAATGGGGACTGCTGTGTCTCGTTCAGCCAGTACAAGACCACGTTTGGGAGAAATTTCGAGTCAATCGGTCCAAAGACCTGGAAGCTATTGAAAAAATCGGCCGAGGTTTTCGTGAAAAATGGCTCCATTTCACTAAAATATTCACCAAAAATACAAATTCCACCCAAATCGAATGGCGACTGCTGTGTCTCGTTCAGCCAGTACAGGACCACGTTTGGGAGAAATTTCGAGTCAATCGGTCCAAAGACCTGGAAGCTATTGAAAAAATCGGCCGAGGTTTTCGTGAAAAATGGCTCCATTTCACTAAAATATTCACCAAAAATACAAATTCCACCCGAATCGAATGGGGACTGCTGTGTCTCGTTCAGCCAGTACAGGACCACGTTTGGGAGAAATTTCGAGTCAATCGGTCCAAAGACCTGGAAGCTATTGAAAAAATCGGCCGAGGTTTTCGTGAAAAATGGCTCCATTTCACTAAAATATTCACCAAAAATACAAATTCCACCCGAATCGAATGGGCACTGCTGTGTCTCGTTCAGCCAGTACAGGACCACGTTTGGGAGAAATTTCGGGTCAATCGGTCCAAAGACCTGGAAGCTATTGAAAAAATCGGCCAAGGTTTTCAATCGGTCCAAAGACCTGGAAGCTATTGAAAAAATCGGCAGAGGTTTTCATGAAAAATTGCTGCTTTTCTTTACAATATTCACCCAAAATACAAATTCCACCCGAATCGAATGGGGACTGCTGTGTCTCGTTCAGCCAGTACAGGACCACGTTTGGGAGAAATTTCGAGTCAATCGGTCCAAAGACCTGGAAGCTATTGAAAAAATCGGCCGAGGTTTTAAATCGGTCCAAAGACCTGGAAGCTATTAAAAAAATCGGCCGAGGTTTTCGTGAAAAATGGCTCCATTTCACTAAAATATTCACCAAAAATACAAATTCAACCCAAATCGAATGGCGACTGCTGTGTCTCGTTCAGCCAGTACAGGACCACGTTTGGGAGAAATTTCGAGTCAATCGGTCCAAAGACCTGGAAGCTATTGAAAAAATCGGCCGAGGTTTTAAATCGGTCCAAAGACCTGGAAGCTATTAAAAAAATCGGCCGAGGTTTTCGTGAAAAATGGCTCCATTTCACTAAAATATTCACCAAAAATACAAATTCCACCCGAATCGAATGGGGACTGCTGTGTCTCGTTCAGCCAGTACAAGACCACGTTTGGGAGAAATTTCGAGTCAATCGGTCCAAAGACCTGGAAGCTATTGAAAAAATCGGCCGAGGTTTTCGTGAAAAATGGCTCCATTTCACTAAAATATTCACCAAAAATACAAATTCCACCCAAATCGAATGGGCACTGCTGTGTCTCGTTCAGCCAGTACAGGACCACGTTTGGGAGAAATTTCGAGTCAATCGGTCCAAAGACCTGGAAGCTATTGAAAAAATCGGCCGAGGTTTTCGTGAAAAATGGCTCCATTTCACTAAAATATTCACCAAAAATACAAATTCCACCCGAATCGAATGGGGACTGCTGTGTCTCGTTCAGCCAGTACAGGACCACGTTTGGGAGAAATTTCGAGTCAATCGGTCCAAAGACCTGGAAGCTATTGAAAAAATCGGCCGAGGTTTTCGTGAAAAATGGCTCCATTTCACTAAAATATTCACCAAAAATACAAATTCCACCCGAATCGAATGGGCACTGCTGTGTCTCGTTCAGCCAGTACAGGACCACGTTTGGGAGAAATTTCGGGTCAATCGGTCCAAAGACCTGGAAGCTATTGAAAAAATCGGCCAAGGTTTTCAATCGGTCCAAAGACCTGGAAGCTATTGAAAAAATCGGCAGAGGTTTTCATGAAAAATTGCTGCTTTTCTTTACAATATTCACCAAAAATACAAATTCCACCCGAATCGAATGGGGACTGCTGTGTCTCGTTCAGCCAGTACAGGACCACGTTTGGGAGAAATTTCGAGTCAATCGGTCCAAAGACCTGGAAGCTATTGAAAAAATCGGCCGAGGTTTTAAATCGGTCCAAAGACCTGGAAGCTATTAAAAAAATCGGCCGAGGTTTTCGTGAAAAATGGCTCCATTTCACTAAAATATTCACCAAAAATACAAATTCCACCCGAATCGAATGGGGACTGCTGTGTCTCGTTCAGCCAGTACAGGACCACGTTTGGGAGAAATTTCGAGTCAATGGGTCCAAAGACCTGGAAGCTATTGAAAAAATCGGCCGAGGTTTTCGTGAAAAATGGCTCCATTTCACTAAAATATTCACCAAAAATACAAATTCCACCCGAATCGAATGGGGACTGCTGTGTCTCGTTCAGCCAGTACAGGACCACGTTTGGGAGAAATTTCGAGTCAATGGGTCCAAAGACCTGGAAGCTATTGAAAAAATCGGCCGAGGTTTTCGTGAAAAATGGCTCCATTTCACTAAAATATTCACCAAAAATACAAATTCCACCCAAATCGAATGGCGACTGCTGTGTCTCGTTCAGCCAGTACAGGACCACGTTTGGGAGAAATTTCGAGTCAATCGGTCCAAAGACCTGGAAGCTATTGAAAAAATCGGCCGAGGTTTTCGTGAAAAATGGCTCCATTTCACTAAAATATTCACCAAAAATACAAATTCCACCCAAATCGAATGGGCACTGCTGTGTCTCGTTCAGCCAGTACAGGACCACGTTTGGGAGAAATTTCGAGTCAATCGGTCCAAAGACCTGGAAGCTATTGAAAAAATCGGCCGAGGTTTTCGTGAAAAATGGCTCCATTTCACTAAAATATTCACCAAAAATACAAATTCCACCCGAATCGAATGGGGACTGCCGTGTCTCGTTCAGCCAGTACAGGACCACGTTTGGGAGAAATTTCGAGTCAATCGGTCCAAAGACCTGGAAGCTATTGAAAAAATCGGCCGAGGTTTTCGTGAAAAATGGCTCCATTTCACTAAAATATTCACCAAAAATACAAATTCCACCCGAATCGAATGGGCACTGCTGTGTCTCGTTCAGCCAGTACAGGACCACGTTTGGGAGAAATTTCGGGTCAATCGGTCCAAAGACCTGGAAGCTATTGAAAAAATCGGCCAAGGTTTTCAATCGGTCCAAAGACCTGGAAGCTATTGAAAAAATCGGCAGAGGTTTTCATGAAAAATTGCTGCTTTTCTTTACAATATTCACCAAAAATACAAATTCCACCCGAATCGAATGGGGACTGCTGTGTCTCGTTCAGCCAGTACAGGACCACGTTTGGGAGAAATTTCGAGTCAATCGGTCCAAAGACCTGGAAGCTATTGAAAAAATCGGCCGAGGTTTTAAATCGGTCCAAAGACCTGGAAGCTATTAAAAAAATCGGCCGAGGTTTTCGTGAAAAATGGCTCCATTTCACTAAAATATTCACCAAAAATACAAATTCCACCCGAATCGAATGGGGACTGCTGTGTCTCATTCAGCCAGTACAGGACCACGTTTGGGAGAAATTTCGAGTCAATGGGTCCAAAGACCTGGAAGCTATTAAAAAAATCGGCCGAGGTTTTCGTGAAAAATGGCTCCATTTCACTAAAATATTCACCAAAAATACAAATTCCACCCAAATCGAATGGCGACTGCTGTGTCTCGTTCAGCCAGTACAGGACCACGTTTGGGAGAAATTTCGAGTCAATCGGTCCAAAGACCTGGAAGCTATTGAAAAAATCGGCCGAGGTTTTAAATCGGTCCAAAGACCTGGAAGCTATTGAAAAAATCGGCCGAGGTTTTCGTGAAAAATGGCTCCATTTCACTAAAATATTCACCAAAAATACAAATTCCACCCGAATCGAATGGGGACTGCTGTGTCTCATTCAGCCAGTACAAGACCACGTTTGGGAGAAATTTCGAGTCAATCGGTCCAAAGACCTGGAAGCTACTGAAAAAATCGGCCGAGGTTTTCGTGAAAAATGGCTCCATTTCACTAAAATATTCACCAAAAATACAAATTCCACCCAAATCGAATGGCGACTGCTGTGTCTCGTTCAGCCAGTACAGGACCACGTTTGGGAGAAATTTCGAGTCAATCGGTCCAAAGACCTGGAAGCTATTGAAAAAATCGGCCGAGGTTTTCGTGAAAAATGGCTCCATTTCACTAAAATATTCACCAAAAATACAAATTCCACCCGAATCGAATGGGGACTGCTGTGTCTCGTTCAGCCAGTACAGGACCACGTTTGGGAGAAATTTCGAGTCAATCGGTCCAAAGACCTGGAAGCTATTGAAAAAATCGGCCGAGGTTTTCGTGAAAAATGGCTCCATTTCACTAAAATATTCACCAAAAATACAAATTCCACCCGAATCGAATGGGCACTGCTGTGTCTCGTTCAGCCAGTACAGGACCACGTTTGGGAGAAATTTCGGGTCAATCGGTCCAAAGACCTGGAAGCTATTGAAAAAATCGGCCAAGGTTTTCAATCGGTCCAAAGACCTGGAAGCTATTGAAAAAATCGGCAGAGGTTTTCATGAAAAATTGCTGCTTTTCTTTACAATATTCACCAAAAATACAAATTCCACCCGAATCGAATGGGGACTGCTGTGTCTCGTTCAGCCAGTACAGGACCACGTTTGGGAGAAATTTCGAGTCAATCGGTCCAAAGACCTGGAAGCTATTGAAAAAATCGGCCGAGGTTTTAAATCGGTCCAAAGACCTGGAAGCTATTAAAAAAATCGGCCGAGGTTTTCGTGAAAAATGGCTCCATTTCACTAAAATATTCACCAAAAATACAAATTCCACCCGAATCGAATGGGGACTGCTGTGTCTCGTTCAGCCAGTACAAGACCACGTTTGGGAGAAATTTCGAGTCAATCGGTCAAAAGACCTGGAAGCTATTGAAAAAATCGGCCGAGGTTTTCGTGAAAAATGGCTCCATTTCACTAAAATATTCACCAAAAATACAAATTCCACCCAAATCGAATGGCGACTGCTGTGTCTCGTTCAGCCAGTACAGGACCACGTTTGGGAGAAATTTCGAGTCAATGGGTCCAAAGACCTGGAAGCTATTGAAAAAATCGGCCGAGGTTTTAAATCGGTCCAAAGACCTGGAAGCTATTGAAAAAATCGGCCGAGGTTTTCGTGAAAAATGGCTCCATTTCACTAAAATATTCACCAAAAATACAAATTCCACCCGAATCGAATGGGTACTGCTGTGTCTCGTTCAGCCAGTACAGGACCACGTTTGGGAGAAATTTCGAGTCAATCGGTCCAAAGACCTGTAAGCTATTGAAAAAATCGGCCGAGGTTTTAAATCGGTCCAAAGACCTGGAAGCCATTAAAAAAATCGGCCGAGGTTTTCGTGAAAAATGGCTCCATTTCACTAAAATATTCACCAAAAATACAAATTCCACCCAAATCGAATGGCGACTGCTGTGTCTCGTTCAGCCAGTACAGGACCACGTTTGGGAGAAATTTCGAGTCAATCGGTCCAAAGACCTGGAAGCTATTGAAAAAATCGGCCGAGGTTTTCGTGAAAAATGGCTCCATTTCACTAAAATATTCACCAAAAATACAAATTCCACCCGAATCGAATGGGGACTGCTGTGTCTCGTTCAGCCAGTACAGGACCACGTTTGGGAGAAATTTCGAGTCA
The DNA here is from genome assembly GCF_965226575.1 of Pagrus pagrus. NCBI lineage: Eukaryota > Metazoa > Chordata > Actinopteri > Spariformes > Sparidae > Pagrus > Pagrus pagrus. Next base: position 29,804,904 of record NC_140185.1, on the reverse strand, counting down.
ATCGGTCCAAAGACCTGGAAGCTATTGAAAAAATCGGCCGAGGTTTTCGTGAAAAATGGCTCCATTTCACTAAAATATTCACCAAAAATACAAATTCCACCCGAATCGAATGGGCACTGCTGTGTCTCGTTCAGCCAGTACAGGACCACGTTTGGGAGAAATTTCGGGTCAATCGGTCCAAAGACCTGGAAGCTATTGAAAAAATCGGCCAAGGTTTTCAATCGGTCCAAAGACCTGGAAGCTATTGAAAAAATCGGCAGAGGTTTTCATGAAAAATTGCTGCTTTTCTTTACAATATTCACCCAAAATACAAATTCCACCCGAATCGAATGGGGACTGCTGTGTCTCGTTCAGCCAGTACAGGACCACGTTTGGGAGAAATTTCGAGTCAATCGGTCCAAAGACCTGGAAGCTATTGAAAAAATCGGCCGAGGTTTTAAATCGGTCCAAAGACCTGGAAGCTATTAAAAAAATCGGCCGAGGTTTTCGTGAAAAATGGCTCCATTTCACTAAAATATTCACCAAAAATACAAATTCCACCCAAATCGAATGGCGACTGCTGTGTCTCGTTCAGCCAGTACAGGACCACGTTTGGGAGAAATTTCGAGTCAATCGGTCCAAAGACCTGGAAGCTATTGAAAAAATCGGCCGAGGTTTTAAATCGGTCCAAAGACCTGGAAGCTATTAAAAAAATCGGCCGAGGTTTTCGTGAAAAATGGCTCCATTTCACTAAAATATTCACCAAAAATACAAATTCCACCCGAATCGAATGGGGACTGCTGTGTCTCGTTCAGCCAGTACAAGACCACGTTTGGGAGAAATTTCGAGTCAATCGGTCCAAAGACCTGGAAGCTATTGAAAAAATCGGCCGAGGTTTTCGTGAAAAATGGCTCCATTTCACTAAAATATTCACCAAAAATACAAATTCCACCCAAATCGAATGGGCACTGCTGTGTCTCGTTCAGCCAGTACAGGACCACGTTTGGGAGAAATTTCGAGTCAATCGGTCCAAAGACCTGGAAGCTATTGAAAAAATCGGCCGAGGTTTTCGTGAAAAATGGCTCCATTTCACTAAAATATTCACCAAAAATACAAATTCCACCCGAATCGAATGGGGACTGCTGTGTCTCGTTCAGCCAGTACAGGACCACGTTTGGGAGAAATTTCGAGTCAATCGGTCCAAAGACCTGGAAGCTATTGAAAAAATCGGCCGAGGTTTTCGTGAAAAATGGCTCCATTTCACTAAAATATTCACCAAAAATACAAATTCCACCCGAATCGAATGGGCACTGCTGTGTCTCGTTCAGCCAGTACAGGACCACGTTTGGGAGAAATTTCGGGTCAATCGGTCCAAAGACCTGGAAGCTATTGAAAAAATCGGCCAAGGTTTTCAATCGGTCCAAAGACCTGGAAGCTATTGAAAAAATCGGCAGAGGTTTTCATGAAAAATTGCTGCTTTTCTTTACAATATTCACCAAAAATACAAATTCCACCCGAATCGAATGGGGACTGCTGTGTCTCGTTCAGCCAGTACAGGACCACGTTTGGGAGAAATTTCGAGTCAATCGGTCCAAAGACCTGGAAGCTATTGAAAAAATCGGCCGAGGTTTTAAATCGGTCCAAAGACCTGGAAGCTATTAAAAAAATCGGCCGAGGTTTTCGTGAAAAATGGCTCCATTTCACTAAAATATTCACCAAAAATACAAATTCCACCCGAATCGAATGGGGACTGCTGTGTCTCGTTCAGCCAGTTCAGGACCACGTTTGGGAGAAATTTCGAGTCAATGGGTCCAAAGACCTGGAAGCTATTGAAAAAATCGGCCGAGGTTTTCGTGAAAAATGGCTCCATTTCACTAAAATATTCACCAAAAATACAAATTCCACCCAAATCGAATGGCGACTGCTGTGTCTCGTTCAGCCAGTACAGGACCACGTTTGGGAGAAATTTCGAGTCAATCGGTCCAAAGACCTGGAAGCTATTGAAAAAATCGGCCGAGGTTTTCGTGAAAAATGGCTCCATTTCACTAAAATATTCACCAAAAATACAAATTCCACCCAAATCGAATGGGCACTGCTGTGTCTCGTTCAGCCAGTACAGGACCACGTTTGGGAGAAATTTCGAGTCAATCGGTCCAAAGACCTGGAAGCTATTGAAAAAATCGGCCGAGGTTTTCGTGAAAAATGGCTCCATTTCACTAAAATATTCACCAAAAATACAAATTCCACCCGAATCGAATGGGGACAGCCGTGTCTCGTTCAGCCAGTACAGGACCACGTTTGGGAGAAATTTCGAGTCAATCGGTCCAAAGACCTGGAAGCTATTGAAAAAATCGGCCGAGGTTTTCGTGAAAAATGGCTCCATTTCACTAAAATATTCACCAAAAATACAAATTCCACCCGAATCGAATGGGCACTGCTGTGTCTCGTTCAGCCAGTACAGGACCACGTTTGGGAGAAATTTCGGGTCAATCGGTCCAAAGACCTGGAAGCTATTGAAAAAATCGGCCAAGGTTTTCAATCGGTCCAAAGACCTGGAAGCTATTGAAAAAATCGGCAGAGGTTTTCATGAAAAATTGCTGCTTTTCTTTACAATATTCACCAAAAATACAAATTCCACCCGAATCGAATGGGGACTGCTGTGTCTCGTTCAGCCAGTACAGGACCACGTTTGGGAGAAATTTCGAGTCAATCGGTCCAAAGACCTGGAAGCTATTGAAAAAATCGGCCGAGGTTTTAAATCGGTCCAAAGACCTGGAAGCTATTAAAAAAATCGGCCGAGGTTTTCGTGAAAAATGGCTCCATTTCACTAAAATATTCACCAAAAATACAAATTCCACCCGAATCGAATGGCGACTGCTGTGTCTCGTTCAGCCAGTACAGGACCACGTTTGGGAGAAATTTCGAGTCAATCGGTCCAAAGACCTGGAAGCTATTGAAAAAATCGGCCGAGGTTTTAAATCGGTCCAAAGACCTGGAAGCTATTGAAAAAATCGGCCGAGGTTTTCGTGAAAAATGGCTCCATTTCACTAAAATATTCACCAAAAATACAAATTCCACCCGAATCGAATGGGGACTGCTGTGTCTCATTCAGCCAGTACAAGACCACGTTTGGGAGAAATTTCGAGTCAATCGGTCCAAAGACCTGGAAGCTACTGAAAAAATCGGCCGAGGTTTTCGTGAAAAATGGCTCCATTTCACTAAAATATTCACCAAAAATACAAATTCCACCCAAATCGAATGGCGACTGCTGTGTCTCGTTCAGCCAGTACAGGACCACGTTTGGGAGAAATTTCGAGTCAATCGGTCCAAAGACCTGGAAGCTATTGAAAAAATCGGCCGAGGTTTTCGTGAAAAATGGCTCCATTTCACTAAAATATTCACCAAAAATACAAATTCCACCCGAATCGAATGGGGACTGCTGTGTCTCGTTCAGCCAGTACAGGACCACGTTTGGGAGAAATTTCGAGTCAATCGGTCCAAAGACCTGGAAGCTATTGAAAAAATCGGCCGAGGTTTTCGTGAAAAATGGCTCCATTTCACTAAAATATTCACCAAAAATACAAATTCCACCCAAATCGAATGGCGACTGCTGTGTCTCGTTCAGCCAGTACAGGACCACGTTTGGGAGAAATTTCGAGTCAATCGGTCCAAAGACCTGGAAGCTATTGAAAAAATCGGCCGAGGTTTTCGTGAAAAATGGCTCCATTTCACTAAAATATTCACCAAAAATACAAATTCCACCCGAATCGAATGGGGACTGCTGTGTCTCGTTCAGCCAGTACAGGACCACGTTTGGGAGAAATTTCGAGTCAATCGGTCCAAAGACCTGGAAGCTATTGAAAAAATCGGCCGAGGTTTTCGTGAAAAATGGCTCCATTTCACTAAAATATTCACCAAAAATACAAATTCCACCCGAATCGAATGGGCACTGCTGTGTCTCGTTCAGCCAGTACAGGACCACGTTTGGGAGAAATTTCGGGTCAATCGGTCCAAAGACCTGGAAGCTATTGAAAAAATCGGCCAAGGTTTTCAATCGGTCCAAAGACCTGGAAGCTATTGAAAAAATCGGCAGAGGTTTTCATGAAAAATTGCTGCTTTTCTTTACAATATTCACCAAAAATACAAATTCCACCCGAATCGAATGGGGACTGCTGTGTCTCGTTCAGCCAGTACAGGACCACGTTTGGGAGAAATTTCGAGTCAATCGGTCCAAAGACCTGGAAGCTATTGAAAAAATCGGCCGAGGTTTTAAATCGGTCCAAAGACCTGGAAGCTATTAAAAAAATCGGCCGAGGTTTTCGTGAAAAATGGCTCCATTTCACTAAAATATTCACCAAAAATACAAATTCCACCCGAATCGAATGGGGACTGCTGTGTCTCGTTCAGCCAGTACAGGACCACGTTTGGGAGAAATTTCGAGTCAATGGGTCCAAAGACCTGGAAGCTATTGAAAAAATCGGCCGAGGTTTTCGTGAAAAATGGCTCCATTTCACTAAAATATTCACCAAAAATACAAATTCCACCCAAATCGAATGGCGACTGCTGTGTCTCGTTCAGCCAGTACAGGACCACGTTTGGGAGAAATTTCGAGTCAATCGGTCCAAAGACCTGGAAGCTATTGAAAAAATCGGCCGAGGTTTTAAATCGGTCCAAAGACCTGGAAGCTATTGAAAAAATCGGCCGAGGTTTTCGTGAAAAATGGCTCCATTTCACTAAAATATTCACCAAAAATACAAATTCCACCCGAATCGAATGGGGACTGCTGTGTCTCGTTCAGCCAGTACAGGACCACGTTTGGGAGAAATTTCGAGTCAATCGGTCCAAAGACCTGGAAGCTATTGAAAAAATCGGCCGAGGTTTTAAATCGGTCCAAAGACCTGGAAGCCATTAAAAAAATCGGCCGAGGTTTTCGTGAAAAATGGCTCCATTTCACTAAAATATTCACCAAAAATACAAATTCCACCCGAATCGAATGGGGACTGCTGTGTCTCGTTCAGCCAGTACAGGACCACGTTTGGGAGAAATTTCGAGTCAATCGGTCCAAAGACCTGGAAGCTATTGAAAAAATCGGCCGAGGTTTTCGTGAAAAATGGCTCCATTTCACTAAAATATTCACCAAAAATACAAATTCCACCCGAATCGAATGGGCACTGCTGTGTCTCGTTCAGCCAGTACAGGACCACGTTTGGGAGAAATTTCGGGTCAATCGGTCCAAAGACCTGGAAGCTATTGAAAAAATCGGCCAAGGTTTTCAATCGGTCCAAAGACCTGGAAGCCATTGAAAAAATCGGCAGAGGTTTTCATGAAAAATTGCTGCTTTTCTTTACAATATTCACCAAAAATACAAATTCCACCCGAATCGAATGGGGACTGCTGTGTCTCGTTCAGCCAGTACAGGACCACGTTTGGGAGAAATTTCGAGTCAATCGGTCCAAAGACCTGGAAGCTATTGAAAAAATCGGCCGAGGTTTTAAATCGGTCCAAAGACCTGGAAGCTATTAAAAAAATCGGCCGAGGTTTTCGTGAAAAATGGCTCCATTTCACTAAAATATTCACCAAAAATACAAATTCCACCCGAATCGAATGGGGACTGCTGTGTCTCGTTCAGCCAGTACAGGACCACGTTTGGGAGAAATTTCGAGTCAATGGGTCCAAAGACCTGGAAGCTATTGAAAAAATCGGCCGAGGTTTTCGTGAAAAATGGCTCCATTTCACTAAAATATTCACCAAAAATACAAATTCCACCCAAATCGAATGGCGACTGCTGTGTCTCGTTCAGCCAGTACAGGACCACGTTTGGGAGAAATTTCGAGTCAATGGGTCCAAAGACCTGGAAGCTATTGAAAAAATCGGCCGAGGTTTTAAATCGGTCCAAAGACCTGGAAGCTATTGAAAAAATCGGCCGAGGTTTTAAATCGGTCCAAAGACCTGGAAGCTATTGAAAAAATCGGCCGAGGTTTTCGTGAAAAATGGCTCCATTTCACTAAAATATTCACCAAAAATACAAATTCCACCCGAATCGAATGGGGACTGCTGTGTCTCGTTCAGCCAGTACAGGACCACGTTTGGGAGAAATTTCGAGTCAATCGGTCCAAAGACCTGGAAGCTATTGAAAAAATCGGCCGAGGTTTTAAATCGGTCCAAAGACCTGGAAGCCATTAAAAAAATCGGCCGAGGTTTTCGTGAAAAATGGCTCCATTTCACTAAAATATTCACCAAAAATACAAATTCCACCCGAATCGAATGGGGACTGCTGTGTCTCGTTCAGCCAGTACAGGACCACGTTTGGGAGAAATTTCGAGTCAATCGGTCCAAAGACCTGGAAGCTATTGAAAAAATCGGCCGAGGTTTTCGTGAAAAATGGCTCCATTTCACTAAAATATTCACCAAAAATACAAATTCCACCCGAATCGAATGGGGACTGCTGTGTCTCGTTCAGCCAGTACAGGACCACGTTTGGGAGAAATTTCGAGTCAATCGGTCCAAAGACCTGGAAGCTATTGAAAAAATCGGCCGAGGTTTTCGTGAAAAATGGCTCCATTTCACTAAAATATTCACCAAAAATACAAATTCCACCCGAATCGAATGGGCACTGCTGTGTCTCGTTCAGCCAGTACAGGACCACGTTTGGGAGAAATTTCGGGTCAATCGGTCCAAAGACCTGGAAGCTATTGAAAAAATCGGCCAAGGTTTTCAATCGGTCCAAAGACCTGGAAGCTATTGAAAAAATCGGCAGAGGTTTTCATGAAAAATTGCTGCTTTTCTTTACAATATTCACCAAAAATACAAATTCCACCCGAATCGAATGGGGACTGCTGTGTCTCGTTCAGCCAGTACAGGACCACGTTTGGGAGAAATTTCGAGTCAATCGGTCCAAAGACCTGGAAGCTATTGAAAAAATCGGCCGAGGTTTTAAATCGGTCCAAAGACCTGGAAGCTATTAAAAAAATCGGCCGAGGTTTTCGTGAAAAATGGCTCCATTTCACTAAAATATTCACCAAAAATACAAATTCCACCCGAATCGAATGGGGACTGCTGTGTCTCGTTCAGCCAGTACAAGACCACGTTTGGGAGAAATTTCGAGTCAATCGGTCCAAAGACCTGGAAGCTATTGAAAAAATCGGCCGAGGTTTTCGTGAAAAATGGCTCCATTTCACTAAAATATTCACCAAAAATACAAATTCCACCCAAATCGAATGGCGACTGCTGTGTCTCGTTCAGCCAGTACAGGACCACGTTTGGGAGAAATTTCGAGTCAATCGGTCCAAAGACCTGGAAGCTATTGAAAAAATCGGCCGAGGTTTTAAATCGGTCCAAAGACCTGGAAGCTATTAAAAAAATCGGCCGAGGTTTTCGTGAAAAATGGCTCCATTTCACTAAAATATTCACCAAAAATACAAATTCCACCCGAATCGAATGGGGACTGCTGTGTCTCGTTCAGCCAGTACAGGACCACGTTTGGGAGAAATTTCGAGTCAATGGGTCCAAAGACCTGGAAGCTATTGAAAAAATCGGCCGAGGTTTTCGTGAAAAATGGCTCCATTTCACTAAAATATTCACCAAAAATACAAATTCCACCCAAATCGAATGGCGACTGCTGTGTCTCGTTCAGCCAGTACAGGACCACGTTTGGGAGAAATTTCGAGTCAATCGGTCCAAAGACCTGGAAGCTATTGAAAAAATCGGCCGAGGTTTTAAATCGGTCCAAAGACCTGGAAGCTATTGAAAAAATCGGCCGAGGTTTTCGTGAAAAATGGCTCCATTTCACTAAAATATTCACCAAAAATACAAATTCCACCCGAATCGAATGGGGACTGCTGTGTCTCGTTCAGCCAGTACAGGACCACGTTTGGGAGAAATTTCGAGTCAATCGGTCCAAAGACCTGGAAGCTATTGAAAAAATCGGCCGAGGTTTTAAATCGGTCCAAAGACCTGGAAGCCATTAAAAAAATCGGCCGAGGTTTTCGTGAAAAATGGCTCCATTTCACTAAAATATTCACCAAAAATACAAATTCCACCCGAATCGAATGGGGACTGCTGTGTCTCGTTCAGCCAGTACAGGACCACGTTTGGGAGAAATTTCGAGTCAATCGGTCCAAAGACCTGGAAGCTATTGAAAAAATCGGCCGAGGTTTTCGTGAAAAATGGCTCCATTTCACTAAAATATTCACCAAAAATACAAATTCCACCCGAATCGAATGGGCACTGCTGTGTCTCGTTCAGCCAGTACAGGACCACGTTTGGGAGAAATTTCGGGTCAATCGGTCCAAAGACCTGGAAGCTATTGAAAAAATCGGCCAAGGTTTTCAATCGGTCCAAAGACCTGGAAGCCATTGAAAAAATCGGCAGAGGTTTTCATGAAAAATTGCTGCTTTTCTTTACAATATTCACCAAAAATACAAATTCCACCCGAATCGAATGGGGACTGCTGTGTCTCGTTCAGCCAGTACAGGACCACGTTTGGGAGAAATTTCGAGTCAATCGGTCCAAAGACCTGGAAGCTATTGAAAAAATCGGCCGAGGTTTTAAATCGGTCCAAAGACCTGGAAGCTATTAAAAAAATCGGCCGAGGTTTTCGTGAAAAATGGCTCCATTTCACTAAAATATTCACCAAAAATACAAATTCCACCCGAATCGAATGGGGACTGCTGTGTCTCGTTCAGCCAGTACAGGACCACGTTTGGGAGAAATTTCGAGTCAATGGGTCCAAAGACCTGGAAGCTATTGAAAAAATCGGCCGAGGTTTTCGTGAAAAATGGCTCCATTTCACTAAAATATTCACCAAAAATACAAATTCCACCCAAATCGAATGGCGACTGCTGTGTCTCGTTCAGCCAGTACAGGACCACGTTTGGGAGAAATTTCGAGTCAATGGGTCCAAAGACCTGGAAGCTATTGAAAAAATCGGCCGAGGTTTTAAATCGGTCCAAAGACCTGGAAGCTATTGAAAAAATCGGCCGAGGTTTTAAATCGGTCCAAAGACCTGGAAGCTATTGAAAAAATCGGCCGAGGTTTTCGTGAAAAATGGCTCCATTTCACTAAAATATTCACCAAAAATACAAATTCCACCCGAATCGAATGGGGACTGCTGTGTCTCGTTCAGCCAGTACAGGACCACGTTTGGGAGAAATTTCGAGTCAATCGGTCCAAAGACCTGGAAGCTATTGAAAAAATCGGCCGAGGTTTTAAATCGGTCCAAAGACCTGGAAGCCATTAAAAAAATCGGCCGAGGTTTTCGTGAAAAATGGCTCCATTTCACTAAAATATTCACCAAAAATACAAATTCCACCCGAATCGAATGGGGACTGCTGTGTCTCGTTCAGCCAGTACAGGACCACGTTTGGGAGAAATTTCGAGTCAATCGGTCCAAAGACCTGGAAGCTATTGAAAAAATCGGCCGAGGTTTTCGTGAAAAATGGCTCCATTTCACTAAAATATTCACCAAAAATACAAATTCCACCCGAATCGAATGGGGACTGCTGTGTCTCGTTCAGCCAGTACAGGACCACGTTTGGGAGAAATTTCGAGTCAATCGGTCCAAAGACCTGGAAGCTATTGAAAAAATCGGCCGAGGTTTTCGTGAAAAATGGCTCCATTTCACTAAAATATTCACCAAAAATACAAATTCCACCCGAATCGAATGGGCACTGCTGTGTCTCGTTCAGCCAGTACAGGACCACGTTTGGGAGAAATTTCGGGTCAATCGGTCCAAAGACCTGGAAGCTATTGAAAAAATCGGCCAAGGTTTTCAATCGGTCCAAAGACCTGGAAGCTATTGAAAAAATCGGCAGAGGTTTTCATGAAAAATTGCTGCTTTTCTTTACAATATTCACCAAAAATACAAATTCCACCCGAATCGAATGGGGACTGCTGTGTCTCGTTCAGCCAGTACAGGACCACGTTTGGGAGAAATTTCGAGTCAATCGGTCCAAAGACCTGGAAGCTATTGAAAAAATCGGCCGAGGTTTTAAATCGGTCCAAAGACCTGGAAGCTATTAAAAAAATCGGCCGAGGTTTTCGTGAAAAATGGCTCCATTTCACTAAAATATTCACCAAAAATACAAATTCCACCCGAATCGAATGGGGACTGCTGTGTCTCGTTCAGCCAGTACAAGACCACGTTTGGGAGAAATTTCGAGTCAATCGGTCCAAAGACCTGGAAGCTATTGAAAAAATCGGCCGAGGTTTTCGTGAAAAATGGCTCCATTTCACTAAAATATTCACCAAAAATACAAATTCCACCCAAATCGAATGGCGACTGCTGTGTCTCGTTCAGCCAGTACAGGACCACGTTTGGGAGAAATTTCGAGTCAATCGGTCCAAAGACCTGGAAGCTATTGAAAAAATCGGCCGAGGTTTTAAATCGGTCCAAAGACCTGGAAGCTATTAAAAAAATCGGCCGAGGTTTTCGTGAAAAATGGCTCCATTTCACTAAAATATTCACCAAAAATACAAATTCCACCCGAATCGAATGGGGACTGCTGTGTCTCGTTCAGCCAGTACAGGACCACGTTTGGGAGAAATTTCGAGTCAATGGGTCCAAAGACCTGGAAGCTATTGAAAAAATCGGCCGAGGTTTTCGTGAAAAATGGCTCCATTTCACTAAAATATTCACCAAAAATACAAATTCCACCCAAATCGAATGGCGACTGCTGTGTCTCGTTCAGCCAGTACAGGACCACGTTTGGGAGAAATTTCGAGTCAATCGGTCCAAAGACCTGGAAGCTATTGAAAAAATCGGCCGAGGTTTTAAATCGGTCCAAAGACCTGGAAGCTATTGAAAAAATCGGCCGAGGTTTTCGTGAAAAATGGCTCCATTTCACTAAAATATTCACCAAAAATACAAATTCCACCCGAATCGAATGGGGACTGCTGTGTCTCGTTCAGCCAGTACAGGACCACGTTTGGGAGAAATTTCGAGTCAATCGGTCCAAAGACCTGGAAGCTATTGAAAAAATCGGCCGAGGTTTTAAATCGGTCCAAAGACCTGGAAGCCATTAAAAAAATCGGCCGAGGTTTTCGTGAAAAATGGCTCCATTTCACTAAAATATTCACCAAAAATACAAATTCCACCCGAATCGAATGGGGACTGCTGTGTCTCGTTCAGCCAGTACAGGACCACGTTTGGGAGAAATTTCGAGTCAATCGGTCCAAAGACCTGGAAGCTATTGAAAAAATCGGCCGAGGTTTTAAATCGGTCCAAAGACCTGGAAGCTATTAAAAAAATCGGCCGAGGTTTTCGTGAAAAATGGCTCCATTTCACTAAAATATTCACCAAAAATACAAATTCCACCCGAATCGAATGGGGACTGCTGTGTCTCGTTCAGCCAGTACAGGACCACGTTTGGGAGAAATTTCGAGTCAATGGGTCCAAAGACCTGGAAGCTATTGAAAAAATCGGCCGAGGTTTTCGTGAAAAATGGCTCCATTTCACTAAAATATTCACCAAAAATACAAATTCCACCCGAATGGAATGGGGACTGCTGTGTCTCGTTCAGCCAGTACAGGACCACGTTTGGGAGAAATTTCGGGTCAATCGGTCCAAAGACCTGGAAGCTATTGAAAAAATCGGCCAAGGTTTTCAATCGGTCCAAAGACCTGGAAGCTATTGAAAAAATCGGCAGAGGTTTTCATGAAAAATTGCTGCTTTTCTTTACAATATTCACCAAAAATACAAATTCCACCCGAATCGAATGGGGACTGCTGTGTCTCGTTCAGCCAGTACAGGACCACGTTTGGGAGAAATTTCGAGTCAATCGGTCCAAAGACCTGGAAGCTATTGAAAAAATCGGCCGAGGTTTTAAATCGGTCCAAAGACCTGGAAGCTATTAAAAAAATCGGCCGAGGTTTTCGTGAAAAATGGCTCCATTTCACTAAAATATTCACCAAAAATACAAATTCCACCCGAATCGAATGGGGACTGCTGTGTCTCGTTCAGCCAGTACAGGACCACGTTTGGGAGAAATTTCGAGTCAATGGGTCCAAAGACCTGGAAGCTATTGAAAAAATCGGCCGAGGTTTTCGTGAAAAATGGCTCCATTTCACTAAAATATTCACCAAAAATACAAATTCCACCCGAATGGAATGGGGACTGCTGTGTCTCGTTCAGCCAGTACAGGACCACGTTTGGGAGAAATTTCGGGTCAATCGGTCCAAAGACCTGGAAGCTATTGAAAAAATCGGCCGAGGTTTTCAATCGGTCCAAAGACCTGGAAGCTATTGAAAAAATCGGCCGAGGTTTTCGTGAAAAATGGCTCCATTTCACTAAAATATTCACCAAAAATACAAATTCCACCCGAATCGAATGGGGACTGCTGTGTCTCGTTCAGCCAGTACAGGACCACGTTTGGGAGAAATTTCGAGTCAATCGGTCCAAAGACCTGGAAGCTATTGAAAAAATCGGCCGAGGTTTTAAATCGGTCCAAAGACCTGGAAGCCATTAAAAAAATCGGCCGAGGTTTTCGTGAAAAATGGCTCCATTTCACTAAAATATTCACCAAAAATACAAATTCCACCCGAATCGAATGGGGACTGCTGTGTCTCGTTCAGCCAGTACAGGACCACGTTTGGGAGAAATTTCGAGTCAATCGGTCCAAAGACCTGGAAGCTATTGAAAAAATCGGCCGAGGTTTTAAATCGGTCCAAAGACCTGGAAGCTATTAAAAAAATCGGCCGAGGTTTTCGTGAAAAATGGCTCCATTTCACTAAAATATTCACCAAAAATACAAATTCCACCCGAATCGAATGGGGACTGCTGTGTCTCGTTCAGCCAGTACAGGACCACGTTTGGGAGAAATTTCGAGTCAATGGGTCCAAAGACCTGGAAGCTATTGAAAAAATCGGCCGAGGTTTTCGTGAAAAATGGCTCCATTTCACTAAAATATTCACCAAAAATACAAATTCCACCCGAATGGAATGGGGACTGCTGTGTCTCGTTCAGCCAGTACAGGACCACGTTTGGGAGAAATTTCGGGTCAATCGGTCCAAAGACCTGGAAGCTATTGAAAAAATCGGCCAAGGTTTTCAATCGGTCCAAAGACCTGGAAGCTATTGAAAAAATCGGCAGAGGTTTTCATGAAAAATTGCTGCTTTTCTTTACAATATTCACCAAAAATACAAATTCCACCCGAATCGAATGGGGACTGCTGTGTCTCGTTCAGCCAGTACAGGACCACGTTTGGGAGAAATTTCGAGTCAATCGGTCCAAAGACCTGGAAGCTATTGAAAAAATCGGCCGAGGTTTTAAATCGGTCCAAAGACCTGGAAGCTATTAAAAAAATCGGCCGAGGTTTTCGTGAAAAATGGCTCCATTTCACTAAAATATTCACCAAAAATACAAATTCCACCCGAATCGAATGGGGACTGCTGTGTCTCGTTCAGCCAGTACAGGACCACGTTTGGGAGAAATTTCGAGTCAATGGGTCCAAAGACCTGGAAGCTATTGAAAAAATCGGCCGAGGTTTTCGTGAAAAATGGCTCCATTTCACTAAAATATTCACCAAAAATACAAATTCCACCCGAATGGAATGGGGACTGCTGTGTCTCGTTCAGCCAGTACAGGACCACGTTTGGGAGAAATTTCGGGTCAATCGGTCCAAAGACCTGGAAGCTATTGAAAAAATCGGCCAAGGTTTTCAATCGGTCCAAAGACCTGGAAGCTATTGAAAAAATCGGCAGAGGTTTTCATGAAAAATTGCTGCTTTTCTTTACAATATTCACCAAAAATACAAATTCCACCCGAATCGAATGGGGACTGCTGTGTCTCGTTCAGCCAGTACAGGACCACGTTTGGGAGAAATTTCGAGTCAATCGGTCCAAAGACCTGGAAGCTATTGAAAAAATCGGCCGAGGTTTTAAATCGGTCCAAAGACCTGGAAGCTATTAAAAAAATCGGCCGAGGTTTTCGTGAAAAATGGCTCCATTTCACTAAAATATTCACCAAAAATACAAATTCCACCCAAATCGAATGGCGACTGCTGTGTCTCGTTCAGCCAGTACAGGACCACGTTTGGGAGAAATTTCGAGTCAATCGGTCCAAAGACCTGGAAGCTATTGAAAAAATCGGCCGAGGTTTTAAATCGGTCCAAAGACCTGGAAGCTATTAAAAAAATCGGCCGAGGTTTTCGTGAAAAATGGCTCCATTTCACTAAAATATTCACCAAAAATACAAATTCCACCCGAATCGAATGGGGACTGCTGTGTCTCGTTCAGCCAGTACAGGACCACGTTTGGGAGAAATTTCGAGTCAATCGGTCCAAAGACCTGGAAGCTATTGAAAAAATCGGCCGAGGTTTTCGTGAAAAATGGCTCCATTTCACTAAAATATTCACCAAAAATACAAATTCCACCCGAATCGAATGGGGACTGCTGTGTCTCGTTCAGCCAGTACAGGACCACGTTTGGGAGAAATTTCGAGTCAATCGGTCCAAAGACCTGGAAGCTATTGAAAAAATCGGCCGAGGTTTTCGTGAAAAATGGCTCCATTTCACTAAAATATTCACCAAAAATACAAATTCCACCCGAATCGAATGGGCACTGCTGTGTCTCGTTCAGCCAGTACAGGACCACGTTTGGGAGAAATTTCGGGTCAATCGGTCCAAAGACCTGGAAGCTATTGAAAAAATCGGCCAAGGTTTTCAATCGGTCCAAAGACCTGGAAGCTATTGAAAAAATCGGCAGAGGTTTTCATGAAAAATTGCTGCTTTTCTTTACAATATTCACCCAAAATACAAATTCCACCCGAATCGAATGGGGACTGCTGTGTCTCGTTCAGCCAGTACAGGACCACGTTTGGGAGAAATTTCGAGTCAATCGGTCCAAAGACCTGGAAGCTATTGAAAAAATCGGCCGAGGTTTTAAATCGGTCCAAAGACCTGGAAGCTATTAAAAAAATCGGCCGAGGTTTTCGTGAAAAATGGCTCCATTTCACTAAAATATTCACCAAAAATACAAATTCCACCCAAATCGAATGGCGACTGCTGTGTCTCGTTCAGCCAGTACAGGACCACGTTTGGGAGAAATTTCGAGTCAATCGGTCCAAAGACCTGGAAGCTATTGAAAAAATCGGCCGAGGTTTTAAATCGGTCCAAAGACCTGGAAGCTATTAAAAAAATCGGCCGAGGTTTTCGTGAAAAATGGCTCCATTTCACTAAAATATTCACCAAAAATACAAATTCCACCCGAATCGAATGGGGACTGCTGTGTCTCGTTCAGCCAGTACAAGACCACGTTTGGGAGAAATTTCGAGTCAATCGGTCCAAAGACCTGGAAGCTATTGAAAAAATCGGCCGAGGTTTTCGTGAAAAATGGCTCCATTTCACTAAAATATTCACCAAAAATACAAATTCCACCCAAATCGAATGGCGACTGCTGTGTCTCGTTCAGCCAGTACAGGACCACGTTTGGGAGAAATTTCGAGTCAATCGGTCCAAAGACCTGGAAGCTATTGAAAAAATCGGCCGAGGTTTTCGTGAAAAATGGCTCCATTTCACTAAAATATTCACCAAAAATACAAATTCCACCCGAATCGAATGGGGACTGCTGTGTCTCGTTCAGCCAGTACAGGACCACGTTTGGGAGAAATTTCGAGTCAATCGGTCCAAAGACCTGGAAGCTATTGAAAAAATCGGCAGAGGTTTTCATGAAAAATTGCTGCTTTTCTTTACAATATTCACCAAAAATACAAATTCCACCCGAATCGAATGGGGACTGCTGTGTCTCGTTCAGCCAGTACAGGACCACGTTTGGGAGAAATTTCGAGTCAATCGGTCCAAAGACCTGGAAGCTATTGAAAAAATCGGCCGAGGTTTTAAATCGGTCCAAAGACCTGGAAGCTATTAAAAAAATCGGCCGAGGTTTTCGTGAAAAATGGCTCCATTTCACTAAAATAT
This sequence comes from Pagrus pagrus, assembly GCF_965226575.1. NCBI lineage: Eukaryota > Metazoa > Chordata > Actinopteri > Spariformes > Sparidae > Pagrus > Pagrus pagrus. The sequence continues at coordinate 29,789,014 of NC_140185.1, read as the reverse complement.
TCACCAAAAATACAAATTCCACCCGAATCGAATGGGGACTGCTGTGTCTCGTTCAGCCAGTACAAGACCACGTTTGGGAGAAATTTCGAGTCAATCGGTCAAAAGACCTGGAAGCTATTGAAAAAATCGGCCGAGGTTTTCGTGAAAAATGGCTCCATTTCACTAAAATATTCACCAAAAATACAAATTCCACCCAAATCGAATGGCGACTGCTGTGTCTCGTTCAGCCAGTACAGGACCACGTTTGGGAGAAATTTCGAGTCAATGGGTCCAAAGACCTGGAAGCTATTGAAAAAATCGGCCGAGGTTTTAAATCGGTCCAAAGACCTGGAAGCTATTGAAAAAATCGGCCGAGGTTTTCGTGAAAAATGGCTCCATTTCACTAAAATATTCACCAAAAATACAAATTCCACCCGAATCGAATGGGTACTGCTGTGTCTCGTTCAGCCAGTACAGGACCACGTTTGGGAGAAATTTCGAGTCAATCGGTCCAAAGACCTGTAAGCTATTGAAAAAATCGGCCGAGGTTTTAAATCGGTCCAAAGACCTGGAAGCCATTAAAAAAATCGGCCGAGGTTTTCGTGAAAAATGGCTCCATTTCACTAAAATATTCACCAAAAATACAAATTCCACCCAAATCGAATGGCGACTGCTGTGTCTCGTTCAGCCAGTACAGGACCACGTTTGGGAGAAATTTCGAGTCAATGGGTCCAAAGACCTGGAAGCTATTGAAAAAATCGGCCGAGGTTTTCGTGAAAAATGGCTCCATTTCACTAAAATATTCACCAAAAATACAAATTCCACCCGAATGGAATGGGGACTGCTGTGTCTCGTTCAGCCAGTACAGGACCACGTTTGGGAGAAATTTCGGGTCAATCGGTCCAAAGACCTGGAAGCTATTGAAAAAATCGGCCAAGGTTTTCAATCGGTCCAAAGACCTGGAAGCTATTGAAAAAATCGGCAGAGGTTTTCATGAAAAATTGCTGCTTTTCTTTACAATATTCACCAAAAATACAAATTCCACCCGAATCGAATGGGGACTGCTGTGTCTCGTTCAGCCAGTACAGGACCACGTTTGGGAGAAATTTCGAGTCAATCGGTCCAAAGACCTGGAAGCTATTGAAAAAATCGGCCGAGGTTTTAAATCGGTCCAAAGACCTGGAAGCTATTAAAAAAATCGGCCGAGGTTTTCGTGAAAAATGGCTCCATTTCACTAAAATATTCACCAAAAATACAAATTCCACCCAAATCGAATGGCGACTGCTGTGTCTCGTTCAGCCAGTACAGGACCACGTTTGGGAGAAATTTCGAGTCAATCGGTCCAAAGACCTGGAAGCTATTGAAAAAATCGGCCGAGGTTTTAAATCGGTCCAAAGACCTGGAAGCTATTAAAAAAATCGGCCGAGGTTTTCGTGAAAAATGGCTCCATTTCACTAAAATATTCACCAAAAATACAAATTCCACCCGAATCGAATGGGGACTGCTGTGTCTCGTTCAGCCAGTACAGGACCACGTTTGGGAGAAATTTCGAGTCAATCGGTCCAAAGACCTGGAAGCTATTGAAAAAATCGGCCGAGGTTTTCGTGAAAAATGGCTCCATTTCACTAAAATATTCACCAAAAATACAAATTCCACCCGAATCGAATGGGGACTGCTGTGTCTCGTTCAGCCAGTACAGGACCACGTTTGGGAGAAATTTCGAGTCAATCGGTCCAAAGACCTGGAAGCTATTGAAAAAATCGGCCGAGGTTTTCGTGAAAAATGGCTCCATTTCACTAAAATATTCACCAAAAATACAAATTCCACCCGAATCGAATGGGCACTGCTGTGTCTCGTTCAGCCAGTACAGGACCACGTTTGGGAGAAATTTCGGGTCAATCGGTCCAAAGACCTGGAAGCTATTGAAAAAATCGGCCAAGGTTTTCAATCGGTCCAAAGACCTGGAAGCTATTGAAAAAATCGGCAGAGGTTTTCATGAAAAATTGCTGCTTTTCTTTACAATATTCACCCAAAATACAAATTCCACCCGAATCGAATGGGGACTGCTGTGTCTCGTTCAGCCAGTACAGGACCACGTTTGGGAGAAATTTCGAGTCAATCGGTCCAAAGACCTGGAAGCTATTGAAAAAATCGGCCGAGGTTTTAAATCGGTCCAAAGACCTGGAAGCTATTAAAAAAATCGGCCGAGGTTTTCGTGAAAAATGGCTCCATTTCACTAAAATATTCACCAAAAATACAAATTCCACCCAAATCGAATGGCGACTGCTGTGTCTCGTTCAGCCAGTACAGGACCACGTTTGGGAGAAATTTCGAGTCAATCGGTCCAAAGACCTGGAAGCTATTGAAAAAATCGGCCGAGGTTTTAAATCGGTCCAAAGACCTGGAAGCTATTAAAAAAATCGGCCGAGGTTTTCGTGAAAAATGGCTCCATTTCACTAAAATATTCACCAAAAATACAAATTCCACCCGAATCGAATGGGGACTGCTGTGTCTCGTTCAGCCAGTACAAGACCACGTTTGGGAGAAATTTCGAGTCAATCGGTCCAAAGACCTGGAAGCTATTGAAAAAATCGGCCGAGGTTTTCGTGAAAAATGGCTCCATTTCACTAAAATATTCACCAAAAATACAAATTCCACCCAAATCGAATGGCGACTGCTGTGTCTCGTTCAGCCAGTACAGGACCACGTTTGGGAGAAATTTCGAGTCAATCGGTCCAAAGACCTGGAAGCTATTGAAAAAATCGGCCGAGGTTTTCGTGAAAAATGGCTCCATTTCACTAAAATATTCACCAAAAATACAAATTCCACCCGAATCGAATGGGGACTGCTGTGTCTCGTTCAGCCAGTACAGGACCACGTTTGGGAGAAATTTCGAGTCAATCGGTCCAAAGACCTGGAAGCTATTGAAAAAATCGGCAGAGGTTTTCATGAAAAATTGCTGCTTTTCTTTACAATATTCACCAAAAATACAAATTCCACCCGAATCGAATGGGGACTGCTGTGTCTCGTTCAGCCAGTACAGGACCACGTTTGGGAGAAATTTCGAGTCAATCGGTCCAAAGACCTGGAAGCTATTGAAAAAATCGGCCGAGGTTTTCGTGAAAAATGGCTCCATTTCACTAAAATATTCACCAAAAATACAAATTCCACCCGAATCGAATGGGGACTGCTGTGTCTCGTTCAGCCAGTACAGGACCACGTTTGGGAGAAATTTCGAGTCAATCGGTCCAAAGACCTGGAAGCTATTGAAAAAATCGGCCGAGGTTTTCGTGAAAAATGGCTCCATTTCACTAAAATATTCACCAAAAATACAAATTCCACCCGAATCGAATGGGCACTGCTGTGTCTCGTTCAGCCAGTACAGGACCACGTTTGGGAGAAATTTCGGGTCAATCGGTCCAAAGACCTGGAAGCTATTGAAAAAATCGGCCAAGGTTTTCAATCGGTCCAAAGACCTGGAAGCTATTGAAAAAATCGGCAGAGGTTTTCATGAAAAATTGCTGCTTTTCTTTACAATATTCACCCAAAATACAAATTCCACCCGAATCGAATGGGGACTGCTGTGTCTCGTTCAGCCAGTACAGGACCACGTTTGGGAGAAATTTCGAGTCAATCGGTCCAAAGACCTGGAAGCTATTGAAAAAATCGGCCGAGGTTTTAAATCGGTCCAAAGACCTGGAAGCTATTAAAAAAATCGGCCGAGGTTTTCGTGAAAAATGGCTCCATTTCACTAAAATATTCACCAAAAATACAAATTCCACCCAAATCGAATGGCGACTGCTGTGTCTCGTTCAGCCAGTACAGGACCACGTTTGGGAGAAATTTCGAGTCAATCGGTCCAAAGACCTGGAAGCTATTGAAAAAATCGGCCGAGGTTTTAAATCGGTCCAAAGACCTGGAAGCTATTAAAAAAATCGGCCGAGGTTTTCGTGAAAAATGGCTCCATTTCACTAAAATATTCACCAAAAATACAAATTCCACCCGAATCGAATGGGGACTGCTGTGTCTCGTTCAGCCAGTACAAGACCACGTTTGGGAGAAATTTCGAGTCAATCGGTCCAAAGACCTGGAAGCTATTGAAAAAATCGGCCGAGGTTTTCGTGAAAAATGGCTCCATTTCACTAAAATATTCACCAAAAATACAAATTCCACCCAAATCGAATGGCGACTGCTGTGTCTCGTTCAGCCAGTACAGGACCACGTTTGGGAGAAATTTCGAGTCAATCGGTCCAAAGACCTGGAAGCTATTGAAAAAATCGGCCGAGGTTTTCGTGAAAAATGGCTCCATTTCACTAAAATATTCACCAAAAATACAAATTCCACCCGAATCGAATGGGGACTGCTGTGTCTCGTTCAGCCAGTACAGGACCACGTTTGGGAGAAATTTCGAGTCAATCGGTCCAAAGACCTGGAAGCTATTGAAAAAATCGGCCGAGGTTTTCGTGAAAAATGGCTCCATTTCACTAAAATATTCACCAAAAATACAAATTCCACCCGAATCGAATGGGCACTGCTGTGTCTCGTTCAGCCAGTACAGGACCACGTTTGGGAGAAATTTCGGGTCAATCGGTCCAAAGACCTGGAAGCTATTGAAAAAATCGGCCAAGGTTTTCAATTGGTCCAAAGACCTGGAAGCTATTGAAAAAATCGGCAGAGGTTTTCATGAAAAATTGCTGCTTTTCTTTACAATATTCACCCAAAATACAAATTCCACCCGAATCGAATGGGGACTGCTGTGTCTCGTTCAGCCAGTACAGGACCACGTTTGGGAGAAATTTCGAGTCAATCGGTCCAAAGACCTGGAAGCTATTGAAAAAATCGGCCGAGGTTTTAAATCGGTCCAAAGACCTGGAAGCTATTAAAAAAATCGGCCGAGGTTTTCGTGAAAAATGGCTCCATTTCACTAAAATATTCACCAAAAATACAAATTCCACCCAAATCGAATGGCGACTGCTGTGTCTCGTTCAGCCAGTACAGGACCACGTTTGGGAGAAATTTCGAGTCAATCGGTCCAAAGACCTGGAAGCTATTGAAAAAATCGGCCGAGGTTTTAAATCGGTCCAAAGACCTGGAAGCTATTAAAAAAATCGGCCGAGGTTTTCGTGAAAAATGGCTCCATTTCACTAAAATATTCACCAAAAATACAAATTCCACCCGAATCGAATGGGGACTGCTGTGTCTCGTTCAGCCAGTACAAGACCACGTTTGGGAGAAATTTCGAGTGAATCGGTCCAAAGACCTGGAAGCTATTGAAAAAATCGGCCGAGGTTTTCGTGAAAAATGGCTCCATTTCACTAAAATATTCACCAAAAATACAAATTCCACCCAAATCGAATGGGCACTGCTGTGTCTCGTTCAGCCAGTACAGGACCACGTTTGGGAGAAATTTCGAGTCAATCGGTCCAAAGACCTGGAAGCTATTGAAAAAATCGGCCGAGGTTTTCGTGAAAAATGGCTCCATTTCACTAAAATATTCACCAAAAATACAAATTCCACCCGAATCGAATGGGGACTGCTGTGTCTCGTTCAGCCAGTACAGGACCACGTTTGGGAGAAATTTCGAGTCAATCGGTCCAAAGACCTGGAAGCTATTGAAAAAATCGGCCGAGGTTTTCGTGAAAAATGGCTCCATTTCACTAAAATATTCACCAAAAATACAAATTCCACCCGAATCGAATGGGCACTGCTGTGTCTCGTTCAGCCAGTACAGGACCACGTTTGGGAGAAATTTCGGGTCAATCGGTCCAAAGACCTGGAAGCTATTGAAAAAATCGGCCAAGGTTTTCAATCGGTCCAAAGACCTGGAAGCTATTGAAAAAATCGGCAGAGGTTTTCATGAAAAATTGCTGCTTTTCTTTACAATATTCACCAAAAATACAAATTCCACCCGAATCGAATGGGGACTGCTGTGTCTCGTTCAGCCAGTACAGGACCACGTTTGGGAGAAATTTCGAGTCAATCGGTCCAAAGACCTGGAAGCTATTGAAAAAATCGGCCGAGGTTTTAAATCGGTCCAAAGACCTGGAAGCTATTAAAAAAATCGGCCGAGGTTTTCGTGAAAAATGGCTCCATTTCACTAAAATATTCACCAAAAATACAAATTCCACCCGAATCGAATGGGGACTGCTGTGTCTCGTTCAGCCAGTACAGGACCACGTTTGGGAGAAATTTCGAGTCAATGGGTCCAAAGACCTGGAAGCTATTGAAAAAATCGGCCGAGGTTTTCGTGAAAAATGGCTCCATTTCACTAAAATATTCACCAAAAATACAAATTCCACCCAAATCGAATGGCGACTGCTGTGTCTCGTTCAGCCAGTACAGGACCACGTTTGGGAGAAATTTCGAGTCAATCGGTCCAAAGACCTGGAAGCTATTGAAAAAATCGGCCGAGGTTTTCGTGAAAAATGGCTCCATTTCACTAAAATATTCACCAAAAATACAAATTCCACCCAAATCGAATGGGCACTGCTGTGTCTCGTTCAGCCAGTACAGGACCACGTTTGGGAGAAATTTCGAGTCAATCGGTCCAAAGACCTGGAAGCTATTGAAAAAATCGGCCGAGGTTTTCGTGAAAAATGGCTCCATTTCACTAAAATATTCACCAAAAATACAAATTCCACCCGAATCGAATGGGGACTGCCGTGTCTCGTTCAGCCAGTACAGGACCACGTTTGGGAGAAATTTCGAGTCAATCGGTCCAAAGACCTGGAAGCTATTGAAAAAATCGGCCGAGGTTTTCGTGAAAAATGGCTCCATTTCACTAAAATATTCACCAAAAATACAAATTCCACCCGAATCGAATGGGCACTGCTGTGTCTCGTTCAGCCAGTACAGGACCACGTTTGGGAGAAATTTCGGGTCAATCGGTCCAAAGACCTGGAAGCTATTGAAAAAATCGGCCAAGGTTTTCAATCGGTCCAAAGACCTGGAAGCTATTGAAAAAATCGGCAGAGGTTTTCATGAAAAATTGCTGCTTTTCTTTACAATATTCACCAAAAATACAAATTCCACCCGAATCGAATGGGGACTGCTGTGTCTCGTTCAGCCAGTACAGGACCACGTTTGGGAGAAATTTCGAGTCAATCGGTCCAAAGACCTGGAAGCTATTGAAAAAATCGGCCGAGGTTTTAAATCGGTCCAAAGACCTGGAAGCTATTAAAAAAATCGGCCGAGGTTTTCGTGAAAAATGGCTCCATTTCACTAAAATATTCACCAAAAATACAAATTCCACCCGAATCGAATGGGGACTGCTGTGTCTCGTTCAGCCAGTACAAGACCACGTTTGGGAGAAATTTCGAGTCAATCGGTCAAAAGACCTGGAAGCTATTGAAAAAATCGGCCGAGGTTTTCGTGAAAAATGGCTCCATTTCACTAAAATATTCACCAAAAATACAAATTCCACCCAAATCGAATGGCGACTGCTGTGTCTCGTTCAGCCAGTACAGGACCACGTTTGGGAGAAATTTCGAGTCAATGGGTCCAAAGACCTGGAAGCTATTGAAAAAATCGGCCGAGGTTTTAAATCGGTCCAAAGACCTGGAAGCTATTGAAAAAATCGGCCGAGGTTTTCGTGAAAAATGGCTCCATTTCACTAAAATATTCACCAAAAATACAAATTCCACCCGAATCGAATGGGTACTGCTGTGTCTCGTTCAGCCAGTACAGGACCACGTTTGGGAGAAATTTCGAGTCAATCGGTCCAAAGACCTGTAAGCTATTGAAAAAATCGGCCGAGGTTTTAAATCGGTCCAAAGACCTGGAAGCCATTAAAAAAATCGGCCGAGGTTTTCGTGAAAAATGGCTCCATTTCACTAAAATATTCACCAAAAATACAAATTCCACCCAAATCGAATGGCGACTGCTGTGTCTCGTTCAGCCAGTACAGGACCACGTTTGGGAGAAATTTCGAGTCAATCGGTCCAAAGACCTGGAAGCTATTGAAAAAATCGGCCGAGGTTTTCGTGAAAAATGGCTCCATTTCACTAAAATATTCACCAAAAATACAAATTCCACCCGAATCGAATGGGCACTGCTGTGTCTCGTTCAGCCAGTACAGGACCACGTTTGGGAGAAATTTCGGGTCAATCGGTCCAAAGACCTGGAAGCTATTGAAAAAATCGGCCAAGGTTTTCAATCGGTCCAAAGACCTGGAAGCTATTGAAAAAATCGGCAGAGGTTTTCATGAAAAATTGCTGCTTTTCTTTACAATATTCACCCAAAATACAAATTCCACCCGAATCGAATGGGGACTGCTGTGTCTCGTTCAGCCAGTACAGGACCACGTTTGGGAGAAATTTCGAGTCAATCGGTCCAAAGACCTGGAAGCTATTGAAAAAATCGGCCGAGGTTTTAAATCGGTCCAAAGACCTGGAAGCTATTAAAAAAATCGGCCGAGGTTTTCGTGAAAAATGGCTCCATTTCACTAAAATATTCACCAAAAATACAAATTCCACCCAAATCGAATGGCGACTGCTGTGTCTCGTTCAGCCAGTACAGGACCACGTTTGGGAGAAATTTCGAGTCAATCGGTCCAAAGACCTGGAAGCTATTGAAAAAATCGGCCGAGGTTTTAAATCGGTCCAAAGACCTGGAAGCTATTAAAAAAATCGGCCGAGGTTTTCGTGAAAAATGGCTCCATTTCACTAAAATATTCACCAAAAATACAAATTCCACCCGAATCGAATGGGGACTGCTGTGTCTCGTTCAGCCAGTACAAGACCACGTTTGGGAGAAATTTCGAGTCAATCGGTCCAAAGACCTGGAAGCTATTGAAAAAATCGGCCGAGGTTTTCGTGAAAAATGGCTCCATTTCACTAAAATATTCACCAAAAATACAAATTCCACCCAAATCGAATGGGCACTGCTGTGTCTCGTTCAGCCAGTACAGGACCACGTTTGGGAGAAATTTCGAGTCAATCGGTCCAAAGACCTGGAAGCTATTGAAAAAATCGGCCGAGGTTTTCGTGAAAAATGGCTCCATTTCACTAAAATATTCACCAAAAATACAAATTCCACCCGAATCGAATGGGCACTGCTGTGTCTCGTTCAGCCAGTACAGGACCACGTTTGGGAGAAATTTCGGGTCAATCGGTCCAAAGACCTGGAAGCTATTGAAAAAATCGGCCAAGGTTTTCAATCGGTCCAAAGACCTGGAAGCTATTGAAAAAATCGGCAGAGGTTTTCATGAAAAATTGCTGCTTTTCTTTACAATATTCACCAAAAATACAAATTCCACCCGAATCGAATGGGGACTGCTGTGTCTCGTTCAGCCAGTACAGGACCACGTTTGGGAGAAATTTCGAGTCAATCGGTCCAAAGACCTGGAAGCTATTGAAAAAATCGGCCGAGGTTTTAAATCGGTCCAAAGACCTGGAAGCTATTAAAAAAATCGGCCGAGGTTTTCGTGAAAAATGGCTCCATTTCACTAAAATATTCACCAAAAATACAAATTCCACCCGAATCGAATGGGGACTGCTGTGTCTCGTTCAGCCAGTACAGGACCACGTTTGGGAGAAATTTCGAGTCAATGGGTCCAAAGACCTGGAAGCTATTGAAAAAATCGGCCGAGGTTTTCGTGAAAAATGGCTCCATTTCACTAAAATATTCACCAAAAATACAAATTCCACCCAAATCGAATGGCGACTGCTGTGTCTCGTTCAGCCAGTACAGGACCACGTTTGGGAGAAATTTCGAGTCAATCGGTCCAAAGACCTGGAAGCTATTGAAAAAATCGGCCGAGGTTTTCGTGAAAAATGGCTCCATTTCACTAAAATATTCACCAAAAATACAAATTCCACCCAAATCGAATGGGCACTGCTGTGTCTCGTTCAGCCAGTACAGGACCACGTTTGGGAGAAATTTCGAGTCAATCGGTCCAAAGACCTGGAAGCTATTGAAAAAATCGGCCGAGGTTTTCGTGAAAAATGGCTCCATTTCACTAAAATATTCACCAAAAATACAAATTCCACCCGAATCGAATGGGGACTGCCGTGTCTCGTTCAGCCAGTACAGGACCACGTTTGGGAGAAATTTCGAGTCAATCGGTCCAAAGACCTGGAAGCTATTGAAAAAATCGGCCGAGGTTTTCGTGAAAAATGGCTCCATTTCACTAAAATATTCACCAAAAATACAAATTCCACCCGAATCGAATGGGCACTGCTGTGTCTCGTTCAGCCAGTACAGGACCACGTTTGGGAGAAATTTCGGGTCAATCGGTCCAAAGACCTGGAAGCTATTGAAAAAATCGGCCAAGGTTTTCAATCGGTCCAAAGACCTGGAAGCTATTGAAAAAATCGGCAGAGGTTTTCATGAAAAATTGCTGCTTTTCTTTACAATATTCACCAAAAATACAAATTCCACCCGAATCGAATGGGGACTGCTGTGTCTCGTTCAGCCAGTACAGGACCACGTTTGGGAGAAATTTCGAGTCAATCGGTCCAAAGACCTGGAAGCTATTGAAAAAATCGGCCGAGGTTTTAAATCGGTCCAAAGACCTGGAAGCTATTAAAAAAATCGGCCGAGGTTTTCGTGAAAAATGGCTCCATTTCACTAAAATATTCACCAAAAATACAAATTCCACCCGAATCGAATGGGGACTGCTGTGTCTCGTTCAGCCAGTACAGGACCACGTTTGGGAGAAATTTCGAGTCAATGGGTCCAAAGACCTGGAAGCTATTAAAAAAATCGGCCGAGGTTTTCGTGAAAAATGGCTCCATTTCACTAAAATATTCACCAAAAATACAAATTCCACCCAAATCGAATGGCGACTGCTGTGTCTCGTTCAGCCAGTACAGGACCACGTTTGGGAGAAATTTCGAGTCAATCGGTCCAAAGACCTGGAAGCTATTGAAAAAATCGGCCGAGGTTTTAAATCGGTCCAAAGACCTGGAAGCTATTGAAAAAATCGGCCGAGGTTTTCGTGAAAAATGGCTCCATTTCACTAAAATATTCACCAAAAATACAAATTCCACCCGAATCGAATGCGGACTGCTGTGTCTCATTCAGCCAGTACAAGACCACGTTTGGGAGAAATTTCGAGTCAATCGGTCCAAAGACCTGGAAGCTACTGAAAAAATCGGCCGAGGTTTTCGTGAAAAATGGCTCCATTTCACTAAAATATTCACCAAAAATACAAATTCCACCCAAATCGAATGGCGACTGCTGTGTCTCGTTCAGCCAGTACAGGACCACGTTTGGGAGAAATTTCGAGTCAATCGGTCCAAAGACCTGGAAGCTATTGAAAAAATCGGCCGAGGTTTTCGTGAAAAATGGCTCCATTTCACTAAAATATTCACCAAAAATACAAATTCCACCCGAATCGAATGGGGACTGCTGTGTCTCGTTCAGCCAGTACAGGACCACGTTTGGGAGAAATTTCGAGTCAATCGGTCCAAAGACCTGGAAGCTATTGAAAAAATCGGCCGAGGTTTTCGTGAAAAATGGCTCCATTTCACTAAAATATTCACCAAAAATACAAATTCCACCCGAATCGAATGGGCACTGCTGTGTCTCGTTCAGCCAGTACAGGACCACGTTTGGGAGAAATTTCGGGTCAATCGGTCCAAAGACCTGGAAGCTATTGAAAAAATCGGCCAAGGTTTTCAATCGGTCCAAAGACCTGGAAGCTATTGAAAAAATCGGCAGAGGTTTTCATGAAAAATTGCTGCTTTTCTTTACAATATTCACCAAAAATACAAATTCCACCCGAATCGAATGGGGACTGCTGTGTCTCGTTCAGCCAGTACAGGACCACGTTTGGGAGAAATTTCGAGTCAATCGGTCCAAAGACCTGGAAGCTATTGAAAAAATCGGCCGAGGTTTTAAATCGGTCCAAAGACCTGGAAGCTATTAAAAAAATCGGCCGAGGTTTTCGTGAAAAATGGCTCCATTTCACTAAAATATTCACCAAAAATACAAATTCCACCCGAATCGAATGGGGACTGCTGTGTCTCGTTCAGCCAGTACAAGACCACGTTTGGGAGAAATTTCGAGTCAATCGGTCAAAAGACCTGGAAGCTATTGAAAAAATCGGCCGAGGTTTTCGTGAAAAATGGCTCCATTTCACTAAAATATTCACCAAAAATACAAATTCCACCCAAATCGAATGGCGACTGCTGTGTCTCGTTCAGCCAGTACAGGACCACGTTTGGGAGAAATTTCGAGTCAATGGGTCCAAAGACCTGGAAGCTATTGAAAAAATCGGCCGAGGTTTTAAATCGGTCCAAAGACCTGGAAGCTATTGAAAAAATCGGCCGAGGTTTTCGTGAAAAATGGCTCCATTTCACTAAAATATTCACCAAAAATACAAATTCCACCCGAATCGAATGGGTACTGCTGTGTCTCGTTCAGCCAGTACAGGACCACGTTTGGGAGAAATTTCGAGTCAATCGGTCCAAAGACCTGTAAGCTATTGAAAAAATCGGCCGAGGTTTTAAATCGGTCCAAAGACCTGGAAGCCATTAAAAAAATCGGCCGAGGTTTTCGTGAAAAATGGCTCCATTTCACTAAAATATTCACCAAAAATACAAATTCCACCCGAATCGAATGGGCACTGCTGTGTCTCGTTCAGCCAGTACAGGACCACGTTTGGGAGAAATTTCGGGTCAATCGGTCCAAAGACCTGGAAGCTATTGAAAAAATCGGCCAAGGTTTTCAATCGGTCCAAAGACCTGGAAGCTATTGAAAAAATCGGCAGAGGTTTTCATGAAAAATTGCTGCTTTTCTTTACAATATTCACCAAAAATACAAATTCCACCCGAATCGAATGGGGACTGCTGTGTCTCGTTCAGCCAGTACAGGACCACGTTTGGGAGAAATTTCGAGTCAATCGGTCCAAAGACCTGGAAGCTATTGAAAAAATCGGCCGAGGTTTTAAATCGGTCCAAAGACCTGGAAGCTATTAAAAAAATCGGCCGAGGTTTTCGTGAAAAATGGCTCCATTTCACTAAAATATTCACCAAAAATACAAATTCCACCCGAATCGAATGGGGACTGCTGTGTCTCGTTCAGCCAGTACAAGACCACGTTTGGGAGAAATTTCGAGTCAATCGGTCAAAAGACCTGGAAGCTATTGAAAAAATCGGCCGAGGTTTTCGTGAAAAATGGCTCCATTTCACTAAAATATTCACCAAAAATACAAATTCCACCCAAATCGAATGGCGACTGCTGTGTCTCGTTCAGCCAGTACAGGACCACGTTTGGGAGAAATTTCGAGTCAATGGGTCCAAAGACCTGGAAGCTATTGAAAAAATCGGCCGAGGTTTTAAATCGGTCCAAAGACCTGGAAGCTATTGAAAAAATCGGCCGAGGTTTTCGTGAAAAATGGCTCCATTTCACTAAAATATTCACCAAAAATACAAATTCCACCCGAATCGAATGGGTACTGCTGTGTCTCGTTCAGCCAGTACAGGACCACGTTTGGGAGAAATTTCGAGTCAATCGGTCCAAAGACCTGTAAGCTATTGAAAAAATCGGCCGAGGTTTTAAATCGGTCCAAAGACCTGGAAGCCATTAAAAAAATCGGCCGAGGTTTTCGTGAAAAATGGCTCCATTTCACTAAAATATTCACCAAAAATACAAATTCCACCCGAATCGAATGGGCACTGCTGTGTCTCGTTCAGCCAGTACAGGACCACGTTTGGGAGAAATTTCGGGTCAATCGGTCCAAAGACCTGGAAGCTATTGAAAAAATCGGCCAAGGTTTTCAATCGGTCCAAAGACCTGGAAGCTATTGAAAAAATCGGCAGAGGTTTTCATGAAAAATTGCTGCTTTTCTTTACAATATTCACCAAAAATACAAATTCCACCCGAATCGAATGGGGACTGCTGTGTCTCGTTCAGCCAGTACAGGACCACGTTTGGGAGAAATTTCGAGTCAATCGGTCCAAAGACCTGGAAGCTATTGAAAAAATCGGCCGAGGTTTTAAATCGGTCCAAAGACCTGGAAGCTATTAAAAAAATCGGCCGAGGTTTTCGTGAAAAATGGCTCCATTTCACTAAAATATTCACCAAAAATACAAATTCCACCCGAATCGAATGGGGACTGCTGTGTCTCGTTCAGCCAGTACAAGACCACGTTTGGGAGAAATTTCGAGTCAATCGGTCCAAAGACCTGGAAGCTATTGAAAAAATCGGCCGAGGTTTTCGTGAAAAATGGCTCCATTTCACTAAAATATTCACCAAAAATACAAATTCCACCCAAATCGAATGGCGACTGCTGTGTCTCGTTCAGCCAGTACAGGACCACGTTTGGGAGAAATTTCGAGTCAATCGGACCAAAGACCTGGAAGCTATTGAAAAAATCGGCCGAGGTTTTCGTGAAAAATGGCTCCATTTCACTAAAATATTCACCAAAAATACAAATTCCACCCGAATCGAATGGGGACTGCTGTGTCTCGTTCAGCCAGTACAGGACCACGTTTGGGAGAAATTTCGAGTCAATCGGTCCAAAGACCTGGAAGCTATTGAAAAAATCGGCCGAGGTTTTCGTGAAAAATGGCTCCATTTCACTAAAATATTCACCAAAAATACAAATTCCACCCGAATCGAATGGGCACTGCTGTGTCTCGTTCAGCCAGTACAGGACCACGTTTGGGAGAAATTTCGGGTCAATCGGTCCAAAGACCTGGAAGCTATTGAAAAAATCGGCCAAGGTTTTCAATCGGTCCAAAGACCTGGAAGCTATTGAAAAAATCGGCCGAGGTTTTCGTGAAAAATGGCTCCATTTCACTAAAATATTCAGCAAAAATACAAATTCCACCCGAATCGAATGGGGACTGCTGTGTCTCGTTCAGCCAGTACAGGACCACGTTTGGGAGAAATTTCGAGTCAATCGGTCCAAAGACCTGGAAGCTATTGAAAAAATCGGCCGAGGTTTTCGTGAAAAATGGCTCCATTTCACTAAAATATTCACCAAAAATACAAATTCCACCCGAATCGAATGGGCACTGCTGTGTCTCGTTCAGCCAGTACAGGACCACGTTTGGGAGAAATTTCGGGTCAATCGGTCCAAAGACCTGGAAGCTATTGAAAAAATCGGCAGAGGTTTTCATGAAAAATTGCTGCTTTTCTTTACAATATTCACCAAAAATACAAATTCCACCCGAATCGAATGGGGACTGCTGTGTCTCGTTCAGCCAGTACAGGACCACGTTTGGGAGAAATTTCGAGTCAATCGGTGCAAAGACCTGGAAGCTATTGAAAAAATCGGCCGAGGTTTTAAATCGGTCCAAAGACCTGGAAGCTATTAAAAAAATCAGCCGAGGTTTTCGTGAAAAATGGCTCCATTTCACTAAAATATTCACCAAAAATACAAATTCCACCCGAATCGAATGGGGACTGCTGTGTCTCGTTCAGCCAGTACAGGACCACGTTTGGGAGAAATTTCGAGTCAATGGGTCCAAAGACCTGGAAGCTATTGAAAAAATCGGCCGAGGTTTTCGTGAAAAATGGCTCCATTTCACTAAAATATTCACCAAAAATACAAATTCCACCCAAATCGAATGGCGACTGCTGTGTCTCGTTCAGCCAGTACAGGACCACGTTTGGGAGAAATTTCGAGTCAATCGGTCCAAAGACCTGGAAGCTATTGAAAAAATCGGCCGAGGTTTTAAATCGGTCCAAAGACCTGGAAGCTATTGAAAAAATCGGCCGAGGTTTTCGTGAAAAATGGCTCCATTTCACTAAAATATTCACCAAAAATACAAATTCCACCCGAATCGAATGGGGACTGCTGTGTCTCGTTCAGCCAGTACAGGACCACGTTTGGGAGAAATTTCGAGTCAATCGGTCCAAAGACCTGGAAGCTATTGAAAAAATCGGCCGAGGTTTTAAATCGGTCCAAAGACCTGGAAGCCATTAAAAAAATCGGCCGAGGTTTTCGTGAAAAATGGCTCCATTTCACTAAAATATTCACCAAAAATACAAATTCCACCCGAATCGAATGGGGACTGCTGTGTCTCGTTCAGCCAGTACAGGACCACGTTTGGGAGAAATTTCGAGTCAATGGGTCCAAAGACCTGGAAGCTATTGAAAAAATCGGCCGAGGTTTTCGTGAAAAATGGCTCCATTTCACTAAAATATTCACCAAAAATACAAATTCCACCCGAATCGAATGGGCACTGCTGTGTCTCGTTCAGCCAGTACAGGACCACGTTTGGGAGAAATTTCGGGTCAATCGGTCCAAAGACCTGGAAGCTATTGAAAAAATCGGCCAAGGTTTTCAATCGGTCCAAAGACCTGGAAGCTATTGAAAAAATCGGCAGAGGTTTTCATGAAAAATTGCTGCTTTTCTTTACAATATTCACCAAAAATACAAATTCCACCCGAATCGAATGGGGACTGCTGTGTCTCGTTCAGCCAGTACAGGACCACGTTTGGGAGAAATTTCGAGTCAATCGGTCCAAAGACCTGGAAGCTATTGAAAAAATCGGCCGAGGTTTTAAATCGGTCCAAAGACCTAGAAGCTATTAAAAAAATCGGCCGAGGTTTTCGTGAAAAATGGCTCCATTTCACTAAAATATTCACCAAAAATACAAATTCCACCCAAATCGAATGGCGACTGCTGTGTCTCGTTCAGCCAGTACAGGACCACGTTTGGGAGAAATTTCGAGTCAATCGGTCCAAAGACCTGGAAGCTATTGAAAAAATCGGCCGAGGTTTTCGTGAAAAATGGCTCCATTTCACTAAAATATTCAGCAAAAATACAAATTCCACCCGAATCGAATGGGCACTGCTGTGTCTCGTTCAGCCAGTACAGGACCACGTTTGGGAGAAATTTCGAGTCAATCGGTCCAAAGACCTGGAAGCTATTGAAAAAATCGGCCGAGGTTTTCGTGAAAAATGGCTCCATTTCACTAAAATATTCACCAAAAATACAAATTCCACCCGAATTGAATGGGCACTGCTGTGTCTCGTTCAGCCAGTACAGGACCACGTTTGGGAGAAATTTCGGGTCAATCGGTCCAAAGACCTGGAAGCTATTGAAAAAATCGGCCAAGGTTTTCAATCGGTCCAAAGACCTGGAAGCTATTGAAAAAATCGGCAGAGGTTTTCATGAAAAATTGCTGCTTTTCTTTACAATATTCACCAAAAATACAAATTCCACCCGAATCGAATGGGGACTGCTGTGTCTCGTTCAGCCAGTACAGGACCACGTTTGGGAGAAATTTCGAGTCAATCGGTCCAAAGACCTGGAAGCTATTGAAAAAGTGGCCGAGGTTTTAAATCGGTCCAAAGACCTGGAAGCTATTAAAAAAATCGGCCGAGGTTTTCGTGAAAAATGGCTCCATTTCACTAAAATATTCACCAAAAATACAAATTCCACCCAAATCGAATGGCGACTGCTGTGTCTCGTTCAGCCAGTACAGGACCACGTTTGGGAGAAATTTCGAGTCAATCGGTCCAAAGACCTGGAAGCTATTGAAAAAATCGGCCGAGGTTTTAAATCGGTCCAAAGACCTGGAAGCTATTGAAAAAATCGGCCGAGGTTTTCGTGAAAAATGGCTCCATTTCACTAAAATATTCACCAAAAATACAAATTCCACCCGAATCGAATGGGGACTGCTGTGTCTCGTTCAGCCAGTACAAGACCACGTTTGGGAGAAATTTCGAGTCAATCGGTCCAAAGACCTGGAAGCTATTGAAAAAATCGGCCGAGGTTTTCGTGAAAAATGGCTCCATTTCACTAAAATATTCACCAAAAATACAAATTCCACCCAAATCGAATGGCGACTGCTGTGTCTCGTTCAGCCAGTACAGGACCACGTTTGGGAGAAATTTCGAGTCAATCGGTCCAAAGACCTGGAAGCTATTGAAAAAATCGGCCGAGGTTTTCGTGAAAAATGGCTCCATTTCACTAAAATATTCACCAAAAATACAAATTCCACCCGAATCGAATGGGGACTGCTGTGTCTCGTTCAGCCAGTACAGGACCACGTTTGGGAGAAATTTCGAGTCAATCGGTCCAAAGACCTGGAAGCTATTGAAAAAATCGGCCGAGGTTTTCGTGAAAAATGGCTCCATTTCACTAAAATATTCACCAAAAATACAAATTCCACCCGAATCGAATGGGCACTGCTGTGTCTCGTTCAGCCAGTACAGGACCACGTTTGGGAGAAATTTCGGGTCAATCGGTCTAAAGACCTGGAAGCTATTGAAAAAATCGGCCAAGGTTTTCAATCGGTCCAAAGACCTGGAAGCTATTGAAAAAATCGGCAGAGGTTTTCATGAAAAATTGCTGCTTTTCTTTACAATATTCACCAAAAATACAAATTCCACCCGAATCGAATGGGGACTGCTGTGTCTCGTTCAGCCAGTACAGGACCACGTTTGGGAGAAATTTCGAGTCAATCGGTCCAAAGACCTGGAAGCTATTGAAAAAATCGGCCGAGGTTTTAAATCGGTCCAAAGACCTGGAAGCCATTAAAAAAATCGGCCGAGGTTTTCGTGAAAAATGGCTCCATTTCACTAAAATATTCACCAAAAATACAAATTCCACCCGAATCGAATGGGGACTGCTGTGTCTCGTTCAGCCAGTACAGGACCACGTTTGGGAGAAATTTCGAGTCAATGGGTCCAAAGACCTGGAAGCTATTGAAAAAATCGGCCGAGGTTTTCGTGAAAAATGGCTCCAT
The DNA here is from genome assembly GCF_965226575.1 of Pagrus pagrus. Taxonomy (NCBI): domain Eukaryota; kingdom Metazoa; phylum Chordata; class Actinopteri; order Spariformes; family Sparidae; genus Pagrus; species Pagrus pagrus. The sequence goes on along the minus strand of NC_140185.1, from coordinate 29,770,382 downwards.
TTCACTAAAATATTCACCAAAAATACAAATTCCACCCGAATCGAATGGGCACTGCTGTGTCTCGTTCAGCCAGTACAGGACCACGTTTGGGAGAAATTTCGGGTCAATCGGTCCAAAGACCTGGAAGCTATTGAAAAAATCGGCCAAGGTTTTCAATCGGTCCAAAGACCTGGAAGCTATTGAAAAAATCGGCAGAGGTTTTCATGAAAAATTGCTGCTTTTCTTTACAATATTCACCAAAAATACAAATTCCACCCGAATCGAATGGGGACTGCTGTGTCTCGTTCAGCCAGTACAGGACCACGTTTGGGAGAAATTTCGAGTCAATCGGTCCAAAGACCTGGAAGCTATTGAAAAAATCGGCCGAGGTTTTAAATCGGTCCAAAGACCTGGAAGCTATTAAAAAAATCGGCCGAGGTTTTCGTGAAAAATGGCTCCATTTCACTAAAATATTCACCAAAAATACAAATTCCACCCGAATCGAATGGGGACTGCTGTGTCTCGTTCAGCCAGTACAAGACCACGTTTGGGAGAAATTTCGAGTCAATGGGTCCAAAGACCTGGAAGCTATTGAAAAAATCGGCCGAGGTTTTCGTGAAAAATGGCTCCATTTCACTAAAATATTCAGCAAAAATACAAATTCCACCCGAATCGAATGGGGACTGCTGTGTCTCGTTCAGCCAGTACAGGACCACGTTTGGGAGAAATTTCGAGTCAATCGGTCAAAAGACCTGGAAGCTATTAAAAAAATCAGCCGAGGTTTTCGTGAAAAATGGCTCCATTTCACTAAAATATTCACCAAAAATACAAATTCCACCCGAATCGAATGGGGACTGCTGTGTCTCGTTCAGCCAGTACAGGACCACGTTTGGGAGAAATTTCGAGTCAATGGGTCCAAAGACCTGGAAGCTATTGAAAAAATCGGCCGAGGTTTTCGTGAAAAATGGCTCCATTTCACTAAAATATTCACCAAAAATACAAATTCCACCCAAATCGAATGGCGACTGCTGTGTCTCGTTCAGCCAGTACAGGACCACGTTTGGGAGAAATTTCGATTCAATCGGTCCAAAGACCTGGAAGCTATTGAAAAAATCGGCCGAGGTTTTAAATCGGTCCAAAGACCTGGAAGCTATTGAAAAAATCGGCCGAGGTTTTCGTGAAAAATGGCTCCATTTCACTAAAATATTCACCAAAAATACAAATTCCACCCGAATCGAATGGGGACTGCTGTGTCTCGTTCAGCCAGTACAGGACCACGTTTGGGAGAAATTTCGAGTCAATCGGTCCAAAGACCTGGAAGCTATTGAAAAAATCGGCCGAGGTTTTAAATCGGTCCAAAGACCTGGAAGCCATTAAAAAAATCGGCCGAGGTTTTCGTGAAAAATGGCTCCATTTCACTAAAATATTCACCAAAAATACAAATTCCACCCGAATCGAATGGGGACTGCTGTGTCTCGTTCAGCCAGTACAGGACCACGTTTGGGAGAAATTTCGAGTCAATGGGTCCAAAGACCTGGAAGCTATTGAAAAAATCGGCCGAGGTTTTCGTGAAAAATGGCTCCATTTCACTAAAATATTCACCAAAAATACAAATTCCACCCGAATCGAATGGGCACTGCTGTGTCTCGTTCAGCCAGTACAGGACCACGTTTGGGAGAAATTTCGGGTCAATCGGTCCAAAGACCTGGAAGCTATTGAAAAAATCGGCCAAGGTTTTCAATCGGTCCAAAGACCTGGAAGCTATTGAAAAAATCGGCAGAGGTTTTCATGAAAAATTGCTGCTTTTCTTTACAATATTCACCAAAAATACAAATTCCACCCGAATCGAATGGGGACTGCTGTGTCTCGTTCAGCCAGTACAGGACCACGTTTGGGAGAAATTTCGAGTCAATCGGTCCAAAGACCTGGAAGCTATTGAAAAAATCGGCCGAGGTTTTAAATCGGTCCAAAGACCTAGAAGCTATTAAAAAAATCGGCCGAGGTTTTCGTGAAAAATGGCTCCATTTCACTAAAATATTCACCAAAAATACAAATTCCACCCAAATCGAATGGCGACTGCTGTGTCTCGTTCAGCCAGTACAGGACCACGTTTGGGAGAAATTTCGAGTCAATCGGTCCAAAGACCTGGAAGCTATTGAAAAAATCGGCCGAGGTTTTCGTGAAAAATGGCTCCATTTCACTAAAATATTCAGCAAAAATACAAATTCCACCCGAATCGAATGGGGACTGCTGTGTCTCGTTCAGCCAGTACAGGACCACGTTTGGGAGAAATTTCGAGTCAATCGGTCCAAAGACCTGGAAGCTATTGAAAAAATCGGCCGAGGTTTTCGTGAAAAATGGCTCCATTTCACTAAAATATTCACCAAAAATACAAATTCCACCCGAATTGAATGGGCACTGCTGTGTCTCGTTCAGCCAGTACAGGACCACGTTTGGGAGAAATTTCGGGTCAATCGGTCCAAAGACCTGGAAGCTATTGAAAAAATCGGCCAAGGTTTTCAATCGGTCCAAAGACCTGGAAGCTATTGAAAAAATCGGCAGAGGTTTTCATGAAAAATTGCTGCTTTTCTTTACAATATTCACCAAAAATACAAATTCCACCCGAATCGAATGGGGACTGCTGTGTCTCGTTCAGCCAGTACAGGACCACGTTTGGGAGAAATTTCGAGTCAATCGGTCCAAAGACCTGGAAGCTATTGAAAAAATGGCCGAGGTTTTAAATCGGTCCAAAGACCTGGAAGCTATTGAAAAAATCGGCCGAGGTTTTCGTGAAAAATGGCTCCATTTCACTAAAATATTCACCAAAAATACAAATTCCACCCAAATCGAATGGCGACTGCTGTGTCTCGTTCAGCCAGTACAGGACCACGTTTGGGAGAAATTTCGAGTCAATCGGTCCAAAGACCTGGAAGCTATTGAAAAAATCGGCCGAGGTTTTAAATCGGTCCAAAGACCTGGAAGCTATTGAAAAAATCGGCCGAGGTTTTCGTGAAAAATGGCTCCATTTCACTAAAATATTCACCAAAAATACAAATTCCACCCGAATCGAATGGGGACTGCTGTGTCTCGTTCAGCCAGTACAGGACCACGTTTGGGAGAAATTTCGAGTCAATAGGTCCAAAGACCTGGAAGCTATTCAAAAAATCGGCCGAGGTTTTCGTGAAAAATGGCTCCATTTCACTAAAATATTCACCAAAAATACAAATTCCACCCGAATCGAATGGGCACTGCTGTGTCTCGTTCAGCCAGTACAGGACCACGTTTGGGAGAAATTTCGGGTCAATCGGTCCAAAGACCTGGAAGCTATTGAAAAAATCGGCCAAGGTTTTCAATCGGTCCAAATACCTGGAAGCTATTGAAAAAATCGGCAGAGGTTTTCATGAAAAATTGCTGCTTTTCTTTACAATATTCACCAAAAATACAAATTCCACCCGAATCGAATGGGGACTGCTGTGTCTCGTTCAGCCAGTACAGGACCACGTTTGGGAGAAATTTCGAGTCAATCGGTCCAAAGACCTGGAAGCTATTGAAAAAATCGGCCGAGGTTTTCGTGAAAAATGGCTCCATTTCACTAAAATATTCACCAAAAATACAAATTCCACCCAAATCGAATGGCGACTGCTGTGTCTCGTTCAGCCAGTACAGGACCACGTTTGGGAGAAATTTCGAGTCAATCGGTCCAAAGACCTGGAAGCTATTGAAAAAATCGGCCGAGGTTTTAAATTGGTCCAAAGACCTGGAAGCTATTGAAAAAATCGGCCGAGGTTTTCGTGAAAAATGGCTCCATTTCACTAAAATATTCACCAAAAATACAAATTCCACCCGAATCGAATGGGGACTGCTGTGTCTCGTTCAGCCAGTACAAGACCACGTTTGGGAGAAATTTCGAGTCAATCGGTCCAAAGACCTGGAAGCTATTGAAAAAATCGGCCGAGGTTTTCGTGAAAAATGGCTCCATTTCACTAAAATATTCACCAAAAATACAAATTCCACCCGAATCGAATGGGCACTGCTGTGTCTCGTACAGCCAGTACAGGACCACGTTTGGGAGAAATTTCGGGTCAATCGGTCCAAAGACCTGGAAGCTATTGAAAAAATCGGCCGAGGTTTTCAATCGGTCCAAAGACCTGGAAGCTATTGAAAAAATCGGCAGAGGTTTTCATGAAAAATGGCTGCTTTTCTTTACAATATTCACCAAAAATACAAATTCCACCCGAATCGAATGGGGACTGCTGTGTCTCGTTCAGCCAGTACAGGACCACGTTTGGGAGAAATTTCGAGTCAATCGGTCCAAAGACCTGGAAGGTATTGAAAAAATCGGCCGAGGTTTTAAATCGGTCCAAAAACCTGGAAGCTATTAAAAAAATCGGCAGAGGTTTTCGTGAAAAATGGCTCCATTTCACTAAAATATTCACCAAAAATACAAATTCCACCCGAATCGAATGGGGACTGCTGTGTCTTGTTCAGCCAGTACAAGACCACGTTTGGGAGAAATTTCGAGTCAATCGGTCCAAAGACCTGGAAGCTATTGAAAAAATCGGCCGAGGTTTTCGTGAAAAATGGCTCCATTTCACTAAAATATTCACCAAAAATACAAATTCCACCCGAATCGAATGGGCACTGCTGTGTCTCGTACAGCCAGTACAGGACCACGTTTGGGAGAAATTTCGGGTCAATCGGTCCAAAGACCTGGAAGCTATTGAAAAAATCGGCCAAGGTTTTCAATCGGTCCAAAGACCTGGAAGCTATTGAAAAAATCGGCAGAGGTTTTCATGAAAAATGGCTCCATTTCACTAAAATATTCACCAAAAATACAAATTCCACCCGAATCGAATGGGCACTGCTGTGTCTCGTTCAGCCAGTACAGGACCACGTTTGGGAGAAATTTCGGGTCAATCGGTCCAAAGACCTGGAAGCTATTGAAAAAATCGGCCAAGGTTTTCAATCGGTCCAAAGACCTGGAAGCTATTGAAAAAATCGGCAGAGGTTTTCATGAAAAATTGCTGCTTTTCTTTACAATATTCACCAAAAATACAAATTCCACCCGAATCGAATGGGGACTGCTGTGTCTCGTTCAGCCAGTACAGGACCACGTTTGGGAGAAATTTCGAGTCAATCGGTGCAAAGACCTGGAAGCTATTGAAAAAATCGGCCGAGGTTTTAAGTCGGTCCAAAGACCTGGAAGCTATTAAAAAAATCAGCCGAGGTTTTCGTGAAAAATGGCTCCATTTCACTAAAATATTCACCAAAAATACAAATTCCACCCGAATCGAATGGGGACTGCTGTGTCTCGTTCAGCCAGTACAGGACCACGTTTGGGAGAAATTTCGAGTCAATGGGTCCAAAGACCTGGAAGCTATTGAAAAAATCGGCCGAGGTTTTCGTGAAAAATGGCTCCATTTCACTAAAATATTCACCAAAAATACAAATTCCACCCAAATCGAATGGCGACTGCTGTGTCTCGTTCAGCCAGTACAGGACCACGTTTGGGAGAAATTTCGAGTCAATCGGTCCAAAGACCTGGAAGCTATTGAAAAAATCGGCCGAGGTTTTAAATCGGTCCAAAGACCTGGAAGCCATTAAAAAAATCGGCCGAGGTTTTCGTGAAAAATGGCTCCATTTCACTAAAATATTCACCAAAAATACAAATTCCACCCGAATCGAATGGGGACTGCTGTGTCTCGTTCAGCCAGTACAGGACCACGTTTGGGAGAAATTTCGAGTCAATGGGTCCAAAGACCTGGAAGCTATTGAAAAAATCGGCCGAGGTTTTCGTGAAAAATGGCTCCATTTCACTAAAATATTCACCAAAAATACAAATTCCACCCGAATCGAATGGGCACTGCTGTGTCTCGTTCAGCCAGTACAGGACCACGTTTGGGAGAAATTTCGGGTCAATCGGTCCAAAGACCTGGAAGCTATTGAAAAAATCGGCCAAGGTTTTCAATCGGTCCAAAGACCTGGAAGCTATTGAAAAAATCGGCAGAGGTTTTCATGAAAAATTGCTGCTTTTCTTTACAATATTCACCAAAAATACAAATTCCACCCGAATCGAATGGGGACTGCTGTGTCTCGTTCAGCCAGTACAGGACCACGTTTGGGAGAAATTTCGAGTCAATCGGTCCAAAGACCTGGAAGCTATTGAAAAAATCGGCCGAGGTTTTAAATCGGTCCAAAGACCTAGAAGCTATTAAAAAAATCGGCCGAGGTTTTCGTGAAAAATGGCTCCATTTCACTAAAATATTCACCAAAAATACAAATTCCACCCAAATCGAATGGCGACTGCTGTGTCTCGTTCAGCCAGTACAGGACCACGTTTGGGAGAAATTTCGAGTCAATCGGTCCAAAGACCTGGAAGCTATTGAAAAAATCGGCCGAGGTTTTCGTGAAAAATGGCTCCATTTCACTAAAATATTCAGCAAAAATACAAATTCCACCCGAATCGAATGGGCACTGCTGTGTCTCGTTCAGCCAGTACAGGACCACGTTTGGGAGAAATTTCGAGTCAATCGGTCCAAAGACCTGGAAGCTATTGAAAAAATCGGCCGAGGTTTTCGTGAAAAATGGCTCCATTTCACTAAAATATTCACCAAAAATACAAATTCCACCCGAATTGAATGGGCACTGCTGTGTCTCGTTCAGCCAGTACAGGACCACGTTTGGGAGAAATTTCGGGTCAATCGGTCCAAAGACCTGGAAGCTATTGAAAAAATCGGCCAAGGTTTTCAATCGGTCCAAAGACCTGGAAGCTATTGAAAAAATCGGCAGAGGTTTTCATGAAAAATTGCTGCTTTTCTTTACAATATTCACCAAAAATACAAATTCCACCCGAATCGAATGGGGACTGCTGTGTCTCGTTCAGCCAGTACAGGACCACGTTTGGGAGAAATTTCGAGTCAATCGGTCCAAAGACCTGGAAGCTATTGAAAAAGTGGCCGAGGTTTTAAATCGGTCCAAAGACCTGGAAGCTATTAAAAAAATCGGCCGAGGTTTTCGTGAAAAATGGCTCCATTTCACTAAAATATTCACCAAAAATACAAATTCCACCCAAATCGAATGGCGACTGCTGTGTCTCGTTCAGCCAGTACAGGACCACGTTTGGGAGAAATTTCGAGTCAATCGGTCCAAAGACCTGGAAGCTATTGAAAAAATCGGCCGAGGTTTTAAATCGGTCCAAAGACCTGGAAGCTATTGAAAAAATCGGCCGAGGTTTTCGTGAAAAATGGCTCCATTTCACTAAAATATTCACCAAAAATACAAATTCCACCCAAATCGAATGGGGACTGCTGTGTCTCGTTCAGCCAGTACAAGACCACGTTTGGGAGAAATTTCGAGTCAATCGGTCCAAAGACCTGGAAGCTATTGAAAAAATCGGCCGAGGTTTTCGTGAAAAATGGCTCCATTTCACTAAAATATTCACCAAAAATACAAATTCCACCCAAATCGAATGGCGACTGCTGTGTCTCGTTCAGCCAGTACAGGACCACGTTTGGGAGAAATTTCGAGTCAATCGGTCCAAAGACCTGGAAGCTATTGAAAAAATCGGCCGAGGTTTTCGTGAAAAATGGCTCCATTTCACTAAAATATTCAGCAAAAATACAAATTCCACCCGAATCGAATGGGGACTGCTGTGTCTCGTTCAGCCAGTACAGGACCACGTTTGGGAGAAATTTCGAGTCAATCGGTCCAAAGACCTGGAAGCTATTGAAAAAATCGGCCGAGGTTTTCGTGAAAAATGGCTCCATTTCACTAAAATATTCACCAAAAATACAAATTCCACCCGAATCGAATGGGCACTGCTGTGTCTCGTTCAGCCAGTACAGGACCACGTTTGGGAGAAATTTCGGGTCAATCGGTCTAAAGACCTGGAAGCTATTGAAAAAATCGGCCAAGGTTTTCAATCGGTCCAAAGACCTGGAAGCTATTGAAAAAATCGGCAGAGGTTTTCATGAAAAATTGCTGCTTTTCTTTACAATATTCACCAAAAATACAAATTCCACCCGAATCGAATGGGGACTGCTGTGTCTCGTTCAGCCAGTACAGGACCACGTTTGGGAGAAATTTCGAGTCAATCGGTCCAAAGACCTGGAAGCTATTGAAAAAATCGGCCGAGGTTTTAAATCGGTCCAAAGACCTGGAAGCTATTGAAAAAATCGGCCGAGGTTTTCGTGAAAAATGGCTCCATTTCACTAAAATATTCACCAAAAATACAAATTCCACCCGAATCGAATGGGGACTGCTGTGTCTCGTTCAGCCAGTACAGGACCACGTTTGGGAGAAATTTCGAGTCAATCGGTCCAAAGACCTGGAAGCTATTGAAAAAATCGGCCGAGGTTTTAAATCGGTCCAAAGACCTGGAAGCCATTAAAAAAATCGGCCGAGGTTTTCGTGAAAAATGGCTCCATTTCACTAAAATATTCACCAAAAATACAAATTCCACCCGAATCGAATGGGGACTGCTGTGTCTCGTTCAGCCAGTACAGGACCACGTTTGGGAGAAATTTCGAGTCAATGGGTCCAAAGACCTGGAAGCTATTGAAAAAATCGGCCGAGGTTTTCGTGAAAAATGGCTCCATTTCACTAAAATATTCACCAAAAATACAAATTCCACCCGAATCGAATGGGCACTGCTGTGTCTCGTTCAGCCAGTACAGGACCACGTTTGGGAGAAATTTCGGGTCAATCGGTCCAAAGACCTGGAAGCTATTGAAAAATCGGCCAAGGTTTTCAATCGGTCCAAAGACCTGGAAGCTATTGAAAAAATCGGCAGAGGTTTTCATGAAAAATTGCTGCTTTTCTTTACAATATTCACCAAAAATACAAATTCCACCCGAATCGAATGGGGACTGCTGTGTCTCGTTCAGCCAGTACAGGACCACGTTTGGGAGAAATTTTGAGTCAATCGGTCCAAAGACCTGGAAGCTATTGAAAAAATCGGCCGAGGTTTTAAATCGGTCCAAAGACCTGGAAGCTATTAAAAAAATCGGCCGAGGTTTTCGTGAAAAATGGCTCCATTTCACTAAAATATTCACCAAAAATACAAATTCCACCCGAATCGAATGGGGACTGCTGTGTCTCGTTCAGCCAGTACAAGACCACGTTTGGGAGAAATTTCGAGTCAATGGGTCCAAAGACCTGGAAGCTATTGAAAAAATCGGCCGAGGTTTTCGTGAAAAATGGCTCCATTTCACTAAAATATTCAGCAAAAATACAAATTCCACCCGAATCGAATGGGGACTGCTGTGTCTCGTTCAGCCAGTACAGGACCACGTTTGGGAGAAATTTCGAGTCAATCGGTCCAAAGACCTGGAAGCTATTAAAAAAATCAGCCGAGGTTTTCGTGAAAAATGGCTCCATTTCACTAAAATATTCACCAAAAATACAAATTCCACCCGAATCGAATGGGGACTGCTGTGTCTCGTTCAGCCAGTACAGGACCACGTTTGGGAGAAATTTCGAGTCAATGGGTCCAAAGACCTGGAAGCTATTGAAAAAATCGGCCGAGGTTTTCGTGAAAAATGGCTCCATTTCACTAAAATATTCACCAAAAATACAAATTCCACCCAAATCGAATGGCGACTGCTGTGTCTCGTTCAGCCAGTACAGGACCACGTTTGGGAGAAATTTCGAGTCAATCGGTCCAAAGACCTGGAAGCTATTGAAAAAATCGGCCGAGGTTTTCGTGAAAAATGGCTCCATTTCACTAAAATATTCACCAAAAATACAAATTCCACCCGAATCGAATGGGCACTGCTGTGTCTCGTTCAGCCAGTACAGGACCACGTTTGGGAGAAATTTCGGGTCAATCGGTCTAAAGACCTGGAAGCTATTGAAAAAATCGGCCAAGGTTTTCAATCGGTCCAAAGACCTGGAAGCTATTGAAAAAATCGGCAGAGGTTTTCATGAAAAATTGCTGCTTTTCTTTACAATATTCACCAAAAATACAAATTCCACCCGAATCGAATGGGGACTGCTGTGTCTCGTTCAGCCAGTACAGGACCACGTTTGGGAGAAATTTCGAGTCAATCGGTCCAAAGACCTGGAAGCTATTGAAAAAATCGGCCGAGGTTTTAAATCGGTCCAAAGACCTGGAAGCTATTGAAAAAATCGGCCGAGGTTTTCGTGAAAAATGGCTCCATTTCACTAAAATATTCACCAAAAATACAAATTCCACCCGAATCGAATGGGGACTGCTGTGTCTCGTTCAGCCAGTACAGGACCACGTTTGGGAGAAATTTCGAGTCAATCGGTCCAAAGACCTGGAAGCTATTGAAAAAATCGGCCGAGGTTTTAAATCGGTCCAAAGACCTGGAAGCCATTAAAAAAATCGGCCGAGGTTTTCGTGAAAAATGGCTCCATTTCACTAAAATATTCACCAAAAATACAAATTCCACCCGAATCGAATGGGGACTGCTGTGTCTCGTTCAGCCAGTACAGGACCACGTTTGGGAGAAATTTCGAGTCAATGGGTCCAAAGACCTGGAAGCTATTGAAAAAATCGGCCGAGGTTTTCGTGAAAAATGGCTCCATTTCACTAAAATATTCACCAAAAATACAAATTCCACCCGAATCGAATGGGCACTGCTGTGTCTCGTTCAGCCAGTACAGGACCACGTTTGGGAGAAATTTCGGGTCAATCGGTCCAAAGACCTGGAAGCTATTGAAAAATCGGCCAAGGTTTTCAATCGGTCCAAAGACCTGGAAGCTATTGAAAAAATCGGCAGAGGTTTTCATGAAAAATTGCTGCTTTTCTTTACAATATTCACCAAAAATACAAATTCCACCCGAATCGAATGGGGACTGCTGTGTCTCGTTCAGCCAGTACAGGACCACGTTTGGGAGAAATTTTGAGTCAATCGGTCCAAAGACCTGGAAGCTATTGAAAAAATCGGCCGAGGTTTTAAATCGGTCCAAAGACCTGGAAGCTATTAAAAAAATCGGCCGAGGTTTTCGTGAAAAATGGCTCCATTTCACTAAAATATTCACCAAAAATACAAATTCCACCCGAATCGAATGGGGACTGCTGTGTCTCGTTCAGCCAGTACAAGACCACGTTTGGGAGAAATTTCGAGTCAATGGGTCCAAAGACCTGGAAGCTATTGAAAAAATCGGCCGAGGTTTTCGTGAAAAATGGCTCCATTTCACTAAAATATTCAGCAAAAATACAAATTCCACCCGAATCGAATGGGGACTGCTGTGTCTCGTTCAGCCAGTACAGGACCACGTTTGGGAGAAATTTCGAGTCAATCGGTCCAAAGACCTGGAAGCTATTAAAAAAATCAGCCGAGGTTTTCGTGAAAAATGGCTCCATTTCACTAAAATATTCACCAAAAATACAAATTCCACCCGAATCGAATGGGGACTGCTGTGTCTCGTTCAGCCAGTACAGGACCACGTTTGGGAGAAATTTCGAGTCAATGGGTCCAAAGACCTGGAAGCTATTGAAAAAATCGGCCGAGGTTTTCGTGAAAAATGGCTCCATTTCACTAAAATATTCACCAAAAATACAAATTCCACCCAAATCGAATGGCGACTGCTGTGTCTCGTTCAGCCAGTACAGGACCACGTTTGGGAGAAATTTCGATTCAATCGGTCCAAAGACCTGGAAGCTATTGAAAAAATCGGCCGAGGTTTTAAATCGGTCCAAAGACCTGGAAGCTATTGAAAAAATCGGCCGAGGTTTTCGTGAAAAATGGCTCCATTTCACTAAAATATTCACCAAAAATACAAATTCCACCCGAATCGAATGGGCACTGCTGTGTCTCGTTCAGCCAGTACAGGACCACGTTTGGGAGAAATTTCGGGTCAATCGGTCCAAAGACCTGGAAGCTATTGAAAAAATCGGCCAAGGTTTTCAATCGGTCCAAAGACCTGGAAGCTATTGAAAAAATCGGCAGAGGTTTTCATGAAAAATTGCTGCTTTTCTTTACAATATTCACCAAAAATACAAATTCCACCCGAATCGAATGGGGACTGCTGTGTCTCGTTCAGCCAGTACAGGACCACGTTTGGGAGAAATTTCGAGTCAATCGGTCCAAAGACCTGGAAGCTATTGAAAAAATCGGCCGAGGTTTTAAATCGGTCCAAAGACCTAGAAGCTATTAAAAAAATCGGCCGAGGTTTTCGTGAAAAATGGCTCCATTTCACTAAAATATTCACCAAAAATACAAATTCCACCCAAATCGAATGGCGACTGCTGTGTCTCGTTCAGCCAGTACAGGACCACGTTTGGGAGAAATTTCGAGTCAATCGGTCCAAAGACCTGGAAGCTATTGAAAAAATCGGCCGAGGTTTTCGTGAAAAATGGCTCCATTTCACTAAAATATTCAGCAAAAATACAAATTCCACCCGAATCGAATGGGGACTGCTGTGTCTCGTTCAGCCAGTACAGGACCACGTTTGGGAGAAATTTCGAGTCAATCGGTCCAAAGACCTGGAAGCTATTGAAAAAATCGGCCGAGGTTTTCGTGAAAAATGGCTCCATTTCACTAAAATATTCACCAAAAATACAAATTCCACCCGAATTGAATGGGCACTGCTGTGTCTCGTTCAGCCAGTACAGGACCACGTTTGGGAGAAATTTCGGGTCAATCGGTCCAAAGACCTGGAAGCTATTGAAAAAATCGGCCAAGGTTTTCAATCGGTCCAAAGACCTGGAAGCTATTGAAAAAATCGGCAGAGGTTTTCATGAAAAATTGCTGCTTTTCTTTACAATATTCACCAAAAATACAAATTCCACCCGAATCGAATGGGGACTGCTGTGTCTCGTTCAGCCAGTACAGGACCACGTTTGGGAGAAATTTCGAGTCAATCGGTCCAAAGACCTGGAAGCTATTGAAAAAATGGCCGAGGTTTTAAATCGGTCCAAAGACCTGGAAGCTATTGAAAAAATCGGCCGAGGTTTTCGTGAAAAATGGCTCCATTTCACTAAAATATTCACCAAAAATACAAATTCCACCCAAATCGAATGGCGACTGCTGTGTCTCGTTCAGCCAGTACAGGACCACGTTTGGGAGAAATTTCGAGTCAATCGGTCCAAAGACCTGGAAGCTATTGAAAAAATCGGCCGAGGTTTTAAATCGGTCCAAAGACCTGGAAGCTATTGAAAAAATCGGCCGAGGTTTTCGTGAAAAATGGCTCCATTTCACTAAAATATTCACCAAAAATACAAATTCCACCCGAATCGAATGGGGACTGCTGTGTCTCGTTCAGCCAGTACAGGACCACGTTTGGGAGAAATTTCGAGTCAATAGGTCCAAAGACCTGGAAGCTATTGAAAAAATCGGCCGAGGTTTTCGTGAAAAATGGCTCCATTTCACTAAAATATTCACCAAAAATACAAATTCCACCCGAATCGAATGGGCACTGCTGTGTCTCGTTCAGCCAGTACAGGACCACGTTTGGGAGAAATTTCGGGTCAATCGGTCCAAAGACCTGGAAGCTATTGAAAAAATCGGCCAAGGTTTTCAATCGGTCCAAATACCTGGAAGCTATTGAAAAAATCGGCAGAGGTTTTCATGAAAAATTGCTGCTTTTCTTTACAATATTCACCAAAAATACAAATTCCACCCGAATCGAATGGGGACTGCTGTGTCTCGTTCAGCCAGTACAGGACCACGTTTGGGAGAAATTTCGAGTCAATCGGTCCAAAGACCTGGAAGCTATTGAAAAAATCGGCCGAGGTTTTAAATTGGTCCAAAGACCTGGAAGCTATTGAAAAAAGCGGCCGAGGTTTTCGTGAAAAATGGCTCCATTTCACTAAAATATTCACCAAAAATACAAATTCCACCCGAATCGAATGGGGACTGCTGTGTCTCGTTCAGCCAGTACAAGACCACGTTTGGGAGAAATTTCGGGTCAATCGGTCCAAAGACCTGGAAGCTATTGAAAAAATCGGCCGAGGTTTTCGTGAAAAATGGCTCCATTTCACTAAAATATTCACCAAAAATACAAATTCCACCCGAATCGAATGGGCACTGCTGTGTCTCGTACAGCCAGTACAGGACCACGTTTGGGAGAAATTTCGGGTCAATCGGTCCAAAGACCTGGAAGCTATTGAAAAAATCGGCCGAGGTTTTCAATCGGTCCAAAGACCTGGAAGCTATTGAAAAAATCGGCAGAGGTTTTCATGAAAAATGGCTCCATTTCACTAAAATATTCACCAAAAATACAAATTCCACCCGAATCGAATGGGCACTGCTGTGTCTCGTTCAGCCAGTACAGGACCACGTTTGGGAGAAATTTCGGGTCAATCGGTCCAAAGACCTGGAAGCTATTGAAAAAATCGGCCAAGGTTTTCAATCGGTCCAAAGACCTGGAAGCTATTGAAAAAATCGGCAGAGGTTTTCATGAAAAATTGCTGCTTTTCTTTACAATATTCACCAAAAATACAAATTCCACCCGAATCGAATGGGGACTGCTGTGTCTCGTTCAGCCAGTACAGGACCACGTTTGGGAGAAATTTCGAGTCAATCGGTCCAAAGACCTGGAAGGTATTGAAAAAATCGGCCGAGGTTTTAAATCGGTCCAAAAACCTGGAAGCTATTAAAAAAATCGGCAGAGGTTTTCGTGAAAAATGGCTCCATTTCACTAAAATATTCACCAAAAATACAAATTCCACCCGAATCGAATGGGGACTGCTGTGTCTTGTTCAGCCAGTACAAGACCACGTTTGGGAGAAATTTCGAGTCAATCGGTCCAAAGACCTGGAAGCTATTGAAAAAATCGGCCGAGGTTTTCGTGAAAAATGGCTCCATTTCACTAAAATATTCACCAAAAATACAAATTCCACCCGAATCGAATGGGCACTGCTGTGTCTCGTACAGCCAGTACAGGACCACGTTTGGGAGAAATTTCGGGTCAATCGGTCCAAAGACCTGGAAGCTATTGAAAAAATCGGCCGAGGTTTTCAATCGGTCCAAAGACCTGGAAGCTATTGAAAAAATCGGCAGAGGTTTTCATGAAAAATGGCTCCATTTCACTAAAATATTCACCAAAAATACAAATTCCACCCGAATCGAATGGGCACTGCTGTGTCTCGTTCAGCCAGTACAGGACCACGTTTGGGAGAAATTTCGGGTCAATCGGTCCAAAGACCTGGAAGCTATTGAAAAAATCGGCCGAGGTTTTCGTGAAAAATGGCTCCATTTCACTAAAATATTCACCAAAAATACAAATTCCACCCAAATCGAATGGCGACTGCTGTGTCTCGTTCAGCCAGTACAGGACCACGTTTGGGAGAAATTTCGAGTCAATCGGTCCAAAGACCTGGAAGCTATTGAAAAAATCGGCCGAGGTTTTCGTGAAAAATGGCTCCATTTCACTAAAATATTCACCAAAAATACAAATTCCACCCGAATCGAATGGGGACTGCTGTGTCTCGTTCAGCCAGTACAGGACCACGTTTGGGAGAAATTTCGAGTCAATCGGTCCAAAGACCTGGAAGCTATTGAAAAAATCGGCCGAGGTTTTCGTGAAAAATGGCTCCATTTCACTAAAATATTCACCAAAAATACAAATTCCACCCGAATCGAATGGGCACTGCTGTGTCTCGTTCAGCCAGTACAGGACCACGTTTGGGAGAAATTTCGGGTCAATCGGTCCAAAGACCTGGAAGCTATTGAAAAAATCGGCCAAGGTTTTCAATCGGTCCAAAGACCTGGAAGCTATTGAAAAAATCGGCAGAGGTTTTCATGAAAAATTGCTGCTTTTCTTTACAATATTCACCCAAAATACAAATTCCACCCGAATCGAATGGGGACTGCTGTGTCTCGTTCAGCCAGTACAGGACCACGTTTGGGAGAAATTTCGAGTCAATCGGTCCAAAGACCTGGAAGCTATTGAAAAAATCGGCCGAGGTTTTAAATCGGTCCAAAGACCTGGAAGCTATTAAAAAAATCGGCCGAGGTTTTCGTGAAAAATGGCTCCATTTCACTAAAATATTCACCAAAAATACAAATTCCACCCAAATCGAATGGCGACTGCTGTGTCTCGTTCAGCCAGTACAGGACCACGTTTGGGAGAAATTTCGAGTCAATCGGTCCAAAGACCTGGAAGCTATTGAAAAAATCGGCCGAGGTTTTAAATCGGTCCAAAGACCTGGAAGCTATTAAAAAAATCGGCCGAGGTTTTCGTGAAAAATGGCTCCATTTCACTAAAATATTCACCAAAAATACAAATTCCACCCGAATCGAATGGGGACTGCTGTGTCTCGTTCAGCCAGTACAAGACCACGTTTGGGAGAAATTTCGAGTCAATCGGTCCAAAGACCTGGAAGCTATTGAAAAAATCGGCCGAGGTTTTCGTGAAAAATGGCTCCATTTCACTAAAATATTCACCAAAAATACAAATTCCACCCAAATCGAATGGGCACTGCTGTGTCTCGTTCAGCCAGTACAGGACCACGTTTGGGAGAAATTTCGAGTCAATCGGTCCAAAGACCTGGAAGCTATTGAAAAAATCGGCCGAGGTTTTCGTGAAAAATGGCTCCATTTCACTAAAATATTCACCAAAAATACAAATTCCACCCGAATCGAATGGGGACTGCTGTGTCTCGTTCAGCCAGTACAGGACCACGTTTGGGAGAAATTTCGAGTCAATCGGTCCAAAGACCTGGAAGCTATTGAAAAAATCGGCCGAGGTTTTCGTGAAAAATGGCTCCATTTCACTAAAATATTCACCAAAAATACAAATTCCACCCGAATCGAATGGGCACTGCTGTGTCTCGTTCAGCCAGTACAGGACCACGTTTGGGAGAAATTTCGGGTCAATCGGTCCAAAGACCTGGAAGCTATTGAAAAAATCGGCCAAGGTTTTCAATCGGTCCAAAGACCTGGAAGCTATTGAAAAAATCGGCAGAGGTTTTCATGAAAAATTGCTGCTTTTCTTTACAATATTCACCAAAAATACAAATTCCACCCGAATCGAATGGGGACTGCTGTGTCTCGTTCAGCCAGTACAGGACCACGTTTGGGAGAAATTTCGAGTCAATCGGTCCAAAGACCTGGAAGCTATTGAAAAAATCGGCCGAGGTTTTAAATCGGTCCAAAGACCTGGAAGCTATTAAAAAAATCGGCCGAGGTTTTCGTGAAAAATGGCTCCATTTCACTAAAATATTCACCAAAAATACAAATTCCACCCGAATTGAATGGGGACTGCTGTGTCTCGTTCAGCCAGTACAGGACCACGTTTGGGAGAAATTTCGAGTCAATGGGTCCAAAGACCTGGAAGCTATTGAAAAAATCGGCCGAGGTTTTCGTGAAAAATGGCTCCATTTCACTAAAATATTCACCAAAAATACAAATTCCACCCAAATCGAATGGCGACTGCTGTGTCTCGTTCAGCCAGTACAGGACCACGTTTGGGAGAAATTTCGAGTCAATCGGTCCAAAGACCTGGAAGCTATTGAAAAAATCGGCCGAGGTTTTAAATCGGTCCAAAGACCTGGAAGCTATTGAAAAAATCGGCCGAGGTTTTCGTGAAAAATGGCTCCATTTCACTAAAATATTCACCAAAAATACAAATTCCACCCGAATCGAATGGGGACTGCTGTGTCTCGTTCAGCCAGTACAGGACCACGTTTGGGAGAAATTTCGAGTCAATCGGTCCAAAGACCTGGAAGCTATTGAAAAAATCGGCCGAGGTTTTAAATCGGTCCAAAGACCTGGAAGCTATTAAAAAAATCGGCCGAGGTTTTCGTGAAAAATGGCTCCATTTCACTAAAATATTCACCAAAAATACAAATTCCACCCGAATCGAATGGGGACTGCTGTGTCTCGTTCAGCCAGTACAAGACCACGTTTGGGAGAAATTTCGAGTCAATGGGTCCAAAGACCTGGAAGCTATTGAAAAAATCGGCCGAGGTTTTCGTGAAAAATGGCTCCATTTCACTAAAATATTCACCAAAAATACAAATTCCACCCAAATCGAATGGCGACTGCTGTGTCTCGTTCAGCCAGTACAGGACCACGTTTGGGAGAAATTTCGAGTCAATCGGTCCAAAGACCTGGAAGCTATTGAAAAAATCGGCCGAGGTTTTCGTGAAAAATGGCTCCATTTCACTAAAATATTCACCAAAAATACAAATTCCACCCGAATCGAATGGGGACTGCTGTGTCTCGTTCAGCCAGTACAGGACCACGTTTGGGAGAAATTTCGAGTCAATCGGTCCAAAGACCTGGAAGCTATTGAAAAAATCGGCCGAGGTTTTCGTGAAAAATGGCTCCATTTCACTAAAATATTCACCAAAAATACAAATTCCACCCGAATCGAATGGGCACTGCTGTGTCTCGTTCAGCCAGTACAGGACCACGTTTGGGAGAAATTTCGGGTCAATCGGTCCAAAGACCTGGAAGCTATTGAAAAAATCGGCCAAGGTTTTCAATCGGTCCAAAGACCTGGAAGCTATTGAAAAAATCGGCAGAGGTTTTCATGAAAAATTGCTGCTTTTCTTTACAATATTCACCCAAAATACAAATTCCACCCGAATCGAATGGGGACTGCTGTGTCTCGTTCAGCCAGTACAGGACCACGTTTGGGAGAAATTTCGAGTCAATCGGTCCAAAGACCTGGAAGCTATTGAAAAAATCGGCCGAGGTTTTAAATCGGTCCAAAGACCTGGAAGCTATTAAAAAAATCGGCCGAGGTTTTCGTGAAAAATGGCTCCATTTCACTAAAATATTCACCAAAAATACAAATTCCACCCAAATCGAATGGCGACTGCTGTGTCTCGTTCAGCCAGTACAGGACCACGTTTGGGAGAAATTTCGAGTCAATCGGTCCAAAGACCTGGAAGCTATTGAAAAAATCGGCCGAGGTTTTAAATCGGTCCAAAGACCTGGAAGCTATTAAAAAAATCGGCCGAGGTTTTCGTGAAAAATGGCTCCATTTCACTAAAATATTCACCAAAAATACAAATTCCACCCGAATCGAATGGGGACTGCTGTGTCTCGTTCAGCCAGTACAAGACCACGTTTGGGAGAAATTTCGAGTCAATCGGTCCAAAGACCTGGAAGCTATTGAAAAAATCGGCCGAGGTTTTCGTGAAAAATGGCTCCATTTCACTAAAATATTCACCAAAAATACAAATTCCACCCAAATCGAATGGGCACTGCTGTGTCTCGTTCAGCCAGTACAGGACCACGTTTGGGAGAAATTTCGAGTCAATCGGTCCAAAGACCTGGAAGCTATTGAAAAAATCGGCCGAGGTTTTCGTGAAAAATGGCTCCATTTCACTAAAATATTCACCAAAAATACAAATTCCACCCGAATCGAATGGGGACTGCTGTGTCTCGTTCAGCCAGTACAGGACCACGTTTGGGAGAAATTTCGAGTCAATCGGTCCAAAGACCTGGAAGCTATTGAAAAAATCGGCCGAGGTTTTCGTGAAAAATGGCTCCATTTCACTAAAATATTCACCAAAAATACAAATTCCACCCGAATCGAATGGGCACTGCTGTGTCTCGTTCAGCCAGTACAGGACCACGTTTGGGAGAAATTTCGGGTCAATCGGTCCAAAGACCTGGAAGCTATTGAAAAAATCGGCCAAGGTTTTCAATCGGTCCAAAGACCTGGAAGCTATTGAAAAAATCGGCAGAGGTTTTCATGAAAAATTGCTGCTTTTCTTTACAATATTCACCAAAAATACAAATTCCACCCGAATCGAATGGGGACTGCTGTGTCTCGTTCAGCCAGTACAGGACCACGTTTGGGAGAAATTTCGAGTCAATCGGTCCAAAGACCTGGAAGCTATTGAAAAAATCGGCCGAGGTTTTAAATCGGTCCAAAGACCTGGAAGCTATTAAAAAAATCGGCCGAGGTTTTCGTGAAAAATGGCTCCATTTCACTAAAATATTCACCAAAAATACAAATTCCACCCGAATCGAATGGGGACTGCTGTGTCTCGTTCAGCCAGTACAGGACCACGTTTGGGAGAAATTTCGAGTCAATGGGTCCAAAGACCTGGAAGCTATTGAAAAAATCGGCCGAGGTTTTCGTGAAAAATGGCTCCATTTCACTAAAATATTCACCAAAAATACAAATTCCACCCAAATCGAATGGCGACTGCTGTGTCTCGTTCAGCCAGTACAGGACCACGTTTGGGAGAAATTTCGAGTCAATCGGTCCAAAGACCTGGAAGCTATTGAAAAAATCGGCCGAGGTTTTAAATCGGTCCAAAGACCTGGAAGCTATTGAAAAAATCGGCCGAGGTTTTCGTGAAAAATGGCTCCATTTCACTAAAATATTCACCAAAAATACAAATTCCACCCGAATCGAATGGGGACTGCTGTGTCTCGTTCAGCCAGTACAAGACCACGTTTGGGAGAAATTTCGAGTCAATGGGTCCAAAGACCTGGAAGCTATTGAAAAAATCGGCCGAGGTTTTCGTGAAAAATGGCTCCATTTCACTAAAATATTCACCAAAAATACAAATTCCACCCGAATCGAATGGGGACTGCTGTGTCTCGTTCAGCCAGTACAGGACCACGTTTGGGAGAAATTTCGAGTCAATCGGTCCAAAGACCTGGAAGCTATTGAAAAAATCGGCCGAGGTTTTCGTGAAAAATGGCTCCATTTCACTAAAATATTCACCAAAAATACAAATTCCACCCGAATCGAATGGGCACTGCTGTGTCTCGTTCAGCCAGTACAGGACCACGTTTGGGAGAAATTTCGGGTCAATCGGTCCAAAGACCTGGAAGCTATTGAAAAAATCGGCCAAGGTTTTCAATCGGTCCAAAGACCTGGAAGCTATTGAAAAAATCGGCAGAGGTTTTCATGAAAAATTGCTGCTTTTCTTTACAATATTCACCAAAAATACAAATTCCACCCGAATCGAATGGGGACTGCTGTGTCTCGTTCAGCCAGTACAGGACCACGTTTGGGAGAAATTTCGAGTCAATCGGTCCAAAGACCTGGAAGCTATTGAAAAAATCGGCCGAGGTTTTAAATCGGTCCAAAGACCTGGAAGCTATTAAAAAAATCGGCCGAGGTTTTCGTGAAAAATGGCTCCATTTCACTAAAATATTCACCAAAAATACAAATTCCACCCGAATCGAATGGGGACTGCTGTGTCTCGTTCAGCCAGTACAAGACCACGTTTGGGAGAAATTTCGAGTCAATCGGTCCAAAGACCTGGAAGCTATTGAAAAAATCGGCCGAGGTTTTCGTGAAAAATGGCTCCATTTCACTAAAATATTCACCAAAAATACAAATTCCACCCAAATCGAATGGGCACTGCTGTGTCTCGTTCAGCCAGTACAGGACCACGTTTGGGAGAAATTTCGAGTCAATCGGTCCAAAGACCTGGAAGCTATTGAAAAAATCGGCCGAGGTTTTCGTGAAAAATGGCTCCATTTCACTAAAATATTCACCAAAAATACAAATTCCACCCGAATCGAATGGGGACTGCCGTGTCTCGTTCAGCCAGTACAGGACCACGTTTGGGAGAAATTTCGAGTCAATCGGTCCAAAGACCTGGAAGCTATTGAAAAAATCGGCCGAGGTTTTCGTGAAAAATGGCTCCATTTCACTAAAATATTCACCAAAAATACAAATTCCACCCGAATCGAATGGGCACTGCTGTGTCTCGTTCAGCCAGTACAGGACCACGTTTGGGAGAAATTTCGGGTCAATCGGTCCAAAGACCTGGAAGCTATTGAAAAAATCGGCCAAGGTTTTCAATCGGTCCAAAGACCTGGAAGCTATTGAAAAAATCGGCAGAGGTTTTCATGAAAAATTGCTGCTTTTCTTTACAATATTCACCAAAAATACAAATTCCACCCGAATCGAATGGGGACTGCTGTGTCTCGTTCAGCCAGTACAGGACCACGTTTGGGAGAAATTTCGAGTCAATCGGTCCAAAGACCTGGAAGCTATTGAAAAAATCGGCCGAGGTTTTAAATCGGTCCAAAGACCTGGAAGCTATTAAAAAAATCGGCCGAGGTTTTCGTGAAAAATGGCTCCATTTCACTAAAATATTCACCAAAAATACAAATTCCACCCGAATCGAATGGGGACTGCTGTGTCTCGTTCAGCCAGTACAGGACCACGTTTGGGAGAAATTTCGAGTCAATGGGTCCAAAGACCTGGAAGCTATTGAAAAAATCGGCCGAGGTTTTCGTGAAAAATGGCTCCATTTCACTAAAATATTCACCAAAAATACAAATTCCACCCAAATCGAATGGCGACTGCTGTGTCTCGTTCCGCCAGTACAGGACCACGTTTGGGAGAAATTTCGAGTCAATCGGTCCAAAGACCTGGAAGCTATTGAAAAAATCGGCCGAGGTTTTAAATCGGTCCAAAGACCTGGAAGCTATTGAAAAAATCGGCCGAGGTTTTCGTGAAAAATGGCTCCATTTCACTAAAATATTCACCAAAAATACAAATTCCACCCGAATCGAATGGGTACTGCTGTGTCTCGTTCAGCCAGTACAGGACCACGTTTGGGAGAAATTTCGAGTCAATCGGTCCAAAGACCTGTAAGCTATTGAAAAAATCGGCCGAGGTTTTAAATCGGTCCAAAGACCTGGAAGCCATTAAAAAAATCGGCCGAGGTTTTCGTGAAAAATGGCTCCATTTCACTAAAATATTCACCAAAAATACAAATTCCACCCGAATCGAATGGGCACTGCTGTGTCTCGTTCAGCCAGTACAGGACCACGTTTGGGAGAAATTTCGGGTCAATCGGTCCAAAGACCTGGAAGCTATTGAAAAAATCGGCCAAGGTTTTCAATCGGTCCAAAGACCTGGAAGCTATTGAAAAAATCGGCAGAGGTTTTCATGAAAAATTGCTGCTTTTCTTTACAATATTCACCAAAAATACAAATTCCACCCGAATCGAATGGGGACTGCTGTGTCTCGTTCAGCCAGTACAGGACCACGTTTGGGAGAAATTTCGAGTCAATCGGTCCAAAGACCTGGAAGCTATTGAAAAAATCGGCCGAGGTTTTAAATCGGTCCAAAGACCTGGAAGCTATTAAAAAAATCGGCCGAGGTTTTCGTGAAAAATGGCTCCATTTCACTAAAATATTCACCAAAAATACAAATTCCACCCGAATCGAATGGGGACTGCTGTGTCTCGTTCAGCCAGTACAAGACCACGTTTGGGAGAAATTTCGAGTCAATCGGTCCAAAGACCTGGAAGCTATTGAAAAAATCGGCCGAGGTTTTCGTGAAAAATGGCTCCATTTCACTAAAATATTCACCAAAAATACAAATTCCACCCAAATCGAATGGCGACTGCTGTGTCTCGTTCAGCCAGTACAGGACCACGTTTGGGAGAAATTTCGAGTCAATCGGTCCAAAGACCTGGAAGCTATTGAAAAAATCGGCCGAGGTTTTCGTGAAAAATGGCTCCATTTCACTAAAATATTCACCAAAAATACAAATTCCACCCGAATCGAATGGGGACTGCTGTGTCTCGTTCAGCCAGTACAGGACCACGTTTGGGAGAAATTTCGAGTCAATCGGTCCAAAGACCTGGAAGCTATTGAAAAAATCGGCCGAGGTTTTCGTGAAAAATGGCTCCATTTCACTAAAATATTCACCAAAAATACAAATTCCACCCGAATTGAATGGGCACTGCTGTGTCTCGTTCAGCCAGTACAGGACCACGTTTGGGAGAAATTTCGGGTCAATCGGTCCAAAGACCTGGAAGCTATTGAAAAAATCGGCCAAGGTTTTCAATCGGTCCAAAGACCTGGAAGCTATTGAAAAAATCGGCAGAGGTTTTCATGAAAAATTGCTGCTTTTCTTTACAATATTCACCAAAAATACAAATTCCACCCGAATCGAATGGGGACTGCTGTGTCTCGTTCAGCCAGTACAGGACCACGTTTGGGAGAAATTTCGAGTCAATCGGTCCAAAGACCTGGAAGCTATTGAAAAAATCGGCCGAGGTTTTAAATCGGTCCAAAGACCTGGAAGCTATTAAAAAAATCGGCCGAGGTTTTCGTGAAAAATGGCTCCATTTCACTAAAATATTCACCAAAAATACAAATTCCACCCGAATCGAATGGGGACTGCTGTGTCTCGTTCAGCCAGTACAGGACCACGTTTGGGAGAAATTTCGAGTCAATGGGTCCAAAGACCTGGAAGCTATTGAAAAAATCGGCCGAGGTTTTCGTGAAAAATGGCTCCATTTCACTAAAATATTCACCAAAAATACAAATTCCACCCAAATCGAATGGCGACTGCTGTGTCTCGTTCAGCCAGTACAGGACCACGTTTGGGAGAAATTTCGAGTCAATCGGTCCAAAGACCTGGAAGCTATTGAAAAAATCGGCCGAGGTTTTAAATCGGTCCAAAGACCTGGAAGCTATTGAAAAAATCGGCCGAGGTTTTCGTGAAAAATGGCTCCATTTCACTAAAATATTCACCAAAAATACAAATTCCACCCGAATCGAATGGGGACTGCTGTGTCTCGTTCAGCCAGTACAGGACCACGTTTGGGAGAAATTTCGAGTCAATCGGTCCAAAGACCTGGAAGCTATTGAAAAAATCGGCCGAGGTTTTAAATCGGTCCAAAGACCTGGAAGCCATTAAAAAAATCGGCCGAGGTTTTCGTGAAAAATGGCTCCATTTCACTAAAATATTCACCAAAAATACAAATTCCACCCGAATCGAATGGGGACTGCTGTGTCTCGTTCAGCCAGTACAGGACCACGTTTGGGAGAAATTTCGAGTCAATGGGTCCAAAGACCTGGAAGCTATTGAAAAAATCGGCCGAGGTTTTCGTGAAAAATGGCTCCATTTCACTAAAATATTCACCAAAAATACAAATTCCACCCGAATCGAATGGGCACTGCTGTGTCTCGTTCAGCCAGTACAGGACCACGTTTGGGAGAAATTTCGGGTCAATCGATCCAAAGACCTGGAAGCTATTGAAAAAATCGGCCAAGGTTTTCAATCGGTCCAAAGACCTGGAAGCTATTGAAAAAATCGGCAGAGGTTTTCATGAAAAATTGCTGCTTTTCTTTACAATATTCACCAAAAATACAAATTCCACCCGAATCGAATGGGGACTGCTGTGTCTCGTTCAGCCAGTACAAGACCACGTTTGGGAGAAATTTCGAGTCAATCGGTCCAAAGACCTGGAAGCTATTGAAAAAATCGGCCGAGGTTTTCGTGAAAAATGGCTCCATTTCACTAAAATATTCACCAAAAATACAAATTCCACCCAAATCGAATGGCGACTGCTGTGTCTCGTTCAGCCAGTACAGGACCACGTTTGGGAGAAATTTCGAGTCAATCGGTCCAAAGACCTGGAAGCTATTGAAAAAATCGGCCGAGGTTTTCGTGAAAAATGGCTCCATTTCACTAAAATATTCAGCAAAAATACAAATTCCACCCGAATCGAATGGGGACTGCTGTGTCTCGTTCAGCCAGTACAGGACCACGTTTGGGAGAAATTTCGAGTCAATCGGTCCAAAGACCTGGAAGCTATTGAAAAAATCGGCCGAGGTTTTCGTGAAAAATGGCTCCATTTCACTAAAATATTCACCAAAAATACAAATTCCACCCGAATCGAATGGGCACTGCTGTGTCTCGTTCAGCCAGTACAGGACCACGTTTGGGAGAAATTTCGGGTCAATCGGTCCAAAGACCTGGAAGCTATTGAAAAAATCGGCAGAGGTTTTCATGAAAAATTGCTGCTTTTCTTTACAATATTCACCAAAAATACAAATTCCACCCGAATCGAATGGGGACTGCTGTGTCTCGTTCAGCCAGTACAGGACCACGTTTGGGAGAAATTTCGAGTCAATCGGTGCAAAGACCTGGAAGCTATTGAAAAAATCGGCCGAGGTTTTAAATCGGTCCAAAGACCTGGAAGCTATTAAAAAAATCAGCCGAGGTTTTCGTGAAAAATGGCTCCATTTCACTAAAATATTCACCAAAAATACAAATTCCACCCGAATCGAATGGGGACTGCTGTGTCTCGTTCAGCCAGTACAGGACCACGTTTGGGAGAAATTTCGAGTCAATGGGTCCAAAGACCTGGAAGCTATTGAAAAAATCGGCCGAGGTTTTCGTGAAAAATGGCTCCATTTCACTAAAATATTCACCAAAAATACAAATTCCACCCAAATCGAATGGCGACTGCTGTGTCTCGTTCAGCCAGTACAGGACCACGTTTGGGAGAAATTTCGAGTCAATCGGTCCAAAGACCTGGAAGCTATTGAAAAAATCGGCCGAGGTTTTAAATCGGTCCAAAGACCTGGAAGCTATTGAAAAAATCGGCCGAGGTTTTCGTGAAAAATGGCTCCATTTCACTAAAATATTCACCAAAAATACAAATTCCACCCGAATCGAATGGGGACTGCTGTGTCTCGTTCAGCCAGTACAGGACCACGTTTGGGAGAAATTTCGAGTCAATCGGTCCAAAGACCTGGAAGCTATTGAAAAAATCGGCCGAGGTTTTCGTGAAAAATGGCTCCATTTCACTAAAATATTCACCAAAAATACAAATTCCACCCGAATCGAATGGGCACTGCTGTGTCTCGTTCAGCCAGTACAGGACCACGTTTGGGAGAAATTTCGGGTCAATCGGTCCAAAGACCTGGAAGCTATTGAAAAAATCGGCAGAGGTTTTCATGAAAAATTGCTGCTTTTCTTTACAATATTCACCAAAAATACAAATTCCACCCGAATCGAATGGGGACTGCTGTGTCTCGTTCAGCCAGTACAGGACCACGTTTGGGAGAAATTTCGAGTCAATCGGTGCAAAGACCTGGAAGCTATTGAAAAAATCGGCCGAGGTTTTAAATCGGTCCAAAGACCTGGAAGCTATTAAAAAAATCAGCCGAGGTTTTCGTGAAAAATGGCTCCATTTCACTAAAATATTCACCAAAAATACAAATTCCACCCGAATCGAATGGGGACTGCTGTGTCTCGTTCAGCCAGTACAGGACCACGTTTGGGAGAAATTTCGAGTCAATGGGTCCAAAGACCTGGAAGCTATTGAAAAAATCGGCCGAGGTTTTCGTGAAAAATGGCTCCATTTCACTAAAATATTCACCAAAAATACAAATTCCACCCAAATCGAATGGCGACTGCTGTGTCTCGTTCAGCCAGTACAGGACCACGTTTGGGAGAAATTTCGAGTCAATCGGTCCAAAGACCTGGAAGCTATTGAAAAAATCGGCCGAGGTTTTAAATCGGTCCAAAGACCTGGAAGCTATTGAAAAAATCGGCCGAGGTTTTCGTGAAAAATGGCTCCATTTCACTAAAATATTCACCAAAAATACAAATTCCACCCGAATCGAATGGGGACTGCTGTGTCTCGTTCAGCCAGTACAGGACCACGTTTGGGAGAAATTTCGAGTCAATCGGTCCAAAGACCTGGAAGCTATTGAAAAAATCGGCCGAGGTTTTAAATCGGTCCAAAGACCTGGAAGCCATTAAAAAAATCGGCCGAGGTTTTCGTGAAAAATGGCTCCATTTCACTAAAATATTCACCAAAAATACAAATTCCACCCGAATCGAATGGGGACTGCTGTGTCTCGTTCAGCCAGTACAGGACCACGTTTGGGAGAAATTTCGAGTCAATGGGTCCAAAGACCTGGAAGCTATTGAAAAAATCGGCCGAGGTTTTCGTTAAAAATGGCTCCATTTCACTAAAATATTCACCAAAAATACAAATTCCACCCGAATCGAATGGGCACTGCTGTGTCTCGTTCAGCCAGTACAGGACCACGTTTGGGAGAAATTTCGGGTCAATCGGTCCAAAGACCTGGAAGCTATTGAAAAAATCGGCCAAGGTTTTCAATCGGTCCAAAGACCTGGAAGCTATTGAAAAAATCGGCAGAGGTTTTCATGAAAAATTGCTGCTTTTCTTTACAATATTCACCAAAAATACAAATTCCACCCGAATCGAATGGGGACTGCTGTGTCTCGTTCAGCCAGTACAGGACCACGTTTGGGAGAAATTTCGAGTCAATCGGTCCAAAGACCTGGAAGCTATTGAAAAAATCGGCCGAGGTTTTAAATCGGTCCAAAGACCTAGAAGCTATTAAAAAAATCGGCCGAGGTTTTCGTGAAAAATGGCTCCATTTCACTAAAATATTCACCAAAAATACAAATTCCACCCAAATCGAATGGCGACTGCTGTGTCTCGTTCAGCCAGTACAGGACCACGTTTGGGAGAAATTTCGAGTCAATCGGTCCAAAGACCTGGAAGCTATTGAAAAAATCGGCCGAGGTTTTCGTGAAAAATGGCTCCATTTCACTAAAATATTCAGCAAAAATACAAATTCCACCCGAATCGAATGGGCACTGCTGTGTCTCGTTCAGCCAGTACAGGACCACGTTTGGGAGAAATTTCGAGTCAATCGGTCCAAAGACCTGGAAGCTATTGAAAAAATCGGCCGAGGTTTTCGTGAAAAATGGCTCCATTTCACTAAAATATTCACCAAAAATACAAATTCCACCCGAATTGAATGGGCACTGCTGTGTCTCGTTCAGCCAGTACAGGACCACGTTTGGGAGAAATTTCGGGTCAATCGGTCCAAAGACCTGGAAGCTATTGAAAAAATCGGCCAAGGTTTTCAATCGGTCCAAAGACCTGGAAGCTATTGAAAAAATCGGCAGAGGTTTTCATGAAAAATTGCTGCTTTTCTTTACAATATTCACCAAAAATACAAATTCCACCCGAATCGAATGGGGACTGCTGTGTCTCGTTCAGCCAGTACAGGACCACGTTTGGGAGAAATTTCGAGTCAATCGGTCCAAAGACCTGGAAGCTATTGAAAAAGTGGCCGAGGTTTTAAATCGGTCCAAAGACCTGGAAGCTATTAAAAAAATCGGCCGAGGTTTTCGTGAAAAATGGCTCCATTTCACTAAAATATTCACCAAAAATACAAATTCCACCCAAATCGAATGGCGACTGCTGTGTCTCGTTCAGCCAGTACAGGACCACGTTTGGGAGAAATTTCGAGTCAATCGGTCCAAAGACCTGGAAGCTATTGAAAAAATCGGCCGAGGTTTTAAATCGGTCCAAAGACCTGGAAGCTATTGAAAAAATCGGCCGAGGTTTTCGTGAAAAATGGCTCCATTTCACTAAAATATTCACCAAAAATACAAATTCCACCCGAATCGAATGGGGACTGCTGTGTCTCGTTCAGCCAGTACAAGACCACGTTTGGGAGAAATTTCGAGTCAATCGGTCCAAAGACCTGGAAGCTATTGAAAAAATCGGCCGAGGTTTTCGTGAAAAATGGCTCCATTTCACTAAAATATTCACCAAAAATACAAATTCCACCCAAATCGAATGGCGACTGCTGTGTCTCGTTCAGCCAGTACAGGACCACGTTTGGGAGAAATTTCGAGTCAATCGGTCCAAAGACCTGGAAGCTATTGAAAAAATCGGCCGAGGTTTTCGTGAAAAATGGCTCCATTTCACTAAAATATTCAGCAAAAATACAAATTCCACCCGAATCGAATGGGGACTGCTGTGTCTCGTTCAGCCAGTACAGGACCACGTTTGGGAGAAATTTCGAGTCAATCGGTCCAAAGACCTGGAAGCTATTGAAAAAATCGGCCGAGGTTTTCGTGAAAAATGGCTCCATTTCACTAAAATATTCACCAAAAATACAAATTCCACCCGAATCGAATGGGCACTGCTGTGTCTCGTTCAGCCAGTACAGGACCACGTTTGGGAGAAATTTCGGGTCAATCGGTCTAAAGACCTGGAAGCTATTGAAAAAATCGGCCAAGGTTTTCAATCGGTCCAAAGACCTGGAAGCTATTGAAAAAATCGGCAGAGGTTTTCATGAAAAATTGCTGCTTTTCTTTACAATATTCACCAAAAATACAAATTCCACCCGAATCGAATGGGGACTGCTGTGTCTCGTTCAGCCAGTACAGGACCACGTTTGGGAGAAATTTCGAGTCAATCGGTCCAAAGACCTGGAAGCTATTGAAAAAATCGGCCGAGGTTTTAAATCGGTCCAAAGACCTGGAAGCTATTGAAAAAATCGGCCGAGGTTTTCGTGAAAAATGGCTCCATTTCACTAAAATATTCACCAAAAATACAAATTCCACCCGAATCGAATGGGGACTGCTGTGTCTCGTTCAGCCAGTACAGGACCACGTTTGGGAGAAATTTCGAGTCAATCGGTCCAAAGACCTGGAAGCTATTGAAAAAATCGGCCGAGGTTTTAAATCGGTCCAAAGACCTGGAAGCCATTAAAAAAATCGGCCGAGGTTTTCGTGAAAAATGGCTCCATTTCACTAAAATATTCACCAAAAATACAAATTCCACCCGAATCGAATGGGGACTGCTGTGTCTCGTTCAGCCAGTACAGGACCACGTTTGGGAGAAATTTCGAGTCAATGGGTCCAAAGACCTGGAAGCTATTGAAAAAATCGGCCGAGGTTTTCGTGAAAAATGGCTCCATTTCACTAAAATATTCACCAAAAATACAAATTCCACCCGAATCGAATGGGCACTGCTGTGTCTCGTTCAGCCAGTACAGGACCACGTTTGGGAGAAATTTCGGGTCAATCGGTCCAAAGACCTGGAAGCTATTGAAAAAATCGGCCAAGGTTTTCAATCGGTCCAAAGACCTGGAAGCTATTGAAAAAATCGGCAGAGGTTTTCATGAAAAATTGCTGCTTTTCTTTACAATATTCACCAAAAATACAAATTCCACCCGAATCGAATGGGGACTGCTGTGTCTCGTTCAGCCAGTACAGGACCACGTTTGGGAGAAATTTCGAGTCAATCGGTCCAAAGACCTGGAAGCTATTGAAAAAATCGGCCGAGGTTTTAAATCGGTCCAAAGACCTGGAAGCTATTAAAAAAATCGGCCGAGGTTTTCGTGAAAAATGGCTCCATTTCACTAAAATATTCACCAAAAATACAAATTCCACCCGAATCGAATGGGGACTGCTGTGTCTCGTTCAGCCAGTACAAGACCACGTTTGGGAGAAATTTCGAGTCAATGGGTCCAAAGACCTGGAAGCTATTGAAAAAATCGGCCGAGGTTTTCGTGAAAAATGGCTCCATTTCACTAAAATATTCACCAAAAATACAAATTCCACCCGAATCGAATGGGCACTGCTGTGTCTCGTTCAGCCAGTACAGGACCACGTTTGGGAGAAATTTCGGGTCAATCGGTCCAAAGACCTGGAAGCTATTGAAAAAATCGGCCAAGGTTTTCAATCGGTCCAAAGACCTGGAAGCTATTGAAAAAATCGGCAGAGGTTTTCATGAAAAATTGCTGCTTTTCTTTACAATATTCACCAAAAATACAAATTCCACCCGAATCGAATGGGGACTGCTGTGTCTCGTTCAGCCAGTACAGGACCACGTTTGGGAGAAATTTCGAGTCAATCGGTCCAAAGACCTGGAAGCTATTGAAAAAATCGGCCGAGGTTTTCATGAAAAATTGCTGCTTTTCTTTACAATATTCACCAAAAATACAAATTCCACCCGAATCGAATGGGGACTGCTGTGTCTCGTTCAGCCAGTACAGGACCACGTTTGGGAGAAATTTCGAGTCAATCGGTCCAAAGACCTGGAAGCTATTGAAAAAATCGGCCGAGGTTTTAAATCGGTCCAAAGACCTGGAAGCTATTGAAAAAATCGGCCGAGGTTTTCGTGAAAAATGGCTCCATTTCACTAAAATATTCACCAAAAATACAAATTCCACCCGAATCGAATGGGGACTGCTGTGTCTCGTTCAGCCAGTACAGGACCACGTTTGGGAGAAATTTCGAGTCAATCGGTCCAAAGACCTGGAAGCTATTGAAAAAATCGGCCGAGGTTTTAAATCGGTCCAAAGACCTGGAAGCCATTAAAAAAATCGGCCGAGGTTTTCGTGAAAAATGGCTCCATTTCACTAAAATATTCACCAAAAATACAAATTCCACCCGAATCGAATGGGGACTGCTGTGTCTCGTTCAGCCAGTACAGGACCACGTTTGGGAGAAATTTCGAGTCAATGGGTCCAAAGACCTGGAAGCTATTGAAAAAATCGGCCGAGGTTTTCGTGAAAAATGGCTCCATTTCACTAAAATATTCACCAAAAATACAAATTCCACCCGAATCGAATGGGCACTGCTGTGTCTCGTTCAGCCAGTACAGGACCACGTTTGGGAGAAATTTCGGGTCAATCGGTCCAAAGACCTGGAAGCTATTGAAAAAATCGGCCAAGGTTTTCAATCGGTCCAAAGACCTGGAAGCTATTGAAAAAATCGGCAGAGGTTTTCATGAAAAATTGCTGCTTTTCTTTACAATATTCACCAAAAATACAAATTCCACCCGAATCGAATGGGGACTGCTGTGTCTCGTTCAGCCAGTACAGGACCACGTTTGGGAGAAATTTCGAGTCAATCGGTCCAAAGACCTGGAAGCTATTGAAAAAATCGGCCGAGGTTTTAAATCGGTCCAAAGACCTGGAAGCTATTAAAAAAATCGGCCGAGGTTTTCGTGAAAAATGGCTCCATTTCACTAAAATATTCACCAAAAATACAAATTCCACCCGAATCGAATGGGGACTGCTGTGTCTCGTTCAGCCAGTACAAGACCACGTTTGGGAGAAATTTCGAGTCAATGGGTCCAAAGACCTGGAAGCTATTGAAAAAATCGGCCGAGGTTTTCGTGAAAAATGGCTCCATTTCACTAAAATATTCAGCAAAAATACAAATTCCACCCGAATCGAATGGGGACTGCTGTGTCTCGTTCAGCCAGTACAGGACCACGTTTGGGAGAAATTTCGAGTCAATCGGTCCAAAGACCTGGAAGCTATTGAAAAAATCGGCCGAGGTTTTAAATCGGTCCAAAGACCTGGAAGCTATTAAAAAAATCGGCCGAGGTTTTCGTGAAAAATGGCTCCATTTCACTAAAATATTCACCAAAAATACAAATTCCACCCGAATCGAATGGGGACTGCTGTGTCTCGTTCAGCCAGTACAAGACCACGTTTGGGAGAAATTTCGAGTCAATGGGTCCAAAGACCTGGAAGCTATTGAAAAAATCGGCCGAGGTTTTCGTGAAAAATGGCTCCATTTCACTAAAATATTCAGCAAAAATACAAATTCCACCCGAATCGAATGGGGACTGCTGTGTCTCGTTCAGCCAGTACAGGACCACGTTTGGGAGAAATTTCGAGTCAATCGGTCCAAAGACCTGGAAGCTATTAAAAAAATCAGCCGAGGTTTTCGTGAAAAATGGCTCCATTTCACTAAAATATTCACCAAAAATACAAATTCCACCCGAATCGAATGGGGACTGCTGTGTCTCGTTCAGCCAGTACAGGACCACGTTTGGGAGAAATTTCGAGTCAATGGGTCCAAAGACCTGGAAGCTATTGAAAAAATCGGCTGAGGTTTTCGTGAAAAATGGCTCCATTTCACTAAAATATTCACCAAAAATACAAATTCCACCCAAATCGAATGGCGACTGCTGTGTCTCGTTCAGCCAGTACAGGACCACGTTTGGGAGAAATTTCGATTCAATCGGTCCAAAGACCTGGAAGCTATTGAAAAAATCGGCCGAGGTTTTAAATCGGTCCAAAGACCTGGAAGCTATTGAAAAAATCGGCAGAGGTTTTCGTGAAAAATGGCTCCATTTCACTAAAATATTCACCAAAAATACAAATTCCACCCGAATCGAATGGGGACTGCTGTGTCTCGTTCAGCCAGTACAGGACCACGTTTGGGAGAAATTTCGAGTCAATCGGTCCAAAGACCTGGAAGCTATTGAAAAAATCGGCCGAGGTTTTAAATCGGTCCAAAGACCTGGAAGCCATTAAAAAAATCGGCCGAGGTTTTCGTGAAAAATGGCTCCATTTCACTAAAATATTCACCAAAAATACAAATTCCACCCGAATCGAATGGGGACTGCTGTGTCTCGTTCAGCCAGTACAGGACCACGTTTGGGAGAAATTTCGAGTCAATGGGTCCAAAGACCTGGAAGCTATTGAAAAAATCGGCCGAGGTTTTCGTGAAAAATGGCTCCATTTCACTAAAATATTCACCAAAAATACAAATTCCACCCGAATCGAATGGGCACTGCTGTGTCTCGTTCAGCCAGTACAGGACC
Source organism: Pagrus pagrus (assembly GCF_965226575.1). Lineage (NCBI taxonomy): Eukaryota > Metazoa > Chordata > Actinopteri > Spariformes > Sparidae > Pagrus > Pagrus pagrus. The sequence continues at coordinate 29,736,337 of NC_140185.1, read as the reverse complement.
ACGTTTGGGAGAAATTTCGGGTCAATCGGTCCAAAGACCTGGAAGCTATTGAAAAAATCGGCCAAGGTTTTCAATCGGTCCAAAGACCTGGAAGCTATTGAAAAAATCGGCAGAGGTTTTCATGAAAAATTGCTGCTTTTCTTTACAATATTCACCAAAAATACAAATTCCACCCGAATCGAATGGGGACTGCTGTGTCTCGTTCAGCCAGTACAGGACCACGTTTGGGAGAAATTTCGAGTCAATCGGTCCAAAGACCTGGAAGCTATTGAAAAAGTGGCCGAGGTTTTAAATCGGTCCAAAGACCTGGAAGCTATTAAAAAAATCGGCCGAGGTTTTCGTGAAAAATGGCTCCATTTCACTAAAATATTCACCAAAAATACAAATTCCACCCAAATCGAATGGCGACTGCTGTGTCTCGTTCAGCCAGTACAGGACCACGTTTGGGAGAAATTTCGAGTCAATCGGTCCAAAGACCTGGAAGCTATTGAAAAAATCGGCCGAGGTTTTAAATCGGTCCAAAGACCTGGAAGCTATTGAAAAAATCGGCCGAGGTTTTCGTGAAAAATGGCTCCATTTCACTAAAATATTCACCAAAAATACAAATTCCACCCGAATCGAATGGGGACTGCTGTGTCTCGTTCAGCCAGTACAAGACCACGTTTGGGAGAAATTTCGAGTCAATCGGTCCAAAGACCTGGAAGCTATTGAAAAAATCGGCCGAGGTTTTCGTGAAAAATGGCTCCATTTCACTAAAATATTCACCAAAAATACAAATTCCACCCAAATCGAATGGCGACTGCTGTGTCTCGTTCAGCCAGTACAGGACCACGTTTGGGAGAAATTTCGAGTCAATCGGTCCAAAGACCTGGAAGCTATTGAAAAAATCGGCCGAGGTTTTCGTGAAAAATGGCTCCATTTCACTAAAATATTCAGCAAAAATACAAATTCCACCCGAATCGAATGGGGACTGCTGTGTCTCGTTCAGCCAGTACAGGACCACGTTTGGGAGAAATTTCGAGTCAATCGGTCCAAAGACCTGGAAGCTATTGAAAAAATCGGCCGAGGTTTTCGTGAAAAATGGCTCCATTTCACTAAAATATTCACCAAAAATACAAATTCCACCCGAATCGAATGGGCACTGCTGTGTCTCGTTCAGCCAGTACAGGACCACGTTTGGGAGAAATTTCGGGTCAATCGGTCTAAAGACCTGGAAGCTATTGAAAAAATCGGCCAAGGTTTTCAATCGGTCCAAAGACCTGGAAGCTATTGAAAAAATCGGCAGAGGTTTTCATGAAAAATTGCTGCTTTTCTTTACAATATTCACCAAAAATACAAATTCCACCCGAATCGAATGGGGACTGCTGTGTCTCGTTCAGCCAGTACAGGACCACGTTTGGGAGAAATTTCGAGTCAATCGGTCCAAAGACCTGGAAGCTATTGAAAAAATCGGCCGAGGTTTTAAATCGGTCCAAAGACCTGGAAGCTATTGAAAAAATCGGCCGAGGTTTTCGTGAAAAATGGCTCCATTTCACTAAAATATTCACCAAAAATACAAATTCCACCCGAATCGAATGGGGACTGCTGTGTCTCGTTCAGCCAGTACAGGACCACGTTTGGGAGAAATTTCGAGTCAATCGGTCCAAAGACCTGGAAGCTATTGAAAAAATCGGCCGAGGTTTTAAATCGGTCCAAAGACCTGGAAGCCATTAAAAAAATCGGCCGAGGTTTTCGTGAAAAATGGCTCCATTTCACTAAAATATTCACCAAAAATACAAATTCCACCCGAATCGAATGGGGACTGCTGTGTCTCGTTCAGCCAGTACAGGACCACGTTTGGGAGAAATTTCGAGTCAATGGGTCCAAAGACCTGGAAGCTATTGAAAAAATCGGCCGAGGTTTTCGTGAAAAATGGCTCCATTTCACTAAAATATTCACCAAAAATACAAATTCCACCCGAATCGAATGGGCACTGCTGTGTCTCGTTCAGCCAGTACAGGACCACGTTTGGGAGAAATTTCGGGTCAATCGGTCCAAAGACCTGGAAGCTATTGAAAAAATCGGCCAAGGTTTTCAATCGGTCCAAAGACCTGGAAGCTATTGAAAAAATCGGCAGAGGTTTTCATGAAAAATTGCTGCTTTTCTTTACAATATTCACCAAAAATACAAATTCCACCCAAATCGAATGGGGACTGCTGTGTCTCGTTCAGCCAGTACAGGACCACGTTTGGGAGAAATTTCGAGTCAATCGGTCCAAAGACCTGGAAGCTATTGAAAAAATCGGCCGAGGTTTTAAATCGGTCCAAAGACCTAGAAGCTATTAAAAAAATCGGCCGAGGTTTTCGTGAAAAATGGCTCCATTTCACTAAAATATTCACCAAAAATACAAATTCCACCCGAATCGAATGGGGACTGCTGTGTCTCGTTCAGCCAGTACAAGACCACGTTTGGGAGAAATTTCGAGTCAATGGGTCCAAAGACCTGGAAGCTATTGAAAAAATCGGCCGAGGTTTTCGTGAAAAATGGCTCCATTTCACTAAAATATTCAGCAAAAATACAAATTCCACCCGAATCGAATGGGGACTGCTGTGTCTCGTTCAGCCAGTACAGGACCACGTTTGGGAGAAATTTCGAGTCAATCGGTCCAAAGACCTGGAAGCTATTAAAAAAATCAGCCGAGGTTTTCGTGAAAAATGGCTCCATTTCACTAAAATATTCACCAAAAATACAAATTCCACCCGAATCGAATGGGGACTGCTGTGTCTCGTTCAGCCAGTACAGGACCACGTTTGGGAGAAATTTCGAGTCAATGGGTCCAAAGACCTGGAAGCTATTGAAAAAATCGGCCGAGGTTTTCGTGAAAAATGGCTCCATTTCACTAAAATATTCACCAAAAATACAAATTCCACCCAAATCGAATGGCGACTGCTGTGTCTCGTTCAGCCAGTACAGGACCACGTTTGGGAGAAATTTCGATTCAATCGGTCCAAAGACCTGGAAGCTATTGAAAAAATCGGCCGAGGTTTTAAATCGGTCCAAAGACCTGGAAGCTATTGAAAAAATCGGCCGAGGTTTTCGTGAAAAATGGCTCCATTTCACTAAAATATTCACCAAAAATACAAATTCCACCCGAATCGAATGGGGACTGCTGTGTCTCGTTCAGCCAGTACAGGACCACGTTTGGGAGAAATTTCGAGTCAATCGGTCCAAAGACCTGGAAGCTATTGAAAAAATCGGCCGAGGTTTTAAATCGGTCCAAAGACCTGGAAGCCATTAAAAAAATCGGCCGAGGTTTTCGTGAAAAATGGCTCCATTTCACTAAAATATTCACCAAAAATACAAATTCCACCCGAATCAAATGGGGACTGCTGTCTCTCGTTCAGCCAGTACAGGACCACGTTTGGGAGAAATTTCGAGTCAATGGGTCCAAAGACCTGGAAGCTATTGAAAAAATCGGCCGAGGTTTTCGTGAAAAATGGCTCCATTTCACTAAAATATTCACCAAAAATACAAATTCCACCCGAATCGAATGGGCACTGCTGTGTCTCGTTCAGCCAGTACAGGACCACGTTTGGGAGAAATTTCGGGTCAATCGGTCCAAAGACCTGGAAGCTATTGAAAAAATCGGCCAAGGTTTTCAATCGGTCCAAAGACCTGGAAGCTATTGAAAAAATCGGCAGAGGTTTTCATGAAAAATTGCTGCTTTTCTTTACAATATTCACCAAAAATACAAATTCCACCCGAATCGAATGGGGACTGCTGTGTCTCGTTCAGCCAGTACAGGACCACGTTTGGGAGAAATTTCGAGTCAATCGGTCCAAAGACCTGGAAGCTATTGAAAAAATCGGCCGAGGTTTTAAATCGGTCCAAAGACCTAGAAGCTATTAAAAAAATCGGCCGAGGTTTTCGTGAAAAATGGCTCCATTTCACTAAAATATTCACCAAAAATACAAATTCCACCCAAATCGAATGGCGACTGCTGTGTCTCGTTCAGCCAGTACAGGACCACGTTTGGGAGAAATTTCGAGTCAATCGGTCCAAAGACCTGGAAGCTATTGAAAAAATCGGCCGAGGTTTTCGTGAAAAATGGCTCCATTTCACTAAAATATTCAGCAAAAATACAAATTCCACCCGAATCGAATGGGGACTGCTGTGTCTCGTTCAGCCAGTACAGGACCACGTTTGGGAGAAATTTCGAGTCAATCGGTCCAAAGACCTGGAAGCTATTGAAAAAATCGGCCGAGGTTTTCGTGAAAAATGGCTCCATTTCACTAAAATATTCACCAAAAATACAAATTCCACCCGAATTGAATGGGCACTGCTGTGTCTCGTTCAGCCAGTACAGGACCACGTTTGGGAGAAATTTCGGGTCAATCGGTCCAAAGACCTGGAAGCTATTGAAAAAATCGGCCAAGGTTTTCAATCGGTCCAAAGACCTGGAAGCTATTGAAAAAATCGGCAGAGGTTTTCATGAAAAATTGCTGCTTTTCTTTACAATATTCACCAAAAATACAAATTCCACCCGAATCGAATGGGGACTGCTGTGTCTCGTTCAGCCAGTACAGGACCACGTTTGGGAGAAATTTCGAGTCAATCGGTCCAAAGACCTGGAAGCTATTGAAAAAATGGCCGAGGTTTTAAATCGGTCCAAAGACCTGGAAGCTATTAAAAAAATCGGCCGAGGTTTTCGTGAAAAATGGCTCCATTTCACTAAAATATTCACCAAAAATACAAATTCCACCCAAATCGAATGGCGACTGCTGTGTCTCGTTCAGCCAGTACAGGACCACGTTTGGGAGAAATTTCGAGTCAATCGGTCCAAAGACCTGGAAGCTATTGAAAAAATCGGCCGAGGTTTTAAATCGGTCCAAAGACCTGGAAGCTATTGAAAAAATCGGCCGAGGTTTTCGTGAAAAATGGCTCCATTTCACTAAAATATTCACCAAAAATACAAATTCCACCCGAATCGAATGGGGACTGCTGTGTCTCGTTCAGCCAGTACAAGACCACGTTTGGGAGAAATTTCGAGTCAATCGGTCCAAAGACCTGGAAGCTATTGAAAAAATCGGCCGAGGTTTTCGTGAAAAATGGCTCCATTTCACTAAAATATTCACCAAAAATACAAATTCCACCCGAATCGAATGGGGACTGCTGTGTCTCGTTCAGCCAGTACAGGACCACGTTTGGGAGAAATTTCGAGTCAATCGGTCCAAAGACCTGGAAGCTATTGAAAAAATCGGCCGAGGTTTTAAATCGGTCCAAAGACCTAGAAGCTATTAAAAAAATCGGCCGAGGTTTTCGTGAAAAATGGCTCCATTTCACTAAAATATTCACCAAAAATACAAATTCCACCCGAATCGAATGGGGACTGCTGTGTCTCGTTCAGCCAGTACAGGACCACGTTTGGGAGAAATTTCGAGTCAATCGGTCCAAAGACCTGGAAGCTATTGAAAAAATCGGCCGAGGTTTTCGTGAAAAATGGCTCCATTTCACTAAAATATTCACCAAAAATACAAATTCCACCCGAATTGAATGGGCACTGCTGTGTCTCGTTCAGCCAGTACAGGACCACGTTTGGGAGAAATTTCGGGTCAATCGGTCCAAAGACCTGGAAGCTATTGAAAAAATCGGCCAAGGTTTTCAATCGGTCCAAAGACCTGGAAGCTATTGAAAAAATCGGCAGAGGTTTTCATGAAAAATTGCTGCTTTTCTTTACAATATTCACCAAAAATACAAATTCCACCCGAATCGAATGGGGACTGCTGTGTCTCGTTCAGCCAGTACAGGACCACGTTTGGGAGAAATTTCGAGTCAATCGGTCCAAAGACCTGGAAGCTATTGAAAAAATGGCCGAGGTTTTAAATCGGTCCAAAGACCTGGAAGCTATTAAAAAAATCGGCCGAGGTTTTCGTGAAAAATGGCTCCATTTCACTAAAATATTCACCAAAAATACAAATTCCACCCAAATCGAATGGCGACTGCTGTGTCTCGTTCAGCCAGTACAGGACCACGTTTGGGAGAAATTTCGAGTCAATCGGTCCAAAGACCTGGAAGCTATTGAAAAAATCGGCCGAGGTTTTAAATCGGTCCAAAGACCTGGAAGCTATTGAAAAAATCGGCCGAGGTTTTCGTGAAAAATGGCTCCATTTCACTAAAATATTCACCAAAAATACAAATTCCACCCGAATCGAATGGGGACTGCTGTGTCTCGTTCAGCCAGTACAAGACCACGTTTGGGAGAAATTTCGAGTCAATCGGTCCAAAGACCTGGAAGCTATTGAAAAAATCGGCCGAGGTTTTCGTGAAAAATGGCTCCATTTCACTAAAATATTCACCAAAAATACAAATTCCACCCGAATCGAATGGGCACTGCTGTGTCTCGTTCAGCCAGTACAGGACCACGTTTGGGAGAAATTTCGGGTCAATCGGTCTAAAGACCTGGAAGCTATTGAAAAAATCGGCCAAGGTTTTCAATCGGTCCAAAGACCTGGAAGCTATTGAAAAAATCGGCAGAGGTTTTCATGAAAAATTGCTGCTTTTCTTTACAATATTCACCAAAAATACAAATTCCACCCGAATCGAATGGGGACTGCTGTGTCTCGTTCAGCCAGTACAGGACCACGTTTGGGAGAAATTTCGAGTCAATCGGTCCAAAGACCTGGAAGCTATTGAAAAAATCGGCCGAGGTTTTAAATCGGTCCAAAGACCTGGAAGCTATTAAAAAAATCGGCCGAGGTTTTCGTGAAAAATGGCTCCATTTCACTAAAATATTCACCAAAAATACAAATTCCACCCGAATCGAATGGGGACTGCTGTGTCTCGTTCAGCCAGTACAGGACCACGTTTGGGAGAAATTTCGAGTCAATGGGTCCAAAGACCTGGAAGCTATTGAAAAAATCGGCCGAGGTTTTCGTGAAAAATGGCTCCATTTCACTAAAATATTCACCAAAAATACAAATTCCACCCAAATCGAATGGCGACTGCTGTGTCTCGTTCAGCCAGTACAGGACCACGTTTGGGAGAAATTTCGAGTCAATCGGTCCAAAGACCTGGAAGCTATTGAAAAAATCGGCCGAGGTTTTAAATCGGTCCAAAGACCTGGAAGCTATTGAAAAAATCGGCCGAGGTTTTCGTGAAAAATGGCTCCATTTCACTAAAATATTCACCAAAAATACAAATTCCACCCGAATCGAATGGGGACTGCTGTGTCTCGTTCAGCCAGTACAGGACCACGTTTGGGAGAAATTTCGAGTCAATAGGTCCAAAGACCTGGAAGCTATTGAAAAAATCGGCCGAGGTTTTCGTGAAAAATGGCTCCATTTCACTAAAATATTCACCAAAAATACAAATTCCACCCGAATCGAATGGGCACTGCTGTGTCTCGTTCAGCCAGTACAGGACCACGTTTGGGAGAAATTTCGGGTCAATCGGTCCAAAGACCTGGAAGCTATTGAAAAAATCGGCCAAGGTTTTCAATCGGTCCAAATACCTGGAAGCTATTGAAAAAATCGGCAGAGGTTTTCATGAAAAATTGCTGCTTTTCTTTACAATATTCACCAAAAATACAAATTCCACCCGAATCGAATGGGGACTGCTGTGTCTCGTTCAGCCAGTACAGGACCACGTTTGGGAGAAATTTCGAGTCAATCGGTCCAAAGACCTGGAAGCTATTGAAAAAATCGGCCGAGGTTTTTCGTGAAAAATGGCTCCATTTCACTAAAATATTCACCAAAAATACAAATTCCACCCAAATCGAATGGCGACTGCTGTGTCTCGTTCAGCCAGTACAGGACCACGTTTGGGAGAAATTTCGAGTCAATCGGTCCAAAGACCTGGAAGCTATTGAAAAAATCGGCCGAGGTTTTAAATTGGTCCAAAGACCTGGAAGCTATTGAAAAAATCGGCCGAGGTTTTCGTGAAAAATGGCTCCATTTCACTAAAATATTCACCAAAAATACAAATTCCACCCGAATCGAATGGGGACTGCTGTGTCTCGTTCAGCCAGTACAAGACCACGTTTGGGAGAAATTTCGAGTCAATCGGTCCAAAGACCTGGAAGCTATTGAAAAAATCGGCCGAGGTTTTCGTGAAAAATGGCTCCATTTCACTAAAATATTCACCAAAAATACAAATTCCACCCGAATCGAATGGGCACTGCTGTGTCTCGTACAGCCAGTACAGGACCACGTTTGGGAGAAATTTCGGGTCAATCGGTCTAAAGACCTGGAAGCTATTGAAAAAATCGGCCGAGGTTTTCAATCGGTCCAAAGACCTGGAAGCTATTGAAAAAATCGGCAGAGGTTTTCATGAAAAATGGCTCCATTTCACTAAAATATTCACCAAAAATACAAATTCCACCCGAATCGAATGGGCACTGCTGTGTCTCGTTCAGCCAGTACAGGACCACGTTTGGGAGAAATTTCGGGTCAATCGGTCCAAAGACCTGGAAGCTATTGAAAAAATCGGCCAAGGTTTTCAATCGGTCCAAAGACCTGGAAGCTATTGAAAAAATCGGCAGAGGTTTTCATGAAAAATTGCTGCTTTTCTTTACAATATTCACCAAAAATACAAATTCCACCCGAATCGAATGGGGACTGCTGTGTCTCGTTCAGCCAGTACAGGACCACGTTTGGGAGAAATTTCGAGTCAATCGGTCCAAAGACCTGGAAGCTATTGAAAAAATCGGCCGAGGTTTTAAATCGGTCCAAAAACCTGGAAGCTATTGAAAAAATCGGCAGAGGTTTTCATGAAAAATTGCTGCTTTTCTTTACAATATTCACCAAAAATACAAATTCCACCCGAATCGAATGGGGACTGCTGTGTCTCGTTCAGCCAGTACAAGACCACGTTTGGGAGAAATTTCGAGTCAATCGGTCCAAAGACCTGGAAGCTATTGAAAAAATCGGCCGAGGTTTTCGTGAAAAATGGCTCCATTTCACTAAAATATTCACCAAAAATACAAATTCCACCCAAATCGAATGGCGACTGCTGTGTCTCGTTCAGCCAGTACAGGACCACGTTTGGGAGAAATTTCGAGTCAATCGGTCCAAAGACCTGGAAGCTATTGAAAAAATCGGCCGAGGTTTTCGTGAAAAATGGCTCCATTTCACTAAAATATTCAGCAAAAATACAAATTCCACCCGAATCGAATGGGGACTGCTGTGTCTCGTTCAGCCAGTACAGGACCACGTTTGGGAGAAATTTCGAGTCAATCGGTCCAAAGACCTGGAAGCTATTGAAAAAATCGGCCGAGGTTTTCGTGAAAAATGGCTCCATTTCACTAAAATATTCACCAAAAATACAAATTCCACCCGAATCGAATGGGCACTGCTGTGTCTCGTTCAGCCAGTACAGGACCACGTTTGGGAGAAATTTCGGGTCAATCGGTCTAAAGACCTGGAAGCTATTGAAAAAATCGGCCAAGGTTTTCAATCGGTCCAAAGACCTGGAAGCTATTGAAAAAATCGGCAGAGGTTTTCATGAAAAATTGCTGCTTTTCTTTACAATATTCACCAAAAATACAAATTCCACCCGAATCGAATGGGGACTGCTGTGTCTCGTTCAGCCAGTACAGGACCACGTTTGGGAGAAATTTCGAGTCAATCGGTCCAAAGACCTGGAAGCTATTGAAAAAATCGGCCGAGGTTTTAAATCGGTCCAAAGACCTGGAAGCTATTGAAAAAATCGGCCGAGGTTTTCGTGAAAAATGGCTCCATTTCACTAAAATATTCACCAAAAATACAAATTCCACCCGAATCGAATGGGGACTGCTGTGTCTCGTTCAGCCAGTACAGGACCACGTTTGGGAGAAATTTCGAGTCAATCGGTCCAAAGACCTGGAAGCTATTGAAAAAATCGGCCGAGGTTTTAAATCGGTCCAAAGACCTGGAAGCCATTAAAAAAATCGGCCGAGGTTTTCGTGAAAAATGGCTCCATTTCACTAAAATATTCACCAAAAATACAAATTCCACCCGAATCGAATGGGGACTGCTGTGTCTCGTTCAGCCAGTACAGGACCACGTTTGGGAGAAATTTCGAGTCAATGGGTCCAAAGACCTGGAAGCTATTGAAAAAATCGGCCGAGGTTTTCGTGAAAAATGGCTCCATTTCACTAAAATATTCACCAAAAATACAAATTCCACCCGAATCGAATGGGCACTGCTGTGTCTCGTTCAGCCAGTACAGGACCACGTTTGGGAGAAATTTCGGGTCAATCGGTCCAAAGACCTGGAAGCTATTGAAAAAATCGGCCAAGGTTTTCAATCGGTCCAAAGACCTGGAAGCTATTGAAAAAATCGGCAGAGGTTTTCATGAAAAATTGCTGCTTTTCTTTACAATATTCACCAAAAATACAAATTCCACCCGAATCGAATGGGGACTGCTGTGTCTCGTTCAGCCAGTACAGGACCACGTTTGGGAGAAATTTCGAGTCAATCGGTCCAAAGACCTGGAAGCTATTGAAAAAATCGGCCGAGGTTTTAAATCGGTCCAAAGACCTGGAAGCTATTAAAAAAATCGGCCGAGGTTTTCGTGAAAAATGGCTCCATTTCACTAAAATATTCACCAAAAATACAAATTCCACCCGAATCGAATGGGGACTGCTGTGTCTCGTTCAGCCAGTACAAGACCACGTTTGGGAGAAATTTCGAGTCAATGGGTCCAAAGACCTGGAAGCTATTGAAAAAATCGGCCGAGGTTTTCGTGAAAAATGGCTCCATTTCACTAAAATATTCAGCAAAAATACAAATTCCACCCGAATCGAATGGGGACTGCTGTGTCTCGTTCAGCCAGTACAGGACCACGTTTGGGAGAAATTTCGAGTCAATCGGTCCAAAGACCTGGAAGCTATTAAAAAAATCAGCCGAGGTTTTCGTGAAAAATGGCTCCATTTCACTAAAATATTCACCAAAAATACAAATTCCACCCGAATCGAATGGGGACTGCTGTGTCTCGTTCAGCCAGTACAGGACCACGTTTGGGAGAAATTTCGAGTCAATCGGTCCAAAGACCTGGAAGCTATTGAAAAAATCGGCCGAGGTTTTCGTGAAAAATGGCTCCATTTCACTAAAATATTCACCAAAAATACAAATTCCACCCAAATCGAATGGCGACTGCTGTGTCTCGTTCAGCCAGTACAGGACCACGTTTGGGAGAAATTTCGATTCAATCGGTCCAAAGACCTGGAAGCTATTGAAAAAATCGGCCGAGGTTTTAAATCGGTCCAAAGACCTGGAAGCTATTGAAAAAATCGGCAGAGGTTTTCGTGAAAAATGGCTCCATTTCACTAAAATATTCACCAAAAATACAAATTCCACCCGAATCGAATGGGGACTGCTGTGTCTCGTTCAGCCAGTACAGGACCACGTTTGGGAGAAATTTCGAGTCAATCGGTCCAAAGACCTGGAAGCTATTGAAAAAATCGGCCGAGGTTTTAAATCGGTCCAAAGACCTAGAAGCTATTAAAAAAATCGGCCGAGGTTTTCGTGAAAAATGGCTCCATTTCACTAAAATATTCACCAAAAATACAAATTCCACCCAAATCGAATGGCGACTGCTGTGTCTCGTTCAGCCAGTACAGGACCACGTTTGGGAGAAATTTCGAGTCAATCGGTCCAAAGACCTGGAAGCTATTGAAAAAATCGGCCGAGGTTTTCGTGAAAAATGGCTCCATTTCACTAAAATATTCAGCAAAAATACAAATTCCACCCGAATCGAATGGGGACTGCTGTGTCTCGTTCAGCCAGTACAGGACCACGTTTGGGAGAAATTTCGAGTCAATCGGTCCAAAGACCTGGAAGCTATTGAAAAAATCGGCCGAGGTTTTCGTGAAAAATGGCTCCATTTCACTAAAATATTCACCAAAAATACAAATTCCACCCGAATTGAATGGGCACTGCTGTGTCTCGTTCAGCCAGTACAGGACCACGTTTGGGAGAAATTTCGGGTCAATCGGTCCAAAGACCTGGAAGCTATTGAAAAAATCGGCCAAGGTTTTCAATCGGTCCAAAGACCTGGAAGCTATTGAAAAAATCGGCAGAGGTTTTCATGAAAAATTGCTGCTTTTCTTTACAATATTCACCAAAAATACAAATTCCACCCGAATCGAATGGGGACTGCTGTGTCTCGTTCAGCCAGTACAGGACCACGTTTGGGAGAAATTTCGAGTCAATCGGTCCAAAGACCTGGAAGCTATTGAAAAAATGGCCGAGGTTTTAAATCGGTCCAAAGACCTGGAAGCTATTAAAAAAATCGGCCGAGGTTTTCGTGAAAAATGGCTCCATTTCACTAAAATATTCACCAAAAATACAAATTCCACCCAAATCGAATGGCGACTGCTGTGTCTCGTTCAGCCAGTACAGGACCACGTTTGGGAGAAATTTCGAGTCAATCGGTCCAAAGACCTGGAAGCTATTGAAAAAATCGGCCGAGGTTTTAAATCGGTCCAAAGACCTGGAAGCTATTGAAAAAATCGGCCGAGGTTTTCGTGAAAAATGGCTCCATTTCACTAAAATATTCACCAAAAATACAAATTCCACCCGAATCGAATGGGGACTGCTGTGTCTCGTTCAGCCAGTACAAGACCACGTTTGGGAGAAATTTCGAGTCAATCGGTCCAAAGACCTGGAAGCTATTAAAAAAATCAGCCGAGGTTTTCGTGAAAAATGGCTCCATTTCACTAAAATATTCACCAAAAATACAAATTCCACCCGAATCGAATGGGGACTGCTGTGTCTCGTTCAGCCAGTACAGGACCACGTTTGGGAGAAATTTCGAGTCAATGGGTCCAAAGACCTGGAAGCTATTGAAAAAATCGGCCGAGGTTTTCGTGAAAAATGGCTCCATTTCACTAAAATATTCACCAAAAATACAAATTCCACCCAAATCGAATGGCGACTGCTGTGTCTCGTTCAGCCAGTACAGGACCACGTTTGGGAGAAATTTCGATTCAATCGGTCCAAAGACCTGGAAGCTATTGAAAAAATCGGCCGAGGTTTTAAATCGGTCCAAAGACCTGGAAGCTATTGAAAAAATCGGCCGAGGTTTTCGTGAAAAATGGCTCCATTTCACTAAAATATTCACCAAAAATACAAATTCCACCCGAATCGAATGGGCACTGCTGTGTCTCGTTCAGCCAGTACAGGACCACGTTTGGGAGAAATTTCGGGTCAATCGGTCCAAAGACCTGGAAGCTATTGAAAAAATCGGCCAAGGTTTTCAATCGGTCCAAAGACCTGGAAGCTATTGAAAAAATCGGCAGAGGTTTTCATGAAAAATTGCTGCTTTTCTTTACAATATTCACCAAAAATCCAAATTCCACCCGAATCGAATGGGGACTGCTGTGTCTCGTTCAGCCAGTACAGGACCACGTTTGGGAGAAATTTCGAGTCAATCGGTCCAAAGACCTGGAAGCTATTGAAAAAATCGGCCGAGGTTTTAAATCGGTCCAAAGACCTAGAAGCTATTAAAAAAATCGGCCGAGGTTTTCGTGAAAAATGGCTCCATTTCACTAAAATATTCACCAAAAATACAAATTCCACCCAAATCGAATGGCGACTGCTGTGTCTCGTTCAGCCAGTACAGGACCACGTTTGGGAGAAATTTCGAGTCAATCGGTCCAAAGACCTGGAAGCTATTGAAAAAATCGGCCGAGGTTTTCGTGAAAAATGGCTCCATTTCACTAAAATATTCAGCAAAAATACAAATTCCACCCGAATCGAATGGGCACTGCTGTGTCTCGTTCAGCCAGTACAGGACCACGTTTGGGAGAAATTTCGAGTCAATCGGTCCAAAGACCTGGAAGCTATTGAAAAAATCGGCCGAGGTTTTCGTGAAAAATGGCTCCATTTCACTAAAATATTCACCAAAAATACAAATTCCACCCGAATTGAATGGGCACTGCTGTGTCTCGTTCAGCCAGTACAGGACCACGTTTGGGAGAAATTTCGGGTCAATCGGTCCAAAGACCTGGAAGCTATTGAAAAAATCGGCCAAGGTTTTCAATCGGTCCAAAGACCTGGAAGCTATTGAAAAAATCGGCAGAGGTTTTCATGAAAAATTGCTGCTTTTCTTTACAATATTCACCAAAAATACAAATTCCACCCGAATCGAATGGGGACTGCTGTGTCTCGTTCAGCCAGTACAGGACCACGTTTGGGAGAAATTTCGAGTCAATCGGTCCAAAGACCTGGAAGCTATTGAAAAAGTGGCCGAGGTTTTAAATCGGTCCAAAGACCTGGAAGCTATTAAAAAAATCGGCCGAGGTTTTCGTGAAAAATGGCTCCATTTCACTAAAATATTCACCAAAAATACAAATTCCACCCAAATCGAATGGCGACTGCTGTGTCTCGTTCAGCCAGTACAGGACCACGTTTGGGAGAAATTTCGAGTCAATCGGTCCAAAGACCTGGAAGCTATTGAAAAAATCGGCCGAGGTTTTAAATCGGTCCAAAGACCTGGAAGCTATTGAAAAAATCGGCCGAGGTTTTCGTGAAAAATGGCTCCATTTCACTAAAATATTCACCAAAAATACAAATTCCACCCGAATCGAATGGGGACTGCTGTGTCTCGTTCAGCCAGTACAAGACCACGTTTGGGAGAAATTTCGAGTCAATCGGTCCAAAGACCTGGAAGCTATTGAAAAAATCGGCCGAGGTTTTCGTGAAAAATGGCTCCATTTCACTAAAATATTCACCAAAAATACAAATTCCACCCAAATCGAATGGCGACTGCTGTGTCTCGTTCAGCCAGTACAGGACCACGTTTGGGAGAAATTTCGAGTCAATCGGTCCAAAGACCTGGAAGCTATTGAAAAAATCGGCCGAGGTTTTCGTGAAAAATGGCTCCATTTCACTAAAATATTCAGCAAAAATACAAATTCCACCCGAATCGAATGGGGACTGCTGTGTCTCGTTCAGCCAGTACAGGACCACGTTTGGGAGAAATTTCGAGTCAATCGGTCCAAAGACCTGGAAGCTATTGAAAAAATCGGCCGAGGTTTTCGTGAAAAATGGCTCCATTTCACTAAAATATTCACCAAAAATACAAATTCCACCCGAATCGAATGGGCACTGCTGTGTCTCGTTCAGCCAGTACAGGACCACGTTTGGGAGAAATTTCGGGTCAATCGGTCTAAAGACCTGGAAGCTATTGAAAAAATCGGCCAAGGTTTTCAATCGGTCCAAAGACCTGGAAGCTATTGAAAAAATCGGCAGAGGTTTTCATGAAAAATTGCTGCTTTTCTTTACAATATTCACCAAAAATACAAATTCCACCCGAATCGAATGGGGACTGCTGTGTCTCGTTCAGCCAGTACAGGACCACGTTTGGGAGAAATTTCGAGTCAATCGGTCCAAAGACCTGGAAGCTATTGAAAAAATCGGCCGAGGTTTTAAATCGGTCCAAAGACCTGGAAGCTATTGAAAAAATCGGCCGAGGTTTTCGTGAAAAATGGCTCCATTTCACTAAAATATTCACCAAAAATACAAATTCCACCCGAATCGAATGGGGACTGCTGTGTCTCGTTCAGCCAGTACAGGACCACGTTTGGGAGAAATTTCGAGTCAATCGGTCCAAAGACCTGGAAGCTATTGAAAAAATCGGCCGAGGTTTTAAATCGGTCCAAAGACCTGGAAGCCATTAAAAAAATCGGCCGAGGTTTTCGTGAAAAATGGCTCCATTTCACTAAAATATTCACCAAAAATACAAATTCCACCCGAATCGAATGGGGACTGCTGTGTCTCGTTCAGCCAGTACAGGACCACGTTTGGGAGAAATTTCGAGTCAATGGGTCCAAAGACCTGGAAGCTATTGAAAAAATCGGCCGAGGTTTTCGTGAAAAATGGCTCCATTTCACTAAAATATTCACCAAAAATACAAATTCCACCCGAATCGAATGGGCACTGCTGTGTCTCGTTCAGCCAGTACAGGACCACGTTTGGGAGAAATTTCGGGTCAATCGGTCCAAAGACCTGGAAGCTATTGAAAAAATCGGCCAAGGTTTTCAATCGGTCCAAAGACCTGGAAGCTATTGAAAAAATCGGCAGAGGTTTTCATGAAAAATTGCTGCTTTTCTTTACAATATTCACCAAAAATACAAATTCCACCCGAATCGAATGGGGACTGCTGTGTCTCGTTCAGCCAGTACAGGACCACGTTTGGGAGAAATTTCGAGTCAATCGGTCCAAAGACCTGGAAGCTATTGAAAAAATCGGCCGAGGTTTTAAATCGGTCCAAAGACCTGGAAGCTATTAAAAAAATCGGCCGAGGTTTTCGTGAAAAATGGCTCCATTTCACTAAAATATTCACCAAAAATACAAATTCCACCCGAATCGAATGGGGACTGCTGTGTCTCGTTCAGCCAGTACAAGACCACGTTTGGGAGAAATTTCGAGTCAATGGGTCCAAAGACCTGGAAGCTATTGAAAAAATCGGCCGAGGTTTTCGTGAAAAATGGCTCCATTTCACTAAAATATTCAGCAAAAATACAAATTCCACCCGAATCGAATGGGGACTGCTGTGTCTCGTTCAGCCAGTACAGGACCACGTTTGGGAGAAATTTCGAGTCAATCGGTCCAAAGACCTGGAAGCTATTAAAAAAATCAGCCGAGGTTTTCGTGAAAAATGGCTCCATTTCACTAAAATATTCACCAAAAATACAAATTCCACCCGAATCGAATGGGGACTGCTGTGTCTCGTTCAGCCAGTACAGGACCACGTTTGGGAGAAATTTCGAGTCAATGGGTCCAAAGACCTGGAAGCTATTGAAAAAATCGGCCGAGGTTTTCGTGAAAAATGGCTCCATTTCACTAAAATATTCACCAAAAATACAAATTCCACCCAAATCGAATGGCGACTGCTGTGTCTCGTTCAGCCAGTACAGGACCACGTTTGGGAGAAATTTCGATTCAATCGGTCCAAAGACCTGGAAGCTATTGAAAAAATCGGCCGAGGTTTTAAATCGGTCCAAAGACCTGGAAGCTATTGAAAAAATCGGCCGAGGTTTTCGTGAAAAATGGCTCCATTTCACTAAAATATTCACCAAAAATACAAATTCCACCCGAATCGAATGGGGACTGCTGTGTCTCGTTCAGCCAGTACAGGACCACGTTTGGGAGAAATTTCGAGTCAATCGGTCCAAAGACCTGGAAGCTATTGAAAAAATCGGCCGAGGTTTTAAATCGGTCCAAAGACCTGGAAGCCATTAAAAAAATCGGCCGAGGTTTTCGTGAAAAATGGCTCCATTTCACTAAAATATTCACCAAAAATACAAATTCCACCCGAATCAAATGGGGACTGCTGTGTCTCGTTCAGCCAGTACAGGACCACGTTTGGGAGAAATTTCGAGTCAATGGGTCCAAAGACCTGGAAGCTATTGAAAAAATCGGCCGAGGTTTTCGTGAAAAATGGCTCCATTTCACTAAAATATTCACCAAAAATACAAATTCCACCCGAATCGAATGGGCACTGCTGTGTCTCGTTCAGCCAGTACAGGACCACGTTTGGGAGAAATTTCGAGTCAATCGGTCCAAAGACCTGGAAGCTATTGAAAAAATCGGCCGAGGTTTTCGTGAAAAATGGCTCCATTTCACTAAAATATTCAGCAAAAATACAAATTCCACCCGAATCGAATGGGGACTGCTGTGTCTCGTTCAGCCAGTACAGGACCACGTTTGGGAGAAATTTCGAGTCAATCGGTCCAAAGACCTGGAAGCTATTGAAAAAATCGGCCGAGGTTTTCGTGAAAAATGGCTCCATTTCACTAAAATATTCACCAAAAATACAAATTCCACCCGAATCGAATGGGCACTGCTGTGTCTCGTTCAGCCAGTACAGGACCACGTTTGGGAGAAATTTCGGGTCAATCGGTCTAAAGACCTGGAAGCTATTGAAAAAATCGGCCAAGGTTTTCAATCGGTCCAAAGACCTGGAAGCTATTGAAAAAATCGGCAGAGGTTTTCATGAAAAATTGCTGCTTTTCTTTACAATATTCACCAAAAATACAAATTCCACCCGAATCGAATGGGGACTGCTGTGTCTCGTTCAGCCAGTACAGGACCACGTTTGGGAGAAATTTCGAGTCAATCGGTCCAAAGACCTGGAAGCTATTGAAAAAATCGGCCGAGGTTTTAAATCGGTCCAAAGACCTGGAAGCTATTGAAAAAATCGGCCGAGGTTTTCGTGAAAAATGGCTCCATTTCACTAAAATATTCACCAAAAATACAAATTCCACCCGAATCGTATGGGGACTGCTGTGTCTCGTTCAGCCAGTACAGGACCACGTTTGGGAGAAATTTCGAGTCAATCGGTCCAAAGACCTGGAAGCTATTGAAAAAATCGGCCGAGGTTTTAAATCGGTCCAAAGACCTGGAAGCCATTAAAAAAATCGGCCGAGGTTTTCGTGAAAAATGGCTCCATTTCACTAAAATATTCACCAAAAATACAAATTCCACCCGAATCGAATGGGGACTGCTGTGTCTCGTTCAGCCAGTACAGGACCACGTTTGGGAGAAATTTCGAGTCAATGGGTCCAAAGACCTGGAAGCTATTGAAAAAATCGGCCGAGGTTTTCGTGAAAAATGGCTCCATTTCACTAAAATATTCACCAAAAATACAAATTCCACCCGAATCGAATGGGCACTGCTGTGTCTCGTTCAGCCAGTACAGGACCACGTTTGGGAGAAATTTCGGGTCAATCGGTCCAAAGACCTGGAAGCTATTGAAAAAATCGGCCAAGGTTTTCAATCGGTCCAAAGACCTGGAAGCTATTGAAAAAATCGGCAGAGGTTTTCATGAAAAATTGCTGCTTTTCTTTACAATATTCACCAAAAATACAAATTCCACCCGAATCGAATGGGGACTGCTGTGTCTCGTTCAGCCAGTACAGGACCACGTTTGGGAGAAATTTCGAGTCAATCGGTCCAAAGACCTGGAAGCTATTGAAAAAATCGGCCGAGGTTTTAAATCGGTCCAAAGACCTGGAAGCTATTAAAAAAATCGGCCGAGGTTTTCGTGAAAAATGGCTCCATTTCACTAAAATATTCACCAAAAATACAAATTCCACCCGAATCGAATGGGGACTGCTGTGTCTCGTTCAGCCAGTACAAGACCACGTTTGGGAGAAATTTCGAGTCAATGGGTCCAAAGACCTGGAAGCTATTGAAAAAATCGGCCGAGGTTTTCGTGAAAAATGGCTCCATTTCACTAAAATATTCAGCAAAAATACAAATTCCACCCGAATCGAATGGGGACTGCTGTGTCTCGTTCAGCCAGTACAGGACCACGTTTGGGAGAAATTTCGAGTCAATCGGTCCAAAGACCTGGAAGCTATTAAAAAAATCAGCCGAGGTTTTCGTGAAAAATGGCTCCATTTCACTAAAATATTCACCAAAAATACAAATTCCACCCGAATCGAATGGGGACTGCTGTGTCTCGTTCAGCCAGTACAGGACCACGTTTGGGAGAAATTTCGAGTCAATGGGTCCAAAGACCTGGAAGCTATTGAAAAAATCGGCCGAGGTTTTCGTGAAAAATGGCTCCATTTCACTAAAATATTCACCAAAAATACAAATTCCACCCAAATCGAATGGCGACTGCTGTGTCTCGTTCAGCCAGTACAGGACCACGTTTGGGAGAAATTTCGATTCAATCGGTCCAAAGACCTGGAAGCTATTGAAAAAATCGGCCGAGGTTTTAAATCGGTCCAAAGACCTGGAAGCTATTGAAAAAATCGGCCGAGGTTTTCGTGAAAAATGGCTCCATTTCACTAAAATATTCACCAAAAATACAAATTCCACCCGAATCGAATGGGGACTGCTGTGTCTCGTTCAGCCAGTACAGGACCACGTTTGGGAGAAATTTCGAGTCAATCGGTCCAAAGACCTGGAAGCTATTGAAAAAATCGGCCGAGGTTTTAAATCGGTCCAAAGACCTGGAAGCCATTAAAAAAATCGGCCGAGGTTTTCGTGAAAAATGGCTCCATTTCACTAAAATATTCACCAAAAATACAAATTCCACCCGAATCAAATGGGGACTGCTGTGTCTCGTTCAGCCAGTACAGGACCACGTTTGGGAGAAATTTCGAGTCAATGGGTCCAAAGACCTGGAAGCTATTGAAAAAATCGGCCGAGGTTTTCGTGAAAAATGGCTCCATTTCACTAAAATATTCACCAAAAATACAAATTCCACCCGAATCGAATGGGCACTGCTGTGTCTCGTTCAGCCAGTACAGGACCACGTTTGGGAGAAATTTCGGGTCAATCGGTCCAAAGACCTGGAAGCTATTGAAAAAATCGGCCAAGGTTTTCAATCGGTCCAAAGACCTGGAAGCTATTGAAAAAATCGGCAGAGGTTTTCATGAAAAATTGCTGCTTTTCTTTACAATATTCACCAAAAATACAAATTCCACCCGAATCGAATGGGGACTGCTGTGTCTCGTTCAGCCAGTACAGGACCACGTTTGGGAGAAATTTCGAGTCAATCGGTCCAAAGACCTGGAAGCTATTGAAAAAATCGGCCGAGGTTTTAAATCGGTCCAAAGACCTAGAAGCTATTAAAAAAATCGGCCGAGGTTTTCGTGAAAAATGGCTCCATTTCACTAAAATATTCACCAAAAATACAAATTCCACCCAAATCGAATGGCGACTGCTGTGTCTCGTTCAGCCAGTACAGGACCACGTTTGGGAGAAATTTCGAGTCAATCGGTCCAAAGACCTGGAAGCTATTGAAAAAATCGGCCGAGGTTTTCGTGAAAAATGGCTCCATTTCACTAAAATATTCAGCAAAAATACAAATTCCACCCGAATCGAATGGGGACTGCTGTGTCTCGTTCAGCCAGTACAGGACCACGTTTGGGAGAAATTTCGAGTCAATCGGTCCAAAGACCTGGAAGCTATTGAAAAAATCGGCCGAGGTTTTCGTGAAAAATGGCTCCATTTCACTAAAATATTCACCAAAAATACAAATTCCACCCGAATTGAATGGGCACTGCTGTGTCTCGTTCAGCCAGTACAGGACCACGTTTGGGAGAAATTTCGGGTCAATCGGTCCAAAGACCTGGAAGCTATTGAAAAAATCGGCCAAGGTTTTCAATCGGTCCAAAGACCTGGAAGCTATTGAAAAAATCGGCAGAGGTTTTCATGAAAAATTGCTGCTTTTCTTTACAATATTCACCAAAAATACAAATTCCACCCGAATCGAATGGGGACTGCTGTGTCTCGTTCAGCCAGTACAGGACCACGTTTGGGAGAAATTTCGAGTCAATCGGTCCAAAGACCTGGAAGCTATTGAAAAAATGGCCGAGGTTTTAAATCGGTCCAAAGACCTGGAAGCTATTAAAAAAATCGGCCGAGGTTTTCGTGAAAAATGGCTCCATTTCACTAAAATATTCACCAAAAATACAAATTCCACCCAAATCGAATGGCGACTGCTGTGTCTCGTTCAGCCAGTACAGGACCACGTTTGGGAGAAATTTCGAGTCAATCGGTCCAAAGACCTGGAAGCTATTGAAAAAATCGGCCGAGGTTTTAAATCGGTCCAAAGACCTGGAAGCTATTGAAAAAATCGGCCGAGGTTTTCGTGAAAAATGGCTCCATTTCACTAAAATATTCACCAAAAATACAAATTCCACCCGAATCGAATGGGGACTGCTGTGTCTCGTTCAGCCAGTACAAGACCACGTTTGGGAGAAATTTCGAGTCAATCGGTCCAAAGACCTGGAAGCTATTGAAAAAATCGGCCGAGGTTTTCGTGAAAAATGGCTCCATTTCACTAAAATATTCACCAAAAATACAAATTCCACCCGAATCGAATGGGCACTGCTGTGTCTCGTTCAGCCAGTACAGGACCACGTTTGGGAGAAATTTCGGGTCAATCGGTCTAAAGACCTGGAAGCTATTGAAAAAATCGGCCAAGGTTTTCAATCGGTCCAAAGACCTGGAAGCTATTGAAAAAATCGGCAGAGGTTTTCATGAAAAATTGCTGCTTTTCTTTACAATATTCACCAAAAATACAAATTCCACCCGAATCGAATGGGGACTGCTGTGTCTCGTTCAGCCAGTACAGGACCACGTTTGGGAGAAATTTCGAGTCAATCGGTCCAAAGACCTGGAAGCTATTGAAAAAATCGGCCGAGGTTTTAAATCGGTCCAAAGACCTGGAAGCTATTAAAAAAATCGGCCGAGGTTTTCGTGAAAAATGGCTCCATTTCACTAAAATATTCACCAAAAATACAAATTCCACCCGAATCGAATGGGGACTGCTGTGTCTCGTTCAGCCAGTACAGGACCACGTTTGGGAGAAATTTCGAGTCAATGGGTCCAAAGACCTGGAAGCTATTGAAAAAATCGGCCGAGGTTTTCGTGAAAAATGGCTCCATTTCACTAAAATATTCACCAAAAATACAAATTCCACCCAAATCGAATGGCGACTGCTGTGTCTCGTTCAGCCAGTACAGGACCACGTTTGGGAGAAATTTCGAGTCAATCGGTCCAAAGACCTGGAAGCTATTGAAAAAATCGGCCGAGGTTTTAAATCGGTCCAAAGACCTGGAAGCTATTGAAAAAATCGGCCGAGGTTTTCGTGAAAAATGGCTCCATTTCACTAAAATATTCACCAAAAATACAAATTCCACCCGAATCGAATGGGGACTGCTGTGTCTCGTTCAGCCAGTACAGGACCACGTTTGGGAGAAATTTCGAGTCAATAGGTCCAAAGACCTGGAAGCTATTGAAAAAATCGGCCGAGGTTTTCGTGAAAAATGGCTCCATTTCACTAAAATATTCACCAAAAATACAAATTCCACCCGAATCGAATGGGCACTGCTGTGTCTCGTTCAGCCAGTACAGGACCACGTTTGGGAGAAATTTCGGGTCAATCGGTCCAAAGACCTGGAAGCTATTGAAAAAATCGGCCAAGGTTTTCAATCGGTCCAAATACCTGGAAGCTATTGAAAAAATCGGCAGAGGTTTTCATGAAAAATTGCTGCTTTTCTTTACAATATTCACCAAAAATACAAATTCCACCCGAATCGAATGGGGACTGCTGTGTCTCGTTCAGCCAGTACAGGACCACGTTTGGGAGAAATTTCGAGTCAATCGGTCCAAAGACCTGGAAGCTATTGAAAAAATCGGCCGAGGTTTTCGTGAAAAATGGCTCCATTTCACTAAAATATTCACCAAAAATACAAATTCCACCCAAATCGAATGGCGACTGCTGTGTCTCGTTCAGCCAGTACAGGACCACGTTTGGGAGAAATTTCGAGTCAATCGGTCCAAAGACCTGGAAGCTATTGAAAAAATCGGCCGAGGTTTTAAATTGGTCCAAAGACCTGGAAGCTATTGAAAAAATCGGCCGAGGTTTTCGTGAAAAATGGCTCCATTTCACTAAAATATTCACCAAAAATACAAATTCCACCCGAATCGAATGGGGACTGCTGTGTCTCGTTCAGCCAGTACAAGACCACGTTTGGGAGAAATTTCGAGTCAATCGGTCCAAAGACCTGGAAGCTATTGAAAAAATCGGCCGAGGTTTTCGTGAAAAATGGCTCCATTTCACTAAAATATTCACCAAAAATACAAATTCCACCCGAATCGAATGGGCACTGCTGTGTCTCGTACAGCCAGTACAGGACCACGTTTGGGAGAAATTTCGGGTCAATCGGTCTAAAGACCTGGAAGCTATTGAAAAAATCGGCCGAGGTTTTCAATCGGTCCAAAGACCTGGAAGCTATTGAAAAAATCGGCAGAGGTTTTCATGAAAAATGGCTCCATTTCACTAAAATATTCACCAAAAATACAAATTCCACCCGAATCGAATGGGCACTGCTGTGTCTCGTTCAGCCAGTACAGGACCACGTTTGGGAGAAATTTCGGGTCAATCGGTCCAAAGACCTGGAAGCTATTGAAAAAATCGGCCAAGGTTTTCAATCGGTCCAAAGACCTGGAAGCTATTGAAAAAATCGGCAGAGGTTTTCATGAAAAATTGCTGCTTTTCTTTACAATATTCACCAAAAATACAAATTCCACCCGAATCGAATGGGGACTGCTGTGTCTCGTTCAGCCAGTACAGGACCACGTTTGGGAGAAATTTCGAGTCAATCGGTCCAAAGACCTGGAAGCTATTGAAAAAATCGGCCGAGGTTTTAAATCGGTCCAAAAACCTGGAAGCTATTAAAAAAATCGGCAGAGGTTTTCGTGAAAAATGGCTCCATTTCACTAAAATATTCACCAAAAATACAAATTCCACCCGAATCGAATGGGGACTGCTGTGTCTCGTTCAGCCAGTACAGGACCACGTTTGGGAGAAATTTCGAGTCAATGGGTCCAAAGACCTGGAAGCTATTGAAAAAATCGGCCGAGGTTTTCAATCGGTCCAAAGACCTGGAAGCTATTGAAAAAATCGGCAGAGGTTTTCATGAAAAATGGCTCCATTTCACTAAAATATTCACCAAAAATACAAATTCAACCCGAATCGAATGGGCACTGCTGTGTCTCGTTCAGCCAGTACAGGACCACGTTTGGGAGAAATTTCGGGTCAATCGGTCCAAAGACCTGGAAGCTATTGAAAAAATCGGCCAAGGTTTTCAATCGGTCCAAAGACCTGGAAGCTATTGAAAAAATCGGCAGAGGTTTTCATGAAAAATTGCTGCTTTTCTTTAAATATTCACCAAAAATACAAATTCCACCCGAATCGAATGGGGACTGCTGTGTCTCGTTCAGCCAGTACAAGACCACGTTTGGGAGAAATTTCGAGTCAATCGGTCCAAACACCTGGAAGCTATTGAAAAAATCGGCCGAGGTTTTCGTGAAAAATGGCTCCATTTCACTAAAATATTCACCAAAAATACAAATTCCACCCGAATCGAATGGGGACTGCTGTGTCTCGTTCAGCCAGTACAGGACCACGTTTGGGAGAAATTTCGAGTCAATGGGTCCAAAGACCTGGAAGCTATTGAAAAAATCGGCCGAGGTTTTCGTGAAAAATGGCTCCATTTCACTAAAATATTCACCAAAAATACAAATTCCACCCAAATCGAATGGCGACTGCGGTGTCTCGTTCAGCCAGTACAGGACCACGTTTGGGAGAAATTTCGAGTCAATGGGTCCAAAGACCTGGAAGCTATTGAAAAAATCGGCCGAGGTTTTAAATTGGTCCAAAGACCTGGAAGCTATTGAAAAAATCGGCCGAGGTTTTCGTGAAAAATGGCTCCATTTCACTAAAATATTCACCAAAAATACAAATTCCACCCGAATCGAATGGGGACTGCTGTGTCTCGTTCAGCCAGTACAAGACCACGTTTGGGAGAAATTTCGAGTCAATCGGTCCAAAGACCTGGAAGCTATTGAAAAAATCGGCCGAGGTTTTCGTGAAAAATGGCTCCATTTCACTAAAATATTCACCAAAAATACAAATTCCACCCGAATCGAATGGGCACTGCTGTGTCTCGTACAGCCAGTACAGGACCACGTTTGGGAGAAATTTCGGGTCAATCGGTCCAAAGACCTGGAAGCTATTGAAAAAATCGGCCGAGGTTTTCGTGAAAAATGGCTCCATTTCACTAAAATATTCACCAAAAATACAAATTCCACCCGAATTGAATGGGCACTGCTGTGTCTCGTTCAGCCAGTACAGGACCACGTTTGGGAGAAATTTCTGGTCAATCGGTCCAAAGACCTGGAAGCTATTGAAAAAATCGGCCGAGGTTTTAAATCGGTCCAAAGACCTGGAAGCTATTGAAAAAATCGGCCGAGGTTTTCGTGAAAAATGGCTCCATTTCACTAAAATATTCACCAAAAATACAAATTCCACCCGAATCGAATGGGGACTGCTGTGTCTCGTTCAGCCAGTACAAGACCACGTTTGGGAGAAATTTCGAGTCAATCGGTCCAAAGACCTGGAAGCTATTGAAAAAATCGGCCGAGGTTTTCGTGAAAAATGGCTCCATTTCACTAAAATATTCACCAAAAATACAAATTCCACCCAAATCGAATGGCGACTGCTGTGTCTCGTTCAGCCAGTACAGGACCACGTTTGGGAGAAATTTCGAGTCAATCGGTCCAAAGACCTGGAAGCTATTGAAAAAATCGGCCGAGGTTTTCGTGAAAAATGGCTCCATTTTACTAAAATATTCACCAAAAATACAAATTCCACCCGAATCGAATGGGGACTGCTGTGTCTCGTTCAGCCAGTACAGGACCACGTTTGGGAGAAATTTCGAGTCAATCGGTCCAAAGACCTGGAAGCTATTGAAAAAATCGGCCGAGGTTTTCGTGAAAAATGGCTCCATTTCACTAAAATATTCACCAAAAATACAAATTCCACCCGAATCGAATGGGCACTGCTGTGTCTCGTTCAGCCAGTACAGGACCACGTTTGGGAGAAATTTCGGGTCAATCGGTCCAAAGACCTGGAAGCTATTGAAAAAATCGGCCAAGGTTTTCAATCGGTCCAAAGACCTGGAAGCTATTGAAAAAATCGGCAGAGGTTTTCATGAAAAATTGCTGCTTTTCTTTACAATATTCACCAAAAATACAAATTCCACCCGAATCGAATGGGGACTGCTGTGTCTCGTTCAGCCAGTACAGGACCACGTTTGGGAGAAATTTCGAGTCAGTCGGTCCAAAGACCTGGAAGCTATTGAAAAAATCGGCCGAGGTTTTAAATCGGTCCAAAGACCTGGAAGCTATTAAAAAAATCGGCCGAGGTTTTCGTGAAAAATGGCTCCATTTCACTAAAATATTCACCAAAAATACAAATTCCACCCGAATCGAATGGGGACTGCTGTGTCTCGTTCAGCCAGTACAGGACCACGTTTGGGAGAAATTTCGAGTCAATCGGTCCAAAGACCTGGAAGCTATTGAAAAAATCGGCCGAGGTTTTAAATCGGTCCAAAGACCTGGAAGCTATTAAAAAAATCGGCCGAGGTTTTCGTGAAAAATGGCTCCATTTCACTAAAATATTCACCAAAAATACAAATTCCACCCGAATCGAATGGGGACTGCTATGTCTCGTTCAGCCAGTACAGGACCACGTTTGGGAGAAATTTCGAGTCAATGGGTCCAAAGACCTGGAAGCTATTGAAAAAATCGGCCGAGGTTTTCGTGAAAAATGGCTCCATTTCACTAAAATATTCACCAAAAATACAAATTCCACCCAAATCGAATGGCGACTGCTGTGTCTCGTTCAGCCAGTACAGGACCACGTTTGGGAGAAATTTCGAGTCAATCGGTCCAAAGACCTGGAAGCTATTGAAAAAATCGGCCGAGGTTTTAAATCGGTCCAAAGACCTGGAAGCTATTGAAAAAATCGGCCGAGGTTTTCGTGAAAAATGGCTCCATTTCACTAAAATATTCACCAAAAATACAAATTCCACCCGAATCGAATGGGGACTGCTGTGTCTCGTTCAGCCAGTACAAGACCACGTTTGGGAGAAATTTCGAGTCAATCGGTCCAAAGACCTGGAAGCTATTGAAAAAATCGGCCGAGGTTTTAAATCGGTCCAAAGACCTGGAAGCTATTAAAAAAATCGGCCGAGGTTTTCGTGAAAAATGGCTCCATTTCACTAAAATATTCACCAAAAATACAAATTCCACCCGAATCGAATGGGGACTGCTGTGTCTCGTTCAGCCAGTACAGGACCACGTTTGGGAGAAATTTCGAGTCAATGGGTCCAAAGACCTGGAAGCTATTGAAAAAATCGGCCGAGGTTTTCGTGAAAAATGGCTCCATTTCACTAAAATATTCACCAAAAATACAAATTCCACCCAAATCGAATGGCGACTGCTGTGTCTCGTTCAGCCAGTACAGGACCACGTTTGGGAGAAATTTCGAGTCAATCGGTCCAAAGACCTGGAAGCTATTGAAAAAATCGGCCGAGGTTTTAAATCGGTCCAAAGACCTGGAAGCTATTGAAAAAATCGGCCGAGGTTTTCGTGAAAAATGGCTCCATTTCACTAAAATATTCACCAAAAATACAAATTCCACCCGAATCGAATGGGGACTGCTGTGTCTCGTTCAGCCAGTACAAGACCACGTTTGGGAGAAATTTCGAGTCAATCGGTCCAAAGACCTGGAAGCTATTGAAAAAATCGGCCGAGGTTTTCATGAAAAATGGCTCCATTTCACTAAAATATTCACCAAAAATACAAATTCCACCCGAATCGAATGGGCACTGCTGTGTCTCGTTCAGCCAGTACAGGACCACGTTTGGGAGAAATTTCGGGTCAATCGGTCCAAAGACCTGGAAGCTATTGAAAAAATCGGCCAAGGTTTTCAATCGGTCCAAAGACCTGGAAGCTATTGAAAAAATCGGCAGAGGTTTTCATGAAAAATTGCTGCTTTTCTTTACAATATTCACCAAAAATACAAATTCCACCCGAATCGAATGGGGACTGCTGTGTCTCGTTCAGCCAGTACAGGACCACGTTTGGGAGAAATTTCGAGTCAATCGGTCCAAAGACCTGGAAGCTATTGAAAAAATCGGCCGAGGTTTTAAATCGGTCCAAAGACCTGGAAGCTATTAAAAAAATCGGCCGAGGTTTTCGTGAAAAATGGCTCCATTTCACTAAAATATTCACCAAAAATACAAATTCCACCCGAATCGAATGGGGACTGCTGTGTCTCGTTCAGCCAGTACAAGACCACGTTTGGGAGAAATTTCGAGTCAATCGGTCCAAAGACCTGGAAGCTATTGAAAAAATCGGCCGAGGTTTTCATGAAAAATGTCTCCATTTCACTAAAATATTCACCAAAAATACAAATTCCACCCAAATCGAATGGCGACTGCTGTGTCTCGTTCAGCCAGTACAGGACCACGTTTGGGAGAAATTTCGAGTCAATCGGTCCAAAGACCTGGAAGCTATTGAAAAAATCGGCCGAGGTTTTCGTGAAAAATGGCTCCATTTCACTAAAATATTCACCAAAAATACAAATTCCACCCGAATCGAATGGGGACTGCTGTGTCTCGTTCAGCCAGTACAGGACCACGTTTGGGAGAAATTTCGAGTCAATCGGTCCAAAGACCTGGAAGCTATTGAAAAAATCGGCCGAGGTTTTCGTGAAAAATGGCTCCATTTCACTAAAATATTCACCAAAAATACAAATTCCACCCGAATCGAATGGGCACTGCTGTGTCTCGTTCAGCCAGTACAGGACCACGTTTGGGAGAAATTTCGGGTCAATCGGTCCAAAGACCTGGAAGCTATTGAAAAAATCGGCCAAGGTTTTCAATCGGTCCAAAGACCTGGAAGCTATTGAAAAAATCGGCAGAGGTTTTCATGAAAAATTGCTGCTTTTCTTTACAATATTCACCAAAAATACAAATTCCACCCGAATCGAATGGGGACTGCTGTGTCTCGTTCAGCCAGTACAGGACCACGTTTGGGAGAAATTTCGAGTCAATCGGTCCAAAGACCTGGAAGCTATTGAAAAAATCGGCCGAGGTTTTAAATCGGTCCAAAGACCTGGAAGCTATTAAAAAAATCGGCCGAGGTTTTCGTGAAAAATGGCTCCATTTCACTAAAAAATATTCACCAAAAATCCAAATTCCACCCGAATCGAATGGGGACTGCTGTGTCTCGTTCAGCCAGTACAGGACCACGTTTGGGAGAAATTTCGAGTCAATCGGTCCAAAGACCTGGAAGCTATTGAAAAAATCGGCCGAGGTTTTAAATCGGTCCAAAGACCTGGAAGCTATTAAAAAAATCGGCCGAGGTTTTCGTGAAAAATGGCTACATTTCACTAAAATATTCACCAAAAATACAAATTCCACCCGAATCGAATGGGGACTGCTGTGTCTCGTTCAGCCAGTACAGGACCACGTTTGGGAGAAATTTCGAGTCAATGGGTCCAAAGACCTGGAAGCTATTGAAAAAATCGGCCGAGGTTTTCGTGAAAAATGGCTCCATTTCACTAAAATATTCACCAAAAATACAAATTCCACCCGAATCGAATGGGCACTGCTGTGTCTCGTTCAGCCAGTACAGGACCACGTTTGGGAGAAATTTCGGGTCAATCGGTCCAAAGACCTGGAAGCTATTGAAAAAATCGGCAGAGGTTTTCATGAAAAATTGCTGCTTTTCTTTACAATATTCACCAAAAATACAAATTCCACCCGAATCGAATGGGGACTGCTGTGTCTCGTTCAGCCAGTACAGGACCACGTTTGGGAGAAATTTCGAGTCAATCGGTCCAAAGACCTGGAAGCTATTGAAAAAATCGGCCGAGGTTTTAAATCGGTCCAAAGACCTGGAAGCTATTAAAAAAATCAGCCGAGGTTTTCGTGAAAAATGGCTCCATTTCACTAAAATATTCACCAAAAATACAAATTCCACCCGAATCGAATGGGGACTGCTGTGTCTCGTTCAGCCAGTACAGGACCACGTTTGGGAGAAATTTCGAGTCAATGGGTCCAAAGACCTGGAAGCTATTGAAAAAATCGGCCGAGGTTTTCGTGAAAAATGGCTCCATTTCACTAAAATATTCACCAAAAATACAAATTCCACCCAAATCGAATGGCGACTGCTGTGTCTCGTTCAGCCAGTACAGGACCACGTTTGGGAGAAATTTCGATTCAATCGGTCCAAAGACCTGGAAGCTATTGAAAAAATCGGCCGAGGTTTTAAATCGGTCCAAAGACCTGGAAGCTATTGAAAAAATCGGCCGAGGTTTTCGTGAAAAATGGCTCCATTTCACTAAAATATTCACCAAAAATACAAATTCCACCCGAATCGAATGGGGACTGCTGTGTCTCGTTCAGCCAGTACAGGACCACGTTTGGGAGAAATTTCGAGTCAATGGGTCCAAAGACCTGGAAGCTATTGAAAAAATCGGCCGAGGTTTTCGTGAAAAATGGCTCCATTTCACTAAAATATTCACCAAAAATACAAATTCCACCCGAATCGAATGGGCACTGCTGTGTCTCGTTCAGCCAGTACAGGACCACGTTTGGGAGAAATTTCGGGTCAATCGGTCCAAAGACCTGGAAGCTAGTGAAAAAATCGGCCAAGGTTTTCAATCGGTCCAAAGACCTGGAAGCTATTGAAAAAATCGGCAGAGGTTTTCATGAAAAATTGCTGCTTTTCTTTACAATATTCACCAAAAATACAAATTCCACCCGAATCGAATGGGGACTGCTGTGTCTCGTTCAGCCAGTACAGGACCACGTTTGGGAGAAATTTCGAGTCAATCGGTCCAAAGACCTGGAAGCTATTGAAAAAATCGGCCGAGGTTTTAAATCGGTCCAAAGACCTAGAAGCTATTAAAAAAATCGGCCGAGGTTTTCGTGAAAAATGGCTCCATTTCACTAAAATATTCACCAAAAATACAAATTCCACCCAAATCGAATGGCGACTGCTGTGTCTCGTTCAGCCAGTACAGGACCACGTTTGGGAGAAATTTCGAGTCAATCGGTCCAAAGACCTGGAAGCTATTGAAAAAATCGGCCGAGGTTTTCGTGAAAAATGGCTCCATTTCACTAAAATATTCAGCAAAAATACAAATTCCACCCGAATCGAATGGGCACTGCTGTGTCTCGTTCAGCCAGTACAGGACCACGTTTGGGAGAAATTTCGAGTCAATCGGTCCAAAGACCTGGAAGCTATTGAAAAAATCGGCCGAGGTTTTCGTGAAAAATGGCTCCATTTCACTAAAATATTCACCAAAAATACAAATTCCACCCGAATTGAATGGGCACTGCTGTGTCTCGTTCAGCCAGTACAGGACCACGTTTGGGAGAAATTTCGGGTCAATCGGTCCAAAGACCTGGAAGCTATTGAAAAAATCGGCCAAGGTTTTCAATCGGTCCAAAGACCTGGAAGCTATTGAAAAAATCGGCAGAGGTTTTCATGAAAAATTGCTGCTTTTCTTTACAATATTCACCAAAAATACAAATTCCACCCGAATCGAATGGGGACTGCTGTGTCTCGTTCAGCCAGTACAGGACCACGTTTGGGAGAAATTTCGAGTCAATCGGTCCAAAGACCTGGAAGCTATTGAAAAAATGGCCGAGGTTTTAAATCGGTCCAAAGACCTGGAAGCTATTAAAAAAATCGGCCGAGGTTTTCGTGAAAAATGGCTCCATTTCACTAAAATATTCACCAAAAATACAAATTCCACCCAAATCGAATGGCGACTGCTGTGTCTCGTTCAGCCAGTACAGGACCACGTTTGGGAGAAATTTCGAGTCAATCGGTCCAAAGACCTGGAAGCTATTGAAAAAATCGGCCGAGGTTTTAAATCGGTCCAAAGACCTGGAAGCTATTGAAAAAATCGGCCGAGGTTTTCGTGAAAAATGGCTCCATTTCACTAAAATATTCACCAAAAATACAAATTCCACCCGAATCGAATGGGGACTGCTGTGTCTCGTTCAGCCAGTACAAGACCACGTTTGGGAGAAATTTCGAGTCAATCGGTCCAAAGACCTGGAAGCTATTGAAAAAATCGGCCGAGGTTTTCGTGAAAAATGGCTCCATTTCACTAAAATATTCACCAAAAATACAAATTCCACCCGAATCGAATGGGCACTGCTGTGTCTCGTTCAGCCAGTACAGGACCACGTTTGGGAGAAATTTCGGGTCAATCGGTCTAAAGACCTGGAAGCTATTGAAAAAATCGGCCAAGGTTTTCAATCGGTCCAAAGACCTGGAAGCTATTGAAAAAATCGGCAGAGGTTTTCATGAAAAATTGCTGCTTTTCTTTACAATATTCACCAAAAATACAAATTCCACCCGAATCGAATGGGGACTGCTGTGTCTCGTTCAGCCAGTACAGGACCACGTTTGGGAGAAATTTCGAGTCAATCGGTCCAAAGACCTGGAAGCTATTGAAAAAATCGGCCGAGGTTTTAAATCGGTCCAAAGACCTGGAAGCTATTAAAAAAATCGGCCGAGGTTTTCGTGAAAAATGGCTCCATTTCACTAAAATATTCACCAAAAATACAAATTCCACCCGAATCGAATGGGGACTGCTGTGTCTCGTTCAGCCAGTACAGGACCACGTTTGGGAGAAATTTCGAGTCAATGGGTCCAAAGACCTGGAAGCTATTGAAAAAATCGGCCGAGGTTTTCGTGAAAAATGGCTCCATTTCACTAAAATATTCACCAAAAATACAAATTCCACCCAAATCGAATGGCGACTGCTGTGTCTCGTTCAGCCAGTACAGGACCACGTTTGGGAGAAATTTCGAGTCAATCGGTCCAAAGACCTGGAAGCTATTGAAAAAATCGGCCGAGGTTTTAAATCGGTCCAAAGACCTGGAAGCTATTGAAAAAATCGGCCGAGGTTTTCGTGAAAAATGGCTCCATTTCACTAAAATATTCACCAAAAATACAAATTCCACCCGAATCGAATGGGGACTGCTGTGTCTCGTTCAGCCAGTACAGGACCACGTTTGGGAGAAATTTCGAGTCAATAGGTCCAAAGACCTGGAAGCTATTGAAAAAATCGGCCGAGGTTTTCGTGAAAAATGGCTCCATTTCACTAAAATATTCACCAAAAATACAAATTCCACCCGAATCGAATGGGCACTGCTGTGTCTCGTTCAGCCAGTACAGGACCACGTTTGGGAGAAATTTCGGGTCAATCGGTCCAAAGACCTGGAAGCTATTGAAAAAATCGGCCAAGGTTTTCAATCGGTCCAAATACCTGGAAGCTATTGAAAAAATCGGCAGAGGTTTTCATGAAAAATTGCTGCTTTTCTTTACAATATTCACCAAAAATACAAATTCCACCCGAATCGAATGGGGACTGCTGTGTCTCGTTCAGCCAGTACAGGACCACGTTTGGGAGAAATTTCGAGTCAATCGGTCCAAAGACCTGGAAGCTATTGAAAAAATCGGCCGAGGTTTTCGTGAAAAATGGCTCCATTTCACTAAAATATTCACCAAAAATACAAATTCCACCCAAATCGAATGGCGACTGCTGTGTCTCGTTCAGCCAGTACAGGACCACGTTTGGGAGAAATTTCGAGTCAATCGGTCCAAAGACCTGGAAGCTATTGAAAAAATCGGCCGAGGTTTTAAATTGGTCCAAAGACCTGGAAGCTATTGAAAAAATCGGCCGAGGTTTTCGTGAAAAATGGCTCCATTTCACTAAAATATTCACCAAAAATACAAATTCCACCCGAATCGAATGGGGACTGCTGTGTCTCGTTCAGCCAGTACAAGACCACGTTTGGGAGAAATTTCGAGTCAATCGGTCCAAAGACCTGGAAGCTATTGAAAAAATCGGCCGAGGTTTTCGTGAAAAATGGCTCCATTTCACTAAAATATTCACCAAAAATACAAATTCCACCCGAATCGAATGGGCACTGCTGTGTCTCGTACAGCCAGTACAGGACCACGTTTGGGAGAAATTTCGGGTCAATCGGTCCAAAGACCTGGAAGCTATTGAAAAAATCGGCCGAGGTTTTCAATCGGTCCAAAGACCTGGAAGCTATTGAAAAAATCGGCAGAGGTTTTCATGAAAAATGGCTCCATTTCACTAAAATATTCACCAAAAATACAAATTCCACCCGAATCGAATGGGCACTGCTGTGTCTCGTTCAGCCAGTACAGGACCACGTTTGGGAGAAATTTCGGGTCAATCGGTCCAAAGACCTGGAAGCTATTGAAAAAATCGGCCAAGGTTTTCATGAAAAATTGCTGCTTTTCTTTACAATATTCACCAAAAATACAAATTCCACCCGAATCGAATGGGGACTGCTGTGTCTCGTTCAGCCAGTACAGGACCACGTTTGGGAGAAATTTCGAGTCAATCGGTCCAAAGACCTGGAAGCTATTGAAAAAATCGGCCGAGGTTTTAAATCGGTCCAAAGACCTGGAAGCTATTAAAAAAATCGGCCGAGGTTTTCGTGAAAAATGGCTCCATTTCACTAAAATATTCACCAAAAATACAAATTCCACCCGAATCGAATGGGGACTGCTGTGTCTCGTTCAGCCAGTACAGGACCACGTTTGGGAGAAATTTCGAGTCAATGGGTCCAAAGACCTGGAAGCTATTGAAAAAATCGGCCGAGGTTTTCGTGAAAAATGGCTCCATTTCACTAAAATATTCACCAAAAATACAAATTCCACCCAAATCGAATGGCGACTGCTGTGTCTCGTTCAGCCAGTACAGGACCACGTTTGGGAGAAATTTCGAGTCAATCGGTCCAAAGACCTGGAAGCTATTGAAAAAATCGGCCGAGGTTTTAAATCGGTCCAAAGACCTGGAAGCTATTGAAAAAATCGGCCGAGGTTTTCGTGAAAAATGGCTCCATTTCACTAAAATATTCACCAAAAATACAAATTCCACCCGAATCGAATGGGGACTGCTGTGTCTCGTTCAGCCAGTACAGGACCACGTTTGGGAGAAATTTCGAGTCAATAGGTCCAAAGACCTGGAAGCTATTGAAAAAATCGGCCGAGGTTTTCGTGAAAAATGGCTCCATTTCACTAAAATATTCACCAAAAATACAAATTCCACCCGAATCGAATGGGCACTGCTGTGTCTCGTTCAGCCAGTACAGGACCACGTTTGGGAGAAATTTCGGGTCAATCGGTCCAAAGACCTGGAAGCTATTGAAAAAATCGGCCAAGGTTTTCAATCGGTCCAAATACCTGGAAGCTATTGAAAAAATCGGCAGAGGTTTTCATGAAAAATTGCTGCTTTTCTTTACAATATTCACCAAAAATACAAATTCCACCCGAATCGAATGGGGACTGCTGTGTCTCGTTCAGCCAGTACAGGACCACGTTTGGGAGAAATTTCGAGTCAATCGGTCCAAAGACCTGGAAGCTATTGAAAAAATCGGCCGAGGTTTTCGTGAAAAATGGCTCCATTTCACTAAAATATTCACCAAAAATACAAATTCCACCCAAATCGAATGGCGACTGCTGTGTCTCGTTCAGCCAGTACAGGACCACGTTTGGGAGAAATTTCGAGTCAATCGGTCCAAAGACCTGGAAGCTATTGAAAAAATCGGCCGAGGTTTTAAATTGGTCCAAAGACCTGGAAGCTATTGAAAAAATCGGCCGAGGTTTTCGTGAAAAATGGCTCCATTTCACTAAAATATTCACCAAAAATACAAATTCCACCCGAATCGAATGGGGACTGCTGTGTCTCGTTCAGCCAGTACAAGACCACGTTTGGGAGAAATTTCGAGTCAATCGGTCCAAAGACCTGGAAGCTATTGAAAAAATCGGCCGAGGTTTTCGTGAAAAATGGCTCCATTTCACTAAAATATTCACCAAAAATACAAATTCCACCCGAATCGAATGGGCACTGCTGTGTCTCGTACAGCCAGTACAGGACCACGTTTGGGAGAAATTTCGGGTCAATCGGTCCAAAGACCTGGAAGCTATTGAAAAAATCGGCCGAGGTTTTCAATCGGTCCAAAGACCTGGAAGCTATTGAAAAAATCGGCAGAGGTTTTCATGAAAAATGGCTCCATTTCACTAAAATATTCACCAAAAATACAAATTCCACCCGAATCGAATGGGCACTGCTGTGTCTCGTTCAGCCAGTACAGGACCACGTTTGGGAGAAATTTCGGGTCAATCGGTCCAAAGACCTGGAAGCTATTGAAAAAATCGGCCAAGGTTTTCAATCGGTCCAAAGACCTGGAAGCTATTGAAAAAATCGGCAGAGGTTTTCGTGAAAAATGGCTCCATTTCACTAAAATATTCACCAAAAATACAAATTCCACCCGAATCGAATGGGGACTGCTGTGTCTTGTTCAGCCAGTACAAGACCACGTTTGGGAGAAATTTCGAGTCAATCGGTCCAAAGACCTGGAAGCTATTGAAAAAATCGGCCGAGGTTTTAAATCGGTCCAAAGACCTGGAAGCTATTAAAAAAATCGGCCGAGGTTTTCGTGAAAAATGGCTACATTTCACTAAAATATTCACCAAAAATACAAATTCCACCCGAATCGAATGGGGACTGCTGTGTCTCGTTCAGCCAGTACAGGACCACGTTTGGGAGAAATTTCGAGTCAATGGGTCCAAAGACCTGGAAGCTATTGAAAAAATCGGCCGAGGTTTTCGTGAAAAATGGCTCCATTTCACTAAAATATTCACCAAAAATACAAATTCCACCCAAATCGAATGGCGACTGCTGTGTCTCGTTCAGCCAGTACAGGACCACGTTTGGGAGAAATTTCGAGTCAATCGGTCCAAAGACCTGGAAGCTATTGAAAAAATCGGCCGAGGTTTTAAATCGGTCCAAAGACCTGGAAGCTATTGAAAAAATCGGCCGAGGTTTTCGTGAAAAATGGCTCCATTTCACTAAAATATTCACCAAAAATACAAATTCCACCCGAATCGAATGGGGACTGCTGTGTCTCGTTCAGCCAGTACAGGACCACGTTTGGGAGAAATTTCGAGTCAATCGGTCCAAAGACCTGGAAGCTATTGAAAAAATCGGCCGAGGTTTTAAATCGGTCCAAAGACCTGGAAGCCATTAAAAAAATCGGCCGAGGTTTTCGTGAAAAATGGCTCCATTTCACTAAAATATTCACCAAAAATACAAATTCCACCCGAATCGAATGGGGACTGCTGTGTCTCGTTCAGCCAGTACAGGACCACGTTTGGGAGAAATTTCGAGTCAATCGGTCCAAAGACCTGGAAGCTATTGAAAAAATCGGCCGAGGTTTTAAATCGGTCCAAAGACCTGGAAGCCATTAAAAAAATCGGCCGAGGTTTTCGTGAAAAATGGCTCCATTTCACTAAAATATTCACCAAAAATACAAATTCCACCCGAATCGAATGGGGAGTGCTGTGTCTCGTTCAGCCAGTACAAGACCACGTTTGGGAGAAATTTCGAGTCAATGGGTCCAAAGACCTGGAAGATATTGAAAAAATCGGCCGAGGTTTTCGTGAAAAATGGCTCCATTTCACTAAAATATTCACCAAAAATACAAATTCCACCCGAATCGAATGGGCACTGCTGTGTCTCGTTCAGCCAGTACAGGACCACGTTTGGGAGAAATTTCGAGTCAATCGGTCCAAAGACCTGGAAGCTATTGAAAAAATCGGCCGAGGTTTTCGTGAAAAATGGCTCCATTTCACTAAAATATTCACCAAAAATACAAATTCCACCCGAATCGAATGGGCACTGCTGTGTCTCGTTCAGCCAGTACAGGACCACGTTTGGGAGAAATTTCGGGTCAATCGGTCCAAAGACCTGGAAGCTATTGAAAAAATCGGCAGAGGTTTTCATGAAAAATTGCTGCTTTTCTTTACAATATTCACCAAAAATACAAATTCCACCCGAATCGAATGGGGACTGCTGTGTCTCGTTCAGCCAGTACAGGACCACGTTTGGGAGAAATTTCGAGTCAATCGGTCCAAAGACCTGGAAGCTATTGAAAAAATCGGCCGAGGTTTTAAATCGGTCCAAAGACCTGGAAGCTATTAAAAAAATCAGCCGAGGTTTTCGTGAAAAATGGCTCCATTTCACTAAAATATTCACCAAAAATACAAATTCCACCCGAATCGAATGGGGACTGCTGTGTCTCGTTCAGCCAGTACAGGACCACGTTTGGGAGAAATTTCGAGTCAATGGGTCCAAAGACCTGGAAGCTATTGAAAAAATCGGCCGAGGTTTTCGTGAAAAATGGCTCCATTTCACTAAAATATTCACCAAAAATACAAATTCCACCCAAATCGAATGGCGACTGCTGTGTCTCGTTCAGCCAGTACAGGACCACGTTTGGGAGAAATTTCGATTCAATCGGTCCAAAGACCTGGAAGCTATTGAAAAAATCGGCCGAGGTTTTAAATCGGTCCAAAGACCTGGAAGCTATTGAAAAAATCGGCCGAGGTTTTCGTGAAAAATGGCTCCATTTCACTAAAATATTCACCAAAAATACAAATTCCACCCGAATCGAATGGGGACTGCTGTGTCTCGTTCAGCCAGTACAGGACCACGTTTGGGAGAAATTTCGAGTCAATCGGTCCAAAGACCTGGAAGCTATTGAAAAAATCGGCCGAGGTTTTCGTGAAAAATGGCTCCATTTCACTAAAATATTCACCAAAAATACAAATTCCACCCGAATTGAATGGGCACTGCTGTGTCTCGTTCAGCCAGTACAGGACCACGTTTGGGAGAAATTTCGGGTCAATCGGTCCAAAGACCTGGAAGCTATTGAAAAAATCGGCCAAGGTTTTCAATCGGTCCAAAGACCTGGAAGCTATTGAAAAAATCGGCAGAGGTTTTCATGAAAAATTGCTGCTTTTCTTTACAATATTCACCAAAAATACAAATTCCACCCGAATCGAATGGGGACTGCTGTGTCTCGTTCAGCCAGTACAGGACCACGTTTGGGAGAAATTTCGAGTCAATCGGTCCAAAGACCTGGAAGCTATTGAAAAAATGGCCGAGGTTTTAAATCGGTCCAAAGACCTGGAAGCTATTAAAAAAATCGGCCGAGGTTTTCGTGAAAAATGGCTCCATTTCACTAAAATATTCACCAAAAATACAAATTCCACCCAAATCGAATGGCGACTGCTGTGTCTCGTTCAGCCAGTACAGGACCACGTTTGGGAGAAATTTCGAGTCAATCGGTCCAAAGACCTGGAAGCTATTGAAAAAATCGGCCGAGGTTTTAAATCGGTCCAAAGACCTGGAAGCTATTGAAAAAATCGGCCGAGGTTTTCGTGAAAAATGGCTCCATTTCACTAAAATATTCACCAAAAATACAAATTCCACCCGAATCGAATGGGGACTGCTGTGTCTCGTTCAGCCAGTACAAGACCACGTTTGGGAGAAATTTCGAGTCAATCGGTCCAAAGACCTGGAAGCTATTGAAAAAATCGGCCGAGGTTTTCGTGAAAAATGGCTCCATTTCACTAAAATATTCACCAAAAATACAAATTCCACCCGAATCGAATGGGCACTGCTGTGTCTCGTTCAGCCAGTACAGGACCACGTTTGGGAGAAATTTCGGGTCAATCGGTCTAAAGACCTGGAAGCTATTGAAAAAATCGGCCAAGGTTTTCAATCGGTCCAAAGACCTGGAAGCTATTGAAAAAATCGGCAGAGGTTTTCATGAAAAATTGCTGCTTTTCTTTACAATATTCACCAAAAATACAAATTCCACCCGAATCGAATGGGGACTGCTGTGTCTCGTTCAGCCAGTACAGGACCACGTTTGGGAGAAATTTCGAGTCAATCGGTCCAAAGACCTGGAAGCTATTGAAAAAATCGGCCGAGGTTTTAAATCGGTCCAAAGACCTGGAAGCTATTAAAAAAATCGGCCGAGGTTTTCGTGAAAAATGGCTCCATTTCACTAAAATATTCACCAAAAATACAAATTCCACCCGAATCGAATGGGGACTGCTGTGTCTCGTTCAGCCAGTACAGGACCACGTTTGGGAGAAATTTCGAGTCAATGGGTCCAAAGACCTGGAAGCTATTGAAAAAATCGGCCGAGGTTTTCGTGAAAAATGGCTCCATTTCACTAAAATATTCACCAAAAATACAAATTCCACCCAAATCGAATGGCGACTGCTGTGTCTCGTTCAGCCAGTACAGGACCACGTTTGGGAGAAATTTCGAGTCAATCGGTCCAAAGACCTGGAAGCTATTGAAAAAATCGGCCGAGGTTTTAAATCGGTCCAAAGACCTGGAAGCTATTGAAAAAATCGGCCGAGGTTTTCGTGAAAAATGGCTCCATTTCACTAAAATATTCACCAAAAATACAAATTCCACCCGAATCGAATGGGGACTGCTGTGTCTCGTTCAGCCAGTACAGGACCACGTTTGGGAGAAATTTCGAGTCAATAGGTCCAAAGACCTGGAAGCTATTGAAAAAATCGGCCGAGGTTTTCGTGAAAAATGGCTCCATTTCACTAAAATATTCACCAAAAATACAAATTCCACCCGAATCGAATGGGCACTGCTGTGTCTCGTTCAGCCAGTACAGGACCACGTTTGGGAGAAATTTCGGGTCAATCGGTCCAAAGACCTGGAAGCTATTGAAAAAATCGGCCAAGGTTTTCAATCGGTCCAAAGACCTGGAAGCTATTGAAAAAATCGGCAGAGGTTTTCATGAAAAATTGCTGCTTTTCTTTACAATATTCACCAAAAATACAAATTCCACCCGAATCGAATGGGGACTGCTGTGTCTCGTTCAGCCAGTACAGGACCACGTTTGGGAGAAATTTCGAGTCAATCGGTCCAAAGACCTGGAAGGTATTGAAAAAATCGGCCGAGGTTTTAAATCGGTCCAAAGACCTGGAAGCTATTGAAAAAATCGGCCGAGGTTTTCGTGAAAAATGGCTCCATTTCACTAAAATATTCACCAAAAATACAAATTCCACCCGAATCGAATGGGGACTGCTGTGTCTCGTTCAGCCAGTACAGGACCACGTTTGGGAGAAATTTCGAGTCAATAGGTCCAAAGACCTGGAAGCTATTGAAAAAATCGGCCGAGGTTTTCGTGAAAAATGGCTCCATTTCACTAAAATATTCACCAAAAATACAAATTCCACCCGAATCGAATGGGCACTGCTGTGTCTCGTTCAGCCAGTACAGGACCACGTTTGGGAGAAATTTCGGGTCAATCGGTCCAAAGACCTGGAAGCTATTGAAAAAATCGGCCAAGGTTTTCAATCGGTCCAAAGACCTGGAAGCTATTGAAAAAATCGGCAGAGGTTTTCATGAAAAATTGCTGCTTTTCTTTACAATATTCACCAAAAATACAAATTCCACCCGAATCGAATGGGGACTGCTGTGTCTCGTTCAGCCAGTACAGGACCACGTTTGGGAGAAATTTCGAGTCAATCGGTCCAAAGACCTGGAAGGTATTGAAAAAATCGGCCGAGGTTTTAAATCGGTCCAAAAACCTGGAAGCTATTAAAAAAATCGGCAGAGGTTTTCGTGAAAAATGGCTCCATTTCACTAAAATATTCACCAAAAATACAAATTCCACCCGAATCGAATGGGGACTGCTGTGTCTTGTTCAGCCAGTACAAGACCACGTTTGGGAGAAATTTCGAGTCAATCGGTCCAAAGACCTGGAAGCTATTGAAAAAATCGGCCGAGGTTTTCGTGAAAAATGGCTCCATTTCACTAAAAAATATTCACCAAAAATACAAATTCCACCCGAATCGAATGGGGACTGCTGTGTCTCGTTCAGCCAGTACAGGACCACGTTTGGGAGAAAATTCGAGTCAATCGGTCCAAAGACCTGGAAGCTATTGAAAAAATCGGCCGAGGTTTTAAATCGGTCCAAAGACCTGGAAGCTATTAAAAAAATCGGCCGAGGTTTTCGTGAAAAATGGCTACATTTCACTAAAATATTCACCAAAAATACAAATTCCACCCGAATCGAATGGGGACTGCTGTGTCTCGTTCAGCCAGTACAGGACCACGTTTGGGAGAAATTTCGAGTCAATGGGTCCAAAGACCTGGAAGCTATTGAAAAAATCGGCCGAGGTTTTCGTGAAAAATGGCTCCATTTCACTAAAATATTCACCAAAAATACAAATTCCACCCAAATCGAATGGCGACTGCTGTGTCTCGTTCAGCCAGTACAGGACCACGTTTGGGAGAAATTTCGAGTCAATCGGTCCAAAGACCTGGAAGCTATTGAAAAAATCGGCCGAGGTTTTAAATCGGTCCAAAGACCTGGAAGCTATTGAAAAAATCGGCCGAGGTTTTCGTGAAAAATGGCTCCATTTCACTAAAATATTCACCAAAAATACAAATTCCACCCGAATCGAATGGGGACTGCTGTGTCTCGTTCAGCCAGTACAGGACCACGTTTGGGAGAAATTTCGAGTCAATAGGTCCAAAGACCTGGAAGCTATTGAAAAAATCGGCCGAGGTTTTCGTGAAAAATGGCTCCATTTCACTAAAATATTCACCAAAAATACAAATTCCACCCGAATCGAATGGGCACTGCTGTGTCTCGTTCAGCCAGTACAGGACCACGTTTGGGAGAAATTTCGGGTCAATCGGTCCAAAGACCTGGAAGCTATTGAAAAAATCGGCCAAGGTTTTCAATCGGTCCAAATACCTGGAAGCTATTGAAAAAATCGGCAGAGGTTTTCATGAAAAATTGCTGCTTTTCTTTACAATATTCACCAAAAATACAAATTCCACCCGAATCGAATGGGGACTGCTGTGTCTCGTTCAGCCAGTACAGGACCACGTTTGGGAGAAATTTCGAGTCAATCGGTCCAAAGACCTGGAAGCTATTGAAAAAATCGGCCGAGGTTTTCGTGAAAAATGGCTCCATTTCACTAAAATATTCACCAAAAATACAAATTCCACCCAAATCGAATGGCGACTGCTGTGTCTCGTTCAGCCAGTACAGGACCACGTTTGGGAGAAATTTCGAGTCAATCGGTCCAAAGACCTGGAAGCTATTGAAAAAATCGGCCGAGGTTTTAAATTGGTCCAAAGACCTGGAAGCTATTGAAAAAATCGGCCGAGGTTTTCGTGAAAAATGGCTCCATTTCACTAAAATATTCACCAAAAATACAAATTCCACCCGAATCGAATGGGCACTGCTGTGTCTCGTACAGCCAGTACAGGACCACGTTTGGGAGAAATTTCGGGTCAATCGGTCCAAAGACCTGGAAGCTATTGAAAAAATCGGCCGAGGTTTTCAATCGGTCCAAAGACCTGGAAGCTATTGAAAAAATCGGCAGAGGTTTTCATGAAAAATGGCTCCATTTCACTAAAATATTCACCAAAAATACAAATTCCACCCGAATCGAATGGGCACTGCTGTGTCTCGTTCAGCCAGTACAGGACCACGTTTGGGAGAAATTTCGGGTCAATCGGTCCAAAGACCTGGAAGCTATTGAAAAAATCGGCCAAGGTTTTCAATCGGTCCAAAGACCTGGAAGCTATTGAAAAAATCGGCAGAGGTTTTCATGAAAAATTGCTGCTTTTCTTTACAATATTCACCAAAAATACAAATTCCACCCGAATCGAATGGGGACTGCTGTGTCTCGTTCAGCCAGTACAGGACCACGTTTGGGAGAAATTTCGAGTCAATCGGTCCAAAGACCTGGAAGGTATTGAAAAAATCGGCCGAGGTTTTAAATCGGTCCAAAAACCTGGAAGCTATTAAAAAAATCGGCCGAGGTTTTCGTGAAAAATGGCTCCATTTCACTAAAATATTCACCAAAAATACAAATTCCACCCGAATCGAATGGGGACTGCTGTGTCTTGTTCAGCCAGTACAAGACCACGTTTTGGAGAAATTTCGAGTCAATCGGTCCAAAGACCTGGAAGCTATTGAAAAAATCGGCCGAGGTTTTCG
Source organism: Pagrus pagrus (assembly GCF_965226575.1). NCBI lineage: Eukaryota > Metazoa > Chordata > Actinopteri > Spariformes > Sparidae > Pagrus > Pagrus pagrus. The sequence continues at coordinate 29,692,083 of NC_140185.1, read as the reverse complement.
TGAAAAATGGCTCCATTTCACTAAAAAATATTCACCAAAAATACAAATTCCACCCGAATCGAATGGGGACTGCTGTGTCTCGTTCAGCCAGTACAGGACCACGTTTGGGAGAAATTTCGAGTCAATCGGTCCAAAGACCTGGAAGCTATTGAAAAAATCGGCCGAGGTTTTAAATCGGTCCAAAGACCTGGAAGCTATTAAAAAAATCGGCCGAGGTTTTCGTGAAAAATGGCTACATTTCACTAAAATATTCACCAAAAATACAAATTCCACCCGAATCGAATGGGGACTGCTGTGTCTCGTTCAGCCAGTACAGGACCACGTTTGGGAGAAATTTCGAGTCAATGGGTCCAAAGACCTGGAAGCTATTGAAAAAATCGGCCGAGGTTTTCGTGAAAAATGGCTCCATTTCACTAAAATATTCACCAAAAATACAAATTCCACCCAAATCGAATGGCGACTGCTGTGTCTCGTTCAGCCAGTACAGGACCACGTTTGGGAGAAATTTCGAGTCAATGGGTCCAAAGACCTGGAAGCTATTGAAAAAATCGGCCGAGGTTTTAAATCGGTCCAAAGACCTGGAAGCTATTGAAAAAATCGGCCGAGGTTTTCGTGAAAAATGGCTCCATTTCACTAAAATATTCACCAAAAATACAAATTCCACCCGAATCGAATGGGGACTGCTGTGTCTCGTTCAGCCAGTACAGGACCACGTTTGGGAGAAATTTCGAGTCAATCGGTCCAAAGACCTGGAAGCTATTGAAAAAATCGGCCGAGGTTTTAAATCGGTCCAAAGACCTGGAAGCCATTAAAAAAATCGGCCGAGGTTTTCGTGAAAAATGGCTCCATTTCACTAAAATATTCACCAAAAATACAAATTCCACCCGAATCGAATGGGGAGTGCTGTGTCTCGTTCAGCCAGTACAAGACCACGTTTGGGAGAAATTTCGAGTCAATGGGTCCAAAGACCTGGAAGATATTGAAAAAATCGGCCGAGGTTTTCGTGAAAAATGGCTCCATTTCACTAAAATATTCACCAAAAATACAAATTCCACCCGAATCGAATGGGCACTGCTGTGTCTCGTTCAGCCAGTACAGGACCACGTTTGGGAGAAATTTCGAGTCAATCGGTCCAAAGACCTGGAAGCTATTGAAAAAATCGGCCGAGGTTTTCGTGAAAAATGGCTCCATTTCACTAAAATATTCACCAAAAATACAAATTCCACCCGAATCGAATGGGCACTGCTGTGTCTCGTTCAGCCAGTACAGGACCACGTTTGGGAGAAATTTCGGGTCAATCGGTCCAAAGACCTGGAAGCTATTGAAAAAATCGGCAGAGGTTTTCATGAAAAATTGCTGCTTTTCTTTACAATATTCACCAAAAATACAAATTCCACCCGAATCGAATGGGGACTGCTGTGTCTCGTTCAGCCAGTACAGGACCACGTTTGGGAGAAATTTCGAGTCAATCGGTCCAAAGACCTGGAAGCTATTGAAAAAATCGGCCGAGGTTTTAAATCGGTCCAAAGACCTGGAAGCTATTAAAAAAATCAGCCGAGGTTTTCGTGAAAAATGGCTCCATTTCACTAAAATATTCACCAAAAATACAAATTCCACCCGAATCGAATGGGGACTGCTGTGTCTCGTTCAGCCAGTACAGGACCACGTTTGGGAGAAATTTCGAGTCAATGGGTCCAAAGACCTGGAAGCTATTGAAAAAATCGGCCGAGGTTTTCGTGAAAAATGGCTCCATTTCACTAAAATATTCACCAAAAATACAAATTCCACCCAAATCGAATGGCGACTGCTGTGTCTCGTTCAGCCAGTACAGGACCACGTTTGGGAGAAATTTCGATTCAATCGGTCCAAAGACCTGGAAGCTATTGAAAAAATCGGCCGAGGTTTTAAATCGGTCCAAAGACCTGGAAGCTATTGAAAAAATCGGCCGAGGTTTTCGTGAAAAATGGCTCCATTTCACTAAAATATTCACCAAAAATACAAATTCCACCCGAATCGAATGGGGACTGCTGTGTCTCGTTCAGCCAGTACAGGACCACGTTTGGGAGAAATTTCGAGTCAATCGGTCCAAAGACCTGGAAGCTATTGAAAAAATCGGCCGAGGTTTTAAATCGGTCCAAAGACCTGGAAGCCATTAAAAAAATCGGCCGAGGTTTTCGTGAAAAATGGCTCCATTTCACTAAAATATTCACCAAAAATACAAATTCCACCCGAATCGAATGGGGACTGCTGTGTCTCGTTCAGCCAGTACAGGACCACGTTTGGGAGAAATTTCGAGTCAATGGGTCCAAAGACCTGGAAGCTATTGAAAAAATCGGCCGAGGTTTTCGTGAAAAATGGCTCCATTTCACTAAAATATTCACCAAAAATACAAATTCCACCCGAATCGAATGGGCACTGCTGTGTCTCGTTCAGCCAGTACAGGACCACGTTTGGGAGAAATTTCGGGTCAATCGGTCCAAAGACCTGGAAGCTATTGAAAAAATCGGCCAAGGTTTTCAATCGGTCCAAAGACCTGGAAGCTATTGAAAAAATCGGCAGAGGTTTTCATGAAAAATTGCTGCTTTTCTTTACAATATTCACCAAAAATACAAATTCCACCCGAATCGAATGGGGACTGCTGTGTCTCGTTCAGCCAGTACAGGACCACGTTTGGGAGAAATTTCGAGTCAATCGGTCCAAAGACCTGGAAGCTATTGAAAAAATCGGCCGAGGTTTTAAATCGGTCCAAAGACCTAGAAGCTATTAAAAAAATCGGCCGAGGTTTTCGTGAAAAATGGCTCCATTTCACTAAAATATTCACCAAAAATACAAATTCCACCCAAATCGAATGGCGACTGCTGTGTCTCGTTCAGCCAGTACAGGACCACGTTTGGGAGAAATTTCGAGTCAATCGGTCCAAAGACCTGGAAGCTATTGAAAAAATCGGCCGAGGTTTTCGTGAAAAATGGCTCCATTTCACTAAAATATTCACCAAAAATACAAATTCCACCCGAATTGAATGGGCACTGCTGTGTCTCGTTCAGCCAGTACAGGACCACGTTTGGGAGAAATTTCGGGTCAATCGGTCCAAAGACCTGGAAGCTATTGAAAAAATCGGCCAAGGTTTTCAATCGGTCCAAAGACCTGGAAGCTATTGAAAAAATCGGCAGAGGTTTTCATGAAAAATTGCTGCTTTTCTTTACAATATTCACCAAAAATACAAATTCCACCCGAATCGAATGGGGACTGCTGTGTCTCGTTCAGCCAGTACAGGACCACGTTTGGGAGAAATTTCGAGTCAATCGGTCCAAAGACCTGGAAGCTATTGAAAAAATGGCCGAGGTTTTAAATCGGTCCAAAGACCTGGAAGCTATTAAAAAAATCGGCCGAGGTTTTCGTGAAAAATGGCTCCATTTCACTAAAATATTCACCAAAAATACAATTTCCACCCAAATCGAATGGCGACTGCTGTGTCTCGTTCAGCCAGTACAGGACCACGTTTGGGAGAAATTTCGAGTCAATCGGTCCAAAGACCTGGAAGCTATTGAAAAAATCGGCCGAGGTTTTAAATCGGTCCAAAGACCTGGAAGCTATTGAAAAAATCGGCCGAGGTTTTCGTGAAAAATGGCTCCATTTCACTAAAATATTCACCAAAAATACAAATTCCACCCGAATCGAATGGGGACTGCTGTGTCTCGTTCAGCCAGTACAAGACCACGTTTGGGAGAAATTTCGAGTCAATCGGTCCAAAGACCTGGAAGCTATTGAAAAAATCGGCCGAGGTTTTCGTGAAAAATGGCTCCATTTCACTAAAATATTCACCAAAAATACAAATTCCACCCGAATCGAATGGGCACTGCTGTGTCTCGTTCAGCCAGTACAGGACCACGTTTGGGAGAAATTTCGGGTCAATCGGTCTAAAGACCTGGAAGCTATTGAAAAAATCGGCCAAGGTTTTCAATCGGTCCAAAGACCTGGAAGCTATTGAAAAAATCGGCAGAGGTTTTCATGAAAAATTGCTGCTTTTCTTTACAATATTCACCAAAAATACAAATTCCACCCGAATCGAATGGGGACTGCTGTGTCTCGTTCAGCCAGTACAGGACCACGTTTGGGAGAAATTTCGAGTCAATCGGTCCAAAGACCTGGAAGCTATTGAAAAAATCGGCCGAGGTTTTAAATCGGTCCAAAGACCTGGAAGCTATTAAAAAAATCGGCCGAGGTTTTCGTGAAAAATGGCTCCATTTCACTAAAATATTCACCAAAAATACAAATTCCACCCGAATCGAATGGGGACTGCTGTGTCTCGTTCAGCCAGTACAGGACCACGTTTGGGAGAAATTTCGAGTCAATGGGTCCAAAGACCTGGAAGCTATTGAAAAAATCGGCCGAGGTTTTCGTGAAAAATGGCTCCATTTCACTAAAATATTCACCAAAAATACAAATTCCACCCAAATCGAATGGCGACTGCTGTGTCTTGTTCAGCCAGTACAGGACCACGTTTGGGAGAAATTTCGAGTCAATCGGTCCAAAGACCTGGAAGCTATTGAAAAAATCGGCCGAGGTTTTAAATCGGTCCAAAGACCTGGAAGCTATTGAAAAAATCGGCCGAGGTTTTCGTGAAAAATGGCTCCATTTCACTAAAATATTCACCAAAAATACAAATTCCACCCGAATCGAATGGGGACTGCTGTGTCTCGTTCAGCCAGTACAGGACCACGTTTGGGAGAAATTTCGAGTCAATAGGTCCAAAGACCTGGAAGCTATTGAAAAAATCGGCCGAGGTTTTCGTGAAAAATGGCTCCATTTCACTAAAATATTCACCAAAAATACAAATTCCACCCGAATCGAATGGGCACTGCTGTGTCTCGTTCAGCCAGTACAGGACCACGTTTGGGAGAAATTTCGGGTCAATCGGTCCAAAGACCTGGAAGCTATTGAAAAAATCGGCCAAGGTTTTCAATCGGTCCAAATACCTGGAAGCTATTGAAAAAATCGGCAGAGGTTTTCATGAAAAATTGCTGCTTTTCTTTACAATATTCACCAAAAATACAAATTCCACCCGAATCGAATGGGGACTGCTGTGTCTCGTTCAGCCAGTACAGGACCACGTTTGGGAGAAATTTCGAGTCAATCGGTCCAAAGACCTGGAAGCTATTGAAAAAATCGGCCGAGGTTTTAAATTGGTCCAAAGACCTGGAAGCTATTGAAAAAATCGGCCGAGGTTTTCGTGAAAAATGGCTCCATTTCACTAAAATATTCACCAAAAATACAAATTCCACCCGAATCGAATGGGGACTGCTGTGTCTCGTTCAGCCAGTACAAGACCACGTTTGGGAGAAATTTCGAGTCAATCGGTCCAAAGACCTGGAAGCTATTGAAAAAATCGGCCGAGGTTCTCTTGAAAAATGGCTCCATTTCACTTAAATATTCACCAAAAATACAAATTCCACCCGAATCGAATGGGCACTGCTGTGTCTCGTACAGCCAGTACAGGACCACGTTTGGGAGAAATTTCGGGTCAATCGGTCCAAAGACCTGGAAGCTATTGAAAAAATCGGCCGAGGTTTTCAATCGGTCCAAAGACCTGGAAGCTATTGAAAAAATCGGCAGAGGTTTTCATGAAAAATGGCTCCATTTCACTAAAATATTCACCAAAAATACAAATTCCACCCGAATCGAATGGGCACTGCTGTGTCTCGTTCAGCCAGTACAGGACCACGTTTGGGAGAAATTTCGGGTCAATCGGTCCAAAGACCTGGAAGCTATTGAAAAAATCGGCCAAGGTTTTCAATCGGTCCAAAGACCTGGAAGCTATTGAAAAAATCGGCAGAGGTTTTCATGAAAAATTGCTGCTTTTCTTTACAATATTCACCAAAAATACAAATTCCACCCGAATCGAATGGGGACTGCTGTGTCTCGTTCAGCCAGTACAGGACCACGTTTGGGAGAAATTTCGAGTCAATCGGTCCAAAGACCTGGAAGGTATTGAAAAAATCGGCCGAGGTTTTAAATCGGTCCAAAAACCTGGAAGCTATTAAAAAAATCGGCAGAGGTTTTCGTGAAAAATGGCTCCATTTCACTAAAATATTCACCAAAAATACAAATTCCACCCGAATCGAATGGGGACTGCTGTGTCTCGTTCAGCCAGTACAAGACCACGTTTGGGAGAAATTTCGAGTCAATCGGTCCAAAGACCTGGAAGCTATTGAAAAAATCGGCCGAGGTTTTCGTGAAAAATGGCTCCATTTCACTAAAATATTCACCAAAAATACAAATTCCACCCGAATCGAATGGGCACTGCTGTGTCTCGTACAGCCAGTACAGGACCACGTTTGGGAGAAATTTCGGGTCAATCGGTCCAAAGACCTGGAAGCTATTGAAAAAATCGGCCGAGGTTTTCGTGAAAAATGGCTCCATTTCACTAAAATATTCACCAAAAATACAAATTCCACCCGAATTGAATGGGCACTGCTGTGTCTCGTTCAGCCAGTACAGGACCACGTTTGGGAGAAATTTCTGGTCAATCGGTCCAAAGACCTGGAAGCTATTGAAAAAATCGGCCAAGGTTTTCAATCGGTCCAAAGACCTGGAAGCTATTGAAAAAATCGGCAGAGGTTTTCATGAAAAATTGCTGCTTTTCTTTACAATATTCACCAAAAATACAAATTCCACCCGAATCGAATGGGGACTGCTGTGTCTCGTTCAGCCAGTACAGGACCACGTTTGGGAGAAATTTCGAGTCAATGGGTCCAAAGACCTGGAAGCTATTGAAAAAATCGGCCGAGGTTTTAAATCGGTCCAAAGACCTGGAAGCTATTAAAAAAATCGGCCGAGGTTTTCGTGAAAAATGGCTCCATTTCACTAAAATATTCACCAAAAATACAAATTCCACCCAAATCGAATGGCGACTGCTGTGTCTCGTTCAGCCAGTACAGGACCACGTTTGGGAGAAATTTCGAGTCAATCGGTCCAAAGACCTGGAAGCTATTGAAAAAATCGGCCGAGGTTTTAAATCGGTCCAAAGACCTGGAAGCTATTGAAAAAATCGGCCGAGGTTTTCGTGAAAAATGGCTCCATTTCACTAAAATATTCACCAAAAATACAAATTCCACCCAAATCGAATGGCGACTGCTGTGTCTCGTTCAGCCAGTACAGGACCACGTTTGGGAGAAATTTCGAGTCAATCGGTCCAAAGACCTGGAAGCTATTGAAAAAATCGGCCGAGGTTTTCGTGAAAAATGGCTCCATTTTACTAAAATATTCACCAAAAATACAAATTCCACCCGAATCGAATGGGGACTGCTGTGTCTCGTTCAGCCAGTACAGGACCACGTTTGGGAGAAATTTCGAGTCAATCGGTCCAAAGACCTGGAAGCTATTGAAAAAATCGGCCGAGGTTTTCGTGAAAAATGGCTCCATTTCACTAAAATATTCACCAAAAATACAAATTCCACCCGAATCGAATGGGCACTGCTGTGTCTCGTTCAGCCAGTACAAGACCACGTTTGGGAGAAATTTCGAGTCAATCGGTCCAAAGACCTGGAAGCTATTGAAAAAATCGGCCGAGGTTTTCGTGAAAAATGGCTCCATTTCACTAAAATATTCACCAAAAATACAAATTCCACCCGAATCGAATGGGGACTGCTGTGTCTCGTTCAGCCAGTACAGGACCACGTTTGGGAGAAATTTCGAGTCAATGGGTCCAAAGACCTGGAAGCTATTGAAAAAATCGGCCGAGGTTTTCGTGAAAAATGGCTCCATTTCACTAAAATATTCACCAAAAATACAAATTCCACCCAAATCGAATGGCGACTGCGGTGTCTCGTTCAGCCAGTACAGGACCACGTTTGGGAGAAATTTCGAGTCAATGGGTCCAAAGACCTGGAAGCTATTGAAAAAATCGGCCGAGGTTTTAAATTGGTCCAAAGACCTGGAAGCTATTGAAAAAATCGGCCGAGGTTTTCGTGAAAAATGGCTCCATTTCACTAAAATATTCACCAAAAATACAAATTCCACCCGAATCGAATGGGCACTGCTGTGTCTCGTTCAGCCAGTACAGGACCACGTTTGGGAGAAATTTCGGGTCAATCGGTCCAAAGACCTGGAAGCTATTGAAAAAATCGGCCAAGGTTTTCAATCGGTCCAAAGACCTGGAAGCTATTGAAAAAATCGGCAGAGGTTTTCATGAAAAATTGCTGCTTTTCTTTACAATATTCACCAAAAATACAAATTCCACCCGAATCGAATGGGGACTGCTGTGTCTCGTTCAGCCAGTACAGGACCACGTTTGGGAGAAATTTCGAGTCAATCGGTCCAAAGACCTGGAAGGTATTGAAAAAATCGGCCGAGGTTTTAAATCGGTCCAAAAACCTGGAAGCTATTAAAAAAATCGGCAGAGGTTTTCGTGAAAAATGGCTCCATTTCACTAAAATATTCACCAAAAATACAAATTCCACCCGAATCGAATGGGGACTGCTGTGTCTCGTTCAGCCAGTACAAGACCACGTTTGGGAGAAATTTCGAGTCAATCGGTCCAAAGACCTGGAAGCTATTGAAAAAATCGGCCGAGGTTTTCGTGAAAAATGGCTCCATTTCACTAAAATATTCACCAAAAATACAAATTCCACCCGAATCGAATGGGCACTGCTGTGTCTCGTACAGCCAGTACAGGACCACGTTTGGGAGAAATTTCGGGTCAATCGGTCCAAAGACCTGGAAGCTATTGAAAAAATCGGCCGAGGTTTTCGTGAAAAATGGCTCCATTTCACTAAAATATTCACCAAAAATACAAATTCCACCCGAATTGAATGGGCACTGCTGTGTCTCGTTCAGCCAGTACAGGACCACGTTTGGGAGAAATTTCTGGTCAATCGGTCCAAAGACCTGGAAGCTATTGAAAAAATCGGCCAAGGTTTTCAATCGGTCCAAAGACCTGGAAGCTATTGAAAAAATCGGCAGAGGTTTTCATGAAAAATTGCTGCTTTTCTTTACAATATTCACCAAAAATACAAATTCCACCCGAATCGAATGGGGACTGCTGTGTCTCGTTCAGCCAGTACAGGACCACGTTTGGGAGAAATTTCGAGTCAATGGGTCCAAAGACCTGGAAGCTATTGAAAAAATCGGCCGAGGTTTTAAATCGGTCCAAAGACCTGGAAGCTATTAAAAAAATCGGCCGAGGTTTTCGTGAAAAATGGCTCCATTTCACTAAAATATTCACCAAAAATACAAATTCCACCCAAATCGAATGGCGACTGCTGTGTCTCGTTCAGCCAGTACAGGACCACGTTTGGGAGAAATTTCGAGTCAATCGGTCCAAAGACCTGGAAGCTATTGAAAAAATCGGCCGAGGTTTTAAATCGGTCCAAAGACCTGGAAGCTATTGAAAAAATCGGCCGAGGTTTTCGTGAAAAATGGCTCCATTTCACTAAAATATTCACCAAAAATACAAATTCCACCCAAATCGAATGGCGACTGCTGTGTCTCGTTCAGCCAGTACAGGACCACGTTTGGGAGAAATTTCGAGTCAATCGGTCCAAAGACCTGGAAGCTATTGAAAAAATCGGCCGAGGTTTTCGTGAAAAATGGCTCCATTTTACTAAAATATTCACCAAAAATACAAATTCCACCCGAATCGAATGGGGACTGCTGTGTCTCGTTCAGCCAGTACAGGACCACGTTTGGGAGAAATTTCGAGTCAATCGGTCCAAAGACCTGGAAGCTATTGAAAAAATCGGCCGAGGTTTTCGTGAAAAATGGCTCCATTTCACTAAAATATTCACCAAAAATACAAATTCCACCCGAATCGAATGGGCACTGCTGTGTCTCGTTCAGCCAGTACAAGACCACGTTTGGGAGAAATTTCGAGTCAATCGGTCCAAAGACCTGGAAGCTATTGAAAAAATCGGCCGAGGTTTTCGTGAAAAATGGCTCCATTTCACTAAAATATTCACCAAAAATACAAATTCCACCCGAATCGAATGGGGACTGCTGTGTCTCGTTCAGCCAGTACAGGACCACGTTTGGGAGAAATTTCGAGTCAATGGGTCCAAAGACCTGGAAGCTATTGAAAAAATCGGCCGAGGTTTTCGTGAAAAATGGCTCCATTTCACTAAAATATTCACCAAAAATACAAATTCCACCCAAATCGAATGGCGACTGCGGTGTCTCGTTCAGCCAGTACAGGACCACGTTTGGGAGAAATTTCGAGTCAATGGGTCCAAAGACCTGGAAGCTATTGAAAAAATCGGCCGAGGTTTTAAATTGGTCCAAAGACCTGGAAGCTATTGAAAAAATCGGCCGAGGTTTTCGTGAAAAATGGCTCCATTTCACTAAAATATTCACCAAAAATACAAATTCCACCCGAATCGAATGGGGACTGCTGTGTCTCGTTCAGCCAGTACAAGACCACGTTTGGGAGAAATTTCGAGTCAATCGGTCCAAAGACCTGGAAGCTATTGAAAAAATCGGCCGAGGTTTTCGTGAAAAATGGCTCCATTTCACTAAAATATTCACCAAAAATACAAATTCCACCCGAATCGAATGGGCACTGCTGTGTCTCGTACAGCCAGTACAGGACCACGTTTGGGAGAAATTTCGGGTCAATCGGTCCAAAGACCTGGAAGCTATAGAAAAAATCGGCCGAGGTTTTCGTGAAAAATGGCTCCATTTCACTAAAATATTCACCAAAAATACAAATTCCACCCGAATTGAATGGGCACTGCTGTGTCTCGTTCAGCCAGTACAGGACCACGTTTGGGAGAAATTTCGGGTCAATCGGTCCAAAGACCTGGAAGCTATTGAAAAAATCGGCCAAGGTTTTCAATCGGTCCAAAGACCTGGAAGCTATTGAAAAAATCGGCAGAGGTTTTCATGAAAAATTGCTGCTTTTCTTTACAATATTCACCAAAAATACAAATTCCACCCGAATCGAATGGGGACTGCTGTGTCTCGTTCAGCCAGTACAGGACCACGTTTGGGAGAAATTTCGAGTCAATGGGTCCAAAGACCTGGAAGCTATTGAAAAAATCGGCCGAGGTTTTAAATCGGTCCAAAGACCTGGAAGCTATTAAAAAAATCGGCCGAGGTTTTCGTGAAAAATGGCTCCATTTCACTAAAATATTCACCAAAAATACAAATTCCACCCAAATCGAATGGGGACTGCTGTGTCTCGTTCAGCCAGTACAGGACCACGTTTGGGAGAAATTTCGAGTCAATGGGTCCAAAGACCTGGAAGCTATTGAAAAAATCGGCCGAGGTTTTAAATTGGTCCAAAGACCTGGAAGCTATTGAAAAAATCGGCCGAGGTTTTCGTGAAAAATGGCTCCATTTCACTAAAATATTCACCAAAAATACAAATTCCACCCGAATCGAATGGGGACTGCTGTGTCTCGTTCAGCCAGTACAAGACCACGTTTGGGAGAAATTTCGAGTCAATCGGTCCAAAGACCTGGAAGCTATTGAAAAAATCGGCCGAGGTTTTCGTGAAAAATGGCTCCATTTCACTAAAATATTCACCAAAAATACAAATTCCACCCGAATCGAATGGGCACTGCTGTGTCTCGTACAGCCAGTACAGGACCACGTTTGGGAGAAATTTCGGGTCAATCGGTCCAAAGACCTGGAAGCTATAGAAAAAATCGGCCGAGGTTTTCGTGAAAAATGGCTCCATTTCACTAAAATATTCACCAAAAATACAAATTCCACCCGAATTGAATGGGCACTGCTGTGTCTCGTTCAGCCAGTACAGGACCACGTTTGGGAGAAATTTCGGGTCAATCGGTCCAAAGACCTGGAAGCTATTGAAAAAATCGGCCAAGGTTTTCAATCGGTCCAAAGACCTGGAAGCTATTGAAAAAATCGGCAGAGGTTTTCATGAAAAATTGCTGCTTTTCTTTACAATATTCACCAAAAATACAAATTCCACCCGAATCGAATGGGGACTGCTGTGTCTCGTTCAGCCAGTACAGGACCACGTTTGGGAGAAATTTCGAGTCAATGGGTCCAAAGACCTGGAAGCTATTGAAAAAATCGGCCGAGGTTTTAAATCGGTCCAAAGACCTGGAAGCTATTAAAAAAATCGGCCGAGGTTTTCGTGAAAAATGGCTCCATTTCACTAAAATATTCACCAAAAATACAAATTCCACCCAAATCGAATGGGGACTGCTGTGTCTCGTTCAGCCAGTACAGGACCACGTTTGGGAGAAATTTCGAGTCAATCGGTCCAAAGACCTGGAAGCTATTGAAAAAATCGGCCGAGGTTTTAAATCGGTCCAAAGACCTGGAAGCTATTGAAAAAATCGGCCGAGGTTTTCGTGAAAAATGGCTCCATTTCACTAAAATATTCACCAAAAATACAAATTCCACCCGAATCGAATGGGGACTGCTGTGTCTCGTTCAGCCAGTACAAGACCACGTTTGGGAGAAATTTCGAGTCAATCGGTCCAAAGACCTGGAAGCTATTGAAAAAATCGGCCGAGGTTTTCGTGAAAAATGGCTCCATTTCACTAAAATATTCACCAAAAATACAAATTCCACCCAAATCGAATGGCGACTGCTGTGTCTCGTTCAGCCAGTACAGGACCACGTTTGGGAGAAATTTCGAGTCAATCGGTCCAAAGACCTGGAAGCTATTGAAAAAATCGGCCGAGGTTTTCGTGAAAAATGGCTCCATTTTACTAAAATATTCACCAAAAATACAAATTCCACCCGAATCGAATGGGGACTGCTGTGTCTCGTTCAGCCAGTACAGGACCACGTTTGGGAGAAATTTCGAGTCAATCGGTCCAAAGACCTGGAAGCTATTGAAAAAATCGGCCAAGGTTTTCGTGAAAAATGGCTCCATTTCACTAAAATATTCACCAAAAATACAAATTCCACCCGAATCGAATGGGCACTGCTGTGTCTCGTTCAGCCAGTACAGGACCACGTTTGGGAGAAATTTCGGGTCAATCGGTCCAAAGACCTGGAAGCTATTGAAAAAATCGGCCAAGGTTTTCAATCGGTCCAAAGACCTGGAAGCTATTGAAAAAATCGGCAGAGGTTTTCATGAAAAATTGCTGCTTTTCTTTACAATATTCACCAAAAATACAAATTCCACCCGAATCGAATGGGGACTGCTATGTCTCGTTCAGCCAGTACAGGACCACGTTTGGGAGAAATTTCGAGTCAATCGGTCCAAAGACCTGGAAGCTATTGAAAAAATCGGCCGAGGTTTTAAATCGGTCCAAAGACCTGGAAGCTATTAAAAAAATCGGCCGAGGTTTTCGTGAAAAATGGCTCCATTTCACTAAAATATTCACCAAAAATACAAATTCCACCCGAATCGAATGGGGACTGCTGTGTCTCGTTCAGCCAGTACAGGACCACGTTTGGGAGAAATTTCGAGTCAATGGGTCCAAAGACCTGGAAGCTATTGAAAAAATCGGCCGAGGTTTTCGTGAAAAATGGCTCCATTTCACTAAAATATTCACCAAAAATACAAATTCCACCCAAATCGAATGGCGACTGCTGTGTCTCGTTCAGCCAGTACAGGACCACGTTTGGGAGAAATTTCGAGTCAATCGGTCCAAAGACCTGGAAGCTATTGAAAAAATCGGCCGAGGTTTTCGTGAAAAATGGCTCCATTTTACTAAAATATTCACCAAAAATACAAATTCCACCCGAATCGAATGGGGACTGCTGTGTCTCGTTCAGCCAGTACAGGACCACGTTTGGGAGAAATTTCGAGTCAATCGGTCCAAAGACCTGGAAGCTATTGAAAAAATCGGCCGAGGTTTTCGTGAAAAATGGCTCCATTTCACTAAAATATTCACCAAAAATACAAATTCCACCCGAATCGAATGGGCACTGCTGTGTCTCGTTCAGCCAGTACAAGACCACGTTTGGGAGAAATTTCGAGTCAATCGGTCCAAAGACCTGGAAGCTATTGAAAAAATCGGCCGAGGTTTTCGTGAAAAATGGCTCCATTTCACTAAAATATTCACCAAAAATACAAATTCCACCCGAATCGAATGGGGACTGCTGTGTCTCGTTCAGCCAGTACAGGACCACGTTTGGGAGAAATTTCGAGTCAATGGGTCCAAAGACCTGGAAGCTATTGAAAAAATCGGCCGAGGTTTTCGTGAAAAATGGCTCCATTTCACTAAAATATTCACCAAAAATACAAATTCCACCCAAATCGAATGGCGACTGCGGTGTCTCGTTCAGCCAGTACAGGACCACGTTTGGGAGAAATTTCGAGTCAATGGGTCCAAAGACCTGGAAGCTATTGAAAAAATCGGCCGAGGTTTTAAATTGGTCCAAAGACCTGGAAGCTATTGAAAAAATCGGCCGAGGTTTTCGTGAAAAATGGCTCCATTTCACTAAAATATTCACCAAAAATACAAATTCCACCCGAATCGAATGGGGACTGCTGTGTCTCGTTCAGCCAGTACAAGACCACGTTTGGGAGAAATTTCGAGTCAATCGGTCCAAAGACCTGGAAGCTATTGAAAAAATCGGCCGAGGTTTTCGTGAAAAATGGCTCCATTTCACTAAAATATTCACCAAAAATACAAATTCCACCCGAATCGAATGGGCACTGCTGTGTCTCGTACAGCCAGTACAGGACCACGTTTGGGAGAAATTTCGGGTCAATCGGTCCAAAGACCTGGAAGCTATAGAAAAAATCGGCCGAGGTTTTCGTGAAAAATGGCTCCATTTCACTAAAATATTCACCAAAAATACAAATTCCACCCGAATTGAATGGGCACTGCTGTGTCTCGTTCAGCCAGTACAGGACCACGTTTGGGAGAAATTTCGGGTCAATCGGTCCAAAGACCTGGAAGCTATTGAAAAAATCGGCCAAGGTTTTCAATCGGTCCAAAGACCTGGAAGCTATTGAAAAAATCGGCAGAGGTTTTCATGAAAAATTGCTGCTTTTCTTTACAATATTCACCAAAAATACAAATTCCACCCGAATCGAATGGGGACTGCTGTGTCTCGTTCAGCCAGTACAGGACCACGTTTGGGAGAAATTTCGAGTCAATGGGTCCAAAGACCTGGAAGCTATTGAAAAAATCGGCCGAGGTTTTAAATCGGTCCAAAGACCTGGAAGCTATTAAAAAAATCGGCCGAGGTTTTCGTGAAAAATGGCTCCATTTCACTAAAATATTCACCAAAAATACAAATTCCACCCAAATCGAATGGGGACTGCTGTGTCTCGTTCAGCCAGTACAGGACCACGTTTGGGAGAAATTTCGAGTCAATGGGTCCAAAGACCTGGAAGCTATTGAAAAAATCGGCCGAGGTTTTAAATTGGTCCAAAGACCTGGAAGCTATTGAAAAAATCGGCCGAGGTTTTCGTGAAAAATGGCTCCATTTCACTAAAATATTCACCAAAAATACAAATTCCACCCGAATCGAATGGGGACTGCTGTGTCTCGTTCAGCCAGTACAAGACCACGTTTGGGAGAAATTTCGAGTCAATCGGTCCAAAGACCTGGAAGCTATTGAAAAAATCGGCCGAGGTTTTCGTGAAAAATGGCTCCATTTCACTAAAATATTCACCAAAAATACAAATTCCACCCGAATCGAATGGGCACTGCTGTGTCTCGTACAGCCAGTACAGGACCACGTTTGGGAGAAATTTCGGGTCAATCGGTCCAAAGACCTGGAAGCTATAGAAAAAATCGGCCGAGGTTTTCGTGAAAAATGGCTCCATTTCACTAAAATATTCACCAAAAATACAAATTCCACCCGAATTGAATGGGCACTGCTGTGTCTCGTTCAGCCAGTACAGGACCACGTTTGGGAGAAATTTCGGGTCAATCGGTCCAAAGACCTGGAAGCTATTGAAAAAATCGGCCAAGGTTTTCAATCGGTCCAAAGACCTGGAAGCTATTGAAAAAATCGGCAGAGGTTTTCATGAAAAATTGCTGCTTTTCTTTACAATATTCACCAAAAATACAAATTCCACCCGAATCGAATGGGGACTGCTGTGTCTCGTTCAGCCAGTACAGGACCACGTTTGGGAGAAATTTCGAGTCAATGGGTCCAAAGACCTGGAAGCTATTGAAAAAATCGGCCGAGGTTTTAAATCGGTCCAAAGACCTGGAAGCTATTAAAAAAATCGGCCGAGGTTTTCGTGAAAAATGGCTCCATTTCACTAAAATATTCACCAAAAATACAAATTCCACCCAAATCGAATGGGGACTGCTGTGTCTCGTTCAGCCAGTACAGGACCACGTTTGGGAGAAATTTCGAGTCAATCGGTCCAAAGACCTGGAAGCTATTGAAAAAATCGGCCGAGGTTTTAAATCGGTCCAAAGACCTGGAAGCTATTGAAAAAATCGGCCGAGGTTTTCGTGAAAAATGGCTCCATTTCACTAAAATATTCACCAAAAATACAAATTCCACCCGAATCGAATGGGGACTGCTGTGTCTCGTTCAGCCAGTACAAGACCACGTTTGGGAGAAATTTCGAGTCAATCGGTCCAAAGACCTGGAAGCTATTGAAAAAATCGGCCGAGGTTTTCGTGAAAAATGGCTCCATTTCACTAAAATATTCACCAAAAATACAAATTCCACCCAAATCGAATGGCGACTGCTGTGTCTCGTTCAGCCAGTACAGGACCACGTTTGGGAGAAATTTCGAGTCAATCGGTCCAAAGACCTGGAAGCTATTGAAAAAATCGGCCGAGGTTTTCGTGAAAAATGGCTCCATTTTACTAAAATATTCACCAAAAATACAAATTCCACCCGAATCGAATGGGGACTGCTGTGTCTCGTTCAGCCAGTACAGGACCACGTTTGGGAGAAATTTCGAGTCAATCGGTCCAAAGACCTGGAAGCTATTGAAAAAATCGGCCAAGGTTTTCGTGAAAAATGGCTCCATTTCACTAAAATATTCACCAAAAATACAAATTCCACCCGAATCGAATGGGCACTGCTGTGTCTCGTTCAGCCAGTACAGGACCACGTTTGGGAGAAATTTCGGGTCAATCGGTCCAAAGACCTGGAAGCTATTGAAAAAATCGGCCAAGGTTTTCAATCGGTCCAAAGACCTGGAAGCTATTGAAAAAATCGGCAGAGGTTTTCATGAAAAATTGCTGCTTTTCTTTACAATATTCACCAAAAATACAAATTCCACCCGAATCGAATGGGGACTGCTGTGTCTCGTTCAGCCAGTACAGGACCACGTTTGGGAGAAATTTCGAGTCAATCGGTCCAAAGACCTGGAAGCTATTGAAAAAATCGGCCGAGGTTTTAAATCGGTCCAAAGACCTGGAAGCTATTAAAAAAATCGGCCGAGGTTTTCGTGAAAAATGGCTCCATTTCACTAAAATATTCACCAAAAATACAAATTCCACCCGAATCGAATGGGGACTGCTGTGTCTCGTTCAGCCAGTACAGGACCACGTTTGGGAGAAATTTCGAGTCAATGGGTCCAAAGACCTGGAAGCTATTGAAAAAATCGGCCGAGGTTTTCGTGAAAAATGGCTCCATTTCACTAAAATATTCACCAAAAATACAAATTCCACCCAAATCGAATGGCGACTGCGGTGTCTCGTTCAGCCAGTACAGGACCACGTTTGGGAGAAATTTCGAGTCAATGGGTCCAAAGACCTGGAAGCTATTGAAAAAATCGGCCGAGGTTTTAAATTGGTCCAAAGACCTGGAAGCTATTGAAAAAATCGACCGAGGTTTTCGTGAAAAATGGCTCCATTTCACTAAAATATTCACCAAAAATACAAATTCCACCCGAATCGAATGGGGACTGCTGTGTCTCGTTCAGCCAGTACAAGACCACGTTTGGGAGAAATTTCGAGTCAATCGGTCCAAAGACCTGGAAGCTATTGAAAAAATCGGCCGAGGTTTTCGTGAAAAATGGCTCCATTTCACTAAAATATTCACCAAAAATACAAATTCCACCCGAATCGAATGGGCACTGCTGTGTCTCGTACAGCCAGTACAGGACCACGTTTGGGAGAAATTTCGGGTCAATCGGTCCAAAGACCTGGAAGCTATTGAAAAAATCGGCCGAGGTTTTCGTGAAAAATGGCTCCATTTCACTAAAATATTCACCAAAAATACAAATTCCACCCGAATTGAATGGGCACTGCTGTGTCTCGTTCAGCCAGTACAGGACCACGTTTGGGAGAAATTTCGGGTCAATCGGTCCAAAGACCTGGAAGCTATTGAAAAAATCGGCCAAGGTTTTCAATCGGTCCAAAGACCTGGAAGCTATTGAAAAAATCGGCAGAGGTTTTCATGAAAAATTGCTGCTTTTCTTTACAATATTCACCAAAAATACAAATTCCACCCGAATCGAATGGGGACTGCTGTGTCTCGTTCAGCCAGTACAGGACCACGTTTGGGAGAAATTTCGAGTCAATGGGTCCAAAGACCTGGAAGCTATTGAAAAAATCGGCCGAGGTTTTAAATCGGTCCAAAGACCTGGAAGCTATTAAAAAAATCGGCCGAGGTTTTCGTGAAAAATGGCTCCATTTCACTAAAATATTCACCAAAAATACAAATTCCACCCAAATCGAATGGGGACTGCTGTGTCTCGTTCAGCCAGTACAGGACCACGTTTGGGAGAAATTTCGAGTCAATCGGTCCAAAGACCTGGAAGCTATTGAAAAAATCGGCCGAGGTTTTAAATCGGTCCAAAGACCTGGAAGCTATTGAAAAAATCGGCCGAGGTTTTCGTGAAAAATGGCTCCATTTCACTAAAATATTCACCAAAAATACAAATTCCACCCGAATCGAATGGGGACTGCTGTGTCTCGTTCAGCCAGTACAAGACCACGTTTGGGAGAAATTTCGAGTCAATCGGTCCAAAGACCTGGAAGCTATTGAAAAAATCGGCCGAGGTTTTCGTGAAAAATGGCTCCATTTCACTAAAATATTCACCAAAAATACAAATTCCACCCAAATCGAATGGCGACTGCTGTGTCTCGTTCAGCCAGTACAGGACCACGTTTGGGAGAAATTTCGAGTCAATCGGTCCAAAGACCTGGAAGCTATTGAAAAAATCGGCCGAGGTTTTCGTGAAAAATGGCTCCATTTTACTAAAATATTCACCAAAAATACAAATTCCACCCGAATCGAATGGGGACTGCTGTGTCTCGTTCAGCCAGTACAGGACCACGTTTGGGAGAAATTTCGAGTCAATCGGTCCAAAGACCTGGAAGCTATTGAAAAAATCGGCCGAGGTTTTCGTGAAAAATGGCTCCATTTCACTAAAATATTCACCAAAAATACAAATTCCACCCGAATCGAATGGGCACTGCTGTGTCTCGTTCAGCCAGTACAGGACCACGTTTGGGAGAAATTTCGGGTCAATCGGTCCAAAGACCTGGAAGCTATTGAAAAAATCGGCCAAGGTTTTCAATCGGTCCAAAGACCTGGAAGCTATTGAAAAAATCGGCAGAGGTTTTCATGAAAAATTGCTGCTTTTCTTTACAATATTCACCAAAAATACAAATTCCACCCGAATCGAATGGGGACTGCTGTGTCTCGTTCAGCCAGTACAGGACCACGTTTGGGAGAAATTTCGAGTCAATCGGTCCAAAGACCTGGAAGCTATTGAAAAAATCGGCCGAGGTTTTAAATCGGTCCAAAGACCTGGAAGCTATTGAAAAAATCGGCAGAGGTTTTCATGAAAAATTGCTGCTTTTCTTTACAATATTCACCAAAAATACAAATTCCACCCGAATCGAATGGGGACTGCTGTGTCTCGTTCAGCCAGTACAGGACCACGTTTGGGAGAAATTTCGAGTCAATGGGTCCAAAGACCTGGAAGCTATTGAAAAAATCGGCCGAGGTTTTAAATCGGTCCAAAGACCTGGAAGCTATTAAAAAAATCGGCCGAGGTTTTCGTGAAAAATGGCTCTATTTCACTAAAATATTCACCAAAAATACAAATTCCACCCAAATCGAATGGCGACTGCTGTGTCTCGTTCAGCCAGTACAGGACCACGTTTGGGAGAAATTTCGAGTCAATCGGTCCAAAGACCTGGAAGCTATTGAAAAAATCGGCCGAGGTTTTAAATCGGTCCAAAGACCTGGAAGCTATTAAAAAAATCGGCCGAGGTTTTCATGAAAAATGGCTCCATTTCACTAAAATATTCACCAAAAATACAAATTCCACCCAAATCGAATGGCGACTGCTGTGTCTCGTTCAGCCAGTACAGGACCACGTTTGGGAGAAATTTCGAGTCAATCGGTCCAAAGACCTGGAAGCTATTGAAAAAATCGGCCGAGGTTTTAAATCGGTCCAAAGACCTGGAAGCTATTGAAAAAATCGGCCGAGGTTTTCGTGAAAAATGGCTCCATTTCACTAAAATATTCACCAAAAATACAAATTCCACCCGAATCGAATGGGGACTGCTGTGTCTCGTTCAGCCAGTACAAGACCACGTTTGGGAGAAATTTCGAGTCAATCGGTCCAAAGACCTGGAAGCTATTGAAAAAATCGGCCGAGGTTTTCGTGAAAAATGGCTCCATTTCACTAAAATATTCACCAAAAATACAAATTCCACCCAAATCGAATGGCGACTGCTGTGTCTCGTTCAGCCAGTACAGGACCACGTTTGGGAGAAATTTCGAGTCAATCGGTCCAAAGACCTGGAAGCTATTGAAAAAATCGGCCGAGGTTTTCGTGAAAAATGGCTCCATTTTACTAAAATATTCACCAAAAATACAAATTCCACCCGAATCGAATGGGGACTGCTGTGTCTCGTTCAGCCAGTACAGGACCACGTTTGGGAGAAATTTCGAGTCAATCGGTCCAAAGACCTGGAAGCTATTGAAAAAATCGGCCGAGGTTTTCGTGAAAAATGGCTCCATTTCACTAAAATATTCACCAAAAATACAAATTCCACCCGAATCGAATGGGCACTGCTGTGTCTCGTTCAGCCAGTACAGGACCACGTTTGGGAGAAATTTCGGGTCAATCGGTCCAAAGACCTGGAAGCTATTGAAAAAATCGGCCAAGGTTTTCAATCGGTCCAAAGACCTGGAAGCTATTGAAAAAATCGGCAGAGGTTTTCATGAAAAATTGCTGCTTTTCTTTACAATATTCACCAAAAATACAAATTCCACCCGAATCGAATGGGGACTGCTGTGTCTCGTTCAGCCAGTACAGGACCACGTTTGGGAGAAATTTCGAGTCAATCGGTCCAAAGACCTGGAAGCTATTGAAAAAATCGGCCGAGGTTTTAAATCGGTCCAAAGACCTGGAAGCTATTAAAAAAATCGGCCGAGGTTTTCGTGAAAAATGGCTCCATTTCACTAAAATATTCACCAAAAATACAAATTCCACCCGAATCGAATGGGGACTGCTGTGTCTCGTTCAGCCAGTACAGGACCACGTTTGGGAGAAATTTCGAGTCAATCGGTCCAAAGACCTGGAAGCTATTGAAAAAATCGGCCGAGGTTTTAAATCGGTCCAAAGACCTGGAAGCTATTAAAAAAATCGGCCGAGGTTTTCGTGAAAAATGGCTCCATTTCACTAAAATATTCACCAAAAATACAAATTCCACCCGAATCGAATGGGGACTGCTGTGTCTCGTTCAGCCAGTACAGGACCACGTTTGGGAGAAATTTCGAGTCAATGGGTCCAAAGACCTGGAAGCTATTGAAAAAATCGGCCGAGGTTTTCGTGAAAAATGGCTCCATTTCACTAAAATATTCACCAAAAATACAAATTCCACCCAAATCGAATGGCGACTGCTGTGTCTCGTTCAGCCAGTACAGGACCACGTTTGGGAGAAATTTCGAGTCAATCGGTCCAAAGACCTGGAAGCTATTGAAAAAATCGGCCGAGGTTTTAAATCGGTCCAAAGACCTGGAAGCTATTGAAAAAATCGGCCGAGGTTTTCGTGAAAAATGGCTCCATTTCACTAAAATATTCACCAAAAATACAAATTCCACCCGAATCGAATGGGGACTGCTGTGTCTCGTTCAGCCAGTACAAGACCACGTTTGGGAGAAATTTCGAGTCAATCGGTCCAAAGACCTGGAAGCTATTGAAAAAATCGGCCGAGGTTTTCATGAAAAATGGCTCCATTTCACTAAAATATTCACCAAAAATACAAATTCCACCCGAATCGAATGGGCACTGCTGTGTCTCGTTCAGCCAGTACAGGACCACGTTTGGGAGAAATTTCGAGTCAATCGGTCCAAAGACCTGGAAGCTATTGAAAAAATCGGCCGAGGTTTTCGTGAAAAATGGCTCCATTTTACTAAAATATTCACCAAAAATACAAATTCCACCCGAATCGAATGGGGACTGCTGTGTCTCGTTCAGCCAGTACAGGACCACGTTTGGGAGAAATTTCGAGTCAATCGGTCCAAAGACCTGGAAGCTATTGAAAAAATCGTCCGAGGTTTTCGTGAAAAATGGCTCCATTTCACTAAAATATTCACCAAAAATACAAATTCCACCCGAATCGAATGGGCACTGCTGTGTCTCGTTCAGCCAGTACAGGACCACGTTTGGGAGAAATTTCGGGTCAATCGGTCCAAAGACCTGGAAGCTATTGAAAAAATCGGCCAAGGTTTTCAATCGGTCCAAAGACCTGGAAGCTATTGAAAAAATCGGCAGAGGTTTTCATGAAAAATTGCTGCTTTTCTTTACAATATTCACCAAAAATACAAATTCCACCCGAATCGAATGGGGACTGCTGTGTCTCGTTCAGCCAGTACAGGACCACGTTTGGGAGAAATTTCGAGTCAATGGGTCCAAAGACCTGGAAGCTATTGAAAAAATCGGCCGAGGTTTTAAATCGGTCCAAAGACCTGGAAGCTATTAAAAAAATCGGCCGAGGTTTTCGTGAAAAATGGCTCCATTTCACTAAAATATTCACCAAAAATACAAATTCCACCCAAATCGAATGGCGACTGCTGTGTCTCGTTCAGCCAGTACAGGACCACGTTTGGGAGAAATTTCGAGTCAATCGGTCCAAAGACCTGGAAGCTATTGAAAAAATCGGCCGAGGTTTTCATGAAAAATGGCTCCATTTCACTAAAATATTCACCAAAAATACAAATTCCACCCGAATCGAATGGGCACTGCTGTGTCTCGTTCAGCCAGTACAGGACCACGTTTGGGAGAAATTTCGAGTCAATCGGTCCAAAGACCTGGAAGCTATTGAAAAAATCGGCCGAGGTTTTCGTGAAAAATGGCTCCATTTCACTAAAATATTCACCAAAAATACAAATTCCACCCGAATCGAATGGGCACTGCTGTGTCTCGTTCAGCCAGTACAGGACCACGTTTGGGAGAAATTTCGGGTCAATCGGTAAAAAGACCTGGAAGCTATTGAAAAAATCGGCCGAGGTTTTAAATCGGTCCAAAGACCTGGAAGCTATTGAAAAAATCGGCCGAGGTTTTCATGAAAAATGGCTCCATTTCACTAAAATATTCACCAAAAATACAAATTCCACCCAAATCGAATGGCGACTGCTGTGTCTCGTTCAGCCAGTACAGGACCACGTTTGGGAGAAATTTCGAGTCAATCGGTCCAAAGACCTGGAAGCTATTGAAAAAATCGGCCGAGGTTTTAAATCGGTCCAAAGACCTGGAAGCTATTGAAAAAATCGGCCGAGGTTTTCGTGAAAAATGGCTCCATTTCACTAAAATATTCACCAAAAATACAAATTCCACCCGAATCGAATGGGGACTGCTGTGTCTCGTTCAGCCAGTACAAGACCACGTTTGGGAGAAATTTCGAGTCAATCGGTCCAAAGACCTGGAAGCTATTGAAAAAATCGGCCGAGGTTTTCGTGAAAAATGGCTCCATTTCACTAAAATATTCACCAAAAATACAAATTCCACCCAAATCGAATGGCGACTGCTGTGTCTCGTTCAGCCAGTACAGGACCACGTTTGGGAGAAATTTCGAGTCAATCGGTCCAAAGACCTGGAAGCTATTGAAAAAATCGGCCGAGGTTTTCGTGAAAAATGGCTCCATTTTACTAAAATATTCACCAAAAATACAAATTCCACCCGAATCGAATGGGGACTGCTGTGTCTCGTTCAGCCAGTACAGGACCACGTTTGGGAGAAATTTCGAGTCAATCGGTCCAAAGACCTGGAAGCTATTGAAAAAATCGGCCGAGGTTTTCGTGAAAAATGGCTCCATTTCACTAAAATATTCACCAAAAATACAAATTCCACCCGAATCGAATGGGCACTGCTGTGTCTCGTTCAGCCAGTACAGGACCACGTTTGGGAGAAATTTCGGGTCAATCGGTCCAAAGACCTGGAAGCTATTGAAAAAATCGGCCAAGGTTTTCAATCGGTCCAAAGACCTGGAAGCTATTGAAAAAATCGGCAGAGGTTTTCATGAAAAATTGCTGCTTTTCTTTACAATATTCACCAAAAATACAAATTCCACCCGAATCGAATGGGGACTGCTGTGTCTCGTTCAGCCAGTACAGGACCACGTTTGGGAGAAATTTCGAGTCAATCGGTCCAAAGACCTGGAAGCTATTGAAAAAATCGGCCGAGGTTTTAAATCGGTCCAAAGACCTGGAAGCTATTAAAAAAATCGGCCGAGGTTTTCGTGAAAAATGGCTCCATTTCACTAAAATATTCACCAAAAATACAAATTCCACCCGAATCGAATGGGGACTGCTGTGTCTCGTTCAGCCAGTACAGGACCACGTTTGGGAGAAATTTCGAGTCAATCGGTCCAAAGACCTGGAAGCTATTGAAAAAATCGGCCGAGGTTTTAAATCGGTCCAAAGACCTGGAAGCTATTAAAAAAATCGGCCGAGGTTTTCGTGAAAAATGGCTCCATTTCACTAAAATATTCACCAAAAATACAAATTCCACCCGAATCGAATGGGGACTGCTGTGTCTCGTTCAGCCAGTACAGGACCACGTTTGGGAGAAATTTCGAGTCAATGGGTCCAAAGACCTGGAAGCTATTGAAAAAATCGGCCGAGGTTTTCGTGAAAAATGGCTCCATTTCACTAAAATATTCACCAAAAATACAAATTCCACCCAAATCGAATGGCGACTGCTGTGTCTCGTTCAGCCAGTACAGGACCACGTTTGGGAGAAATTTCGAGTCAATCGGTCCAAAGACCTGGAAGCTATTGAAAAAATCGGCCGAGGTTTTAAATCGGTCCAAAGACCTGGAAGCTATTGAAAAAATCGGCCGAGGTTTTCGTGAAAAATGGCTCCATTTCACTAAAATATTCACCAAAAATACAAATTCCACCCGAATCGAATGGGGACTGCTGTGTCTCGTTCAGCCAGTACAAGACCACGTTTGGGAGAAATTTCGAGTCAATCGGTCCAAAGACCTGGAAGCTATTGAAAAAATCGGCCGAGGTTTTCATGAAAAATGGCTCCATTTCACTAAAATATTCACCAAAAATACAAATTCCACCCGAATCGAATGGGCACTGCTGTGTCTCGTTCAGCCAGTACAGGACCACGTTTGGGAGAAATTTCGAGTCAATCGGTCCAAAGACCTGGAAGCTATTGAAAAAATCGGCCGAGGTTTTCGTGAAAAATGGCTCCATTTTACTAAAATATTCACCAAAAATACAAATTCCACCCGAATCGAATGGGGACTGCTGTGTCTCGTTCAGCCAGTACAGGACCACGTTTGGGAGAAATTTCGAGTCAATCGGTCCAAAGACCTGGAAGCTATTGAAAAAATCGTCCGAGGTTTTCGTGAAAAATGGCTCCATTTCACTAAAATATTCACCAAAAATACAAATTCCACCCGAATCGAATGGGCACTGCTGTGTCTCGTTCAGCCAGTACAGGACCACGTTTGGGAGAAATTTCGGGTCAATCGGTCCAAAGACCTGGAAGCTATTGAAAAAATCGGCCAAGGTTTTCAATCGGTCCAAAGACCTGGAAGCTATTGAAAAAATCGGCAGAGGTTTTCATGAAAAATTGCTGCTTTTCTTTACAATATTCACCAAAAATACAAATTCCACCCGAATCGAATGGGGACTGCTGTGTCTCGTTCAGCCAGTACAGGACCACGTTTGGGAGAAATTTCGAGTCAATGGGTCCAAAGACCTGGAAGCTATTGAAAAAATCGGCCGAGGTTTTAAATCGGTCCAAAGACCTGGAAGCTATTAAAAAAATCGGCCGAGGTTTTCGTGAAAAATGGCTCCATTTCACTAAAATATTCACCAAAAATACAAATTCCACCCAAATCGAATGGCGACTGCTGTGTCTCGTTCAGCCAGTACAGGACCACGTTTGGGAGAAATTTCGAGTCAATCGGTCCAAAGACCTGGAAGCTATTGAAAAAATCGGCCGAGGTTTTCATGAAAAATGGCTCCATTTCACTAAAATATTCACCAAAAATACAAATTCCACCCGAATCGAATGGGCACTGCTGTGTCTCGTTCAGCCAGTACAGGACCACGTTTGGGAGAAATTTCGAGTCAATCGGTCCAAAGACCTGGAAGCTATTGAAAAAATCGGCCGAGGTTTTCGTGAAAAATGGCTCCATTTTACTAAAATATTCACCAAAAATACAAATTCCACCCGAATCGAATGGGGACTGCTGTGTCTCGTTCAGCCAGTACAGGACCACGTTTGGGAGAAATTTCGAGTCAATCGGTCCAAAGACCTGGAAGCTATTGAAAAAATCGGCCGAGGTTTTCGTGAAAAATGGCTCCATTTCACTAAAATATTCACCAAAAATACAAATTCCACCCGAATCGAATGGGCACTGCTGTGTCTCGTTCAGCCAGTACAGGACCACGTTTGGGAGAAATTTCGGGTCAATCGGTCCAAAGACCTGGAAGCTATTGAAAAAATCGGCCAAGGTTTTCAATCGGTCCAAAGACCTGGAAGCTATTGAAAAAATCGGCAGAGGTTTTCATGAAAAATTGCTGCTTTTCTTTACAATATTCACCAAAAATACAAATTCCACCCGAATCGAATGGGGACTGCTGTGTCTCGTTCAGCCAGTACAGGACCACGTTTGGGAGAAATTTCGAGTCAATGGGTCCAAAGACCTGGAAGCTATTGAAAAAATCGGCCGAGGTTTTAAATCGGTCCAAAGACCTGGAAGCTATTAAAAAAATCGGCCGAGGTTTTCGTGAAAAATGGCTCCATTTCACTAAAATATTCACCAAAAATACAAATTCCACCCAAATCGAATGGCGACTGCTGTGTCTCGTTCAGCCAGTACAGGACCACGTTTGGGAGAAATTTCGAGTCAATCGGTCCAAAGACCTGGAAGCTATTGAAAAAATCGGCCGAGGTTTTAAATCGGTCCAAAGACCTGGAAGCTATTAAAAAAATCGGCCGAGGTTTTCGTGAAAAATGGCTCCATTTCACTAAAATATTCACCAAAAATACAAATTCCACCCAAATCGAATGGCGACTGCTGTGTCTCGTTCAGCCAGTACAGGACCACGTTTGGGAGAAATTTCGAGTCAATCGGTCCAAAGACCTGGAAGCTATTGAAAAAATCGGCCGAGGTTTTAAATCGGTCCAAAGACCTGGAAGCTATTGAAAAAATCGGCCGAGGTTTTCGTGAAAAATGGCTCCATTTCACTAAAATATTCACCAAAAATACAAATTCCACCCGAATCGAATGGGGACTGCTGTGTCTCGTTCAGCCAGTACAAGACCACGTTTGGGAGAAATTTCGAGTCAATCGGTCCAAAGACCTGGAAGCTATTGAAAAAATCGGCCGAGGTTTTCGTGAAAAATGGCTCCATTTCACTAAAATATTCACCAAAAATACAAATTCCACCCAAATCGAATGGCGACTGCTGTGTCTCGTTCAGCCAGTACAGGACCACGTTTGGGAGAAATTTCGAGTCAATCGGTCCAAAGACCTGGAAGCTATTGAAAAAATCGGCCGAGGTTTTCGTGAAAAATGGCTCCATTTTACTAAAATATTCACCAAAAATACAAATTCCACCCGAATCGAATGGGGACTGCTGTGTCTCGTTCAGCCAGTACAGGACCACGTTTGGGAGAAATTTCGAGTCAATCGGTCCAAAGACCTGGAAGCTATTGAAAAAATCGGCCGAGGTTTTCGTGAAAAATGGCTCCATTTCACTAAAATATTCACCAAAAATACAAATTCCACCCGAATCGAATGGGCACTGCTGTGTCTCGTTCAGCCAGTACAGGACCACGTTTGGGAGAAATTTCGGGTCAATCGGTCCAAAGACCTGGAAGCTATTGAAAAAATCGGCCAAGGTTTTCAATCGGTCCAAAGACCTGGAAGCTATTGAAAAAATCGGCAGAGGTTTTCATGAAAAATTGCTGCTTTTCTTGACAATATTCACCAAAAATACAAATTCCACCCGAATCGAATGGGGACTGCTGTGTCTCGTTCAGCCAGTACAGGACCACGTTTGGGAGAAATTTCGAGTCAATCGGTCCAAAGACCTGGAAGCTATTGAAAAAATCGGCCGAGGTTTTAAATCGGTCCAAAGACCTGGAAGCTATTAAAAAAATCGGCCGAGGTTTTCGTGAAAAATGGCTCCATTTCACTAAAATATTCACCAAAAATACAAATTCCACCCGAATCGAATGGGGACTGCTGTGTCTCGTTCAGCCAGTACAGGACCACGTTTGGGAGAAATTTCGAGTCAATCGGTCCAAAGACCTGGAAGCTATTGAAAAAATCGGCCGAGGTTTTAAATCGGTCCAAAGACCTGGAAGCTATTAAAAAAATCGGCCGAGGTTTTCGTGAAAAATGGCTCCATTTCACTAAAATATTCACCAAAAATACAAATTCCACCCGAATCGAATGGGGACTGCTGTGTCTCGTTCAGCCAGTACAGGACCACGTTTGGGAGAAATTTCGAGTCAATGGGTCCAAAGACCTGGAAGCTATTGAAAAAATCGGCCGAGGTTTTCGTGAAAAATGGCTCCATTTCACTAAAATATTCACCAAAAATACAAATTCCACCCAAATCGAATGGCGACTGCTGTGTCTCGTTCAGCCAGTACAGGACCACGTTTGGGAGAAATTTCGAGTCAATCGGTCCAAAGACCTGGAAGCTATTGAAAAAATCGGCCGAGGTTTTAAATCGGTACAAAGACCTGGAAGCTATTGAAAAAATCGGCCGAGGTTTTCGTGAAAAATGGCTCCATTTCACTAAAATATTCACCAAAAATACAAATTCCACCCGAATCGAATGGGGACTGCTGTGTCTCGTTCAGCCAGTACAAGACCACGTTTGGGAGAAATTTCGAGTCAATCGGTCCAAAGACCTGGAAGCTATTGAAAAAATCGGCCGAGGTTTTCATGAAAAATGGCTCCATTTCACTAAAATATTCACCAAAAATACAAATTCCACCCGAATCGAATGGGCACTGCTGTGTCTCGTTCAGCCAGTACAGGACCACGTTTGGGAGAAATTTCGAGTCAATCGGTCCAAAGACCTGGAAGCTATTGAAAAAATCGGCCGAGGTTTTCGTGAAAAATGGCTCCATTTCACTAAAATATTCACCAAAAATACAAATTCCACCCGAATCGAATGGGCACTGCTGTGTCTCGTTCAGCCAGTACAGGACCACGTTTGGGAGAAATTTCGGGTCAATCGGTCCAAAGACCTGGAAGCTATTGAAAAAATCGGCCAAGGTTTTCAATCGGTCCAAAGACCTGGAAGCTATTGAAAAAATCGGCAGAGGTTTTCATGAAAAATTGCTGCTTTTCTTTACAATATTCACCAAAAATACAAATTCCACCCGAATCGAATGGGGACTGCTGTGTCTCGTTCAGCCAGTACAGGACCACGTTTGGGAGAAATTTCGAGTCAATCGGTCCAAAGACCTGGAAGCTATTGAAAAAATCGGCCGAGGTTTTAAATCGGTCCAAAGACCTGGAAGCTATTAAAAAAATCGGCCGAGGTTTTCGTGAAAAATGGCTCCATTTCACTAAAATATTCACCAAAAATACAAATTCCACCCGAATCGAATGGGGACTGCTGTGTCTCGTTCAGCCAGTACAGGACCACGTTTGGGAGAAATTTCGAGTCAATCGGTCCAAAGACCTGGAAGCTATTGAAAAAATCGGCCGAGGTTTTAAATCGGTCCAAAGACCTGGAAGCTATTAAAAAAATCGGCCGAGGTTTTCGTGAAAAATGGCTCCATTTCACTAAAATATTCACCAAAAATACAAATTCCACCCGAATCGAATGGGGACTGCTGTGTCTCGTTCAGCCAGTACAGGACCACGTTTGGGAGAAATTTCGAGTCAATGGGTCCAAAGACCTGGAAGCTATTGAAAAAATCGGCCGAGGTTTTCGTGAAAAATGGCTCCATTTCACTAAAATATTCACCAAAAATACAAATTCCACCCAAATCGAATGGCGACTGCTGTGTCTCGTTCAGCCAGTACAGGACCACGTTTGGGAGAAATTTCGAGTCAATCGGTCCAAAGACCTGGAAGCTATTGAAAAAATCGGCCGAGGTTTTAAATCGGTCCAAAGACCTGGAAGCTATTGAAAAAATCGGCCGAGGTTTTCGTGAAAAATGGCTCCATTTCACTAAAATATTCACCAAAAATACAAATTCCACCCGAATCGAATGGGGACTGCTGTGTCTCGTTCAGCCAGTACAAGACCACGTTTGGGAGAAATTTCGAGTCAATCGGTCCAAAGACCTGGAAGCTATTGAAAAAATCGGCCGAGGTTTTCATGAAAAATGGCTCCATTTCACTAAAATATTCACCAAAAATACAAATTCCACCCGAATCGAATGGGCACTGCTGTGTCTCGTTCAGCCAGTACAGGACCACGTTTGGGAGAAATTTCGGGTCAATCGGTCCAAAGACCTGGAAGCTATTGAAAAAATCGGCCAAGGTTTTCAATCGGTCCAAAGACCTGGAAGCTATTGAAAAAATCGGCAGAGGTTTTCATGAAAAATTGCTGCTTTTCTTTACAATATTCACCAAAAATACAAATTCCACCCGAATCGAATGGGGACTGCTGTGTCTCGTTCAGCCAGTACAGGACCACGTTTGGGAGAAATTTCGAGTCAATCGGTCCAAAGACCTGGAAGCTATTGAAAAAATCGGCCGAGGTTTTAAATCGGTCCAAAGACCTGGAAGCTATTAAAAAAATCGGCCGAGGTTTTCGTGAAAAATGGCTCCATTTCACTAAAATATTCACCAAAAATACAAATTCCACCCGAATCGAATGGGGACTGCTGTGTCTCGTTCAGCCAGTACAGGACCACGTTTGGGAGAAATTTCGAGTCAATCGGTCCAAAGACCTGGAAGCTATTGAAAAAATCGGCCGAGGTTTTAAATCGGTCCAAAGACCTGGAAGCTATTAAAAAAATCGGCCGAGGTTTTCGTGAAAAATGGCTCCATTTCACTAAAATATTCACCAAAAATACAAATTCCACCCGAATCGAATGGGGACTGCTGTGTCTCGTTCAGCCAGTACAGGACCACGTTTGGGAGAAATTTCGAGTCAATGGGTCCAAAGACCTGGAAGCTATTGAAAAAATCGGCCGAGGTTTTCGTGAAAAATGGCTCCATTTCACTAAAATATTCACCAAAAATACAAATTCCACCCAAATCGAATGGCGACTGCTGTGTCTCGTTCAGCCAGTACAGGACCACGTTTGGGAGAAATTTCGAGTCAATCGGTCCAAAGACCTGGAAGCTATTGAAAAAATCGGCCGAGGTTTTAAATCGGTCCAAAGACCTGGAAGCTATTGAAAAAATCGGCCGAGGTTTTCGTGAAAAATGGCTCCATTTCACTAAAATATTCACCAAAAATACAAATTCCACCCGAATCGAATGGGGACTGCTGTGTCTCGTTCAGCCAGTACAAGACCACGTTTGGGAGAAATTTCGAGTCAATCGGTCCAAAGACCTGGAAGCTATTGAAAAAATCGGCCGAGGTTTTCATGAAAAATGGCTCCATTTCACTAAAATATTCACCAAAAATACAAATTCCACCCGAATCGAATGGGCACTGCTGTGTCTCGTTCAGCCAGTACAGGACCACGTTTGGGAGAAATTTCGAGTCAATCGGTCCAAAGACCTGGAAGCTATTGAAAAAATCGGCCGAGGTTTTCGTGAAAAATGGCTCCATTTTACTAAAATATTCACCAAAAATACAAATTCCACCCGAATCGAATGGGGACTGCTGTGTCTCGTTCAGCCAGTACAGGACCACGTTTGGGAGAAATTTCGAGTCAATCGGTCCAAAGACCTGGAAGCTATTGAAAAAATCGGCCGAGGTTTTCGTGAAAAATGGCTCCATTTCACTAAAATATTCACCAAAAATACAAATTCCACCCGAATCGAATGGGCACTGCTGTGTCTCGTTCAGCCAGTACAGGACCACGTTTGGGAGAAATTTCGGGTCAATCGGTCCAAAGACCTGGAAGCTATTGAAAAAATCGGCCAAGGTTTTCAATCGGTCCAAAGACCTGGAAGCTATTGAAAAAATCGGCAGAGGTTTTCATGAAAAATTGCTGCTTTTCTTGACAATATTCACCAAAAATACAAATTCCACCCGAATCGAATGGGGACTGCTGTGTCTCGTTCAGCCAGTACAGGACCACGTTTGGGAGAAATTTCGAGTCAATCGGTCCAAAGACCTGGAAGCTATTGAAAAAATCGGCCGAGGTTTTAAATCGGTCCAAAGACCTGGAAGCTATTAAAAAAATCGGCCGAGGTTTTCGTGAAAAATGGCTCCATTTCACTAAAATATTCACCAAAAATACAAATTCCACCCGAATCGAATGGGGACTGCTGTGTCTCGTTCAGCCAGTACAGGACCACGTTTGGGAGAAATTTCGAGTCAATCGGTCCAAAGACCTGGAAGCTATTGAAAAAATCGGCCGAGGTTTTAAATCGGTCCAAAGACCTGGAAGCTATTAAAAAAATCGGCCGAGGTTTTCGTGAAAAATGGCTCCATTTCACTAAAATATTCACCAAAAATACAAATTCCACCCGAATCGAATGGGGACTGCTGTGTCTCGTTCAGCCAGTACAGGACCACGTTTGGGAGAAATTTCGAGTCAATGGGTCCAAAGACCTGGAAGCTATTGAAAAAATCGGCCGAGGTTTTCGTGAAAAATGGCTCCATTTCACTAAAATATTCACCAAAAATACAAATTCCACCCAAATCGAATGGCGACTGCTGTGTCTCGTTCAGCCAGTACAGGACCACGTTTGGGAGAAATTTCGAGTCAATCGGTCCAAAGACCTGGAAGCTATTGAAAAAATCGGCCGAGGTTTTAAATCGGTCCAAAGACCTGGAAGCTATTGAAAAAATCGGCCGAGGTTTTCGTGAAAAATGGCTCCATTTCACTAAAATATTCACCAAAAATACAAATTCCACCCGAATCGAATGGGGACTGCTGTGTCTCGTTCAGCCAGTACAAGACCACGTTTGGGAGAAATTTCGAGTCAATCGGTCCAAAGACCTGGAAGCTATTGAAAAAATCGGCCGAGGTTTTCATGAAAAATGGCTCCATTTCACTAAAATATTCACCAAAAATACAAATTCCACCCGAATCGAATGGGCACTGCTGTGTCTCGTTCAGCCAGTACAGGACCACGTTTGGGAGAAATTTCGAGTCAATCGGTCCAAAGACCTGGAAGCTATTGAAAAAATCGGCCGAGGTTTTCGTGAAAAATGGCTCCATTTTACTAAAATATTCACCAAAAATACAAATTCCACCCGAATCGAATGGGGACTGCTGTGTCTCGTTCAGCCAGTACAGGACCACGTTTGGGAGAAATTTCGAGTCAATCGGTCCAAAGACCTGGAAGCTATTGAAAAAATCGGCCGAGGTTTTCGTGAAAAATGGCTCCATTTCACTAAAATATTCACCAAAAATACAAATTCCACCCGAATCGAATGGGCACTGCTGTGTCTCGTTCAGCCAGTACAGGACCACGTTTGGGAGAAATTTCGGGTCAATCGGTCCAAAGACCTGGAAGCTATTGAAAAAATCGGCCAAGGTTTTCAATCGGTCCAAAGACCTGGAAGCTATTGAAAAAATCGGCAGAGGTTTTCATGAAAAATTGCTGCTTTTCTTTACAATATTCACCAAAAATACAAATTCCACCCGAATCGAATGGGGACTGCTGTGTCTCGTTCAGCCAGTACAGGACCACGTTTGGGAGAAATTTCGAGTCAATCGGTCCAAAGACCTGGAAGCTATTGAAAAAATCGGCCGAGGTTTTAAATCGGTCCAAAGACCTGGAAGCTATTAAAAAAATCGGCCGAGGTTTTCGTGAAAAATGGCTCCATTTCACTAAAATATTCACCAAAAATACAAATTCCACCCGAATCGAATGGGGACTGCTGTGTCTCGTTCAGCCAGTACAGGACCACGTTTGGGAGAAATTTCGAGTCAATCGGTCCAAAGACCTGGAAGCTATTGAAAAAATCGGCCGAGGTTTTAAATCGGTCCAAAGACCTGGAAGCTATTAAAAAAATCGGCCGAGGTTTTCGTGAAAAATGGCTCCATTTCACTAAAATATTCACCAAAAATACAAATTCCACCCGAATCGAATGGGGACTGCTGTGTCTCGTTCAGCCAGTACAGGACCACGTTTGGGAGAAATTTCGAGTCAATGGGTCCAAAGACCTGGAAGCTATTGAAAAAATCGGCCGAGGTTTTCGTGAAAAATGGCTCCATTTCACTAAAATATTCACCAAAAATACAAATTCCACCCAAATCGAATGGCGACTGCTGTGTCTCGTTCAGCCAGTACAGGACCACGTTTGGGAGAAATTTCGAGTCAATCGGTCCAAAGACCTGGAAGCTATTGAAAAAATCGGCCGAGGTTTTAAATCGGTCCAAAGACCTGGAAGCTATTGAAAAAATCGGCCGAGGTTTTCGTGAAAAATGGCTCCATTTCACTAAAATATTCACCAAAAATACAAATTCCACCCGAATCGAATGGGGACTGCTGTGTCTCGTTCAGCCAGTACAAGACCACGTTTGGGAGAAATTTCGAGTCAATCGGTCCAAAGACCTGGAAGCTATTGAAAAAATCGGCCGAGGTTTTCATGAAAAATGGCTCCATTTCACTAAAATATTCACCAAAAATACAAATTCCACCCGAATCGAATGGGCACTGCTGTGTCTCGTTCAGCCAGTACAGGACCACGTTTGGGAGAAATTTCGGGTCAATCGGTCCAAAGACCTGGAAGCTATTGAAAAAATCGGCCAAGGTTTTCAATCGGTCCAAAGACCTGGAAGCTATTGAAAAAATCGGCAGAGGTTTTCATGAAAAATTGCTGCTTTTCTTTACAATATTCACCAAAAATACAAATTCCACCCGAATCGAATGGGGACTGCTGTGTCTCGTTCAGCCAGTACAGGACCACGTTTGGGAGAAATTTCGAGTCAATCGGTCCAAAGACCTGGAAGCTATTGAAAAAATCGGCCGAGGTTTTAAATCGGTCCAAAGACCTGGAAGCTATTAAAAAAATCGGCCGAGGTTTTCGTGAAAAATGGCTCCATTTCACTAAAATATTCACCAAAAATACAAATTCCACCCGAATCGAATGGGGACTGCTGTGTCTCGTTCAGCCAGTACAGGACCACGTTTGGGAGAAATTTCGAGTCAATCGGTCCAAAGACCTGGAAGCTATTGAAAAAATCGGCCGAGGTTTTAAATCGGTCCAAAGACCTGGAAGCTATTAAAAAAATCGGCCGAGGTTTTCGTGAAAAATGGCTCCATTTCACTAAAATATTCACCAAAAATACAAATTCCACCCGAATCGAATGGGGACTGCTGTGTCTCGTTCAGCCAGTACAGGACCACGTTTGGGAGAAATTTCGAGTCAATGGGTCCAAAGACCTGGAAGCTATTGAAAAAATCGGCCGAGGTTTTCGTGAAAAATGGCTCCATTTCACTAAAATATTCACCAAAAATACAAATTCCACCCAAATCGAATGGCGACTGCTGTGTCTCGTTCAGCCAGTACAGGACCACGTTTGGGAGAAATTTCGAGTCAATCGGTCCAAAGACCTGGAAGCTATTGAAAAAATCGGCCGAGGTTTTAAATCGGTCCAAAGACCTGGAAGCTATTGAAAAAATCGGCCGAGGTTTTCGTGAAAAATGGCTCCATTTCACTAAAATATTCACCAAAAATACAAATTCCACCCGAATCGAATGGGGACTGCTGTGTCTCGTTCAGCCAGTACAAGACCACGTTTGGGAGAAATTTCGAGTCAATCGGTCCAAAGACCTGGAAGCTATTGAAAAAATCGGCCGAGGTTTTCATGAAAAATGGCTCCATTTCACTAAAATATTCACCAAAAATACAAATTCCACCCGAATCGAATGGGCACTGCTGTGTCTCGTTCAGCCAGTACAGGACCACGTTTGGGAGAAATTTCGAGTCAATCGGTCCAAAGACCTGGAAGCTATTGAAAAAATCGGCCGAGGTTTTCGTGAAAAATGGCTCCATTTTACTAAAATATTCACCAAAAATACAAATTCCACCCGAATCGAATGGGGACTGCTGTGTCTCGTTCAGCCAGTACAGGACCACGTTTGGGAGAAATTTCGAGTCAATCGGTCCAAAGACCTGGAAGCTATTGAAAAAATCGGCCGAGGTTTTCGTGAAAAATGGCTCCATTTCACTAAAATATTCACCAAAAATACAAATTCCACCCGAATCGAATGGGCACTGCTGTGTCTCGTTCAGCCAGTACAGGACCACGTTTGGGAGAAATTTCGGGTCAATCGGTCCAAAGACCTGGAAGCTATTGAAAAAATCGGCCAAGGTTTTCAATCGGTCCAAAGACCTGGAAGCTATTGAAAAAATCGGCAGAGGTTTTCATGAAAAATTGCTGCTTTTCTTGACAATATTCACCAAAAATACAAATTCCACCCGAATCGAATGGGGACTGCTGTGTCTCGTTCAGCCAGTACAGGACCACGTTTGGGAGAAATTTCGAGTCAATCGGTCCAAAGACCTGGAAGCTATTGAAAAAATCGGCCGAGGTTTTAAATCGGTCCAAAGACCTGGAAGCTATTAAAAAAATCGGCCGAGGTTTTCGTGAAAAATGGCTCCATTTCACTAAAATATTCACCAAAAATACAAATTCCACCCGAATCGAATGGGGACTGCTGTGTCTCGTTCAGCCAGTACAGGACCACGTTTGGGAGAAATTTCGAGTCAATCGGTCCAAAGACCTGGAAGCTATTGAAAAAATCGGCCGAGGTTTTAAATCGGTCCAAAGACCTGGAAGCTATTAAAAAAATCGGCCGAGGTTTTCGTGAAAAATGGCTCCATTTCACTAAAATATTCACCAAAAATACAAATTCCACCCGAATCGAATGGGGACTGCTGTGTCTCGTTCAGCCAGTACAGGACCACGTTTGGGAGAAATTTCGAGTCAATGGGTCCAAAGACCTGGAAGCTATTGAAAAAATCGGCCGAGGTTTTCGTGAAAAATGGCTCCATTTCACTAAAATATTCACCAAAAATACAAATTCCACCCAAATCGAATGGCGACTGCTGTGTCTCGTTCAGCCAGTACAGGACCACGTTTGGGAGAAATTTCGAGTCAATCGGTCCAAAGACCTGGAAGCTATTGAAAAAATCGGCCGAGGTTTTAAATCGGTCCAAAGACCTGGAAGCTATTGAAAAAATCGGCCGAGGTTTTCGTGAAAAATGGCTCCATTTCACTAAAATATTCACCAAAAATACAAATTCCACCCGAATCGAATGGGGACTGCTGTGTCTCGTTCAGCCAGTACAAGACCACGTTTGGGAGAAATTTCGAGTCAATCGGTCCAAAGACCTGGAAGCTATTGAAAAAATCGGCCGAGGTTTTCATGAAAAATGGCTCCATTTCACTAAAATATTCACCAAAAATACAAATTCCACCCGAATCGAATGGGCACTGCTGTGTCTCGTTCAGCCAGTACAGGACCACGTTTGGGAGAAATTTCGAGTCAATCGGTCCAAAGACCTGGAAGCTATTGAAAAAATCGGCCGAGGTTTTCGTGAAAAATGGCTCCATTTTACTAAAATATTCACCAAAAATACAAATTCCACCCGAATCGAATGGGGACTGCTGTGTCTCGTTCAGCCAGTACAGGACCACGTTTGGGAGAAATTTCGAGTCAATCGGTCCAAAGACCTGGAAGCTATTGAAAAAATCGGCCGAGGTTTTCGTGAAAAATGGCTCCATTTCACTAAAATATTCACCAAAAATACAAATTCCACCCGAATCGAATGGGCACTGCTGTGTCTCGTTCAGCCAGTACAGGACCACGTTTGGGAGAAATTTCGGGTCAATCGGTCCAAAGACCTGGAAGCTATTGAAAAAATCGGCCAAGGTTTTCAATCGGTCCAAAGACCTGGAAGCTATTGAAAAAATCGGCAGAGGTTTTCATGAAAAATTGCTGCTTTTCTTTACAATATTCACCAAAAATACAAATTCCACCCGAATCGAATGGGGACTGCTGTGTCTCGTTCAGCCAGTACAGGACCACGTTTGGGAGAAATTTCGAGTCAATCGGTCCAAAGACCTGGAAGCTATTGAAAAAATCGGCCGAGGTTTTAAATCGGTCCAAAGACCTGGAAGCTATTAAAAAAATCGGCCGAGGTTTTCGTGAAAAATGGCTCCATTTCACTAAAATATTCACCAAAAATACAAATTCCACCCGAATCGAATGGGGACTGCTGTGTCTCGTTCAGCCAGTACAGGACCACGTTTGGGAGAAATTTCGAGTCAATCGGTCCAAAGACCTGGAAGCTATTGAAAAAATCGGCCGAGGTTTTAAATCGGTCCAAAGACCTGGAAGCTATTAAAAAAATCGGCCGAGGTTTTCGTGAAAAATGGCTCCATTTCACTAAAATATTCACCAAAAATACAAATTCCACCCGAATCGAATGGGGACTGCTGTGTCTCGTTCAGCCAGTACAGGACCACGTTTGGGAGAAATTTCGAGTCAATGGGTCCAAAGACCTGGAAGCTATTGAAAAAATCGGCCGAGGTTTTCGTGAAAAATGGCTCCATTTCACTAAAATATTCACCAAAAATACAAATTCCACCCGAATCGAATGGCGACTGCTGTGTCTCGTTCAGCCAGTACAGGACCACGTTTGGGAGAAATTTCGAGTCAATCGGTCCAAAGACCTGGAAGCTATTGAAAAAATCGGCCGAGGTTTTAAATCGGTCCAAAGACCTGGAAGCTATTGAAAAAATCGGCCGAGGTTTTCGTGAAAAATGGCTCCATTTCACTAAAATATTCACCAAAAATACAAATTCCACCCGAATCGAATGGGGACTGCTGTGTCTCGTTCAGCCAGTACAAGACCACGTTTGGGAGAAATTTCGAGTCAATCGGTCCAAAGACCTGGAAGCTATTGAAAAAATCGGCCGAGGTTTTCATGAAAAATGGCTCCATTTCACTAAAATATTCACCAAAAATACAAATTCCACCCGAATCGAATGGGCACTGCTGTGTCTCGTTCAGCCAGTACAGGACCACGTTTGGGAGAAATTTCGGGTCAATCGGTCCAAAGACCTGGAAGCTATTGAAAAAATCGGCCAAGGTTTTCAATCGGTCCAAAGACCTGGAAGCTATTGAAAAAATCGGCAGAGGTTTTCATGAAAAATTGCTGCTTTTCTTTACAATATTCACCAAAAATACAAATTCCACCCGAATCGAATGGGGACTGCTGTGTCTCGTTCAGCCAGTACAGGACCACGTTTGGGAGAAATTTCGAGTCAATCGGTCCAAAGACCTGGAAGCTATTGAAAAAATCGGCCGAGGTTTTAAATCGGTCCAAAGACCTGGAAGCTATTAAAAAAATCGGCCGAGGTTTTCGTGAAAAATGGCTCCATTTCACTAAAATATTCACCAAAAATACAAATTCCACCCGAATCGAATGGGGACTGCTGTGTCTCGTTCAGCCAGTACAAGACCACGTTTGGGAGAAATTTCGAGTCAATCGGTCCAAAGACCTGGAAGCTATTGAAAAAATCGGCCGAGGTTTTCGTGAAAAATGGCTCCATTTCACTAAAATATTCACCAAAAATACAAATTCCACCCAAATCGAATGGCGACTGCTGTGTCTCGTTCAGCCAGTACAGGACCACGTTTGGGAGAAATTTCGAGTCAATCGGTCCAAAGACCTGGAAGCTATTGAAAAAATCGGCCGAGGTTTTCGTGAAAA
Organism: Pagrus pagrus; assembly: GCF_965226575.1. Classification (NCBI taxonomy): domain Eukaryota; kingdom Metazoa; phylum Chordata; class Actinopteri; order Spariformes; family Sparidae; genus Pagrus; species Pagrus pagrus. The sequence continues at coordinate 29,651,949 of NC_140185.1, read as the reverse complement.
ATGGCTCCATTTCACTAAAATATTCACCAAAAATACAAATTCCACCCGAATCGAATGGGGACTGCTGTGTCTCGTTCAGCCAGTACAGGACCACGTTTGGGAGAAATTTCGAGTCAATCGGTCCAAAGACCTGGAAGCTATTGAAAAAATCGGCCGAGGTTTTCGTGAAAAATGGCTCCATTTCACTAAAATATTCACCAAAAATACAAATTCCACCCGAATCGAATGGGCACTGCTGTGTCTCGTTCAGCCAGTACAGGACCACGTTTGGGAGAAATTTCGGGTCAATCGGTCCAAAGACCTGGAAGCTATTGAAAAAATCGGCCAAGGTTTTCAATCGGTCCAAAGACCTGGAAGCTATTGAAAAAATCGGCAGAGGTTTTCATGAAAAATTGCTGCTTTTCTTTACAATATTCACCAAAAATACAAATTCCACCCGAATCGAATGGGGACTGCTGTGTCTCGTTCAGCCAGTACAGGACCACGTTTGGGAGAAATTTCGAGTCAATCGGTCCAAAGACCTGGAAGCTATTGAAAAAATCGGCCGAGGTTTTCGTGAAAAATGGCTCCATTTCACTAAAAAATATTCACCAAAAATACAAATTCCACCCGAATCGAATGGGGACTGCTGTGTCTCGTTCAGCCAGTACAAGACCACGTTTGGGAGAAATTTCGAGTCAATCGGTCCAAAGACCTGGAAGCTATTGAAAAAATCGGCCGAGGTTTTCGTGAAAAATGGCTCCATTTCACTAAAATATTCACCAAAAATACAAATTCCACCCAAATCGAATGGCGACTGCTGTGTCTCGTTCAGCCAGTACAGGACCACGTTTGGGAGAAATTTCGAGTCAATCGGTCCAAAGACCTGGAAGCTATTGAAAAAATCGGCCGAGGTTTTCGTGAAAAATGGCTCCATTTCACTAAAATATTCACCAAAAATACAAATTCCACCCGAATCGAATGGGGACTGCTGTGTCTCGTTCAGCCAGTACAGGACCACGTTTGGGAGAAATTTCGAGTCAATCGGTCCAAAGACCTGGAAGCTATTGAAAAAATCGGCCGAGGTTTTCGTGAAAAATGGCTCCATTTCACTAAAATATTCACCAAAAATACAAATTCCACCCGAATCGAATGGGCACTGCTGTGTCTCGTTCAGCCAGTACAGGACCACGTTTGGGAGAAATTTCGGGTCAATCGGTCCAAAGACCTGGAAGCTATTGAAAAAATCGGCCAAGGTTTTCAATCGGTCCAAAGACCTGGAAGCTATTGAAAAAATCGGCAGAGGTTTTCATGAAAAATTGCTGCTTTTCTTTACAATATTCACCAAAAATACAAATTCCACCCGAATCGAATGGGGACTGCTGTGTCTCGTTCAGCCAGTACAGGACCACGTTTGGGAGAAATTTCGAGTCAATCGGTCCAAAGACCTGGAAGCTATTGAAAAAATCGGCCGAGGTTTTAAATCGGTCCAAAGACCTGGAAGCTATTAAAAAAATCGGCCGAGGTTTTCGTGAAAAATGGCTCCATTTCACTAAAAAATATTCACCAAAAATACAAATTCCACCCGAATCGAATGGGGACTGCTGTGTCTCGTTCAGCCAGTACAGGACCACGTTTGGGAGAAATTTCGAGTCAATCTGTCCAAAGACCTGGAAGCTATTGAAAAAATCGGCCGAGGTTTTAAATCGGTCCAAAGACCTGGAAGCTATTAAAAAAATCGGCCGAGGTTTTCGTGAAAAATGGCTACATTTCACTAAAATATTCACCAAAAATACAAATTCCACCCGAATCGAATGGGGACTGCTGTGTCTCGTTCAGCCAGTACAGGACCACGTTTGGGAGAAATTTCGAGTCAATGGGTCCAAAGACCTGGAAGCTATTGAAAAAATCGGCCGAGGTTTTCGTGAAAAATGGCTCCATTTCACTAAAATATTCACCAAAAATACAAATTCCACCCAAATCGAATGGCGACTGCTGTGTCTCGTTCAGCCAGTACAGGACCACGTTTGGGAGAAATTTCGAGTCAATCGGTCCAAAGACCTGGAAGCTATTGAAAAAATCGGCCGAGGTTTTAAATCGGTCCAAAGACCTGGAAGCTATTGAAAAAATCGGCCGAGGTTTTCGTGAAAAATGGCTCCATTTCACTAAAATATTCACCAAAAATACAAATTCCACCCGAATCGAATGGGGACTGCTGTGTCTCGTTCAGCCAGTACAAGACCACGTTTGGGAGAAATTTCGAGTCAATCGGTCCAAAGACCTGGAAGCTATTGAAAAAATCGGCCGAGGTTTTCGTGAAAAATGGCTCCATTTCACTAAAATATTCACCAAAAATACAAATTCCACCCAAATCGAATGGCGACTGCTGTGTCTCGTTCAGCCAGTACAGGACCACGTTTGGGAGAAATTTCGAGTCAATCGGTCCAAAGACCTGGAAGCTATTGAAAAAATCGGCCGAGGTTTTCGTGAAAAATGGCTCCATTTTACTAAAATATTCACCAAAAATACAAATTCCACCCGAATCGAATGGGGACTGCTGTGTCTCGTTCAGCCAGTACAGGACCACGTTTGGGAGAAATTTCGAGTCAATCGGTCCAAAGACCTGGAAGCTATTGAAAAAATCGGCCGAGGTTTTCGTGAAAAATGGCTCCATTTCACTAAAATATTCACCAAAAATACAAATTCCACCCGAATCGAATGGGCACTGCTGTGTCTCGTTCAGCCAGTACAGGACCACGTTTGGGAGAAATTTCGGGTCAATCGGTCCAAAGACCTGGAAGCTATTGAAAAAATCGGCCAAGGTTTTCAATCGGTCCAAAGACCTGGAAGCTATTGAAAAAATCGGCCGAGGTTTTCGTGAAAAATGGCTCCATTTCACTAAAATATTCACCAAAAATACAAATTCCACCCAAATCGAATGGCGACTGCTGTGTCTCGTTCAGCCAGTACAGGACCACGTTTGGGAGAAATTTCGAGTCAATCGGTCCAAAGACCTGGAAGCTATTGAAAAAATCGGCCGAGGTTTTCGTGAAAAATGGCTCCATTTCACTAAAATATTCACCAAAAATACAAATTCCACCCGAATCGAATGGGGACTGCTGTGTCTCGTTCAGCCAGTACAGGACCACGTTTGGGAGAAATTTCGAGTCAATCGGTCCAAAGACCTGGAAGCTATTGAAAAAATCGGCCGAGGTTTTCGTGAAAAATGGCTCCATTTCACTAAAATATTCACCAAAAATACAAATTCCACCCGAATCGAATGGGCACTGCTGTGTCTCGTTCAGCCAGTACAGGACCACGTTTGGGAGAAATTTCGGGTCAATCGGTCCAAAGACCTGGAAGCTATTGAAAAAATCGGCCAAGGTTTTCAATCGGTCCAAAGACCTGGAAGCTATTGAAAAAATCGGCAGAGGTTTTCATGAAAAATTGCTGCTTTTCTTTACAATATTCACCAAAAATACAAATTCCACCCGAATCGAATGGGGACTGCTGTGTCTCGTTCAGCCAGTACAGGACCACGTTTGGGAGAAATTTCGAGTCAATCGGTCCAAAGACCTGGAAGCTATTGAAAAAATCGGCCGAGGTTTTAAATCGGTCCAAAGACCTGGAAGCTATTAAAAAAATCGGCCGAGGTTTTCGTGAAAAATGGCTCCATTTCACTAAAAAATATTCACCAAAAATACAAATTCCACCCGAATCGAATGGGGACTGCTGTGTCTCGTTCAGCCAGTACAGGACCACGTTTGGGAGAAATTTCGAGTCAATCTGTCCAAAGACCTGGAAGCTATTGAAAAAATCGGCCGAGGTTTTAAATCGGTCCAAAGACCTGGAAGCTATTAAAAAAATCGGCCGAGGTTTTCATGAAAAATGGCTACATTTCACTAAAATATTCACCAAAAATACAAATTCCACCCGAATCGAATGGGGACTGCTGTGTCTCGTTCAGCCAGTACAGGACCACGTTTGGGAGAAATTTCGAGTCAATGGGTCCAAAGACCTGGAAGCTATTGAAAAAATCGGCCGAGGTTTTCGTGAAAAATGGCTCCATTTCACTAAAATATTCACCAAAAATACAAATTCCACCCAAATCGAATGGCGACTGCTGTGTCTCGTTCAGCCAGTACAGGACCACGTTTGGGAGAAATTTCGAGTCAATCGGTCCAAAGACCTGGAAGCTATTGAAAAAATCGGCCGAGGTTTTAAATCGGTCCAAAGACCTGGAAGCTATTGAAAAAATCGGCCGAGGTTTTCGTGAAAAATGGCTCCATTTCACTAAAATATTCACCAAAAATACAAATTCCACCCGAATCGAATGGGGACTGCTGTGTCTCGTTCAGCCAGTACAAGACCACGTTTGGGAGAAATTTCGAGTCAATCGGTCCAAAGACCTGGAAGCTATTGAAAAAATCGGCCGAGGTTTTCGTGAAAAATGGCTCCATTTCACTAAAATATTCACCAAAAATACAAATTCCACCCAAATCGAATGGCGACTGCTGTGTCTCGTTCAGCCAGTACAGGACCACGTTTGGGAGAAATTTCGAGTCAATCGGTCCAAAGACCTGGAAGCTATTGAAAAAATCGGCCGAGGTTTTCGTGAAAAATGGCTCCATTTTACTAAAATATTCACCAAAAATACAAATTCCACCCGAATCGAATGGGGACTGCTGTGTCTCGTTCAGCCAGTACAGGACCACGTTTGGGAGAAATTTCGAGTCAATCGGTCCAAAGACCTGGAAGCTATTGAAAAAATCGGCCGAGGTTTTCATGAAAAATTGCTGCTTTTCTTTACAATATTCACCAAAAATACAAATTCCACCCGAATCGAATGGGGACTGCTGTGTCTCGTTCAGCCAGTACAGGACCACGTTTGGGAGAAATTTCGAGTCAATCGGTCCAAAGACCTGGAAGCTATTGAAAAAATCGGCCGAGGTTTTAAATCGGTCCAAAGACCTGGAAGCTATTAAAAAAATCGGCCGAGGTTTTCGTGAAAAATGGCTCCATTTCACTAAAATATTCACCAAAAATACAAATTCCACCCGAATCGAATGGGGACTGCTGTGTCTCGTTCAGCCAGTACAGGACCACGTTTGGGAGAAATTTCGAGTCAATCGGTCCAAAGACCTGGAAGCTATTGAAAAAATCGGCCGAGGTTTTAAATCGGTCCAAAGACCTGGAAGCTATTAAAAAAATCGGCCGAGGTTTTCGTGAAAAATGGCTCCATTTCACTAAAATATTCACCAAAAATACAAATTCCACCCGAATCGAATGGGGACTGCTGTGTCTCGTTCAGCCAGTACAGGACCACGTTTGGGAGAAATTTCGAGTCAATGGGTCCAAAGACCTGGAAGCTATTGAAAAAATCGGCCGAGGTTTTCGTGAAAAATGGCTCCATTTCACTAAAATATTCACCAAAAATACAAATTCCACCCAAATCGAATGGCGACTGCTGTGTCTCGTTCAGCCAGTACAGGACCACGTTTGGGAGAAATTTCGAGTCAATCGGTCCAAAGACCTGGAAGCTATTGAAAAAATCGGCCGAGGTTTTAAATCGGTCCAAAGACCTGGAAGCTATTGAAAAAATCGGCCGAGGTTTTCGTGAAAAATGGCTCCATTTCACTAAAATATTCACCAAAAATACAAATTCCACCCGAATCGAATGGGGACTGCTGTGTCTCGTTCAGCCAGTACAAGACCACGTTTGGGAGAAATTTCGAGTCAATCGGTCCAAAGACCTGGAAGCTATTGAAAAAATCGGCCGAGGTTTTCATGAAAAATGGCTCCATTTCACTAAAATATTCACCAAAAATACAAATTCCACCCGAATCGAATGGGCACTGCTGTGTCTCGTTCAGCCAGTACAGGACCACGTTTGGGAGAAATTTCGAGTCAATCGGTCCAAAGACCTGGAAGCTATTGAAAAAATCGGCCGAGGTTTTCGTGAAAAATGGCTCCATTTTACTAAAATATTCACCAAAAATACAAATTCCACCCGAATCGAATGGGGACTGCTGTGTCTCGTTCAGCCAGTACAGGACCACGTTTGGGAGAAATTTCGAGTCAATCGGTCCAAAGACCTGGAAGCTATTGAAAAAATCGGCCGAGGTTTTCGTGAAAAATGGCTCCATTTCACTAAAATATTCACCAAAAATACAAATTCCACCCGAATCGAATGGGCACTGCTGTGTCTCGTTCAGCCAGTACAGGACCACGTTTGGGAGAAATTTCGGGTCAATCGGTCCAAAGACCTGGAAGCTATTGAAAAAATCGGCCAAGGTTTTCAATCGGTCCAAAGACCTGGAAGCTATTGAAAAAATCGGCAGAGGTTTTCATGAAAAATTGCTGCTTTTCTTTACAATATTCACCAAAAATACAAATTCCACCCGAATCGAATGGGGACTGCTGTGTCTCGTTCAGCCAGTACAGGACCACGTTTGGGAGAAATTTCGAGTCAATGGGTCCAAAGACCTGGAAGCTATTGAAAAAATCGGCCGAGGTTTTAAATCGGTCCAAAGACCTGGAAGCTATTAAAAAAATCGGCCGAGGTTTTCGTGAAAAATGGCTCCATTTCACTAAAATATTCACCAAAAATACAAATTCCACCCAAATCGAATGGCGACTGCTGTGTCTCGTTCAGCCAGTACAGGACCACGTTTGGGAGAAATTTCGAGTCAATCGGTCCAAAGACCTGGAAGCTATTGAAAAAATCGGCCGAGGTTTTAAATCGGTCCAAAGACCTGGAAGCTATTAAAAAAATCGGCCGAGGTTTTCGTGAAAAATGGCTCCATTTCACTAAAATATTCACCAAAAATACAAATTCCACCCAAATCGAATGGCGACTGCTGTGTCTCGTTCAGCCAGTACAGGACCACGTTTGGGAGAAATTTCGAGTCAATCGGTCCAAAGACCTGGAAGCTATTGAAAAAATCGGCCGAGGTTTTCGTGAAAAATGGCTCCATTTTACTAAAATATTCACCAAAAATACAAATTCCACCCGAATCGAATGGGGACTGCTGTGTCTCGTTCAGCCAGTACAGGACCACGTTTGGGAGAAATTTCGAGTCAATCGGTCCAAAGACCTGGAAGCTATTGAAAAAATCGGCCGAGGTTTTCATGAAAAATTGCTGCTTTTCTTTACAATATTCACCAAAAATACAAATTCCACCCGAATCGAATGGGGACTGCTGTGTCTCGTTCAGCCAGTACAGGACCACGTTTGGGAGAAATTTCGAGTCAATCGGTCCAAAGACCTGGAAGCTATTGAAAAAATCGGCCGAGGTTTTAAATCGGTCCAAAGACCTGGAAGCTATTAAAAAAATCGGCCGAGGTTTTCGTGAAAAATGGCTCCATTTCACTAAAATATTCACCAAAAATACAAATTCCACCCGAATCGAATGGGGACTGCTGTGTCTCGTTCAGCCAGTACAGGACCACGTTTGGGAGAAATTTCGAGTCAATCGGTCCAAAGACCTGGAAGCTATTGAAAAAATCGGCCGAGGTTTTAAATCGGTCCAAAGACCTGGAAGCTATTAAAAAAATCGGCCGAGGTTTTCGTGAAAAATGGCTCCATTTCACTAAAATATTCACCAAAAATACAAATTCCACCCGAATCGAATGGGGACTGCTGTGTCTCGTTCAGCCAGTACAGGACCACGTTTGGGAGAAATTTCGAGTCAATGGGTCCAAAGACCTGGAAGCTATTGAAAAAATCGGCCGAGGTTTTCGTGAAAAATGGCTCCATTTCACTAAAATATTCACCAAAAATACAAATTCCACCCAAATCGAATGGCGACTGCTGTGTCTCGTTCAGCCAGTACAGGACCACGTTTGGGAGAAATTTCGAGTCAATCGGTCCAAAGACCTGGAAGCTATTGAAAAAATCGGCCGAGGTTTTAAATCGGTCCAAAGACCTGGAAGCTATTGAAAAAATCGGCCGAGGTTTTCGTGAAAAATGGCTCCATTTCACTAAAATATTCACCAAAAATACAAATTCCACCCGAATCGAATGGGGACTGCTGTGTCTCGTTCAGCCAGTACAAGACCACGTTTGGGAGAAATTTCGAGTCAATCGGTCCAAAGACCTGGAAGCTATTGAAAAAATCGGCCGAGGTTTTCATGAAAAATGGCTCCATTTCACTAAAATATTCACCAAAAATACAAATTCCACCCGAATCGAATGGGCACTGCTGTGTCTCGTTCAGCCAGTACAGGACCACGTTTGGGAGAAATTTCGAGTCAATCGGTCCAAAGACCTGGAAGCTATTGAAAAAATCGGCCGAGGTTTTCGTGAAAAATGGCTCCATTTTACTAAAATATTCACCAAAAATACAAATTCCACCCGAATCGAATGGGGACTGCTGTGTCTCGTTCAGCCAGTACAGGACCACGTTTGGGAGAAATTTCGAGTCAATCGGTCCAAAGACCTGGAAGCTATTGAAAAAATCGGCCGAGGTTTTCGTGAAAAATGGCTCCATTTCACTAAAATATTCACCAAAAATACAAATTCCACCCGAATCGAATGGGCACTGCTGTGTCTCGTTCAGCCAGTACAGGACCACGTTTGGGAGAAATTTCGGGTCAATCGGTCCAAAGACCTGGAAGCTATTGAAAAAATCGGCCAAGGTTTTCAATCGGTCCAAAGACCTGGAAGCTATTGAAAAAATCGGCAGAGGTTTTCATGAAAAATTGCTGCTTTTCTTTACAATATTCACCAAAAATACAAATTCCACCCGAATCGAATGGGGACTGCTGTGTCTCGTTCAGCCAGTACAGGACCACGTTTGGGAGAAATTTCGAGTCAATGGGTCCAAAGACCTGGAAGCTATTGAAAAAATCGGCCGAGGTTTTAAATCGGTCCAAAGACCTGGAAGCTATTAAAAAAATCGGCCGAGGTTTTCGTGAAAAATGGCTCCATTTCACTAAAATATTCACCAAAAATACAAATTCCACCCAAATCGAATGGCGACTGCTGTGTCTCGTTCAGCCAGTACAGGACCACGTTTGGGAGAAATTTCGAGTCAATCGGTCCAAAGACCTGGAAGCTATTGAAAAAATCGGCCGAGGTTTTAAATCGGTCCAAAGACCTGGAAGCTATTAAAAAAATCGGCCGAGGTTTTCGTGAAAAATGGCTCCATTTCACTAAAATATTCACCAAAAATACAAATTCCACCCAAATCGAATGGCGACTGCTGTGTCTCGTTCAGCCAGTACAGGACCACGTTTGGGAGAAATTTCGAGTCAATCGGTCCAAAGACCTGGAAGCTATTGAAAAAATCGGCCGAGGTTTTAAATCGGTCCAAAGACCTGGAAGCTATTGAAAAAATCGGCCGAGGTTTTCGTGAAAAATGGCTCCATTTCACTAAAATATTCACCAAAAATACAAATTCCACCCGAATCGAATGGGGACTGCTGTGTCTCGTTCAGCCAGTACAAGACCACGTTTGGGAGAAATTTCGAGTCAATCGGTCCAAAGACCTGGAAGCTATTGAAAAAATCGGCCGAGGTTTTCGTGAAAAATGGCTCCATTTCACTAAAATATTCACCAAAAATACAAATTCCACCCAAATCGAATGGCGACTGCTGTGTCTCGTTCAGCCAGTACAGGACCACGTTTGGGAGAAATTTCGAGTCAATCGGTCCAAAGACCTGGAAGCTATTGAAAAAATCGGCCGAGGTTTTCGTGAAAAATGGCTCCATTTTACTAAAATATTCACCAAAAATACAAATTCCACCCGAATCGAATGGGGACTGCTGTGTCTCGTTCAGCCAGTACAGGACCACGTTTGGGAGAAATTTCGAGTCAATCGGTCCAAAGACCTGGAAGCTATTGAAAAAATCGGCCGAGGTTTTCGTGAAAAATGGCTCCATTTCACTAAAATATTCACCAAAAATACAAATTCCACCCGAATCGAATGGGCACTGCTGTGTCTCGTTCAGCCAGTACAGGACCACGTTTGGGAGAAATTTCGGGTCAATCGGTCCAAAGACCTGGAAGCTATTGAAAAAATCGGCCAAGGTTTTCAATCGGTCCAAAGACCTGGAAGCTATTGAAAAAATCGGCAGAGGTTTTCATGAAAAATTGCTGCTTTTCTTTACAATATTCACCAAAAATACAAATTCCACCCGAATCGAATGGGGACTGCTGTGTCTCGTTCAGCCAGTACAGGACCACGTTTGGGAGAAATTTCGAGTCAATGGGTCCAAAGACCTGGAAGCTATTGAAAAAATCGGCCGAGGTTTTAAATCGGTCCAAAGACCTGGAAGCTATTAAAAAAATCGGCCGAGGTTTTCGTGAAAAATGGCTCCATTTCACTAAAATATTCACCAAAAATACAAATTCCACCCAAATCGAATGGCGACTGCTGTGTCTCGTTCAGCCAGTACAGGACCACGTTTGGGAGAAATTTCGAGTCAATCGGTCCAAAGACCTGGAAGCTATTGAAAAAATCGGCCGAGGTTTTAAATCGGTCCAAAGACCTGGAAGCTATTAAAAAAATCGGCCGAGGTTTTCGTGAAAAATGGCTCCATTTCACTAAAATATTCACCAAAAATACAAATTCCACCCAAATCGAATGGCGACTGCTGTGTCTCGTTCAGCCAGTACAGGACCACGTTTGGGAGAAATTTCGAGTCAATCGGTCCAAAGACCTGGAAGCTATTGAAAAAATCGGCCGAGGTTTTAAATCGGTCCAAAGACCTGGAAGCTATTGAAAAAATCGGCCGAGGTTTTCGTGAAAAATGGCTCCATTTCACTAAAATATTCACCAAAAATACAAATTCCACCCGAATCGAATGGGGACTGCTGTGTCTCGTTCAGCCAGTACAAGACCACGTTTGGGAGAAATTTCGAGTCAATCGGTCCAAAGACCTGGAAGCTATTGAAAAAATCGGCCGAGGTTTTCGTGAAAAATGGCTCCATTTCACTAAAATATTCACCAAAAATACAAATTCCACCCAAATCGAATGGCGACTGCTGTGTCTCGTTCAGCCAGTACAGGACCACGTTTGGGAGAAATTTCGAGTCAATCGGTCCAAAGACCTGGAAGCTATTGAAAAAATCGGCCGAGGTTTTCGTGAAAAATGGCTCCATTTTACTAAAATATTCACCAAAAATACAAATTCCACCCGAATCGAATGGGGACTGCTGTGTCTCGTTCAGCCAGTACAGGACCACGTTTGGGAGAAATTTCGAGTCAATCGGTCCAAAGACCTGGAAGCTATTGAAAAAATCGGCCGAGGTTTTCGTGAAAAATGGCTCCATTTCACTAAAATATTCACCAAAAATACAAATTCCACCCGAATCGAATGGGCACTGCTGTGTCTCGTTCAGCCAGTACAGGACCACGTTTGGGAGAAATTTCGGGTCAATCGGTCCAAAGACCTGGAAGCTATTGAAAAAATCGGCCAAGGTTTTCAATCGGTCCAAAGACCTGGAAGCTATTGAAAAAATCGGCAGAGGTTTTCATGAAAAATTGCTGCTTTTCTTTACAATATTCACCAAAAATACAAATTCCACCCGAATCGAATGGGGACTGCTGTGTCTCGTTCAGCCAGTACAGGACCACGTTTGGGAGAAATTTCGAGTCAATCGGTCCAAAGACCTGGAAGCTATTGAAAAAATCGGCCGAGGTTTTAAATCGGTCCAAAGACCTGGAAGCTATTAAAAAAATCGGCCGAGGTTTTCGTGAAAAATGGCTCCATTTCACTAAAAAATATTCACCAAAAATACAAATTCCACCCGAATCGAATGGGGACTGCTGTGTCTCGTTCAGCCAGTACAGGACCACGTTTGGGAGAAATTTCGAGTCAATCTGTCCAAAGACCTGGAAGCTATTGAAAAAATCGGCCGAGGTTTTAAATCGGTCCAAAGACCTGGAAGCTATTAAAAAAATCGGCCGAGGTTTTCGTGAAAAATGGCTACATTTCACTAAAATATTCACCAAAAATACAAATTCCACCCGAATCGAATGGGGACTGCTGTGTCTCGTTCAGCCAGTACAGGACCACGTTTGGGAGAAATTTCGAGTCAATGGGTCCAAAGACCTGGAAGCTATTGAAAAAATCGGCCGAGGTTTTCGTGAAAAATGGCTCCATTTCACTAAAATATTCACCAAAAATACAAATTCCACCCAAATCGAATGGCGACTGCTGTGTCTCGTTCAGCCAGTACAGGACCACGTTTGGGAGAAATTTCGAGTCAATCGGTCCAAAGACCTGGAAGCTATTGAAAAAATCGGCCGAGGTTTTAAATCGGTCCAAAGACCTGGAAGCTATTGAAAAAATCGGCCGAGGTTTTCGTGAAAAATGGCTCCATTTCACTAAAATATTCACCAAAAATACAAATTCCACCCGAATCGAATGGGGACTGCTGTGTCTCGTTCAGCCAGTACAAGACCACGTTTGGGAGAAATTTCGAGTCAATCGGTCCAAAGACCTGGAAGCTATTGAAAAAATCGGCCGAGGTTTTCGTGAAAAATGGCTCCATTTCACTAAAATATTCACCAAAAATACAAATTCCACCCAAATCGAATGGCGACTGCTGTGTCTCGTTCAGCCAGTACAGGACCACGTTTGGGAGAAATTTCGAGTCAATCGGTCCAAAGACCTGGAAGCTATTGAAAAAATCGGCCGAGGTTTTCGTGAAAAATGGCTCCATTTTACTAAAATATTCACCAAAAATACAAATTCCACCCGAATCGAATGGGGACTGCTGTGTCTCGTTCAGCCAGTACAGGACCACGTTTGGGAGAAATTTCGAGTCAATCGGTCCAAAGACCTGGAAGCTATTGAAAAAATCGGCCGAGGTTTTCGTGAAAAATGGCTCCATTTCACTAAAATATTCACCAAAAATACAAATTCCACCCGAATCGAATGGGCACTGCTGTGTCTCGTTCAGCCAGTACAGGACCACGTTTGGGAGAAATTTCGGGTCAATCGGTCCAAAGACCTGGAAGCTATTGAAAAAATCGGCCAAGGTTTTCAATCGGTCCAAAGACCTGGAAGCTATTGAAAAAATCGGCAGAGGTTTTCATGAAAAATTGCTGCTTTTCTTTACAATATTCACCAAAAATACAAATTCCACCCGAATCGAATGGGGACTGCTGTGTCTCGTTCAGCCAGTACAGGACCACGTTTGGGAGAAATTTCGAGTCAATCGGTCCAAAGACCTGGAAGCTATTGAAAAAATCGGCCGAGGTTTTAAATCGGTCCAAAGACCTGGAAGCTATTAAAAAAATCGGCCGAGGTTTTCGTGAAAAATGGCTCCATTTCACTAAAATATTCACCAAAAATACAAATTCCACCCGAATCGAATGGGGACTGCTGTGTCTCGTTCAGCCAGTACAGGACCACGTTTGGGAGAAATTTCGAGTCAATCGGTCCAAAGACCTGGAAGCTATTGAAAAAATCGGCCGAGGTTTTAAATCGGTCCAAAGACCTGGAAGCTATTAAAAAAATCGGCCGAGGTTTTCGTGAAAAATGGCTCCATTTCACTAAAATATTCACCAAAAATACAAATTCCACCCGAATCGAATGGGGACTGCTGTGTCTCGTTCAGCCAGTACAGGACCACGTTTGGGAGAAATTTCGAGTCAATGGGTCCAAAGACCTGGAAGCTATTGAAAAAATCGGCCGAGGTTTTCGTGAAAAATGGCTCCATTTCACTAAAATATTCACCAAAAATACAAATTCCACCCAAATCGAATGGCGACTGCTGTGTCTCGTTCAGCCAGTACAGGACCACGTTTGGGAGAAATTTCGAGTCAATCGGTCCAAAGACCTGGAAGCTATTGAAAAAATCGGCCGAGGTTTTAAATCGGTCCAAAGACCTGGAAGCTATTGAAAAAATCGGCCGAGGTTTTCGTGAAAAATGGCTCCATTTCACTAAAATATTCACCAAAAATACAAATTCCACCCGAATCGAATGGGGACTGCTGTGTCTCGTTCAGCCAGTACAAGACCACGTTTGGGAGAAATTTCGAGTCAATCGGTCCAAAGACCTGGAAGCTATTGAAAAAATCGGCCGAGGTTTTCATGAAAAATGGCTCCATTTCACTAAAATATTCACCAAAAATACAAATTCCACCCGAATCGAATGGGCACTGCTGTGTCTCGTTCAGCCAGTACAGGACCACGTTTGGGAGAAATTTCGAGTCAATCGGTCCAAAGACCTGGAAGCTATTGAAAAAATCGGCCGAGGTTTTCGTGAAAAATGGCTCCATTTTACTAAAATATTCACCAAAAATACAAATTCCACCCGAATCGAATGGGGACTGCTGTGTCTCGTTCAGCCAGTACAGGACCACGTTTGGGAGAAATTTCGAGTCAATCGGTCCAAAGACCTGGAAGCTATTGAAAAAATCGGCCGAGGTTTTCGTGAAAAATGGCTCCATTTCACTAAAATATTCACCAAAAATACAAATTCCACCCGAATCGAATGGGCACTGCTGTGTCTCGTTCAGCCAGTACAGGACCACGTTTGGGAGAAATTTCGGGTCAATCGGTCCAAAGACCTGGAAGCTATTGAAAAAATCGGCCAAGGTTTTCAATCGGTCCAAAGACCTGGAAGCTATTGAAAAAATCGGCAGAGGTTTTCATGAAAAATTGCTGCTTTTCTTTACAATATTCACCAAAAATACAAATTCCACCCGAATCGAATGGGGACTGCTGTGTCTCGTTCAGCCAGTACAGGACCACGTTTGGGAGAAATTTCGAGTCAATGGGTCCAAAGACCTGGAAGCTATTGAAAAAATCGGCCGAGGTTTTAAATCGGTCCAAAGACCTGGAAGCTATTAAAAAAATCGGCCGAGGTTTTCGTGAAAAATGGCTCCATTTCACTAAAATATTCACCAAAAATACAAATTCCACCCAAATCGAATGGCGACTGCTGTGTCTCGTTCAGCCAGTACAGGACCACGTTTGGGAGAAATTTCGAGTCAATCGGTCCAAAGACCTGGAAGCTATTGAAAAAATCGGCCGAGGTTTTAAATCGGTCCAAAGACCTGGAAGCTATTAAAAAAATCGGCCGAGGTTTTCGTGAAAAATGGCTCCATTTCACTAAAATATTCACCAAAAATACAAATTCCACCCAAATCGAATGGCGACTGCTGTGTCTCGTTCAGCCAGTACAGGACCACGTTTGGGAGAAATTTCGAGTCAATCGGTCCAAAGACCTGGAAGCTATTGAAAAAATCGGCCGAGGTTTTAAATCGGTCCAAAGACCTGGAAGCTATTGAAAAAATCGGCCGAGGTTTTCGTGAAAAATGGCTCCATTTCACTAAAATATTCACCAAAAATACAAATTCCACCCGAATCGAATGGGGACTGCTGTGTCTCGTTCAGCCAGTACAAGACCACGTTTGGGAGAAATTTCGAGTCAATCGGTCCAAAGACCTGGAAGCTATTGAAAAAATCGGCCGAGGTTTTCGTGAAAAATGGCTCCATTTCACTAAAATATTCACCAAAAATACAAATTCCACCCAAATCGAATGGCGACTGCTGTGTCTCGTTCAGCCAGTACAGGACCACGTTTGGGAGAAATTTCGAGTCAATCGGTCCAAAGACCTGGAAGCTATTGAAAAAATCGGCCGAGGTTTTCGTGAAAAATGGCTCCATTTTACTAAAATATTCACCAAAAATACAAATTCCACCCGAATCGAATGGGGACTGCTGTGTCTCGTTCAGCCAGTACAGGACCACGTTTGGGAGAAATTTCGAGTCAATCGGTCCAAAGACCTGGAAGCTATTGAAAAAATCGGCCGAGGTTTTCGTGAAAAATGGCTCCATTTCACTAAAATATTCACCAAAAATACAAATTCCACCCGAATCGAATGGGCACTGCTGTGTCTCGTTCAGCCAGTACAGGACCACGTTTGGGAGAAATTTCGGGTCAATCGGTCCAAAGACCTGGAAGCTATTGAAAAAATCGGCCAAGGTTTTCAATCGGTCCAAAGACCTGGAAGCTATTGAAAAAATCGGCAGAGGTTTTCATGAAAAATTGCTGCTTTTCTTTACAATATTCACCAAAAATACAAATTCCACCCGAATCGAATGGGGACTGCTGTGTCTCGTTCAGCCAGTACAGGACCACGTTTGGGAGAAATTTCGAGTCAATCGGTCCAAAGACCTGGAAGCTATTGAAAAAATCGGCCGAGGTTTTAAATCGGTCCAAAGACCTGGAAGCTATTAAAAAAATCGGCCGAGGTTTTCGTGAAAAATGGCTCCATTTCACTAAAATATTCACCAAAAATACAAATTCCACCCGAATCGAATGGGGACTGCTGTGTCTCGTTCAGCCAGTACAGGACCACGTTTGGGAGAAATTTCGAGTCAATCGGTCCAAAGACCTGGAAGCTATTGAAAAAATCGGCCGAGGTTTTAAATCGGTCCAAAGACCTGGAAGCTATTAAAAAAATCGGCCGAGGTTTTCGTGAAAAATGGCTCCATTTCACTAAAATATTCACCAAAAATACAAATTCCACCCGAATCGAATGGGGACTGCTGTGTCTCGTTCAGCCAGTACAGGACCACGTTTGGGAGAAATTTCGAGTCAATGGGTCCAAAGACCTGGAAGCTATTGAAAAAATCGGCCGAGGTTTTAAATCGGTCCAAAGACCTGGAAGCTATTAAAAAAATCGGCCGAGGTTTTCGTGAAAAATGGCTCCATTTCACTAAAATATTCACCAAAAATACAAATTCCACCCAAATCGAATGGCGACTGCTGTGTCTCGTTCAGCCAGTACAGGACCACGTTTGGGAGAAATTTCGAGTCAATCGGTCCAAAGACCTGGAAGCTATTGAAAAAATCGGCCGAGGTTTTAAATCGGTCCAAAGACCTGGAAGCTATTAAAAAAATCGGCCGAGGTTTTCGTGAAAAATGGCTCCATTTCACTAAAATATTCACCAAAAATACAAATTCCACCCAAATCGAATGGCGACTGCTGTGTCTCGTTCAGCCAGTACAGGACCACGTTTGGGAGAAATTTCGAGTCAATCGGTCCAAAGACCTGGAAGCTATTGAAAAAATCGGCCGAGGTTTTAAATCGGTCCAAAGACCTGGAAGCTATTGAAAAAATCGGCCGAGGTTTTCGTGAAAAATGGCTCCATTTCACTAAAATATTCACCAAAAATACAAATTCCACCCGAATCGAATGGGGACTGCTGTGTCTCGTTCAGCCAGTACAAGACCACGTTTGGGAGAAATTTCGAGTCAATCGGTCCAAAGACCTGGAAGCTATTGAAAAAATCGGCCGAGGTTTTCGTGAAAAATGGCTCCATTTCACTAAAATATTCACCAAAAATACAAATTCCACCCAAATCGAATGGCGACTGCTGTGTCTCGTTCAGCCAGTACAGGACCACGTTTGGGAGAAATTTCGAGTCAATCGGTCCAAAGACCTGGAAGCTATTGAAAAAATCGGCCGAGGTTTTCGTGAAAAATGGCTCCATTTTACTAAAATATTCACCAAAAATACAAATTCCACCCGAATCGAATGGGGACTGCTGTGTCTCGTTCAGCCAGTACAGGACCACGTTTGGGAGAAATTTCGAGTCAATCGGTCCAAAGACCTGGAAGCTATTGAAAAAATCGGCCGAGGTTTTCGTGAAAAATGGCTCCATTTCACTAAAATATTCACCAAAAATACAAATTCCACCCGAATCGAATGGGCACTGCTGTGTCTCGTTCAGCCAGTACAGGACCACGTTTGGGAGAAATTTCGGGTCAATCGGTCCAAAGACCTGGAAGCTATTGAAAAAATCGGCCAAGGTTTTCAATCGGTCCAAAGACCTGGAAGCTATTGAAAAAATCGGCAGAGGTTTTCATGAAAAATTGCTGCTTTTCTTTACAATATTCACCAAAAATACAAATTCCACCCGAATCGAATGGGGACTGCTGTGTCTCGTTCAGCCAGTACAGGACCACGTTTGGGAGAAATTTCGAGTCAATCGGTCCAAAGACCTGGAAGCTATTGAAAAAATCGGCCGAGGTTTTAAATCGGTCCAAAGACCTGGAAGCTATTAAAAAAATCGGCCGAGGTTTTCGTGAAAAATGGCTCCATTTCACTAAAATATTCACCAAAAATACAAATTCCACCCGAATCGAATGGGGACTGCTGTGTCTCGTTCAGCCAGTACAGGACCACGTTTGGGAGAAATTTCGAGTCAATCGGTCCAAAGACCTGGAAGCTATTGAAAAAATCGGCCGAGGTTTTAAATCGGTCCAAAGACCTGGAAGCTATTAAAAAAATCGGCCGAGGTTTTCGTGAAAAATGGCTCCATTTCACTAAAATATTCACCAAAAATACAAATTCCACCCGAATCGAATGGGGACTGCTGTGTCTCGTTCAGCCAGTACAGGACCACGTTTGGGAGAAATTTCGAGTCAATGGGTCCAAAGACCTGGAAGCTATTGAAAAAATCGGCCGAGGTTTTCGTGAAAAATGGCTCCATTTCACTAAAATATTCACCAAAAATACAAATTCCACCCAAATCGAATGGCGACTGCTGTGTCTCGTTCAGCCAGTACAGGACCACGTTTGGGAGAAATTTCGAGTCAATCGGTCCAAAGACCTGGAAGCTATTGAAAAAATTCGGCCGAGGTTTTAAATCGGTCCAAAGACCTGGAAGCTATTGAAAAAATCGGCCGAGGTTTTCGTGAAAAATGGCTCCATTTCACTAAAATATTCACCAAAAATACAAATTCCACCCGAATCGAATGGGGACTGCTGTGTCTCCTTCAGCCAGTACAAGACCACGTTTGGGAGAAATTTCGAGTCAATCGGTCCAAAGACCTGGAAGCTATTGAAAAAATCGGCCGAGGTTTTCATGAAAAATGGCTCCATTTCACTAAAATATTCACCAAAAATACAAATTCCACCCGAATCGAATGGGCACTGCTGTGTCTCGTTCAGCCAGTACAGGACCACGTTTGGGAGAAATTTCGAGTCAATCGGTCCAAAGACCTGGAAGCTATTGAAAAAATCGGCCGAGGTTTTCGTGAAAAATGGCTCCATTTTACTAAAATATTCACCAAAAATACAAATTCCACCCGAATCGAATGGGGACTGCTGTGTCTCGTTCAGCCAGTACAGGACCACGTTTGGGAGAAATTTCGAGTCAATCGGTCCAAAGACCTGGAAGCTATTGAAAAAATCGGCCGAGGTTTTCGTGAAAAATGGCTCCATTTCACTAAAATATTCACCAAAAATACAAATTCCACCCGAATCGAATGGGCACTGCTGTGTCTCGTTCAGCCAGTACAGGACCACGTTTGGGAGAAATTTCGGGTCAATCGGTCCAAAGACCTGGAAGCTATTGAAAAAATCGGCCAAGGTTTTCAATCGGTCCAAAGACCTGGAAGCTATTGAAAAAATCGGCAGAGGTTTTCATGAAAAATTGCTGCTTTTCTTTACAATATTCACCAAAAATACAAATTCCACCCGAATCGAATGGGGACTGCTGTGTCTCGTTCAGCCAGTACAGGACCACGTTTGGGAGAAATTTCGAGTCAATCGGTCCAAAGACCTGGAAGCTATTGAAAAAATCGGCCAAGGTTTTAAATCGGTCCAAAGACCTGGAAGCTATTAAAAAAATCGGCCGAGGTTTTCGTGAAAAATGGCTCCATTTCACTAAAATATTCACCAAAAATACAAATTCCACCCGAATCGAATGGGGACTGCTGTGTCTCGTTCAGCCAGTACAGGACCACGTTTGGGAGAAATTTCGAGTCAATCGGTCCAAAGACCTGGAAGCTATTGAAAAAATCGGCCGAGGTTTTAAATCGGTCCAAAGACCTGGAAGCTATTAAAAAAATCGGCCGAGGTTTTCGTGAAAAATGGCTCCATTTCACTAAAATATTCACCAAAAATACAAATTCCACCCGAATCGAATGGGGACTGCTGTGTCTCGTTCAGCCAGTACAGGACCACGTTTGGGAGAAATTTCGAGTCAATGGGTCCAAAGACCTGGAAGCTATTGAAAAAATCGGCCGAGGTTTTCGTGAAAAATGGCTCCATTTCACTAAAATATTCACCAAAAATACAAATTCCACCCAAATCGAATGGCGACTGCTGTGTCTCGTTCAGCCAGTACAGGACCACGTTTGGGAGAAATTTCGAGTCAATCGGTCCAAAGACCTGGAAGCTATTGAAAAAATCGGCCGAGGTTTTAAATCGGTCCAAAGACCTGGAAGCTATTGAAAAAATCGGCCGAGGTTTTCGTGAAAAATGGCTCCATTTCACTAAAATATTCACCAAAAATACAAATTCCACCCGAATCGAATGGGGACTGCTGTGTCTCGTTCAGCCAGTACAAGACCACGTTTGGGAGAAATTTCGAGTCAATCGGTCCAAAGACCTGGAAGCTATTGAAAAAATCGGCCGAGGTTTTCATGAAAAATGGCTCCATTTCACTAAAATATTCACCAAAAATACAAATTCCACCCGAATCGAATGGGCACTGCTGTGTCTCGTTCAGCCAGTACAGGACCACGTTTGGGAGAAATTTCGAGTCAATCGGTCCAAAGACCTGGAAGCTATTGAAAAAATCGGCCGAGGTTTTCGTGAAAAATGGCTCCATTTTACTAAAATATTCACCAAAAATACAAATTCCACCCGAATCGAATGGGGACTGCTGTGTCTCGTTCAGCCAGTACAGGACCACGTTTGGGAGAAATTTCGAGTCAATCGGTCCAAAGACCTGGAAGCTATTGAAAAAATCGGCCGAGGTTTTCGTGAAAAATGGCTCCATTTCACTAAAATATTCACCAAAAATACAAATTCCACCCGAATCGAATGGGCACTGCTGTGTCTCGTTCAGCCAGTACAGGACCACGTTTGGGAGAAATTTCGAGTCAATCGGTCCAAAGACCTGGAAGCTATTGAAAATATCGGCCGAGGTTTTAAATCGGTCCAAAGACCTGGAAGCTATTAAAAAAATCGGCCGAGGTTTTCGTGAAAAATGGCTCCATTTCACTAAAATATTCACCAAAAATACAAATTCCACCCGAATCGAATGGGGACTGCTGTGTCTCGTTCAGCCAGTACAGGACCACGTTTGGGAGAAATTTCGAGTCAATGGGTCCAAAGACCTGGAAGCTATTGAAAAAATCGGCCGAGGTTTTCGTGAAAAATGGCTCCATTTCACTAAAATATTCACCAAAAATACAAATTCCACCCAAATCGAATGGCGACTGCTGTGTCTCGTTCAGCCAGTACAGGACCACGTTTGGGAGAAATTTCGAGTCAATCGGTCCAAAGACCTGGAAGCTATTGAAAAAATCGGCCGAGGTTTTAAATCGGTCCAAAGACCTGGAAGCTATTGAAAAAATCGGCCGAGGTTTTCGTGAAAAATGGCTCCATTTCACTAAAATATTCACCAAAAATACAAATTCCACCCGAATCGAATGGGGACTGCTGTGTCTCGTTCAGCCAGTACAAGACCACGTTTGGGAGAAATTTCGAGTCAATCGGTCCAAAGACCTGGAAGCTATTGAAAAAATCGGCCGAGGTTTTAAATCGGTCCAAAGACCTGGAAGCTATTGAAAAAATCGGCCGAGGTTTTCGTGAAAAATGGCTCCATTTCACTAAAATATTCACCAAAAATACAAATTCCACCCGAATCGAATGGGGACTGCTGTGTCTCGTTCAGCCAGTACAAGACCACGTTTGGGAGAAATTTCGAGTCAATCGGTCCAAAGACCTGGAAGCTATTGAAAAAATCGGCCGAGGTTTTCATGAAAAATGGCTCCATTTCACTAAAATATTCACCAAAAATACAAATTCCACCCGAATCGAATGGGCACTGCTGTGTCTCGTTCAGCCAGTACAGGACCACGTTTGGGAGAAATTTCGAGTCAATCGGTCCAAAGACCTGGAAGCTATTGAAAAAATCGGCCGAGGTTTTCGTGAAAAATGGCTCCATTTTACTAAAATATTCACCAAAAATACAAATTCCACCCGAATCGAATGGGGACTGCTGTGTCTCGTTCAGCCAGTACAGGACCACGTTTGGGAGAAATTTCGAGTCAATCGGTCCAAAGACCTGGAAGCTATTGAAAAAATCGGCCGAGGTTTTCGTGAAAAATGGCTCCA
Source organism: Pagrus pagrus (assembly GCF_965226575.1). NCBI lineage: Eukaryota > Metazoa > Chordata > Actinopteri > Spariformes > Sparidae > Pagrus > Pagrus pagrus. Next base: position 29,629,864 of record NC_140185.1, on the reverse strand, counting down.
TTTCACTAAAATATTCACCAAAAATACAAATTCCACCCGAATCGAATGGGCACTGCTGTGTCTCGTTCAGCCAGTACAGGACCACGTTTGGGAGAAATTTCGAGTCAATCGGTCCAAAGACCTGGAAGCTATTGAAAAAATCGGCCGAGGTTTTAAATCGGTCCAAAGACCTGGAAGCTATTAAAAAAATCGGCCGAGGTTTTCGTGAAAAATGGCTCCATTTCACTAAAATATTCACCAAAAATACAAATTCCACCCGAATCGAATGGGGACTGCTGTGTCTCGTTCAGCCAGTACAGGACCACGTTTGGGAGAAATTTCGAGTCAATGGGTCCAAAGACCTGGAAGCTATTGAAAAAATCGGCCGAGGTTTTCGTGAAAAATGGCTCCATTTCACTAAAATATTCACCAAAAATACAAATTCCACCCAAATCGAATGGCGACTGCTGTGTCTCGTTCAGCCAGTACAGGACCACGTTTGGGAGAAATTTCGAGTCAATCGGTCCAAAGACCTGGAAGCTATTGAAAAAATCGGCCGAGGTTTTAAATCGGTCCAAAGACCTGGAAGCTATTGAAAAAATCGGCCGAGGTTTTCGTGAAAAATGGCTCCATTTCACTAAAATATTCACCAAAAATACAAATTCCACCCGAATCGAATGGGGACTGCTGTGTCTCGTTCAGCCAGTACAAGACCACGTTTGGGAGAAATTTCGAGTCAATCGGTCCAAAGACCTGGAAGCTATTGAAAAAATCGGCCGAGGTTTTCATGAAAAATGGCTCCATTTCACTAAAATATTCACCAAAAATACAAATTCCACCCGAATCGAATGGGCACTGCTGTGTCTCGTTCAGCCAGTACAGGACCACGTTTGGGAGAAATTTCGGGTCAATCGGTTCCAAAGACCTGGAAGCTATTGAAAAAATCGGCCAAGGTTTTCAATCGGTCCAAAGACCTGGAAGCTATTGAAAAAATCGGCAGAGGTTTTCATGAAAAATTGCTGCTTTTCTTTACAATATTCACCAAAAATACAAATTCCACCCGAATCGAATGGGGACTGCTGTGTCTCGTTCAGCCAGTACAGGACCACGTTTGGGAGAAATTTCGAGTCAATGGGTCCAAAGACCTGGAAGCTATTGAAAAAATCGGCCGAGGTTTTAAATCGGTCCAAAGACCTGGAAGCTATTAAAAAAATCGGCCGAGGTTTTCGTGAAAAATGGCTCCATTTCACTAAAATATTCACCAAAAATACAAATTCCACCCAAATCGAATGGCGACTGCTGTGTCTCGTTCAGCCAGTACAGGACCACGTTTGGGAGAAATTTCGAGTCAATCGGTCCAAAGACCTGGAAGCTATTGAAAAAATCGGCCGAGGTTTTAAATCGGTCCAAAGACCTGGAAGCTATTAAAAAAATCGGCCGAGGTTTTCGTGAAAAATGGCTCCATTTCACTAAAATATTCACCAAAAATACAAATTCCACCCAAATCGAATGGCGACTGCTGTGTCTCGTTCAGCCAGTACAGGACCACGTTTGGGAGAAATTTCGAGTCAATCGGTCCAAAGACCTGGAAGCTATTGAAAAAATCGGCCGAGGTTTTAAATCGGTCCAAAGACCTGGAAGCTATTGAAAAAATCGGCCGAGGTTTTCGTGAAAAATGGCTCCATTTCACTAAAATATTCACCAAAAATACAAATTCCACCCGAATCGAATGGGGACTGCTGTGTCTCGTTCAGCCAGTACAGGACCACGTTTGGGAGAAATTTCGAGTCAATCGGTCCAAAGACCTGGAAGCTATTGAAAAAATCGGCCGAGGTTTTAAATCGGTCCAAAGACCTGGAAGCTATTAAAAAAATCGGCCGAGGTTTTCGTGAAAAATGGCTCCATTTCACTAAAATATTCACCAAAAATACAAATTCCACCCGAATCGAATGGGGACTGCTGTGTCTCGTTCAGCCAGTACAGGACCACGTTTGGGAGAAATTTCGAGTCAATCGGTCCAAAGACCTGGAAGCTATTGAAAAAATCGGCCGAGGTTTTAAATCGGTCCAAAGACCTGGAAGCTATTAAAAAAATCGGCCGAGGTTTTCGTGAAAAATGGCTCCATTTCACTAAAATATTCACCAAAAATACAAATTCCACCCGAATCGAATGGGGACTGCTGTGTCTCGTTCAGCCAGTACAGGACCACGTTTGGGAGAAATTTCGAGTCAATGGGTCCAAAGACCTGGAAGCTATTGAAAAAATCGGCCGAGGTTTTCGTGAAAAATGGCTCCATTTCACTAAAATATTCACCAAAAATACAAATTCCACCCAAATCGAATGGCGACTGCTGTGTCTCGTTCAGCCAGTACAGGACCACGTTTGGGAGAAATTTCGAGTCAATCGGTCCAAAGACCTGGAAGCTATTGAAAAAATCGGCCGAGGTTTTAAATCGGTCCAAAGACCTGGAAGCTATTGAAAAAATCGGCCGAGGTTTTCGTGAAAAATGGCTCCATTTCACTAAAATATTCACCAAAAATACAAATTCCACCCGAATCGAATGGGGACTGCTGTGTCTCGTTCAGCCAGTACAAGACCACGTTTGGGAGAAATTTCGAGTCAATCGGTCCAAAGACCTGGAAGCTATTGAAAAAATCGGCCGAGGTTTTCATGAAAAATGGCTCCATTTCACTAAAATATTCACCAAAAATACAAATTCCACCCGAATCGAATGGGCACTGCTGTGTCTCGTTCAGCCAGTACAGGACCACGTTTGGGAGAAATTTCGAGTCAATCGGTCCAAAGACCTGGAAGCTATTGAAAAAATCGGCCGAGGTTTTCGTGAAAAATGGCTCCATTTTACTAAAATATTCACCAAAAATACAAATTCCACCCGAATCGAATGGGGACTGCTGTGTCTCGTTCAGCCAGTACAGGACCACGTTTGGGAGAAATTTCGAGTCAATCGGTCCAAAGACCTGGAAGCTATTGAAAAAATCGGCCGAGGTTTTCGTGAAAAATGGCTCCATTTCACTAAAATATTCACCAAAAATACAAATTCCACCCGAATCGAATGGGCACTGCTGTGTCTCGTTCAGCCAGTACAGGACCACGTTTGGGAGAAATTTCGGGTCAATCGGTCCAAAGACCTGGAAGCTATTGAAAAAATCGGCCAAGGTTTTCAATCGGTCCAAAGACCTGGAAGCTATTGAAAAAATCGGCAGAGGTTTTCATGAAAAATTGCTGCTTTTCTTTACAATATTCACCAAAAATACAAATTCCACCCGAATCGAATGGGGACTGCTGTGTCTCGTTCAGCCAGTACAGGACCACGTTTGGGAGAAATTTCGAGTCAATCGGTCCAAAGACCTGGAAGCTATTGAAAAAATCGGCCGAGGTTTTAAATCGGTCCAAAGACCTGGAAGCTATTAAAAAAATCGGCCGAGGTTTTCGTGAAAAATGGCTCCATTTCACTAAAATATTCACCAAAAATACAAATTCCACCCGAATCGAATGGGGACTGCTGTGTCTCGTTCAGCCAGTACAGGACCACGTTTGGGAGAAATTTCGAGTCAATCGGTCCAAAGACCTGGAAGCTATTGAAAAAATCGGCCGAGGTTTTAAATCGGTCCAAAGACCTGGAAGCTATTAAAAAAATCGGCCGAGGTTTTCGTGAAAAATGGCTCCATTTCACTAAAATATTCACCAAAAATACAAATTCCACCCGAATCGAATGGGGACTGCTGTGTCTCGTTCAGCCAGTACAGGACCACGTTTGGGAGAAATTTCGAGTCAATGGGTCCAAAGACCTGGAAGCTATTGAAAAAATCGGCCGAGGTTTTCGTGAAAAATGGCTCCATTTCACTAAAATATTCACCAAAAATACAAATTCCACCCAAATCGAATGGCGACTGCTGTGTCTCGTTCAGCCAGTACAGGACCACGTTTGGGAGAAATTTCGAGTCAATCGGTCCAAAGACCTGGAAGCTATTGAAAAAATCGGCCGAGGTTTTAAATCGGTCCAAAGACCTGGAAGCTATTGAAAAAATCGGCCGAGGTTTTCGTGAAAAATGGCTCCATTTCACTAAAATATTCACCAAAAATACAAATTCCACCCGAATCGAATGGGGACTGCTGTGTCTCGTTCAGCCAGTACAAGACCACGTTTGGGAGAAATTTCGAGTCAATCGGTCCAAAGACCTGGAAGCTATTGAAAAAATCGGCCGAGGTTTTCATGAAAAATGGCTCCATTTCACTAAAATATTCACCAAAAATACAAATTCCACCCGAATCGAATGGGCACTGCTGTGTCTCGTTCAGCCAGTACAGGACCACGTTTGGGAGAAATTTCGGGTCAATCGGTCCAAAGACCTGGAAGCTATTGAAAAAATCGGCCAAGGTTTTCAATCGGTCCAAAGACCTGGAAGCTATTGAAAAAATCGGCAGAGGTTTTCATGAAAAATTGCTGCTTTTCTTTACAATATTCACCAAAAATACAAATTCCACCCGAATCGAATGGGGACTGCTGTGTCTCGTTCAGCCAGTACAGGACCACGTTTGGGAGAAATTTCGAGTCAATCGGTCCAAAGACCTGGAAGCTATTGAAAAAATCGGCCGAGGTTTTAAATCGGTCCAAAGACCTGGAAGCTATTAGAAAAATCGGCCGAGGTTTTCGTGAAAAATGGCTCCATTTCACTAAAATATTCACCAAAAATACAAATTCCACCCGAATCGAATGGGGACTGCTGTGTCTCGTTCAGCCAGTACAAGACCACGTTTGGGAGAAATTTCGAGTCAATCGGTCCAAAGACCTGGAAGCTATTGAAAAAATCGGCCGAGGTTTTCGTGAAAAATGGCTCCATTTCACTAAAATATTCACCAAAAATACAAATTCCACCCAAATCGAATGGCGACTGCTGTGTCTCGTTCAGCCAGTACAGGACCACGTTTGGGAGAAATTTCGAGTCAATCGGTCCAAAGACCTGGAAGCTATTGAAAAAATCGGCCGAGGTTTTCGTGAAAAATGGCTCCATTTCACTAAAATATTCACCAAAAATACAAATTCCACCCGAATCGAATGGGGACTGCTGTGTCTCGTTCAGCCAGTACAGGACCACGTTTGGGAGAAATTTCGAGTCAATCGGTCCAAAGACCTGGAAGCTATTGAAAAAATCGGCCGAGGTTTTCGTGAAAAATGGCTCCATTTCACTAAAATATTCACCAAAAATACAAATTCCACCCGAATCGAATGGGCACTGCTGTGTCTCGTTCAGCCAGTACAGGACCACGTTTGGGAGAAATTTCGGGTCAATCGGTCCAAAGACCTGGAAGCTATTGAAAAAATCGGCCAAGGTTTTCAATCGGTCCAAAGACCTGGAAGCTATTGAAAAAATCGGCAGAGGTTTTCATGAAAAATTGCTGCTTTTCTTTACAATATTCACCAAAAATACAAATTCCACCCGAATCGAATGGGGACTGCTGTGTCTCGTTCAGCCAGTACAGGACCACGTTTGGGAGAAATTTCGAGTCAATCGGTCCAAAGACCTGGAAGCTATTGAAAAAATCGGCCGAGGTTTTAAATCGGTCCAAAGACCTGGAAGCTATTAAAAAAATCGGCCGAGGTTTTCGTGAAAAATGGCTCCATTTCACTAAAAAATATTCACCAAAAATACAAATTCCACCCGAATCGAATGGGGACTGCTGTGTCTCGTTCAGCCAGTACAGGACCACGTTTGGGAGAAATTTCGAGTCAATCTGTCCAAAGACCTGGAAGCTATTGAAAAAATCGGCCAAGGTTTTCAATCGGTCCAAAGACCTGGAAGCTATTGAAAAAATCGGCAGAGGTTTTCATGAAAAATTGCTGCTTTTCTTTACAATATTCACCAAAAATACAAATTCCACCCGAATCGAATGGGGACTGCTGTGTCTCGTTCAGCCAGTACAGGACCACGTTTGGGAGAAATTTCGAGTCAATCGGTCCAAAGACCTGGAAGCTATTGAAAAAATCGGCCGAGGTTTTAAATCGGTCCAAAGACCTGGAAGCTATTAAAAAAATCGGCCGAGGTTTTCGTGAAAAATGGCTCCATTTCACTAAAATATTCACCAAAAATACAAATTCCACCCAAATCGAATGGCGACTGCTGTGTCTCGTTCAGCCAGTACAGGACCACGTTTGGGAGAAATTTCGAGTCAATCGGTCCAAAGACCTGGAAGCTATTGAAAAAATCGGCCGAGGTTTTCGTGAAAAATGGCTCCATTTTACTAAAATATTCACCAAAAATACAAATTCCACCCGAATCGAATGGGGACTGCTGTGTCTCGTTCAGCCAGTACAGGACCACGTTTGGGAGAAATTTCGAGTCAATCGGTCCAAAGACCTGGAAGCTATTGAAAAAATCGGCCGAGGTTTTCGTGAAAAATGGCTCCATTTCACTAAAATATTCACCAAAAATACAAATTCCACCCGAATCGAATGGGCACTGCTGTGTCTCGTTCAGCCAGTACAGGACCACGTTTGGGAGAAATTTCGGGTCAATCGGTCCAAAGACCTGGAAGCTATTGAAAAAATCGGCCAAGGTTTTCAATCGGTCCAAAGACCTGGAAGCTATTGAAAAAATCGGCAGAGGTTTTCATGAAAAATTGCTGCTTTTCTTTACAATATTCACCAAAAATACAAATTCCACCCGAATCGAATGGGGACTGCTGTGTCTCGTTCAGCCAGTACAGGACCACGTTTGGGAGAAATTTCGAGTCAATCGGTCCAAAGACCTGGAAGCTATTGAAAAAATCGGCCGAGGTTTTAAATCGGTCCAAAGACCTGGAAGCTATTAAAAAAATCGGCCGAGGTTTTCGTGAAAAATGGCTCCATTTCACTAAAATATTCACCAAAAATACAAATTCCACCCGAATCGAATGGGGACTGCTGTGTCTCGTTCAGCCAGTACAGGACCACGTTTGGGAGAAATTTCGAGTCAATGGGTCCAAAGACCTGGAAGCTATTGAAAAAATCGGCCGAGGTTTTAAATCGGTCCAAAGACCTGGAAGCTATTAAAAAAATCGGCCGAGGTTTTCGTGAAAAATGGCTCCATTTCACTAAAATATTCACCAAAAATACAAATTCCACCCAAATCGAATGGCGACTGCTGTGTCTCGTTCAGCCAGTACAGGACCACGTTTGGGAGAAATTTCGAGTCAATCGGTCCAAAGACCTGGAAGCTATTGAAAAAATCGGCCGAGGTTTTAAATCGGTCCAAAGACCTGGAAGCTATTAAAAAAATCGGCCGAGGTTTTCGTGAAAAATGGCTCCATTTCACTAAAATATTCACCAAAAATACAAATTCCACCCAAATCGAATGGCGACTGCTGTGTCTCGTTCAGCCAGTACAGGACCACGTTTGGGAGAAATTTCGAGTCAATCGGTCCAAAGACCTGGAAGCTATTGAAAAAATCGGCCGAGGTTTTAAATCGGTCCAAAGACCTGGAAGCTATTGAAAAAATCGGCCGAGGTTTTCGTGAAAAATGGCTCCATTTCACTAAAATATTCACCAAAAATACAAATTCCACCCGAATCGAATGGGGACTGCTGTGTCTCGTTCAGCCAGTACAAGACCACGTTTGGGAGAAATTTCGAGTCAATCGGTCCAAAGACCTGGAAGCTATTGAAAAAATCGGCCGAGGTTTTCGTGAAAAATGGCTCCATTTCACTAAAATATTCACCAAAAATACAAATTCCACCCAAATCGAATGGCGACTGCTGTGTCTCGTTCAGCCAGTACAGGACCACGTTTGGGAGAAATTTCGAGTCAATCGGTCCAAAGACCTGGAAGCTATTGAAAAAATCGGCCGAGGTTTTCGTGAAAAATGGCTCCATTTTACTAAAATATTCACCAAAAATACAAATTCCACCCGAATCGAATGGGGACTGCTGTGTCTCGTTCAGCCAGTACAGGACCACGTTTGGGAGAAATTTCGAGTCAATCGGTCCAAAGACCTGGAAGCTATTGAAAAAATCGGCCGAGGTTTTCGTGAAAAATGGCTCCATTTCACTAAAATATTCACCAAAAATACAAATTCCACCCGAATCGAATGGGGACTGCTGTGTCTCGTTCAGCCAGTACAGGACCACGTTTGGGAGAAATTTCGAGTCAATCGGTCCAAAGACCTGGAAGCTATTGAAAAAATCGGCCGAGGTTTTAAATCGGTCCAAAGACCTGGAAGCTATTAAAAAAATCGGCCGAGGTTTTCGTGAAAAATGGCTCCATTTCACTAAAATATTCACCAAAAATACAAATTCCACCCGAATCGAATGGGGACTGCTGTGTCTCGTTCAGCCAGTACAGGACCACGTTTGGGAGAAATTTCGAGTCAATGGGTCCAAAGACCTGGAAGCTATTGAAAAAATCGGCCGAGGTTTTCGTGAAAAATGGCTCCATTTCACTAAAATATTCACCAAAAATACAAATTCCACCCAAATCGAATGGCGACTGCTGTGTCTCGTTCAGCCAGTACAGGACCACGTTTGGGAGAAATTTCGAGTCAATCGGTCCAAAGACCTGGAAGCTATTGAAAAAATCGGCCGAGGTTTTAAATCGGTCCAAAGACCTGGAAGCTATTGAAAAAATCGGCCGAGGTTTTCGTGAAAAATGGCTCCATTTCACTAAAATATTCACCAAAAATACAAATTCCACCCGAATCGAATGGGGACTGCTGTGTCTCGTTCAGCCAGTACAAGACCACGTTTGGGAGAAATTTCGAGTCAATCGGTCCAAAGACCTGGAAGCTATTGAAAAAATCGGCCGAGGTTTTCATGAAAAATGGCTCCATTTCACTAAAATATTCACCAAAAATACAAATTCCACCCGAATCGAATGGGCACTGCTGTGTCTCGTTCAGCCAGTACAGGACCACGTTTGGGAGAAATTTCGAGTCAATCGGTCCAAAGACCTGGAAGCTATTGAAAAAATCGGCCGAGGTTTTCGTGAAAAATGGCTCCATTTTACTAAAATATTCACCAAAAATACAAATTCCACCCGAATCGAATGGGGACTGCTGTGTCTCGTTCAGCCAGTACAGGACCACGTTTGGGAGAAATTTCGAGTCAATCGGTCCAAAGACCTGGAAGCTATTGAAAAAATCGGCCGAGGTTTTCGTGAAAAATGGCTCCATTTCACTAAAATATTCACCAAAAATACAAATTCCACCCGAATCGAATGGGCACTGCTGTGTCTCGTTCAGCCAGTACAGGACCACGTTTGGGAGAAATTTCGAGTCAATCGGTCCAAAGACCTGGAAGCTATTGAAAATATCGGCCGAGGTTTTAAATCGGTCCAAAGACCTGGAAGCTATTAAAAAAATCGGCCGAGGTTTTCGTGAAAAATGGCTCCATTTCACTAAAATATTCACCAAAAATACAAATTCCACCCGAATCGAATGGGGACTGCTGTGTCTCGTTCAGCCAGTACAGGACCACGTTTGGGAGAAATTTCGAGTCAATGGGTCCAAAGACCTGGAAGCTATTGAAAAAATCGGCCGAGGTTTTCGTGAAAAATGGCTCCATTTCACTAAAATATTCACCAAAAATACAAATTCCACCCAAATCGAATGGCGACTGCTGTGTCTCGTTCAGCCAGTACAGGACCACGTTTGGGAGAAATTTCGAGTCAATCGGTCCAAAGACCTGGAAGCTATTGAAAAAATCGGCCGAGGTTTTAAATCGGTCCAAAGACCTGGAAGCTATTGAAAAAATCGGCCGAGGTTTTCGTGAAAAATGGCTCCATTTCACTAAAATATTCACCAAAAATACAAATTCCACCCGAATCGAATGGGGACTGCTGTGTCTCGTTCAGCCAGTACAAGACCACGTTTGGGAGAAATTTCGAGTCAATCGGTCCAAAGACCTGGAAGCTATTGAAAAAATCGGCCGAGGTTTTCATGAAAAATGGCTCCATTTCACTAAAATATTCACCAAAAATACAAATTCCACCCGAATCGAATGGGCACTGCTGTGTCTCGTTCAGCCAGTACAGGACCACGTTTGGGAGAAATTTCGAGTCAATCGGTCCAAAGACCTGGAAGCTATTGAAAAAATCGGCCGAGGTTTTCGTGAAAAATGGCTCCATTTTACTAAAATATTCACCAAAAATACAAATTCCACCCGAATCGAATGGGGACTGCTGTGTCTCGTTCAGCCAGTACAGGACCACGTTTGGGAGAAATTTCGAGTCAATCGGTCCAAAGACCTGGAAGCTATTGAAAAAATCGGCCGAGGTTTTCGTGAAAAATGGCTCCATTTCACTAAAATATTCACCAAAAATACAAATTCCACCCGAATCGAATGGGCACTGCTGTGTCTCGTTCAGCCAGTACAGGACCACGTTTGGGAGAAATTTCGAGTCAATCGGTCCAAAGACCTGGAAGCTATTGAAAAAATCGGCCGAGGTTTTAAATCGGTCCAAAGACCTGGAAGCTATTAAAAAAATCGGCCGAGGTTTTCGTGAAAAATGGCTCCATTTCACTAAAATATTCACCAAAAATACAAATTCCACCCGAATCGAATGGGGACTGCTGTGTCTCGTTCAGCCAGTACAGGACCACGTTTGGGAGAAATTTCGAGTCAATGGGTCCAAAGACCTGGAAGCTATTGAAAAAATCGGCCGAGGTTTTCGTGAAAAATGGCTCCATTTCACTAAAATATTCACCAAAAATACAAATTCCACCCAAATCGAATGGCGACTGCTGTGTCTCGTTCAGCCAGTACAGGACCACGTTTGGGAGAAATTTCGAGTCAATCGGTCCAAAGACCTGGAAGCTATTGAAAAAATCGGCCGAGGTTTTAAATCGGTCCAAAGACCTGGAAGCTATTGAAAAAATCGGCCGAGGTTTTCGTGAAAAATGGCTCCATTTCACTAAAATATTCACCAAAAATACAAATTCCACCCGAATCGAATGGGGACTGCTGTGTCTCGTTCAGCCAGTACAAGACCACGTTTGGGAGAAATTTCGAGTCAATCGGTCCAAAGACCTGGAAGCTATTGAAAAAATCGGCCGAGGTTTTCATGAAAAATGGCTCCATTTCACTAAAATATTCACCAAAAATACAAATTCCACCCGAATCGAATGGGCACTGCTGTGTCTCGTTCAGCCAGTACAGGACCACGTTTGGGAGAAATTTCGGGTCAATCGGTTCCAAAGACCTGGAAGCTATTGAAAAAATCGGCCAAGGTTTTCAATCGGTCCAAAGACCTGGAAGCTATTGAAAAAATCGGCAGAGGTTTTCATGAAAAATTGCTGCTTTTCTTTACAATATTCACCAAAAATACAAATTCCACCCGAATCGAATGGGGACTGCTGTGTCTCGTTCAGCCAGTACAGGACCACGTTTGGGAGAAATTTCGAGTCAATGGGTCCAAAGACCTGGAAGCTATTGAAAAAATCGGCCGAGGTTTTAAATCGGTCCAAAGACCTGGAAGCTATTAAAAAAATCGGCCGAGGTTTTCGTGAAAAATGGCTCCATTTCACTAAAATATTCACCAAAAATACAAATTCCACCCAAATCGAATGGCGACTGCTGTGTCTCGTTCAGCCAGTACAGGACCACGTTTGGGAGAAATTTCGAGTCAATCGGTCCAAAGACCTGGAAGCTATTGAAAAAATCGGCCGAGGTTTTAAATCGGTCCAAAGACCTGGAAGCTATTAAAAAAATCGGCCGAGGTTTTCGTGAAAAATGGCTCCATTTCACTAAAATATTCACCAAAAATACAAATTCCACCCAAATCGAATGGCGACTGCTGTGTCTCGTTCAGCCAGTACAGGACCACGTTTGGGAGAAATTTCGAGTCAATCGGTCCAAAGACCTGGAAGCTATTGAAAAAATCGGCCGAGGTTTTAAATCGGTCCAAAGACCTGGAAGCTATTGAAAAAATCGGCCGAGGTTTTCGTGAAAAATGGCTCCATTTCACTAAAATATTCACCAAAAATACAAATTCCACCCGAATCGAATGGGGACTGCTGTGTCTCGTTCAGCCAGTACAAGACCACGTTTGGGAGAAATTTCGAGTCAATCGGTCCAAAGACCTGGAAGCTATTGAAAAAATCGGCCGAGGTTTTCGTGAAAAATGGCTCCATTTCACTAAAATATTCACCAAAAATACAAATTCCACCCAAATCGAATGGCGACTGCTGTGTCTCGTTCAGCCAGTACAGGACCACGTTTGGGAGAAATTTCGAGTCAATCGGTCCAAAGACCTGGAAGCTATTGAAAAAATCGGCCGAGGTTTTCGTGAAAAATGGCTCCATTTTACTAAAATATTCACCAAAAATACAAATTCCACCCGAATCGAATGGGGACTGCTGTGTCTCGTTCAGCCAGTACAGGACCACGTTTGGGAGAAATTTCGAGTCAATCGGTCCAAAGACCTGGAAGCTATTGAAAAAATCGGCCGAGGTTTTCGTGAAAAATGGCTCCATTTCACTAAAATATTCACCAAAAATACAAATTCCACCTGAATCGAATGGGCACTGCTGTGTCTCGTTCAGCCAGTACAGGACCACGTTTGGGAGAAATTTCGGGTCAATCGGTCCAAAGACCTGGAAGCTATTGAAAAAATCGGCCAAGGTTTTCAATCGGTCCAAAGACCTGGAAGCTATTGAAAAAATCGGCAGAGGTTTTCATGAAAAATTGCTGCTTTTCTTTACAATATTCACCAAAAATACAAATTCCACCCGAATCGAATGGGGACTGCTGTGTCTCGTTCAGCCAGTACAGGACCACGTTTGGGAGAAATTTCGAGTCAATCGGTCCAAAGACCTGGAAGCTATTGAAAAAATCGGCCGAGGTTTTAAATCGGTCCAAAGACCTGGAAGCTATTAACCCTCGTGTTGTCTTTACATTTCACCACACACAGAGGGTCACAGTGACCCCCCAGGACAGGACAATGGCAGGGGCGGCTTTGGTGTCTTATCGTTATAGCGCCGCCTAGGGACTATATACAGTATTGCAGCAGTAAATCTAATATGATTGTAGAGGGCAGTGGGTCACAGTGACCCCCCAGGACAATGGCAGGGGCGGGTTTGGTGTCTTATCGTTATAGCGCCGCCTAGGGACTATATACAGTATTGCAGCAGTAAATCTAATATGATTGTAGAGAGTAGTGGGTCACAGTGACCCCACAGGACAATGGCAGGGGCAGGGCCAGGGCCAGGGCTGGTGTCCACAACAGAGGGTCACAGAGACCCCCCAGGACAATGGCAGGGGCGGGTTTGGTGTCTTATCGTTATAGCGCTACCTAGGGACTATACACAGTATTGCAGCAGTAAATCTAATATGATTGTAGAGGGCAGAGGGTCACAGTGACCCACCCAGGACAATGGCAGGGGCGGGTTTGGTGTCTTATCGTTATAGCGCTACCTAGGGACTATACACAGTATTGCAGCAGTAAATCTACTATGATTGTAGAGGGCAGAGGGTCACAGTGACCCACCCAGGACAATGGCAGGGGCGGGTTTGGTGTCTTATCGTTATAGCGCTACCTAGGGACTATACACAGTATTGCAGCAGTAAATCTACTATGATTGTAGAGGGCAGAGGGTCACAGTGACCCACCCAGGACAATGGCAGGGGCGGGTTTGGTGTCTTATCGTTATAGCGCTACCTAGGGACTATACACAGTATTGCAGCAGTAAATCTACTATGATTGTAGAGGGCAGAGGGTCACAGTGACCCCCCAGGACAATGGCAATGTGGCAGGGACAGGGCAGGGCTGGTTGGTTTCTTATCTTTGTAGCGCCGCCTTTGGACTATATACAGTATTGCAGCAGTAAATCTAATATGATTGAAGAGGGTAGAGGGTCACAGGGACCCCTTAGGACAATGGTAATGTGGCAGGGGCCAGGGCCAGGGCCAGGGCTGGTGTCCACAACAGAGGGTCACAGAGACCCCTCCCAGGACAATGGCAATGTGGCAGGGCTGGTGTCTTATCGTTATAGTGCCGCCTAGGGACTATACACGGTATTGCAGCAGTAAATCTAATATGATTGTAGAGGGCAGTGGGTCACAGTGACCCCCCAGGACAATGGCAGGGGCAGGGACAGGGGCAGGACTGGTGTCTTATCATTGTAGCGCCGCCTTTGGACTATATACAGTATTGCAGCAGTAAATCTAATATGATTGTAGAGAGCAGTGGGTCACAGGGACCCCTTAGGACAATGGCAATGTGGCAGGGGCAAGGCCAATGGCTGATGTCCACAAGAGGGTCACAGAGACCCCCCCCACCCCAGGACAATGGCAATGTGGCAGGGCCAGGGCTGGTGTCTTATCATTGTAGCGCCATTTAGGGACTATACACAGTATTTCAGTCATATGTCAGTGAGTCAGTCAGTCAGTCAGTCAGCCAGCCAGCCAGCCCGTCAGCCAACATGTCCTGTCCTTCTATCTTCTATCTCCACCACTAATCTCAGCTCCTAAACTGAAATGAGCACAGGTCGGACAGAATGGCAGTGTACATCCTTTGCATATAAATGTCTTGCAACCAAAGCACAAAGTCTGTGTTTTACGGTCCATCTTTGGTGGGCATATCTGACACCTCTTCCTCTTGCTATGTATTCCAGGTGAGCTGACAGCTGATGAGGTGGTGGTGGTGGTGGTGGTCATGGGCTGCCGCTGCTGCTGCTGCTGCTGCTGCTGCTGCTCTCTTTGTTGTTGTTGTTGCTGTCGTTGTCGTTCTTCTTTTTCTGCTTCTGCAGCCTCTACATCCTCATTCTTATCCTCCTCCTCCTCCTCCTCCTCCTCCTCCTCCTCAGGTCGATCACGACATTTAGCGCTACTTGTTCTTCTCTGAACAGCTCTCACGACCGAGGCAGACGCTGCCGTGCGAGGTAGACGCTCCCTGCTTTGGATGAGTGGAGTCACCAGCGCCTTTCCCAGTTGTTCCAGGAACATCCTCCTTTTGTTTCGTTTACCCGACAGCCAGCCAGGTTTGATCTCTCGCCATAACACAAAGGCATTGTACGAAGAAACGTCGATGATGTTGTGAAAGATGACCAAGGGCCAGCGCGCTGTCATTCTTCTACAGCTGTATGTTCCAATCACCTTATCCAAGTTGTCCACACCTCCTTTGTTGCTGTTGTAGTCTAGAACAATGGCCGGTTTCTTGTCTTTGCGATGGCCGCCGCCGCCGCCGCCGCCAACGTCGTTGTCGTCGTCTTTGTCGTCGTCGTGGGGAGCCTCCGTGTGCAACGTGCTCATGAGCATAACGTTCTTGTTTTTCTTTGCCATGTAGGACACCAAAGTGGTGGTGGACGTGAATGCAAACTTTGAGGACAAGACTCGTCTGTTCTTGGATGTCAGCAGCGCCGGCGGGAGTTCGGGCTTGTTTTTTCTAACCGTACCGACCATGGCGATGTTCCTCTCTAAGAGGCGCTGTCCGAGCTCGTAAGAGGTAAAGAAATTGTCACACGTGACGGTTCTGCCGTTGCCGCCCGTCAGTCCCTCCGTGACATCGAGCACAACCCTCATCCCCTGGTTTTTCTCCGAAGCGCCAGAGGTCGGCTTCCCGGTGTAGACTTGCATTTTCCACGCGTAGCTCGACTTTGCATCACACGCCACCCACGTCTTGATTCCATACCTGGCCGGCTTGCTCGGTATATACTGTCGGAAAGGACAACGACCTTTTGTGTGTGTGTGTGTGTGTGTGTGTGTGTGTGTGTGTGTGTGTAAGAAGGAGACAAAGGGTGGGAAAAAAAAGAATAAGAATAAGAATAACAAACCAAAAAATTCATCTCAAACTCGCTCACACACACACACACACTCGCTCACACACACACACACACACACACACACCAAAAGCATTTATTGTATGCCAACAACTACTACTACTACAACTACTACTACTACTACCTCTGAAGGGAACCAGTTGCTCATCCACCGTTATGTCAGGCCCTGGGTTGTAGAGGTAGGGAAGCCGCTCGGTCCATTTGTCCCACACCTCTCTTACGGCTGCCAGTTTGTCAGCGGCGCGTCTCTCGGGTCTCGACTCGCGATCGTCAAAGCGTAGCATTCTCGAGTAAATGTGAAACACTTTGAGAGGCATGGTGGCACGGAAAATCGCCCTACCGCTCTCCGCGTCCCATAGACTGGCCGCGGCCTCGCCTCGAGACCTGTATACGCCTGCTAGGATCAGCAGCCCTATGTAGGCGTGCAAGTCGATTCGACGCATGTCTTTCCAGCCGTCTCCGTACTTTCGAAAACCCTCCAGATTTGTCATATCTAGCACAATTTTGTCTATCGCCGGTGTGAGAAACATTTGAAACGTTGACACGATGTCGTGGGCATTGGCAACGGCGTACGCGGTGGGTCCCGGTGCCGGTGAGTTTGCTTCTTCTGCTGCTGCTGCTGTTGTTGTTGTTTCCCTTCTTCCCCTCCTCATATATCTGACATCGTCGACATCATCGGCATCGGCATCGTCATCGACATCGGCATCGACATCGGCATCGTGCTGCGCTATTACCCTGCGATGTTTGTAAAATGCCACTGAGGACCATTTGATAGTGTTGTTCTTGGACATGTATATTTCTCCTTGTTCTTGTTCTTGTTCTTGTTCTTGTTCTTCTTCTTCTTCGTCTTCTTCTTCTTCTCCTTCTTCTTCAGCCGCAGCCTCAGCCTCTTCTCCCGCGCGACGACCGTCTTCCTCGCCTTCCTCCCCCGCATCCGATTCTTCCGACACGTCCTCTTCAGAATCAGAGTAGCGTCGGCCGGCGTTTGAGGAAATCTCGTCCAACACCTGTTTAGCCGTGAAACCCGCAGTCGCGGGCGGGTGACATCGCGTTAGTCGAACAGAACAGTACCGATTGGATAATGTCTCCTCAGTTGGACTCGACAGTACTGGTTGGATAACAACGTTACGGTTGGACACAACAGTACTAGCCGGATGCAATCGCGTCAGTCGAACAGAACAGTACCGATCGGATAACATGGCATCAGTTGGACAAAAGAGTACTGGTTGTGTAAGACCATCGATCCAATAGGGGATATACCGTTTAGAGTGTCCGACTGCCGACCGTTCCTCTAACCGGTGATACTGGACTGTACAGAGTGTCTGTCAAGTCTTCCGTTGGGTTGGGTTGGGTTGGGTTGGGTTAGGTTGCTTGGCCACCCCCAGCAAATGTGTGTGTGTATATATATATATATATATATATATATACTGTATGTGTAAATAGACAGCAGAACAGCTCCGTTTATTCACAACCCTTCTTCTTCTTCTTCTTCTTCTTCTTCTTCTTCTTCTTCTTCTGTGTACAGAGTCTGCGTACTGCACCAAAGCCCATGACCATGGCGTGCCCTGTCCCCGTGTACACGGTGGTGGATAAAGTGTTGGAAGAAATGCTGAAGGTGGAAGCGGACAAAGCCCGCAGCCCGGGCTCGATCGAGTGGACTTCGCGCGTCCAGATGTTGGAGGCGTACAAGCACGACGTAGCAGAGAGACACCGGTGTATCGGAGGTTATCTGGATCGCTTACTTCCAGAAGATTCGCACGTCCCTCTCCTCTGGTCTTACTATCAAAGTAAGATGAATCCGGTCGAGTTGATGCACAAAGTCATCGATCGCTACCTCGAGAGCGAGGAAAGCGCAATGAAATTCCTACGGGTCTTATTTCAGGTGGACGAGCACTTGTACGCAGAGCTGCTGGAACGCGGACCCCGGGGGAAGTTTGGTGAGTGTTGTGTTGTGTGCTGCTACTGAGCTCATTAATCGGGGCCTGGATGGAATACGATCAGCCACACGCCGTTTGACTAAAGTCTAAAATAATATTTCTGCACGTTTGTTTGTTTGTTTGTTTGTACGTACGGTCTCTTTCAGTCAGGAGAGATCCTCCCCTTGTGGAATTGACAGAGAAGGTGCGTTCTGCGCTCGGCGACAAGGTGGCGCTTCTCAAGACCGTGACGACGACGCCGCTTTACAGGAACAAGATCGTGAACGTCAAGTGCGCCCTGGATGTACTGAAGACACACGGTCAGCTGCTTCCAGAGGAATATGCCGAGTTCGGGTTAAACGAATGCAATACCCTCGCTATGACTCGGATACTGCACAAACTGTGCAGCGACACTACCGTCCCTCGAGCCAACCGGGAGTTCATCTCGTTGGTGGTGGCCTCCTTTAACATGCACGCCTTTGACCTTCTAGGGATGTCTATGAAAGATGTGCTAGTGTTTGTCAAGTAAAAAAAAAAAAGAAATGAATAAAATCTCACTGTACTAATCTACATGTCATGATGTCGATGTGTGTTACAAATGAAATAAAACTATATTGTTGAACTGAAGAAACTTGACTGCTTGCGTCATTTGGACAGTATAAAATCAGTCTCAGCAGACAGAGATATCTCAGTCTCAGCATTCTGTCTCTCATTCAGAGAGCTTAATTCTACTCTTGGACGTGTTTTCGTCTGTTATAATGGACAAGTTTGTCGAGACCAAGTTGAGAGAGTGGGGTTTTGAGCGTCATATCCCAAACTTTACATCTGAAGAGATTGACACACAAACGTTCCTGAGTCTGACAGAGGAAAGCAACAGACCCTTGCTGAACAAGTTGTGCGGAAAGATCGGACCCTCTGCATTGCTTAGAAAACGTATCCAACGCTTCAAAATGGAAAGCGACGGGCATGACAATGACATGAATACAGAAGACTGAGGAGGTAAGACTCAGAGTAACAACCTGTGTTTGTGATGTGTAATTGTTACCCTCGATCCTTGATCGTAAAACAAGTCATCTCCGTATTTTATTTATTTTTTTTATTTTTTTTTTATTTTTTTTTTTACTACAGCTCCCAGCTCTAAGAAGCCTCTCGGGTCGCCCTAAGAAGCCTCTCGGGTCGCCCTAAGAAAGCCACTCGGGCCGTGCTGAGAAGCCACTCGTGTCTCAAGTATTGTGTAATGTGATGTGATGTGATGTGCTTTGCTGAACTGAATAAAAACAAAAAAACTCTACCACTTTTGGCCTCGTATTTTATTCTTCAGTGTTCTTCTTCTTCTTCTTCAAACACAGGGGAAACTTTGGTATCTGGAGAGGAATTGAACTGGGGAGGTTGGGTGCCTGGAGATCAGATGATGGGGGGGGGGGGGGGGGGGGGGAATTTGGGTGATGGCAAACTTTGGGTCTCACACTACAGCTCCCAGCTCTAAGAAGCCTCTCGGGTCGCCCTAAGAAGCCTCTCGTGTCTCAAGTATTATGTGATGTGATGTGATGTGATGTGATGTGCTTTGCTGAACTGAATAAAAGCAAAACTCTTTGGCCTCGTATTTTATTCTTCAGTGTTCTTCTTCTTCTTCTTCAAACACAGGGGAAACTTTGGCATCTGGAGATAATTTAACCGGGGAGGTCGGGTGCCTGGAGATCAGACGAAGGGGGGAGAATTTGGGTGATGGCAAAGTTTGAGTCTCACTGGAAAATGGTCAAAAAAATGTAGACGGGATAAAGGGGGGGGGGTCTTTTTAAAATCCACATCCGAACCTGTCCAGGTCCACAAGGCCGTGTGCAGGTCCACAAGGCCGTGTGCAGCCTGTGTGTATTGGCTGAGAACTTTTCTGTTGCGTTTTCAAGCACCCTTCTACTTTCTCGGCCACCAGATGTCGCTGTGTGTCATGTCATTCAGTTTACCGGGGACGTTGGGTGTCAAAAGGGTGACAAAAGGCAGAGGGGGGGTGGGGGTAATGGCCGCCTCTGCCAGACACACCACGTGGTAATTATTAAGGGGGGGTGGGTCACCCCGACCCGAAGGGGGGTGACAAAAGGCAGAGGGGGGGGTGGGGGTAATGGCCGCCTCTGCCGGACACACCACGTGGTAATTATTAAGGGGGGGGTGGGTCACCCCGACCCGAAGGGGGGTGACAAAAGGCAGAGGTGGGGTGGGGGTAATGGCCGCCTCTGCCGGACACACCACGTGGTAATTATTAAGGGGGGGGGGGGGGGGGGGGGGTCACCCTGACCCGAAGGGCAACCAACGGTCGTTGACAGTTGCTTGGGAGACGCGCGGTCATTATTACGGGGGGGGGGGGGGGCATTGGAGGGTCCCTGGAGATCAGAGGCAGTGTGACAGATGTGTTTTTTTCATGCGCTACCACTCATCTACTGTCAACGGTCGTGCGTGACAAAAGGCAGAGGGGGTAATAGCGGCCTCTACCGGACACACGCGGTAATCATTAAGGGGGAGGGCCACCCTGACCCGAAGGGCAACGCAAGGGTTAAAAAAATCGGCCGAGGTTTTCGTGAAAAATGGCTCCATTTCACTAAAATATTCACCAAAAATACAAATTCCACCCGAATCGAATGGGGACTGCTGTGTCTCGTTCAGCCAGTACAGGACCACGTTTGGGAGAAATTTCGAGTCAATCGGTCCAAAGACCTGGAAGCTATTGAAAAAATCGGCCGAGGTTTTAAATCGGTCCAAAGACCTGGAAGCTATTAAAAAAATCGGCCGAGGTTTTCGTGAAAAATGGCTCCATTTCACTAAAATATTCACCAAAAATACAAATTCCACCCGAATCGAATGGGGACTGCTGTGTCTCGTTCAGCCAGTACAGGACCACGTTTGGGAGAAATTTCGAGTCAATGGGTCCAAAGACCTGGAAGCTATTGAAAAAATCGGCCGAGGTTTTCGTGAAAAATGGCTCCATTTCACTAAAATATTCACCAAAAATACAAATTCCACCCAAATCGAATGGCGACTGCTGTGTCTCGTTCAGCCAGTACAGGACCACGTTTGGGAGAAATTTCGAGTCAATCGGTCCAAAGACCTGGAAGCTATTGAAAAAATCGGCCGAGGTTTTAAATCGGTCCAAAGACCTGGAAGCTATTGAAAAAATCGGCCGAGGTTTTCGTGAAAAATGGCTCCATTTCACTAAAATATTCACCAAAAATACAAATTCCACCCGAATCGAATGGGGACTGCTGTGTCTCGTTCAGCCAGTACAAGACCACGTTTGGGAGAAATTTCGAGTCAATCGGTCCAAAGACCTGGAAGCTATTGAAAAAATCGGCCGAGGTTTTCATGAAAAATGGCTCCATTTCACTAAAATATTCACCAAAAATACAAATTCCACCCGAATCGAATGGGCACTGCTGTGTCTCGTTCAGCCAGTACAGGACCACGTTTGGGAGAAATTTCGAGTCAATCGGTCCAAAGACCTGGAAGCTATTGAAAAAATCGGCCGAGGTTTTCGTGAAAAATGGCTCCATTTTACTAAAATATTCACCAAAAATACAAATTCCACCCGAATCGAATGGGGACTGCTGTGTCTCGTTCAGCCAGTACAGGACCACGTTTGGGAGAAATTTCGAGTCAATCGGTCCAAAGACCTGGAAGCTATTGAAAAAATCGGCCGAGGTTTTCGTGAAAAATGGCTCCATTTCACTAAAATATTCACCAAAAATACAAATTCCACCCGAATCGAATGGGCACTGCTGTGTCTCGTTCAGCCAGTACAGGACCACGTTTGGGAGAAATTTCGGGTCAATCGGTCCAAAGACCTGGAAGCTATTGAAAAAATCGGCCAAGGTTTTCAATCGGTCCAAAGACCTGGAAGCTATTGAAAAAATCGGCAGAGGTTTTCATGAAAAATTGCTGCTTTTCTTTACAATATTCACCAAAAATACAAATTCCACCCGAATCGAATGGGGACTGCTGTGTCTCGTTCAGCCAGTACAGGACCACGTTTGGGAGAAATTTCGAGTCAATCGGTCCAAAGACCTGGAAGCTATTGAAAAAATCGGCCGAGGTTTTAAATCGGTCCAAAGACCTGGAAGCTATTAAAAAAATCGGCCGAGGTTTTCGTGAAAAATGGCTCCATTTCACTAAAATATTCACCAAAAATACAAATTCCACCCGAATCGAATGGGGACTGCTGTGTCTCGTTCAGCCAGTACAGGACCACGTTTGGGAGAAATTTCGAGTCAATCGGTCCAAAGACCTGGAAGCTATTGAAAAAATCGGCCGAGGTTTTAAATCGGTCCAAAGACCTGGAAGCTATTAAAAAAATCGGCCGAGGTTTTCGTGAAAAATGGCTCCATTTCACTAAAATATTCACCAAAAATACAAATTCCACCCGAATCGAATGGGGACTGCTGTGTCTCGTTCAGCCAGTACAGGACCACGTTTGGGAGAAATTTCGAGTCAATGGGTCCAAAGACCTGGAAGCTATTGAAAAAATCGGCCGAGGTTTTCGTGAAAAATGGCTCCATTTCACTAAAATATTCACCAAAAATACAAATTCCACCCAAATCGAATGGCGACTGCTGTGTCTCGTTCAGCCAGTACAGGACCACGTTTGGGAGAAATTTCGAGTCAATCGGTCCAAAGACCTGGAAGCTATTGAAAAAATCGGCCGAGGTTTTAAATCGGTCCAAAGACCTGGAAGCTATTGAAAAAATCGGCCGAGGTTTTCGTGAAAAATGGCTCCATTTCACTAAAATATTCACCAAAAATACAAATTCCACCCGAATCGAATGGGGACTGCTGTGTCTCGTTCAGCCAGTACAAGACCACGTTTGGGAGAAATTTCGAGTCAATCGGTCCAAAGACCTGGAAGCTATTGAAAAAATCGGCCGAGGTTTTCATGAAAAATGGCTCCATTTCACTAAAATATTCACCAAAAATACAAATTCCACCCGAATCGAATGGGCACTGCTGTGTCTCGTTCAGCCAGTACAGGACCACGTTTGGGAGAAATTTCGAGTCAATCGGTCCAAAGACCTGGAAGCTATTGAAAAAATCGGCCGAGGTTTTAAATCGGTCCAAAGACCTGGAAGCTATTAAAAAAATCGGCCGAGGTTTTCGTGAAAAATGGCTCCATTTCACTAAAATATTCACCAAAAATACAAATTCCACCCGAATCGAATGGGGACTGCTGTGTCTCGTTCAGCCAGTACAGGACCACGTTTGGGAGAAATTTCGAGTCAATCGGTCCAAAGACCTGGAAGCTATTGAAAAAATCGGCCGAGGTTTTAAATCGGTCCAAAGACCTGGAAGCTATTAAAAAAATCGGCCGAGGTTTTCGTGAAAAATGGCTCCATTTCACTAAAATATTCACCAAAAATACAAATTCCACCCGAATCGAATGGGGACTGCTGTGTCTCGTTCAGCCAGTACAGGACCACGTTTGGGAGAAATTTCGAGTCAATGGGTCCAAAGACCTGGAAGCTATTGAAAAAATCGGCCGAGGTTTTCGTGAAAAATGGCTCCATTTCACTAAAATATTCACCAAAAATACAAATTCCACCCAAATCGAATGGCGACTGCTGTGTCTCGTTCAGCCAGTACAGGACCACGTTTGGGAGAAATTTCGAGTCAATCGGTCCAAAGACCTGGAAGCTATTGAAAAAATCGGCCGAGGTTTTAAATCGGTCCAAAGACCTGGAAGCTATTGAAAAAATCGGCCGAGGTTTTCGTGAAAAATGGCTCCATTTCACTAAAATATTCACCAAAAATACAAATTCCACCCGAATCGAATGGGGACTGCTGTGTCTCGTTCAGCCAGTACAAGACCACGTTTGGGAGAAATTTCGAGTCAATCGGTCCAAAGACCTGGAAGCTATTGAAAAAATCGGCCGAGGTTTTCATGAAAAATGGCTCCATTTCACTAAAATATTCACCAAAAATACAAATTCCACCCGAATCGAATGGGCACTGCTGTGTCTCGTTCAGCCAGTACAGGACCACGTTTGGGAGAAATTTCGAGTCAATCGGTCCAAAGACCTGGAAGCTATTGAAAAAATCGGCCGAGGTTTTCGTGAAAAATGGCTCCATTTTACTAAAATATTCACCAAAAATACAAATTCCACCCGAATCGAATGGGGACTGCTGTGTCTCGTTCAGCCAGTACAGGACCACGTTTGGGAGAAATTTCGAGTCAATCGGTCCAAAGACCTGGAAGCTATTGAAAAAATCGGCCGAGGTTTTCGTGAAAAATGGCTCCATTTCACTAAAATATTCACCAAAAATACAAATTCCACCCGAATCGAATGGGCACTGCTGTGTCTCGTTCAGCCAGTACAGGACCACGTTTGGGAGAAATTTCGAGTCAATCGGTCCAAAGACCTGGAAGCTATTGAAAAAATCGGCCGAGGTTTTAAATCGGTCCAAAGACCTGGAAGCTATTAAAAAAATCGGCCGAGGTTTTCGTGAAAAATGGCTCCATTTCACTAAAATATTCACCAAAAATACAAATTCCACCCGAATCGAATGGGGACTGCTGTGTCTCGTTCAGCCAGTACAGGACCACGTTTGGGAGAAATTTCGAGTCAATGGGTCCAAAGACCTGGAAGCTATTGAAAAAATCGGCCGAGGTTTTCGTGAAAAATGGCTCCATTTCACTAAAATATTCACCAAAAATACAAATTCCACCCAAATCGAATGGCGACTGCTGTGTCTCGTTCAGCCAGTACAGGACCACGTTTGGGAGAAATTTCGAGTCAATCGGTCCAAAGACCTGGAAGCTATTGAAAAAATCGGCCGAGGTTTTAAATCGGTCCAAAGACCTGGAAGCTATTGAAAAAATCGGCCGAGGTTTTCGTGAAAAATGGCTCCATTTCACTAAAATATTCACCAAAAATACAAATTCCACCCGAATCGAATGGGGACTGCTGTGTCTCGTTCAGCCAGTACAAGACCACGTTTGGGAGAAATTTCGAGTCAATCGGTCCAAAGACCTGGAAGCTATTGAAAAAATCGGCCGAGGTTTTCATGAAAAATGGCTCCATTTCACTAAAATATTCACCAAAAATACAAATTCCACCCGAATCGAATGGGCACTGCTGTGTCTCGTTCAGCCAGTACAGGACCACGTTTGGGAGAAATTTCGAGTCAATCGGTCCAAAGACCTGGAAGCTATTGAAAAAATCGGCCGAGGTTTTCGTGAAAAATGGCTCCATTTCACTAAAATATTCACCAAAAATACAAATTCCACCCGAATCGAATGGGCACTGCTGTGTCTCGTTCAGCCAGTACAGGACCACGTTTGGGAGAAATTTCGGGTCAATCGGTCCAAAGACCTGGAAGCTATTGAAAAAATCGGCCAAGGTTTTCAATCGGTCCAAAGACCTGGAAGCTATTGAAAAAATCGGCAGAGGTTTTCATGAAAAATTGCTGCTTTTCTTTACAATATTCACCAAAAATACAAATTCCACCCGAATCGAATGGGGACTGCTGTGTCTCGTTCAGCCAGTACAGGACCACGTTTGGGAGAAATTTCGAGTCAATCGGTCCAAAGACCTGGAAGCTATTGAAAAAATCGGCCGAGGTTTTAAATCGGTCCAAAGACCTGGAAGCTATTAAAAAAATCGGCCGAGGTTTTCGTGAAAAATGGCTCCATTTCACTAAAATATTCACCAAAAATACAAATTCCACCCGAATGGAATGGGGACTGCTGTGTCTCGTTCAGCCAGTACAGGACCACGTTTGGGAGAAATTTCGAGTCAATGGGTCCAAAGACCTGGAAGCTATTGAAAAAATCGGCCGAGGTTTTAAATCGGTCCAAAGACCTGGAAGCCATTAAAAAAATCGGCCGAGGTTTTCGTGAAAAATGGCTCCATTTCACTAAAATATTCACCAAAAATACAAATTCCACCCGAATCGAATGGGGACTGCTGTGTCTCGTTCAGCCAGTACAAGACCACGTTTGGGAGAAATTTCGAGTCAATCGGTCCAAAGACCTGGAAGCTATTGAAAAAATCGGCCGAGGTTTTCGTGAAAAATGGCTCCATTTCACTAAAATATTCAGCAAAAATACAAATTCCACCCGAATCGAATGGGCACTGCTGTGTCTCGTTCAGCCAGTACAGGACCACGTTTGGGAGAAATTTCGAGTCAATCGGTCCAAAGACCTGGAAGCTATTGAAAAAATCGGCCGAGGTTTTCGTGAAAAATGGCTCCATTTCACTAAAATATTCACCAAAAATACAAATTCCACCCGAATTGAATGGGCACTGCTGTGTCTCGTTCAGCCAGTACAGGACCACGTTTGGGAGAAATTTCGGGTCAATCGGTCCAAAGACCTGGAAGCTATTGAAAAAATCGGCCGAGGTTTTCGTGAAAAATGGCTCCATTTCACTAAAATATTCACCAAAAATACAAATTCCACCCGAATCGAATGGGGACTGCTGTGTCTCGTTCAGCCAGTACAGGACCACGTTTGGGAGAAATTTCGAGTCAATGGGTCCAAAGACCTGGAAGCTATTGAAAAAATCGGCCGAGGTTTTCGTGAAAAATGGCTCCATTTCACTAAAATATTCACCAAAAATACAAATTCCACCCAAATCGAATGGCGACTGCTGTGTCTCGTTCAGCCAGTACAGGACCACGTTTGGGAGAAATTTCGAGTCAATCGGTCCAAAGACCTGGAAGCTATTGAAAAAATCGGCCGAGGTTTTAAATCGGTCCAAAGACCTGGAAGCTATTGAAAAAATCGGCCGAGGTTTTCGTGAAAAATGGCTCCATTTCACTAAAATATTCACCAAAAATACAAATTCCACCCGAATCGAATGGGGACTGCTGTGT
The DNA here is from genome assembly GCF_965226575.1 of Pagrus pagrus. NCBI lineage: Eukaryota > Metazoa > Chordata > Actinopteri > Spariformes > Sparidae > Pagrus > Pagrus pagrus. The sequence continues at coordinate 29,603,348 of NC_140185.1, read as the reverse complement.
CTCGTTCAGCCAGTACAAGACCACGTTTGGGAGAAATTTCGAGTCAATCGGTCCAAAGACCTGGAAGCTATTGAAAAAATCGGCCGAGGTTTTCATGAAAAATGGCTCCATTTCACTAAAATATTCACCAAAAATACAAATTCCACCCGAATCGAATGGGCACTGCTGTGTCTCGTTCAGCCAGTACAGGACCACGTTTGGGAGAAATTTCGAGTCAATCGGTCCAAAGACCTGGAAGCTATTGAAAAAATCGGCCGAGGTTTTCGTGAAAAATGGCTCCATTTTACTAAAATATTCACCAAAAATACAAATTCCACCCGAATCGAATGGGGACTGCTGTGTCTCGTTCAGCCAGTACAGGACCACGTTTGGGAGAAATTTCGAGTCAATCGGTCCAAAGACCTGGAAGCTATTGAAAAAATCGGCCGAGGTTTTCGTGAAAAATGGCTCCATTTCACTAAAATATTCACCAAAAATACAAATTCCACCCGAATCGAATGGGCACTGCTGTGTCTCGTTCAGCCAGTACAGGACCACGTTTGGGAGAAATTTCGAGTCAATCGGTCCAAAGACCTGGAAGCTATTGAAAAAATCGGCCGAGGTTTTAAATCGGTCCAAAGACCTGGAAGCTATTAAAAAAATCGGCCGAGGTTTTCGTGAAAAATGGCTCCATTTCACTAAAATATTCACCAAAAATACAAATTCCACCCGAATCGAATGGGGACTGCTGTGTCTCGTTCAGCCAGTACAGGACCACGTTTGGGAGAAATTTCGAGTCAATGGGTCCAAAGACCTGGAAGCTATTGAAAAAATCGGCCGAGGTTTTCGTGAAAAATGGCTCCATTTCACTAAAATATTCACCAAAAATACAAATTCCACCCAAATCGAATGGCGACTGCTGTGTCTCGTTCAGCCAGTACAGGACCACGTTTGGGAGAAATTTCGAGTCAATCGGTCCAAAGACCTGGAAGCTATTGAAAAAATCGGCCGAGGTTTTAAATCGGTCCAAAGACCTGGAAGCTATTGAAAAAATCGGCCGAGGTTTTCGTGAAAAATGGCTCCATTTCACTAAAATATTCACCAAAAATACAAATTCCACCCGAATCGAATGGGGACTGCTGTGTCTCGTTCAGCCAGTACAAGACCACGTTTGGGAGAAATTTCGAGTCAATCGGTCCAAAGACCTGGAAGCTATTGAAAAAATCGGCCGAGGTTTTCATGAAAAATGGCTCCATTTCACTAAAATATTCACCAAAAATACAAATTCCACCCGAATCGAATGGGCACTGCTGTGTCTCGTTCAGCCAGTACAGGACCACGTTTGGGAGAAATTTCGAGTCAATCGGTCCAAAGACCTGGAAGCTATTGAAAAAATCGGCCGAGGTTTTCGTGAAAAATGGCTCCATTTCACTAAAATATTCACCAAAAATACAAATTCCACCCGAATCGAATGGGCACTGCTGTGTCTCGTTCAGCCAGTACAGGACCACGTTTGGGAGAAATTTCGGGTCAATCGGTCCAAAGACCTGGAAGCTATTGAAAAAATCGGCCAAGGTTTTCAATCGGTCCAAAGACCTGGAAGCTATTGAAAAAATCGGCAGAGGTTTTCATGAAAAATTGCTGCTTTTCTTTACAATATTCACCAAAAATACAAATTCCACCCGAATCGAATGGGGACTGCTGTGTCTCGTTCAGCCAGTACAGGACCACGTTTGGGAGAAATTTCGAGTCAATCGGTCCAAAGACCTGGAAGCTATTGAAAAAATCGGCCGAGGTTTTAAATCGGTCCAAAGACCTGGAAGCTATTAAAAAAATCGGCCGAGGTTTTCGTGAAAAATGGCTCCATTTCACTAAAATATTCACCAAAAATACAAATTCCACCCGAATGGAATGGGGACTGCTGTGTCTCGTTCAGCCAGTACAGGACCACGTTTGGGAGAAATTTCGAGTCAATGGGTCCAAAGACCTGGAAGCTATTGAAAAAATCGGCCGAGGTTTTAAATCGGTCCAAAGACCTGGAAGCCATTAAAAAAATCGGCCGAGGTTTTCGTGAAAAATGGCTCCATTTCACTAAAATATTCACCAAAAATACAAATTCCACCCGAATCGAATGGGGACTGCTGTGTCTCGTTCAGCCAGTACAAGACCACGTTTGGGAGAAATTTCGAGTCAATCGGTCCAAAGACCTGGAAGCTATTGAAAAAATCGGCCGAGGTTTTCGTGAAAAATGGCTCCATTTCACTAAAATATTCAGCAAAAATACAAATTCCACCCGAATCGAATGGGCACTGCTGTGTCTCGTTCAGCCAGTACAGGACCACGTTTGGGAGAAATTTCGAGTCAATCGGTCCAAAGACCTGGAAGCTATTGAAAAAATCGGCCGAGGTTTTCGTGAAAAATGGCTCCATTTCACTAAAATATTCACCAAAAATACAAATTCCACCCGAATTGAATGGGCACTGCTGTGTCTCGTTCAGCCAGTACAGGACCACGTTTGGGAGAAATTTCGGGTCAATCGGTCCAAAGACCTGGAAGCTATTGAAAAAATCGGCCAAGGTTTTCAATCGGTCCAAAGACCTGGAAGCTATTGAAAAAATCGGCAGAGGTTTTCATGAAAAATTGCTGCTTTTCTTTACAATATTCACCAAAAATACAAATTCCACCCGAATCGAATGGGGACTGCTGTGTCTCGTTCAGCCAGTACAGGACCACGTTTGGGAGAAATTTCGAGTCAATCGGTCCAAAGACCTGGAAGCTATTGAAAAAATCGGCCGAGGTTTTAAATCGGTCCAAAGACCTGGAAGCTATTAAAAAAATCGGCCGAGGTTTTCGTGAAAAATGGCTCCATTTCACTAAAATATTCACCAAAAATACAAATTCCACCCGAATCGAATGGGGACTGCTGTGTCTCGTTCAGCCAGTACAGGACCACGTTTGGGAGAAATTTCGAGTCAATGGGTCCAAAGACCTGGAAGCTATTGAAAAAATCGGCCGAGGTTTTCGTGAAAAATGGCTCCATTTCACTAAAATATTCACCAAAAATACAAATTCCACCCAAATCGAATGGCGACTGCTGTGTCTCGTTCAGCCAGTACAGGACCACGTTTGGGAGAAATTTCGGGTCAATCGGTCCAAAGACCTGGAAGCTATTGAAAACATCGGCCAAGGTTTTCAATCGGTCCAAAGACCTGGAAGCTATTGAAAAAATCGGCAGAGGTTTTCATGAAAAATTGCTGCTTTTCTTTACAATATTCACCAAAAATACAAATTCCACCCGAATCGAATGGGGACTGCTGTGTCTCGTTCAGCCAGTACAGGACCACGTTTGGGAGAAATTTCGAGTCAATCGGTCCAAAGACCTGGAAGCTATTGAAAAAATCGGCCGAGGTTTTAAATCGGTCCAAAGACCTGGAAGCTATTGAAAAAATCGGCCGAGGTTTTCGTGAAAAATGGCTCCATTTCACTAAAATATTCACCAAAAATACAAATTCCACCCAAATCGAATGGCGACTGCTGTGTCTCGTTCAGCCAGTACAGGACCACGTTTGGGAGAAATTTCGAGTCAATCGGTCCAAAGACCTGGAAGCTATTGAAAAAATCGGCCGAGGTCTTAAATCGGTCCATAGACCTGGAAGCTATTGAAAAAATCGGCCGAGGTTTTCGTGAAAAATGGCTCCATTTCACTAAAATATTCACCAAAAATACAAATTCCACCCGAATCGAATGGGCACTGCTGTGTCTCGTTCAGCCAGTACAGGACCACGTTTGGGAGAAATTTCGGGTCAATCGGTCCAAAGACCTGGAAGCTATTGAAAAAATCGGCCAAGGTTTTCAATCGGTCCAAAGACCTGGAAGCTATTGAAAAAATCGGCAGAGGTTTTCATGAAAAATTGCTACTTTTCTTTACAATATTCACCAAAAATACAAATTCCACCCGAATCGAATGGGGACTGCTGTGTCTCGTTCAGCCAGTACAGGACCACGTTTGGGAGAAATTTCGAGTCAATCGGTCCAAAGACCTGGAAGCTATTGAAAAAATCGGCCGAGGTTTTAAATCGGTCCAAAGACCTGGAAGCTATTGAAAAAATCGGCCGAGGTTTTCGTGAAAAATGGCTCCATTTCACTAAAATATTCACCAAAAATACAAATTCCACCCAAATCGAATGGCGACTGCTGTGTCTCGTTCAGCCAGTACAGGACCACGTTTGGGAGAAATTTCGAGTCAATCGGTCCAAAGACCTGGAAGCTATTGAAAAAATCGGCCGAGGTCTTAAATCGGTCCAAAGACCTGGAAGCTATTGAAAAAATCGGCCGAGGTTTTCGTGAAAAATGGCTCCATTTCACTAAAATATTCACCAAAAATACAAATTCCACCCGAATCGAATGGGCACTGCTGTGTCTCGTATAGCCAGTATAGGACCACGTGTGGGAGAAATTTCGGGTCAATCGGTCCAAAGACCTGGAAGCTATTGAAAAAATCGGCCAAGGTTTTCAATCGGTCCAAAGACCTGGAAGCTATTGAAAAAATCGGCAGAGGTTTTCATGAAAAATTGCTGCTTTTCTTTACAATATTCACCAAAAATACAAATTCCACCCGAATCGAATGGGGACTGCTGTGTCTCGTTCAGCCAGTACAGGACCACGTTTGGGAGAAATTTCGAGTCAATCGGTCCAAAGACCTGGAAGCTATTGAAAAAATCGGCCGAGGTTTTCGTGAAAAATGGCTCCATTTCACTAAAATATTCAGCAAAAATACAAATTCCACCCGAATCGAATGGGCACTGCTGTGTCTCGTTCAGCCAGTAGAGGACCACGTTTGGGAGAAATTTCGAGTCAATCGGTCCAAAGACCTGGAAGCTATTGAAAAAATCGGCCGAGGTTTTCGTGAAAAATGGCTCCATTTCACTAAAATATTCACCAAAAATACAAATTCCACCCGAATCGAATGGGGACTGCTGTGTCTCGTTCAGCCAGTACAGGACCACGTTTGGGAGAAATTTCGAGTCAATGGGTCCAAAGACCTGGAAGCTATTGAAAAAATCGGCCGAGGTTTTCGTGAAAAATGGCTCCATTTCACTAAAATATTCACCAAAAATACAAATTCCACCCAAATCGAATGGCGACTGCTGTGTCTCGTTCAGCCAGTACAGGACCACGTTTGGGAGAAATTTCGAGTCAATCGGTCCAAAGACCTGGAAGCTATTGAAAAGATCGGCCGAGGTTTTAAATCGGTCCAAAGACCTGGAAGCTATTGAAAAAATCGGCCGAGGTTTTCGTGAAAAATGGCTCCATTTCACTAAAATATTCACCAAAAATACAAATTCCACCCGAATCGAATGGGGACTGCTGTGTCTCGTTCAGCCAGTACAAGACCACGTTTGGGAGAAATTTCGAGTCAATCGGTCCAAAGACCTGGAAGCTATTGAAAAAATCGGCCGAGGTTTTCGTGAAAAATGGCTCCATTTCACTAAAATATTCACCAAAAATACAAATTCCACCCGAATCGAATGGGCACTGCTGTGTCTCGTACAGCCAGTACAGGACCACGTTTGGGAGAAATTTCGGGTCAATCGGTCCAAAGACCTGGAAGCTATTGAAAAAATCGGCCGAGGTTTTCAATCGGTCCAAAGACCTGGAAGCTATTGAAAAAATCGGCAGAGGTTTTCATGAAAAATTGCTGCTTTTCTTTACAATATTCACCAAAAATACAAATTCCACCCGAATCGAATGGGGACTGCTGTGTCTCGTTCAGCCAGTACAGGACCACGTTTGGGAGAAATTTCGAGTCAATCGGTCCAAAGACCTGGAAGCTATTGAAAAAATCGGCCGAGGTTTTAAATCGGTCCAAAGACCTGGAAGCTATTAAAAAAATCGGCCGAGGTTTTCGTGAAAAATGGCTCCATTTCACTAAAATATTCACCAAAAATACAAATTCCACCCGAATCGAATGGGGACTGCTGTGTCTCGTTCAGCCAGTACAGGACCACGTTTGGGAGAAATTTCGAGTCAATGGGTCCAAAGACCTGGAAGCTATTGAAAAAATCGGCCGAGGTTTTCGTGAAAAATGGCTCCATTTCACTAAAATATTCACCAAAAATACAAATTCCACCCAAATCGAATGGCGACTGCTGTGTCTCGTTCAGCCAGTACAGGACCACGTTTGGGAGAAATTTCGAGTCAATCGGTCCAAAGACCTGGAAGCTATTGAAAAAATCGGCCGAGGTCTTAAATCGGTCCATAGACCTGGAAGCTATTGAAAAAATCGGCCGAGGTTTTCGTGAAAAATGGCTCCATTTCACTAAAATATTCACCAAAAATACAAATTCCACCCGAATCGAATGGGCACTGCTGTGTCTCGTTCAGCCAGTACAGGACCACGTTTGGGAGAAATTTCGGGTCAATCGGTCCAAAGACCTGGAAGCTATTGAAAAAATCGGCCAAGGTTTTCAATCGGTCCAAAGACCTGGAAGCTATTGAAAAAATCGGCCGAGGTTTTCGTGAAAAATGGCTCCATTTCACTAAAATATTCACCAAAAATACAAATTCCACCCGAATCGAATGGGGACTGCTGTGTCTCGTTCAGCCAGTACAGGACCACGTTTGGGAGAAATTTCGAGTCAATGGGTCCAAAGACCTGGAAGCTATTGAAAAAATCGGCCGAGGTTTTCGTGAAAAATGGCTCCATTTCACTAAAATATTCACCAAAAATACAAATTCCACCCAAATCGAATGGCGACTGCTGTGTCTCGTTCAGCCAGTACAGGACCACGTTTGGGAGAAATTTCGAGTCAATCGGTCCAAAGACCTGGAAGCTATTGAAAAAATCGGCCGAGGTCTTAAATCGGTCCATAGACCTGGAAGCTATTGAAAAAATCGGCCGAGGTTTTCGTGAAAAATGGCTCCATTTCACTAAAATATTCACCAAAAATACAAATTCCACCCGAATCGAATGGGCACTGCTGTGTCTCGTTCAGCCAGTACAGGACCACGTTTGGGAGAAATTTCGGGTCAATCGGTCCAAAGACCTGGAAGCTATTGAAAAAATCGGCCAAGGTTTTCAATCGGTCCAAAGACCTGGAAGCTATTGAAAAAATCGGCAGAGGTTTTCATGAAAAATTGCTGCTTTTCTTTACAATATTCACCAAAAATACAAATTCCACCCGAATCGAATGGGGACTGCTGTGTCTCGTTCAGCCAGTACAGGACCACGTTTGGGAGAAATTTCGAGTCAATCGGTCCAAAGACCTGGAAGCTATTGAAAAAATCGGCCGAGGTTTTCGTGAAAAATGGCTCCATTTCACTAAAATATTCACCAAAAATACAAATTCCACCCAAATCGAATGGCGACTGCTGTGTCTCGTTCAGCCAGTACAGGACCACGTTTGGGAGAAATTTCGAGTCAATCGGTCCAAAGACCTGGAAGCTATTGAAAAAATCGGCCGAGGTTTTCGTGAAAAATGGCTCCATTTCACTAAAATATTCACCAAAAATACAAATTCCACCCGAATCGAATGGGGACTGCTGTGTCTCGTTCAGCCAGTACAGGACCACGTTTGGGAGAAATTTCGAGTCAATCGGTCCAAAGACCTGGAAGCTATTGAAAAAATCGGCCGAGGTTTTCGTGAAAAATGGCTCCATTTCACTAAAATATTCACCAAAAATACAAATTCCACCCGAATCGAATGGGCACTGCTGTGTCTCGTTCAGCCAGTACAGGACCACGTTTGGGAGAAATTTCGGGTCAATCGGTCCAAAGACCTGGAAGCTATTGAAAAAATCGGCCAAGGTTTTCAATCGGTCCAAAGACCTGGAAGCTATTGAAAAAATCGGCAGAGGTTTTCATGAAAAATTGCTGCTTTTCTTTACAATATTCACCCAAAATACAAATTCCACCCGAATCGAATGGGGACTGCTGTGTCTCGTTCAGCCAGTACAGGACCACGTTTGGGAGAAATTTCGAGTCAATCGGTCCAAAGACCTGGAAGCTATTGAAAAAATCGGCCGAGGTTTTAAATCGGTCCAAAGACCTGGAAGCTATTAAAAAAATCGGCCGAGGTTTTCGTGAAAAATGGCTCCATTTCACTAAAATATTCACCAAAAATACAAATTCCACCCGAATCGAATGGGGACTGCTGTGTCTCGTTCAGCCAGTACAGGACCACGTTTGGGAGAAATTTCGAGTCAATCGGTCCAAAGACCTGGAAGCTATTGAAAAAATCGGCCGAGGTTTTAAATCGGTCCAAAGACCTGGAAGCTATTAAAAAAATCGGCCGAGGTTTTCGTGAAAAATGGCTCCATTTCACTAAAATATTCACCAAAAATACAAATTCCACCCAAATCGAATGGCGACTGCTGTGTCTCGTTCAGCCAGTACAGGACCACGTTTGGGAGAAATTTCGAGTCAATCGGTCCAAAGACCTGGAAGCTATTGAAAAAATCGGCCGAGGTTTTAAATCGGTCCAAAGACCTGGAAGCTATTAAAAAAATCGGCCGAGGTTTTCGTGAAAAATGGCTCCATTTCACTAAAATATTCACCAAAAATACAAATTCCACCCGAATCGAATGGGGACTGCTGTGTCTCGTTCAGCCAGTACAAGACCACGTTTGGGAGAAATTTCGAGTCAATCGGTCCAAAGACCTGGAAGCTATTGAAAAAATCGGCCGAGGTTTTCGTGAAAAATGGCTCCATTTCACTAAAATATTCACCAAAAATACAAATTCCACCCAAATCGAATGGCGACTGCTGTGTCTCGTTCAGCCAGTACAGGACCACGTTTGGGAGAAATTTCGAGTCAATCGGTCCAAAGACCTGGAAGCTATTGAAAAAATCGGCCGAGGTTTTCGTGAAAAATGGCTCCATTTCACTAAAATATTCACCAAAAATACAAATTCCACCCGAATCGAATGGGGACTGCTGTGTCTCGTTCAGCCAGTACAGGACCACGTTTGGGAGAAATTTCGAGTCAATCGGTCCAAAGACCTGGAAGCTATTGAAAAAATCGGCCGAGGTTTTCGTGAAAAATGGCTCCATTTCACTAAAATATTCACCAAAAATACAAATTCCACCCGAATCGAATGGGCACTGCTGTGTCTCGTTCAGCCAGTACAGGACCACGTTTGGGAGAAATTTCGGGTCAATCGGTCCAAAGACCTGGAAGCTATTGAAAAAATCGGCCAAGGTTTTCAATCGGTCCAAAGACCTGGAAGCTATTGAAAAAATCGGCAGAGGTTTTCATGAAAAATTGCTGCTTTTCTTTACAATATTCACCCAAAATACAAATTCCACCCGAATCGAATGGGGACTGCTGTGTCTCGTTCAGCCAGTACAGGACCACGTTTGGGAGAAATTTCGAGTCAATCGGTCCAAAGACCTGGAAGCTATTGAAAAAATCGGCCGAGGTTTTAAATCGGTCCAAAGACCTGGAAGCTATTAAAAAAATCGGCCGAGGTTTTCGTGAAAAATGGCTCCATTTCACTAAAATATTCACCAAAAATACAAATTCCACCCAAATCGAATGGCGACTGCTGTGTCTCGTTCAGCCAGTACAGGACCACGTTTGGCAGAAATTTCGAGTCAATCGGTCCAAAGACCTGGAAGCTATTGAAAAAATCGGCCGAGGTTTTAAATCGGTCCAAAGACCTGGAAGCTATTAAAAAAATCGGCCGAGGTTTTCGTGAAAAATGGCTCCATTTCACTAAAATATTCACCAAAAATACAAATTCCACCCGAATCGAATGGGGACTGCTGTGTCTCGTTCAGCCAGTACAAGACCACGTTTGGGAGAAATTTCGAGTCAATCGGTCCAAAGACCTGGAAGCTATTGAAAAAATCGGCCGAGGTTTTCGTGAAAAATGGCTCCATTTCACTAAAATATTCACCAAAAATACAAATTCCACCCAAATCGAATGGCGACTGCTGTGTCTCGTTCAGCCAGTACAGGACCACGTTTGGGAGAAATTTCGAGTCAATCGGTCCAAAGACCTGGAAGCTATTGAAAAAATCGGCCGAGGTTTTCGTGAAAAATGGCTCCATTTCACTAAAATATTCACCAAAAATACAAATTCCACCCGAATCGAATGGGGACTGCTGTGTCTCGTTCAGCCAGTACAGGACCACGTTTGGGAGAAATTTCGAGTCAATCGGTCCAAAGACCTAGAAGCTATTGAAAAAATCGGCCGAGGTTTTCGTGAAAAATGGCTCCATTTCACTAAAATATTCACCAAAAATACAAATTCCACCCGAATCGAATGGGCACTGCTGTGTCTCGTTCAGCCAGTACAGGACCACGTTTGGGAGAAATTTCGGGTCAATCGGTCCAAAGACCTGGAAGCTATTGAAAAAATCGGCCAAGGTTTTCAATCGGTCCAAAGACCTGGAAGCTATTGAAAAAATCGGCAGAGGTTTTCATGAAAAATTGCTGCTTTTCTTTACAATATTCACCAAAAATACAAATTCCACCCGAATCGAATGGGGACTGCTGTGTCTCGTTCAGCCAGTACAGGACCACGTTTGGGAGAAATTTCGAGTCAATCGGTCCAAAGACCTGGAAGCTATTGAAAAAATCGGCCGAGGTTTTAAATCGGTCCAAAGACCTGGAAGCTATTAAAAAAATCGGCCGAGGTTTTCGTGAAAAATGGCTCCATTTCACTAAAATATTCACCAAAAATACAAATTCCACCCGAATCGAATGGGGACTGCTGTGTCTCGTTCAGCCAGTACAGGACCACGTTTGGGAGAAATTTCGAGTCAATGGGTCCAAAGACCTGGAAGCTATTGAAAAAATCGGCCGAGGTTTTCGTGAAAAATGGCTCCATTTCACTAAAATATTCACCAAAAATACAAATTCCACCCAAATCGAATGGCGACTGCTGTGTCTCGTTCAGCCAGTACAGGACCACGTTTGGGAGAAATTTCGAGTCAATCGGTCCAAAGACCTGGAAGCTATTGAAAAAATCGGCCGAGGTTTTAAATCGGTCCAAAGACCTGGAAGCTATTGAAAAAATCGGCCGAGGTTTTCGTGAAAAATGGCTCCATTTCACTAAAATATTCACCAAAAATACAAATTCCACCCGAATCGAATGGGGACTGCTGTGTCTCGTTCAGCCAGTACAGGACCACGTTTGGGAGAAATTTCGAGTCAATCGGTCCAAAGACCTGGAAGCTATTGAAAAAATCGGCCGAGGTTTTAAATCGGTCCAAAGACCTGGAAGCCATTAAAAAAATCGGCCGAGGTTTTCGTGAAAAATGGCTCCATTTCACTAAAATATTCACCAAAAATACAAATTCCACCCGAATCGAATGGGGACTGCTGTGTCTCGTTCAGCCAGTACAGGACCACGTTTGGGAGAAATTTCGAGTCAATCGGTCCAAAGACCTGGAAGCTATTGAAAAAATCGGCCGAGGTTTTCGTGAAAAATGGCTCCATTTCACTAAAATATTCACCAAAAATACAAATTCCACCCGAATCGAATGGGGACTGCTGTGTCTCGTTCAGCCAGTACAGGACCACGTTTGGGAGAAATTTCGAGTCAATCGGTCCAAAGACCTGGAAGCTATTGAAAAAATCGGCCGAGGTTTTCGTGAAAAATGGCTCCATTTCACTAAAATATTCACCAAAAATACAAATTCCACCCGAATCGAATGGGCACTGCTGTGTCTCGTTCAGCCAGTACAGGACCACGTTTGGGAGAAATTTCGGGTCAATCGGTCCAAAGACCTGGAAGCTATTGAAAAAATCGGCCAAGGTTTTCAATCGGTCCAAAGACCTGGAAGCTATTGAAAAAATCGGCAGAGGTTTTCATGAAAAATTGCTGCTTTTCTTTACAATATTCACCAAAAATACAAATTCCACCCGAATCGAATGGGGACTGCTGTGTCTCGTTCAGCCAGTACAGGACCACGTTTGGGAGAAATTTCGAGTCAATCGGTCCAAAGACCTGGAAGCTATTGAAAAAATCGGCCGAGGTTTTAAATCGGTCCAAAGACCTGGAAGCTATTAAAAAAATCGGCCGAGGTTTTCGTGAAAAATGGCTCCATTTCACTAAAATATTCACCAAAAATACAAATTCCACCCGAATCGAATGGGGACTGCTGTGTCTCGTTCAGCCAGTACAGGACCACGTTTGGGAGAAATTTCGAGTCAATGGGTCCAAAGACCTGGAAGCTATTGAAAAAATCGGCCGAGGTTCTCGTGAAAAATGGCTCCATTTCACTAAAATATTCACCAAAAATACAAATTCCACCCGAATGGAATGGGGACTGCTGTGTCTCGTTCAGCCAGTACAGGACCACGTTTGGGAGAAATTTCGAGTCAATGGGTCCAAAGACCTGGAAGCTATTGAAAAAATCGGCCGAGGTTTTAAATCGGTCCAAAGACCTGGAAGCCATTAAAAAAATCGGCCGAGGTTTTCGTGAAAAATGGCTCCATTTCACTAAAATATTCACCAAAAATACAAATTCCACCCGAATCGAATGGGGACTGCTGTGTCTCGTTCAGCCAGTACAAGACCACGTTTGGGAGAAATTTCGAGTCAATCGGTCCAAAGACCTGGAAGCTATTGAAAAAATCGGCCGAGGTTTTCGTGAAAAATGGCTCCATTTCACTAAAATATTCAGCAAAAATACAAATTCCACCCGAATCGAATGGGCACTGCTGTGTCTCGTTCAGCCAGTACAGGACCACGTTTGGGAGAAATTTCGAGTCAATCGGTCCAAAGACCTGGAAGCTATTGAAAAAATCGGCCGAGGTTTTCGTGAAAAATGGCTCCATTTCACTAAAATATTCACCAAAAATACAAATTCCACCCGAATTGAATGGGCACTGCTGTGTCTCGTTCAGCCAGTACAGGACCACGTTTGGGAGAAATTTCGGGTCAATCGGTCCAAAGACCTGGAAGCTATTGAAAAAATCGGCCAAGGTTTTCAATCGGTCCAAAGACCTGGAAGCTATTGAAAAAATCGGCAGAGGTTTTCATGAAAAATTGCTGCTTTTCTTTACAATATTCACCAAAAATACAAATTCCACCCGAATCGAATGGGGACTGCTGTGTCTCGTTCAGCCAGTACAGGACCACGTTTGGGAGAAATTTCGAGTCAATCGGTCCAAAGACCTGGAAGCTATTGAAAAAATCGGCCGAGGTTTTAAATCGGTCCAAAGACCTGGAAGCTATTAAAAAAATCGGCCGAGGTTTTCGTGAAAAATGGCTCCATTTCACTAAAATATTCACCAAAAATACAAATTCCACCCAAATCGAATGGCGACTGCTGTGTCTCGTTCAGCCAGTACAGGACCACGTTTGGGAGAAATTTCGAGTCAATCGGTCCAAAGACCTGGAAGCTATTGAAAAAATCGGCCGAGGTTTTAAATCGGTCCAAAGACCTGGAAGCTATTAAAAAAATCGGCCGAGGTTTTCGTGAAAAATGGCTCCATTTCACTAAAATATTCACCAAAAATACAAATTCCACCCGAATCGAATGGGGACTGCTGTGTCTCGTTCAGCCAGTACAAGACCACGTTTGGGAGAAATTTCGAGTCAATCGGTCCAAAGACCTGGAAGCTATTGAAAAAATCGGCCGAGGTTTTCGTGAAAAATGGCTCCATTTCACTAAAATATTCACCAAAAATACAAATTCCACCCAAATCGAATGGCGACTGCTGTGTCTCGTTCAGCCAGTACAGGACCACGTTTGGGAGAAATTTCGAGTCAATCGGTCCAAAGACCTGGAAGCTATTGAAAAAATCGGCCGAGGTTTTCGTGAAAAATGGCTCCATTTCACTAAAATATTCACCAAAAATACAAATTCCACCCGAATCGAATGGGGACTGCTGTGTCTCGTTCAGCCAGTACAGGACCACGTTTGGGAGAAATTTCGAGTCAATCGGTCCAAAGACCTGGAAGCTATTGAAAAAATCGGCCGAGGTTTTCGTGAAAAATGGCTCCATTTCACTAAAATATTCACCAAAAATACAAATTCCACCCGAATCGAATGGGCACTGCTGTGTCTCGTTCAGCCAGTACAGGACCACGTTTGGGAGAAATTTCGGGTCAATCGGTCCAAAGACCTGGAAGCTATTGAAAAAATCGGCCAAGGTTTTCAATCGGTCCAAAGACCTGGAAGCTATTGAAAAAATCGGCAGAGGTTTTCATGAAAAATTGCTGCTTTTCTTTACAATATTCACCCAAAATACAAATTCCACCCGAATCGAATGGGGACTGCTGTGTCTCGTTCAGCCAGTACAGGACCACGTTTGGGAGAAATTTCGAGTCAATCGGTCCAAAGACCTGGAAGCTATTGAAAAAATCGGCCGAGGTTTTCGTGAAAAATGGCTCCATTTCACTAAAATATTCACCAAAAATACAAATTCCACCCAAATCGAATGGCGACTGCTGTGTCTCGTTCAGCCAGTACAGGACCACGTTTGGGAGAAATTTCGAGTCAATCGGTCCAAAGACCTGGAAGCTATTGAAAAAATCGGCCGAGGTTTTCGTGAAAAATGGCTCCATTTCACTAAAATATTCACCAAAAATACAAATTCCACCCGAATCGAATGGGGACTGCTGTGTCTCGTTCAGCCAGTACAGGACCACGTTTGGGAGAAATTTCGAGTCAATCGGTCCAAAGACCTGGAAGCTATTGAAAAAATCGGCCGAGGTTTTCGTGAAAAATGGCTCCATTTCACTAAAATATTCACCAAAAATACAAATTCCACCCGAATCGAATGGGCACTGCTGTGTCTCGTTCAGCCAGTACAGGACCACGTTTGGGAGAAATTTCGGGTCAATCGGTCCAAAGACCTGGAAGCTATTGAAAAAATCGGCCAAGGTTTTCAATCGGTCCAAAGACCTGGAAGCTATTGAAAAAATCGGCAGAGGTTTTCATGAAAAATTGCTGCTTTTCTTTACAATATTCACCCAAAATACAAATTCCACCCGAATCGAATGGGGACTGCTGTGTCTCGTTCAGCCAGTACAGGACCACGTTTGGGAGAAATTTCGAGTCAATCGGTCCAAAGACCTGGAAGCTATTGAAAAAATCGGCCGAGGTTTTAAATCGGTCCAAAGACCTGGAAGCTATTAAAAAAATCGGCCGAGGTTTTCGTGAAAAATGGCTCCATTTCACTAAAATATTCACCAAAAATACAAATTCCACCCAAATCGAATGGCGACTGCTGTGTCACGTTCAGCCAGTACAGGACCACGTTTGGCAGAAATTTCGAGTCAATCGGTCCAAAGACCTGGAAGCTATTGAAAAAATCGGCCGAGGTTTTAAATCGGTCCAAAGACCTGGAAGCTATTAAAAAAATCGGCCGAGGTTTTCGTGAAAAATGGCTCCATTTCACTAAAATATTCACCAAAAATACAAATTCCACCCGAATCGAATGGGGACTGCTGTGTCTCGTTCAGCCAGTACAAGACCACGTTTGGGAGAAATTTCGAGTCAATCGGTCCAAAGACCTGGAAGCTATTGAAAAAATCGGCCGAGGTTTTCGTGAAAAATGGCTCCATTTCACTAAAATATTCACCAAAAATACAAATTCCACCCAAATCGAATGGGCACTGCTGTGTCTCGTTCAGCCAGTACAGGACCACGTTTGGGAGAAATTTCGAGTCAATCGGTCCAAAGACCTGGAAGCTATTGAAAAAATCGGCCGAGGTTTTCGTGAAAAATGGCTCCATTTCACTAAAATATTCACCAAAAATACAAATTCCACCCGAATCGAATGGGGACTGCTGTGTCTCGTTCAGCCAGTACAGGACCACGTTTGGGAGAAATTTCGAGTCAATCGGTCCAAAGACCTGGAAGCTATTGAAAAAATCGGCCGAGGTTTTCGTGAAAAATGGCTCCATTTCACTAAAATATTCACCAAAAATACAAATTCCACCCGAATCGAATGGGCACTGCTGTGTCTCGTTCAGCCAGTACAGGACCACGTTTGGGAGAAATTTCGGGTCAATCGGTCCAAAGACCTGGAAGCTATTGAAAAAATCGGCCAAGGTTTTCAATCGGAAGCTATTGAAAAAATCGGCCGAGGTTTTCGTGAAAAATGGCTCCATTTCACTAAAATATTCACCAAAAATACAAATTCCACCCGAATCGAATGGGCACTGCTGTGTCTCGTTCAGCCAGTACAGGACCACGTTTGGGAGAAATTTCGGGTCAATCGGTCCAAAGACCTGGAAGCTATTGAAAAAATCGGCCAAGGTTTTCAATCGTTCCAAAGACCTGGAAGCTATTGAAAAAATCGGCAGAGGTTTTCATGAAAAATTGCTGCTTTTCTTTACAATATTCACCAAAAATACAAATTCCACCCGAATCGAATGGGGACTGCTGTGTCTCGTTCAGCCAGTACAGGACCACGTTTGGGAGAAATTTCGAGTCAATCGGTCCAAAGACCTGGAAGCTATTGAAAAAATCGGCCGAGGTTTTAAATCGGTCCAAAGACCTGGAAGCTATTAAAAAAATCGGCCGAGGTTTTCGTGAAAAATGGCTCCATTTCACTAAAATATTCACCAAAAATACAAATTCCACCCGAATCGAATGGGGACTGCTGTGTCTCGTTCAGCCAGTACAGGACCACGTTTGGGAGAAATTTCGAGTCAATGGGTCCAAAGACCTGGAAGCTATTGAAAAAATCGGCCGAGGTTTTCGTGAAAAATAGCTCCATTTCACTAAAATATTCACCAAAAATACAAATTCCACCCAAATCGAATGGCGACTGCTGTGTCTCGTTCAGCCAGTACAGGACCACGTTTGGGAGAAATTTCGAGTCAATCGGTCCAAAGACCTGGAAGCTATTGAAAAAATCGGCCGAGGTTTTCGTGAAAAATGGCTCCATTTCACTAAAATATTCACCAAAAATACAAATTCCACCCGAATCGAATGGGGACTGCTGTGTCTCGTTCAGCCAGTACAGGACCACGTTTGGGAGAAATTTCGAGTCAATCGGTCCAAAGACCTGGAAGCTATTGAAAAAATCGGCCGAGGTTTTCGTGAAAAATGGCTCCATTTCACTAAAATATTCACCAAAAATACAAATTCCACCCGAATCGAATGGGCACTGCTGTGTCTCGTTCAGCCAGTACAGGACCACGTTTGGGAGAAATTTCGGGTCAATCGGTCCAAAGACCTGGAAGCTATTGAAAAAATCGGCCAAGGTTTTCAATCGGTCCAAAGACCTGGAAGCTATTGAAAAAATCGGCAGAGGTTTTCATGAAAAATTGCTGCTTTTCTTTACAATATTCACCCAAAATACAAATTCCACCCGAATCGAATGGGGACTGCTGTGTCTCGTTCAGCCAGTACAGGACCACGTTTGGGAGAAATTTCGAGTCAATCGGTCCAAAGACCTGGAAGCTATTGAAAAAATCGGCCGAGGTTTTAAATCGGTCCAAAGACCTGGAAGCTATTAAAAAAATCGGCCGAGGTTTTCGTGAAAAATGGCTCCATTTCACTAAAATATTCACCAAAAATACAAATTCCACCCAAATCGAATGGCGACTGCTGTGTCTCGTTCAGCCAGTACAGGACCACGTTTGGCAGAAATTTCGAGTCAATCGGTCCAAAGACCTGGAAGCTATTGAAAAAATCGGCCGAGGTTTTAAATCGGTCCAAAGACCTGGAAGCTATTAAAAAAATCGGCCGAGGTTTTCGTGAAAAATGGCTCCATTTCACTAAAATATTCACCAAAAATACAAATTCCACCCGAATCGAATGGGGACTGCTGTGTCTCGTTCAGCCAGTACAAGACCACGTTTGGGAGAAATTTCGAGTCAATCGGTCCAAAGACCTGGAAGCTATTGAAAAAATCGGCCGAGGTTTTCGTGAAAAATGGCTCCATTTCACTAAAATATTCACCAAAAATACAAATTCCACCCAAATCGAATGGGCACTGCTGTGTCTCGTTCAGCCAGTACAGGACCACGTTTGGGAGAAATTTCGAGTCAATCGGTCCAAAGACCTGGAAGCTATTGAAAAAATCGGCCGAGGTTTTCGTGAAAAATGGCTCCATTTCACTAAAATATTCACCAAAAATACAAATTCCACCCGAATCGAATGGGGACTGCTGTGTCTCGTTCAGCCAGTACAGGACCACGTTTGGGAGAAATTTCGAGTCAATCGGTCCAAAGACCTGGAAGCTATTGAAAAAATCGGCCGAGGTTTTCGTGAAAAATGGCTCCATTTCACTAAAATATTCACCAAAAATACAAATTCCACCCGAATCGAATGGGCACTGCTGTGTCTCGTTCAGCCAGTACAGGACCACGTTTGGGAGAAATTTCGGGTCAATCGGTCCAAAGACCTGGAAGCTATTGAAAAAATCGGCCAAGGTTTTCAATCGGAAGCTATTGAAAAAATCGGCCGAGGTTTTCGTGAAAAATGGCTCCATTTCACTAAAATATTCACCAAAAATACAAATTCCACCCGAATCGAATGGGCACTGCTGTGTCTCGTTCAGCCAGTACAGGACCACGTTTGGGAGAAATTTCGGGTCAATCGGTCCAAAGACCTGGAAGCTATTGAAAAAATCGGCCAAGGTTTTCAATCGGTCCAAAGACCTGGAAGCTATTGAAAAAATCGGCAGAGGTTTTCATGAAAAATTGCTGCTTTTCTTTACAATATTCACCAAAAATACAAATTCCACCCGAATCGAATGGGGACTGCTGTGTCTCGTTCAGCCAGTACAGGACCACGTTTGGGAGAAATTTCGAGTCAATCGGTCCAAAGACCTGGAAGCTATTGAAAAAATCGGCCGAGGTTTTAAATCGGTCCAAAGACCTGGAAGCTATTAAAAAAATCGGCCGAGGTTTTCGTGAAAAATGGCTCCATTTCACTAAAATATTCACCAAAAATACAAATTCCACCCGAATCGAATGGGGACTGCTGTGTCTCGTTCAGCCAGTACAGGACCACGTTTGGGAGAAATTTCGAGTCAATGGGTCCAAAGACCTGGAAGCTATTGAAAAAATCGGCCGAGGTTTTCGTGAAAAATGGCTCCATTTCACTAAAATATTCACCAAAAATACAAATTCCACCCAAATCGAATGGCGACTGCTGTGTCTCGTTCAGCCAGTACAGGACCACGTTTGGGAGAAATTTCGAGTCAATCGGTCCAAAGACCTGGAAGCTATTGAAAAAATCGGCCGAGGTTTTAAATCGGTCCAAAGACCTGGAAGCTATTGAAAAAATCGGCCGAGGTTTTCGTGAAAAATGGCTCCATTTCACTAAAATATTCACCAAAAATACAAATTCCACCCGAATCGAATGGGGACTGCTGTGTCTCGTTCAGCCAGTACAGGACCACGTTTGGGAGAAATTTCGAGTCAATCGGTCCAAAGACCTGGAAGCTATTGAAAAAATCGGCCGAGGTTTTCGTGAAAAATGGCTCCATTTCACTAAAATATTCACCAAAAATACAAATTCCACCCGAATCGAATGGGGACTGCTGTGTCTCGTTCAGCCAGTACAAGACCACGTTTGGGAGAAATTTCGAGTCAATCGGTCCAAAGACCTGGAAGCTATTGAAAAAATCGGCCGAGGTTTTCGTGAAAAATGGCTCCATTTCACTAAAATATTCACCAAAAATACAAATTCCACCCAAATCGAATGGCGACTGCTGTGTCTCGTTCAGCCAGTACAGGACCACGTTTGGGAGAAATTTCGAGTCAATCGGTCCAAAGACCTGGAAGCTATTGAAAAAATCGGCCGAGGTTTTCGTGAAAAATGGCTCCATTTCACTAAAATATTCACCAAAAATACAAATTCCACCCGAATCGAATGGGGACTGCTGTGTCTCGTTCAGCCAGTACAGGACCACGTTTGGGAGAAATTTCGAGTCAATCGGTCCAAAGACCTGGAAGCTATTGAAAAAATCGGCCGAGGTTTTCGTGAAAAATGGCTCCATTTCACTAAAATATTCACCAAAAATACAAATTCCACCCGAATCGAATGGGCACTGCTGTGTCTCGTTCAGCCAGTACAGGACCACGTTTGGGAGAAATTTCGGGTCAATCGGTCCAAAGACCTGGAAGCTATTGAAAAAATCGGCCAAGGTTTTCAATCGGTCCAAAGACCTGGAAGCTATTGAAAAAATCGGCAGAGGTTTTCATGAAAAATTGCTGCTTTTCTTTACAATATTCACCAAAAATACAAATTCCACCCGAATCGAATGGGGACTGCTGTGTCTCGTTCAGCCAGTACAGGACCACGTTTGGGAGAAATTTCGAGTCAATCGGTCCAAAGACCTGGAAGCTATTGAAAAAATCGGCCGAGGTTTTAAATCGGTCCAAAGACCTGGAAGCTATTAAAAAAATCGGCCGAGGTTTTCGTGAAAAATGGCTCCATTTCACTAAAATATTCACCAAAAATACAAATTCCACCCGAATCGAATGGGGACTGCTGTGTCTCGTTCAGCCAGTACAGGACCACGTTTGGGAGAAATTTCGAGTCAATGGGTCCAAAGACCTGGAAGCTATTGAAAAAATCGGCCGAGGTTTTCGTGAAAAATGGCTCCATTTCACTAAAATATTCACCAAAAATACAAATTCCACCCAAATCGAATGGCGACTGCTGTGTCTCGTTCAGCCAGTACAGGACCACGTTTGGGAGAAATTTCGAGTCAATCGGTCCAAAGACCTGGAAGCTATTGAAAAAATCGGCCGAGGTTTTAAATCGGTCCAAAGACCTGGAAGCTATTGAAAAAATCGGCCGAGGTTTTCGTGAAAAATGGCTCCATTTCACTAAAATATTCACCAAAAATACAAATTCCACCCGAATCGAATGGGGACTGCTGTGTCTCGTTCAGCCAGTACAGGACCACGTTTGGGAGAAATTTCGAGTCAATCGGTCCAAAGACCTGGAAGCTATTGAAAAAATCGGCCGAGGTTTTAAATCGGTCCAAAGACCTGGAAGCCATTAAAAAAATCGGCCGAGGTTTTCGTGAAAAATGGCTCCATTTCACTAAAATATTCACCAAAAATACAAATTCCACCCGAATCGAATGGGGACTGCTGTGTCTCGTTCAGCCAGTACAGGACCACGTTTGGGAGAAATTTCGAGTCAATCGGTCCAAAGACCTGGAAGCTATTGAAAAAATCGGCCGAGGTTTTCGTGAAAAATGGCTCCATTTCACTAAAATATTCACCAAAAATACAAATTCCACCCGAATCGAATGGGGACTGCTGTGTCTCGTTCAGCCAGTACAGGACCACGTTTGGGAGAAATTTCGAGTCAATCGGTCCAAAGACCTGGAAGCTATTGAAAAAATCGGCCGAGGTTTTCGTGAAAAATGGCTCCATTTCACTAAAATATTCACCAAAAATACAAATTCCACCCGAATCGAATGGGCACTGCTGTGTCTCGTTCAGCCAGTACAGGACCACGTTTGGGAGAAATTTCGGGTCAATCGGTCCAAAGACCTGGAAGCTATTGAAAAAATCGGCCAAGGTTTTCAATCGGTCCAAAGACCTGGAAGCTATTGAAAAAATCGGCAGAGGTTTTCATGAAAAATTGCTGCTTTTCTTTACAATATTCACCAAAAATACAAATTCCACCCGAATCGAATGGGGACTGCTGTGTCTCGTTCAGCCAGTACAGGACCACGTTTGGGAGAAATTTCGAGTCAATCGGTCCAAAGACCTGGAAGCTATTGAAAAAATCGGCCGAGGTTTTAAATCGGTCCAAAGACCTGGAAGCTATTAAAAAAATCGGCCGAGGTTTTCGTGAAAAATGGCTCCATTTCACTAAAATATTCACCAAAAATACAAATTCCACCCGAATGGAATGGGGACTGCTGTGTCTCGTTCAGCCAGTACAGGACCACGTTTGGGAGAAATTTCGAGTCAATGGGTCCAAAGACCTGGAAGCTATTGAAAAAATCGGCCGAGGTTTTAAATCGGTCCAAAGACCTGGAAGCCATTAAAAAAATCGGCCGAGGTTTTCGTGAAAAATGGCTCCATTTCACTAAAATATTCACCAAAAATACAAATTCCACCCGAATCGAATGGGGACTGCTGTGTCTCGTTCAGCCAGTACAAGACCACGTTTGGGAGAAATTTCGAGTCAATCGGTCCAAAGACCTGGAAGCTATTGAAAAAATCGGCCGAGGTTTTCGTGAAAAATGGCTCCATTTCACTAAAATATTCAGCAAAAATACAAATTCCACCCGAATCGAATGGGCACTGCTGTGTCTCGTTCAGCCAGTACAGGACCACGTTTGGGAGAAATTTCGAGTCAATCGGTCCAAAGACCTGGAAGCTATTGAAAAAATCGGCCGAGGTTTTCGTGAAAAATGGCTCCATTTCACTAAAATATTCACCAAAAATACAAATTCCACCCGAATTGAATGGGCACTGCTGTGTCTCGTTCAGCCAGTACAGGACCACGTTTGGGAGAAATTTCGGGTCAATCGGTCCAAAGACCTGGAAGCTATTGAAAAAATCGGCCAAGGTTTTCAATCGGTCCAAAGACCTGGAAGCTATTGAAAAAATCGGCAGAGGTTTTCATGAAAAATTGCTGCTTTTCTTTACAATATTCACCAAAAATACAAATTCCACCCGAATCGAATGGGGACTGCTGTGTCTCGTTCAGCCAGTACAGGACCACGTTTGGGAGAAATTTCGAGTCAATCGGTCCAAAGACCTGGAAGCTATTGAAAAAATCGGCCGAGGTTTTAAATCGGTCCAAAGACCTGGAAGCTATTAAAAAAATCGGCCGAGGTTTTCGTGAAAAATGGCTCCATTTCACTAAAATATTCACCAAAAATACAAATTCCACCCAAATCGAATGGCGACTGCTGTGTCTCGTTCAGCCAGTACAGGACCACGTTTGGGAGAAATTTCGAGTCAATCGGTCCAAAGACCTGGAAGCTATTGAAAAAATCGGCCGAGGTTTTAAATCGGTCCAAAGACCTGGAAGCTATTAAAAAAATCGGCCGAGGTTTTCGTGAAAAATGGCTCCATTTCACTAAAATATTCACCAAAAATACAAATTCCACCCGAATCGAATGGGGACTGCTGTGTCTCGTTCAGCCAGTACAAGACCACGTTTGGGAGAAATTTCGAGTCAATCGGTCCAAAGACCTGGAAGCTATTGAAAAAATCGGCCGAGGTTTTCGTGAAAAATGGCTCCATTTCACTAAAATATTCACCAAAAATACAAATTCCACCCAAATCGAATGGCGACTGCTGTGTCTCGTTCAGCCAGTACAGGACTACGTTTGGGAGAAATTTCGAGTCAATCGGTCCAAAGACCTGGAAGCTATTGAAAAAATCGGCCGAGGTTTTCGTGAAAAATGGCTCCATTTCACTAAAATATTCACCAAAAATACAAATTCCACCCGAATCGAATGGGGACTGCTGTGTCTCGTTCAGCCAGTACAGGACCACGTTTGGGAGAAATTTCGAGTCAATCGGTCCAAAGACCTGGAAGCTATTGAAAAAATCGGCCGAGGTTTTCGTGAAAAATGGCTCCATTTCACTAAAATATTCACCAAAAATACAAATTCCACCCGAATCGAATGGGCACTGCTGTGTCTCGTTCAGCCAGTACAGGACCACGTTTGGGAGAAATTTCGGGTCAATCGGTCCAAAGACCTGGAAGCTATTGAAAAAATCGGCCAAGGTTTTCAATCGGTCCAAAGACCTGGAAGCTATTGAAAAAATCGGCAGAGGTTTTCATGAAAAATTGCTGCTTTTCTTTACAATATTCACCCAAAATACAAATTCCACCCGAATCGAATGGGGACTGCTGTGTCTCGTTCAGCCAGTACAGGACCACGTTTGGGAGAAATTTCGAGTCAATCGGTCCAAAGACCTGGAAGCTATTGAAAAAATCGGCCGAGGTTTTAAATCGGTCCAAAGACCTGGAAGCTATTAAAAAAATCGGCCGAGGTTTTCGTGAAAAATGGCTCCATTTCACTAAAATATTCACCAAAAATACAAATTCCACCCAAATCGAATGGCGACTGCTGTGTCTCGTTCAGCCAGTACAGGACCACGTTTGGGAGAAATTTCGAGTCAATGGGTCCAAAGACCTGGAAGCTATTGAAAAAATCGGCCGAGGTTTTCGTGAAAAATGGCTCCATTTCACTAAAATATTCACCAAAAATACAAATTCCACCCGAATCGAATGGGGACTGCTGTGTCTCGTTCAGCCAGTACAGGACCACGTTTGGGAGAAATTTCGAGTCAATGGGTCCAAAGACCTGGAAGCTATTGAAAAAATCGGCCGAGGTTTTAAATCGGTCCAAAGACCTGGAAGCCATTAAAAAAATCGGCCGAGGTTTTCGTGAAAAATGGCTCCATTTCACTAAAATATTCACCAAAAATACAAATTCCACCCGAATCGAATGGGGACTGCTGTGTCTCGTTCAGCCAGTACAAGACCACGTTTGGGAGAAATTTCGAGTCAATCGGTCCAAAGACCTGGAAGCTATTGAAAAAATCGGCCGAGGTTTTCGTGAAAAATGGCTCCATTTCACTAAAATATTCAGCAAAAATACAAATTCCACCCGAATCGAATGGGCACTGCTGTGTCTCGTTCAGCCAGTACAGGACCACGTTTGGGAGAAATTTCGAGTCAATCGGTCCAAAGACCTGGAAGCTATTGAAAAAATCGGCCGAGGTTTTCGTGAAAAATGGCTCCATTTCACTAAAATATTCACCAAAAATACAAATTCCACCCGAATTGAATGGGCACTGCTGTGTCTCGTTCAGCCAGTACAGGACCACGTTTGGGAGAAATTTCGGGTCAATCGGTCCAAAGACCTGGAAGCTATTGAAAAAATCGGCCAAGGTTTTCAATCGGTCCAAAGACCTGGAAGCTATTGAAAAAATCGGCAGAGGTTTTCATGAAAAATTGCTGCTTTTCTTTACAATATTCACCAAAAATACAAATTCCACCCGAATCGAATGGGGACTGCTGTGTCTCGTTCAGCCAGTACAGGACCACGTTTGGGAGAAATTTCGAGTCAATCGGTCCAAAGACCTGGAAGCTATTGAAAAAATCGGCCGAGGTTTTAAATCGGTCCAAAGACCTGGAAGCTATTAAAAAAATCGGCCGAGGTTTTCGTGAAAAATGGCTCCATTTCACTAAAATATTCACCAAAAATACAAATTCCACCCAAATCGAATGGCGACTGCTGTGTCTCGTTCAGCCAGTACAGGACCACGTTTGGGAGAAATTTCGAGTCAATCGGTCCAAAGACCTGGAAGCTATTGAAAAAATCGGCCGAGGTTTTAAATCGGTCCAAAGACCTGGAAGCTATTAAAAAAATCGGCCGAGGTTTTCGTGAAAAATGGCTCCATTTCACTAAAATATTCACCAAAAATACAAATTCCACCCGAATCGAATGGGGACTGCTGTGTCTCGTTCAGCCAGTACAAGACCACGTTTGGGAGAAATTTCGAGTCAATCGGTCCAAAGACCTGGAAGCTATTGAAAAAATCGGCCGAGGTTTTCGTGAAAAATGGCTCCATTTCACTAAAATATTCACCAAAAATACAAATTCCACCCAAATCGAATGGCGACTGCTGTGTCTCGTTCAGCCAGTACAGGACTACGTTTGGGAGAAATTTCGAGTCAATCGGTCCAAAGACCTGGAAGCTATTGAAAAAATCGGCCGAGGTTTTCGTGAAAAATGGCTCCATTTCACTAAAATATTCACCAAAAATACAAATTCCACCCGAATCGAATGGGGACTGCTGTGTCTCGTTCAGCCAGTACAGGACCACGTTTGGGAGAAATTTCGAGTCAATCGGTCCAAAGACCTGGAAGCTATTGAAAAAATCGGCCGAGGTTTTCGTGAAAAATGGCTCCATTTCACTAAAATATTCACCAAAAATACAAATTCCACCCGAATCGAATGGGCACTGCTGTGTCTCGTTCAGCCAGTACAGGACCACGTTTGGGAGAAATTTCGGGTCAATCGGTCCAAAGACCTGGAAGCTATTGAAAAAATCGGCCAAGGTTTTCAATCGGTCCAAAGACCTGGAAGCTATTGAAAAAATCGGCAGAGGTTTTCATGAAAAATTGCTGCTTTTCTTTACAATATTCACCCAAAATACAAATTCCACCCGAATCGAATGGGGACTGCTGTGTCTCGTTCAGCCAGTACAGGACCACGTTTGGGAGAAATTTCGAGTCAATCGGTCCAAAGACCTGGAAGCTATTGAAAAAATCGGCCGAGGTTTTAAATCGGTCCAAAGACCTGGAAGCTATTAAAAAAATCGGCCGAGGTTTTCGTGAAAAATGGCTCCATTTCACTAAAATATTCACCAAAAATACAAATTCCACCCAAATCGAATGGCGACTGCTGTGTCTCGTTCAGCCAGTACAGGACCACGTTTGGGAGAAATTTCGAGTCAATGGGTCCAAAGACCTGGAAGCTATTGAAAAAATCGGCCGAGGTTTTCGTGAAAAATGGCTCCATTTCACTAAAATATTCACCAAAAATACAAATTCCACCCAAATCGAATGGCGACTGCTGTGTCTCGTTCAGCCAGTACAGGACCACGTTTGGGAGAAATTTCGAGTCAATCGGTCCAAAGACCTGGAAGCTATTGAAAAAATCGGCCGAGGTTTTAAATCGGTCCAAAGACCTGGAAGCTATTGAAAAAATCGGCCGAGGTTTTCGTGAAAAATGGCTCCATTTCACTAAAATATTCACCAAAAATACAAATTCCACCCGAATCGAATGGGGACTGCTGTGTCTCGTTCAGCCAGTACAAGACCACGTTTGGGAGAAATTTCGAGTCAATCGGTCCAAAGACCTGGAAGCTATTGAAAAAATCGGCCGAGGTTTTCGTGAAAAATGGCTCCATTTCACTAAAATATTCACCAAAAATACAAATTCCACCCAAATCGAATGGCGACTGCTGTGTCTCGTTCAGCCAGTACAGGACCACGTTTGGGAGAAATTTCGAGTCAATCGGTCCAAAGACCTGGAAGCTATTGAAAAAATCGGCCGAGGTTTTCGTGAAAAATGGCTCCATTTCACTAAAATATTCACCAAAAATACAAATTCCACCCGAATCGAATGGGGACTGCTGTGTCTCGTTCAGCCAGTACAGGACCACGTTTGGGAGAAATTTCGAGTCAATCGGTCCAAAGACCTGGAAGCTATTGAAAAAATCGGCCGAGGTTTTCGTGAAAAATGGCTCCATTTCACTAAAATATTCACCAAAAATACAAATTCCACCCGAATCGAATGGGCACTGCTGTGTCTCGTTCAGCCAGTACAGGACCACGTTTGGGAGAAATTTCGGGTCAATCGGTCCAAAGACCTGGAAGCTATTGAAAAAATCGGCCAAGGTTTTCAATCGGTCCAAAGACCTGGAAGCTATTGAAAAAATCGGCAGAGGTTTTCATGAAAAATTGCTGCTTTTCTTTACAATATTCACCAAAAATACAAATTCCACCCGAATCGAATGGGGACTGCTGTGTCTCGTTCAGCCAGTACAGGACCACGTTTGGGAGAAATTTCGAGTCAATCGGTCCAAAGACCTGGAAGCTATTGAAAAAATCGGCCGAGGTTTTAAATCGGTCCAAAGACCTGGAAGCTATTAAAAAAATCGGCCGAGGTTTTCGTGAAAAATGGCTCCATTTCACTAAAATATTCACCAAAAATACAAATTCCACCCGAATCGAATGGGGACTGCTGTGTCTCGTTCAGCCAGTACAGGACCACGTTTGGGAGAAATTTCGAGTCAATGGGTCCAAAGACCTGGAAGCTATTGAAAAAATCGGCCGAGGTTTTCGTGAAAAATGGCTCCATTTCACTAAAATATTCACCAAAAATACAAATTCCACCCAAATCGAATGGCGACTGCTGTGTCTCGTTCAGCCAGTACAGGACCACGTTTGGGAGAAATTTCGAGTCAATCGGTCCAAAGACCTGGAAGCTATTGAAAAAATCGGCCGAGGTTTTAAATCGGTCCAAAGACCTGGAAGCTATTGAAAAAATCGGCCGAGGTTTTCGTGAAAAATGGCTCCATTTCACTAAAATATTCACCAAAAATACAAATTCCACCCGAATCGAATGGGGACTGCTGTGTCTCGTTCAGCCAGTACAGGACCACGTTTGGGAGAAATTTCGAGTCAATCGGTCCAAAGACCTGGAAGCTATTGAAAAAATCGGCCGAGGTTTTAAATCGGTCCAAAGACCTGGAAGCCATTAAAAAAATCGGCCGAGGTTTTCGTGAAAAATGGCTCCATTTCACTAAAATATTCACCAAAAATACAAATTCCACCCGAATCGAATGGGGACTGCTGTGTCTCGTTCAGCCAGTACAGGACCACGTTTGGGAGAAATTTCGAGTCAATCGGTCCAAAGACCTGGAAGCTATTGAAAAAATCGGCCGAGGTTTTCGTGAAAAATGGCTCCATTTCACTAAAATATTCACCAAAAATACAAATTCCACCCGAATCGAATGGGCACTGCTGTGTCTCGTTCAGCCAGTACAGGACCACGTTTGGGAGAAATTTCGGGTCAATCGGTCCAAAGACCTGGAAGCTATTGAAAAAATCGGCCAAGGTTTTCAATCGGTCCAAAGACCTGGAAGCTATTGAAAAAATCGGCAGAGGTTTTCATGAAAAATTGCTGCTTTTCTTTACAATATTCACCAAAAATACAAATTCCACCCGAATCGAATGGGGACTGCTGTGTCTCGTTCAGCCAGTACAGGACCACGTTTGGGAGAAATTTCGAGTCAATCGGTCCAAAGACCTGGAAGCTATTGAAAAAATCGGCCGAGGTTTTAAATCGGTCCAAAGACCTGGAAGCTATTAAAAAAATCGGCCGAGGTTTTCGTGAAAAATGGCTCCATTTCACTAAAATATTCACCAAAAATACAAATTCCACCCGAATCGAATGGGGACTGCTGTGTCTCGTTCAGCCAGTACAAGACCACGTTTGGGAGAAATTTCGAGTCAATCGGTCCAAAGACCTGGAAGCTATTGAAAAAATCGGCCGAGGTTTTCGTGAAAAATGGCTCCATTTCACTAAAATATTCACCAAAAATACAAATTCCACCCAAATCGAATGGCGACTGCTGTGTCTCGTTCAGCCAGTACAGGACCACGTTTGGGAGAAATTTCGAGTCAATCGGTCCAAAGACCTGGAAGCTATTGAAAAAATCGGCCGAGGTTTTCGTGAAAAATGGCTCCATTTCACTAAAATATTCACCAAAAATACAAATTCCACCCGAATCGAATGGGGACTGCTGTGTCTCGTTCAGCCAGTACAGGACCACGTTTGGGAGAAATTTCGAGTCAATCGGTCCAAAGACCTGGAAGCTATTGAAAAAATCGGCCGAGGTTTTCGTGAAAAATGGCTCCATTTCACTAAAATATTCACCAAAAATACAAATTCCACCCGAATCGAATGGGCACTGCTGTGTCTCGTTCAGCCAGTACAGGACCACGTTTGGGAGAAATTTCGGGTCAATCGGTCCAAAGACCTGGAAGCTATTGAAAAAATCGGCCAAGGTTTTCAATCGGTCCAAAGACCTGGAAGCTATTGAAAAAATCGGCAGAGGTTTTCATGAAAAATTGCTGCTTTTCTTTACAATATTCACCAAAAATACAAATTCCACCCGAATCGAATGGGGACTGCTGTGTCTCGTTCAGCCAGTACAGGACCACGTTTGGGAGAAATTTCGAGTCAATCGGTCCAAAGACCTGGAAGCTATTGAAAAAATCGGCCGAGGTTTTAAATCGGTCCAAAGACCTGGAAGCTATTAAAAAAATCGGCCGAGGTTTTCGTGAAAAATGGCTCCATTTCACTAAAAATATTCACCAAAAATACAAATTCCACCCGAATCGAATGGGACTGCTGTGTCTCGTTCAGCCAGTACAGGACCACGTTTGGGAGAAATTTCGAGTCAATGGGTCCAAAGACCTGGAAGCTATTGAAAAAATCGGCCGAGGTTTTCGTGAAAAATGGCTCCATTTCACTAAAATATTCACCAAAAATACAAATTCCACCCAAATCGAATGGCGACTGCTGTGTCTCGTTCAGCCAGTACAGGACCACGTTTGGGAGAAATTTCGAGTCAATCGGTCCAAAGACCTGGAAGCTATTGAAAAAATCGGCCGAGGTTTTAAATCGGTCCAAAGACCTGGAAGCTATTAAAAAAATCGGCCGAGGTTTTCGTGAAAAATGGCTCCATTTCACTAAAATATTCACCAAAAATACAAATTCCACCCGAATCGAATGGGGACTGCTGTGTCTCGTTCAGCCAGTACAAGACCACGTTTGGGAGAAATTTCGAGTCAATCGGTCCAAAGACCTGGAAGCTATTGAAAAAATCGGCCGAGGTTTTCGTGAAAAATGGCTCCATTTCACTAAAATATTCACCAAAAATACAAATTCCACCCAAATCGAATGGCGACTGCTGTGTCTCGTTCAGCCAGTACAGGACCACGTTTGGGAGAAATTTCGAGTCAATCGGTCCAAAGACCTGGAAGCTATTGAAAAAATCGGCCGAGGTTTTCGTGAAAAATGGCTCCATTTCACTAAAATATTCACCAAAAATACAAATTCCACCCGAATCGAATGGGGACTGCTGTGTCTCGTTCAGCCAGTACAGGACCACGTTTGGGAGAAATTTCGAGTCAATCGGTCCAAAGACCTGGAAGCTATTGAAAAAATCGGCCGAGGTTTTCGTGAAAAATGGCTCCATTTCACTAAAATATTCACCAAAAATACAAATTCCACCCGAATCGAATGGGCACTGCTGTGTCTCGTTCAGCCAGTACAGGACCACGTTTGGGAGAAATTTCGGGTCAATCGGTCCAAAGACCTGGAAGCTATTGAAAAAATCGGCCAAGGTTTTCAATCGGTCCAAAGACCTGGAAGCTATTGAAAAAATCGGCAGAGGTTTTCATGAAAAATTGCTGCTTTTCTTTACAATATTCACCAAAAATACAAATTCCACCCGAATCGAATGGGGACTGCTGTGTCTCGTTCAGCCAGTACAGGACCACGTTTGGGAGAAATTTCGAGTCAATCGGTCCAAAGACCTGGAAGCTATTGAAAAAATCGGCCGAGGTTTTAAATCGGTCCAAAGACCTGGAAGCTATTAAAAAAATCGGCCGAGGTTTTCGTGAAAAATGGCTCCATTTCACTAAAATATTCACCAAAAATACAAATTCCACCCGAATCGAATGGGGACTGCTGTGTCTCGTTCAGCCAGTACAGGACCACGTTTGGGAGAAATTTCGAGTCAATGGGTCCAAAGACCTGGAAGCTATTGAAAAAATCGGCCGAGGTTTTCGTGAAAAATGGCTCCATTTCACTAAAATATTCACCAAAAATACAAATTCCACCCAAATCGAATGGCGACTGCTGTGTCTCGTTCAGCCAGTACAGGACCACGTTTGGGAGAAATTTCGAGTCAATCGGTCCAAAGACCTGGAAGCTATTGAAAAAATCGGCCGAGGTTTTAAATCGGTCCAAAGACCTGGAAGCTATTGAAAAAATCGGCCGAGGTTTTCGTGAAAAATGGCTCCATTTCACTAAAATATTCACCAAAAATACAAATTCCACCCGAATCGAATGGGGACTGCTGTGTCTCGTTCAGCCAGTACAGGACCACGTTTGGGAGAAATTTCGAGTCAATCGGTCCAAAGACCTGGAAGCTATTGAAAAAATCGGCCGAGGTTTTAAATCGGTCCAAAGACCTGGAAGCCATTAAAAAAATCGGCCGAGGTTTTCGTGAAAAATGGCTCCATTTCACTAAAATATTCACCAAAAATACAAATTCCACCCGAATCGAATGGGGACTGCTGTGTCTCGTTCAGCCAGTACAGGACCACGTTTGGGAGAAATTTCGAGTCAATCGGTCCAAAGACCTGGAAGCTATTGAAAAAATCGGCCGAGGTTTTCGTGAAAAATGGCTCCATTTCACTAAAATATTCACCAAAAATACAAATTCCACCCGAATCGAATGGGGACTGCTGTGTCTCGTTCAGCCAGTACAGGACCACGTTTGGGAGAAATTTCGAGTCAATCGGTCCAAAGACCTGGAAGCTATTGAAAAAATCGGCCGAGGTTTTCGTGAAAAATGGCTCCATTTCACTAAAATATTCACCAAAAATACAAATTCCACCCGAATCGAATGGGCACTGCTGTGTCTCGTTCAGCCAGTACAGGACCACGTTTGGGAGAAATTTCGGGTCAATCGGTCCAAAGACCTGGAAGCTATTGAAAAAATCGGCCAAGGTTTTCAATCGGTCCAAAGACCTGGAAGCTATTGAAAAAATCGGCAGAGGTTTTCATGAAAAATTGCTGCTTTTCTTTACAATATTCACCAAAAATACAAATTCCACCCGAATCGAATGGGGACTGCTGTGTCTCGTTCAGCCAGTACAGGACCACGTTTGGGAGAAATTTCGAGTCAATCGGTCCAAAGACCTGGAAGCTATTGAAAAAATCGGCCGAGGTTTTAAATCGGTCCAAAGACCTGGAAGCTATTAAAAAAATCGGCCGAGGTTTTCGTGAAAAATGGCTCCATTTCACTAAAATATTCACCAAAAATACAAATTCCACCCGAATCGAATGGGGACTGCTGTGTCTCGTTCAGCCAGTACAGGACCACGTTTGGGAGAAATTTCGAGTCAATGGGTCCAAAGACCTGGAAGCTATTGAAAAAATCGGCCGAGGTTTTCGTGAAAAATGGCTCCATTTCACTAAAATATTCACCAAAAATACAAATTCCACCCGAATGGAATGGGGACTGCTGTGTCTCGTTCAGCCAGTACAGGACCACGTTTGGGAGAAATTTCGAGTCAATGGGTCCAAAGACCTGGAAGCTATTGAAAAAATCGGCCGAGGTTTTAAATCGGTCCAAAGACCTGGAAGCCATTAAAAAAATCGGCCGAGGTTTTCGTGAAAAATGGCTCCATTTCACTAAAATATTCACCAAAAATACAAATTCCACCCGAATCGAATGGGGACTGCTGTGTCTCGTTCAGCCAGTACAAGACCACGTTTGGGAGAAATTTCGAGTCAATCGGTCCAAAGACCTGGAAGCTATTGAAAAAATCGGCCGAGGTTTTCGTGAAAAATGGCTCCATTTCACTAAAATATTCACCAAAAATACAAATTCCACCCGAATCGAATGGGCACTGCTGTGTCTCGTTCAGCCAGTACAGGACCACGTTTGGGAGAAATTTCGAGTCAATCGGTCCAAAGACCTGGAAGCTATTGAAAAAATCGGCCGAGGTTTTCGTGAAAAATGGCTCCATTTCACTAAAATATTCACCAAAAATACAAATTCCACCCGAATTGAATGGGCACTGCTGTGTCTCGTTCAGCCAGTACAGGACCACGTTTGGGAGAAATTTCGGGTCAATCGGTCCAAAGACCTGGAAGCTATTGAAAAAATCGGCCAAGGTATTCAATCGGTCCAAAGACCTGGAAGCTATTGAAAAAATCGGCAGAGGTTTTCATGAAAAATTGCTGCTTTTCTTTACAATATTCACCAAAAATACAAATTCCACCCGAATCGAATGGGGACTGCTGTGTCTCGTTCAGCCAGTACAGGACCACGTTTGGGAGAAATTTCGAGTCAATCGGTCCAAAGACCTGGAAGCTATTGAAAAAATCGGCCGAGGTTTTAAATCGGTCCAAAGACCTGGAAGCTATTAAAAAAATCGGCCGAGGTTTTCGTGAAAAATGGCTCCATTTCACTAAAATATTCACCAAAAATACAAATTCCACCCGAATGGAATGGGGACTGCTGTGTCTCGTTCAGCCAGTACAGGACCACGTTTGGGAGAAATTTCGAGTCAATGGGTCCAAAGACCTGGAAGCTATTGAAAAAATCGGCTGAGGTTTTAAATCGGTCCAAAGACCTGGAAGCCATTAAAAAAATCGGCCGAGGTTTTCGTGAAAAATGGCTCCATTTCACTAAAATATTCACCAAAAATACAAATTCCACCCGAATCGAATGGGGACTGCTGTGTCTCGTTCAGCCAGTACAAGACCACGTTTGGGAGAAATTTCGAGTCAATCGGTCCAAAGACCTGGAAGCTATTGAAAAAATCGGCCGAGGTTTTCGTGAAAAATGGCTCCATTTCACTAAAATATTCACCAAAAATACAAATTCCACCCGAATCGAATGGGCACTGCTGTGTCTCGTTCAGCCAGTACAGGACCACGTTTGGGAGAAATTTCGAGTCAATCGGTCCAAAGACCTGGAAGCTATTGAAAAAATCGGCCGAGGTTTTCGTGAAAAATGGCTCCATTTCACTAAAATATTCACCAAAAATACAAATTCCACCCGAATTGAATGGGCACTGCTGTGTCTCGTTCAGCCAGTACAGGACCACGTTTGGGAGAAATTTCGGGTCAATCGGTCCAAAGACCTGGAAGCTATTGAAAAAATCGGCCAAGGTTTTCAATCGGTCCAAAGACCTGGAAGCTATTGAAAAAATCGGCAGAGGTTTTCATGAAAAATTGCTGCTTTTCTTTACAATATTCACCAAAAATACAAATTCCACCCGAATCGAATGGGGACTGCTGTGTCTCGTTCAGCCAGTACAGGACCACGTTTGGGAGAAATTTCGAGTCAATCGGTCCAAAGACCTGGAAGCTATTGAAAAAATCGGCCGAGGTTTTAAATCGGTCCAAAGACCTGGAAGCTATTAAAAAAATCGGCCGAGGTTTTCGTGAAAAATGGCTCCATTTCACTAAAATATTCACCAAAAATACAAATTCCACCCAAATCGAATGGCGACTGCTGTGTCTCGTTCAGCCAGTACAGGACCACGTTTGGGAGAAATTTCGAGTCAATCGGTCCAAAGACCTGGAAGCTATTGAAAAAATCGGCCGAGGTTTTAAATCGGTCCAAAGACCTGGAAGCTATTAAAAAAATCGGCCGAGGTTTTCGTGAAAAATGGCTCCATTTCACTAAAATATTCACCAAAAATACAAATTCCACCCAAATCGAATGGCGACTGCTGTGTCTCGTTCAGCCAGTACAGGACCACGTTTGGGAGAAATTTCGAGTCAATCGGTCCAAAGACCTGGAAGCTATTGAAAAAATCGGCCGAGGTTTTCGTGAAAAATGGCTCCATTTCACTAAAATATTCACCAAAAATACAAATTCCACCCAAATCGAATGGCGACTGCTGTGTCTCGTTCAGCCAGTACAGGACCACGTTTGGGAGAAATTTCGAGTCAATCGGTCCAAAGACCTGGAAGCTATTGAAAAAATCGGCCGAGGTTTTCGTGAAAAATGGCTCCATTTCACTAAAATATTCACCAAAAATACAAATTCCACCCGAATCGAATGGGGACTGCTGTGTCTCGTTCAGCCAGTACAGGACCACGTTTGGGAGAAATTTCGAGTCAATCGGTCCAAAGACCTGGAAGCTATTGAAAAAATCGGCCGAGGTTTTCGTGAAAAATGGCTCCATTTCACTAAAATATTCACCAAAAATACAAATTCCACCCGAATCGAATGGGCACTGCTGTGTCTCGTTCAGCCAGTACAGGACCACGTTTGGGAGAAATTTCGGGTCAATCGGTCCAAAGACCTGGAAGCTATTGAAAAAATCGGCCAAGGTTTTCAATCGGTCCAAAGACCTGGAAGCTATTGAAAAAATCGGCAGAGGTTTTCATGAAAAATTGCTGCTTTTCTTTACAATATTCACCAAAAATACAAATTCCACCCGAATCGAATGGGGACTGCTGTGTCTCGTTCAGCCAGTACAGGACCACGTTTGGGAGAAATTTCGAGTCAATCGGTCCAAAGACCTGGAAGCTATTGAAAAAATCGGCCGAGGTTTTAAATCGGTCCAAAGACCTGGAAGCTATTAAAAAAATCGGCCGAGGTTTTCGTGAAAAATGGCTCCATTTCACTAAAATATTCACCAAAAATACAAATTCCACCCGAATCGAATGGGGACTGCTGTGTCTCGTTCAGCCAGTACAGGACCACGTTTGGGAGAAATTTCGAGTCAATCGGTCCAAAGACCTGGAAGCTATTGAAAAAATCGGCCGAGGTTTTAAATCGGTCCAAAGACCTGGAAGCTATTAAAAAAATCGGCCGAGGTTTTCGTGAAAAATGGCTCCATTTCACTAAAATATTCACCAAAAATACAAATTCCACCCGAATGGAATGGGGACTGCTGTGTCTCGTTCAGCCAGTACAGGACCACGTTTGGGAGAAATTTCGAGTCAATGGGTCCAAAGACCTGGAAGCTATTGAAAAAATCGGCCGAGGTTTTAAATCGGTCCAAAGACCTGGAAGCCATTAAAAAAATCGGCCGAGGTTTTCGTGAAAAATGGCTCCATTTCACTAAAATATTCACCAAAAATACAAATTCCACCCGAATCGAATGGGGACTGCTGTGTCTCGTTCAGCCAGTACAAGACCACGTTTGGGAGAAATTTCGAGTCAATCGGTCCAAAGACCTGGAAGCTATTGAAAAAATCGGCCGAGGTTTTCGTGAAAAATGGCTCCATTTCACTAAAATATTCACCAAAA
The DNA here is from genome assembly GCF_965226575.1 of Pagrus pagrus. Taxonomy (NCBI): domain Eukaryota; kingdom Metazoa; phylum Chordata; class Actinopteri; order Spariformes; family Sparidae; genus Pagrus; species Pagrus pagrus. The sequence goes on along the minus strand of NC_140185.1, from coordinate 29,566,853 downwards.
ATACAAATTCCACCCGAATCGAATGGGCACTGCTGTGTCTCGTTCAGCCAGTACAGGACCACGTTTGGGAGAAATTTCGAGTCAATCGGTCCAAAGACCTGGAAGCTATTGAAAAAATCGGCCGAGGTTTTCGTGAAAAATGGCTCCATTTCACTAAAATATTCACCAAAAATACAAATTCCACCCGAATTGAATGGGCACTGCTGTGTCTCGTTCAGCCAGTACAGGACCACGTTTGGGAGAAATTTCGGGTCAATCGGTCCAAAGACCTGGAAGCTATTGAAAAAATCGGCCAAGGTTTTCAATCGGTCCAAAGACCTGGAAGCTATTGAAAAAATCGGCAGAGGTTTTCATGAAAAATTGCTGCTTTTCTTTACAATATTCACCAAAAATACAAATTCCACCCGAATCGAATGGGGACTGCTGTGTCTCGTTCAGCCAGTACAGGACCACGTTTGGGAGAAATTTCGAGTCAATCGGTCCAAAGACCTGGAAGCTATTGAAAAAATCGGCCGAGGTTTTAAATCGGTCCAAAGACCTGGAAGCTATTAAAAAAATCGGCCGAGGTTTTCGTGAAAAATGGCTCCATTTCACTAAAATATTCACCAAAAATACAAATTCCACCCAAATCGAATGGCGACTGCTGTGTCTCGTTCAGCCAGTACAGGACCACGTTTGGGAGAAATTTCGAGTCAATCGGTCCAAAGACCTGGAAGCTATTGAAAAAATCGGCCGAGGTTTTAAATCGGTCCAAAGACCTGGAAGCTATTAAAAAAATCGGCCGAGGTTTTCGTGAAAAATGGCTCCATTTCACTAAAATATTCACCAAAAATACAAATTCCACCCAAATCGAATGGCGACTGCTGTGTCTCGTTCAGCCAGTACAGGACCACGTTTGGGAGAAATTTCGAGTCAATCGGTCCAAAGACCTGGAAGCTATTGAAAAAATCGGCCGAGGTTTTCGTGAAAAATGGCTCCATTTCACTAAAATATTCACCAAAAATACAAATTCCACCCAAATCGAATGGCGACTGCTGTGTCTCGTTCAGCCAGTACAGGACCACGTTTGGGAGAAATTTCGAGTCAATCGGTCCAAAGACCTGGAAGCTATTGAAAAAATCGGCCGAGGTTTTCGTGAAAAATGGCTCCATTTCACTAAAATATTCACCAAAAATACAAATTCCACCCGAATCGAATGGGGACTGCTGTGTCTCGTTCAGCCAGTACAGGACCACGTTTGGGAGAAATTTCGAGTCAATCGGTCCAAAGACCTGGAAGCTATTGAAAAAATCGGCCGAGGTTTTCGTGAAAAATGGCTCCATTTCACTAAAATATTCACCAAAAATACAAATTCCACCCGAATCGAATGGGCACTGCTGTGTCTCGTTCAGCCAGTACAGGACCACGTTTGGGAGAAATTTCGGGTCAATCGGTCCAAAGACCTGGAAGCTATTGAAAAAATCGGCCAAGGTTTTCAATCGGTCCAAAGACCTGGAAGCTATTGAAAAAATCGGCAGAGGTTTTCATGAAAAATTGCTGCTTTTCTTTACAATATTCACCAAAAATACAAATTCCACCCGAATCGAATGGGGACTGCTGTGTCTCGTTCAGCCAGTACAGGACCACGTTTGGGAGAAATTTCGAGTCAATCGGTCCAAAGACCTGGAAGCTATTGAAAAAATCGGCCGAGGTTTTAAATCGGTCCAAAGACCTGGAAGCTATTAAAAAAATCGGCCGAGGTTTTCGTGAAAAATGGCTCCATTTCACTAAAATATTCACCAAAAATACAAATTCCACCCGAATCGAATGGGGACTGCTGTGTCTCGTTCAGCCAGTACAGGACCACGTTTGGGAGAAATTTCGAGTCAATGGGTCCAAAGACCTGGAAGCTATTGAAAAAATCGGCCGAGGTTTTCGTGAAAAATGGCTCCATTTCACTAAAATATTCACCAAAAATACAAATTCCACCCGAATCGAATGGGGACTGCTGTGTCTCGTTCAGCCAGTACAGGACCACGTTTGGGAGAAATTTCGAGTCAATCGGTCCAAAGACCTGGAAGCTATTGAAAAAATCGGCCGAGGTTTTAAATCGGTCCAAAGACCTGGAAGCTATTGAAAAAATCGGCCGAGGTTTTCGTGAAAAATGGCTCCATTTCACTAAAATATTCACCAAAAATACAAATTCCACCCGAATCGAATGGGGACTGCTGTGTCTCGTTCAGCCAGTACAGGACCACGTTTGGGAGAAATTTCGAGTCAATCGGTCCAAAGACCTGGAAGCTATTGAAAAAATCGGCCGAGGTTTTAAATCGGTCCAAAGACCTGGAAGCCATTAAAAAAATCGGCCGAGGTTTTCGTGAAAAATGGCTCCATTTCACTAAAATATTCACCAAAAATACAAATTCCACCCGAATCGAATGGGGACTGCTGTGTCTCGTTCAGCCAGTACAGGACCACGTTTGGGAGAAATTTCGAGTCAATCGGTCCAAAGACCTGGAAGCTATTGAAAAAATCGGCCGAGGTTTTCGTGAAAAATGGCTCCATTTCACTAAAATATTCACCAAAAATACAAATTCCACCCGAATCGAATGGGGACTGCTGTGTCTCGTTCAGCCAGTACAGGACCACGTTTGGGAGAAATTTCGAGTCAATCGGTCCAAAGACCTGGAAGCTATTGAAAAAATCGGCCGAGGTTTTCGTGAAAAATGGCTCCATTTCACTAAAATATTCACCAAAAATACAAATTCCACCCGAATCGAATGGGCACTGCTGTGTCTCGTTCAGCCAGTACAGGACCACGTTTGGGAGAAATTTCGGGTCAATCGGTCCAAAGACCTGGAAGCTATTGAAAAAATCGGCCAAGGTTTTCAATCGGTCCAAAGACCTGGAAGCTATTGAAAAAATCGGCAGAGGTTTTCATGAAAAATTGCTGCTTTTCTTTACAATATTCACCAAAAATACAAATTCCACCCGAATCGAATGGGGACTGCTGTGTCTCGTTCAGCCAGTACAGGACCACGTTTGGGAGAAATTTCGAGTCAATCGGTCCAAAGACCTGGAAGCTATTGAAAAAATCGGCCGAGGTTTTAAATCGGTCCAAAGACCTGGAAGCTATTAAAAAAATCGGCCGAGGTTTTCGTGAAAAATGGCTCCATTTCACTAAAATATTCACCAAAAATACAAATTCCACCCGAATCGAATGGGGACTGCTGTGTCTCGTTCAGCCAGTACAGGACCACGTTTGGGAGAAATTTCGAGTCAATGGGTCCAAAGACCTGGAAGCTATTGAAAAAATCGGCCGAGGTTTTCGTGAAAAATGGCTCCATTTCACTAAAATATTCACCAAAAATACAAATTCCACCCGAATGGAATGGGGACTGCTGTGTCTCGTTCAGCCAGTACAGGACCACGTTTGGGAGAAATGTCGAGTCAATGGGTCCAAAGACCTGGAAGCTATTGAAAAAATCGGCCGAGGTTTTAAATCGGTCCAAAGACCTGGAAGCCATTAAAAAAATCGGCCGAGGTTTTCGTGAAAAATGGCTCCATTTCACTAAAATATTCACCAAAAATACAAATTCCACCCGAATCGAATGGGGACTGCTGTGTCTCGTTCAGCCAGTACAAGACCACGTTTGGGAGAAATTTCGAGTCAATCGGTCCAAAGACCTGGAAGCTATTGAAAAAATCGGCCGAGGTTTTCGTGAAAAATGGCTCCATTTCACTAAAATATTCACCAAAAATACAAATTCCACCCGAATCGAATGGGCACTGCTGTGTCTCGTTCAGCCAGTACAGGACCACGTTTGGGAGAAATTTCGAGTCAATCGGTCCAAAGACCTGGAAGCTATTGAAAAAATCGGCCGAGGTTTTCGTGAAAAATGGCTCCATTTCACTAAAATATTCACCAAAAATACAAATTCCACCCGAATTGAATGGGCACTGCTGTGTCTCGTTCAGCCAGTACAGGACCACGTTTGGGAGAAATTTCGGGTCAATCGGTCCAAAGACCTGGAAGCTATTGAAAAAATCGGCCAAGGTTTTCAATCGGTCCAAAGACCTGGAAGCTATTGAAAAAATCGGCAGAGGTTTTCATGAAAAATTGCTGCTTTTCTTTACAATATTCACCAAAAATACAAATTCCACCCGAATCGAATGGGGACTGCTGTGTCTCGTTCAGCCAGTACAGGACCACGTTTGGGAGAAATTTCGAGTCAATCGGTCCAAAGACCTGGAAGCTATTGAAAAAATCGGCCGAGGTTTTAAATCGGTCCAAAGACCTGGAAGCTATTAAAAAAATCGGCCGAGGTTTTCGTGAAAAATGGCTCCATTTCACTAAAATATTCACCAAAAATACAAATTCCACCCAAATCGAATGGCGACTGCTGTGTCTCGTTCAGCCAGTACAGGACCACGTTTGGGAGAAATTTCGAGTCAATCGGTCCAAAGACCTGGAAGCTATTGAAAAAATCGGCCGAGGTTTTAAATCGGTCCAAAGACCTGGAAGCTATTAAAAAAATCGGCCGAGGTTTTCGTGAAAAATGGCTCCATTTCACTAAAATATTCACCAAAAATACAAATTCCACCCGAATCGAATGGGGACTGCTGTGTCTCGTTCAGCCAGTACAAGACCACGTTTGGGAGAAATTTCGAGTCAATCGGTCCAAAGACCTGGAAGCTATTGAAAAAATCGGCCGAGGTTTTCGTGAAAAATGGCTCCATTTCACTAAAATATTCACCAAAAATACAAATTCCACCCAAATCGAATGGCGACTGCTGTGTCTCGTTCAGCCAGTACAGGACCACGTTTGGGAGAAATTTCGAGTCAATCGGTCCAAAGACCTGGAAGCTATTGAAAAAATCGGCAGAGGTTTTCGTGAAAAATGGCTCCATTTCACTAAAATATTCACCAAAAATACAAATTCCACCCGAATCGAATGGGGACTGCTGTGTCTCGTTCAGCCAGTACAGGACCACGTTTGGGAGAAATTTCGAGTCAATCGGTCCAAAGACCTGGAAGCTATTGAAAAAATCGGCCGAGGTTTTCGTGAAAAATGGCTCCATTTCACTAAAATATTCACCAAAAATACAAATTCCACCCGAATCGAATGGGCACTGCTGTGTCTCGTTCAGCCAGTACAGGACCACGTTTGGGAGAAATTTCGGGTCAATCGGTCCAAAGACCTGGAAGCTATTGAAAAAATCGGCCAAGGTTTTCAATCGGTCCAAAGACCTGGAAGCTATTGAAAAAATCGGCAGAGGTTTTCATGAAAAATTGCTGCTTTTCTTTACAATATTCACCAAAAATACAAATTCCACCCGAATCGAATGGGGACTGCTGTGTCTCGTTCAGCCAGTACAGGACCACGTTTGGGAGAAATTTCGAGTCAATCGGTCCAAAGACCTGGAAGCTATTGAAAAAATCGGCCGAGGTTTTAAATCGGTCCAAAGACCTGGAAGCTATTAAAAAAATCGGCCGAGGTTTTCGTGAAAAATGGCTCCATTTCACTAAAATATTCACCAAAAATACAAATTCCACCCGAATCGAATGGGGACTGCTGTGTCTCGTTCAGCCAGTACAGGACCACGTTTGGGAGAAATTTCGAGTCAATGGGTCCAAAGACCTGGAAGCTATTGAAAAAATCGGCCGAGGTTTTCGTGAAAAATGGCTCCATTTCACTAAAATATTCACCAAAAATACAAATTCCACCCAAATCGAATGGCGACTGCTGTGTCTCGTTCAGCCAGTACAGGACCACGTTTGGGAGAAATTTCGAGTCAATCGGTCCAAAGACCTGGAAGCTATTGAAAAAATCGGCCGAGGTTTTAAATCGGTCCAAAGACCTGGAAGCTATTGAAAAAATCGGCCGAGGTTTTCGTGAAAAATGGCTCCATTTCACTAAAATATTCACCAAAAATACAAATTCCACCCGAATCGAATGGGGACTGCTGTGTCTCGTTCAGCCAGTACAGGACCACGTTTGGGAGAAATTTCGAGTCAATCGGTCCAAAGACCTGGAAGCTATTGAAAAAATCGGCCGAGGTTTTAAATCGGTCCAAAGACCTGGAAGCCATTAAAAAAATCGGCCGAGGTTTTCGTGAAAAATGGCTCCATTTCACTAAAATATTCACCAAAAATACAAATTCCACCCGAATCGAATGGGGACTGCTGTGTCTCGTTCAGCCAGTACAGGACCACGTTTGGGAGAAATTTCGAGTCAATCGGTCCAAAGACCTGGAAGCTATTGAAAAAATCGGCCGAGGTTTTCGTGAAAAATGGCTCCATTTCACTAAAATATTCACCAAAAATACAAATTCCACCCGAATCGAATGGGGACTGCTGTGTCTCGTTCAGCCAGTACAGGACCACGTTTGGGAGAAATTTCGAGTCAATCGGTCCAAAGACCTGGAAGCTATTGAAAAAATCGGCCGAGGTTTTCGTGAAAAATGGCTCCATTTCACTAAAATATTCACCAAAAATACAAATTCCACCCGAATCGAATGGGCACTGCTGTGTCTCGTTCAGCCAGTACAGGACCACGTTTGGGAGAAATTTCGGGTCAATCGGTCCAAAGACCTGGAAGCTATTGAAAAAATCGGCCAAGGTTTTCAATCGGTCCAAAGACCTGGAAGCTATTGAAAAAATCGGCAGAGGTTTTCATGAAAAATTGCTGCTTTTCTTTACAGTATTCACCAAAAATACAAATTCCACCCGAATCGAATGGGGACTGCTGTGTCTCGTTCAGCCAGTACAGGACCACGTTTGGGAGAAATTTCGAGTCAATCGGTCCAAAGACCTGGAAGCTATTGAAAAAATCGGCCGAGGTTTTAAATCGGTCCAAAGACCTGGAAGCTATTAAAAAAATCGGCCGAGGTTTTCGTGAAAAATGGCTCCATTTCACTAAAATATTCACCAAAAATACAAATTCCACCCGAATCGAATGGGGACTGCTGTGTCTCGTTCAGCCAGTACAGGACCACGTTTGGGAGAAATTTCGAGTCAATGGGTCCAAAGACCTGGAAGCTATTGAAAAAATCGGCCGAGGTTTTCGTGAAAAATGGCTCCATTTCACTAAAATATTCACCAAAAATACAAATTCCACCCGAATGGAATGGGGACTGCTGTGTCTCGTTCAGCCAGTACAGGACCACGTTTGGGAGAAATTTCGAGTCAATGGGTCCAAAGACCTGGAAGCTATTGAAAAAATCGGCCGAGGTTTTAAATCGGTCCAAAGACCTGGAAGCCATTAAAAAAATCGGCCGAGGTTTTCGTGAAAAATGGCTCCATTTCACTAAAATATTCACCAAAAATACAAATTCCACCCGAATCGAATGGGGACTGCTGTGTCTCGTTCAGCCAGTACAAGACCACGTTTGGGAGAAATTTCGAGTCAATCGGTCCAAAGACCTGGAAGCTATTGAAAAAATCGGCCGAGGTTTTCGTGAAAAATGGCTCCATTTCACTAAAATATTCAGCAAAAATACAAATTCCACCCGAATCGAATGGGCACTGCTGTGTCTCGTTCAGCCAGTACAGGACCACGTTTGGGAGAAATTTCGAGTCAATCGGTCCAAAGACCTGGAAGCTATTGAAAAAATCGGCCGAGGTTTTCGTGAAAAATGGCTCCATTTCACTAAAATATTCACCAAAAATACAAATTCCACCCGAATTGAATGGGCACTGCTGTGTCTCGTTCAGCCAGTACAGGACCACGTTTGGGAGAAATTTCGGGTCAATCGGTCCAAAGACCTGGAAGCTATTGAAAAAATCGGCCAAGGTTTTCAATCGGTCCAAAGACCTGGAAGCTATTGAAAAAATCGGCAGAGGTTTTCATGAAAAATTGCTGCTTTTCTTTACAATATTCACCAAAAATACAAATTCCACCCGAATCGAATGGGGACTGCTGTGTCTCGTTCAGCCAGTACAGGACCACGTTTGGGAGAAATTTCGAGTCAATCGGTCCAAAGACCTGGAAGCTATTGAAAAAATCGGCCGAGGTTTTAAATCGGTCCAAAGACCTGGAAGCTATTAAAAAAATCGGCCGAGGTTTTCGTGAAAAATGGCTCCATTTCACTAAAATATTCACCAAAAATACAAATTCCACCCAAATCGAATGGCGACTACTGTGTCTCGTTCAGCCAGTACAGGACCACGTTTGGGAGAAATTTCGAGTCAATCGGTCCAAAGACCTGGAAGCTATTGAAAAAATCGGCCGAGGTTTTAAATCGGTCCAAAGACCTGGAAGCTATTAAAAAAATCGGCCGAGGTTTTCGTGAAAAATGGCTCCATTTCACTAAAATATTCACCAAAAATACAAATTCCACCCAAATCGAATGGCGACTGCTGTGTCTCGTTCAGCCAGTACAAGACCACGTTTGGGAGAAATTTCGAGTCAATCGGTCCAAAGACCTGGAAGCTATTGAAAAAATCGGCCGAGGTTTTCGTGAAAAATGGCTCCATTTCACTAAAATATTCACCAAAAATACAAATTCCACCCAAATCGAATGGCGACTGCTGTGTCTCGTTCAGCCAGTACAGGACCACGTTTGGGAGAAATTTCGAGTCAATCGGTCCAAAGACCTGGAAGCTATTGAAAAAATCGGCCGAGGTTTTCGTGAAAAATGGCTCCATTTCACTAAAATATTCACCAAAAATACAAATTCCACCCGAATCGAATGGGGACTGCTGTGTCTCGTTCAGCCAGTACAGGACCACGTTTGGGAGAAATTTCGAGTCAATCGGTCCAAAGACCTGGAAGCTATTGAAAAAATCGGCCGAGGTTTTCGTGAAAAATGGCTCCATTTCACTAAAATATTCACCAAAAATACAAATTCCACCCGAATCGAATGGGCACTGCTGTGTCTCGTTCAGCCAGTACAGGACCACGTTTGGGAGAAATTTCGGGTCAATCGGTCCAAAGACCTGGAAGCTATTGAAAAAATCGGCCAAGGTTTTCAATCGGTCCAAAGACCTGGAAGCTATTGAAAAAATCGGCAGAGGTTTTCATGAAAAATTGCTGCTTTTCTTTACAATATTCACCAAAAATACAAATTCCACCCGAATCGAATGGGGACTGCTGTGTCTCGTTCAGCCAGTACAGGACCACGTTTGGGAGAAATTTCGAGTCAATCGGTCCAAAGACCTGGAAGCTATTGAAAAAATCGGCCGAGGTTTTAAATCGGTCCAAAGACCTGGAAGCTATTAAAAAAATCGGCCGAGGTTTTCGTGAAAAATGGCTCCATTTCACTAAAATATTCACCAAAAATACAAATTCCACCCGAATCGAATGGGGACTGCTGTGTCTCGTTCAGCCAGTACAAGACCACGTTTGGGAGAAATTTCGAGTCAATCGGTCCAAAGACCTGGAAGCTATTGAAAAAATCGGCCGAGGTTTTCGTGAAAAATGGCTCCATTTCACTAAAATATTCACCAAAAATACAAATTCCACCCAAATCGAATGGGCACTGCTGTGTCTCGTTCAGCCAGTACAGGACCACGTTTGGGAGAAATTTCGAGTCAATCGGTCCAAAGACCTGGAAGCTATTGAAAAAACTCGGCCGAGGTTTTCGTGAAAAATGGCTCCATTTCACTAAAATATTCACCAAAAATACAAATTCCACCCGAATCGAATGGGGACTGCTGTGTCTCGTTCAGCCAGTACAGGACCACGTTTGGGAGAAATTTCGAGTCAATCGGTCCAAAGACCTGGAAGCTATTGAAAAAATCGGCCGAGGTTTTCGTGAAAAATGGCTCCATTTCACTAAAATATTCACCAAAAATACAAATTCCACCCGAATCGAATGGGCACTGCTGTGTCTCGTTCAGCCAGTACAGGACCACGTTTGGGAGAAATTTCGGGTCAATCGGTCCAAAGACCTGGAAGCTATTGAAAAAATCGGCCAAGGTTTTCAATCGGTCCAAAGACCTGGAAGCTATTGAAAAAATCGGCAGAGGTTTTCATGAAAAATTGCTGCTTTTCTTTACAATATTCACCAAAAATACAAATTCCACCCGAATCGAATGGGGACTGCTGTGTCTCGTTCAGCCAGTACAGGACCACGTTTGGGAGAAATTTCGAGTCAATCGGTCCAAAGACCTGGAAGCTATTGAAAAAATCGGCCGAGGTTTTAAATCGGTCCAAAGACCTGGAAGCTATTAAAAAAATCGGCCGAGGTTTTCGTGAAAAATGGCTCCATTTCACTAAAATATTCACCAAAAATACAAATTCCACCCGAATCGAATGGGGACTGCTGTGTCTCGTTCAGCCAGTACAGGACCACGTTTGGGAGAAATTTCGAGTCAATGGGTCCAAAGACCTGGAAGCTATTGAAAAAATCGGCCGAGGTTTTCGTGAAAAATGGCTCCATTTCACTAAAATATTCACCAAAAATACAAATTCCACCCAAATCGAATGGCGACTGCTGTGTCTCGTTCAGCCAGTACAGGACCACGTTTGGGAGAAATTTCGAGTCAATCGGTCCAAAGACCTGGAAGCTATTGAAAAAATCGGCCGAGGTTTTAAATCGGTCCAAAGACCTGGAAGCTATTGAAAAAATCGGCCGAGGTTTTCGTGAAAAATGGCTCCATTTCACTAAAATATTCACCAAAAATACAAATTCCACCCGAATCGAATGGGGACTGCTGTGTCTCGTTCAGCCAGTACAAGACCACGTTTGGGAGAAATTTCGAGTCAATCGGTCCAAAGACCTGGAAGCTATTGAAAAAATCGGCCGAGGTTTTCGTGAAAAATGGCTCCATTTCACTAAAATATTCAGCAAAAATACAAATTCCACCCGAATCGAATGGGCACTGCTGTGTCTCGTTCAGCCAGTACAGGACCACGTTTGGGAGAAATTTCGAGTCAATCGGTCCAAAGACCTGGAAGCTATTGAAAAAATCGGCCGAGGTTTTCGTGAAAAATGGCTCCATTTCACTAAAATATTCACCAAAAATACAAATTCCACCCGAATTGAATGGGCACTGCTGTGTCTCGTTCAGCCAGTACAGGACCACGTTTGGGAGAAATTTCGGGTCAATCGGTCCAAAGACCTGGAAGCTATTGAAAAAATCGGCCAAGGTTTTCAATCGGTCCAAAGACCTGGAAGCTATTGAAAAAATCGGCAGAGGTTTTCATGAAAAATTGCTGCTTTTCTTTACAATATTCACCAAAAATACAAATTCCACCCGAATCGAATGTGGACTGCTGTGTCTCGTTCAGCCAGTACAGGACCACGTTTGGGAGAAATTTCGAGTCAATCGGTCCAAAGACCTGGAAGCTATTGAAAAAATCGGCCGAGGTTTTAAATCGGTCCAAAGACCTGGAAGCTATTAAAAAAATCGGCCGAGGTTTTCGTGAAAAATGGCTCCATTTCACTAAAATATTCACCAAAAATACAAATTCCACCCAAATCGAATGGCGACTGCTGTGTCTCGTTCAGCCAGTACAAGACCACGTTTGGGAGAAATTTCGAGTCAATCGGTCCAAAGACCTGGAAGCTATTGAAAAAATCGGCCGAGGTTTTCGTGAAAAATGGCTCCATTTCACTAAAATATTCACCAAAAATACAAATTCCACCCAAATCGAATGGCGACTGCTGTGTCTCGTTCAGCCAGTACAGGACCACGTTTGGGAGAAATTTCGAGTCAATCGGTCCAAAGACCTGGAAGCTATTGAAAAAATCGGCCGAGGTTTTCGTGAAAAATGGCTCCATTTCACTAAAATATTCACCAAAAATACAAATTCCACCCGAATCGAATGGGGACTGCTGTGTCTCGTTCAGCCAGTACAGGACCACGTTTGGGAGAAATTTCGAGTCAATCGGTCCAAAGACCTGGAAGCTATTGAAAAAATCGGCCGAGGTTTTCGTGAAAAATGGCTCCATTTCACTAAAATATTCACCAAAAATACAAATTCCACCCGAATCGAATGGGCACTGCTGTGTCTCGTTCAGCCAGTACAGGACCACGTTTGGGAGAAATTTCGGGTCAATCGGTCCAAAGACCTGGAAGCTATTGAAAAAATCGGCCAAGGTTTTCAATCGGTCCAAAGACCTGGAAGCTATTGAAAAAATCGGCAGAGGTTTTCATGAAAAATTGCTGCTTTTCTTTACAATATTCACCAAAAATACAAATTCCACCCGAATCGAATGGGGACTGCTGTGTCTCGTTCAGCCAGTACAGGACCACGTTTGGGAGAAATTTCGAGTCAATCGGTCCAAAGACCTGGAAGCTATTGAAAAAATCGGCCGAGGTTTTAAATCGGTCCAAAGACCTGGAAGCTATTAAAAAAATCGGCCGAGGTTTTCGTGAAAAATGGCTCCATTTCACTAAAATATTCACCAAAAATACAAATTCCACCCGAATCGAATGGGGACTGCTGTGTCTCGTTCAGCCAGTACAAGACCACGTTTGGGAGAAATTTCGAGTCAATCGGTCCAAAGACCTGGAAGCTATTGAAAAAATCGGCCGAGGTTTTCGTGAAAAATGGCTCCATTTCACTAAAATATTCACCAAAAATACAAATTCCACCCAAATCGAATGGGCACTGCTGTGTCTCGTTCAGCCAGTACAGGACCACGTTTGGGAGAAATTTCGAGTCAATCGGTCCAAAGACCTGGAAGCTATTGAAAAAATTCGGCCGAGGTTTTCGTGAAAAATGGCTCCATTTCACTAAAATATTCACCAAAAATACAAATTCCACCCGAATCGAATGGGGACTGCTGTGTCTCGTTCAGCCAGTACAGGACCACGTTTGGGAGAAATTTCGAGTCAATCGGTCCAAAGACCTGGAAGCTATTGAAAAAATCGGCCGAGGTTTTCGTGAAAAATGGCTCCATTTCACTAAAATATTCACCAAAAATACAAATTCCACCCGAATCGAATGGGCACTGCTGTGTCTCGTTCAGCCAGTACAGGACCACGTTTGGGAGAAATTTCGGGTCAATCGGTCCAAAGACCTGGAAGCTATTGAAAAAATCGGCCAAGGTTTTCAATCGGTCCAAAGACCTGGAAGCTATTGAAAAAATCGGCAGAGGTTTTCATGAAAAATTGCTGCTTTTCTTTACAATATTCACCAAAAATACAAATTCCACCCGAATCGAATGGGGACTGCTGTGTCTCGTTCAGCCAGTACAGGACCACGTTTGGGAGAAATTTCGAGTCAATCGGTCCAAAGACCTGGAAGCTATTGAAAAAATCGGCCGAGGTTTTAAATCGGTCCAAAGACCTGGAAGCTATTAAAAAAATCGGCCGAGGTTTTCGTGAAAAATGGCTCCATTTCACTAAAATATTCACCAAAAATACAAATTCCACCCGAATCGAATGGGGACTGCTGTGTCTCGTTCAGCCAGTACAGGACCACGTTTGGGAGAAATTTCGAGTCAATGGGTCCAAAGACCTGGAAGCTATTGAAAAAATCGGCCGAGGTTTTCATGAAAAATGGCTCCATTTCACTAAAATATTCACCAAAAATACAAATTCCACCCAAATCGAATGGCGACTGCTGTGTCTCGTTCAGCCAGTACAGGACCACGTTTGGGAGAAATTTCGAGTCAATCGGTCCAAAGACCTGGAAGCTATTGAAAAAATCGGCCGAGGTTTTAAATCGGTCCAAAGACCTGGAAGCTATTGAAAAAATCGGCCGAGGTTTTCGTGAAAAATGGCTCCATTTCACTAAAATATTCACCAAAAATACAAATTCCACCCGAATCGAATGGGGACTGCTGTGTCTCGTTCAGCCAGTACAAGACCACGTTTGGGAGAAATTTCGAGTCAATCGGTCCAAAGACCTGGAAGCTATTGAAAAAATCGGCCGAGGTTTTCGTGAAAAATGGCTCCATTTCACTAAAATATTCACCAAAAATACAAATTCCACCCAAATCGAATGGCGACTGCTGTGTCTCGTTCAGCCAGTACAGGACCACGTTTGGGAGAAATTTCGAGTCAATCGGTCCAAAGACCTGGAAGCTATTGAAAAAATCGGCCGAGGTTTTCGTGAAAAATGGCTCCATTTCACTAAAATATTCACCAAAAATACAAATTCCACCCGAATCGAATGGGGACTGCTGTGTCTCGTTCAGCCAGTACAGGACCACGTTTGGGAGAAATTTCGAGTCAATCGGTCCAAAGACCTGGAAGCTATTGAAAAAATCGGCCGAGGTTTTCGTGAAAAATGGCTCCATTTCACTAAAATATTCACCAAAAATACAAATTCCACCCGAATCGAATGGGCACTGCTGTGTCTCGTTCAGCCAGTACAGGACCACGTTTGGGAGAAATTTCGGGTCAATCGGTCCAAAGACCTGGAAGCTATTGAAAAAATCGGCCAAGGTTTTCAATCGGTCCAAAGACCTGGAAGCTATTGAAAAAATCGGCAGAGGTTTTCATGAAAAATTGCTGCTTTTCTTTACAATATTCACCAAAAATACAAATTCCACCCGAATCGAATGGGGACTGCTGTGTCTCGTTCAGCCAGTACAGGACCACGTTTGGGAGAAATTTCGAGTCAATCGGTCCAAAGACCTGGAAGCTATTGAAAAAATCGGCCGAGGTTTTAAATCGGTCCAAAGACCTGGAAGCTATTAAAAAAATCGGCCGAGGTTTTCGTGAAAAATGGCTCCATTTCACTAAAATATTCACCAAAAATACAAATTCCACCCGAATCGAATGGGGACTGCTGTGTCTCGTTCAGCCAGTACAAGACCACGTTTGGGAGAAATTTCGAGTCAATGGGTCCAAAGACCTGGAAGCTATTGAAAAAATCGGCCGAGGTTTTCGTGAAAAATGGCTCCATTTCACTAAAATATTCACCAAAAATACAAATTCCACCCAAATCGAATGGCGACTGCTGTGTCTCGTTCAGCCAGTACAGGACCACGTTTGGGAGAAATTTCGAGTCAATCGGTCCAAAGACCTGGAAGCTATTGAAAAAATCGGCCGAGGTTTTCGTGAAAAATGGCTCCATTTCACTAAAATATTCACCAAAAATACAAATTCCACCCGAATCGAATGGGCACTGCTGTGTCTCGTACAGCCAGTACAGGACCACGTTTGGGAGAAATTTCGGGTCAATCGGTCCAAAGACCTGGAAGCTATTGAAAAAATCGGCCGAGGTTTTCAATCGGTCCAAAGACCTGGAAGCTATTGAAAAAATCGGCAGAGGTTTTCATGAAAAATGGCTCCATTTCACTAAAATATTCACCAAAAATACAAATTCCACCCGAATCGAATGGGCACTGCTGTGTCTCGTTCAGCCAGTACAGGACCACGTTTGGGAGAAATTTCGGGTCAATCGGTCCAAAGACCTGGAAGCTATTGAAAAAATCGGCCAAGGTTTTCAATCGGTCCAAAGACCTGGAAGCTATTGAAAAAATCGGCAGAGGTTTTCATGAAAAATTGCTGCTTTTCTTTACAATATTCACCAAAAATACAAATTCCACCCGAATCGAATGGGGACTGCTGTGTCTCGTTCAGCCAGTACAGGACCACGTTTGGGAGAAATTTCGAGTCAATCGGTCCAAAGACCTGGAAGCTATTGAAAAAATCGGCCGAGGTTTTAAATCGGTCCAAAAACCTGGAAGCTATTAAAAAAATCGGCAGAGGTTTTCGTGAAAAATGGCTCCATTTCACTAAAATATTCACCAAAAATACAAATTCCACCCGAATCGAATGGGGACTGCTGTGTCTCGTTCAGCCAGTACAGGACCACGTTTGGGAGAAATTTCGAGTCAATGGGTCCAAAGACCTGGAAGCTATTGAAAAAATCGGCCGAGGTTTTCGTGAAAAATGGCTCCATTTCACTAAAATATTCACCAAAAATACAAATTCCACCCGAATCGAATGGGCACTGCTGTGTCTCGTACAGCCAGTACAGGACCACGTTTGGGAGAAATTTCGGGTCAATCGGTCCAAAGACCTGGAAGCTATTGAAAAAATCGGCCGAGGTTTTCAATCGGTCCAAAGACCTGGAAGCTATTGAAAAAATCGGCAGAGGTTTTCATGAAAAATTGCTGCTTTTCTTTACAATATTCACCAAAAATACAAATTCCACCCGAATCGAATGGGGACTGCTGTGTCTCGTTCAGCCAGTACAGGACCACGTTTGGGAGAAATTTCGAGTCAATCGGTCCAAAGACCTGGAAGGTATTGAAAAAATCGGCCGAGGTTTTAAATCGGTCCAAAAACCTGGAAGCTATTAAAAAAATCGGCAGAGGTTTTCGTGAAAAATGGCTCCATTTCACTAAAATATTCACCAAAAATACAAATTCCACCCGAATCGAATGGGGACTGCTGTGTCTTGTTCAGCCAGTACAAGACCACGTTTGGGAGAAATTTCGAGTCAATCGGTCCAAAGACCTGGAAGCTATTGAAAAAATCGGCCGAGGTTTTCGTGAAAAATGGCTCCATTTCACTAAAATATTCACCAAAAATACAAATTCCACCCGAATCGAATGGGCACTGCTGTGTCTCGTACAGCCAGTACAGGACCACGTTTGGGAGAAATTTCGGGTCAATCGGTCCAAAGACCTGGAAGCTATTGAAAAAATCGGCCGAGGTTTTCAATCGGTCCAAAGACCTGGAAGCTATTGAAAAAATCGGCAGAGGTTTTCATGAAAAATTGCTGCTTTTCTTTACAATATTCACCAAAAATACAAATTCCACCCGAATCGAATGGGGACTGCTGTGTCTCGTTCAGCCAGTACAGGACCACGTTTGGGAGAAATTTCGAGTCAATCGGTCCAAAGACCTGGAAGCTATTGAAAAAATCGGCCGAGGTTTTAAATCGGTCCAAAAACCTGGAAGCTATTAAAAAAATCGGCAGAGGTTTTCGTGAAAAATGGCTCCATTTCACTAAAATATTCACCAAAAATACAAATTCCACCCGAATCGAATGGGGACTGCTGTGTCTCGTTCAGCCAGTACAGGACCACGTTTGGGAGAAATTTCGAGTCAATGGGTCCAAAGACCTGGAAGCTATTGAAAAAATCGGCCGAGGTTTTCGTGAAAAATGGCTCCATTTCACTAAAATATTCACCAAAAATACAAATTCCACCCGAATCGAATGGGCACTGCTGTGTCTCGTACAGCCAGTACAGGACCACGTTTGGGAGAAATTTCGGGTCAATCGGTCCAAAGACCTGGAAGCTATTGAAAAAATCGGCCGAGGTTTTCAATCGGTCCAAAGACCTGGAAGCTATTGAAAAAATCGGCAGAGGTTTTCATGAAAAATTGCTGCTTTTCTTTACAATATTCACCAAAAATACAAATTCCACCCGAATCGAATGGGGACTGCTGTGTCTCGTTCAGCCAGTACAGGACCACGTTTGGGAGAAATTTCGGGTCAATCGGTCCAAAGACCTGGAAGCTATTGAAAAAATCGGCCGAGGTTTTCAATCGGTCCAAAGACCTGGAAGCTATTGAAAAAATCGGCAGAGGTTTTCATGAAAAATTGCTGCTTTTCTTTACAATATTCACCAAAAATACAAATTCCACCCGAATCGAATGGGGACTGCTGTGTCTCGTTCAGCCAGTACAGGACCACGTTTGGGAGAAATTTCGAGTCAATCGGTCCAAAGACCTGGAAGGTATTGAAAAAATCGGCCGAGGTTTTAAATCGGTCCAAAAACCTGGAAGCTATTAAAAAAATCGGCCGAGGTTTTCGTGAAAAATGGCTCCATTTCACTAAAATATTCAGCAAAAATACAAATTCCACCCGAATCGAATGGGCACTGCTGTGTCTCGTTCAGCCAGTACAGGACCACGTTTGGGAGAAATTTCGAGTCAATCGGTCCAAAGACCTGGAAGCTATTGAAAAAATCGGCCGAGGTTTTCGTGAAAAATGGCTCCATTTCACTAAAATATTCACCAAAAATACAAATTCCACCCGAATTGAATGGGCACTGCTGTGTCTCGTTCAGCCAGTACAGGACCACGTTTGGGAGAAATTTCGGGTCAATCGGTCCAAAGACCTGGAAGCTATTGAAAAAATCGGCCAAGGTTTTCAATCGGTCCAAAGACCTGGAAGCTATTGAAAAAATCGGCAGAGGTTTTCATGAAAAATTGCTGCTTTTCTTTACAATATTCACCAAAAATACAAATTCCACCCGAATCGAATGGGGACTGCTGTGTCTCGTTCAGCCAGTACAGGACCACGTTTGGGAGAAATTTCGAGTCAATCGGTCCAAAGACCTGGAAGCTATTGAAAAAATCGGCCAAGGTTTTCAATCGGTCCAAAGACCTGGAAGCTATTGAAAAAATCGGCAGAGGTTTTCATGAAAAATTGCTGCTTTTCTTTACAATATTCACCAAAAATACAAATTCCACCCGAATCGAATGGGGACTGCTGTGTCTCGTTCAGCCAGTACAGGACCACGTTTGGGAGAAATTTCGAGTCAATCGGTCCAAAGACCTGGAAGCTATTGAAAAAATCGGCCGAGGTTTTAAATCGGTCCAAAGACCTGGAAGCTATTAAAAAAATCGGCCGAGGTTTTCGTGAAAAATGGCTCCATTTCACTAAAATATTCACCAAAAATACAAATTCCACCCGAATCGAATGGGGACTGCTGTGTCTCGTTCAGCCAGTACAAGACCACGTTTGGGAGAAATTTCGAGTCAATCGGTCCAAAGACCTGGAAGCTATTGAAAAAATCGGCCGAGGTTTTCGTGAAAAATGGCTCCATTTCACTAAAATATTCACCAAAAATACAAATTCCACCCAAATCGAATGGGCACTGCTGTGTCTCGTTCAGCCAGTACAGGACCACGTTTGGGAGAAATTTCGAGTCAATCGGTCCAAAGACCTGGAAGCTATTGAAAAAATTCGGCCGAGGTTTTCGTGAAAAATGGCTCCATTTCACTAAAATATTCACCAAAAATACAAATTCCACCCGAATCGAATGGGGACTGCTGTGTCTCGTTCAGCCAGTACAGGACCACGTTTGGGAGAAATTTCGAGTCAATCGGTCCAAAGACCTGGAAGCTATTGAAAAAATCGGCCGAGGTTTTCGTGAAAAATGGCTCCATTTCACTAAAATATTCACCAAAAATACAAATTCCACCCGAATCGAATGGGCACTGCTGTGTCTCGTTCAGCCAGTACAGGACCACGTTTGGGAGAAATTTCGGGTCAATCGGTCCAAAGACCTGGAAGCTATTGAAAAAATCGGCCAAGGTTTTCAATCGGTCCAAAGACCTGGAAGCTATTGAAAAAATCGGCAGAGGTTTTCATGAAAAATTGCTGCTTTTCTTTACAATATTCACCAAAAATACAAATTCCACCCGAATCGAATGGGGACTGCTGTGTCTCGTTCAGCCAGTACAGGACCACGTTTGGGAGAAATTTCGAGTCAATCGGTCCAAAGACCTGGAAGCTATTGAAAAAATCGGCCGAGGTTTTAAATCGGTCCAAAGACCTGGAAGCTATTAAAAAAATCGGCCGAGGTTTTCGTGAAAAATGGCTCCATTTCACTAAAATATTCACCAAAAATACAAATTCCACCCGAATCGAATGGGGACTGCTGTGTCTCGTTCAGCCAGTACAGGACCACGTTTGGGAGAAATTTCGAGTCAATGGGTCCAAAGACCTGGAAGCTATTGAAAAAATCGGCCGAGGTTTTCGTGAAAAATGGCTCCATTTCACTAAAATATTCACCAAAAATACAAATTCCACCCAAATCGAATGGCGACTGCTGTGTCTCGTTCAGCCAGTACAGGACCACGTTTGGGAGAAATTTCGAGTCAATCGGTCCAAAGACCTGGAAGCTATTGAAAAAATCGGCCGAGGTTTTAAATCGGTCCAAAGACCTGGAAGCTATTGAAAAAATCGGCCGAGGTTTTCGTGAAAAATGGCTCCATTTCACTAAAATATTCACCAAAAATACAAATTCCACCCGAATCGAATGGGGACTGCTGTGTCTCGTTCAGCCAGTACAAGACCACGTTTGGGAGAAATTTCGAGTCAATCGGTCCAAAGACCTGGAAGCTATTGAAAAAATCGGCCGAGGTTTTCGTGAAAAATGGCTCCATTTCACTAAAATATTCACCAAAAATACAAATTCCACCCAAATCGAATGGCGACTGCTGTGTCTCGTTCAGCCAGTACAGGACCACGTTTGGGAGAAATTTCGAGTCAATCGGTCCAAAGACCTGGAAGCTATTGAAAAAATCGGCCGAGGTTTTCGTGAAAAATGGCTCCATTTCACTAAAATATTCACCAAAAATACAAATTCCACCCGAATCGAATGGGGACTGCTGTGTCTCGTTCAGCCAGTACAGGACCACGTTTGGGAGAAATTTCGAGTCAATCGGTCCAAAGACCTGGAAGCTATTGAAAAAATCGGCCGAGGTTTTCGTGAAAAATGGCTCCATTTCACTAAAATATTCACCAAAAATACAAATTCCACCCGAATCGAATGGGCACTGCTGTGTCTCGTTCAGCCAGTACAGGACCACGTTTGGGAGAAATTTCGGGTCAATCGGTCCAAAGACCTGGAAGCTATTGAAAAAATCGGCCAAGGTTTTCAATCGGTCCAAAGACCTGGAAGCTATTGAAAAAATCGGCAGAGGTTTTCATGAAAAATTGCTGCTTTTCTTTACAATATTCACCAAAAATACAAATTCCACCCGAATCGAATGGGGACTGCTGTGTCTCGTTCAGCCAGTACAGGACCACGTTTGGGAGAAATTTCGAGTCAATCGGTCCAAAGACCTGGAAGCTATTGAAAAAATCGGCCGAGGTTTTAAATCGGTCCAAAGACCTGGAAGCTATTAAAAAAATCGGCCGAGGTTTTCGTGAAAAATGGCTCCATTTCACTAAAATATTCACCAAAAATACAAATTCCACCCGAATCGAATGGGGACTGCTGTGTCTCGTTCAGCCAGTACAAGACCACGTTTGGGAGAAATTTCGAGTCAATGGGTCCAAAGACCTGGAAGCTATTGAAAAAATCGGCCGAGGTTTTCGTGAAAAATGGCTCCATTTCACTAAAATATTCACCAAAAATACAAATTCCACCCAAATCGAATGGCGACTGCTGTGTCTCGTTCAGCCAGTACAGGACCACGTTTGGGAGAAATTTCGAGTCAATCGGTCCAAAGACCTGGAAGCTATTGAAAAAATCGGCCGAGGTTTTCGTGAAAAATGGCTCCATTTCACTAAAATATTCACCAAAAATACAAATTCCACCCGAATCGAATGGGCACTGCTGTGTCTCGTACAGCCAGTACAGGACCACGTTTGGGAGAAATTTCGGGTCAATCGGTCCAAAGACCTGGAAGCTATTGAAAAAATCGGCCGAGGTTTTCAATCGGTCCAAAGACCTGGAAGCTATTGAAAAAATCGGCAGAGGTTTTCATGAAAAATGGCTCCATTTCACTAAAATATTCACCAAAAATACAAATTCCACCCGAATCGAATGGGCACTGCTGTGTCTCGTTCAGCCAGTACAGGACCACGTTTGGGAGAAATTTCGGGTCAATCGGTCCAAAGACCTGGAAGCTATTGAAAAAATCGGCCAAGGTTTTCAATCGGTCCAAAGACCTGGAAGCTATTGAAAAAATCGGCAGAGGTTTTCATGAAAAATTGCTGCTTTTCTTTACAATATTCACCAAAAATACAAATTCCACCCGAATCGAATGGGGACTGCTGTGTCTCGTTCAGCCAGTACAGGACCACGTTTGGGAGAAATTTCGAGTCAATCGGTCCAAAGACCTGGAAGCTATTGAAAAAATCGGCCGAGGTTTTAAATCGGTCCAAAAACCTGGAAGCTATTAAAAAAATCGGCAGAGGTTTTCGTGAAAAATGGCTCCATTTCACTAAAATATTCACCAAAAATACAAATTCCACCCGAATCGAATGGGGACTGCTGTGTCTCGTTCAGCCAGTACAGGACCACGTTTGGGAGAAATTTCGAGTCAATGGGTCCAAAGACCTGGAAGCTATTGAAAAAATCGGCCGAGGTTTTCGTGAAAAATGGCTCCATTTCACTAAAATATTCACCAAAAATACAAATTCCACCCGAATCGAATGGGCACTGCTGTGTCTCGTACAGCCAGTACAGGACCACGTTTGGGAGAAATTTCGGGTCAATCGGTCCAAAGACCTGGAAGCTATTGAAAAAATCGGCCGAGGTTTTCAATCGGTCCAAAGACCTGGAAGCTATTGAAAAAATCGGCAGAGGTTTTCATGAAAAATTGCTGCTTTTCTTTACAATATTCACCAAAAATACAAATTCCACCCGAATCGAATGGGGACTGCTGTGTCTCGTTCAGCCAGTACAGGACCACGTTTGGGAGAAATTTCGAGTCAATCGGTCCAAAGACCTGGAAGGTATTGAAAAAATCGGCCGAGGTTTTAAATCGGTCCAAAAACCTGGAAGCTATTAAAAAAATCGGCAGAGGTTTTCGTGAAAAATGGCTCCATTTCACTAAAATATTCACCAAAAATACAAATTCCACCCGAATCGAATGGGGACTGCTGTGTCTTGTTCAGCCAGTACAAGACCACGTTTGGGAGAAATTTCGAGTCAATCGGTCCAAAGACCTGGAAGCTATTGAAAAAATCGGCCGAGGTTTTCGTGAAAAATGGCTCCATTTCACTAAAATATTCACCAAAAATACAAATTCCACCCGAATCGAATGGGCACTGCTGTGTCTCGTACAGCCAGTACAGGACCACGTTTGGGAGAAATTTCGGGTCAATCGGTCCAAAGACCTGGAAGCTATTGAAAAAATCGGCCGAGGTTTTCAATCGGTCCAAAGACCTGGAAGCTATTGAAAAAATCGGCAGAGGTTTTCATGAAAAATTGCTGCTTTTCTTTACAATATTCACCAAAAATACAAATTCCACCCGAATCGAATGGGGACTGCTGTGTCTCGTTCAGCCAGTACAGGACCACGTTTGGGAGAAATTTCGAGTCAATCGGTCCAAAGACCTGGAAGCTATTGAAAAAATCGGCCGAGGTTTTAAATCGGTCCAAAAACCTGGAAGCTATTAAAAAAATCGGCAGAGGTTTTCGTGAAAAATGGCTCCATTTCACTAAAATATTCACCAAAAATACAAATTCCACCCGAATCGAATGGGGACTGCTGTGTCTCGTTCAGCCAGTACAGGACCACGTTTGGGAGAAATTTCGAGTCAATGGGTCCAAAGACCTGGAAGCTATTGAAAAAATCGGCCGAGGTTTTCGTGAAAAATGGCTCCATTTCACTAAAATATTCACCAAAAATACAAATTCCACCCGAATCGAATGGGCACTGCTGTGTCTCGTACAGCCAGTACAGGACCACGTTTGGGAGAAATTTCGGGTCAATCGGTCCAAAGACCTGGAAGCTATTGAAAAAATCGGCCGAGGTTTTCAATCGGTCCAAAGACCTGGAAGCTATTGAAAAAATCGGCAGAGGTTTTCATGAAAAATTGCTGCTTTTCTTTACAATATTCACCAAAAATACAAATTCCACCCGAATCGAATGGGGACTGCTGTGTCTCGTTCAGCCAGTACAGGACCACGTTTGGGAGAAATTTCGGGTCAATCGGTCCAAAGACCTGGAAGCTATTGAAAAAATCGGCCGAGGTTTTCAATCGGTCCAAAGACCTGGAAGCTATTGAAAAAATCGGCAGAGGTTTTCATGAAAAATTGCTGCTTTTCTTTACAATATTCACCAAAAATACAAATTCCACCCGAATCGAATGGGGACTGCTGTGTCTCGTTCAGCCAGTACAGGACCACGTTTGGGAGAAATTTCGAGTCAATCGGTCCAAAGACCTGGAAGGTATTGAAAAAATCGGCCGAGGTTTTAAATCGGTCCAAAAACCTGGAAGCTATTAAAAAAATCGGCCGAGGTTTTCGTGAAAAATGGCTCCATTTCACTAAAATATTCAGCAAAAATACAAATTCCACCCGAATCGAATGGGCACTGCTGTGTCTCGTTCAGCCAGTACAGGACCACGTTTGGGAGAAATTTCGAGTCAATCGGTCCAAAGACCTGGAAGCTATTGAAAAAATCGGCCGAGGTTTTCGTGAAAAATGGCTCCATTTCACTAAAATATTCACCAAAAATACAAATTCCACCCGAATTGAATGGGCACTGCTGTGTCTCGTTCAGCCAGTACAGGACCACGTTTGGGAGAAATTTCGGGTCAATCGGTCCAAAGACCTGGAAGCTATTGAAAAAATCGGCCAAGGTTTTCAATCGGTCCAAAGACCTGGAAGCTATTGAAAAAATCGGCAGAGGTTTTCATGAAAAATTGCTGCTTTTCTTTACAATATTCACCAAAAATACAAATTCCACCCGAATCGAATGGGGACTGCTGTGTCTCGTTCAGCCAGTACAGGACCACGTTTGGGAGAAATTTCGAGTCAATCGGTCCAAAGACCTGGAAGCTATTGAAAAAATCGGCCGAGGTTTTAAATCGGTCCAAAGACCTGGAAGCTATTAAAAAAATCGGCCGAGGTTTTCGTGAAAAATGGCTCCATTTCACTAAAATATTCACCAAAAATACAAATTCCACCCAAATCGAATGGCGACTACTGTGTCTCGTTCAGCCAGTACAGGACCACATTTGGGAGAAATTTCGAGTCAATCGGTCCAAAGACCTGGAAGCTATTGAAAAAATCGGCCGAGGTTTTAAATCGGTCCAAAGACCTGGAAGCTATTAAAAAAATCGGCCGAGGTTTTCGTGAAAAATGGCTCCATTTCACTAAAATATTCACCAAAAATACAAATTCCACCCAAATCGAATGGCGACTGCTGTGTCTCGTTCAGCCAGTACAAGACCACGTTTGGGAGAAATTTCGAGTCAATCGGTCCAAAGACCTGGAAGCTATTGAAAAAATCGGCCGAGGTTTTCGTGAAAAATGGCTCCATTTCACTAAAATATTCACCAAAAATACAAATTCCACCCAAATCGAATGGCGACTGCTGTGTCTCGTTCAGCCAGTACAGGACCACGTTTGGGAGAAATTTCGAGTCAATCGGTCCAAAGACCTGGAAGCTATTGAAAAAATCGGCCGAGGTTTTCGTGAAAAATGGCTCCATTTCACTAAAATATTCACCAAAAATACAAATTCCACCCGAATCGAATGGGGACTGCTGTGTCTCGTTCAGCCAGTACAGGACCACGTTTGGGAGAAATTTCGAGTCAATCGGTCCAAAGACCTGGAAGCTATTGAAAAAATCGGCCGAGGTTTTCGTGAAAAATGGCTCCATTTCACTAAAATATTCACCAAAAATACAAATTCCACCCGAATCGAATGGGCACTGCTGTGTCTCGTTCAGCCAGTACAGGACCACGTTTGGGAGAAATTTCGGGTCAATCGGTCCAAAGACCTGGAAGCTATTGAAAAAATCGGCCAAGGTTTTCAATCGGTCCAAAGACCTGGAAGCTATTGAAAAAATCGGCAGAGGTTTTCATGAAAAATTGCTGCTTTTCTTTACAATATTCACCAAAAATACAAATTCCACCCGAATCGAATGGGGACTGCTGTGTCTCGTTCAGCCAGTACAGGACCACGTTTGGGAGAAATTTCGAGTCAATCGGTCCAAAGACCTGGAAGCTATTGAAAAAATCGGCCGAGGTTTTAAATCGGTCCAAAGACCTGGAAGCTATTAAAAAAATCGGCCGAGGTTTTCGTGAAAAATGGCTCCATTTCACTAAAATATTCACCAAAAATACAAATTCCACCCGAATCGAATGGGGACTGCTGTGTCTCGTTCAGCCAGTACAAGACCACGTTTGGGAGAAATTTCGAGTCAATCGGTCCAAAGACCTGGAAGCTATTGAAAAAATCGGCCGAGGTTTTCGTGAAAAATGGCTCCATTTCACTAAAATATTCACCAAAAATACAAATTCCACCCAAATCGAATGGGCACTGCTGTGTCTCGTTCAGCCAGTACAGGACCACGTTTGGGAGAAATTTCGAGTCAATCGGTCCAAAGACCTGGAAGCTATTGAAAAAATTCGGCCGAGGTTTTCGTGAAAAATGGCTCCATTTCACTAAAATATTCACCAAAAATACAAATTCCACCCGAATCGAATGGGGACTGCTGTGTCTCGTTCAGCCAGTACAGGACCACGTTTGGGAGAAATTTCGAGTCAATCGGTCCAAAGACCTGGAAGCTATTGAAAAAATCGGCCGAGGTTTTCGTGAAAAATGGCTCCATTTCACTAAAATATTCACCAAAAATACAAATTCCACCCGAATCGAATGGGCACTGCTGTGTCTCGTTCAGCCAGTACAGGACCACGTTTGGGAGAAATTTCGGGTCAATCGGTCCAAAGACCTGGAAGCTATTGAAAAAATCGGCCAAGGTTTTCAATCGGTCCAAAGACCTGGAAGCTATTGAAAAAATCGGCAGAGGTTTTCATGAAAAATTGCTGCTTTTCTTTACAATATTCACCAAAAATACAAATTCCACCCGAATCGAATGGGGACTGCTGTGTCTCGTTCAGCCAGTACAGGACCACGTTTGGGAGAAATTTCGAGTCAATGGGTCCAAAGACCTGGAAGCTATTGAAAAAATCGGCCGAGGTTTTCGTGAAAAATGGCTCCATTTCACTAAAATATTCACCAAAAATACAAATTCCACCCAAATCGAATGGCGACTGCTGTGTCTCGTTCAGCCAGTACAGGACCACGTTTGGGAGAAATTTCGAGTCAATCGGTCCAAAGACCTGGAAGCTATTGAAAAAATCGGCCGAGGTTTTAAATCGGTCCAAAGACCTGGAAGCTATTGAAAAAATCGGCCGAGGTTTTCGTGAAAAATGGCTCCATTTCACTAAAATATTCACCAAAAATACAAATTCCACCCGAATCGAATGGGGACTGCTGTGTCTCGTTCAGCCAGTACAAGACCACGTTTGGGAGAAATTTCGAGTCAATCGGTCCAAAGACCTGGAAGCTATTGAAAAAATCGGCCGAGGTTTTCGTGAAAAATGGCTCCATTTCACTAAAATATTCACCAAAAATACAAATTCCACCCAAATCGAATGGCGACTGCTGTGTCTCGTTCAGCCAGTACAGGACCACGTTTGGGAGAAATTTCGAGTCAATCGGTCCAAAGACCTGGAAGCTATTGAAAAAATCGGCCGAGGTTTTCGTGAAAAATGGCTCCATTTCACTAAAATATTCACCAAAAATACAAATTCCACCCGAATCGAATGGGCACTGCTGTGTCTCGTACAGCCAGTACAGGACCACGTTTGGGAGAAATTTCGGGTCAATCGGTCCAAAGACCTGGAAGCTATTGAAAAAATCGGCCGAGGTTTTCGTGAAAAATGGCTCCATTTCACTAAAATATTCACCAAAAATACAAATTCCACCCGAATTGAATGGGCACTGCTGTGTCTCGTTCAGCCAGTACAGGACCACGTTTGGGAGAAATTTCGGGTCAATCGGTCCAAAGACCTGGAAGCTATTGAAAAAATCGGCCAAGGTTTTCAATCGGTCCAAAGACCTGGAAGCTATTGAAAAAATCGGCAGAGGTTTTCATGAAAAATTGCTGCTTTTCTTTACAATATTCACCAAAAATACAAATTCCACCCGAATCGAATGGGGACTGCTGTGTCTCGTTCAGCCAGTACAGGACCACGTTTGGGAGAAATTTCGAGTCAATCGGTCCAAAGACCTGGAAGCTATTGAAAAAATCGGCCGAGGTTTTAAATCGGTCCAAAGACCTGGAAGCTATTAAAAAAATCGGCCGAGGTTTTCGTGAAAAATGGCTCCATTTCACTAAAATATTCACCAAAAATACAAATTCCACCCAAATCGAATGGCGACTGCTGTGTCTCGTTCAGCCAGTACAGGACCACGTTTGGGAGAAATTTCGAGTCAATCGGTCCAAAGACCTGGAAGCTATTGAAAAAATCGGCCAAGGTTTTAAATCGGTCCAAAGACCTGGAAGCTATTGAAAAAATCGGCCGAGGTTTTCGTGAAAAATGGCTCCATTTCACTAAAATATTCACCAAAAATACAAATTCCACCCGAATCGAATGGGGACTGCTGTGTCTCGTTCAGCCAGTACAAGACCACGTTTGGGAGAAATTTCGAGTCAATCGGTCCAAAGACCTGGAAGCTATTGAAAAAATCGGCCGAGGTTTTCGTGAAAAATGGCTCCATTTCACTAAAATATTCACCAAAAATACAAATTCCACCCAAATCGAATGGCGACTGCTGTGTCTCGTTCAGCCAGTACAGGACCACGTTTGGGAGAAATTTCGAGTCAATCGGTCCAAAGACCTGGAAGCTATTGAAAAAATCGGCCAAGGTTTTCGTGAAAAATGGCTCCATTTTACTAAAATATTCACCAAAAATACAAATTCCACCCGAATCGAATGGGGACTGCTGTGTCTCGTTCAGCCAGTACAGGACCACGTTTGGGAGAAATTTCGAGTCAATCGGTCCAAAGACCTGGAAGCTATTGAAAAAATCGGCCGAGGTTTTCGTGAAAAATGGCTCCATTTCACTAAAATATTCACCAAAAATACAAATTCCACCCGAATCGAATGGGCACTGCTGTGTCTCGTTCAGCCAGTACAGGACCACGTTTGGGAGAAATTTCGGGTCAATCGGTCCAAAGACCTGGAAGCTATTGAAAAAATCGGCCGAGGTTTTAAATCGGTCCAAAGACCTGGAAGCCATTAAAAAAATCGGCCGAGGTTTTCGTGAAAAATGGCTCCATTTCACTAAAATATTCACCAAAAATACAAATTCCACCCGAATCGAATGGGGACTGCTGTGTCTCGTTCAGCCAGTACAGGACCACGTTTGGGAGAAATTTCGGGTCAATCGGTCCAAAGACCTGGAAGCTATTGAAAAAATCGGCCAAGGTTTTCAATCGGTCCAAAGACCTGGAAGCTATTGAAAAAATCGGCAGAGGTTTTCATGAAAAATTGCTGCTTTTCTTTACAATATTCACCAAAAATACAAATTCCACCCGAATCGAATGGGGACTGCTGTGTCTCGTTCAGCCAGTACAGGACCACGTTTGGGAGAAATTTCGAGTCAATCGGTCCAAAGACCTGGAAGCTATTGAAAAAATCGGCCGAGGTTTTAAATCGGTCCAAAAACCTGGAAGCTATTAAAAAAATCGGCAGAGGTTTTCGTGAAAAATGGCTCCATTTCACTAAAATATTCACCAAAAATACAAATTCCACCCGAATCGAATGGGGACTGCTGTGTCTCGTTCAGCCAGTACAAGACCACGTTTGGGAGAAATTTCGAGTCAATCGGTCCAAAGACCTGGAAGCTATTGAAAAAATCGGCCGAGGTTTTCGTGAAAAATGGCTCCATTTCACTAAAATATTCACCAAAAATACAAATTCCACCCAAATCGAATGGCGACTGCTGTGTCTCGTTCAGCCAGTACAGGACCACGTTTGGGAGAAATTTCGAGTCAATCGGTCCAAAGACCTGGAAGCTATTGAAAAAATCGGCCGAGGTTTTCGTGAAAAATGGCTCCATTTCACTAAAATATTCACCAAAAATACAAATTCCACCCGAATCGAATGGGGACTGCTGTGTCTCGTTCAGCCAGTACAGGACCACGTTTGGGAGAAATTTCGAGTCAATCGGTCCAAAGACCTGGAAGCTATTGAAAAAATCGGCCGAGGTTTTCGTGAAAAATGGCTCCATTTCACTAAAATATTCACCAAAAATACAAATTCCACCCGAATCGAATGGGCACTGCTGTGTCTCGTTCAGCCAGTACAGGACCACGTTTGGGAGAAATTTCGGGTCAATCGGTCCAAAGACCTGGAAGCTATTGAAAAAATCGGCCAAGGTTTTCAATCGGTCCAAAGACCTGGAAGCTATTGAAAAAATCGGCAGAGGTTTTCATGAAAAATTGCTGCTTTTCTTTACAATATTCACCAAAAATACAAATTCCACCCGAATCGAATGGGGACTGCTGTGTCTCGTTCAGCCAGTACAGGACCACGTTTGGGAGAAATTTCGAGTCAATCGGTCCAAAGACCTGGAAGCTATTGAAAAAATCGGCCGAGGTTTTCGTGAAAAATGGCTCCATTTCACTAAAATATTCACCAAAAATACAAATTCCACCCGAATCGAATGGGGACTGCTGTGTCTCGTTCAGCCAGTACAGGACCACGTTTGGGAGAAATTTCGAGTCAATCGGTCTAAAGACCTGGAAGCTATTGAAAAAATCGGCCGAGGTTTTAAATCGGTCCAAAGACCTGGAAGCTATTAAAAAAATCGGCCGAGGTTTTCGTGAAAAATGGCTCCATTTCACTAAAATATTCACCAAAAATACAAATTCCACCCGAATCGAATGGGGACTGCTGTGTCTCGTTCAGCCAGTACAGGACCACGTTTGGGAGAAATTTCGAGTCAATGGGTCCAAAGACCTGGAAGCTATTGAAAAAATCGGCCGAGGTTTTCGTGAAAAATGGCTCCATTTCACTAAAATATTCACCAAAAATACAAATTCCACCCAAATCGAATGGCGACTGCTGTGTCTCGTTCAGCCAGTACAGGACCACGTTTGGGAGAAATTTCGAGTCAATCGGTCCAAAGACCTGGAAGCTATTGAAAAAATCGGCCGAGGTTTTAAATCGGTCCAAAGACCTGGAAGCTATTGAAAAAATCGGCCGAGGTTTTCGTGAAAAATGGCTCCATTTCACTAAAATATTCACCAAAAACACAAATTCCACCCGAATCGAATGGGGACTGCTGTGTCTCGTTCAGCCAGTACAAGACCACGTTTGGGAGAAATTTCGAGTCAATCGGTCCAAAGACCTGGAAGCTATTGAAAAAATCGGCCGAGGTTTTCGTGAAAAATGGCTCCATTTCACTAAAATATTCACCAAAAATACAAATTCCACCCAAATCGAATGGCGACTGCTGTGTCTCGTTCAGCCAGTACAGGACCACGTTTGGGAGAAATTTCGAGTCAATCGGTCCAAAGACCTGGAAGCTATTGAAAAAATCGGCCAAGGTTTTCGTGAAAAATGGCTCCATTTTACTAAAATATTCACCAAAAATACAAATTCCACCCGAATCGAATGGGGACTGCTGTGTCTCGTTCAGCCAGTACAGGACCACGTTTGGGAGAAATTTCGAGTCAATCGGTCCAAAGACCTGGAAGCTATTGAAAAAATCGGCCGAGGTTTTCGTGAAAAATGGCTCCATTTCACTAAAATATTCACCAAAAATACAAATTCCACCCAAATCGAATGGCGACTGCTGTGTCTCGTTCAGCCAGTACAGGACCACGTTTGGGAGAAATTTCGAGTCAATCGGTCCAAAGACCTGGAAGCTATTGAAAAAATCGGCCGAGGTTTTAAATCGGTCCAAAGACCTGGAAGCTATTGAAAAAATCGGCCGAGGTTTTCGTGAAAAATGGCTCCATTTCACTAAAATATTCACCAAAAATACAAATTCCACCCGAATCGAATGGGGACTGCTGTGTCTCGTTCAGCCAGTACAGGACCACGTTTGGGAGAAATTTCGAGTCAATGGGTCCAAAGACCTGGAAGCTATTGAAAAAATCGGCCGAGGTTTTCGTGAAAAATGGCTCCATTTCACTAAAATATTCACCAAAAATACAAATTCCACCCGAATCGAATGGGCACTGCTGTGTCTCGTTCAGCCAGTACAGGACCACGTTTGGGAGAAATTTCGGGTCAATCGGTCCAAGGACCTGGAAGCTATTGAAAAAATCGGCCAAGGTTTTCAATCGGTCCAAAGACCTGGAAGCTATTGAAAAAATCGGCAGAGGTTTTCATGAAAAATTGCTGCTTTTCTTTACAATATTCACCAAAAATACAAATTCCACCCGAATCGAATGGGGACTGCTGTGTCTCGTTCAGCCAGTACAGGACCACGTTTGGGAGAAATTTCGAGTCAATCGGTCCAAAGACCTGGAAGCTATTGAAAAAATCGGCCGAGGTTTTAAATCGGTCCAAAAACCTGGAAGCTATTAAAAAAATCGGCAGAGGTTTTCGTGAAAAATGGCTCCATTTCACTAAAATATTCACCAAAAATACAAATTCCACCCGAATCGAATGGGGACTGCTGTGTCTCGTTCAGCCAGTACAGGACCACGTTTGGGAGAAATTTCGAGTCAATGGGTCCAAAGACCTGGAAGCTATTGAAAAAATCGGCCGAGGTTTTCGTGAAAAATGGCTCCATTTCACTAAAATATTCACCAAAAATACAAATTCCACCCAAATCGAATGGCGACTGCTGTGTCTCGTTCAGCCAGTACAGGACCACGTTTGGGAGAAATTTCGAGTCAATCGGTCCAAAGACCTGGAAGCTATTGAAAAAATCGGCCGAGGTTTTAAATTGGTCCAAAGACCTGGAAGCTATTGAAAAAATCGGCCGAGGTTTTCGTGAAAAATGGCTCCATTTCACTAAAATATTCACCAAAAATACAAATTCCACCCGAATCGAATGGGGACTGCTGTGTCTCGTTCAGCCAGTACAGGACCACGTTTGGGAGAAATTTCGAGTCAATCGGTCCAAAGACCTGGAAGCTATTGAAAAAATCGGCCGAGGTTTTCGTGAAAAATGGCTCCATTTCACTAAAATATTCACCAAAAATACAAATTCCACCCGAATCGAATGGGCACTGCTGTGTCTCGTTCAGCCAGTACAGGACCACGTTTGGGAGAAATTTCGGGTCAATCGGTCCAAAGACCTGGAAGCTATTGAAAAAATCGGCCAAGGTTTTCAATCGGTCCAAAGACCTGGAAGCTATTGAAAAAATCGGCAGAGGTTTTCATGAAAAATTGCTGCTTTTCTTTACAATATTCACCAAAAATACAAATTCCACCCGAATCGAATGGGGACTGCTGTGTCTCGTTCAGCCAGTACAGGACCACGTTTGGGAGAAATTTCGAGTCAATCGGTCCAAAGACCTGGAAGCTATTGAAAAAATCGGCCGAGGTTTTCGTGAAAAATGGCTCCATTTCACTAAAATATTCACCAAAAATACAAATTCCACCCGAATCGAATGGGGACTGCTGTGTCTCGTTCAGCCAGTACAGGACCACGTTTGGGAGAAATTTCGAGTCAATCGGTCTAAAGACCTGGAAGCTATTGAAAAAATCGGCCGAGGTTTTAAATCGGTCCAAAGACCTGGAAGCTATTAAAAAAATCGGCCGAGGTTTTCGTGAAAAATGGCTCCATTTCACTAAAATATTCACCAAAAATACAAATTCCACCCGAATCGAATGGGGACTGCTGTGTCTCGTTCAGCCAGTACAGGACCACGTTTGGGAGAAATTTCGAGTCAATGGGTCCAAAGACCTGGAAGCTATTGAAAAAATCGGCCGAGGTTTTCGTGAAAAATGGCTCCATTTCACTAAAATATTCACCAAAAATACAAATTCCACCCAAATCGAATGGCGACTGCTGTGTCTCGTTCAGCCAGTACAGGACCACGTTTGGGAGAAATTTCGAGTCAATCGGTCCAAAGACCTGGAAGCTATTGAAAAAATCGGCCGAGGTTTTAAATCGGTCCAAAGACCTGGAAGCTATTGAAAAAATCGGCCGAGGTTTTCGTGAAAAATGGCTCCATTTCACTAAAATATTCACCAAAAACACAAATTCCACCCGAATCGAATGGGGACTGCTGTGTCTCGTTCAGCCAGTACAAGACCACGTTTGGGAGAAATTTCGAGTCAATCGGTCCAAAGACCTGGAAGCTATTGAAAAAAATCGGCCGAGGTTTTCGTGAAAAATGGCTCCATTTCACTAAAATATTCACCAAAAATACAAATTCCACCCAAATCGAATGGCGACTGCTGTGTCTCGTTCAGCCAGTACAGGACCACGTTTGGGAGAAATTTCGAGTCAATCGGTCCAAAGACCTGGAAGCTATTGAAAAAATCGGCCAAGGTTTTCGTGAAAAATGGCTCCATTTTACTAAAATATTCACCAAAAATACAAATTCCACCCGAATCGAATGGGGACTGCTGTGTCTCGTTCAGCCAGTACAGGACCACGTTTGGGAGAAATTTCGAGTCAATCGGTCCAAAGACCTGGAAGCTATTGAAAAAATCGGCCGAGGTTTTCGTGAAAAATGGCTCCATTTCACTAAAATATTCACCAAAAATACAAATTCCACCCAAATCGAATGGCGACTGCTGTGTCTCGTTCAGCCAGTACAGGACCACGTTTGGGAGAAATTTCGAGTCAATCGGTCCAAAGACCTGGAAGCTATTGAAAAAATCGGCCGAGGTTTTAAATCGGTCCAAAGACCTGGAAGCTATTGAAAAAATCGGCCGAGGTTTTCGTGAAAAATGGCTCCATTTCACTAAAATATTCACCAAAAATACAAATTCCACCCGAATCGAATGGGGACTGCTGTGTCTCGTTCAGCCAGTACAGGACCACGTTTGGGAGAAATTTCGAGTCAATGGGTCCAAAGACCTGGAAGCTATTGAAAAAATCGGCCGAGGTTTTCGTGAAAAATGGCTCCATTTCACTAAAATATTCACCAAAAATACAAATTCCACCCGAATCGAATGGGCACTGCTGTGTCTCGTTCAGCCAGTACAGGACCACGTTTGGGAGAAATTTCGGGTCAATCGGTCCAAGGACCTGGAAGCTATTGAAAAAATCGGCCAAGGTTTTCAATCGGTCCAAAGACCTGGAAGCTATTGAAAAAATCGGCAGAGGTTTTCATGAAAAATTGCTGCTTTTCTTTACAATATTCACCAAAAATACAAATTCCACCCGAATCGAATGGGGACTGCTGTGTCTCGTTCAGCCAGTACAGGACCACGTTTGGGAGAAATTTCGAGTCAATCGGTCCAAAGACCTGGAAGCTATTGAAAAAATCGGCCGAGGTTTTAAATCGGTCCAAAAACCTGGAAGCTATTAAAAAAATCGGCAGAGGTTTTCGTGAAAAATGGCTCCATTTCACTAAAATATTCACCAAAAATACAAATTCCACCCGAATCGAATGGGGACTGCTGTGTCTCGTTCAGCCAGTACAGG
Organism: Pagrus pagrus; assembly: GCF_965226575.1. NCBI lineage: Eukaryota > Metazoa > Chordata > Actinopteri > Spariformes > Sparidae > Pagrus > Pagrus pagrus. Next base: position 29,531,894 of record NC_140185.1, on the reverse strand, counting down.
ACCACGTTTGGGAGAAATTTCGAGTCAATGGGTCCAAAGACCTGGAAGCTATTGAAAAAATCGGCCGAGGTTTTCGTGAAAAATGGCTCCATTTCACTAAAATATTCACCAAAAATACAAATTCCACCCAAATCGAATGGCGACTGCTGTGTCTCGTTCAGCCAGTACAGGACCACGTTTGGGAGAAATTTCGAGTCAATCGGTCCAAAGACCTGGAAGCTATTGAAAAAATCGGCCGAGGTTTTAAATTGGTCCAAAGACCTGGAAGCTATTGAAAAAATCGGCCGAGGTTTTCGTGAAAAATGGCTCCATTTCACTAAAATATTCACCAAAAATACAAATTCCACCCGAATCGAATGGGGACTGCTGTGTCTCGTTCAGCCAGTACAAGACCACGTTTGGGAGAAATTTCGAGTCAATCGGTCCAAAGACCTGGAAGCTATTGAAAAAATCGGCCGAGGTTTTCGTGAAAAATGGCTCCATTTCACTAAGATATTCACCAAAAATACAAATTCCACCCGAATCGAATGGGCACTGCTGTGTCTCGTACAGCCAGTACAGGACCACGTTTGGGAGAAATTTCGGGTCAATCGGTCCAAAGACCTGGAAGCTATTGAAAAAATCGGCCAAGGTTTTCAATCGGTCCAAAGACCTGGAAGCTATTGAAAAAATCGGCAGAGGTTTTCATGAAAAATTGCTGCTTTTCTTTACAATATTCACCAAAAATACAAATTCCACCCGAATCGAATGGGGACTGCTGTGTCTCGTTCAGCCAGTACAGGACCACGTTTGGGAGAAATTTCGAGTCAATCGGTCCAAAGACCTGGAAGCTATTGAAAAAATCGGCCGAGGTTTTAAATCGGTCCAAAAACCTGGAAGCTATTAAAAAAATCGGCAGAGGTTTTCGTGAAAAATGGCTCCATTTCACTAAAATATTCACCAAAAATACAAATTCCACCCGAATCGAATGGGGACTGCTGTGTCTCGTTCAGCCAGTACAGGACCACGTTTGGGAGAAATTTCGAGTCAATGGGTCCAAAGACCTGGAAGCTATTGAAAAAATCGGCCGAGGTTTTCGTGAAAAATGGCTCCATTTCACTAAAATATTCACCAAAAATACAAATTCCACCCAAATCGAATGGCGACTGCGGTGTCTCGTTCAGCCAGTACAGGACCACGTTTGGGAGAAATTTCGAGTCAATCGGTCCAAAGACCTGGAAGCTATTGAAAAAATCGGCCGAGGTTTTCGTGAAAAATGGCTCCATTTCACTAAAATATTCACCAAAAATACAAATTCCACCCGAATCGAATGGGGACTGCTGTGTCTCGTTCAGCCAGTACAGGACCACGTTTGGGAGAAATTTCGAGTCAATCGGTCTAAAGACCTGGAAGCTATTGAAAAAATCGGCCGAGGTTTTAAATCGGTCCAAAGACCTGGAAGCTATTAAAAAAATCGGCCGAGGTTTTCGTGAAAAATGGCTCCATTTCACTAAAATATTCACCAAAAATACAAATTCCACCCGAATCGAATGGGGACTGCTGTGTCTCGTTCAGCCAGTACAGGACCACGTTTGGGAGAAATTTCGAGTCAATGGGTCCAAAGACCTGGAAGCTATTGAAAAAATCGGCCGAGGTTTTCGTGAAAAATGGCTCCATTTCACTAAAATATTCACCAAAAATACAAATTCCACCCAAATCGAATGGCGACTGCTGTGTCTCGTTCAGCCAGTACAGGACCACGTTTGGGAGAAATTTCGAGTCAATCGGTCCAAAGACCTGGAAGCTATTGAAAAAATCGGCCGAGGTTTTAAATCGGTCCAAAGACCTGGAAGCTATTGAAAAAATCGGCCGAGGTTTTCGTGAAAAATGGCTCCATTTCACTAAAATATTCACCAAAAACACAAATTCCACCCGAATCGAATGGGGACTGCTGTGTCTCGTTCAGCCAGTACAAGACCACGTTTGGGAGAAATTTCGAGTCAATCGGTCCAAAGACCTGGAAGCTATTGAAAAAATCGGCCGAGGTTTTCGTGAAAAATGGCTCCATTTCACTAAAATATTCACCAAAAATACAAATTCCACCCAAATCGAATGGCGACTGCTGTGTCTCGTTCAGCCAGTACAGGACCACGTTTGGGAGAAATTTCGAGTCAATCGGTCCAAAGACCTGGAAGCTATTGAAAAAATCGGCCAAGGTTTTCGTGAAAAATGGCTCCATTTTACTAAAATATTCACCAAAAATACAAATTCCACCCGAATCGAATGGGGACTGCTGTGTCTCGTTCAGCCAGTACAGGACCACGTTTGGGAGAAATTTCGAGTCAATCGGTCCAAAGACCTGGAAGCTATTGAAAAAATCGGCCGAGGTTTTCGTGAAAAATGGCTCCATTTCACTAAAATATTCACCAAAAATACAAATTCCACCCAAATCGAATGGCGACTGCTGTGTCTCGTTCAGCCAGTACAGGACCACGTTTGGGAGAAATTTCGAGTCAATCGGTCCAAAGACCTGGAAGCTATTGAAAAAATCGGCCGAGGTTTTAAATTGGTCCAAAGACCTGGAAGCTATTGAAAAAATCGGCCGAGGTTTTCGTGAAAAATGGCTCCATTTCACTAAAATATTCACCAAAAATACAAATTCCACCCGAATCGAATGGGGACTGCTGTGTCTCGTTCAGCCAGTACAAGACCACGTTTGGGAGAAATTTCGAGTCAATCGGTCCAAAGACCTGGAAGCTATTGAAAAAATCGGCCGAGGTTTTCGTGAAAAATGGCTCCATTTCACTAAGATATTCACCAAAAATACAAATTCCACCCGAATCGAATGGGCACTGCTGTGTCTCGTACAGCCAGTACAGGACCACGTTTGGGAGAAATTTCGGGTCAATCGGTCCAAAGACCTGGAAGCTATTGAAAAAATCGGCCAAGGTTTTCAATCGGTCCAAAGACCTGGAAGCTATTGAAAAAATCGGCAGAGGTTTTCATGAAAAATTGCTGCTTTTCTTTACAATATTCACCAAAAATACAAATTCCACCCGAATCGAATGGGGACTGCTGTGTCTCGTTCAGCCAGTACAGGACCACGTTTGGGAGAAATTTCGAGTCAATCGGTCCAAAGACCTGGAAGCTATTGAAAAAATCGGCCGAGGTTTTAAATCGGTCCAAAAACCTGGAAGCTATTAAAAAAATCGGCAGAGGTTTTCGTGAAAAATGGCTCCATTTCACTAAAATATTCACCAAAAATACAAATTCCACCCGAATCGAATGGGGACTGCTGTGTCTCGTTCAGCCAGTACAGGACCACGTTTGGGAGAAATTTCGAGTCAATGGGTCCAAAGACCTGGAAGCTATTGAAAAAATCGGCCGAGGTTTTCGTGAAAAATGGCTCCATTTCACTAAAATATTCACCAAAAATACAAATTCCACCCAAATCGAATGGCGACTGCGGTGTCTCGTTCAGCCAGTACAGGACCACGTTTGGGAGAAATTTCGAGTCAATCGGTCCAAAGACCTGGAAGCTATTGAAAAAATCGGCCGAGGTTTTAAATTGGTCCAAAGACCTGGAAGCTATTGAAAAAATCGGCCGAGGTTTTCGTGAAAAATGGCTCCATTTCACTAAAATATTCACCAAAAATACAAATTCCACCCGAATCGAATGGGGACTGCTGTGTCTCGTTCAGCCAGTACAAGACCACGTTTGGGAGAAATTTCGAGTCAATCGGTCCAAAGACCTGGAAGCTATTGAAAAAATCGGCAGAGGTTTTCATGAAAAATGGCTCCATTTCACTAAAATATTCACCAAAAATACAAATTCCACCCGAATCGAATGGGCACTGCTGTGTCTCGTTCAGCCAGTACAGGACCACGTTTGGGAGAAATTTCGGGTCAATCGGTCCAAAGACCTGGAAGCTATTGAAAAAATCGGCCAAGGTTTTCAATCGGTCCAAAGACCTGGAAGCTATTGAAAAAATCGGAAGAGGTTTTCATGAAAAATTGCTGCTTTTCTTTACAATATTCACCAAAAATACAAATTCCACCCGAATCGAATGGGGACTGCTGTGTCTCGTTCAGCCAGTACAGGACCACGTTTGGGAGAAATTTCGAGTCAATGGGTCCAAAGACCTGGAAGCTATTGAAAAAATCGGCCGAGGTTTTCATGAAAAATGGCTCCATTTCACTAAAATATTCACCAAAAATACAAATTCCACCCAAATCGAATGGCGACTGCGGTGTCTCGTTCAGCCAGTACAGGACCACGTTTGGGAGAAATTTCGAGTCAATCGGTCCAAAGACCTGGAAGCTATTGAAAAAATCGGCCGAGGTTTTAAATTGGTCCAAAGACCTGGAAGCTATTGAAAAAATCGGCTGAGGTTTTCGTGAAAAATGGCTCCATTTCACTAAAATATTCACCAAAAATACAAATTCCACCCGAATCGAATGGGGACTGCTGTGTCTCGTTCAGCCAGTACAAGACCACGTTTGGGAGAAATTTGGAGTCAATCGGTCCAAAGACCTGGAAGCTATTGAAAAAATCGGCCGAGGTTTTCGTGAAAAATGGCTCCATTTCACTAAAATATTCACCAAAAATACAAATTCCACCCGAATCGAATGGGCACTGCTGTGTCTCGTACAGCCAGTACAGGACCACGTTTGGGAGAAATTTCGGGTCAATCGGTCCAAAGACCTGGAAGCTATTGAAAAAATCGGCCAAGGTTTTCAATCGGTCCAAAGACCTGGAAGCTATTGAAAAAATCGGCAAAGGTTTTCATGAAAAATTGCTGCTTTTCTTTACAATATTCACCAAAAATACAAATTCCACCCGAATCGAATGGGGACTGCTGTGTCTCGTTCAGCCAGTACAGGACCACGTTTGGGAGAAATTTCGAGTCAATCGGTCCAAAGACCTGGAAGCTATTGAAAAAATCGGCCGAGGTTTTAAATCGGTCCAAAGACCTGGAAGCTATTAAAAAAATCGGCCGAGGTTTTCGTGAAAAATGGCTCCATTTCACTAAAATATTCACCAAAAATACAAATTCCACCCGAATCGAATGGGGACTGCTGTGTCTCGTTCAGCCAGTACAGGACCACGTTTGGGAGAAATTTCGAGTCAATGGGTCCAAAGACCTGGAAGCTATTGAAAAAATCGGCCGAGGTTTTCGTGAAAAATGGCTCCATTTCACTAAAATATTCACCAAAAATACAAATTCCACCCAAATCGAATGGCGACTGCTGTGTCTCGTTCAGCCAGTACAGGACCACGTTTGGGAGAAATTTCGAGTCAATCGGTCCAAAGACCTGGAAGCTATTGAAAAAATCGGCCGAGGTTTTAAATCGGTCCAAAGACCTGGAAGCTATTGAAAAAATCGGCCGAGGTTTTCGTGAAAAATGGCTCCATTTCACTAAAATATTCACCAAAAATACAAATTCCACCCGAATCGAATGGGGACTGCTGTGTCTCGTTCAGCCAGTACAAGACCACGTTTGGGAGAAATTTCGGGTCAATCGGTCCAAAGACCTGGAAGCTATTGAAAAAATCGGCCGAGGTTTTCGTGAAAAATGGCTCCATTTCACTAAAATATTCACCAAAAATACAAATTCCACCCGAATTGAATGGGCACTGCTGTGTCTCGTTCAGCCAGTACAGGACCACGTTTGGGAGAAATTTCGGGTCAATCGGTCCAAAGACCTGGAAGCTATTGAAAAAATCGGCCGAGGTTTTCGTGAAAAATGGCTCCATTTCACTAAAATATTCACCAAAAATACAAATTCCACCCGAATCGAATGGGCACTGCTGTGTCTCGTACAGCCAGTACAGGACCACGTTTGGGAGAAATTTCGGGTCAATCGGTCCAAAGACCTGGAAGCTATTGAAAAAATCGGCCGAGGTTTTCAATCGGTCCAAAGACCTGGAAGCTATTGAAAAAATCGGCAAAGGTTTTCATGAAAAATTGCTGCTTTTCTTTACAATATTCACCAAAAATACAAATTCCACCCGAATCGAATGGGGACTGCTGTGTCTCGTTCAGCCAGTACAGGACCACGTTTGGGAGAAATTTCGAGTCAATCGGTCCAAAGACCTGGAAGCTATTGAAAAAATCGGCCGAGGTTTTAAATCGGTCCAAAGACCTGGAAGCTATTAAAAAAATCGGCCGAGGTTTTCGTGAAAAATGGCTCCATTTCACTAAAATATTCACCAAAAATACAAATTCCACCCGAATCGAATGGGGACTGCTGTGTCTCGTTCAGCCAGTACAGGACCACGTTTGGGAGAAATTTCGAGTCAATGGGTCCAAAGACCTGGAAGCTATTGAAAAAATCGGCCGAGGTTTTCGTGAAAAATGGCTCCATTTCACTAAAATATTCACCAAAAATACAAATTCCACCCAAATCGAATGGCGACTGCTGTGTCTCGTTCAGCCAGTACAGGACCACGTTTGGGAGAAATTTCGAGTCAATCGGTCCAAAGACCTGGAAGCTATTGAAAAAATCGGCCGAGGTTTTAAATCGGTCCAAAGACCTGGAAGCTATTGAAAAAATCGGCCGAGGTTTTCGTGAAAAATGGCTCCATTTCACTAAAATATTCACCAAAAATACAAATTCCACCCGAATCGAATGGGGACTGCTGTGTCTCGTTCAGCCAGTACAAGACCACGTTTGGGAGAAATTTCGAGTCAATCGGTCCAAAGACCTGGAAGCTATTGAAAAAATCGGCCGAGGTTTTCGTGAAAAATGGCTCCATTTCACTAAAATATTCACCAAAAATACAAATTCCACCCGAATCGAATGGGGACTGCTGTGTCTCGTTCAGCCAGTACAGGACCACGTTTGGGAGAAATTTCGAGTCAATCGGTCCAAAGACCTGGAAGCTATTGAAAAAATCGGCCGAGGTTTTCGTGAAAAATGGCTCCATTTCACTAAAATATTCACCAAAAATACAAATTCCACCCGAATTGAATGGGCACTGCTGTGTCTTGTTCAGCCAGTACAGGACCACGTTTGGGAGAAATTTCGGGTCAATCGGTCCAAAGACCTGGAAGCTATTGAAAAAATCGGCCAAGGTTTTCAATCGGTCCAAAGACCTGGAAGCTATTGAAAAAATCGGCAGAGGTTTTCATGAAAAATTGCTGCTTTTCTTTACAATATTCACCAAAAACACAAATTCCACCCGAATCGAATGGGGACTGCTGTGTCTCGTTCAGCCAGTACAGGACCACGTTTGGGAGAAATTTCGAGTCAATCTGACCAAAGACCTGGAAGCTATTGAAAAAATCGGCCGAGGTTTTAAATCGGTCCAAAGACCTGGAAGCTATTAAAAAAATCGGCCGAGGTTTTCGTGAAAAATGGCTCCATTTCACTAAAATATTCACCAAAAATACAAATTCCACCCGAATCGAATGGGGACTGCTGTGTCTCGTTCAGCCAGTACAGGACCACGTTTGGGAGAAATTTCGAGTCAATGGGTCCAAAGACCTGGAAGCTATTGAAAAAATCGGCCGAGGTTTTCGTGAAAAATGGCTCCATTTCACTAAAATATTCACCAAAAATACAAATTCCACCCGAATCGAATGGGCACTGCTGTGTCTCGTACAGCCAGTACAGGACCACGTTTGGGAGAAATTTCGGGTCAATCGGTCCAAAGACCTGGAAGCTATTGAAAAAATCGGCCGAGGTTTTCAATCGGTCCAAAGACCTGGAAGCTATTGAAAAAATCGGCAAAGGTTTTCATGAAAAATTGCTGCTTTTCTTTACAATATTCACCAAAAATACAAATTCCACCCGAATCGAATGGGGACTGCTGTGTCTCGTTCAGCCAGTACAGGACCACGTTTGGGAGAAATTTCGAGTCATTCGGTCCAAAGACCTGGAAGCTATTGAAAAAATCGGCCGAGGTTTTAAATCGGTCCAAAGACCTGGAAGCTATTAAAAAAATCGGCCGAGGTTTTCGTGAAAAATGGCTCCATTTCACTAAAATATTCACCAAAAATACAAATTCCACCCGAATCGAATGGGGACTGCTGTGTCTCGTTCAGCCAGTACAGGACCACGTTTGGGAGAAATTTCGAGTCAATGGGTCCAAAGACCTGGAAGCTATTGAAAAAATCGGCCGAGGTTTTCGTGAAAAATGGCTCCATTTCACTAAAATATTCACCAAAAATACAAATTCCACCCAAATCGAATGGCGACTGCTGTGTCTCGTTCAGCCAGTACAGGACCACGTTTGGGAGAAATTTCGAGTCAATCGGTCCAAAGACCTGGAAGCTATTGAAAAAATCGGCCGAGGTTTTAAATCGGTCCAAAGACCTGGAAGCTATTGAAAAAATCGGCCGAGGTTTTCGTGAAAAATGGCTCCATTTCACTAAAATATTCACCAAAAATACAAATTCCACCCGAATCGAATGGGGACTGCTGTGTCTCGTTCAGCCAGTACAAGACCACGTTTGGGAGAAATTTCGAGTCAATCGGTCCAAAGACCTGGAAGCTATTGAAAAAATCGGCCGAGGTTTTCGTGAAAAATGGCTCCATTTCACTAAAATATTCACCAAAAATACAAATTCCACCCGAATCGAATGGGGACTGCTGTGTCTCGTTCAGCCAGTACAGGACCACGTTTGGGAGAAATTTCGAGTCAATCTGACCAAAGACCTGGAAGCTATTGAAAAAATCGGCCGAGGTTTTAAATCGGTCCAAAGACCTGGAAGCTATTAAAAAAATCGGCCGAGGTTTTCGTGAAAAATGGCTCCATTTCACTAAAATATTCACCAAAAATACAAATTCCACCCGAATCGAATGGGGACTGCTGTGTCTCGTTCAGCCAGTACAGGACCACGTTTGGGAGAAATTTCGAGTCAATGGGTCCAAAGACCTGGAAGCTATTGAAAAAATCGGCCGAGGTTTTCGTGAAAAATGGCTCCATTTCACTAAAATATTCACCAAAAATACAAATTCCACCCAAATCGAATGGCGACTGCTGTGTCTCGTTCAGCCAGTACAGGACCACGTTTGGGAGAAATTTCGAGTCAATCGGTCCAAAGACCTGGAAGCTATTGAAAAAATCGGCCGAGGTTTTAAATCGGTCCAAAGACCTGGAAGCTATTGAAAAAATCGGCCGAGGTTTTCGTGAAAAATGGCTCCATTTCACTAAAATATTCACCAAAAATACAAATTCCACCCGAATCGAATGGGGACTGCTGTGTCTCGTTCAGCCAGTACAAGACCACGTTTGGGAGAAATTTCGAGTCAATCGGTCCAAAGACCTGGAAGCTATTGAAAAAATCGGCCGAGGTTTTCGTGAAAAATGGCTCCATTTCACTAAAATATTCACCAAAAATACAAATTCCACCCGAATCGAATGGGGACTGCTGTGTCTCGTTCAGCCAGTACAGGACCACGTTTGGGAGAAATTTCGAGTCAATCGGTCCAAAGACCTGGAAGCTATTGAAAAAATCGGCCGAGGTTTTCGTGAAAAATGGCTCCATTTCACTAAAATATTCACCAAAAATACAAATTCCACCCGAATTGAATGGGCACTGCTGTGTCTCGTTCAGCCAGTACAGGACCACGTTTGGGAGAAATTTCGGGTCAATCGGTCCAAAGACCTGGAAGCTATTGAAAAAATCGGCCAAGGTTTTCAATCGGTCCAAAGACCTGGAAGCTATTGAAAAAATCGGCAGAGGTTTTCGTGAAAAATGGCTCCATTTCACTAAAATATTCACCAAAAATACAAATTCCACCCGAATCGAATGGGGACTGCTGTGTCTCGTTCAGCCAGTACAGGACCACGTTTGGGAGAAATTTCGAGTCAATGGGTCCAAAGACCTGGAAGCTATTGAAAAAATCGGCCGAGGTTTTCATGAAAAATGGCTCCATTTCACTAAAATATTCACCAAAAATACAAATTCCACCCAAATCGAATGGCGACTGCTGTGTCTCGTTCAGCCAGTACAGGACCACGTTTGGGAGAAATTTCGAGTCAATCGGTCCAAAGACCTGGAAGCTATTGAAAAAATCGGCCGAGGTTTTAAATCGGTCCAAAGACCTGGAAGCTATTGAAAAAATCGGCCGAGGTTTTCGTGAAAAATGGCTCCATTTCACTAAAATATTCACCAAAAATACAAATTCCACCCGAATCGAATGGGGACTGCTGTGTCTCGTTCAGCCAGTACAGGACCACGTTTGGGAGAAATTTCGAGTCAATCGGTCCAAAGACCTGGAAGCTATTGAAAAAATCGGCCGAGGTTTTAAATCGGTCCAAAGACCTGGAAGCCATTAAAAAAATCGGCCGAGGTTTTCGTGAAAAATGGCTCCATTTCACTAAAATATTCACCAAAAATACAAATTCCACCCGAATCGAATGGGGACTGCTGTGTCTCGTTCAGCCAGTACAGGACCACGTTTGGGAGAAATTTCGAGTCAATGGGTCCAAAGACCTGGAAGCTATTGAAAAAATCGGCCGAGGTTTTCGTGAAAAATGGCTCCATTTCACTAAAATATTCACCAAAAATACAAATTCCACCCGAATCGAATGGGCACTGCTGTGTCTCGTTCAGCCAGTACAGGACCACGTTTGGGAGAAATTTCGGGTCAATCGGTCCAAAGACCTGGAAGCTATTGAAAAAATCGGCCAAGGTTTTCAATCGGTCCAAAGACCTGGAAGCTATTGAAAAAATCGGCAGAGGTTTTCATGAAAAATTGCTGCTTTTCTTTACAATATTCACCAAAAATACAAATTCCACCCGAATCGAATGGGGACTGCTGTGTCTCGTTCAGCCAGTACAGGACCACGTTTGGGAGAAATTTCGAGTCAATCGGTCCAAAGACCTGGAAGCTATTGAAAAAATCGGCCGAGGTTTTAAATCGGTCCAAAAACCTGGAAGCTATTAAAAAAATCGGCAGAGGTTTTCGTGAAAAATGGCTCCATTTCACTAAAATATTCACCAAAAATACAAATTCCACCCGAATCGAATGGGGACTGCTGTGTCTCGTTCAGCCAGTACAGGACCACGTTTGGGAGAAATTTCGAGTCAATCGGTCCAAAGACCTGGAAGCTATTGAAAAAATCGGCCGAGGTTTTCGTGAAAAATGGCTCCATTTCACTAAAATATTCACCAAAAATACAAATTCCACCCGAATTGAATGGGCACTGCTGTGTCTCGTTCAGCCAGTACAGGACCACGTTTGGGAGAAATTTCGGGTCAATGGGTCCAAAGACCTGGAAGCTATTGAAAAAATCGGCCAAGGTTTTCAATCGGTCCAAAGACCTGGAAGCTATTGAAAAAATCGGCAGAGGTTTTCATGAAAAATTGCTGCTTTTCTTTACAATATTCACCAAAAATACAAATTCCACCCGAATCGAATGGGGACTGCTGTGTCTCGTTCAGCCAGTACAGGACCACGTTTGGGAGAAATTTCGAGTCAATCGGTCCAAAGACCTGGAAGCTATTGAAAAAATCGGCCGAGGTTTTAAATCGGTCCAAAGACCTGGAAGCTATTAAAAAAATCGGCCGAGGTTTTCGTGAAAAATGGCTCCATTTCACTAAAATATTCACCAAAAATACAAATACCACCCGAATCGAATGGGGACTGCTGTGTCTCGTTCAGCCAGTACAGGACCACGTTTGGGAGAAATTTCGAGTCAATGGGTCCAAAGACCTGGAAGCTATTGAAAAAATCGGCCGAGGTTTTCGTGAAAAATGGCTCCATTTCACTAAAATATTCACCAAAAATACAAATTCCACCCGAATTGAATGGGCACTGCTGTGTCTCGTTCAGCCAGTACAGGACCACGTTTGGGAGAAATTTCGGGTCAATCGGTCCAAAGACCTGGAAGCTATTGAAAAAATCGGCCAAGGTTTTCAATCGGTCCAAAGACCTGGAAGCTATTGAAAAAATCGGCAGAGGTTTTCATGAAAAATTGCTGCTTTTCTTCACAATATTCACCAAAAATACAAATTCCACCCGAATCGAATGGGGACTGCTGTGTCTCGTTCAGCCAGTACAGGACCACGTTTGGGAGAAATTTCGAGTCAATCGGTCCAAAGACCTGGAAGCTATTGAAAAAATCGGCCGAGGTTTTAAATCGGTCCAAAAACCTGGAAGCTATTAAAAAAATCGGCAGAGGTTTTCGTGAAAAATGGCTCCATTTCACTAAAATATTCACCAAAAATACAAATTCCACCCGAATCGAATGGGGACTGCTGTGTCTCGTTCAGCCAGTACAGGACCACGTTTGGGAGAAATTTCGAGTCAATGGGTCCAAAGACCTGGAAGCTATTGAAAAAATCGGCCGAGGTTTTCGTGAAAAATGACTCCATTTCACTAAAATATTCACCAAAAATACAAATTCCACCCAAATCGAATGGCGACTGCTGTGTCTCGTTCAGCCAGTACAGGACCACGTTTGGGAGAAATTTCGAGTCAATCGGTCCAAAGACCTGGAAGCTATTGAAAAAATCGGCCGAGGTTTTAAATCGGTCCAAAGACCTGGAAGCTATTGAAAAAATCGGCCGAGGTTTTCGTGAAAAATGGCTCCATTTCACTAAAATATTCACCAAAAATACAAATACCACCCGAATCGAATGGGGACTGCTGTGTCTCGTTCAGCCAGTACAAGACCACGTTTGGGAGAAATTTCGAGTCAATCGGTCCAAAGACCTGGAAGCTATTGAAAAAATCGGCCGAGGTTTTCGTGAAAAATGGCTCCATTTCACTAAAATATTCACCAAAAATACAAATTCCACCCGAATCGAATGGGCACTGCTGTGTCTCGTTCAGCCAGTACAGGACCACGTTTGGGAGAAATTTCGGGTCAATCGGTCCAAAGACCTGGAAGCTATTGAAAAAATCGGCCAAGGTTTTCAATCGGTCCAAAGACCTGGAAGCTATTGAAAAAATCGGCAGAGGTTTTCATGAAAAATTGCTGCTTTTCTTTACAATATTCACCAAAAATACAAATTCCACCCGAATCGAATGGGGACTGCTGTGTCTCGTTCAGCCAGTACAGGACCACGTTTGGGAGAAATTTCGAGTCAATCGGTCCAAAGACCTGGAAGCTATTGAAAAAATCGGCCGAGGTTTTAAATCGGTCCAAAGACCTGGAAGCTATTAAAAAAATCGGCCGAGGTTTTCGTGAAAAATGGCTCCATTTCACTAAAATATTCACCAAAAATACAAATTCCACCCAAATCGAATGGCGACTGCTGTGTCTCGTTCAGCCAGTACAGGACCACGTTTGGGAGAAATTTCGAGTCAATCGGTCCAAAGACCTGGAAGCTATTGAAAAAATCGGCCGAGGTTTTAAATCGGTCCAAAGACCTGGAAGCTATTGAAAAAATCGGCCGAGGTTTTCGTGAAAAATGGCTCCATTTCACTAAAATATTCACCAAAAATACAAATTCCACCCGAATCGAATGGGGACTGCTGTGTCTCGTTCAGCCAGTACAAGACCACGTTTGGGAGAAATTTCGAGTCAATCGGTCCAAAGACCTGGAAGCTATTGAAAAAATCGGCCGAGGTTTTCGTGAAAAATGGCTCCATTTCACTAAAATATTCACCAAAAATACAAATTCCACCCGAATCGAATGGGCACTGCTGTGTCTCGTTCAGCCAGTACAGGACCACGTTTGGGAGAAATTTCGGGTCAATCGGTCCAAAGACCTGGAAGCTATTGAAAAAATCGGCCAAGGTTTTCAATCGGTCCAAAGACCTGGAAGCTATTGAAAAAATGGGCAGAGGTTTTCATGAAAAATTGCTGCTTTTCTTTACAATATTCACCAAAAATACAAATTCCACCCGAATCGAATGGGGACTGCTGTGTCTCGTTCAGCCAGTACAGGACCACGTTTGGGAGAAATTTCGAGTCAATCGGTCCAAAGACCTGGAAGCTATTGAAAAAATCGGCCGAGGTTTTAAATCGGTCCAAAGACCTGGAAGCTATTAAAAAAATCGGCCGAGGTTTTCGTGAAAAATGGCTCCATTTCACTAAAATATTCACCAAAAAAAATAAATTCCACCCGAATAGAATGGGGACTGCTGTGTCTCGTTCAGCCAGTACAGGACCACGTTTGGGAGAAATTTCGAGTCAATGGGTCCAAAGACCTGGAAGCTATTGAAAAAATCGGCCGAGGTTTTCGTGAAAAATGGCTCCATTTCACTAAAATATTCACCAAAAATACAAATTCCACCCGAATTGAATGGGCACTGCTGTGTCTCGTTCAGCCAGTACAGGACCACGTTTGGGAGAAATTTCGGGTCAATCGGTCCAAAGACCTGGAAGCTATTGAAAAAATCGGCCAAGGTTTTCAATCGGTCCAAAGACCTGGAAGCTATTGAAAAAATCGGCAGAGGTTTTCATGAAAAATTGCTGCTTTTCTTCACAATATTCACCAAAAATACAAATTCCACCCGAATCGAATGGGGACTGCTGTGTCTCGTTCAGCCAGTACAGGACCACGTTTGGGAGAAATTTCGAGTCAATCGGTCCAAAGACCTGGAAGCTATTGAAAAAATCGGCCGAGGTTTTAAATCGGTCCAAAAACCTGGAAGCTATTAAAAAAATCGGCAGAGGTTTTCGTGAAAAATGGCTCCATTTCACTAAAATATTCACCAAAAATACAAATTCCACCCGAATCGAATGGGGACTGCTGTGTCTCGTTCAGCCAGTACAGGACCACGTTTGGGAGAAATTTCGAGTCAATGGGTCCAAAGACCTGGAAGCTATTGAAAAAATCGGCCAAGGTTTTCGTGAAAAATGGCTCCATTTCACTAAAATATTCACCAAAAATACAAATTCCACCCAAATCGAATGGCGACTGCTGTGTCTCGTTCAGCCAGTACAGGACCACGTTTGGGAGAAATTTCGAGTCAATCGGTCCAAAGACCTGGAAGCTATTGAAAAAATCGGCCGAGGTTTTAAATCGGTCCAAAGACCTGGAAGCTATTGAAAAAATCGGCCGAGGTTTTCGTGAAAAATGGCTCCATTTCACTAAAATATTCACCAAAAATACAAATACCACCCGAATCGAATGGGGACTGCTGTGTCTCGTTCAGCCAGTACAAGACCACGTTTGGGAGAAATTTCGAGTCAATCGGTCCAAAGACCTGGAAGCTATTGAAAAAATCGGCCGAGGTTTTCGTGAAAAATGGCTCCATTTCACTAAAATATTCACCAAAAATACAAATTCCACCCGAATCGAATGGGCACTGCTGTGTCTCGTTCAGCCAGTACAGGACCACGTTTGGGAGAAATTTTGAGTCAATCGGTCCAAAGACCTGGAAGCTATTGAAAAAATCGGCCGAGGTTTTCGTGAAAAATGGCTCCATTTCACTAAAATATTCACCAAAAATACAAATTTCACCCAAATCGAATGGGGACTGCTGTGTCTCGTTCAGCCAGTACAGGACCACGTTTGGGAGAAATTTCGGGTCAATCGGTCCAAAGACCTGGAAGCTATTGAAAAAATCGGCCAAGGTTTTCAATCGGTCCAAAGACCTGGAAGCTATTGAAAAAATCGGCAGAGGTTTTCATGAAAAATTGCTGCTTTTCTTTACAATATTCACCAAAAATACAAATTCCACCCGAATCGAATGGGGACTGCTGTGTCTCGTTCAGCCAGTACAGGACCACGTTTGGGAGAAATTTCGAGTCAATCGGTCCAAAGACCTGGAAGCTATTGAAAAAATCGGCCGAGGTTTTAAATCGGTCCAAAGACCTGGAAGCTATTAAAAAAATCGGCCGAGGTTTTCGTGAAAAATGGCTCCATTTCACTAAAATATTCACCAAAAATACAAATTCCACCCAAATCGAATGGCGACTGCTGTGTCTCGTTCAGCCAGTACAGGACCACGTTTGGGAGAAATTTCGAGTCAATCGGTCCAAAGACCTGGAAGCTATTGAAAAAATCGGCCGAGGTTTTAAATCGGTCCAAAGACCTGGAAGCTATTGAAAAAATCGGCCGAGGTTTTCGTGAAAAATGGCTCCATTTCACTAAAATATTCACCAAAAATACAAATTCCACCCGAATCGAATGGGGACTGCTGTGTCTCGTTCAGCCAGTACAAGACCACGTTTGGGAGAAATTTCGAGTCAATCGGTCCAAAGACCTGGAAGCTATTGAAAAAATCGGCCGAGGTTTTCGTGAAAAATGGCTCCATTTCACTAAAATATTCACCAAAAATACAAATTCCACCCGAATCGAATGGGCACTGCTGTGTCTCGTTCAGCCAGTACAGGACCACGTTTGGGAGAAATTTCGGGTCAATCGGTCCAAAGACCTGGAAGCTATTGAAAAAATCGGCCAAGGTTTTCAATCGGTCCAAAGACCTGGAAGCTATTGAAAAAATCGGCAGAGGTTTTCATGAAAAATTGCTGCTTTTCTTCACAATATTCACCAAAAATACAAATTCCACCCGAATCGAATGGGGACTGCTGTGTCTCGTTCAGCCAGTACAGGACCACGTTTGGGAGAAATTTCGAGTCAATCGGTCCAAAGACCTGGAAGCTATTGAAAAAATCGGCCGAGGTTTTAAATCGGTCCAAAAACCTGGAAGCTATTAAAAAAATCGGCAGAGGTTTTCGTGAAAAATGGCTCCATTTCACTAAAATATTCACCAAAAATACAAATTCCACCCGAATCGAATGGGGACTGCTGTGTCTCGTTCAGCCAGTACAGGACCACGTTTGGGAGAAATTTCGAGTCAATGGGTCCAAAGACCTGGAAGCTATTGAAAAAATCGGCCGAGGTTTTCGTGAAAAATGGCTCCATTTCACTAAAATATTCACCAAAAATACAAATTCCACCCAAATCGAATGGCGACTGCTGTGTCTCGTTCAGCCAGTACAGGACCACGTTTGGGAGAAATTTCGAGTCAATCGGTCCAAAGACCTGGAAGCTATTGAAGAAATCGGCCGAGGTTTTAAATCGGTCCAAAGACCTGGAAGCTATTGAAAAAATCGGCCGAGGTTTTCGTGAAAAATGGCTCCATTTCACTAAAATATTCACCAAAAATACAAATACCACCCGAATCGAATGGGGACTGCTGTGTCTCGTTCAGCCAGTACAAGACCACGTTTGGGAGAAATTTCGAGTCAATCGGTCCAAAGACCTGGAAGCTATTGAAAAAATCGGCCGAGGTTTTCGTGAAAAATGGCTCCATTTCACTAAAATATTCACCAAAAATACAAATTCCACCCGAATCGAATGGGCACTGCTGTGTCTCGTTCAGCCAGTACAGGACCACGTTTGGGAGAAATTTCGAGTCAATCGGTCCAAAGACCTGGAAGCTATTGAAAAAATCGGCCGAGGTTTTCGTGAAAAATGGCTCCATTTCACTAAAATATTCACCAAAAATACAAATTCCACCCGAATCGAATGGGGACTGCTGTGTCTCGTTCAGCCAGTACAGGACCACGTTTGGGAGAAATTTCGGGTCAATCGGTCCAAAGACCTGGAAGCTATTGAAAAAATCGGCCAAGGTTTTCAATCGGTCCAAAGACCTGGAAGCTATTGAAAAAATCGGCAGAGGTTTTCATGAAAAATTGCTGCTTTTCTTTACAATATTCACCAAAAATACAAATTCCACCCGAATCGAATGGGGACTGCTGTGTCTCGTTCAGCCAGTACAGGACCACGTTTGGGAGAAATTTCGAGTCAATCGGTCCAAAGACCTGGAAGCTATTGAAAAAATCGGCCGAGGTTTTAAATCGGTCCAAAGACCTGGAAGCTATTAAAAAAATCGGCCGAGGTTTTCGTGAAAAATGGCTCCATTTCACTAAAATATTCACCAAAAATACAAATTCCACCCAAATCGAATGGCGACTGCTGTGTCTCGTTCAGCCAGTACAGGACCACGTTTGGGAGAAATTTCGAGTCAATCGGTCCAAAGACCTGGAAGCTATTGAAAAAATCGGCCGAGGTTTTAAATCGGTCCAAAGACCTGGAAGCTATTGAAAAAATCGGCCGAGGTTTTCGTGAAAAATGGCTCCATTTCACTAAAATATTCACCAAAAATACAAATTCCACCCGAATCGAATGGGGACTGCTGTGTCTCGTTCAGCCAGTACAAGACCACGTTTGGGAGAAATTTCGAGTCAATCGGTCCAAAGACCTGGAAGCTATTGAAAAAATCGGCCGAGGTTTTCGTGAAAAATGGCTCCATTTCACTAAAATATTCACCAAAAATACAAATTCCACCCGAATCGAATGGGCACTGCTGTGTCTCGTTCAGCCAGTACAGGACCACGTTTGGGAGAAATTTCGGATCAATCGGTCCAAAGACCTGGAAGCTATTGAAAAAATCGGCCAAGGTTTTCAATCGGTCCAAAGACCTGGAAGCTATTGAAAAAATGGGCAGAGGTTTTCATGAAAAATTGCTGCTTTTCTTTACAATATTCACCAAAAATACAAATTCCACCCGAATCGAATGGGGACTGCTGTGTCTCGTTCAGCCAGTACAGGACCACGTTTGGGAGAAATTTCGAGTCAATCGGTCCAAAGACCTGGAAGCTATTGAAAAAATCGGCCGAGGTTTTAAATCGGTCCAAAGACCTGGAAGCTATTAAAAAAATCGGCCGAGGTTTTCGTGAAAAATGGCTCCATTTCACTAAAATATTCACCAAAAATACAAATTCCACCCGAATCGAATGGCGACTGCTGTGTCTCGTTCAGCCAGTACAGGACCACGTTTGGGAGAAATTTCGAGTCAATGGGTCCAAAGACCTGGAAGCTATTGAAAAAATCGGCCGAGGTTTTCGTGAAAAATGGCTCCATTTCACTAAAATATTCACCAAAAATACAAATTCCACCCGAATTGAATGGGCACTGCTGTGTCTCGTTCAGCCAGTACAGGACCACGTTTGGGAGAAATTTCGGGTCAATCGGTCCAAAGACCTGGAAGCTATTGAAAAAATCGGCCAAGGTTTTCAATCGGTCCAAAGACCTGGAAGCTATTGAAAAAATTGGCAGAGGTTTTCATGAAAAATTGCTGCTTTTCTTTACAATATTCACCAAAAATACAAATTCCACCCGAATCGAATGGGGACTGCTGTGTCTCGTTCAGCCAGTACAGGACCACGTTTGGGAGAAATTTCGAGTCAATCGGTCCAAAGACCTGGAAGCTATTGAAAAAATCGGCCGAGGTTTTAAATCGGTCCAAAGACCTGGAAGCTATTAAAAAAATCGGCCGAGGTTTTCGTGAAAAATGGCTCCATTTCACTAAAATATTCACCAAAAATACAAATTCCACCCGAATCGAATGGGGACTGCTGTGTCTCGTTCAGCCAGTACAGGACCACGTTTGGGAGAAATTTCGAGTCAATGGGTCCAAAGACCTGGAAGCTATTGAAAAAATCGGCCGAGGTTTTCGTGAAAAATGGCTCCATTTCACTAAAATATTCACCAAAAATACAAATTCCACCCAAATCGAATGGCGACTGCTGTGTCTCGTTCAGCCAGTACAGGACCACGTTTGGGAGAAATTTCGAGTCAATCGGTCCAAAGACCTGGAAGCTATTGAAAAAATCGGCCGAGGTTTTCAATCGGTCCAAAGACCTGGAAGCTATTGAAAAAATCGGCCGAGGTTTTCGTGAAAAATGGCTCCATTTCACTAAAATATTCACCAAAAATACAAATTCCACCCGAATCGAATGGGGACTGCTGTGTCTCGTTCAGCCAGTACAAGACCACGTTTGGGAGAAATTTCGAGTCAATCGGTCCAAAGACCTGGAAGCTATTGAAAAAATCGGCCGAGGTTTTCGTGAAAAATGGCTCCATTTCACTAAAATATTCACCAAAAATACAAATTCCACCCGAATCGAATGGGCACTGCTGTGTCTCGTTCAGCCAGTACAGGACCACGTTTGGGAGAAATTTCGGGTCAATCGGTCCAAAGACCTGGAAGCTATTGAAAAAATCGGCCAAGGTTTTCAATCGGTCCAAAGACCTGGAAGCTATTGAAAAAATGGGCAGAGGTTTTCATGAAAAATTGCTGCTTTTCTTTACAATATTCACCAAAAATACAAATTCCACCCGAATCGAATGGGGACTGCTGTGTCTCGTTCAGCCAGTACAGGACCACGTTTGGGAGAAATTTCGAGTCAATCGGTCCAAAGACCTGGAAGCTATTGAAAAAATCGGCCGAGGTTTTAAATCGGTCCAAAGACCTGGAAGCTATTAAAAAAATCGGCCGAGGTTTTCGTGAAAAATGGCTCCATTTCACTAAAATATTCACCAAAAATAGAAAATCCACCCGAATCAAATGGGGACTGCTGTGTCTCGTTCAGCCAGTACAGGACCACGTTTGGGAGAAATTTCGAGTCAATGGGTCCAAAGACCTGGAAGCTATTGAAAAAATCGGCCGAGGTTTTCGTGAAAAATGGCTCCATTTCACTAAAATATTCACCAAAAATACAAATTCCACCCGAATCGAATGGGCACTGCTGTGTCTCGTTCAGCCAGTACAGGACCACGTTTGGGAGAAATTTCGAGTCAATGGGTCCAAAGACCTGGAAGCTATTGAAAAAATCGGCCGAGGTTTTCGTGAAAAATGGCTCCATTTCACTAAAATATTCACCAAAAATACAAATTCCACCCGAATCGAATGGGCACTGCTGTGTCTCGTTCAGCCAGTACAGGACCACGTTTGGGAGAAATTTCGGATCAATCGGTCCAAAGACCTGGAAGCTATTGAAAAAATCGGCCAAGGTTTTCAATCGGTCCAAAGACCTGGAAGCTATTGAAAAAATGGGCAGAGGTTTTCATGAAAAATTGCTGCTTTTCTTTACAATATTCACCAAAAATACAAATTCCACCCGAATCGAATGGGGACTGCTGTGTCTCGTTCAGCCAGTACAGGACCACGTTTGGGAGAAATTTCGAGTCAATCGGTCCAAAGACCTGGAAGCTATTGAAAAAATCGGCCGAGGTTTTAAATCGGTCCAAAGACCTGGAAGCTATTAAAAAAATCGGCCGAGGTTTTCGTGAAAAATGGCTCCATTTCACTAAAATATTCACCAAAAATACAAATTCCACCCGAATCGAATGGCGACTGCTGTGTCTCGTTCAGCCAGTACAGGACCACGTTTGGGAGAAATTTCGAGTCAATGGGTCCAAAGACCTGGAAGCTATTGAAAAAATCGGCCGAGGTTTTCGTGAAAAATGGCTCCATTTCACTAAAATATTCACCAAAAATACAAATTCCACCCGAATTGAATGGGCACTGCTGTGTCTCGTTCAGCCAGTACAGGACCACGTTTGGGAGAAATTTCGGGTCAATCGGTCCAAAGACCTGGAAGCTATTGAAAAAATCGGCCAAGGTTTTCAATCGGTCCAAAGACCTGGAAGCTATTGAAAAAATCGGCCAAGGTTTTCAATCGGTCCAAAGACCTGGAAGCTATTGAAAAAATTGGCAGAGGTTTTCATGAAAAATTGCTGCTTTTCTTTACAATATTCACCAAAAATACAAATTCCACCCGAATCGAATGGGGACTGCTGTGTCTCGTTCAGCCAGTACAGGACCACGTTTGGGAGAAATTTCGAGTCAATCGGTCCAAAGACCTGGAAGCTATTGAAAAAATCGGCCGAGGTTTTAAATCGGTCCAAAGACCTGGAAGCTATTAAAAAAATCGGCCGAGGTTTTCGTGAAAAATGGCTCCATTTCACTAAAATATTCACCAAAAATACAAATTCCACCCGAATCGAATGGGGACTGCTGTGTCTCGTTCAGCCAGTACAGGACCACGTTTGGGAGAAATTTCGAGTCAATGGGTCCAAAGACCTGGAAGCTATTGAAAAAATCGGCCGAGGTTTTCGTGAAAAATGGCTCCATTTCACTAAAATATTCACCAAAAATACAAATTCCACCCAAATCGAATGGCGACTGCTGTGTCTCGTTCAGCCAGTACAGGACCACGTTTGGGAGAAATTTCGAGTCAATCGGTCTAAAGACCTGGAAGCTATTGAAAAAATCGGCCGAGGTTTTCAATCGGTCCAAAGACCTGGAAGCTATTGAAAAAATCGGCCGAGGTTTTCGTGAAAAATGGCTCCATTTCACTAAAATATTCACCAAAAATACAAATTCCACCCGAATCGAATGGGCACTGCTGTGTCTCGTTCAGCCAGTACAGGACCACGTTTGGGAGAAATTTCGGGTCAATCGGTCCAAAGACCTGGAAGCTATTGAAAAAATCGGCCAAGGTTTTCAATCGGTCCAAAGACCTGGAAGCTATTGAAAAAATGGGCAGAGGTTTTCATGAAAAATTGCTGCTTTTCTTTACAATATTCACCAAAAATACAAATTCCACCCGAATCGAATGGGGACTGCTGTGTCTCGTTCAGCCAGTACAGGACCACGTTTGGGAGAAATTTCGAGTCAATCGGTCCAAAGACCTGGAAGCTATTGAAAAAATCGGCCGAGGTTTTAAATCGGTCCAAAGACCTGGAAGCTATTAAAAAAATCGGCCGAGGTTTTCGTGAAAAATGGCTCCATTTCACTAAAATATTCACCAAAAATAGAAAATCCACCCGAATCAAATGGGGACTGCTGTGTCTCGTTCAGCCAGTACAGGACCACGTTTGGGAGAAATTTCGAGTCAATGGGTCCAAAGACCTGGAAGCTATTGAAAAAATCGGCCGAGGTTTTCGTGAAAAATGGCTCCATTTCACTAAAATATTCACCAAAAATACAAATTCCACCCGAATCGAATGGGCACTGCTGTGTCTCGTTCAGCCAGTACAGGACCACGTTTGGGAGAAATTTCGAGTCAATGGGTCCAAAGACCTGGAAGCTATTGAAAAAATCGGCCGAGGTTTTCGTGAAAAATGGCTCCATTTCACTAAAATATTCACCAAAAATACAAATTCCACCCAAATCGAATGGCGACTGCTGTGTCTCGTTCAGCCAGTACAGGACCACGTTTGGGAGAAATTTCGAGTCAATCGGTCCAAAGACCTGGAAGCTATTGAAAAAATCGGCCGAGGTTTTAAATCGGTCCAAAGACCTGGAAGCTATTGAAAAAATCGGCCGAGGTTTTCGTGAAAAATGGCTCCATTTCACTAAAATATTCACCAAAAATACAAATTCCACCCGAATCGAATGGGGACTGCTGTGTCTCGTTCAGCCAGTACAAGACCACGTTTGGGAGAAATTTCGAGTCAATCGGTCCAAAGACCTGGAAGCTATTGAAAAAATCGGCCGAGGTTTTCGTGAAAAATGGCTCCATTTCACTAAAATATTCACCAAAAATACAAATTCCACCCGAATCGAATGGGCACTGCTGTGTCTCGTTCAGCCAGTACAGGACCACGTTTGGGAGAAATTTCGAGTCAATCGGTCCAAAGACCTGGAAGCTATTGAAAAAATCGGCCGAGGTTTTCGTGAAAAATGGCTCCATTTCACTAAAATATTCACCAAAAATACAAATTCCACCCGAATCGAATGGGGACTGCTGTGTCTCGTTCAGCCAGTACAGGACCACGTTTGGGAGAAATTTCGGGTCAATCGGTCCAAAGACCTGGAAGCTATTGAAAAAATCGGCCAAGGTTTTCAATCGGTCCAAAGACCTGGAAGCTATTGAAAAAATCGGCAGAGGTTTTCATGAAAAATTGCTGCTTTTCTTTACAATATTCACCAAAAATACAAATTCCACCCGAATCGAATGGGGACTGCTGTGTCTCGTTCAGCCAGTACAGGACCACGTTTGGGAGAAATTTCGAGTCAATCGGTCCAAAGACCTGGAAGCTATTGAAAAAATCGGCCGAGGTTTTAAATCGGTCCAAAGACCTGGAAGCTATTAAAAAAATCGGCCGAGGTTTTCGTGAAAAATGGCTCCATTTCACTAAAATATTCACCAAAAATACAAATTCCACCCAAATCGAATGGCGACTGCTGTGTCTCGTTCAGCCAGTACAGGACCAAGTTTGGGAGAAATTTCGAGTCAATCGGTCCAAAGACCTGGAAGCTATTGAAAAAATCGGCCGAGGTTTTAAATCGGTCCAAAGACCTGGAAGCTATTGAAAAAATCGGCCGAGATTTTCGTGAAAAATGGCTCCATTTCACTAAAATATTCACCAAAAATACAAATTCCACCCGAATCGAATGGGCACTGCTGTGTCTCGTTCAGCCAGTACAGGACCACGTTTGGGAGAAATTTCGGGTCAATCGGTCCAAAGACCTGGAAGCTATTGAAAAAATCGGCCAAGGTTTTCAATCGGTCCAAAGACCTGGAAGCTATTGAAAAAATGGGCAGAGGTTTTCATGAAAAATTGCTGCTTTTCTTTACAATATTCACCAAAAATACAAATTCCACCCGAATCGAATGGGGACTGCTGTGTCTCGTTCAGCCAGTACAGGACCACGTTTGGGAGAAATTTCGAGTCAATCGGTCCAAAGACCTGGAAGCTATTGAAAAAATCGGCCGAGGTTTTCGTGAAAAATGGCTCCATTTCACTAAAATATTCACCAAAAATACAAATTCCACCCGAATCGAATGGGCACTGCTGTGTCTCGTTCAGCCAGTACAGGACCACGTTTGGGAGAAATTTCGAGTCAATGGGTCCAAAGACCTGGAAGCTATTGAAAAAATCGGCCGAGGTTTTCGTGAAAAATGGCTCCATTTCACTAAAATATTCACCAAAAATACAAATTCCACCCGAATCGAATGGGCACTGCTGTGTCTCGTTCAGCCAGTACAGGACCACGTTTGGGAGAAATTTCGAGTCAATGGGTCCAAAGACCTGGAAGCTATTGAAAAAATCGGCCGAGGTTTTCGTGAAAAATGGCTCCATTTCACTAAAATATTCACCAAAAATACAAATTCCACCCGAATCGAATGGGCACTGCTGTGTCTCGTTCAGCCAGTACAGGACCACGTTTGGGAGAAATTTCGAGTCAATCGGTCCAAAGACCTGGAAGCTATTGAAAAAATCGGCCGAGGTTTTCGTGAAAAATGGCTCCATTTCACTAAAATATTCACCAAAAATACAAATTCCACCCGAATCGAATGGGGACTGCTGTGTCTCGTTCAGCCAGTACAGGACCACGTTTGGGAGAAATTTCGGGTCAATCGGTCCAAAGACCTGGAAGCTATTGAAAAAATCGGCCAAGGTTTTCAATCGGTCCAAAGACCTGGAAGCTATTGAAAAAATGGGCAGAGGTTTTCATGAAAAATTGCTGCTTTTCTTTACAATATTCACCAAAAATACAAATTCCACCCGAATCGAATGGGGACTGCTGTGTCTCGTTCAGCCAGTACAGGACCACGTTTGGGAGAAATTTCGAGTCAATCGGTCCAAAGACCTGGAAGCTATTGAAAAAATCGGCCGAGGTTTTCGTGAAAAATGGCTCCATTTCACTAAAATATTCACCAAAAATACAAATTCCACCCGAATCGAATGGGGACTGCTGTGTCTCGTTCAGCCAGTACAGGACCACGTTTGGGAGAAATTTCGGGTCAATCGGTCCAAAGACCTGGAAGCTATTGAAAAAATCGGCCAAGGTTTTCAATCGGTCCAAAGACCTGGAAGCTATTGAAAAAATGGGCAGAGGTTTTCATGAAAAATTGCTGCTTTTCTTTACAATATTCACCAAAAATACAAATTCCACCCGAATCGAATGGGGACTGCTGTGTCTCGTTCAGCCAGTACAGGACCACGTTTGGGAGAAATTTCGAGTCAATCGGTCCAAAGACCTGGAAGCTATTGAAAAAATCGGCCGAGGTTTTAAATCGGTCCAAAGACCTGGAAGCTATTAAAAAAATCGGCCGAGGTTTTCGTGAAAAATGGCTCCATTTCACTAAAATATTCACCAAAAATACAAATTCCACCCAAATCGAATGGCGACTGCTGTGTCTCGTTCAGCCAGTACAGGACCACGTTTGGGAGAAATTTCGAGTCAATCGGTCCAAAGACCTGGAAGCTATTGAAAAAATCGGCCGAGGTTTTAAATCGGTCCAAAGACCTGGAAGCTATTGAAAAAATCGGCCGAGATTTTCGTGAAAAATGGCTCCATTTCACTAAAATATTCACCAAAAATACAAATTCCACCCGAATCGAATGGGCACTGCTGTGTCTCGTTCAGCCAGTACAGGACCACGTTTGGGAGAAATTTCGGGTCAATCGGTCCAAAGACCTGGAAGCTATTGAAAAAATCGGCCAAGGTTTTCAATCGGTCCAAAGACCTGGAAGCTATTGAAAAAATGGGCAGAGGTTTTCATGAAAAATTGCTGCTTTTCTTTACAATATTCACCAAAAATACAAATTCCACCCGAATCGAATGGGGACTGCTGTGTCTCGTTCAGCCAGTACAGGACCACGTTTGGGAGAAATTTCGAGTCAATCGGTCCAAAGACCTGGAAGCTATTGAAAAAATCGGCCGAGGTTTTCGTGAAAAATGGCTCCATTTCACTAAAATATTCACCAAAAATACAAATTCCACCCGAATCGAATGGGCACTGCTGTGTCTCGTTCAGCCAGTACAGGACCACGTTTGGGAGAAATTTCGAGTCAATGGGTCCAAAGACCTGGAAGCTATTGAAAAAATCGGCCGAGGTTTTCGTGAAAAATGGCTCCATTTCACTAAAATATTCACCAAAAATACAAATTCCACCCGAATCGAATGGGCACTGCTGTGTCTCGTTCAGCCAGTACAGGACCACGTTTGGGAGAAATTTCGAGTCAATGGGTCCAAAGACCTGGAAGCTATTGAAAAAATCGGCCGAGGTTTTCGTGAAAAATGGCTCCATTTCACTAAAATATTCACCAAAAATACAAATTCCACCCGAATCGAATGGGCACTGCTGTGTCTCGTTCAGCCAGTACAGGACCACGTTTGGGAGAAATTTCGAGTCAATCGGTCCAAAGACCTGGAAGCTATTGAAAAAATCGGCCGAGGTTTTCGTGAAAAATGGCTCCATTTCACTAAAATATTCACCAAAAATACAAATTCCACCCGAATCGAATGGGGACTGCTGTGTCTCGTTCAGCCAGTACAGGACCACGTTTGGGAGAAATTTCGGGTCAATCGGTCCAAAGACCTGGAAGCTATTGAAAAAATCGGCCAAGGTTTTCAATCGGTCCAAAGACCTGGAAGCTATTGAAAAAATCGGCAGAGGTTTTCATGAAAAATTGCTGCTTTTCTTTACAATATTCACCAAAAATACAAATTCCACCCGAATCGAATGGGGACTGCTGTGTCTCGTTCAGCCAGTACAGGACCACGTTTGGGAGAAATTTCGAGTCAATCGGTCCAAAGACCTGGAAGCTATTGAAAAAATCGGCCGAGGTTTTAAATCGGTCCAAAGACCTGGAAGCTATTAAAAAAATCGGCCGAGGTTTTCGTGAAAAATGGCTCCATTTCACTAAAATATTCACCAAAAATACAAATTCCACCCAAATCGAATGGCGACTGCTGTGTCTCGTTCAGCCAGTACAGGACCACGTTTGGGAGAAATTTCGAGTCAATCGGTCTAAAGACCTGGAAGCTATTGAAAAAATCGGCCGAGGTTTTAAATCGGTCCAAAGACCTGGAAGCTATTGAAAAAATCGGCCGAGATTTTCGTGAAAAATGGCTCCATTTCACTAAAATATTCACCAAAAATACAAATTCCACCCGAATCGAATGGGCACTGCTGTGTCTCGTTCAGCCAGTACAGGACCACGTTTGGGAGAAATTTCGGGTCAATCGGTCCAAAGACCTGGGAGCTATTGAAAAAATCGGCCAAGGTTTTCAATCGGTCCAAAGACCTGGAAGCTATTGAAAAAATGGGCAGAGGTTTTCATGAAAAATTGCTGCTTTTCTTTACAATATTCACCAAAAATACAAATTCCACCCGAATCGAATGGGGACTGCTGTGTCTCGTTCAGCCAGTACAGGACCACGTTTGGGAGAAATTTCGAGTCAATCGGTCCAAAGACCTGGAAGCTATTGAAAAAATCGGCCGAGGTTTTCGTGAAAAATGGCTCCATTTCACTAAAATATTCACCAAAAATACAAATTCCACCCGAATCGAATGGGCACTGCTGTGTCTCGTTCAGCCAGTACAGGACCACGTTTGGGAGAAATTTCGAGTCAATCGGTCCAAAGACCTGGAAGCTATTGAAAAAATCGGCCGAGGTTTTCGTGAAAAATGGCTCCATTTCACTAAAATATTCACCAAAAATACAAATTCCACCCGAATCGAATGGGGACTGCTGTGTCTCGTTCAGCCAGTACAGGACCACGTTTGGGAGAAATTTCGAGTCAATCGGTCCAAAGACCTGGAAGCTATTGAAAAAATCGGCCGAGGTTTTCGTGAAAAATGGCTCCATTTCACTAAAATATTCACCAAAAATACAAATTCCACCCGAATCGAATGGGCACTGCTGTGTCTCGTTCAGCCAGTACAGGACCACGTTTGGGAGAAATTTCGGGTCAATCGGTCCAAAGACCTGGAAGCTATTGAAAAAATCGGCCAAGGTTTTCAATCGGTCCAAAGACCTGGAAGCTATTGAAAAAATGGGCAGAGGTTTTCATGAAAAATTGCTGCTTTTCTTTACAATATTCACCAAAAATACAAATTCCACCCGAATCGAATGGGGACTGCTGTGTCTCGTTCAGCCAGTACAGGACCACGTTTGGGAGAAATTTCGAGTCAATCGGTCCAAAGACCTGGAAGCTATTGAAAAAATCGGCCGAGGTTTTAAATCGGTCCAAAGACCTGGAAGCTATTAAAAAAATCGGCCGAGGTTTTCGTGAAAAATGGCTCCATTTCACTAAAATATTCACCAAAAATAGAAATTCCACCCGAATCAAATGGGGACTGCTGTGTCTCGTTCAGCCAGTACAGGACCACGTTTGGGAGAAATTTCGAGTCAATGGGTCCAAAGACCTGGAAGCTATTGAAAAAATCGGCCGAGGTTTTCGTGAAAAATGGCTCCATTTCACTAAAATATTCACCAAAAATACAAATTCCACCCGAATCGAATGGGCACTGCTGTGTCTCGTTCAGCCAGTACAGGACCACGTTTGGGAGAAATTTCGAGTCAATGGGTCCAAAGACCTGGAAGCTATTGAAAAAATCGGCCGAGGTTTTCGTGAAAAATGGCTCCATTTCACTAAAATATTCACCAAAAATACAAATTCCACCCAAATCGAATGGCGACTGCTGTGTCTCGTTCAGCCAGTACAGGACCACGTTTGGGAGAAATTTCGAGTCAATCGGTCCAAAGACCTGGAAGCTATTGAAAAAATCGGCCGAGGTTTTAAATCGGTCCAAAGACCTGGAAGCTATTGAAAAAATCGGCCGAGGTTTTCGTGAAAAATGGCTCCATTTCACTAAAATATTCACCAAAAATACAAATTCCACCCGAATCGAATGGGGACTGCTGTGTCTCGTTCAGCCAGTACAAGACCACGTTTGGGAGAAATTTCGAGTCAATCGGTCCAAAGACCTGGAAGCTATTGAAAAAATCGGCCGAGGTTTTCGTGAAAAATGGCTCCATTTCACTAAAATATTCACCAAAAATACAAATTCCACCCGAATCGAATGGGCACTGCTGTGTCTCGTTCAGCCAGTACAGGACCACGTTTGGGAGAAATTTCGAGTCAATGGGTCCAAAGACCTGGAAGCTATTGAAAAAATCGGCCGAGGTTTTTGTGAAAAATGGCTCCATTTCACTAAAATATTCACCAAAAATACAAATTCCACCCGAATCGAATGGGGACTGCTGTGTCTCGTTCAGCCAGTACAGGACCACGTTTGGGAGAAATTTCGGGTCAATCGGTCCAAAGACCTGGAAGCTATTGAAAAAATCGGCCAAGGTTTTCAATCGGTCCAAAGACCTGGAAGCTATTGAAAAAATCGGCAGAGGTTTTCATGAAAAATTGCTGCTTTTCTTTACAATATTCACCAAAAATACAAATTCCACCCGAATCGAATGGGGACTACTGTGTCTCGTTCAGCCAGTACAGGACCACGTTTGGGAGAAATTTCGAGTCAATCGGTCCAAAGACCTGGAAGCTTTTGAAAAAATCGGCCGAGGTTTTAAATCGGTCCAAAGACCTGGAAGCTATTAAAAAAATCGGCCGAGGTTTTCGTGAAAAATGGCTCCATTTCACTAAAATATTCACCAAAAATACAAATTCCACCCAAATCGAATGGCGACTGCTGTGTCTCGTTCAGCCAGTACAGGACCACGTTTGGGAGAAATTTCGAGTCAATCGGTCCAAAGACCTGGAAGCTATTGAAAAAATCGGCCGAGGTTTTAAATCGGTCCAAAGACCTGGAAGCTATTGAAAAAATCGGCCGAGGTTTTCGTGAAAAATGGCTCCATTTCACTAAAATATTCACCAAAAATACAAATTCCACCCGAATCGAATGGGGACTGCTGTGTCTCGTTCAGCCAGTACAAGACCACGTTTGGGAGAAATTTCGAGTCAATCGGTCCAAAGACCTGGAAGCTATTGAAAACATCGGCCGAGGTTTTCGTGAAAAATGGCTCCATTTCACTAAAATATTCAGCAAAAATACAAATTCCACCCGAATCGAATGGGGACTGCTGTGTCTCGTTCAGCCAGTACAGGACCACGTTTGGGAGAAATTTCGGGTCAATCGGTCCAAAGACCTGGAAGCTATTGAAAAAATCGGCCAAGGTTTTCAATCGGTCCAAAGACCTGGAAGCTATTGAAAAAATCGGCAGAGGTTTTCATGAAAAATTGCTGCTTTTCTTTACAATATTCACCAAAAATACAAATTCCACCCGAATCGAATGGGGACTGCTGTGTCTCGTTCAGCCAGTACAGGACCACGTTTGGGAGAAATTTCGAGTCAATCGGTCCAAAGACCTGGAAGCTATTGAAAAAAATCGGCCGAGGTTTTAAATCGGTCCAAAGACCTGGAAGCTATTAAAAAATCGGCCGAGGTTTTCGTGAAAAATGGCTCCATTTCACTAAAATATTCACCAAAAATACAAATTCCACCCGAATCGAATGGGGACTGCTGTGTCTCGTTCAGCCAGTACAGGACCACGTTTGGGAGAAATTTCGAGTCAATGGGTCCAAAGACCTGGAAGCTATTGAAAAAATCGGCCGAGGTTTTCGTGAAAAATGGCTCCATTTCACTAAAATATTCACCAAAAATACAAATTCCACCCAAATCGAATGGCGACTGCTGTGTCTCGTTCAGCCAGTACAGGACCACGTTTGGGAGAAATTTCGAGTCAATGGGTCCAAAGACCTGGAAGCTATTGAAAAAATCGGCCGAGGTTTTCGTGAAAAATGGCTCCATTTCACTAAAATATTCACCAAAAATACAAATTCCACCCGAATCGAATGGGGACTGCTGTGTCTCGTTCAGCCAGTACAGGACCACGTTTGGGAGAAATTTCGGGTCAATCGGTCCAAAGACCTGGAAGCTATTGAAAAAATCGGCCAAGGTTTTCAATCGGTCCAAAGACCTGGAAGCTATTGAAAAAATCGGCAGAGGTTTTCATGAAAAATTGCTGCTTTTCTTTACAATATTCACCAAAAATACAAATTCCACCCGAATCGAATGGGGACTGCTGTGTCTCGTTCAGCCAGTACAGGACCACGTTTGGGAGAAATTTCGAGTCAATCGGTCCAAAGACCTGGAAGCTATTGAAAAAATCGGCCGAGGTTTTCGTGAAAAATGGCTCCATTTCACTAAAATATTCACCAAAAATACAAATTCCACCCAAATCGAATGGCGACTGCTGTGTCTCGTTCAGCCAGTACAGGACCACGTTTGGGAGAAATTTCGAGTCAATCGGTCCAAAGACCTGGAAGCTATTGAAAAAATCGGCCGAGGTTTTAAATCGGTCCAAAGACCTGGAAGCTATTGAAAAAATCGGCCGAGGTTTTCGTGAAAAATGGCTCCATTTCACTAAAATATTCACCAAAAATACAAATTCCACCCGAATCGAATGGGGACTGCTGTGTCTCGTTCAGCCAGTACAGGACCACGTTTGGGAGAAATTTCGGGTCAATCGGTCCAAAGACCTGGAAGCTATTGAAAAAATCGGCCAAGGTTTTCAATCGGTCCAAAGACCTGGAAGCTATTGAAAAAATGGGCAGAGGTTTTCATGAAAAATTGCTGCTTTTCTTTACAATATTCACCAAAAATACAAATTCCACCCGAATCGAATGGGGACTGCTGTGTCTCGTTCAGCCAGTACAGGACCACGTTTGGGAGAAATTTCGAGTCAATCGGTCCAAAGACCTGGAAGCTATTGAAAAAATCGGCCGAGGTTTTAAATCGGTCCAAAGACCTGGAAGCTATTAAAAAAATCGGCCGAGGTTTTCGTGAAAAATGGCTCCATTTCACTAAAATATTCACCAAAAATAGAAATTCCACCCGAATCGAATGGGGACTGCTGTGTCTCGTTCAGCCAGTACAGGACCACGTTTGGGAGAAATTTCGAGTCAATGGGTCCAAAGACCTGGAAGCTATTGAAAAAATCGGCCGAGGTTTTCGTGAAAAATGGCTCCATTTCACTAAAATATTCACCAAAAATACAAATTCCACCCAAATCGAATGGCGACTGCTGTGTCTCGTTCAGCCAGTACAGGACCACGTTTGGGAGAAATTTCGAGTCAATCGGTCCAAAGACCTGGAAGCTATTGAAAAAATCGGCCGAGGTTTTCAATCGGTCCAAAGACCTGGAAGCTATTGAAAAAATCGGCTGAGGTTTTCGTGAAAAATGGCTCCATTTCACTAAAATATTCACCAAAAATACAAATTCCACCCGAATCGAATGGGGACTGCTGTGTCTCGTTCAGCCAGTACAAGACCACGTTTGGGAGAAATTTCGAGTCAATCGGTCCAAAGACCTGGAAGCTATTGAAAAAATCGGCCGAGGTTTTCGTGAAAAATGGCTCCATTTCACTAAAATATTCACCAAAAATACAAATTCCACCCGAATCGAATGGGCACTGCTGTGTCTCGTTCAGCCAGTACAGGACCACGTTTGGGAGAAATTTCGGGTCAATCGGTCCAAAGACCTGGAAGCTATTGAAAAAATCGGCCAAGGTTTTCAATCGGTCCAAAGACCTGGAAGCTATTGAAAAAATGGGCAGAGGTTTTCATGAAAAATTGCTGCTTTTCTTTACAATATTCACCAAAAATACAAATTCCACCCGAATCGAATGGGGACTGCTGTGTCTCGTTCAGCCAGTACAGGACCACGTTTGGGAGAAATTTCGAGTCAATCGGTCCAAAGACCTGGAAGCTATTGAAAAAATCGGCCGAGGTTTTAAATCGGTCCAAAGACCTGGAAGCTATTAAAAAAATCGGCCGAGGTTTTCGTGAAAAATGGCTCCATTTCACTAAAATATTCACCAAAAATAGAAATTCCACCCGAATCAAATGGGGACTGCTGTGTCTCGTTCAGCCAGTACAGGACCACGTTTGGGAGAAATTTCGAGTCAATGGGTCCAAAGACCTGGAAGCTATTGAAAAAATCGGCCGAGGTTTTCGTGAAAAATGGCTCCATTTCACTAAAATATTCACCAAAAATACAAATTCCACCCGAATCGAATGGGCACTGCTGTGTCTCGTTCAGCCAGTACAGGACCACGTTTGGGAGAAATTTCGAGTCAATGGGTCCAAAGACCTGGAAGCTATTGAAAAAATCGGCCGAGGTTTTCGTGAAAAATGGCTCCATTTCACTAAAATATTCACCAAAAATACAAATTCCACCCAAATCGAATGGCGACTGCTGTGTCTCGTTCAGCCAGTACAGGACCACGTTTGGGAGAAATTTCGAGTCAATCGGTCCAAAGACCTGGAAGCTATTGAAAAAATCGGCCGAGGTTTTAAATCGGTCCAAAGACCTGGAAGCTATTGAAAAAATCGGCCGAGGTTTTCGTGAAAAATGGCTCCATTTCACTAAAATATTCACCAAAAATACAAATTCCACCCGAATCGAATGGGGACTGCTGTGTCTCGTTCAGCCAGTACAAGACCACGTTTGGGAGAAATTTCGAGTCAATCGGTCCAAAGACCTGGAAGCTATTGAAAAAATCGGCCGAGGTTTTCGTGAAAAATGGCTCCATTTCACTAAAATATTCACCAAAAATACAAATTCCACCCGAATCGAATGGGCACTGCTGTGTCTCGTTCAGCCAGTACAGGACCACGTTTGGGAGAAATTTCGAGTCAATCGGTCCAAAGACCTGGAAGCTATTGAAAAAATCGGCCGAGGTTTTCGTGAAAAATGGCTCCATTTCACTAAAATATTCACCAAAAATACAAATTCCACCCGAATCGAATGGGGACTGCTGTGTCTCGTTCAGCCAGTACAGGACCACGTTTGGGAGAAATTTCGGGTCAATCGGTCCAAAGACCTGGAAGCTATTGAAAAAATCGGCCAAGGTTTTCAATCGGTCCAAAGACCTGGAAGCTATTGAAAAAATCGGCAGAGGTTTTCATGAAAAATTGCTGCTTTTCTTTACAATATTCACCAAAAATACAAATTCCACCCGAATCGAATGGCGACTGCTGTGTCTCGTTCAGCCAGTACAGGACCACGTTTGGGAGAAATTTCGAGTCAATCGGTCCAAAGACCTGGAAGCTATTGAAAAAATCGGCCGAGGTTTTAAATCGGTCCAAAGACCTGGAAGCTATTAAAAAAATCGGCCGAGGTTTTCGTGAAAAATGGCTCCATTTCACTAAAATATTCACCAAAAATAGAAATTCCACCCGAATCAAATGGGGACTGCTGTGTCTCGTTCAGCCAGTACAGGACCACGTTTGGGAGAAATTTCGAGTCAATGGGTCCAAAGACCTGGAAGCTATTGAAAAAATCGGCCGAGGTTTTCGTGAAAAATGGCTCCATTTCACTAAAATATTCACCAAAAATACAAATTCCACCCGAATCGAATGGGCACTGCTGTGTCTCGTTCAGCCAGTACAGGACCACGTTTGGGAGAAATTTCGAGTCAATGGGTCCAAAGACCTGGAAGCTATTGAAAAAATCGGCCGAGGTTTTCGTGAAAAATGGCTCCATTTCACTAAAATATTCACCAAAAATACAAATTCCACCCAAATCGAATGGCGACTGCTGTGTCTCGTTCAGCCAGTACAGGACCACGTTTGGGAGAAATTTCGAGTCAATCGGTCCAAAGACCTGGAAGCTATTGAAAAAATCGGCCGAGGTTTTAAATCGGTCCAAAGACCTGGAAGCTATTGAAAAAATCGGCCGAGGTTTTCGTGAAAAATGGCTCCATTTCACTAAAATATTCACCAAAAATACAAATTCCACCCGAATCGAATGGGGACTGCTGTGTCTCGTTCAGCCAGTACAAGACCACGTTTGGGAGAAATTTCGAGTCAATCGGTCCAAAGACCTGGAAGCTATTGAAAAAATCGGCCGAGGTTTTCGTGAAAAATGGCTCCATTTCACTAAAATATTCACCAAAAATACAAATTCCACCCGAATCGAATGGGCACTGCTGTGTCTCGTTCAGCCAGTACAGGACCACGTTTGGGAGAAATTTCGAGTCAATCGGTCCAAAGACCTGGAAGCTATTGAAAAAATCGGCCGAGGTTTTCGTGAAAAATGGCTCCATTTCACTAAAATATTCACCAAAAATACAAATTCCACCCGAATCGAATGGGGACTGCTGTGTCTCGTTCAGCCAGTACAGGACCACGTTTGGGAGAAATTTCGGGTCAATCGGTCCAAAGACCTGGAAGCTATTGAAAAAATCGGCCAAGGTTTTCAATCGGTCCAAAGACCTGGAAGCTATTGAAAAAATGGGCAGAGGTTTTCATGAAAAATTGCTGCTTTTCTTTACAATATTCACCAAAAATACAAATTCCACCCGAATCGAATGGCGACTGCTGTGTCTCGTTCAGCCAGTACAGGACCACGTTTGGGAGAAATTTCGAGTCAATCGGTCCAAAGACCTGGAAGCTATTGAAAAAATCGGCCGAGGTTTTAAATCGGTCCAAAGACCTGGAAGCTATTGAAAAAATCGGCCGAGATTTTCGTGAAAAATGGCTCCATTTCACTAAAATATTCACCAAAAATACAAATTCCACCCGAATCGAATGGGCACTGCTGTGTCTCGTTCAGCCAGTACAGGACCACGTTTGGGAGAAATTTCGAGTCAATGGGTCCAAAGACCTGGAAGCTATTGAAAAAATCGGCCGAGGTTTTCGTGAAAAATGGCTCCATTTCACTAAAATATTCACCAAAAATACAAATTCCACCCGAATCGAATGGGCACTGCTGTGTCTCGTTCAGCCAGTACAGGACCACGTTTGGGAGAAATTTCGAGTCAATCGGTCCAAAGACCTGGAAGCTATTGAAAAAATCGGCCGAGGTTTTCGTGAAAAATGGCTCCATTTCACTAAAATATTCACCAAAAATACAAATTCCACCCGAATCGAATGGGGACTGCTGTGTCTCGTTCAGCCAGTACAGGACCACGTTTGGGAGAAATTTCGGGTCAATCGGTACAAAGACCTGGAAGCTATTGAAAAAATCGGCCAAGGTTTTCAATCGGTCCAAAGACCTGGAAGCTATTGAAAAAATCGGCAGAGGTTTTCATGAAAAATTGCTGCTTTTCTTTACAATATTCACCAAAAATACAAATTCCACCCGAATCGAATGGGGACTACTGTGTCTCGTTCAGCCAGTACAGGACCACGTTTGGGAGAAATTTCGAGTCAATCGGTCCAAAGACCTGGAAGCTTTTGAAAAAATCGGCCGAGGTTTTAAATCGGTCCAAAGACCTGGAAGCTATTAAAAAAATCGGCCGAGGTTTTCGTGAAAAATGGCTCCATTTCACTAAAATATTCACCAAAAATACAAATTCCACCCAAATCGAATGGCGACT
Organism: Pagrus pagrus; assembly: GCF_965226575.1. Classification (NCBI taxonomy): domain Eukaryota; kingdom Metazoa; phylum Chordata; class Actinopteri; order Spariformes; family Sparidae; genus Pagrus; species Pagrus pagrus. The sequence goes on along the minus strand of NC_140185.1, from coordinate 29,495,066 downwards.
GCTGTGTCTCGTTCAGCCAGTACAGGACCACGTTTGGGAGAAATTTCGAGTCAATCGGTCCAAAGACCTGGAAGCTATTGAAAAAATCGGCCGAGGTTTTAAATCGGTCCAAAGACCTGGAAGCTATTGAAAAAATCGGCCGAGGTTTTCGTGAAAAATGGCTCCATTTCACTAAAATATTCACCAAAAATACAAATTCCACCCGAATCGAATGGGGACTGCTGTGTCTCGTTCAGCCAGTACAAGACCACGTTTGGGAGAAATTTCGAGTCAATCGGTCCAAAGACCTGGAAGCTATTGAAAACATCGGCCGAGGTTTTCGTGAAAAATGGCTCCATTTCACTAAAATATTCAGCAAAAATACAAATTCCACCCGAATCGAATGGGGACTGCTGTGTCTCGTTCAGCCAGTACAGGACCACGTTTGGGAGAAATTTCGGGTCAATCGGTCCAAAGACCTGGAAGCTATTGAAAAAATCGGCCAAGGTTTTCAATCGGTCCAAAGACCTGGAAGCTATTGAAAAAATCGGCAGAGGTTTTCATGAAAAATTGCTGCTTTTCTTTACAATATTCACCAAAAATACAAATTCCACCCGAATCGAATGGGGACTGCTGTGTCTCGTTCAGCCAGTACAGGACCACGTTTGGGAGAAATTTCGAGTCAATCGGTCCAAAGACCTGGAAGCTATTGAAAAAATCGGCCGAGGTTTTCGTGAAAAATGGCTCCATTTCACTAAAATATTCACCAAAAATACAAATTCCACCCGAATCGAATGGGGACTGCTGTGTCTCGTTCAGCCAGTACAGGACCACGTTTGGGAGAAATTTCGAGTCAATGGGTCCAAAGACCTGGAAGCTATTGAAAAAATCGGCCGAGGTTTTCGTGAAAAATGGCTCCATTTCACTAAAATATTCACCAAAAATACAAATTCCACCCAAATCGAATGGCGACTGCTGTGTCTCGTTCAGCCAGTACAGGACCACGTTTGGGAGAAATTTCGAGTCAATGGGTCCAAAGACCTGGAAGCTATTGAAAAAATCGGCCGAGGTTTTCGTGAAAAATGGCTCCATTTCACTAAAATATTCACCAAAAATACAAATTCCACCCGAATCGAATGGGGACTGCTGTGTCTCGTTCAGCCAGTACAGGACCACGTTTGGGAGAAATTTCGGGTCAATCGGTCCAAAGACCTGGAAGCTATTGAAAAAATCGGCCAAGGTTTTCAATCGGTCCAAAGACCTGGAAGCTATTGAAAAAATCGGCAGAGGTTTTCATGAAAAATTGCTGCTTTTCTTTACAATATTCACCAAAAATACAAATTCCACCCGAATCGAATGGGGACTGCTGTGTCTCGTTCAGCCAGTACAGGACCACGTTTGGGAGAAATTTCGAGTCAATCGGTCCAAAGACCTGGAAGCTATTGAAAAAATCGGCCGAGGTTTTCGTGAAAAATGGCTCCATTTCACTAAAATATTCACCAAAAATACAAATTCCACCCAAATCGAATGGCGACTGCTGTGTCTCGTTCAGCCAGTACAGGACCACGTTTGGGAGAAATTTCGAGTCAATCGGTCCAAAGACCTGGAAGCTATTGAAAAAATCGGCCGAGGTTTTAAATCGGTCCAAAGACCTGGAAGCTATTGAAAAAATCGGCCGAGGTTTTCGTGAAAAATGGCTCCATTTCACTAAAATATTCACCAAAAATACAAATTCCACCCGAATCGAATGGGGACTGCTGTGTCTCGTTCAGCCAGTACAGGACCACGTTTGGGAGAAATTTCGGGTCAATCGGTCCAAAGACCTGGAAGCTATTGAAAAAATCGGCCAAGGTTTTCAATCGGTCCAAAGACCTGGAAGCTATTGAAAAAATGGGCAGAGGTTTTCATGAAAAATTGCTGCTTTTCTTTACAATATTCACCAAAAATACAAATTCCACCCGAATCGAATGGCGACTGCTGTGTCTCGTTCAGCCAGTACAGGACCACGTTTGGGAGAAATTTCGAGTCAATCGGTCCAAAGACCTGGAAGCTATTGAAAAAATCGGCCGAGGTTTTAAATCGGTCCAAAGACCTGGAAGCTATTGAAAAAATCGGCCGAGATTTTCGTGAAAAATGGCTCCATTTCACTAAAATATTCACCAAAAATACAAATTCCACCCGAATCGAATGGGCACTGCTGTGTCTCGTTCAGCCAGTACAGGACCACGTTTGGGAGAAATTTCGAGTCAATCGGTCCAAAGACCTGGAAGCTATTGAAAAAATCGGCCGAGGTTTTCGTGAAAAATGGCTCCATTTCACTAAAATATTCACCAAAAATACAAATTCCACCCGAATCGAATGGGGACTGCTGTGTCTCGTTCAGCCAGTACAGGACCACGTTTGGGAGAAATTTCGGGTCAATCGGTCCAAAGACCTGGAAGCTATTGAAAAAATCGGCCAAGGTTTTAAATCGGTCCAAAGACCTGGAAGCTATTGAAAAAATGGGCAGAGGTTTTCATGAAAAATTGCTGCTTTTCTTTACAATATTCACCAAAAATACAAATTCCACCCGAATCGAATGGGGACTGCTGTGTCTCGTTCAGCCAGTACAGGACCACGTTTGGGAGAAATTTCGAGTCAATCGGTCCAAAGACCTGGAAGCTATTGAAAAAATCGGCCGAGGTTTTAAATCGGTCCAAAGACCTGGAAGCTATTAAAAAAATCGGCCGAGGTTTTCGTGAAAAATGGCTCAATTTCACTAAAATATTCACCAAAAAATAGAAATTCCACCCGAATCGAATGGGGACTGCTGTGTCTCGTTCAGCCAGTACAGGACCACGTTTGGGAGAAATTTCGAGTCAATGGGTCCAAAGACCTGGAAGCTATTGAAAAAATCGGCCGAGGTTTTCGTGAAAAATGGCTCCATTTCACTAAAATATTCACCAAAAATACAAATTCCACCCGAATCGAATGGGCACTGCTGTGTCTCGTTCAGCCAGTACAGGACCACGTTTGGGAGAAATTTCGAGTCAATCGGTCCAAAGACCTGGAAGCTATTGAAAAAATCGGCCGAGGTTTTCGTGAAAAATGGCTCCATTTCACTAAAATATTCACCAAAAATACAAATTCCACCCGAATCGAATGGGGACTGCTGTGTCTCGTTCAGCCAGTACAGGACCACGTTTGGGAGAAATTTCGGGTCAATCGGTACAAAGACCTGGAAGCTATTGAAAAAATCGGCCAAGGTTTTCAATCGGTCCAAAGACCTGGAAGCTATTGAAAAAATCGGCAGAGGTTTTCATGAAAAATTGCTGCTTTTCTTTACAATATTCACCAAAAATACAAATTCCACCCGAATCGAATGGGGACTACTGTGTCTCGTTCAGCCAGTACAGGACCACGTTTGGGAGAAATTTCGAGTCAATGGGTCCAAAGACCTGGAAGCTTTTGAAAAAATCGGCCGAGGTTTTAAATCGGTCCAAAGACCTGGAAGCTATTAAAAAAATCGGCCGAGGTTTTCGTGAAAAATGGCTCCATTTCACTAAAATATTCACCAAAAATACAAATTCCACCCAAATCGAATGGCGACTGCTGTGTCTCGTTCAGCCAGTACAGGACCACGTTTGGGAGAAATTTCGAGTCAATCGGTCCAAAGACCTGGAAGCTATTGAAAAAATCGGCCGAGGTTTTAAATCGGTCCAAAGACCTGGAAGCTATTGAAAAAATCGGCCGAGGTTTTCGTGAAAAATGGCTCCATTTCACTAAAATATTCACCAAAAATACAAATTCCACCCGAATCGAATGGGGACTGCTGTGTCTCGTTCAGCCAGTACAAGACCACGTTTGGGAGAAATTTCGAGTCAATCGGTCCAAAGACCTGGAAGCTATTGAAAACATCGGCCGAGGTTTTCGTGAAAAATGGCTCCATTTCACTAAAATATTCAGCAAAAATACAAATTCCACCCGAATCGAATGGGGACTGCTGTGTCTCGTTCAGCCAGTACAGGACCACGTTTGGGAGAAATTTCGGGTCAATCGGTCCAAAGACCTGGAAGCTATTGAAAAAATCGGCCAAGGTTTTCAATCGGTCCAAAGACCTGGAAGCTATTGAAAAAATCGGCAGAGGTTTTCATGAAAAATTGCTGCTTTTCTTTACAATATTCACCAAAAATACAAATTCCACCCGAATCGAATGGGGACTGCTGTGTCTCGTTCAGCCAGTACAGGACCACGTTTGGGAGAAATTTCGAGTCAATCGGTCCAAAGACCTGGAAGCTATTGAAAAAATCGGCCGAGGTTTTCGTGAAAAATGGCTCCATTTCACTAAAATATTCACCAAAAATACAAATTCCACCCGAATCGAATGGGGACTGCTGTGTCTCGTTCAGCCAGTACAGGACCACGTTTGGGAGAAATTTCGAGTCAATGGGTCCAAAGACCTGGAAGCTATTGAAAAAATCGGCCGAGGTTTTCGTGAAAAATGGCTCCATTTCACTAAAATATTCACCAAAAATACAAATTCCACCCAAATCGAATGGCGACTGCTGTGTCTCGTTCAGCCAGTACAGGACCACGTTTGGGAGAAATTTCGAGTCAATGGGTCCAAAGACCTGGAAGCTATTGAAAAAATCGGCCGAGGTTTTCGTGAAAAATGGCTCCATTTCACTAAAATATTCACCAAAAATACAAATTCCACCCGAATCGAATGGGGACTGCTGTGTCTCGTTCAGCCAGTACAGGACCACGTTTGGGAGAAATTTCGGGTCAATCGGTCCAAAGACCTGGAAGCTATTGAAAAAATCGGCCAAGGTTTTCAATCGGTCCAAAGACCTGGAAGCTATTGAAAAAATCGGCAGAGGTTTTCATGAAAAATTGCTGCTTTTCTTTACAATATTCACCAAAAATACAAATTCCACCCGAATCGAATGGGGACTGCTGTGTCTCGTTCAGCCAGTACAGGACCACGTTTGGGAGAAATTTCGAGTCAATCGGTCCAAAGACCTGGAAGCTATTGAAAAAATCGGCCGAGGTTTTCGTGAAAAATGGCTCCATTTCACTAAAATATTCACCAAAAATACAAATTCCACCCAAATCGAATGGCGACTGCTGTGTCTCGTTCAGCCAGTACAGGACCACGTTTGGGAGAAATTTCGAGTCAATCGGTCCAAAGACCTGGAAGCTATTGAAAAAATCGGCCGAGGTTTTAAATCGGTCCAAAGACCTGGAAGCTATTGAAAAAATCGGCCGAGGTTTTCGTGAAAAATGGCTCCATTTCACTAAAATATTCACCAAAAATACAAATTCCACCCGAATCGAATGGGGACTGCTGTGTCTCGTTCAGCCAGTACAGGACCACGTTTGGGAGAAATTTCGGGTCAATCGGTCCAAAGACCTGGAAGCTATTGAAAAAATCGGCCAAGGTTTTCAATCGGTCCAAAGACCTGGAAGCTATTGAAAAAATGGGCAGAGGTTTTCATGAAAAATTGCTGCTTTTCTTTACAATATTCACCAAAAATACAAATTCCACCCGAATCGAATGGCGACTGCTGTGTCTCGTTCAGCCAGTACAGGACCACGTTTGGGAGAAATTTCGAGTCAATCGGTCCAAAGACCTGGAAGCTATTGAAAAAATCGGCCGAGGTTTTAAATCGGTCCAAAGACCTGGAAGCTATTGAAAAAATCGGCCGAGATTTTCGTGAAAAATGGCTCCATTTCACTAAAATATTCACCAAAAATACAAATTCCACCCGAATCGAATGGGCACTGCTGTGTCTCGTTCAGCCAGTACAGGACCACGTTTGGGAGAAATTTCGAGTCAATCGGTCCAAAGACCTGGAAGCTATTGAAAAAATCGGCCGAGGTTTTCGTGAAAAATGGCTCCATTTCACTAAAATATTCACCAAAAATACAAATTCCACCCGAATCGAATGGGGACTGCTGTGTCTCGTTCAGCCAGTACAGGACCACGTTTGGGAGAAATTTCGGGTCAATCGGTCCAAAGACCTGGAAGCTATTGAAAAAATCGGCCAAGGTTTTAAATCGGTCCAAAGACCTGGAAGCTATTGAAAAAATGGGCAGAGGTTTTCATGAAAAATTGCTGCTTTTCTTTACAATATTCACCAAAAATACAAATTCCACCCGAATCGAATGGGGACTGCTGTGTCTCGTTCAGCCAGTACAGGACCACGTTTGGGAGAAATTTCGAGTCAATCGGTCCAAAGACCTGGAAGCTATTGAAAAAATCGGCCGAGGTTTTAAATCGGTCCAAAGACCTGGAAGCTATTAAAAAAATCGGCCGAGGTTTTCGTGAAAAATGGCTCAATTTCACTAAAATATTCACCAAAAAATAGAAATTCCACCCGAATCGAATGGGGACTGCTGTGTCTCGTTCAGCCAGTACAGGACCACGTTTGGGAGAAATTTCGAGTCAATGGGTCCAAAGACCTGGAAGCTATTGAAAAAATCGGCCGAGGTTTTCGTGAAAAATGGCTCCATTTCACTAAAATATTCACCAAAAATACAAATTCCACCCGAATCGAATGGGCACTGCTGTGTCTCGTTCAGCCAGTACAGGACCACGTTTGGGAGAAATTTCGAGTCAATCGGTCCAAAGACCTGGAAGCTATTGAAAAAATCGGCCGAGGTTTTCGTGAAAAATGGCTCCATTTCACTAAAATATTCACCAAAAATACAAATTCCACCCGAATCGAATGGGGACTGCTGTGTCTCGTTCAGCCAGTACAGGACCACGTTTGGGAGAAATTTCGGGTCAATCGGTACAAAGACCTGGAAGCTATTGAAAAAATCGGCCAAGGTTTTCAATCGGTCCAAAGACCTGGAAGCTATTGAAAAAATCGGCAGAGGTTTTCATGAAAAATTGCTGCTTTTCTTTACAATATTCACCAAAAATACAAATTCCACCCGAATCGAATGGGGACTACTGTGTCTCGTTCAGCCAGTACAGGACCACGTTTGGGAGAAATTTCGAGTCAATCGGTCCAAAGACCTGGAAGCTTTTGAAAAAATCGGCCGAGGTTTTAAATCGGTCCAAAGACCTGGAAGCTATTAAAAAAATCGGCCGAGGTTTTCGTGAAAAATGGCTCCATTTCACTAAAATATTCACCAAAAATACAAATTCCACCCAAATCGAATGGCGACTGCTGTGTCTCGTTCAGCCAGTACAGGACCACGTTTGGGAGAAATTTCGAGTCAATCGGTCCAAAGACCTGGAAGCTATTGAAAAAATCGGCCGAGGTTTTAAATCGGTCCAAAGACCTGGAAGCTATTGAAAAAATCGGCCGAGGTTTTCGTGAAAAATGGCTCCATTTCACTAAAATATTCACCAAAAATACAAATTCCACCCGAATCGAATGGGGACTGCTGTGTCTCGTTCAGCCAGTACAAGACCACGTTTGGGAGAAATTTCGAGTCAATCGGTCCAAAGACCTGGAAGCTATTGAAAACATCGGCCGAGGTTTTCGTGAAAAATGGCTCCATTTCACTAAAATATTCAGCAAAAATACAAATTCCACCCGAATCGAATGGGGACTGCTGTGTCTCGTTCAGCCAGTACAGGACCACGTTTGGGAGAAATTTCGGGTCAATCGGTCCAAAGACCTGGAAGCTATTGAAAAAATCGGCCAAGGTTTTCAATCGGTCCAAAGACCTGGAAGCTATTGAAAAAATCGGCAGAGGTTTTCATGAAAATTGCTGCTTTTCTTTACAATATTCACCAAAAATACAAATTCCACCCGAATCGAATGGGGACTGCTGTGTCTCGTTCAGCCAGTACAGGACCACGTTTGGGAGAAATTTCGAGTCAATCGGTCCAAAGACCTGGAAGCTATTGAAAAAATCGGCCGAGGTTTTAAATCGGTCCAAAGACCTGGAAGCTATTAAAAAAATCGGCCGAGGTTTTCGTGAAAAATGGCTCCATTTCACTAAAATATTCACCAAAAATACAAATTCCACCCGAATCGAATGGGGACTGCTGTGTCTCGTTCAGCCAGTACAGGACCACGTTTGGGAGAAATTTCGAGTCAATGGGTCCAAAGACCTGGAAGCTATTGAAAAAATCGGCCGAGGTTTTCGTGAAAAATGGCTCCATTTCACTAAAATATTCACCAAAAATACAAATTCCACCCAAATCGAATGGCGACTGCTGTGTCTCGTTCAGCCAGTACAGGACCACGTTTGGGAGAAATTTCGAGTCAATGGGTCCAAAGACCTGGAAGCTATTGAAAAAATCGGCCGAGGTTTTCGTGAAAAATGGCTCCATTTCACTAAAATATTCACCAAAAATACAAATTCCACCCGAATCGAATGGGGACTGCTGTGTCTCGTTCAGCCAGTACAGGACCACGTTTGGGAGAAATTTCGGGTCAATCGGTCCAAAGACCTGGAAGCTATTGAAAAAATCGGCCAAGGTTTTCAATCGGTCCAAAGACCTGGAAGCTATTGAAAAAATCGGCAGAGGTTTTCATGAAAAATTGCTGCTTTTCTTTACAATATTCACCAAAAATACAAATTCCACCCGAATCGAATGGGGACTGCTGTGTCTCGTTCAGCCAGTACAGGACCACGTTTGGGAGAAATTTCGAGTCAATCGGTCCAAAGACCTGGAAGCTATTGAAAAAATCGGCCGAGGTTTTCGTGAAAAATGGCTCCATTTCACTAAAATATTCACCAAAAATACAAATTCCACCCAAATCGAATGGCGACTGCTGTGTCTCGTTCAGCCAGTACAGGACCACGTTTGGGAGAAATTTCGAGTCAATCGGTCCAAAGACCTGGAAGCTATTGAAAAAATCGGCCGAGGTTTTAAATCGGTCCAAAGACCTGGAAGCTATTGAAAAAATCGGCCGAGGTTTTCGTGAAAAATGGCTCCATTTCACTAAAATATTCACCAAAAATACAAATTCCACCCGAATCGAATGGGGACTGCTGTGTCTCGTTCAGCCAGTACAGGACCACGTTTGGGAGAAATTTCGGGTCAATCGGTCCAAAGACCTGGAAGCTATTGAAAAAATCGGCCAAGGTTTTCAATCGGTCCAAAGACCTGGAAGCTATTGAAAAAATGGGCAGAGGTTTTCATGAAAAATTGCTGCTTTTCTTTACAATATTCACCAAAAATACAAATTCCACCCGAATCGAATGGGGACTGCTGTGTCTCGTTCAGCCAGTACAGGACCACGTTTGGGAGAAATTTCGAGTCAATCGGTCCAAAGACCTGGAAGCTATTGAAAAAATCGGCCGAGGTTTTAAATCGGTCCAAAGACCTGGAAGCTATTAAAAAAATCGGCCGAGGTTTTCGTGAAAAATGGCTCCATTTCACTAAAATATTCACCAAAAATAGAAATTCCACCCGAATCGAATGGGGACTGCTGTGTCTCGTTCAGCCAGTACAGGACCACGTTTGGGAGAAATTTCGAGTCAATGGGTCCAAAGACCTGGAAGCTATTGAAAAAATCGGCCGAGGTTTTCGTGAAAAATGGCTCCATTTCACTAAAATATTCACCAAAAATACAAATTCCACCCGAATCGAATGGGCACTGCTGTGTCTCGTTCAGCCAGTACAGGACCACGTTTGGGAGAAATTTCGAGTCAATCGGTCCAAAGACCTGGAAGCTATTGAAAAAATCGGCCGAGGTTTTCGTGAAAAATGGCTCCATTTCACTAAAATATTCACCAAAAATACAAATTCCACCCGAATCGAATGGGGACTGCTGTGTCTCGTTCAGCCAGTACAGGACCACGTTTGGGAGAAATTTCGGGTCAATCGGTCGAAAGACCTGGAAGCTATTGAAAAAATCGGCCAAGGTTTTCAATCGGTCCAAAGACCTGGAAGCTATTGAAAAAATCGGCAGAGGTTTTCATGAAAAATTGCTGCTTTTCTTTACAATATTCACCAAAAATACAAATTCCACCCGAATCGAATGGGGACTACTGTGTCTCGTTCAGCCAGTACAGGACCACGTTTGGGAGAAATTTCGAGTCAATCGGTCCAAAGACCTGGAAGCTATTGAAAAAATCGGCCGAGGTTTTAAATCGGTCCAAAGACCTGGAAGCTATTAAAAAAATCGGCCGAGGTTTTCGTGAAAAATGGCTCCATTTCACTAAAATATTCACCAAAAATACAAATTCCACCCAAATCGAATGGCGACTGCTGTGTCTCGTTCAGCCAGTACAGGACCACGTTTGGGAGAAATTTCGAGTCAATCGGTCCAAAGACCTGGAAGCTATTGAAAAAATCGGCCGAGGTTTTAAATCGGTCCAAAGACCTGGAAGCTATTGAAAAAATCGGCCGAGGTTTTCGTGAAAAATGGCTCCATTTCACTAAAATATTCACCAAAAATACAAATTCCACCCGAATCGAATGGGGACTGCTGTGTCTCGTTCAGCCAGTACAAGACCACGTTTGGGAGAAATTTCGAGTCAATCGGTCCAAAGACCTGGAAGCTATTGAAAACATCGGCCGAGGTTTTCGTGAAAAATGGCTCCATTTCACTAAAATATTCAGCAAAAATACAAATTCCACCCGAATCGAATGGGCACTGCTGTGTCTCGTTCAGCCAGTACAGGACCACGTTTGGGAGAAATTTCGGGTCAATCGGTCCAAAGACCTGGAAGCTATTGAAAAAATCGGCCGAGGTTTTCAATCGGTCCAAAGACCTGGAAGCTATTGAAAAAATCGGCCGAGGTTTTCGTGAAAAATGGCTCCATTTCACTAAAATATTCACCAAAAATACAAATTCCACCCGAATCGAATGGGGACTGCTGTGTCTCGTTCAGCCAGTACAGGACCACGTTTGGGAGAAATTTCGAGTCAATCGGTCCAAAGACCTGGAAGCTATTGAAAAAATCGGCCGAGGTTTTAAATCGGTCCAAAGACCTGGAAGCTTTTAAAAAAATCGGCCGAGGTTTTCGTGAAAAATGGCTCCATTTCACTAAAATATTCACCAAAAATACAAATTCCACCCGAATCGAATGGGGACTGCTGTGTCTCGTTCAGCCAGTACAGGACCACGTTTGGGAGAAATTTCGGGTCAATCGGTCCAAAGACCTGGAAGCTATTGAAAAAATCGGCCAAGGTTTTCAATCGGTCCAAAGACCTGGAAGCTATTGAAAAAATCGGCAGAGGTTTTCATGAAAAATTGCTGCTTTTCTTTACAATATTCACCAAAAATACAAATTCCACCCGAATCGAATGGGGACTGCTGTGTCTCGTTCAGCCAGTACAGGACCACGTTTGGGAGAAATTTCGAGTCAATCGGTCCAAAGACCTGGAAGCTATTGAAAAAATCGGCCGAGGTTTTCGTGAAAAATGGCTCCATTTCACTAAAATATTCACCAAAAATACAAATTCCACCCAAATCGAATGGCGACTGCTGTGTCTCGTTCAGCCAGTACAGGACCACGTTTGGGAGAAATTTCGAGTCAATCGGTCCAAAGACCTGGAAGCTATTGAAAAAATCGGCCGAGGTTTTAAATCGGTCCAAAGACCTGGAAGCTATTGAAAAAATCGGCCGAGGTTTTCGTGAAAAATGGCTCCATTTCACTAAAATATTCACCAAAAATACAAATTCCACCCGAATCGAATGGGGACTGCTGTGTCTCGTTCAGCCAGTACAGGACCACGTTTGGGAGAAATTTCGGGTCAATCGGTCCAAAGACCTGGAAGCTATTGAAAAAATCGGCCAAGGTTTTCAATCGGTCCAAAGACCTGGAAGCTATTGAAAAAATCGGCCGAGGTTTTCGTGACAAAGGGCTCCATTTCACTAAAATATTCACCAAAAATACAAATTCCACCCAAATCGAATGGGGACTGCTGTGTCTCGTTCAGCCAGTACAGGACCACGTTTGGGAGAAATTTCGAGTCAATCGGTCCAAAGACCTGGAAGCTATTGAAAAAATCGACCGAGGTTTTAAATCGGTCCAAAGACCTGGAAGCTATTGAAAAAATCGGCCGAGGTTTTCGTGAAAAATGGCTCCATTTCACTAAAATATTCACCAAAAATACAAATTCCACCCGAATCGAATGGGGACTGCTGTGTCTCGTTCAGCCAGTACAGGACCACGTTTGGGAGAAATTTCAGGTCAATCGGTCCAAAGACCTGGAAGCTATTGAAAAAATCGGCCGAGGTTTTCGTGACAAAGGGCTCCATTTCACTAAAATATTCACCAAAAATACAAATTCCACCCAAATCGAATGGGGACTGCTGTGTCTCGTTCAGCCAGTACAGGACCACGTTTGGGAGAAATTTCGAGTCAATCGGTCCAAAGACCTGGAAGCTATTGAAAAAATCGGCCGAGGTTTTAAATCGGTCCAAAGACCTGGAAGCTATTGAAAAAATCGGCCGAGGTTTTCGTGAAAAATGGCTCCATTTCACTAAAATATTCACCAAAAATACAAATTCCACCTGAATCGAATGGGGACTGCTGTGTCTTGTTCAGCCAGTAGAGGACCACGTTTGGGAGAAATTTCGAGTCAATCGGTCCAAAGACCTGGAAGCTATTGAAAAAATCGGCCAAGGTTTTCAATCGGTCCAAAGACCTGGAAGCTATTGAAAAAATCGGCCGAGGTTTTCGTGAAAAATGGCTCCATTTCACTAAAATATTCACCAAAAATACAAATTCCACCCGAATCGAATGGGGACTGCTGTGTCTCGTTCAGCCAGTACAGGACCACGTTTGGGAGAAATTTCGGGTCAATCGGTCCAAAGACCTGGAAGCTATTGAAAAAATCGGCCGAGGTTTTCGTGAAAAATGGCTCCATTTCACTAAAATATTCACAAAAATACAAATTCCACCCGAATCGAATGGGGACTGCTGTGTCTCGTTCAGCCAGTACAGGACCACGTTTGGGAGAAATTTCGGGTCAATCGGTCCAAAGACCTGGAAGCTATTGAAAAAATCGGCCGAGGTTTTCGTGAAAAATGGCTCCATTTCACTAAAATATTCACCAAAAATACAAATTCCACCCGAATCGAATGGGGACTGCTGTGTCTCGTTCAGCCAGTACAGGACCACGTTTGGGAGAAATTTCGGGTCAATCGGTCCAAAGACCTGGAAGCTATTGAAAAAATCGGCCATGGTTTTCAATCGGTCCAAAGACCTGGAAGCTATTGAAAAAATCGGCCGAGGTTTTCGTGAAAAAGGGCTCCATTTCACTAAAATATTCACCAAAACTACAAATTCCACCCGAATCGAATGGGGACTGCTGTGTCTCGTTCAGCCAGTACAGGACCACGTTTGGGAGAAATTTCGGGTCAATCGGTCCAAAGACCTGGAAGCTATTGAAAAAATCGGCCGAGGTTTTCGTGAAAAATGGCTCCATTTCACTAAAATATTCACCAAAAATACAAATTCCACCTGAATCGAATGGGGACTGCTGTGTCTCGTTCAGCCAGTAGAGGACCACGTTTGGGAGAAATTTCGAGTCAATCGGTCCAAAGACCTGGAAGCTATTGAAAAAATCGGCCAAGGTTTTCAATCGGTCCAAAGACCTGGAAGCTATTGAAAAAATCGGCCGAGGTTTTCGTGAAAAATGGCTCCATTTCACTAAAATATTCACCAAAAATACAAATTCCACCCGAATCGAATGGGGACTGCTGTGTCTCGTTCAGCCAGTACAGGACCACGTTTGGGAGAAATTTCGAGTCAATCGGTCCAAAGACCTGGAAGCTATTGAAAAAATCGGCCGAGGTTTTCGTGAAAAATGGTTCCATTTCACTAAATTATTCACCAAAAATACAAATTCCACCCGAATCGAATGGGGACTGCTGTGTCTCGTTCAGCCAGTACAGGACCACGTTTGGGAGAAATTTCGAGTCAATCGGTCCAAAGACCTGGAAGCTATTGAAAAAATCGGCCGAGGTTTTCGTGAAAAAGGGCTCCATTTCACTAAAATATTCACCAAAACTACAAATTCCACCCGAATCGAATGGGGACTGCTGTGTCTCGTTCAGCCAGTACAGGACCACGTTTGGGAGAAATTTCGGGTCAATCGGTCCAAAGACCTGGAAGCTATTGAAAAAATCGGCCGAGGTTTTCGTGAAAAATGGCTCCATTTCACTAAAATATTCACCAAAAATACAAATTCCTGCCGAATCGAATGGGGACTGCTGTGTCTCGTTCAGCCAGTACAGGACCACGTTTGGGAGAAATTTCGGGTCAATCGGTCCAAAGACCTGGAAGCTATTGAAAAAATCGGCCAAGGTTTTCAATCGGTCCAAAGACCTGGAAGCTATTGAAAAAATCGGCCGAGGTTTTCGTGAAAAATGGCTCCATTTCACTAAAATATTCACCAAAAATACAAATTCCACCCGAATCGAATGGGGACTGCTGTGTCTCGTTCAGCCAGTACAGGACCACGTTTGGGAGAAATTTCGGGTCAATCGGTCCAAAGACCTGGAAGCTATTGAAAAAATCGGCCATGGTTTTCAATCGGTCCAAAGACCTGGAAGCTATTGAAAAAATCGGCCGAGGTTTTCGTGAAAAAGGGCTCCATTTCACTAAAATATTCACCAAAACTACAAATTCCACCCGAATCGAATGGGGACTGCTGTGTCTCGTTCAGCCAGTACAGGACCACGTTTGGGAGAAATTTCGGGTCAATCGGTCCAAAGACCTGGAAGCTATTGAAAAAATCGGCCGAGGTTTTCGTGAAAAATGGCTCCATTTCACTAAAATATTCACCAAAAATACAAATTCCACCTGAATCGAATGGGGACTGCTGTGTCTCGTTCAGCCAGTAGAGGACCACGTTTGGGAGAAATTTCGAGTCAATCGGTCCAAAGACCTGGAAGCTATTGAAAAAATCGGCCAAGGTTTTCAATCGGTCCAAAGACCTGGAAGCTATTGAAAAAATCGGCCGAGGTTTTCGTGAAAAATGGCTCCATTTCACTAAAATATTCACCAAAAATACAAATTCCACCCGAATCGAATGGGGACTGCTGTGTCTCGTTCAGCCAGTACAGGACCACGTTTGGGAGAAATTTCGAGTCAATCGGTCCAAAGACCTGGAAGCTATTGAAAAAATCGGCCGAGGTTTTCGTGAAAAATGGTTCCATTTCACTAAAATATTCACCAAAAATACAAATTCCACCCGAATCGAATGGGGACTGCTGTGTCTCGTTCAGCCAGTACAGGACCACGTTTGGGAGAAATTTCGAGTCAATCGGTCCAAAGACCTGGAAGCTATTGAAAAAATCGGCCGAGGTTTTCGTGAAAAAGGGCTCCATTTCACTAAAATATTCACCAAAACTACAAATTCCACCCGAATCGAATGGGGACTGCTGTGTCTCGTTCAGCCAGTACAGGACCACGTTTGGGAGAAATTTCGGGTCAATCGGTCCAAAGACCTGGAAGCTATTGAAAAAATCGGCCGAGGTTTTCGTGAAAAATGGCTCCATTTGACTAAAATATTCACCAAAAATACAAATTCCTGCCGAATCGAATGGGGACTGCTGTGTCTCGTTCAGCCAGTACAGGACCACGTTTGGGAGAAATTTCGGGTCAATCGGTCCAAAGACCTGGAAGCTATTGAAAAAATCGGCCAAGGTTTTCAATCGGTCCAAAGACCTGGAAGCTATTGAAAAAATCGGCCGAGGTTTTCGTGAAAAATGGCTCCATTTCACTAAAATATTCACCAAAAATACAAATTCCACCCGAATCGAATGGGGACTGCTGTGTCTCGTTCAGCCAGTACAGGACCACGTTTGGGAGAAATTTCGGGTCAATCGGTCCAAAGACCTGGAAGCTATTGAAAAAATCGGCCGAGGTTTTCGTGAAAAATGGCTCCATTTGACTAAAATATTCACCAAAAATACAAATTCCACCCGAATCGAATGGGGACTGCTGTGTCTCGTTCAGCCAGTACAGGACCACGTTTGGGAGAAATTTCGGGTCAATCGGTCCAAAGACCTGGAAGCTATTGAAAAAATCGGCCGAGGTTTTCGTGACAAAGGGCTCCATTTCACTAAAATATTCACCAAAAATACAAATTCCACCCAAATCGAATGGGGACTGCTGTGTCTCGTTCAGCCAGTACAGGACCACGTTTGGGAGAAATTTCGAGTCAATCGGTCCAAAGACCTGGAAGCTATTGAAAAAATCGACCGAGGTTTTAAATCGGTCCAAAGACCTGGAAGCTATTGAAAAAATCGGCCGAGGTTTTCGTGAAAAATGGCTCCATTTCACTAAAATATTCACCAAAAATACAAATTCCACCCGAATCGAATGGGGACTGCTGTGTCTCGTTCAGCCAGTACAGGACCACGTTTGGGAGAAATTTCGGGTCAATCGGTCCAAAGACCTGGAAGCTATTGAAAAAATCGGCCGAGGTTTTCGTGACAAAGGGCTCCATTTCACTAAAATATTCACCAAAAATACAAATTCCACCCAAATCGAATGGGGACTGCTGTGTCTCGTTCAGCCAGTACAGGACCACGTTTGGGAGAAATTTCGAGTCAATCGGTCCAAAGACCTGGAAGCTATTGAAAAAATCGGCCGAGGTTTTAAATCGGTCCAAAGACCTGGAAGCTATTGAAAAAATCGGCCGAGGTTTTCGTGAAAAATGGCTCCATTTCACTAAAATATTCACCAAAAATACAAATTCCACCTGAATCGAATGGGGACTGCTGTGTCTCGTTCAGCCAGTAGAGGACCACGTTTGGGAGAAATTTCGAGTCAATCGGTCCAAAGACCTGGAAGCTATTGAAAAAATCGGCCAAGGTTTTCAATCGGTCCAAAGACCTGGAAGCTATTGAAAAAATCGGCCGAGGTTTTCGTGAAAAATGGCTCCATTTCACTAAAATATTCACCAAAAATACAAATTCCACCCGAATCGAATGGGGACTGCTGTGTCTCGTTCAGCCAGTACAGGACCACGTTTGGGAGAAATTTCGGGTCAATCGGTCCAAAGACCTGGAAGCTATTGAAAAAATCGGCCGAGGTTTTCGTGAAAAAGGGCTCCATTTCACTAAAATATTCACCAAAACTACAAATTCCACCCGAATCGAATGGGGACTGCTGTGTCTCGTTCAGCCAGTACAGGACCACGTTTGGGAGAAATTTCGGGTCAATCGGTCCAAAGACCTGGAAGCTATTGAAAAAATCGGCCGAGGTTTTCGTGAAAAATGGCTCCATTTCACTAAAATATTCACAAAAATACAAATTCCACCCGAATCGAATGGGGACTGCTGTGTCTCGTTCAGCCAGTACAGGACCACGTTTGGGAGAAATTTCGGGTCAATCGGTCCAAAGACCTGGAAGCTATTGAAAAAATCGGCCGAGGTTTTCGTGAAAAATGGCTCCATTTCACTAAAATATTCACCAAAAATACAAATTCCACCCGAATCGAATGGGGACTGCTGTGTCTCGTTCAGCCAGTACAGGACCACGTTTGGGAGAAATTTCGGGTCAATCGGTCCAAAGACCTGGAAGCTATTGAAAAAATCGGCCATGGTTTTCAATCGGTCCAAAGACCTGGAAGCTATTGAAAAAATCGGCCGAGGTTTTCGTGAAAAAGGGCTCCATTTCACTAAAATATTCACCAAAACTACAAATTCCACCCGAATCGAATGGGGACTGCTGTGTCTCGTTCAGCCAGTACAGGACCACGTTTGGGAGAAATTTCGGGTCAATCGGTCCAAAGACCTGGAAGCTATTGAAAAAATCGGCCGAGGTTTTCGTGAAAAATGGCTCCATTTCACTAAAATATTCACCAAAAATACAAATTCCACCTGAATCGAATGGGGACTGCTGTGTCTCGTTCAGCCAGTAGAGGACCACGTTTGGGAGAAATTTCGAGTCAATCGGTCCAAAGACCTGGAAGCTATTGAAAAAATCGGCCAAGGTTTTCAATCGGTCCAAAGACCTGGAAGCTATTGAAAAAATCGGCCGAGGTTTTCGTGAAAAATGGCTCCATTTCACTAAAATATTCACCAAAAATACAAATTCCACCCGAATCGAATGGGGACTGCTGTGTCTCGTTCAGCCAGTACAGGACCACGTTTGGGAGAAATTTCGAGTCAATCGGTCCAAAGACCTGGAAGCTATTGAAAAAATCGGCCGAGGTTTTCGTGAAAAATGGTTCCATTTCACTAAAATATTCACCAAAAATACAAATTCCACCCGAATCGAATGGGGACTGCTGTGTCTCGTTCAGCCAGTACAGGACCACGTTTGGGAGAAATTTCGAGTCAATCGGTCCAAAGACCTGGAAGCTATTGAAAAAATCGGCCGAGGTTTTAAATCAGTCCAAAGACCTGGAAGCTATTGAAAAAATCGGCGAGGTTTTCGTGAAAAATGGCTCCATTTCACTAAAATATTCATCAAAAATACAAATTCCACCCGAATCGAATGGGGACTGCTGTGTCTCGTTCAGCCAGTACAGGACCACGTTTGGGAGAAATTTCGAGTCAATCGGTCCAAAGACCTGGAAGCTATTGAAAAAATCGGCCGAGGTTTTCGTGAAAAATGGCTCCATTTCACTAAAATATTCAACAAAAATACAAATTCCACCCGAATCGAATGGGGACTGCTGTGTCTCGTTCAGCCAGTACAGGACCACGTTTGGGAGAAATTTCGGGTCAATCGGTCCAAAGACCTGGAAGCTATTGAAAAAATCGGCCAAGGTTTTCAATCGGTCTCAAGACCTGGAAGCTATTGAAAAAATCGGCCAAGGTTTTCGTGAAAAATGGCTCCATTTCACTAAAATATTCACCAAAAATACAAATTCCACCCGAATCGAATGGGGACTGCTGTGTCTCGTTCAGCCAGTACAGGACCACGTTTGGGAGAAATTTCGAGTCAATCGGTCCAAAGACCTGGAAGCTATTGAAAAAATCGGCCGAGGTTTTCGTGAAAAATGGCTCCATTTCACTAAAATATTCACCAAAAATACAAATTCCACCCGAATCGAATGGGGACTGCTGTGTCTCATTCAGCCAGTACAGGACCACGTTTGGGAGAAATTTCGGGTCAATCGGTCCAAAGACCTGGAAGCTATTGAAAAAATCGGCCGAGGTTTTCGTGAAAAATGGCTCCATTTCACTAAAATATTCACCAAAAATACAAATTCCACCCGAATCGAATGGGGACTGCTGTGTCTCGTTCAGCCAGTACAGGACCACGTTTGGGAGAAATTTCGAGTCAATCGGTCCAAAGACCTGGAAGCTATTGAAAAAATCGGCAGAGGTTTTCGTGAAAAATGGCTCCATTTCACTAAAATATTCACCAAAAATACAAATTCCACCCGAATCGAATGGGGACTGCTGTGTCTCGTTCAGCCAGTACAGGACCACGTTTGGGAGAAATTTCGAGTCAATCGGTCCAAAGACCTGGAAGCTATTGAAAAAATCGGCCGAGGTTTTCGTGAAAAATGGCTCCATTTCACTAAAATATTCACCAAAAATACAAATTCCACCCGAATCGAATGGGGACTGCTGTGTCTCGTTCAGCCAGTACAGGACCACGTTTGGGAGAAATTTCGGGTCAATCGGTCCAAAGACCTGGAAGCTATTGAAAAAATCGGCCAAGGTTTTCAATCGGTCCAAAGACCTGGAAGCTATTGAAAAAATCGGCCGAGGTTTTCGTGAAAAATGGCTCCATTTCACTAAAATATTCACCAAAAATACAAATTCCACCCGAATCGAATGGGGACTGCTGTGTCTCGTTCAGCCAGTACAGGACCACGTTTGGGAGAAATTTCGAGTCAATCGGTCCAAAGACCTGGAAGCTATTGAAAAAATCGGCCGAGGTTTTAAATCAGTCCAAAGACCTGGAAGCTATTGAAAAAATCGGCCGAGGTTTTCGTGAAAAATGGCTCCATTTCACTAAAATATTCACCAAAAATACAAATTCCACCCGAATCGAATGGGGACTGCTGTGTCTCGTTCAGCCAGTACAGGACCACGTTTGGGAGAAATTTCGAGTCAATCGGTCCAAAGACCTGGAAGCTATTGATAAAATCGGCCGAGGTTTTAAATCGGTCCAAAGACCTGGAAGCTATTGAAAAAATCGGCCGAGGTTTTCGTGAAAAATGGCTCCATTTCACTAAAATATTCACCAAAAATACAAATTCCACCCGAATCGAATGGGGACTGCTGTGTCTCGTTCAGCCAGTACAGGACCACGTTTGGGAGAAATTTCGAGTCAATCGGTCCAAAGACCTGGAAGCTATTGAAAAAATCGGCCGAGGTTTTCGTGAAAAATGGCTCCATTTCACTAAAATATTCACCAAAAATACAAATTCCACCCGAATCGAATGGGGACTGCTGTGTCTCGTTCAGCCAGTACAGGACCACGTTTGGGAGAAATTTCGAGTCAATCGGTCCAAAGACCTGGAAGCTATTGAAAAAATCGGCCGAGGTTTTAAATCAGTCCAAAGACCTGGAAGCTATTGAAAAAATCGGCCGAGGTTTTCGTGAAAAATGGCTCCATTTCACTAAAATATTCACCAAAAATACAAATTCCACCCGAATCGAATGGGGACTGCTGTGTCTCGTTCAGCCAGTACAGGACCACGTTTGGGAGAAATTTCGAGTCAATCGGTCCAAAGACCTGGAAGCTATTGATAAAATCGGCCGAGGTTTTAAATCGGTCCAAAGACCTGGAAGCTATTGAAAAAATCGGCCGAGGTTTTCGTGAAAAATGGCTCCATTTCACTAAAATATTCACCAAAAATACAAATTCCACCCGAATCGAATGGGGACTGCTGTGTCTCGTTCAGCCAGTACAGGACCACGTTTGGGAGAAATTTCGAGTCAATCGGTCCAAAGACCTGGAAGCTATTGAAAAAATCGGCCGAGGTTTTCGTGAAAAATGGCTCCATTTCACTAAAATATTCACCAAAAATACAAATTCCACCCGAATCGAATGGGGACTGCTGTGTCTCGTTCAGCCAGTACAGGACCACGTTTGGGAGAAATTTCGGGTCAATCGGTCCAAAGACCTGGAAGCTATTGAAAAAATCGGCCAAGGATTTCAATCGGTCCAAAGACCTGGAAGCTATTGAAAAAATCTGCCAAGGTTTTCGTGAAAAATGGCTCCATTTCACTAAGATATTCACCAAAAATACAAATTCCATCCGAATCGAATGGGGACTGCTGTGTCTCGTTCAGCCAGTACAGGACCACGTTTGGGAGAAATTTCGAGTCAATCGGTCCAAAGACCTGGAAGCTATTGAAAAAATCGGCCGAGGTTTTAAATCAGTCCAAAGACCTGGAAGCTATTGAAAAAATCGGCCGAGGTTTTCGTGAAAAATGGCTCCATTTCACTAAAATATTCACCAAAAATACAAATTCCACCCGAATCGAATGGGGACTGCTGTGTCTCGTTCAGCCAGTACAGGACCACGTTTGGGAGAAATTTCGAGTCAATCGGTCCAAAGACCTGGAAGCTATTGATAAAATCGGCCGAGGTTTTAAATCGGTCCAAAGACCTGGAAGCTATTGAAAAAATCGGCCGAGGTTTTCGTGAAAAATGGCTCCATTTCACTAAAATATTCACCAAAAATACAAATTCCACCCGAATCGAATGGGGACTGCTGTGTCTCGTTCAGCCAGTACAGGACCACGTTTGGGAGAAATTTCGAGTCAATCGGTCCAAAGACCTGGAAGCTATTGAAAAAATCGGCCGAGGTTTTCATGAAAAATGGCTCCATTTCACTAAAATATTCACCAAAAATACAAATTCCACCCGAATCGAATGGGGACTGCTGTGTCTCGTTCAGCCAGTACAGGACCACGTTTGGGAGAAATTTCGGGTCAATCGGTCCAAAGACCTGGAAGCTATTGAAAAAATCGGCCAAGGTTTTCAATCGGTCCAAAGACCTGGAAGCTATTGAAAAAATCTGCCAAGGTTTTCGTGAAAAATGGCTCCATTTCACTAAGATATTCACCAAAAATACAAATTCCATCCGAATCGAATGGGGACTGCTGTGTCTCGTTCAGCCAGTACAGGACCACGTTTGGGAGAAATTTCGAGTCAATCGGTCCAAAGACCTGGAAGCTATTGAAAAAATCGGCCGAGGTTTTCGTGAAAAATGGCTCCATTTCACTAAAATATTCACCAAAAATACAAATTCCACCCGAATCGAATGGGGACTGCTGTGTCTCGTTCAGCCAGTACAGGACCACGTTTGGGAGAAATTTCGAGTCAATCGGTCCAAAGACCTGGAAGCTATTGAAAAAATCGGCCGAGGTTTTCATGAAAAATGGCTCCATTTCACTAAAATATTCACCAAAAATACAAATTCCACCCGAATCGAATGGGGACTGCTGTGTCTCGTTCAGCCAGTACAGGACCACGTTTGGGAGAAATTTCGGGTCAATCGGTCCAAAGACCTGGAAGCTATTGAAAAAATCGGCCAAGGTTTTCAATCGGTCCAAAGACCTGGAAGCTATTGAAAAAATCTGCCAAGGTTTTCGTGAAAAATGGCTCCATTTCACTAAGATATTCACCAAAAATACAAATTCCATCCGAATCGAATGGGGACTGCTGTGTCTCGTTCAGCCAGTACAGGACCACGTTTGGGAGAAATTTCGAGTCAATCGGTCCAAAGACCTGGAAGCTATTGAAAAAATCGGCCGAGGTTTTCGTGAAAAATGGCTCCATTTCACTAAAATATTCACCAAAAATACAAATTCCACCCGAATCGAATGGGGACTGCTGTGTCTCGTTCAGCCAGTACAGGACCACGTTTGGGAGAAATTTCGAGTCAATGGGTCCAAAGACCTGGAAGCTATTGAAAAAATCGGCCGAGGCTTTCGTGAAAAATGGCTCCATTTCACTAAGATATTCACCAAAAATACAAATTCCATCCGAATCGAATGGGGACTGCTGTGTCTCGTTCAGCCAGTAGAGGACCACGTTTGGGAGAAATTTCGAGTCAATCGGTCCAAAGACCTGGAAGCTATTGAAAAAATCGGCCAAGGTTTTCAATCGGTCCAAAGACCTGGAAGCTATTGAAAAAATCGGCCGAGGTTTTCGTGAAAAAGGGCTCCATTTCACTAAAATATTCACCAAAAATACAAATTCCACCCGAATCGAATGGGGACTGCTGTGTCTCGTTCAGCCAGTACAGGACCACGTTTGGGAGAAATTTCGGGTCAATCGGTCCAAAGACCTGGAAGCTATTGAAAAAATCGGCCGAGGTTTTCGTGAAAAATGGCTCCATTTCACTAAAATATTCACCAAAAATACAAATTCCTGCCGAATCGAATGGGGACTGCTGTGTCTCGTTCAGCCAGTACAGGACCACGTTTGGGAGAAATTTCGGGTCAATCGGTCCAAAGACCTGGAAGCTATTGAAAAAATCGGCCAAGGTTTTCAATCGGTCCAAAGACCTGGAAGCTATTGAAAAAATCGGCCGAGGTTTTCGTGAAAAATGGCTCCATTTCACTAAAATATTCACCAAAAATACAAATTCCACCCGAATCGAATGGGGACTGCTGTGTCTCGTTCAGCCAGTACAGGACCACGTTTGGGAGAAATTTCGGGTCAATCGGTCCAAAGACCTGGAAGCTATTGAAAAAATCGGCCAAGGTTTTCAATCGGTCCAAAGACCTGGAAGCTATTGAAAAAATCGGCCGAGGTTTTCGTGAAAAATGGCTCCATTTCACTAAAATATTCACCAAAAATACAAATTCCACCCGAATCGAATGGGGACTGCTGTGTCTCGTTCAGCCAGTACAGGACCACGTTTGGGAGAAATTTCGGGTCAATCGGTCCAAAGACCTGGAAGCTATTGAAAAAATCGGCCGAGGTTTTCGTGAAAAAGGGCTCCATTTCACTAAAATATTCACCAAAACTACAAATTCCACCCGAATCGAATGGGGACTGCTGTGTCTCGTTCAGCCAGTACAGGACCACGTTTGGGAGAAATTTCGGGTCAATCGGTCCAAAGACCTGGAAGCTATTGAAAAAATCGGCCGAGGTTTTCGTGAAAAATGGCTCCATTTCACTAAAATATTCACAAAAATACAAATTCCACCCGAATCGAATGGGGACTGCTGTGTCTCGTTCAGCCAGTACAGGACCACGTTTGGGAGAAATTTCGGGTCAATCGGTCCAAAGACCTGGAAGCTATTGAAAAAATCGGCCGAGGTTTTCGTGAAAAATGGCTCCATTTCACTAAAATATTCACCAAAAATACAAATTCCACCCGAATCGAATGGGGACTGCTGTGTCTCGTTCAGCCAGTACAGGACCACGTTTGGGAGAAATTTCGGGTCAATCGGTCCAAAGACCTGGAAGCTATTGAAAAAATCGGCCATGGTTTTCAATCGGTCCAAAGACCTGGAAGCTATTGAAAAAATCGGCCGAGGTTTTCGTGAAAAAGGGCTCCATTTCACTAAAATATTCACCAAAACTACAAATTCCACCCGAATCGAATGGGGACTGCTGTGTCTCGTTCAGCCAGTACAGGACCACGTTTGGGAGAAATTTCGGGTCAATCGGTCC
Organism: Pagrus pagrus; assembly: GCF_965226575.1. Classification (NCBI taxonomy): domain Eukaryota; kingdom Metazoa; phylum Chordata; class Actinopteri; order Spariformes; family Sparidae; genus Pagrus; species Pagrus pagrus. Next base: position 29,470,619 of record NC_140185.1, on the reverse strand, counting down.
AAAGACCTGGAAGCTATTGAAAAAATCGGCCGAGGTTTTCGTGAAAAATGGCTCCATTTCACTAAAATATTCACCAAAAATACAAATTCCACCTGAATCGAATGGGGACTGCTGTGTCTCGTTCAGCCAGTAGAGGACCACGTTTGGGAGAAATTTCGAGTCAATCGGTCCAAAGACCTGGAAGCTATTGAAAAAATCGGCCAAGGTTTTCAATCGGTCCAAAGACCTGGAAGCTATTGAAAAAATCGGCCGAGGTTTTCGTGAAAAATGGCTCCATTTCACTAAAATATTCACCAAAAATACAAATTCCACCCGAATCGAATGGGGACTGCTGTGTCTCGTTCAGCCAGTACAGGACCACGTTTGGGAGAAATTTCGAGTCAATCGGTCCAAAGACCTGGAAGCTATTGAAAAAATCGGCCGAGGTTTTCGTGAAAAATGGTTCCATTTCAATAAAATATTCACCAAAAATACAAATTCCACCCGAATCGAATGGGGACTGCTGTGTCTCGTTCAGCCAGTACAGGACCACGTTTGGGAGAAATTTCGAGTCAATCGGTCCAAAGACCTGGAAGCTATTGAAAAAATCGGCCGAGGTTTTAAATCAGTCCAAAGACCTGGAAGCTATTGAAAAAATCGGCGAGGTTTTCGTGAAAAATGGCTCCATTTCACTAAAATATTCATCAAAAATACAAATTCCACCCGAATCGAATGGGGACTGCTGTGTCTCGTTCAGCCAGTACAGGACCACGTTTGGGAGAAATTTCGAGTCAATCGGTCCAAAGACCTGGAAGCTATTGAAAAAATCGGCCGAGGTTTTCGTGAAAAATGGCTCCATTTCACTAAAATATTCACCAAAAATACAAATTCCACCCGAATCGAATGGGGACTGCTGTGTCTCGTTCAGCCAGTACAGGACCACGTTTGGGAGAAATTTCGGGTCAATCGGTCCAAAGACCTGGAAGCTATTGAAAAAATCGGCCAAGGTTTTCAATCGGTCCAAAGACCTGGAAGCTATTGAAAAAATCGGCCAAGGTTTTCGTGAAAAATGGCTCCATTTCACTAAGATATTCACCAAAAATACAAATTCCATCCGAATCGAATGGGGACTGCTGTGTCTCGTTCAGCCAGTACAGGACCACGTTTGGGAGAAATTTCGAGTCAATCGGTCCAAAGACCTGGAAGCTATTGAAAAAATCGGCCGAGGTTTTAAATCAGTCCAAAGACCTGGAAGCTATTGAAAAAATCGGCCGAGGTTTTCGTGAAAAATGGCTCCATTTCACTAAAATATTCACCAAAAATACAAATTCCACCCGAATCGAATGGGGACTGCTGTGTCTCGTTCAGCCAGTACAGGACCACGTTTGGGAGAAATTTCGAGTCAATCGGTCCAAAGACCTGGAAGCTATTGATAAAATCGGCCGAGGTTTTAAATCGGTCCAAAGACCTGGAAGCTATTGAAAAAATCGGCCGAGGTTTTCGTGAAAAATGGCTCCATTTCACTAAAATATTCACCAAAAATACAAATTCCACCCGAATCGAATGGGGACTGCTGTGTCTCGTTCAGCCAGTACAGGACCACGTTTGGGAGAAATTTCGAGTCAATCGGTCCAAAGACCTGGAAGCTATTGAAAAAATCGGCCGAGGTTTTAGTGAAAAATGGCTCCATTTCACTAAAATATTCACCAAAAATACAAATTCCACCCGAATCGAATGGGGACTGCTGTGTCTCGTTCAGCCAGTACAGGACCACGTTTGGGAGAAATTTCGGGTCAATCGGTCCAAAGACCTGGAAGCTATTGAAAAAATCGGCCAAGGTTTTCAATCGGTCCAAAGACCTGGAAGCTATTGAAAAAATCTGCCAAGGTTTTCGTGAAAAATGGCTCCATTTCACTAAGATATTCACCAAAAATACAAATTCCATCCGAATCGAATGGGGACTGCTGTGTCTCGTTCAGCCAGTACAGGACCACGTTTGGGAGAAATTTCGAGTCAATCGGTCCAAAGACCTGGAAGCTATTGAAAAAATCGGCCGAGGTTTTCGTGAAAAATGGCTCCATTTCACTAAAATATTCACCAAAAATACAAATTCCACCCGAATCGAATGGGGACTGCTGTGTCTCGTTCAGCCAGTACAGGACCACGTTTGGGAGAAATTTCGAGTCAATGGGTCCAAAGACCTGGAAGCTATTGAAAAAATCGGCCGAGGCTTTCGTGAAAAATGGCTCCATTTCACTAAGATATTCACCAAAAATACAAATTCCATCCGAATCGAATGGGGACTGCTGTGTCTCGTTCAGCCAGTAGAGGACCACGTTTGGGAGAAATTTCGAGTCAATCGGTCCAAAGACCTGGAAGCTATTGAAAAAATCGGCCAAGGTTTTCAATCGGTCCAAAGACCTGGAAGCTATTGAAAAAATCGGCCGAGGTTTTCGTGAAAAATGGCTCCATTTCACTAAAATATTCACCAAAAATACAAATTCCACCTGAATCGAATGGGGACTGCTGTGTCTCGTTCAGCCAGTAGAGGACCACGTTTGGGAGAAATTTCGAGTCAATCGGTCCAAAGACCTGGAAGCTATTGAAAAAATCGGCCAAGGTTTTCAATCGGTCCAAAGACCTGGAAGCTATTGAAAAAATCGGCCGAGGTTTTCGTGAAAAATGGCTCCATTTCACTAAAATATTCACCAAAAATACAAATTCCACCCGAATCGAATGGGGACTGCTGTGTCTCGTTCAGCCAGTAGAGGACCACGTTTGGGAGAAATTTCGAGTCAATCGGTCCAAAGACCTGGAAGCTATTGAAAAAATCGGCCAAGGTTTTCAATCGGTCCAAAGACCTGGAAGCTATTGAAAAAATCGGCCGAGGTTTTCGTGAAAAATGGCTCCATTTCACTAAAATATTCACCAAAAATACAAATTCCACCCGAATCGAATGGGGACTGCTGTGTCTCGTTCAGCCAGTACAGGACCACGTTTGGGAGAAATTTCGAGTCAATCGGTCCAAAGACCTGGAAGCTATTGAAAAAATCGGCAGAGGTTTTCGTGAAAAATGGCTCCATTTCACTAAAATATTCACCAAAAATACAAATTCCACCCGAATCGAATGGGGACTGCTGTGTCTCGTTCAGCCAGTACAGGACCACGTTTGGGAGAAATTTCGAGTCAATCGGTCCAAAGACCTGGAAGCTATTGAAAAAATCGGCCGAGGTTTTCGTGAAAAATGGCTCCATTTCACTAAAATATTCACCAAAAATACAAATTCCACCCGAATCGAATGGGGACTGCTGTGTCTCGTTCAGCCAGTACAGGACCACGTTTGGGAGAAATTTCGGGTCAATCGGTCCAAAGACCTGGAAGCTATTGAAAAAATCGGCCAAGGTTTTCAATCGGTCCAAAGACCTGGAAGCTATTGAAAAAATCGGCCGAGGTTTTCGTGAAAAATGGCTCCATTTCACTAAAATATTCACCAAAAATACAAATTCCACCCGAATCGAATGGGGACTGCTGTGTCTCGTTCAGCCAGTACAGGACCACGTTTGGGAGAAATTTCGAGTCAATCGGTCCAAAGACCTGGAAGCTATTGAAAAAATCGGCCGAGGTTTTAAATCAGTCCAAAGACCTGGAAGCTATTGAAAAAATCGGCCGAGGTTTTCGTGAAAAATGGCTCCATTTCACTAAAATATTCACCAAAAATACAAATTCCACCCGAATCGAATGGGGACTGCTGTGTCTCGTTCAGCCAGTACAGGACCACGTTTGGGAGAAATTTCGAGTCAATCGGTCCAAAGACCTGGAAGCTATTGATAAAATCGGCCGAGGTTTTAAATCGGTCCAAAGACCTGGAAGCTATTGAAAAAATCGGCCGAGGTTTTCGTGAAAAATGGCTCCATTTCACTAAAATATTCACCAAAAATACAAATTCCACCCGAATCGAATGGGGACTGCTGTGTCTCGTTCAGCCAGTACAGGACCACGTTTGGGAGAAATTTCGAGTCAATCGGTCCAAAGACCTGGAAGCTATTGAAAAAATCGGCCGAGGTTTTCGTGAAAAATGGCTCCATTTCACTAAAATATTCACCAAAAATACAAATTCCACCCGAATCGAATGGGGACTGCTGTGTCTCGTTCAGCCAGTACAGGACCACGTTTGGGAGAAATTTCGGGTCAATCGGTCCAAAGACCTGGATGCTATTGAAAAAATCGGCCAAGGTTTTCAATCGGTCCAAAGACCTGGAAGCTATTGAAAAAATCTGCCAAGGTTTTCGTGAAAAATGGCTCCATTTCACTAAGATATTCACCAAAAATACAAATTCCATCCGAATCGAATGGGGACTGCTGTGTCTCGTTCAGCCAGTACAGGACCACGTTTGGGAGAAATTTCGAGTCAATCGGTCCAAAGACCTGGAAGCTATTGAAAAAATCGGCCGAGGTTTTAAATCAGTCCAAAGACCTGGAAGCTATTGAAAAAATCGGCCGAGGTTTTCGTGAAAAATGGCTCCATTTCACTAAAATATTCACCAAAAATACAAATTCCACCCGAATCGAATGGGGACTGCTGTGTCTCGTTCAGCCAGTACAGGACCACGTTTGGGAGAAATTTCGAGTCAATCGGTCCAAAGACCTGGAAGCTATTGAAAAAATCGGCCGAGGTTTTCGTGAAAAATGGCTCCATTTCACTAAAATATTCAACAAAAATACAAATTCCACCCGAATCGAATGGGGACTGCTGTGTCTCGTTCAGCCAGTACAGGACCACGTTTGGGAGAAATTTCGGGTCAATCGGTCCAAAGACCTGGAAGCTATTGAAAAAATCGGCCAAGGTTTTCAATCGGTCTCAAGACCTGGAAGCTATTGAAAAAATCGGCCATGGTTTTCGTGAAAAATGGCTCCATTTCACTAAAATATTCACCAAAAATACAAATTCCACCCGAATCGAATGGGGACTGCTGTGTCTCGTTCAGCCAGTACAGGACCACGTTTGGGAGAAATTTCGAGTCAATCGGTCCAAAGACCTGGAAGCTATTGAAAAAATCGGCCGAGGTTTTCGTGAAAAATGGCTCCATTTCACTAAAATATTCACCAAAAATACAAATTCCACCCGAATCGAATGGGGACTGCTGTGTCTCATTCAGCCAGTACAGGACCACGTTTGGGAGAAATTTCGGGTCAATCGGTCCAAAGACCTGGAAGCTATTGAAAAAATCGGCCGAGGTTTTCGTGAAAAATGGCTCCATTTCACTAAAATATTCACCAAAAATACAAATTCCACCCGAATCGAATGGGGACTGCTGTGTCTCGTTCAGCCAGTACAGGACCACGTTTGGGAGAAATTTCGAGTCAATCGGTCCAAAGACCTGGAAGCTATTGAAAAAATCGGCAGAGGTTTTCGTGAAAAATGGCTCCATTTCACTAAAATATTCACCAAAAATACAAATTCCACCCGAATCGAATGGGGACTGCTGTGTCTCGTTCAGCCAGTACAGGACCACGTTTGGGAGAAATTTCGAGTCAATCGGTCCAAAGACCTGGAAGCTATTGAAAAAATCGGCCGAGGTTTTCGTGAAAAATGGCTCCATTTCACTAAAATATTCACCAAAAATACAAATTCCACCCGAATCGAATGGGGACTGCTGTGTCTCGTTCAGCCAGTACAGGACCACGTTTGGGAGAAATTTCGGGTCAATCGGTCCAAAGACCTGGAAGCTATTGAAAAAATCGGCCAAGGTTTTCAATCGGTCCAAAGACCTGGAAGCTATTGAAAAAATCGGCCGAGGTTTTCGTGAAAAATGGCTCCATTTCACTAAAATATTCACCAAAAATACAAATTCCACCCGAATCGAATGGGGACTGCTGTGTCTCGTTCAGCCAGTACAGGACCACGTTTGGGAGAAATTTCGAGTCAATCGGTCCAAAGACCTGGAAGCTATTGAAAAAATCGGCCGAGGTTTTAAATCAGTCCAAAGACCTGGAAGCTATTGAAAAAATCGGCCGAGGTTTTCGTGAAAAATGGCTCCATTTCACTAAAATATTCACCAAAAATACAAATTCCACCCGAATCGAATGGGGACTGCTGTGTCTCGTTCAGCCAGTACAGGACCACGTTTGGGAGAAATTTCGAGTCAATCGGTCCAAAGACCTGGAAGCTATTGATAAAATCGGCCGAGGTTTTAAATCGGTCCAAAGACCTGGAAGCTATTGAAAAAATCGGCCGAGGTTTTCGTGAAAAATGGCTCCATTTCACTAAAATATTCACCAAAAATACAAATTCCACCCGAATCGAATGGGGACTGCTGTGTCTCGTTCAGCCAGTACAGGACCACGTTTGGGAGAAATTTCGGGTCAATCGGTCCAAAGACCTGGAAGCTATTGAAAAAATCGGCCAAGGATTTCAATCGGTCCAAAGACCTGGAAGCTATTGAAAAAATCTGCCAAGGTTTTCGTGAAAAATGGCTCCATTTCACTAAGATATTCACCAAAAATACAAATTCCATCCGAATCGAATGGGGACTGCTGTGTCTCGTTCAGCCAGTACAGGACCACGTTTGGGAGAAATTTCGAGTCAATCGGTCCAAAGACCTGGAAGCTATTGAAAAAATCGGCCGAGGTTTTAAATCAGTCCAAAGACCTGGAAGCTATTGAAAAAATCGGCCGAGGTTTTCGTGAAAAATGGCTCCATTTCACTAAAATATTCACCAAAAATACAAATTCCATCCGAATCGAATGGGGACTGCTGTGTCTCGTTCAGCCAGTACAGGACCACGTTTGGGAGAAATTTCGAGTCAATCGGTCCAAAGACCTGGAAGCTATTGAAAAAATCGGCCGAGGTTTTAAATCAGTCCAAAGACCTGGAAGCTATTGAAAAAATCGGCCGAGGTTTTCGTGAAAAATGGCTCCATTTCACTAAAATATTCACCAAAAATACAAATTCCACCCGAATCGAATGGGGACTGCTGTGTCTCGTTCAGCCAGTACAGGACCACGTTTGGGAGAAATTTCGAGTCAATCGGTCCAAAGACCTGGAAGCTATTGATAAAATCGGCCGAGGTTTTAAATCGGTCCAAAGACCTGGAAGCTATTGAAAAAATCGGCCGAGGTTTTCGTGAAAAATGGCTCCATTTCACTAAAATATTCACCAAAAATACAAATTCCACCCGAATCGAATGGGGACTGCTGTGTCTCGTTCAGCCAGTACAGGACCACGTTTGGGAGAAATTTCGAGTCAATCGGTCCAAAGACCTGGAAGCTATTGAAAAAATCGGCCGAGGTTTTCATGAAAAATGGCTCCATTTCACTAAAATATTCACCAAAAATACAAATTCCACCCGAATCGAATGGGGACTGCTGTGTCTCGTTCAGCCAGTACAGGACCACGTTTGGGAGAAATTTCGGGTCAATCGGTCCAAAGACCTGGAAGCTATTGAAAAAATCGGCCAAGGTTTTCAATCGGTCCAAAGACCTGGAAGCTATTGAAAAAATCTGCCAAGGTTTTCGTGAAAAATGGCTCCATTTCACTAAGATATTCACCAAAAATACAAATTCCATCCGAATCGAATGGGGACTGCTGTGTCTCGTTCAGCCAGTACAGGACCACGTTTGGGAGAAATTTCGAGTCAATCGGTCCAAAGACCTGGAAGCTATTGAAAAAATCGGCCGAGGTTTTCGTGAAAAATGGCTCCATTTCACTAAAATATTCACCAAAAATACAAATTCCACCCGAATCGAATGGGGACTGCTGTGTCTCGTTCAGCCAGTACAGGACCACGTTTGGGAGAAATTTCGAGTCAATGGGTCCAAAGACCTGGAAGCTATTGAAAAAATCGGCCGAGGCTTTCGTGAAAAATGGCTCCATTTCACTAAGATATTCACCAAAAATACAAATTCCATCCGAATCGAATGGGGACTGCTGTGTCTCGTTCAGCCAGTAGAGGACCACGTTTGGGAGAAATTTCGAGTCAATCGGTCCAAAGACCTGGAAGCTATTGAAAAAATCGGCCAAGGTTTTCAATCGGTCCAAAGACCTGGAAGCTATTGAAAAAATCGGCCGAGGTTTTCGTGAAAAAGGGCTCCATTTCACTAAAATATTCACCAAAAATACAAATTCCACCCGAATCGAATGGGGACTGCTGTGTCTCGTTCAGCCAGTACAGGACCACGTTTGGGAGAAATTTCGGGTCAATCGGTCCAAAGACCTGGAAGCTATTGAAAAAATCGGCCGAGGTTTTCGTGAAAAATGGCTCCATTTCACTAAAATATTCACCAAAAATACAAATTCCTGCCGAATCGAATGGGGACTGCTGTGTCTCGTTCAGCCAGTACAGGACCACGTTTGGGAGAAATTTCGGGTCAATCGGTCCAAAGACCTGGAAGCTATTGAAAAAATCGGCCAAGGTTTTCAATCGGTCCAAAGACCTGGAAGCTATTGAAAAAATCGGCCGAGGTTTTCGTGAAAAATGGCTCCATTTCACTAAAATATTCACCAAAAATACAAATTCCACCCGAATCGAATGGGGACTGCTGTGTCTCGTTCAGCCAGTACAGGACCACGTTTGGGAGAAATTTCGGGTCAATCGGTCCAAAGACCTGGAAGCTATTGAAAAAATCGGCCAAGGTTTTCAATCGGTCCAAAGACCTGGAAGCTATTGAAAAAATCGGCCGAGGTTTTCGTGAAAAATGGCTCCATTTCACTAAAATATTCACCAAAAATACAAATTCCACCCGAATCGAATGGGGACTGCTGTGTCTCGTTCAGCCAGTACAGGACCACGTTTGGGAGAAATTTCGGGTCAATCGGTCCAAAGACCTGGAAGCTATTGAAAAAATCGGCCGAGGTTTTCGTGAAAAAGGGCTCCATTTCACTAAAATATTCACCAAAACTACAAATTCCACCCGAATCGAATGGGGACTGCTGTGTCTCGTTCAGCCAGTACAGGACCACGTTTGGGAGAAATTTCGGGTCAATCGGTCCAAAGACCTGGAAGCTATTGAAAAAATCGGCCGAGGTTTTCGTGAAAAATGGCTCCATTTCACTAAAATATTCACAAAAATACAAATTCCACCCGAATCGAATGGGGACTGCTGTGTCTCGTTCAGCCAGTACAGGACCACGTTTGGGAGAAATTTCGGGTCAATCGGTCCAAAGACCTGGAAGCTATTGAAAAAATCGGCCGAGGTTTTCGTGAAAAATGGCTCCATTTCACTAAAATATTCACCAAAAATACAAATTCCACCCGAATCGAATGGGGACTGCTGTGTCTCGTTCAGCCAGTACAGGACCACGTTTGGGAGAAATTTCGGGTCAATCGGTCCAAAGACCTGGAAGCTATTGAAAAAATCGGCCATGGTTTTCAATCGGTCCAAAGACCTGGAAGCTATTGAAAAAATCGGCCGAGGTTTTCGTGAAAAAGGGCTCCATTTCACTAAAATATTCACCAAAACTACAAATTCCACCCGAATCGAATGGGGACTGCTGTGTCTCGTTCAGCCAGTACAGGACCACGTTTGGGAGAAATTTCGGGTCAATCGGTCCAAAGACCTGGAAGCTATTGAAAAAATCGGCCGAGGTTTTCGTGAAAAATGGCTCCATTTCACTAAAATATTCACCAAAAATACAAATTCCACCTGAATCGAATGGGGACTGCTGTGTCTCGTTCAGCCAGTAGAGGACCACGTTTGGGAGAAATTTCGAGTCAATCGGTCCAAAGACCTGGAAGCTATTGAAAAAATCGGCCAAGGTTTTCAATCGGTCCAAAGACCTGGAAGCTATTGAAAAAATCGGCCGAGGTTTTCGTGAAAAATGGCTCCATTTCACTAAAATATTCACCAAAAATACAAATTCCACCCGAATCGAATGGGGACTGCTGTGTCTCGTTCAGCCAGTACAGGACCACGTTTGGGAGAAATTTCGAGTCAATCGGTCCAAAGACCTGGAAGCTATTGAAAAAATCGGCCGAGGTTTTCGTGAAAAATGGTTCCATTTCACTAAAATATTCACCAAAAATACAAATTCCACCCGAATCGAATGGGGACTGCTGTGTCTCGTTCAGCCAGTACAGGACCACGTTTGGGAGAAATTTCGAGTCAATCGGTCCAAAGACCTGGAAGCTATTGAAAAAATCGGCCGAGGTTTTAAATCAGTCCAAAGACCTGGAAGCTATTGAAAAAATCGGCGAGGTTTTCGTGAAAAATGGCTCCATTTCACTAAAATATTCATCAAAAATACAAATTCCACCCGAATCGAATGGGGACTGCTGTGTCTCGTTCAGCCAGTACAGGACCACGTTTGGGAGAAATTTCGAGTCAATCGGTCCAAAGACCTGGAAGCTATTGAAAAAATCGGCCGAGGTTTTCGTGAAAAATGGCTCCATTTCACTAAAATATTCACCAAAAATACAAATTCCACCCGAATCGAATGGGGACTGCTGTGTCTCGTTCAGCCAGTACAGGACCACGTTTGGGAGAAATTTCGGGTCAATCGGTCCAAAGACCTGGAAGCTATTGAAAAAATCGGCCAAGGTTTTCAATCGGTCCAAAGACCTGGAAGCTATTGAAAAAATCGGCCAAGGTTTTCGTGAAAAATGGCTCCATTTCACTAAGATATTCACCAAAAATACAAATTCCATCCGAATCGAATGGGGACTGCTGTGTCTCGTTCAGCCAGTACAGGACCACGTTTGGGAGAAATTTCGAGTCAATCGGTCCAAAGACCTGGAAGCTATTGAAAAAATCGGCCGAGGTTTTAAATCAGTCCAAAGACCTGGAAGCTATTGAAAAAATCGGCCGAGGTTTTCGTGAAAAATGGCTCCATTTCACTAAAATATTCACCAAAAATACAAATTCCACCCGAATCGAATGGGGACTGCTGTGTCTCGTTCAGCCAGTACAGGACCACGTTTGGGAGAAATTTCGAGTCAATCGGTCCAAAGACCTGGAAGCTATTGATAAAATCGGCCGAGGTTTTAAATCGGTCCAAAGACCTGGAAGCTATTGAAAAAATCGGCCGAGGTTTTCGTGAAAAATGGCTCCATTTCACTAAAATATTCACCAAAAATACAAATTCCACCCGAATCGAATGGGGACTGCTGTGTCTCGTTCAGCCAGTACAGGACCACGTTTGGGAGAAATTTCGAGTCAATCGGTCCAAAGACCTGGAAGCTATTGAAAAAATCGGCCGAGGTTTTAGTGAAAAATGGCTCCATTTCACTAAAATATTCACCAAAAATACAAATTCCACCCGAATCGAATGGGGACTGCTGTGTCTCGTTCAGCCAGTACAGGACCACGTTTGGGAGAAATTTCGGGTCAATCGGTCCAAAGACCTGGAAGCTATTGAAAAAATCGGCCAAGGTTTTCAATCGGTCCAAAGACCTGGAAGCTATTGAAAAAATCTGCCAAGGTTTTCGTGAAAAATGGCTCCATTTCACTAAGATATTCACCAAAAATACAAATTCCATCCGAATCGAATGGGGACTGCTGTGTCTCGTTCAGCCAGTACAGGACCACGTTTGGGAGAAATTTCGAGTCAATCGGTCCAAAGACCTGGAAGCTATTGAAAAAATCGGCCGAGGTTTTCGTGAAAAATGGCTCCATTTCACTAAAATATTCACCAAAAATACAAATTCCACCCGAATCGAATGGGGACTGCTGTGTCTCGTTCAGCCAGTACAGGACCACGTTTGGGAGAAATTTCGAGTCAATGGGTCCAAAGACCTGGAAGCTATTGAAAAAATCGGCCGAGGCTTTCGTGAAAAATGGCTCCATTTCACTAAGATATTCACCAAAAATACAAATTCCATCCGAATCGAATGGGGACTGCTGTGTCTCGTTCAGCCAGTAGAGGACCACGTTTGGGAGAAATTTCGAGTCAATCGGTCCAAAGACCTGGAAGCTATTGAAAAAATCGGCCAAGGTTTTCAATCGGTCCAAAGACCTGGAAGCTATTGAAAAAATCGGCCGAGGTTTTCGTGAAAAATGGCTCCATTTCACTAAAATATTCACCAAAAATACAAATTCCACCTGAATCGAATGGGGACTGCTGTGTCTCGTTCAGCCAGTAGAGGACCACGTTTGGGAGAAATTTCGAGTCAATCGGTCCAAAGACCTGGAAGCTATTGAAAAAATCGGCCAAGGTTTTCAATCGGTCCAAAGACCTGGAAGCTATTGAAAAAATCGGCCGAGGTTTTCGTGAAAAATGGCTCCATTTCACTAAAATATTCACCAAAAATACAAATTCCACCCGAATCGAATGGGGACTGCTGTGTCTCGTTCAGCCAGTAGAGGACCACGTTTGGGAGAAATTTCGAGTCAATCGGTCCAAAGACCTGGAAGCTATTGAAAAAATCGGCCAAGGTTTTCAATCGGTCCAAAGACCTGGAAGCTATTGAAAAAATCGGCCGAGGTTTTCGTGAAAAATGGCTCCATTTCACTAAAATATTCACCAAAAATACAAATTCCACCCGAATCGAATGGGGACTGCTGTGTCTCGTTCAGCCAGTACAGGACCACGTTTGGGAGAAATTTCGAGTCAATCGGTCCAAAGACCTGGAAGCTATTGAAAAAATCGGCAGAGGTTTTCGTGAAAAATGGCTCCATTTCACTAAAATATTCACCAAAAATACAAATTCCACCCGAATCGAATGGGGACTGCTGTGTCTCGTTCAGCCAGTACAGGACCACGTTTGGGAGAAATTTCGAGTCAATCGGTCCAAAGACCTGGAAGCTATTGAAAAAATCGGCCGAGGTTTTCGTGAAAAATGGCTCCATTTCACTAAAATATTCACCAAAAATACAAATTCCACCCGAATCGAATGGGGACTGCTGTGTCTCGTTCAGCCAGTACAGGACCACGTTTGGGAGAAATTTCGGGTCAATCGGTCCAAAGACCTGGAAGCTATTGAAAAAATCGGCCAAGGTTTTCAATCGGTCCAAAGACCTGGAAGCTATTGAAAAAATCGGCCGAGGTTTTCGTGAAAAATGGCTCCATTTCACTAAAATATTCACCAAAAATACAAATTCCACCCGAATCGAATGGGGACTGCTGTGTCTCGTTCAGCCAGTACAGGACCACGTTTGGGAGAAATTTCGAGTCAATCGGTCCAAAGACCTGGAAGCTATTGAAAAAATCGGCCGAGGTTTTAAATCAGTCCAAAGACCTGGAAGCTATTGAAAAAATCGGCCGAGGTTTTCGTGAAAAATGGCTCCATTTCACTAAAATATTCACCAAAAATACAAATTCCACCCGAATCGAATGGGGACTGCTGTGTCTCGTTCAGCCAGTACAGGACCACGTTTGGGAGAAATTTCGAGTCAATCGGTCCAAAGACCTGGAAGCTATTGATAAAATCGGCCGAGGTTTTAAATCGGTCCAAAGACCTGGAAGCTATTGAAAAAATCGGCCGAGGTTTTCGTGAAAAATGGCTCCATTTCACTAAAATATTCACCAAAAATACAAATTCCACCCGAATCGAATGGGGACTGCTGTGTCTCGTTCAGCCAGTACAGGACCACGTTTGGGAGAAATTTCGAGTCAATCGGTCCAAAGACCTGGAAGCTATTGAAAAAATCGGCCGAGGTTTTCGTGAAAAATGGCTCCATTTCACTAAAATATTCACCAAAAATACAAATTCCACCCGAATCGAATGGGGACTGCTGTGTCTCGTTCAGCCAGTACAGGACCACGTTTGGGAGAAATTTCGGGTCAATCGGTCCAAAGACCTGGATGCTATTGAAAAAATCGGCCAAGGTTTTCAATCGGTCCAAAGACCTGGAAGCTATTGAAAAAATCTGCCAAGGTTTTCGTGAAAAATGGCTCCATTTCACTAAGATATTCACCAAAAATACAAATTCCATCCGAATCGAATGGGGACTGCTGTGTCTCGTTCAGCCAGTACAGGACCACGTTTGGGAGAAATTTCGAGTCAATCGGTCCAAAGACCTGGAAGCTATTGAAAAAATCGGCCGAGGTTTTAAATCAGTCCAAAGACCTGGAAGCTATTGAAAAAATCGGCCGAGGTTTTCGTGAAAAATGGCTCCATTTCACTAAAATATTCACCAAAAATACAAATTCCACCCGAATCGAATGGGGACTGCTGTGTCTCGTTCAGCCAGTACAGGACCACGTTTGGGAGAAATTTCGAGTCAATCGGTCCAAAGACCTGGAAGCTATTGATAAAATCGGCCGAGGTTTTAAATCGGTCCAAAGACCTGGAAGCTATTGAAAAAATCGGCCGAGGTTTTCGTGAAAAATGGCTCCATTTCACTAAAATATTCACCAAAAATACAAATTCCACCCGAATCGAATGGGGACTGCTGTGTCTCGTTCAGCCAGTACAGGACCACGTTTGGGAGAAATTTCGAGTCAATCGGTCCAAAGACCTGGAAGCTATTGAAAAAATCGGCAGAGGTTTTCGTGAAAAATGGCTCCATTTCACTAAAATATTCACCAAAAATACAAATTCCACCCGAATCGAATGGGGACTGCTGTGTCTCGTTCAGCCAGTACAGGACCACGTTTGGGAGAAATTTCGAGTCAATCGGTCCAAAGACCTGGAAGCTATTGAAAAAATCGGCCGAGGTTTTCGTGAAAAATGGCTCCATTTCACTAAAATATTCACCAAAAATACAAATTCCACCCGAATCGAATGGGGACTGCTGTGTCTCGTTCAGCCAGTACAGGACCACGTTTGGGAGAAATTTCGGGTCAATCGGTCCAAAGACCTGGAAGCTATTGAAAAAATCGGCCAAGGTTTTCAATCGGTCCAAAGACCTGGAAGCTATTGAAAAAATCGGCCGAGGTTTTCGTGAAAAATGGCTCCATTTCACTAAAATATTCACCAAAAATACAAATTCCACCCGAATCGAATGGGGACTGCTGTGTCTCGTTCAGCCAGTACAGGACCACGTTTGGGAGAAATTTCGAGTCAATCGGTCCAAAGACCTGGAAGCTATTGAAAAAATCGGCCAAGGTTTTAAATCAGTCCAAAGACCTGGAAGCTATTGAAAAAATCGGCCGAGGTTTTCGTGAAAAATGGCTCCATTTCACTAAAATATTCACCAAAAATACAAATTCCACCCGAATCGAATGGGGACTGCTGTGTCTCGTTCAGCCAGTACAGGACCACGTTTGGGAGAAATTTCGAGTCAATCGGTCCAAAGACCTGGAAGCTATTGATAAAATCGGCCGAGGTTTTAAATCGGTCCAAAGACCTGGAAGCTATTGAAAAAATCGGCCGAGGTTTTCGTGAAAAATGGCTCCATTTCACTAAAATATTCACCAAAAATACAAATTCCACCCGAATCGAATGGGGACTGCTGTGTCTCGTTCAGCCAGTACAGGACCACGTTTGGGAGAAATTTCGAGTCAATCGGTCCAAAGACCTGGAAGCTATTGAAAAAATCTGCCAAGGTTTTCGTGAAAAATGGCTCCATTTCACTAAAATATTCACCAAAAATACAAATTCCACCCGAATCGAATGGGGACTGCTGTGTCTCGTTCAGCCAGTACAGGACCACGTTTGGGAGAAATTTCGAGTCAATCGGTCCAAAGACCTGGAAGCTATTGAAAAAATCGGCCGAGGTTTTAAATCAGTCCAAAGACCTGGAAGCTATTGAAAAAATCGGCCGAGGTTTTCGTGAAAAATGGCTCCATTTCACTAAAATATTCACCAAAAATACAAATTCCACCCGAATCGAATGGGGACTGCTGTGTCTCGTTCAGCCAGTACAGGACCACGTTTGGGAGAAATTTCGAGTCAATCGGTCCAAAGACCTGGAAGCTATTGAAAAAATCGGCAGAGGTTTTCGTGAAAAATGGCTCCATTTCACTAAAATATTCACCAAAAATACAAATTCCACCCGAATCGAATGGGGACTGCTGTGTCTCGTTCAGCCAGTACAGGACCACGTTTGGGAGAAATTTCGAGTCAATCGGTCCAAAGACCTGGAAGCTATTGAAAAAATCGGCCGAGGTTTTCGTGAAAAATGGCTCCATTTCACTAAAATATTCACCAAAAATACAAATTCCACCCGAATCGAATGGGGACTGCTGTGTCTCGTTCAGCCAGTACAGGACCACGTTTGGGAGAAATTTCGGGTCAATCGGTCCAAAGACCTGGAAGCTATTGAAAAAATCGGCCAAGGTTTTCAATCGGTCCAAAGACCTGGAAGCTATTGAAAAAATCGGCCGAGGTTTTCGTGAAAAATGGCTCCATTTCACTAAAATATTCACCAAAAATACAAATTCCACCCGAATCGAATGGGGACTGCTGTGTCTCGTTCAGCCAGTACAGGACCACGTCTGGGAGAAATTTCGAGTCAATCGGTCCAAAGACCTGGAAGCTATTGAAAAAATCGGCCGAGGTTTTAAATCAGTCCAAAGACCTGGAAGCTATTGAAAAAATCGGCCGAGGTTTTCGTGAAAAATGGCTCCATTTCACTAAAATATTCACCAAAAATACAAATTCCACCCGAATCGAATGGGGACTGCTGTGTCTCGTTCAGCCAGTACAGGACCACGTTTGGGAGAAATTTCGAGTCAATCGGTCCAAAGACCTGGAAGCTATTGATAAAATCGGCCGAGGTTTTAAATCGGTCCAAAGACCTGGAAGCTATTGAAAAAATCGGCCGAGGTTTTCGTGAAAAATGGCTCCATTTCACTAAAATATTCACCAAAAATACAAATTCCACCCGAATCGAATGGGGACTGCTGTGTCTCGTTCAGCCAGTACAGGACCACGTTTGGGAGAAATTTCGAGTCAATCGGTCCAAAGACCTGGAAGCTATTGAAAAAATCGGCCGAGGTTTTCGTGAAAAATGGCTCCATTTCACTAAAATATTCACCAAAAATACAAATTCCACCCGAATCGAATGGGGACTGCTGTGTCTCGTTCAGCCAGTACAGGACCACGTTTGGGAGAAATTTCGGGTCAATCGGTCCAAAGACCTGGATGCTATTGAAAAAATCGGCCAAGGTTTTCAATCGGTCCAAAGACCTGGAAGCTATTGAAAAAATCTGCCAAGGTTTTCGTGAAAAATGGCTCCATTTCACTAAGATATTCACCAAAAATACAAACTCCATCCGAATCGAATGGGGACTGCTGTGTCTCGTTCAGCCAGTACAGGACCACGTTTGGGAGAAATTTCGAGTCAATCGGTCCAAAGACCTGGAAGCTATTGAAAAAATCGGCCGAGGTTTTAAATCAGTCCAAAGACCTGGAAGCTATTGAAAAAATCGGCCGAGGTTTTCGTGAAAAATGGCTCCATTTCACTAAAATATTCACCAAAAATACAAATTCCACCCGAATCGAATGGGGACTGCTGTGTCTCGTTCAGCCAGTACAGGACCACGTTTGGGAGAAATTTCGAGTCAATCGGTCCAAAGACCTGGAAGCTATTGATAAAATCGGCCGAGGTTTTAAATCGGTCCAAAGACCTGGAAGCTATTGAAAAAATCGGCCGAGGTTTTCGTGAAAAATGGCTCCATTTCACTAAAATATTCACCAAAAATACAAATTCCACCCGAATCGAATGGGGACTGCTGTGTCTCGTTCAGCCAGTACAGGACCACGTTTGGGAGAAATTTCGGGTCAATCGGTCCAAAGACCTGGAAGCTATTGAAAAAATCGGCCAAGGTTTTCAATCGGTCCAAAGACCTGGAAGCTATTGAAAAAATCGGCCGAGGTTTTCGTGAAAAATGGCTCCATTTCACTAAAATATTCACCAAAAATACAAATTCCACCCGAATCGAATGGGGACTGCTGTGTCTCGTTCAGCCAGTACAGGACCACGTTTGGGAGAAATTTCGAGTCAATCGGTCCAAAGACCTGGAAGCTATTGAAAAAATCGGCCGAGGTTTTAAATCAGTCCAAAGACCTGGAAGCTATTGAAAAAATCGGCCGAGGTTTTCGTGAAAAATGGCTCCATTTCACTAAAATACTCACCAAAAATACAAATTCCACCCG
Organism: Pagrus pagrus; assembly: GCF_965226575.1. Classification (NCBI taxonomy): domain Eukaryota; kingdom Metazoa; phylum Chordata; class Actinopteri; order Spariformes; family Sparidae; genus Pagrus; species Pagrus pagrus. The sequence goes on along the minus strand of NC_140185.1, from coordinate 29,452,662 downwards.
AATCGAATGGGGACTGCTGTGTCTCGTTCAGCCAGTACAGGACCACGTTTGGGAGAAATTTCGAGTCAATCGGTCCAAAGACCTGGAAGCTATTGATAAAATCGGCCGAGGTTTTAAATCGGTCCAAAGACCTGGAAGCTATTGAAAAAATCGGCCGAGGTTTTCGTGAAAAATGGCTCCATTTCACTAAAATATTCACCAAAAATACAAATTCCACCCGAATCGAATGGGGACTGCTGTGTCTCGTTCAGCCAGTACAGGACCACGTTTGGGAGAAATTTCGAGTCAATCGGTCCAAAGACCTGGAAGCTATTGAAAAAATCTGCCAAGGTTTTCGTGAAAAATGGCTCCATTTCACTAAAATATTCACCAAAAATACAAATTCCACCCGAATCGAATGGGGACTGCTGTGTCTCGTTCAGCCAGTACAGGACCACGTTTGGGAGAAATTTCGGGTCAATCGGTCCAAAGACCTGGATGCTATTGAAAAAATCGGCCAAGGTTTTCAATCGGTCCAAAGACCTGGAAGCTATTGAAAAAATCTGCCAAGGTTTTCGTGAAAAATGGCTCCATTTCACTAAGATATTCACCAAAAATACAAATTCCATCCGAATCGAATGGGGACTGCTGTGTCTCGTTCAGCCAGTACAGGACCACGTTTGGGAGAAATTTCGAGTCAATCGGTCCAAAGACCTGGAAGCTATTGAAAAAATCGGCCGAGGTTTTAAATCAGTCCAAAGACCTGGAAGCTATTGAAAAAATCGGCCGAGGTTTTCGTGAAAAATGGCTCCATTTCACTAAAATATTCACCAAAAATACAAATTCCACCCGAATCGAATGGGGACTGCTGTGTCTCGTTCAGCCAGTACAGGACCACGTTTGGGAGAAATTTCGAGTCAATCGGTCCAAAGACCTGGAAGCTATTGATAAAATCGGCCGAGGTTTTAAATCGGTCCAAAGACCTGGAAGCTATTGAAAAAATCGGCCGAGGTTTTCGTGAAAAATGGCTCCATTTCACTAAAATATTCACCAAAAATACAAATTCCACCCGAATCGAATGGGGACTGCTGTGTCTCGTTCAGCCAGTACAGGACCACGTTTGGGAGAAATTTCGAGTCAATCGGTCCAAAGACCTGGAAGCTATTGAAAAAATCGGCCGAGGTTTTCGTGAAAAATGGCTCCATTTCACTAAAATATTCACCAAAAATACAAATTCCACCCGAATCGAATGGGGACTGCTGTGTCTCGTTCAGCCAGTACAGGACCACGTTTGGGAGAAATTTCGGGTCAATCGGTCCAAAGACCTGGAAGCTATTGAAAAAATCGGCCAAGGTTTTCAATCGGTCCAAAGACCTGGAAGCTATTGAAAAAATCTGCCAAGGTTTTCGTGAAAAATGGCTCCATTTCACTAAGATATTCACCAAAAATTCAAATTCCATCCGAATCGAATGGGGACTGCTGTGTCTCGTTCAGCCAGTACAGGACCACGTTTGGGAGAAATTTCGAGTCAATCGGTCCAAAGACCTGGAAGCTATTGAAAAAATCGGCCGAGGTTTTCGTGAAAAATGGCTCCATTTCACTAAAATATTCACCAAAAATACAAATTCCACCCGAATCGAATGGGGACTGCTGTGTCTCGTTCAGCCAGTACAGGACCACGTTTGGGAGAAATTTCGAGTCAATGGGTCCAAAGACCTGGAAGCTATTGAAAAAATCGGCCGAGGCTTTCGTGAAAAATGGCTCCATTTCACTAAGATATTCACCAAAAATACAAATTCCATCCGAATCGAATGGGGACTGCTGTGTCTCGTTCAGCCAGTAGAGGACCACGTTTGGGAGAAATTTCGAGTCAATCGGTCCAAAGACCTGGAAGCTATTGAAAAAATCGGCCAAGGTTTTCAATCGGTCCAAAGACCTGGAAGCTATTGAAAAAATCGGCCGAGGTTTTCGTGAAAAATGGCTCCATTTCACTAAAATATTCACCAAAAATACAAATTCCACCCGAATCGAATGGGGACTGCTGTGTCTCGTTCAGCCAGTACAGGACCACGTTTGGGAGAAATTTCGGGTCAATCGGTCCAAAGACCTGGAAGCTATTGAAAAAATCGGCCAAGGTTTTCAATCGGTCCAAAGACCTGGAAGCTATTGAAAAAATCTGCCAAGGTTTTCGTGAAAAATGGCTCCATTTCACTAAGATATTCACCAAAAATACAAATTCCATCCGAATCGAATGGGGACTGCTGTGTCTCGTTCAGCCAGTACAGGACCACGTTTGGGAGAAATTTCGAGTCAATCGGTCCAAAGACCTGGAAGCTATTGAAAAAATCGGCCGAGGTTTTCGTGAAAAATGGCTCCATTTCACTAAAATATTCACCAAAAATACAAATTCCACCCGAATCGAATGGGGACTGCTGTGTCTCGTTCAGCCAGTACAGGAACACGTTTGGGAGAAATTTCGAGTCAATCGGTCCAAAGACCTGGAAGCTATTGAAAAAATCGGCCGAGGTTTTAAATCAGTCCAAAGACCTGGAAGCTATTGAAAAAAATCGGCCGAGGTTTTCGTGAAAAATGGCTCCATTTCACTAAAATATTCACCAAAAATACAAATTCCACCCGAATCGAATGGGGACTGCTGTGTCTCGTTCAGCCAGTACAGGACCACGTTTGGGAGAAATTTCGAGTCAATCGGTCCAAAGACCTGGAAGCTATTGATAAAATCGGCCGAGGTTTTAAATCGGTCCAAAGACCTGGAAGCTATTGAAAAAATCGGCCGAGGTTTTCGTGAAAAATGGCTCCATTTCACTAAAATATTCACCAAAAATACAAATTCAACCCGAATCGAATGGGGACTGCTGTGTCTCGTTCAGCCAGTACAGGACCACGTTTGGGAGAAATTTCGAGTCAATCGGTCCAAAGACCTGGAAGCTATTGAAAAAATCTGCCAAGGTTTTCGTGAAAAATGGCTCCATTTCACTAAAATATTCACCAAAAATACAAATTCCACCCGAATCGAATGGGGACTGCTGTGTCTCGTTCAGCCAGTACAGGACCACGTTTGGGAGAAATTTCGGGTCAATCGGTCCAAAGACCTGGATGCTATTGAAAAAATCGGCCAAGGTTTTCAATCGGTCCAAAGACCTGGAAGCTATTGAAAAAATCTGCCAAGGTTTTCGTGAAAAATGGCTCCATTTCACTAAGATATTCACCAAAAATACAAATTCCATCCGAATCGAATGGGGACTGCTGTGTCTCGTTCAGCCAGTACAGGACCACGTTTGGGAGAAATTTCGAGTCAATCGGTCCAAAGACCTGGAAGCTATTGAAAAAATCGGCCGAGGTTTTAAATCAGTCCAAAGACCTGGAAGCTATTGAAAAAATCGGCCGAGGTTTTCGTGAAAAATGGCTCCATTTCACTAAAATATTCACCAAAAATACAAATTCCACCCGAATCGAATGGGGACTGCTGTGTCTCGTTCAGCCAGTACAGGACCACGTTTGGGAGAAATTTCGAGTCAATCGGTCCAAAGACCTGGAAGCTATTGATAAAATCGGCCGAGGTTTTAAATCGGTCCAAAGACCTGGAAGCTATTGAAAAAATCGGCCGAGGTTTTCGTGAAAAATGGCTCCATTTCACTAAAATATTCACCAAAAATACAAATTCCACCCGAATCGAATGGGGACTGCTGTGTCTCGTTCAGCCAGTACAGGACCACGTTTGGGAGAAATTTCGAGTCAATCGGTCCAAAGACCTGGAAGCTATTGAAAAAATCGGCCGAGGTTTTCGTGAAAAATGGCTCCATTTCACTAAAATATTCACCAAAAATACAAATTCCACCCGAATCGAATGGGGACTGCTGTGTCTCGTTCAGCCAGTACAGGACCACGTTTGGGAGAAATTTCGGGTCAATCGGTCCAAAGACCTGGAAGCTATTGAAAAAATCGGCCAAGGTTTTCAATCGGTCCAAAGACCTGGAAGCTATTGAAAAAATCTGCCAAGGTTTTCGTGAAAAATGGCTCCATTTCACTAAGATATTCACCAAAAATACAAATTCCATCCGAATCGAATGGGGACTGCTGTGTCTCGTTCAGCCAGTACAGGACCACGTTTGGGAGAAATTTCGAGTCAATCGGTCCAAAGACCTGGAAGCTATTGAAAAAATCGGCCGAGGTTTTCGTGAAAAATGGCTCCATTTCACTAAAATATTCACCAAAAATACAAATTCCACCCGAATCGAATGGGGACTGCTGTGTCTCGTTCAGCCAGTACAGGACCACGTTTGGGAGAAATTTCGAGTCAATCGGTCCAAAGACCTGGAAGCTATTGAAAAAATCGGCCGAGGTTTTCGTGAAAAATGGCTCCATTTCACTAAAATATTCACCAAAAATACAAATTCCACCCGAATCGAATGGGGACTGCTGTGTCTCGTTCAGCCAGTACAGGACCACGTTTGGGAGAAATTTCGAGTCAATCGGTCCAAAGACCTGGAAGCTATTGAAAAAATCGGCCGAGGTTTTAAATCAGTCCAAAGACCTGGAAGCTATTGAAAAAAATCGGCCGAGGTTTTCGTGAAAAATGGCTCCATTTCACTAAAATATTCACCAAAAATACAAATTCCACCCGAATCGAATGGGGACTGCTGTGTCTCGTTCAGCCAGTACAGGACCACGTTTGGGAGAAATTTCGAGTCAATCGGTCCAAAGACCTGGAAGCTATTGATAAAATCGGCCGAGGTTTTAAATCGGTCCAAAGACCTGGAAGCTATTGAAAAAATCGGCCGAGGTTTTCGTGAAAAATGGCTCCATTTCACTAAAATATTCACCAAAAATACAAATTCCACCCGAATCGAATGGGGACTGCTGTGTCTCGTTCAGCCAGTACAGGACCACGTTTGGGAGAAATTTCGAGTCAATCGGTCCAAAGACCTGGAAGCTATTGAAAAAATCTGCCAAGGTTTTCGTGAAAAATGGCTCCATTTCACTAAAATATTCACCAAAAATACAAATTCCACCCGAATCGAATGGGGACTGCTGTGTCTCGTTCAGCCAGTACAGGACCACGTTTGGGAGAAATTTCGGGTCAATCGGTCCAAAGACCTGGATGCTATTGAAAAAATCGGCCAAGGTTTTCAATCGGTCCAAAGACCTGGAAGCTATTGAAAAAATCTGCCAAGGTTTTCGTGAAAAATGGCTCCATTTCACTAAGATATTCACCAAAAATACAAATTCCATCCGAATCGAATGGGGACTGCTGTGTCTCGTTCAGCCAGTACAGGACCACGTTTGGGAGAAATTTCGAGTCAATCGGTCCAAAGACCTGGAAGCTATTGAAAAAATCGGCCGAGGTTTTAAATCAGTCCAAAGACCTGGAAGCTATTGAAAAAATCGGCCGAGGTTTTCGTGAAAAATGGCTCCATTTCACTAAAATATTCACCAAAAATACAAATTCCACCCGAATCGAATGGGGACTGCTGTGTCTCGTTCAGCCAGTACAGGACCACGTTTGGGAGAAATTTCGAGTCAATCGGTCCAAAGACCTGGAAGCTATTGATAAAATCGGCCGAGGTTTTAAATCGGTCCAAAGACCTGGAAGCTATTGAAAAAATCGGCCGAGGTTTTCGTGAAAAATGGCTCCATTTCACTAAAATATTCACCAAAAATACAAATTCCACCCGAATCGAATGGGGACTGCTGTGTCTCGTTCAGCCAGTACAGGACCACGTTTGGGAGAAATTTCGAGTCAATCGGTCCAAAGACCTGGAAGCTATTGAAAAAATCGGCCGAGGTTTTCGTGAAAAATGGCTCCATTTCACTAAAATATTCACCAAAAATACAAATTCCACCCGAATCGAATGGGGACTGCTGTGTCTCGTTCAGCCAGTACAGGACCACGTTTGGGAGAAATTTCGGGTCAATCGGTCCAAAGACCTGGAAGCTATTGAAAAAATCGGCCAAGGTTTTCAATCGGTCCAAAGACCTGGAAGCTATTGAAAAAATCTGCCAAGGTTTTCGTGAAAAATGGCTCCATTTCACTAAGATATTCACCAAAAATACAAATTCCATCCGAATCGAATGGGGACTGCTGTGTCTCGTTCAGCCAGTACAGGACCACGTTTGGGAGAAATTTCGAGTCAATCGGTCCAAAGACCTGGAAGCTATGAAAAAATCGGCCGAGGTTTTCGTGAAAAATGGCTCCATTTCACTAAAATATTCACCAAAAATACAAATTCCACCCGAATCGAATGGGGACTGCTGTGTCTCGTTCAGCCAGTACAGGACCACGTTTGGGAGAAATTTCGAGTCAATGGGTCCAAAGACCTGGAAGCTATTGAAAAAATCGGCCGAGGCTTTCGTGAAAAATGGCTCCATTTCACTAAGATATTCACCAAAAATACAAATTCCATCCGAATCGAATGGGGACTGCTGTGTCTCGTTCAGCCAGTAGAGGACCACGTTTGGGAGAAATTTCGAGTCAATCGGTCCAAAGACCTGGAAGCTATTGAAAAAATCGGCCAAGGTTTTCAATCGGTCCAAAGACCTGGAAGCTATTGAAAAAATCGGCCGAGGTTTTCGTGAAAAATGGCTCCATTTCACTAAAATATTCACCAAAAATACAAATTCCACCTGAATCGAATGGGGACTGCTGTGTCTCGTTCAGCCAGTAGAGGACCACGTTTGGGAGAAATTTCGAGTCAATCGGTCCAAAGACCTGGAAGCTATTGAAAAAATCGGCCAAGGTTTTCAATCGGTCCAAAGACCTGGAAGCTATTGAAAAAATCGGCCGAGGTTTTCGTGAAAAATGGCTCCATTTCACTAAAATATTCACCAAAAATACAAATTCCACCCGAATCGAATGGGGACTGCTGTGTCTCGTTCAGCCAGTACAGGACCACGTTTGGGAGAAATTTCGAGTCAATCGGTCCAAAGACCTGGAAGCTATTGAAAAAATCGGCAGAGGTTTTCGTGAAAAATGGCTCCATTTCACTAAAATATTCACCAAAAATACAAATTCCACCCGAATCGAATGGGGACTGCTGTGTCTCGTTCAGCCAGTACAGGACCACGTTTGGGAGAAATTTCGAGTCAATCGGTCCAAAGACCTGGAAGCTATTGAAAAAATCGGCCGAGGTTTTCGTGAAAAATGGCTCCATTTCACTAAAATATTCACCAAAAATACAAATTCCACCCGAATCGAATGGGGACTGCTGTGTCTCGTTCAGCCAGTACAGGACCACGTTTGGGAGAAATTTCGGGTCAATCGGTCCAAAGACCTGGAAGCTATTGAAAAAATCGGCCAAGGTTTTCAATCGGTCCAAAGACCTGGAAGCTATTGAAAAAATCGGCCGAGGTTTTCGTGAAAAATGGCTCCATTTCACTAAAATATTCACCAAAAATACAAATTCCACCCGAATCGAATGGGGACTGCTGTGTCTCGTTCAGCCAGTACAGGACCACGTTTGGGAGAAATTTCGGGTCAATCGGTCCAAAGACCTGGAAGCTATTGAAAAAATCGGCCAAGGTTTTCAATCGGTCCAAAGACCTGGAAGCTATTGAAAAAATCTGCCAAGGTTTTCGTGAAAAATGGCTCCATTTCACTAAGATATTCACCAAAAATACAAATTCCATCCGAATCGAATGGGGACTGCTGTGTCTCGTTCAGCCAGTACAGGACCACGTTTGGGAGAAATTTCGAGTCAATCGGTCCAAAGACCTGGAAGCTATTGAAAAAATCGGCCGAGGTTTTCGTGAAAAATGGCTCCATTTCACTAAAATATTCACCAAAAATACAAATTCCACCCGAATCGAATGGGGACTGCTGTGTCTCGTTCAGCCAGTACAGGACCACGTTTGGGAGAAATTTCGAGTCAATCGGTCCAAAGACCTGGAAGCTATTGAAAAAATCGGCCGAGGTTTTCGTGAAAAATGGCTCCATTTCACTAAAATATTCACCAAAAATACAAATTCCACCCGAATCGAATGGGGACTGCTGTGTCTCGTTCAGCCAGTACAGGACCACGTTTGGGAGAAATTTCGAGTCAATCGGTCCAAAGACCTGGAAGCTATTGAAAAAATCGGCCGAGGTTTTAAATCAGTCCAAAGACCTGGAAGCTATTGAAAAAAATCGGCCGAGGTTTTCGTGAAAAATGGCTCCATTTCACTAAAATATTCACCAAAAATACAAATTCCACCCGAATCGAATGGGGACTGCTGTGTCTCGTTCAGCCAGTACAGGACCACGTTTGGGAGAAATTTCGAGTCAATCGGTCCAAAGACCTGGAAGCTATTGATAAAATCGGCCGAGGTTTTAAATCGGTCCAAAGACCTGGAAGCTATTGAAAAAATCGGCCGAGGTTTTCGTGAAAAATGGCTCCATTTCACTAAAATATTCACCAAAAATACAAATTCCACCCGAATCGAATGGGGACTGCTGTGTCTCGTTCAGCCAGTACAGGACCACGTTTGGGAGAAATTTCGAGTCAATCGGTCCAAAGACCTGGAAGCTATTGAAAAAATCTGCCAAGGTTTTCGTGAAAAATGGCTCCATTTCACTAAAATATTCACCAAAAATACAAATTCCACCCGAATCGAATGGGGACTGCTGTGTCTCGTTCAGCCAGTACAGGACCACGTTTGGGAGAAATTTCGGGTCAATCGGTCCAAAGACCTGGATGCTATTGAAAAAATCGGCCAAGGTTTTCAATCGGTCCAAAGACCTGGAAGCTATTGAAAAAATCTGCCAAGGTTTTCGTGAAAAATGGCTCCATTTCACTAAGATATTCACCAAAAATACAAATTCCATCCGAATCGAATGGGGACTGCTGTGTCTCGTTCAGCCAGTACAGGACCACGTTTGGGAGAAATTTCGAGTCAATCGGTCCAAAGACCTGGAAGCTATTGAAAAAATCGGCCGAGGTTTTAAATCAGTCCAAAGACCTGGAAGCTATTGAAAAAATCGGCCGAGGTTTTCGTGAAAAATGGCTCCATTTCACTAAAATATTCACCAAAAATACAAATTCCACCCGAATCGAATGGGGACTGCTGTGTCTCGTTCAGCCAGTACAGGACCACGTTTGGGAGAAATTTCGAGTCAATCGGTCCAAAGACCTGGAAGCTATTGATAAAATCGGCCGAGGTTTTAAATCGGTCCAAAGACCTGGAAGCTATTGAAAAAATCGGCCGAGGTTTTCGTGAAAAATGGCTCCATTTCACTAAAATATTCACCAAAAATACAAATTCCACCCGAATCGAATGGGGACTGCTGTGTCTCGTTCAGCCAGTACAGGACCACGTTTGGGAGAAATTTCGAGTCAATCGGTCCAAAGACCTGGAAGCTATTGAAAAAATCGGCCGAGGTTTTCGTGAAAAATGGCTCCATTTCACTAAAATATTCACCAAAAATACAAATTCCACCCGAATCGAATGGGGACTGCTGTGTCTCGTTCAGCCAGTACAGGACCACGTTTGGGAGAAATTTCGGGTCAATCGGTCCAAAGACCTGGAAGCTATTGAAAAAATCGGCCAAGGTTTTCAATCGGTCCAAAGACCTGGAAGCTATTGAAAAAATCTGCCAAGGTTTTCGTGAAAAATGGCTCCATTTCACTAAGATATTCACCAAAAATACAAATTCCATCCGAATCGAATGGGGACTGCTGTGTCTCGTTCAGCCAGTACAGGACCACGTTTGGGAGAAATTTCGAGTCAATCGGTCCAAAGACCTGGAAGCTATTGAAAAAATCGGCCGAGGTTTTCGTGAAAAATGGCTCCATTTCACTAAAATATTCACCAAAAATACAAATTCCACCCGAATCGAATGGGGACTGCTGTGTCTCGTTCAGCCAGTACAGGACCACGTTTGGGAGAAATTTCGAGTCAATGGGTCCAAAGACCTGGAAGCTATTGAAAAAATCGGCCGAGGCTTTCGTGAAAAATGGCTCCATTTCACTAAGATATTCACCAAAAATACAAATTCCATCCGAATCGAATGGGGACTGCTGTGTCTCGTTCAGCCAGTAGAGGACCACGTTTGGGAGAAATTTCGAGTCAATCGGTCCAAAGACCTGGAAGCTATTGAAAAAATCGGCCAAGGTTTTCAATCGGTCCAAAGACCTGGAAGCTATTGAAAAAATCGGCCGAGGTTTTCGTGAAAAATGGCTCCATTTCACTAAAATATTCACCAAAAATACAAATTCCACCTGAATCGAATGGGGACTGCTGTGTCTCGTTCAGCCAGTAGAGGACCACGTTTGGGAGAAATTTCGAGTCAATCGGTCCAAAGACCTGGAAGCTATTGAAAAAATCGGCCAAGGTTTTCAATCGGTCCAAAGACCTGGAAGCTATTGAAAAAATCGGCCGAGGTTTTCGTGAAAAATGGCTCCATTTCACTAAAATATTCACCAAAAATACAAATTCCACCCGAATCGAATGGGGACTGCTGTGTCTCGTTCAGCCAGTACAGGACCACGTTTGGGAGAAATTTCGAGTCAATCGGTCCAAAGACCTGGAAGCTATTGAAAAAATCGGCAGAGGTTTTCGTGAAAAATGGCTCCATTTCACTAAAATATTCACCAAAAATACAAATTCCACCCGAATCGAATGGGGACTGCTGTGTCTCGTTCAGCCAGTACAGGACCACGTTTGGGAGAAATTTCGAGTCAATCGGTCCAAAGACCTGGAAGCTATTGAAAAAATCGGCCGAGGTTTTCGTGAAAAATGGCTCCATTTCACTAAAATATTCACCAAAAATACAAATTCCACCCGAATCGAATGGGGACTGCTGTGTCTCGTTCAGCCAGTACAGGACCACGTTTGGGAGAAATTTCGGGTCAATCGGTCCAAAGACCTGGAAGCTATTGAAAAAATCGGCCAAGGTTTTCAATCGGTCCAAAGACCTGGAAGCTATTGAAAAAATCGGCCGAGGTTTTCGTGAAAAATGGCTCCATTTCACTAAAATATTCACCAAAAATACAAATTCCACCCGAATCGAATGGGGACTGCTGTGTCTCGTTCAGCCAGTACAGGACCACGTTTGGGAGAAATTTCGAGTCAATCGGTCCAAAGACCTGGAAGCTATTGAAAAAATCGGCCGAGGTTTTAAATCAGTCCAAAGACCTGGAAGCTATTGAAAAAATCGGCCGAGGTTTTCGTGAAAAATGGCTCCATTTCACTAAAATATTCACCAAAAATACAAATTCCACCCGAATCGAATGGGGACTGCTGTGTCTCGTTCAGCCAGTACAGGACCACGTTTGGGAGAAATTTCGAGTCAATCGGTCCAAAGACCTGGAAGCTATTGAAAAAATCTGCCAAGGTTTTCGTGAAAAATGGCTCCATTTCACTAAAATATTCACCAAAAATACAAATTCCACCCGAATCGAATGGGGACTGCTGTGTCTCGTTCAGCCAGTACAGGACCACGTTTGGGAGAAATTTCGGGTCAATCGGTCCAAAGACCTGGATGCTATTGAAAAAATCGGCCAAGGTTTTCAATCGGTCCAAAGACCTGGAAGCTATTGAAAAAATCTGCCAAGGTTTTCGTGAAAAATGGCTCCATTTCACTAAGATATTCACCAAAAATACAAATTCCATCCGAATCGAATGGGGACTGCTGTGTCTCGTTCAGCCAGTACAGGACCACGTTTGGGAGAAATTTCGAGTCAATCGGTCCAAAGACCTGGAAGCTATTGAAAAAATCGGCCGAGGTTTTAAATCAGTCCAAAGACCTGGAAGCTATTGAAAAAATCGGCCGAGGTTTTCGTGAAAAATGGCTCCATTTCACTAAAATATTCACCAAAAATACAAATTCCACCCGAATCGAATGGGGACTGCTGTGTCTCGTTCAGCCAGTACAGGACCACGTTTGGGAGAAATTTCGAGTCAATCGGTCCAAAGACCTGGAAGCTATTGATAAAATCGGCCGAGGTTTTAAATCGGTCCAAAGACCTGGAAGCTATTGAAAAAATCGGCCGAGGTTTTCGTGAAAAATGGCTCCATTTCACTAAAATATTCACCAAAAATACAAATTCCACCCGAATCGAATGGGGACTGCTGTGTCTCGTTCAGCCAGTACAGGACCACGTTTGGGAGAAATTTCGAGTCAATCGGTCCAAAGACCTGGAAGCTATTGAAAAAATCGGCCGAGGTTTTCGTGAAAAATGGCTCCATTTCACTAAAATATTCACCAAAAATACAAATTCCACCCGAATCGAATGGGGACTGCTGTGTCTCGTTCAGCCAGTACAGGACCACGTTTGGGAGAAATTTCGGGTCAATCGGTCCAAAGACCTGGAAGCTATTGAAAAAATCGGCCAAGGTTTTCAATCGGTCCAAAGACCTGGAAGCTATTGAAAAAATCTGCCAAGGTTTTCGTGAAAAATGGCTCCATTTCACTAAGATATTCACCAAAAATACAAATTCCATCCGAATCGAATGGGGACTGCTGTGTCTCGTTCAGCCAGTACAGGACCACGTTTGGGAGAAATTTCGAGTCAATCGGTCCAAAGACCTGGAAGCTATTGAAAAAATCGGCCGAGGTTTTCGTGAAAAATGGCTCCATTTCACTAAAATATTCACCAAAAATACAAATTCCACCCGAATCGAATGGGGACTGCTGTGTCTCGTTCAGCCAGTACAGGACCACGTTTGGGAGAAATTTCGAGTCAATCGGTCCAAAGACCTGGAAGCTATTGAAAAAATCGGCCGAGGTTTTCGTGAAAAATGGCTCCATTTCACTAAAATATTCACCAAAAATACAAATTCCACCCGAATCGAATGGGGACTGCTGTGTCTCGTTCAGCCAGTACAGGACCACGTTTGGGAGAAATTTCGGGTCAATCGGTCCAAAGACCTGGAAGCTATTGAAAAAATCGGCCAAGGTTTTCAATCGGTCCAAAGACCTGGAAGCTATTGAAAAAATCTGCCAAGGTTTTCGTGAAAAATGGCTCCATTTCACTAAGATATTCACCAAAAATACAAATTCCACCCGAATCGAATGGGGACTGCTGTGTCTCGTTCAGCCAGTACAGGACCACGTTTGGGAGAAATTTCGAGTCAATCGGTCCAAAGACCTGGAAGCTATTGAAAAAATCGGCCGAGGTTTTCGTGAAAAATGGCTCCATTTCACTAAAATATTCACCAAAAATACAAATTCCACCCGAATCGAATGGGGACTGCTGTGTCTCGTTCAGCCAGTACAGGACCACGTTTGGGAGAAATTTCGGGTCAATCGGTCCAAAGACCTGGAAGCTATTGAAAAAATCGGCCAAGGTTTTCAATCGGTCCAAAGACCTGGAAGCTATTGAAAAAATCTGCCAAGGTTTTCGTGAAAAATGGCTCCATTTCACTAAGATATTCACCAAAAATACAAATTCCATCCGAATCGAATGGGGACTGCTGTGTCTCGTTCAGCCAGTACAGGACCACGTTTGGGAGAAATTTCGAGTCAATCGGTCCAAAGACCTGGAAGCTATTGAAAAAATCGGCCGAGGTTTTCGTGAAAAATGGCTCCATTTCACTAAAATATTCACCAAAAATACAAATTCCACCCGAATCGAATGGGGACTGCTGTGTCTCGTTCAGCCAGTACAGGACCACGTTTGGGAGAAATTTCGAGTCAATCGGTCCAAAGACCTGGAAGCTATTGAAAAAATCGGCCGAGGTTTTAAATCAGTCCAAAGACCTGGAAGCTATTGAAAAAATCGGCCGAGGTTTTCGTGAAAAATGGCTCCATTTCACTAAAATATTCACCAAAAATACAAATTCCACCCGAATCGAATGGGGACTGCTGTGTCTCGTTCAGCCAGTACAGGACCACGTTTGGGAGAAATTTCGAGTCAATCGGTCCAAAGACCTGGAAGCTATTGATAAAATCGGCCGAGGTTTTAAATCGGTCCAAAGACCTGGAAGCTATTGAAAAAATCGGCCGAGGTTTTCGTGAAAAATGGCTCCATTTCACTAAAATATTCACCAAAAATACAAATTCCACCCGAATCGAATGGGGACTGCTGTGTCTCGTTCAGCCAGTACAGGACCACGTTTGGGAGAAATTTCGAGTCAATCGGTCCAAAGACCTGGAAGCTATTGAAAAAATCGGCCGAGGTTTTCGTGAAAAATGGCTCCATTTCACTAAAATATTCACCAAAAATACAAATTCCACCCGAATCGAATGGGGACTGCTGTGTCTCGTTCAGCCAGTACAGGACCACGTTTGGGAGAAATTTCGGGTCAATCGGTCCAAAGACCTGGAAGCTATTGAAAAAATCGGCCAAGGTTTTCAATCGGTCCAAAGACCTGGAAGCTATTGAAAAAATCTGCCAAGGTTTTCGTGAAAAATGGCTCCATTTCACTAAGATATTCACCAAAAATACAAATTCCATCCGAATCGAATGGGGACTGCTGTGTCTCGTTCAGCCAGTACAGGACCACGTTTGGGAGAAATTTCGAGTCAATCGGTCCAAAGACCTGGAAGCTATTGAAAAAATCGGCCGAGGTTTTCGTGAAAAATGGCTCCATTTCACTAAAATATTCACCAAAAATACAAATTCCACCCGAATCGAATGGGGACTGCTGTGTCTCGTTCAGCCAGTACAGGACCACGTTTGGGAGAAATTTCGAGTCAATCGGTCCAAAGACCTGGAAGCTATTGAAAAAATCGGCCGAGGTTTTCGTGAAAAATGGCTCCATTTCACTAAAATATTCACCAAAAATACAAATTCCACCCGAATCGAATGGGGACTGCTGTGTCTCGTTCAGCCAGTACAGGACCACGTTTGGGAGAAATTTCGGGTCAATCGGTCCAAAGACCTGGAAGCTATTGAAAAAATCGGCCAAGGTTTTCAATCGGTCCAAAGACCTGGAAGCTATTGAAAAAATCTGCCAAGGTTTTCGTGAAAAATGGCTCCATTTCACTAAGATATTCACCAAAAATACAAATTCCACCCGAATCGAATGGGGACTGCTGTGTCTCGTTCAGCCAGTACAGGACCACGTTTGGGAGAAATTTCGAGTCAATCGGTCCAAAGACCTGGAAGCTATTGAAAAAATCGGCCGAGGTTTTCGTGAAAAATGGCTCCATTTCACTAAAATATTCACCAAAAATACAAATTCCACCCGAATCGAATGGGGACTGCTGTGTCTCGTTCAGCCAGTACAGGACCACGTTTGGGAGAAATTTCGGGTCAATCGGTCCAAAGACCTGGAAGCTATTGAAAAAATCGGCCAAGGTTTTCAATCGGTCCAAAGACCTGGAAGCTATTGAAAAAATCTGCCAAGGTTTTCGTGAAAAATGGCTCCATTTCACTAAGATATTCACCAAAAATACAAATTCCATCCGAATCGAATGGGGACTGCTGTGTCTCGTTCAGCCAGTACAGGACCACGTTTGGGAGAAATTTCGAGTCAATCGGTCCAAAGACCTGGAAGCTATTGAAAAAATCGGCCGAGGTTTTCGTGAAAAATGGCTCCATTTCACTAAAATATTCACCAAAAATACAAATTCCACCCGAATCGAATGGGGACTGCTGTGTCTCGTTCAGCCAGTACAGGACCACGTTTGGGAGAAATTTCGAGTCAATCGGTCCAAAGACCTGGAAGCTATTGAAAAAATCGGCCGAGGTTTTCGTGAAAAATGGCTCCATTTCACTAAAATATTCACCAAAAATACAAATTCCACCCGAATCGAATGGGGACTGCTGTGTCTCGTTCAGCCAGTACAGGACCACGTTTGGGAGAAATTTCGGGTCAATCGGTCCAAAGACCTGGAAGCTATTGAAAAAATCGGCCAAGGTTTTCAATCGGTCCAAAGACCTGGAAGCTATTGAAAAAATCTGCCAAGGTTTTCGTGAAAAATGGCTCCATTTCACTAAGATATTCACCAAAAATACAAATTCCATCCGAATCGAATGGGGACTGCTGTGTCTCGTTCAGCCAGTACAGGACCACGTTTGGGAGAAATTTCGAGTCAATCGGTCCAAAGACCTGGAAGCTATTGAAAAAATCGGCCGAGGTTTTCGTGAAAAATGGCTCCATTTCACTAAAATATTCACCAAAAATACAAATTCCACCCGAATCGAATGGGGACTGCTGTGTCTCGTTCAGCCAGTACAGGACCACGTTTGGGAGAAATTTCGAGTCAATGGGTCCAAAGACCTGGAAGCTATTGAAAAAATCGGCCGAGGCTTTCGTGAAAAATGGCTCCATTTCACTAAGATATTCACCAAAAATACAAATTCCATCCGAATCGAATGGGGACTGCTGTGTCTCGTTCAGCCAGTAGAGGACCACGTTTGGGAGAAATTTCGAGTCAATCGGTCCAAAGACCTGGAAGCTATTGAAAAAATCGGCCAAGGTTTTCAATCGGTCCAAAGACCTGGAAGCTATTGAAAAAATCGGCCGAGGTTTTCGTGAAAAATGGCTCCATTTCACTAAAATATTCACCAAAAATACAAATTCCACCCGAATCGAATGGGGACTGCTGTGTCTCGTTCAGCCAGTACAGGACCACGTTTGGGAGAAATTTCGGGTCAATCGGTCCAAAGACCTGGAAGCTATTGAAAAAATCGGCCAAGGTTTTCAATCGGTCCAAAGACCTGGAAGCTATTGAAAAAATCTGCCAAGGTTTTCGTGAAAAATGGCTCCATTTCACTAAGATATTCACCAAAAATACAAATTCCATCCGAATCGAATGGGGACTGCTGTGTCTCGTTCAGCCAGTACAGGACCACGTTTGGGAGAAATTTCGAGTCAATCGGTCCAAAGACCTGGAAGCTATTGAAAAAATCGGCCGAGGTTTTCGTGAAAAATGGCTCCATTTCACTAAAATATTCACCAAAAATACAAATTCCACCCGAATCGAATGGGGACTGCTGTGTCTCGTTCAGCCAGTACAGGACCACGTTTGGGAGAAATTTCGAGTCAATGGGTCCAAAGACCTGGAAGCTATTGAAAAAATCGGCCGAGGCTTTCGTGAAAAATGGCTCCATTTCACTAAGATATTCACCAAAAATACAAATTCCATCCGAATCGAATGGGGACTGCTGTGTCTCGTTCAGCCAGTAGAGGACCACGTTTGGGAGAAATTTCGAGTCAATCGGTCCAAAGACCTGGAAGCTATTGAAAAAATCGGCCAAGGTTTTCAATCGGTCCAAAGACCTGGAAGCTATTGAAAAAATCGGCCGAGGTTTTCGTGAAAAATGGCTCCATTTCACTAAAATATTCACCAAAAATACAAATTCCACCTGAATCGAATGGGGACTGCTGTGTCTCGTTCAGCCAGTAGAGGACCACGTTTGGGAGAAATTTCGAGTCAATCGGTCCAAAGACCTGGAAGCTATTGAAAAAATCGGCCAAGGTTTTCAATCGGTCCAAAGACCTGGAAGCTATTGAAAAAATCGGCCGAGGTTTTCGTGAAAAATGGCTCCATTTCACTAAAATATTCACCAAAAATACAAATTCCACCCGAATCGAATGGGGACTGCTGTGTCTCGTTCAGCCAGTACAGGACCACGTTTGGGAGAAATTTCGAGTCAATCGGTCCAAAGACCTGGAAGCTATTGAAAAAATCGGCAGAGGTTTTCGTGAAAAATGGCTCCATTTCACTAAAATATTCACCAAAAATACAAATTCCACCCGAATCGAATGGGGACTGCTGTGTCTCGTTCAGCCAGTACAGGACCACGTTTGGGAGAAATTTCGAGTCAATCGGTCCAAAGACCTGGAAGCTATTGAAAAAATCGGCCGAGGTTTTCGTGAAAAATGGCTCCATTTCACTAAAATATTCACCAAAAATACAAATTCCACCCGAATCGAATGGGGACTGCTGTGTCTCGTTCAGCCAGTACAGGACCACGTTTGGGAGAAATTTCGAGTCAATCGGTCCAAAGACCTGGAAGCTATTGAAAAAATCGGCCGAGGTTTTAAATCAGTCCAAAGACCTGGAAGCTATTGAAAAAATCGGCCGAGGTTTTCGTGAAAAATGGCTCCATTTCACTAAAATATTCACCAAAAATACAAATTCCACCCGAATCGAATGGGGACTGCTGTGTCTCGTTCAGCCAGTACAGGACCACGTTTGGGAGAAATTTCGAGTCAATCGGTCCAAAGACCTGGAAGCTATTGATAAAATCGGCCGAGGTTTTAAATCGGTCCAAAGACCTGGAAGCTATTGAAAAAATCGGCCGAGGTTTTCGTGAAAAATGGCTCCATTTCACTAAAATATTCACCAAAAATACAAATTCCACCCGAATCGAATGGGGACTGCTGTGTCTCGTTCAGCCAGTACAGGACCACGTTTGGGAGAAATTTCGAGTCAATCGGTCCAAAGACCTGGAAGCTATTGAAAAAATCGGCCGAGGTTTTCGTGAAAAATGGCTCCATTTCACTAAAATATTCACCAAAAATACAAATTCCACCCGAATCGAATGGGGACTGCTGTGTCTCGTTCAGCCAGTACAGGACCACGTTTGGGAGAAATTTCGGGTCAATCGGTCCAAAGACCTGGATGCTATTGAAAAAATCGGCCAAGGTTTTCAATCGGTCCAAAGACCTGGAAGCTATTGAAAAAATCTGCCAAGGTTTTCGTGAAAAATGGCTCCATTTCACTAAGATATTCACCAAAAATACAAATTCCATCCGAATCGAATGGGGACTGCTGTGTCTCGTTCAGCCAGTACAGGACCACGTTTGGGAGAAATTTCGAGTCAATCGGTCCAAAGACCTGGAAGCTATTGAAAAAATCGGCCGAGGTTTTAAATCAGTCCAAAGACCTGGAAGCTATTGAAAAAATCGGCCGAGGTTTTCGTGAAAAATGGCTCCATTTCACTAAAATATTCACCAAAAATACAAATTCCACCCGAATCGAATGGGGACTGCTGTGTCTCGTTCAGCCAGTACAGGACCACGTTTGGGAGAAATTTCGAGTCAATCGGTCCAAAGACCTGGAAGCTATTGATAAAATCGGCCGAGGTTTTAAATCGGTCCAAAGACCTGGAAGCTATTGAAAAAATCGGCCGAGGTTTTCGTGAAAAATGGCTCCATTTCACTAAAATATTCACCAAAAATACAAATTCCACCCGAATCGAATGGGGACTGCTGTGTCTCGTTCAGCCAGTACAGGACCACGTTTGGGAGAAATTTCGAGTCAATGGGTCCAAAGACCTGGAAGCTATTGAAAAAATCGGCCGAGGCTTTCGTGAAAAATGGCTCCATTTCACTAAGATATTCACCAAAAATACAAATTCCATCCGAATCGAATGGGGACTGCTGTGTCTCGTTCAGCCAGTAGAGGACCACGTTTGGGAGAAATTTCGAGTCAATCGGTCCAAAGACCTGGAAGCTATTGAAAAAATCGGCCAAGGTTTTCAATCGGTCCAAAGACCTGGAAGCTATTGAAAAAATCGGCCGAGGTTTTCGTGAAAAATGGCTCCATTTCACTAAAATATTCACCAAAAATACAAATTCCACCCGAATCGAATGGGGACTGCTGTGTCTCGTTCAGCCAGTACAGGACCACGTTTGGGAGAAATTTCGGGTCAATCGGTCCAAAGACCTGGAAGCTATTGAAAAAATCGGCCAAGGTTTTCAATCGGTCCAAAGACCTGGAAGCTATTGAAAAAATCTGCCAAGGTTTTCGTGAAAAATGGCTCCATTTCACTAAGATATTCACCAAAAATACAAATTCCATCCGAATCGAATGGGGACTGCTGTGTCTCGTTCAGCCAGTACAGGACCACGTTTGGGAGAAATTTCGAGTCAATCGGTCCAAAGACCTGGAAGCTATTGAAAAAATCGGCCGAGGTTTTCGTGAAAAATGGCTCCATTTCACTAAAATATTCACCAAAAATACAAATTCCACCCGAATCGAATGGGGACTGCTGTGTCTCGTTCAGCCAGTACAGGACCACGTTTGGGAGAAATTTCGAGTCAATGGGTCCAAAGACCTGGAAGCTATTGAAAAAATCGGCCGAGGCTTTCGTGAAAAATGGCTCCATTTCACTAAGATATTCACCAAAAATACAAATTCCATCCGAATCGAATGGGGACTGCTGTGTCTCGTTCAGCCAGTAGAGGACCACGTTTGGGAGAAATTTCGAGTCAATCGGTCCAAAGACCTGGAAGCTATTGAAAAAATCGGCCAAGGTTTTCAATCGGTCCAAAGACCTGGAAGCTATTGAAAAAATCGGCCGAGGTTTTCGTGAAAAATGGCTCCATTTCACTAAAATATTCACCAAAAATACAAATTCCACCTGAATCGAATGGGGACTGCTGTGTCTCGTTCAGCCAGTAGAGGACCACGTTTGGGAGAAATTTCGAGTCAATCGGTCCAAAGACCTGGAAGCTATTGAAAAAATCGGCCAAGGTTTTCAATCGGTCCAAAGACCTGGAAGCTATTGAAAAAATCGGCCGAGGTTTTCGTGAAAAATGGCTCCATTTCACTAAAATATTCACCAAAAATACAAATTCCACCCGAATCGAATGGGGACTGCTGTGTCTCGTTCAGCCAGTACAGGACCACGTTTGGGAGAAATTTCGAGTCAATCGGTCCAAAGACCTGGAAGCTATTGAAAAAATCGGCAGAGGTTTTCGTGAAAAATGGCTCCATTTCACTAAAATATTCACCAAAAATACAAATTCCACCCGAATCGAATGGGGACTGCTGTGTCTCGTTCAGCCAGTACAGGACCACGTTTGGGAGAAATTTCGAGTCAATCGGTCCAAAGACCTGGAAGCTATTGAAAAAATCGGCCGAGGTTTTCGTGAAAAATGGCTCCATTTCACTAAAATATTCACCAAAAATACAAATTCCACCCGAATCGAATGGGGACTGCTGTGTCTCGTTCAGCCAGTACAGGACCACGTTTGGGAGAAATTTCGAGTCAATCGGTCCAAAGACCTGGAAGCTATTGAAAAAATCGGCCGAGGTTTTAAATCAGTCCAAAGACCTGGAAGCTATTGAAAAAATCGGCCGAGGTTTTCGTGAAAAATGGCTCCATTTCACTAAAATATTCACCAAAAATACAAATTCCACCCGAATCGAATGGGGACTGCTGTGTCTCGTTCAGCCAGTACAGGACCACGTTTGGGAGAAATTTCGAGTCAATCGGTCCAAAGACCTGGAAGCTATTGATAAAATCGGCCGAGGTTTTAAATCGGTCCAAAGACCTGGAAGCTATTGAAAAAATCGGCCGAGGTTTTCGTGAAAAATGGCTCCATTTCACTAAAATATTCACCAAAAATACAAATTCCACCCGAATCGAATGGGGACTGCTGTGTCTCGTTCAGCCAGTACAGGACCACGTTTGGGAGAAATTTCGAGTCAATCGGTCCAAAGACCTGGAAGCTATTGAAAAAATCGGCCGAGGTTTTCGTGAAAAATGGCTCCATTTCACTAAAATATTCACCAAAAATACAAATTCCACCCGAATCGAATGGGGACTGCTGTGTCTCGTTCAGCCAGTACAGGACCACGTTTGGGAGAAATTTCGGGTCAATCGGTCCAAAGACCTGGATGCTATTGAAAAAATCGGCCAAGGTTTTCAATCGGTCCAAAGACCTGGAAGCTATTGAAAAAATCTGCCAAGGTTTTCGTGAAAAATGGCTCCATTTCACTAAGATATTCACCAAAAATACAAATTCCATCCGAATCGAATGGGGACTGCTGTGTCTCGTTCAGCCAGTACAGGACCACGTTTGGGAGAAATTTCGAGTCAATCGGTCCAAAGACCTGGAAGCTATTGAAAAAATCGGCCGAGGTTTTAAATCAGTCCAAAGACCTGGAAGCTATTGAAAAAATCGGCCGAGGTTTTCGTGAAAAATGGCTCCATTTCACTAAAATATTCACCAAAAATACAAATTCCACCCGAATCGAATGGGGACTGCTGTGTCTCGTTCAGCCAGTACAGGACCACGTTTGGGAGAAATTTCGAGTCAATCGGTCCAAAGACCTGGAAGCTATTGATAAAATCGGCCGAGGTTTTAAATCGGTCCAAAGACCTGGAAGCTATTGAAAAAATCGGCCGAGGTTTTCGTGAAAAATGGCTCCATTTCACTAAAATATTCACCAAAAATACAAATTCCACCCGAATCGAATGGGGACTGCTGTGTCTCGTTCAGCCAGTACAGGACCACGTTTGGGAGAAATTTCGAGTCAATCGGTCCAAAGACCTGGAAGCTATTGAAAAAATCGGCAGAGGTTTTCGTGAAAAATGGCTCCATTTCACTAAAATATTCACCAAAAATACAAATTCCACCCGAATCGAATGGGGACTGCTGTGTCTCGTTCAGCCAGTACAGGACCACGTTTGGGAGAAATTTCGAGTCAATCGGTCCAAAGACCTGGAAGCTATTGAAAAAATCGGCCGAGGTTTTCGTGAAAAATGGCTCCATTTCACTAAAATATTCACCAAAAATACAAATTCCACCCGAATCGAATGGGGACTGCTGTGTCTCGTTCAGCCAGTACAGGACCACGTTTGGGAGAAATTTCGGGTCAATCGGTCCAAAGACCTGGAAGCTATTGAAAAAATCGGCCAAGGTTTTCAATCGGTCCAAAGACCTGGAAGCTATTGAAAAAATCGGCCGAGGTTTTCGTGAAAAATGGCTCCATTTCACTAAAATATTCACCAAAAATACAAATTCCACCCGAATCGAATGGGGACTGCTGTGTCTCGTTCAGCCAGTACAGGACCACGTTTGGGAGAAATTTCGAGTCAATCGGTCCAAAGACCTGGAAGCTATTGAAAAAATCGGCCGAGGTTTTAAATCAGTCCAAAGACCTGGAAGCTATTGAAAAAATCGGCCGAGGTTTTCGTGAAAAATGGCTCCATTTCACTAAAATATTCACCAAAAATACAAATTCCACCCGAATCGAATGGGGACTGCTGTGTCTCGTTCAGCCAGTACAGGACCACGTTTGGGAGAAATTTCGAGTCAATCGGTCCAAAGACCTGGAAGCTATTGATAAAATCGGCCGAGGTTTTAAATCGGTCCAAAGACCTGGAAGCTATTGAAAAAATCGGCCGAGGTTTTCGTGAAAAATGGCTCCATTTCACTAAAATATTCACCAAAAATACAAATTCCACCCGAATCGAATGGGGACTGCTGTGTCTCGTTCAGCCAGTACAGGACCACGTTTGGGAGAAATTTCGAGTCAATCGGTCCAAAGACCTGGAAGCTATTGAAAAAATCGGCCGAGGTTTTCGTGAAAAATGGCTCCATTTCACTAAAATATTCACCAAAAATACAAATTCCACCCGAATCGAATGGGGACTGCTGTGTCTCGTTCAGCCAGTACAGGACCACGTTTGGGAGAAATTTCGGGTCAATCGGTCCAAAGACCTGGATGCTATTGAAAAAATCGGCCAAGGTTTTCAATCGGTCCAAAGACCTGGAAGCTATTGAAAAAATCTGCCAAGGTTTTCGTGAAAAATGGCTCCATTTCACTAAGATATTCACCAAAAATACAAATTCCATCCGAATCGAATGGGGACTGCTGTGTCTCGTTCAGCCAGTACAGGACCACGTTTGGGAGAAATTTCGAGTCAATCGGTCCAAAGACCTGGAAGCTATTGAAAAAATCGGCCGAGGTTTTAAATCAGTCCAAAGACCTGGAAGCTATTGAAAAAATCGGCCGAGGTTTTCGTGAAAAATGGCTCCATTTCACTAAAATATTCACCAAAAATACAAATTCCACCCGAATCGAATGGGGACTGCTGTGTCTCGTTCAGCCAGTACAGGACCACGTTTGGGAGAAATTTCGAGTCAATCGGTCCAAAGACCTGGAAGCTATTGATAAAATCGGCCGAGGTTTTAAATCGGTCCAAAGACCTGGAAGCTATTGAAAAAATCGGCCGAGGTTTTCGTGAAAAATGGCTCCATTTCACTAAAATATTCACCAAAAATACAAATTCCACCCGAATCGAATGGGGACTGCTGTGTCTCGTTCAGCCAGTACAGGACCACGTTTGGGAGAAATTTCGAGTCAATCGGTCCAAAGACCTGGAAGCTATTGAAAAAATCGGCAGAGGTTTTCGTGAAAAATGGCTCCATTTCACTAAAATATTCACCAAAAATACAAATTCCACCCGAATCGAATGGGGACTGCTGTGTCTCGTTCAGCCAGTACAGGACCACGTTTGGGAGAAATTTCGAGTCAATCGGTCCAAAGACCTGGAAGCTATTGAAAAAATCGGCCGAGGTTTTCGTGAAAAATGGCTCCATTTCACTAAAATATTCACCAAAAATACAAATTCCACCCGAATCGAATGGGGACTGCTGTGTCTCGTTCAGCCAGTACAGGACCACGTTTGGGAGAAATTTCGGGTCAATCGGTCCAAAGACCTGGAAGCTATTGAAAAAATCGGCCAAGGTTTTCAATCGGTCCAAAGACCTGGAAGCTATTGAAAAAATCGGCCGAGGTTTTCGTGAAAAATGGCTCCATTTCACTAAAATATTCACCAAAAATACAAATTCCACCCGAATCGAATGGGGACTGCTGTGTCTCGTTCAGCCAGTACAGGACCACGTTTGGGAGAAATTTCGAGTCAATCGGTCCAAAGACCTGGAAGCTATTGAAAAAATCGGCCGAGGTTTTAAATCAGTCCAAAGACCTGGAAGCTATTGAAAAAATCGGCCGAGGTTTTCGTGAAAAATGGCTCCATTTCACTAAAATATTCACCAAAAATACAAATTCCACCCGAATCGAATGGGGACTGCTGTGTCTCGTTCAGCCAGTACAGGACCACGTTTGGGAGAAATTTCGAGTCAATCGGTCCAAAGACCTGGAAGCTATTGATAAAATCGGCCGAGGTTTTAAATCGGTCCAAAGACCTGGAAGCTATTGAAAAAATCGGCCGAGGTTTTCGTGAAAAATGGCTCCATTTCACTAAAATATTCACCAAAAATACAAATTCCACCCGAATCGAATGGGGACTGCTGTGTCTCGTTCAGCCAGTACAGGACCACGTTTGGGAGAAATTTCGAGTCAATCGGTCCAAAGACCTGGAAGCTATTGAAAAAATCGGCCGAGGTTTTCGTGAAAAATGGCTCCATTTCACTAAAATATTCACCAAAAATACAAATTCCACCCGAATCGAATGGGGACTGCTGTGTCTCGTTCAGCCAGTACAGGACCACGTTTGGGAGAAATTTCGGGTCAATCGGTCCAAAGACCTGGATGCTATTGAAAAAATCGGCCAAGGTTTTCAATCGGTCCAAAGACCTGGAAGCTATTGAAAAAATCTGCCAAGGTTTTCGTGAAAAATGGCTCCATTTCACTAAGATATTCACCAAAAATACAAATTCCATCCGAATCGAATGGGGACTGCTGTGTCTCGTTCAGCCAGTACAGGACCACGTTTGGGAGAAATTTCGAGTCAATCGGTCCAAAGACCTGGAAGCTATTGAAAAAATCGGCCGAGGTTTTAAATCAGTCCAAAGACCTGGAAGCTATTGAAAAAATCGGCCGAGGTTTTCGTGAAAAATGGCTCCATTTCACTAAAATATTCACCAAAAATACAAATTCCACCCGAATCGAATGGGGACTGCTGTGTCTCGTTCAGCCAGTACAGGACCACGTTTGGGAGAAATTTCGAGTCAATCGGTCCAAAGACCTGGAAGCTATTGATAAAATCGGCCGAGGTTTTAAATCGGTCCAAAGACCTGGAAGCTATTGAAAAAATCGGCCGAGGTTTTCGTGAAAAATGGCTCCATTTCACTAAAATATTCACCAAAAATACAAATTCCACCCGAATCGAATGGGGACTGCTGTGTCTCGTTCAGCCAGTACAGGACCACGTTTGGGAGAAATTTCGAGTCAATCGGTCCAAAGACCTGGAAGCTATTGAAAAAATCGGCAGAGGTTTTCGTGAAAAATGGCTCCATTTCACTAAAATATTCACCAAAAATACAAATTCCACCCGAATCGAATGGGGACTGCTGTGTCTCGTTCAGCCAGTACAGGACCACGTTTGGGAGAAATTTCGAGTCAATCGGTCCAAAGACCTGGAAGCTATTGAAAAAATCGGCCGAGGTTTTCGTGAAAAATGGCTCCATTTCACTAAAATATTCACCAAAAATACAAATTCCACCCGAATCGAATGGGGACTGCTGTGTCTCGTTCAGCCAGTACAGGACCACGTTTGGGAGAAATTTCGGGTCAATCGGTCCAAAGACCTGGAAGCTATTGAAAAAATCGGCCAAGGTTTTCAATCGGTCCAAAGACCTGGAAGCTATTGAAAAAATCGGCCGAGGTTTTCGTGAAAAATGGCTCCATTTCACTAAAATATTCACCAAAAATACAAATTCCACCCGAATCGAATGGGGACTGCTGTGTCTCGTTCAGCCAGTACAGGACCACGTTTGGGAGAAATTTCGAGTCAATCGGTCCAAAGACCTGGAAGCTATTGAAAAAATCGGCCGAGGTTTTAAATCAGTCCAAAGACCTGGAAGCTATTGAAAAAATCGGCCGAGGTTTTCGTGAAAAATGGCTCCATTTCACTAAAATACTCACCAAAAATACAAATTCCACCCGAATCGAATGGGGACTGCTGTGTCTCGTTCAGCCAGTACAGGACCACGTTTGGGAGAAATTTCGAGTCAATCGGTCCAAAGACCTGGAAGCTATTGATAAAATCGGCCGAGGTTTTAAATCGGTCCAAAGACCTGGAAGCTATTGAAAAAATCGGCCGAGGTTTTCGTGAAAAATGGCTCCATTTCACTAAAATATTCACCAAAAATACAAATTCCACCCGAATCGAATGGGGACTGCTGTGTCTCGTTCAGCCAGTACAGGACCACGTTTGGGAGAAATTTCGAGTCAATCGGTCCAAAGACCTGGAAGCTATTGAAAAAATCTGCCAAGGTTTTCGTGAAAAATGGCTCCATTTCACTAAAATATTCACCAAAAATACAAATTCCACCCGAATCGAATGGGGACTGCTGTGTCTCGTTCAGCCAGTACAGGACCACGTTTGGGAGAAATTTCGGGTCAATCGGTCCAAAGACCTGGATGCTATTGAAAAAATCGGCCAAGGTTTTCAATCGGTCCAAAGACCTGGAAGCTATTGAAAAAATCTGCCAAGGTTTTCGTGAAAAATGGCTCCATTTCACTAAGATATTCACCAAAAATACAAATTCCATCCGAATCGAATGGGGACTGCTGTGTCTCGTTCAGCCAGTACAGGACCACGTTTGGGAGAAATTTCGAGTCAATCGGTCCAAAGACCTGGAAGCTATTGAAAAAATCGGCCGAGTTTTTAAATCAGTCCAAAGACCTGGAAGCTATTGAAAAAATCGGCCGAGGTTTTCGTGAAAAATGGCTCCATTTCACTAAAATATTCACCAAAAATACAAATTCCACCCGAATCGAATGGGGACTGCTGTGTCTCGTTCAGCCAGTACAGGACCACGTTTGGGAGAAATTTCGAGTCAATCGGTCCAAAGACCTGGAAGCTATTGATAAAATCGGCCGAGGTTTTAAATCGGTCCAAAGACCTGGAAGCTATTGAAAAAATCGGCCGAGGTTTTCGTGAAAAATGGCTCCATTTCACTAAAATATTCACCAAAAATACAAATTCCACCCGAATCGAATGGGGACTGCTGTGTCTCGTTCAGCCAGTACAGGACCACGTTTGGGAGAAATTTCGAGTCAATCGGTCCAAAGACCTGGAAGCTATTGAAAAAATCGGCCGAGGTTTTCGTGAAAAATGGCTCCATTTCACTAAAATATTCACCAAAAATACAAATTCCACCCGAATCGAATGGGGACTGCTGTGTCTCGTTCAGCCAGTACAGGACCACGTTTGGGAGAAATTTCGGGTCAATCGGTCCAAAGACCTGGAAGCTATTGAAAAAATCGGCCAAGGTTTTCAATCGGTCCAAAGACCTGGAAGCTATTGAAAAAATCGGCCGAGGTTTTCGTGAAAAATGGCTCCATTTCACTAAAATATTCACCAAAAATACAAATTCCACCCGAATCGAATGGGGACTGCTGTGTCTCGTTCAGCCAGTACAGAACCACGTTTGGGAGAAATTTCGAGTCAATCGGTCCAAAGACCTGGAAGCTATTGAAAAAATCGGCAGAGGTTTTCGTGAAAAATGGCTCCATTTCACTAAAATATTCACCAAAAATACAAATTCCACCCGAATCGAATGGGGACTGCTGTGTCTCGTTCAGCCAGTACAGGACCACGTTTGGGAGAAATTTCGAGTCAATCGGTCCAAAGACCTGGAAGCTATTGAAAAAATCGGCCGAGGTTTTCGTGAAAAATGGCTCCATTTCACTAAAATATTCACCAAAAATACAAATTCCACCCGAATCGAATGGGGACTGCTGTGTCTCGTTCAGCCAGTACAGGACCACGTTTGGGAGAAATTTCGGGTCAATCGGTCCAAAGACCTGGAAGCTATTGAAAAAATCGGCCAAGGTTTTCAATCGGTCCAAAGACCTGGAAGCTATTGAAAAAATCGGCCGAGGTTTTCGTGAAAAATGGCTCCATTTCACTAAAATATTCACCAAAAATACAAATTCCACCCGAATCGAATGGGGACTGCTGTGTCTCGTTCAGCCAGTACAGGACCACGTTTGGGAGAAATTTCGAGTCAATCGGTCCAAAGACCTGGAAGCTATTGAAAAAATCGGCCGAGGTTTTAAATCGGTCCAAAGACCTGGAAGCTATTGAAAAAATCGGCCGAGGTTTTCGTGAAAAATGGCTCCATTTCACTAAAATATTCACCAAAAATACAAATTCCACCCGAATCGAATGGGGACTGCTGTGTCTCGTTCAGCCAGTACAGGACCACGTTTGGGAGAAATTTCGAGTCAATCGGTCCAAAGACCTGGAAGCTATTGATAAAATCGGCCGAGGTTTTAAATCGGTCCAAAGACCTGGAAGCTATTGAAAAAATCGGCCGAGGTTTTCGTGAAAAATGGCTCCATTTCACTAAAATATTCACCAAAAATACAAATTCCACCCGAATCGAATGGGGACTGCTGTGTCTCGTTCAGCCAGTACAGGACCACGTTTGGGAGAAATTTCGAGTCAATCGGTCCAAAGACCTGGAAGCTATTGAAAAAATCGGCCGAGGTTTTCATGAAAAATGGCTCCATTTCACTAAAATATTCACCAAAAATACAAATTCCACCCGAATCGAATGGGGACTGCTGTGTCTCGTTCAGCCAGTACAGGACCACGTTTGGGAGAAATTTCGGGTCAATCGGTCCAAAGACCTGGAAGCTATTGAAAAAATCGGCCAAGGTTTTCAATCGGTCCAAAGACCTGGAAGCTATTGAAAAAATCTGCCAAGGTTTTCGTGAAAAATGGCTCCATTTCACTAAGATATTCACCAAAAATACAAATTCCATCCGAATCGAATGGGGACTGCTGTGTCTCGTTCAGCCAGTACAGGACCACGTTTGGGAGAAATTTCGAGTCAATCGGTCCAAAGACCTGGAAGCTATTGAAAAAATCGGCCGAGGTTTTCGTGAAAAATGGCTCCATTTCACTAAAATATTCACCAAAAATACAAATTCCACCCGAATCGAATGGGCACTGCTGTGTCTCGTTCAGCCAGTACAGGACCACGTTTGGGAGAAATTTCGAGTCAATCGGTCTAAAGACCTGGAAGCTATTGAAAAAATCGGCCGAGGTTTTCGTGAAAAATGGCTCCATTTCACTAAAATATTCACCAAAAATACAAATTCCACCCAAATCGAATGGCGACTGCTGTGTCTCGTTCAGCCAGTACAGGACCACGTTTGGGAGAAATTTCGAGTCAATCGGTCCAAAGACCTGGAAGCTATTGAAAAAATCGGCCGAGGTTTTAAATCGGTCCAAAGACCTGGAAGCTATTAAAAAAATCGGCCGAGGTTTTCGTGAAAAATGGCTCCATTTCACTAAAATATTCACCAAAAATACAAATTCCACCCGAATCGAATGGGCACTGCTGTGTCTCGTTCAGCCAGTACAGGACCACGTTTGGGAGAAATTTCGAGTCAATCGGTCCAAAGACCTGGAAGCTATTGAAAAAATCGGCAGAGGTTTTCGTGAAAAATGGCTCCATTTCACTAAAATATTCACCAAAAATACAAATTCCACCCGAATCGAATGGGGACTGCTGTGTCTCGTTCAGCCAGTACAGGACCACGTTTGGGAGAAATTTCGAGTCAATCGGTCCAAAGACCTGGAAGCTATTGAAAAAATCGGCCGAGGTTTTCGTGAAAAATGGCTCCATTTCACTAAAATATTCACCAAAAATACAAATTCCACCCGAATCGAATGGGGACTGCTGTGTCTCGTTCAGCCAGTACAGGACCACGTTTGGGAGAAATTTCGGGTCAATCGGTCCAAAGACCTGGAAGCTATTGAAAAAATCGGCCAAGGTTTTCAATCGGTCCAAAGACCTGGAAGCTATTGAAAAAATCGGCCGAGGTTTTCGTGAAAAATGGCTCCAT
Source organism: Pagrus pagrus (assembly GCF_965226575.1). NCBI lineage: Eukaryota > Metazoa > Chordata > Actinopteri > Spariformes > Sparidae > Pagrus > Pagrus pagrus. The sequence goes on along the minus strand of NC_140185.1, from coordinate 29,422,223 downwards.
TTCACTAAAATATTCACCAAAAATACAAATTCCACCCGAATCGAATGGGGACTGCTGTGTCTCGTTCAGCCAGTACAGGACCACGTTTGGGAGAAATTTCGAGTCAATCAGTCCAAAGACCTGGAAGCTATTGAAAAAATCGGCCGAGGTTTTAAATCAGTCCAAAGACCTGGAAGCTATTGAAAAAATCGGCCGAGGTTTTCGTGAAAAATGGCTCCATTTCACTAAAATATTCACCAAAAATACAAATTCCACCCGAATCGAATGGGGACTGCTGTGTCTCGTTCAGCCAGTACAGGACCACGTTTGGGAGAAATTTCGGGTCAATCGGTCCAAAGACCTGGAAGCTATTGAAAAAATCGGCCGAGGTTTTCGTGAAAAAGGGCTCCATTTCACTAAAATATTCACCAAAACTACAAATTCCACCCGAATCGAATGGGGACTGCTGTGTCTCGTTCAGCCAGTACAGGACCACGTTTGGGAGAAATTTCGGGTCAATCGGTCCAAAGACCTGGAAGCTATTGAAAAAATCGGCCGAGGTTTTCGTGAAAAATGGCTCCATTTCACTAAAATATTCACCAAAAATACAAATTCCACCCGAATCGAATGGGGACTGCTGTGTCTCGTTCAGCCAGTACAGGACCACGTTTGGGAGAAATTTCGGGTCAATCGGTCCAAAGACCTGGAAGCTATTGAAAAAATCGGCCAAGGTCTTCAATCGGTCCAAAGACCTGGAAGCTATTGAAAAAATCGGCCGAGGTTTTCGTGAAAAATGGCTCCATTTCACTAAAATATTCACCAAAAATACAAATTCCACCCGAATCGAATGGGGACTGCTGTGTCTCGTTCAGCCAGTACAGGACCACGTTTGGGAGAAATTTCGAGTCAATCGGTCCAAAGACCTGGAAGCTATTGAAAAAATCGGCCGAGGTTTTAAATCAGTCCAAAGACCTGGAAGCTATTGAAAAAATCGGCCGAGGTTTTCGTGAAAAATGGCTCCATTTCACTAAAATATTCACCAAAAATACAAATTCCACCCGAATCGAATGGGGACTGCTGTGTCTCGTTCAGCCAGTACAGGACCACGTTTGGGAGAAATTTCGAGTCAATCGGTCCAAAGACCTGGAAGCTATTGATAAAATCGGCCGAGGTTTTAAATCGGTCCAAAGACCTGGAAGCTATTGAAAAAATCGGCCAAGGTTTTCAATCGGTCCAAAGACCTGGAAGCTATTAAAAAAATCGGCCGAGGTTTTCGTGAAAAATGGCTCCATTTCACTAAAATATTCACCAAAAATACAAATTCCACCCAAATCGAATGGCGACTGCTGTGTCTCGTTCAGCCAGTACAGGACCACGTTTGGGAGAAATTTCGAGTCAATCGGTCCAAAGACCTGGAAGCTATTGAAAAAATCGGCCGAGGTTTTAAATCGGTCCAAAGACCTGGAAGCTATTGAAAAAATCGGCCGAGGTTTTCGTGAAAAATGGCTCCATTTCACTAAAATATTCACCAAAAATACAAATTCCACCCGAATCGAATGGGGACTGCTGTGTCTCGTTCAGCCAGTACAGGACCACGTTTGGGAGAAATTTCGGGTCAATCGGTCCAAAGACCTGGAAGCTATTGAAAAAATCGGCCAAGGTTTTCAATCGGTCCAAAGACCTGGAAGCTATTGAAAAAATCGGCCGAGGTTTTCGTGAAAAATGGCTCCATTTCACTAAAATATTCACCAAAAATACAAATTCCACCCGAATCGAATGGGGACTGCTGTGTCTCGTTCAGCCAGTACAGGACCACGTTTGGGAGAAATTTCGAGTCAATCGGTCCAAAGACCTGGAAGCTATTGAAAAAATCGGCCGAGGTTTTAAATCAGTCCAAAGACCTGGAAGCTATTGAAAAAATCGGCCGAGGTTTTCGTGAAAAATGGCTCCATTTCACTAAAATATTCACCAAAAATACAAATTCCACCCGAATCGAATGGGGACTGCTGTGTCTCGTTCAGCCAGTACAGGACCACGTTTGGGAGAAATTTCGAGTCAATCGGTCCAAAGACCTGGAAGCTATTGATAAAATCGGCCGAGGTTTTAAATCGGTCCAAAGACCTGGAAGCTATTGAAAAAATCGGCCGAGGTTTTCGTGAAAAATGGCTCCATTTCACTAAAATATTCACCAAAAATACAAATTCCACCCGAATCGAATGGGGACTGCTGTGTCTCGTTCAGCCAGTACAGGACCACGTTTGGGAGAAATTTCGAGTCAATCGGTCCAAAGACCTGGAAGCTATTGAAAAAATCGGCTGAGGTTTTCGTGAAAAATGGCTCCATTTCACTAAAATATTCACCAAAAATACAAATTCCACCCAAATCGAATGGGGACTGCTGTGTCTCGTTCAGCCAGTACAGGACCACGTTTGGGAGAAATTTCGAGTCAATCGGTCCAAAGACCTGGAAGCTATTGAAAAAATCGGCCGAGGTTTTCGTGAAAAATGGCTCCATTTCACTAAAATATTCACCAAAAATACAAATTCCACCCGAATCGAATGGGGACTGCTGTGTCTCGTTCAGCCAGTACAGGACCACGTTTGGGAGAAATTTCGAGTCAATGGGTCCAAAGACCTGGAAGCTATTGAAAAAATCGGCCGAGGCTTTCGTGAAAAATGGCTCCATTTCACTAAGATATTCACCAAAAATACAAATTCCATCCGAATCGAATGGGGACTGCTGTGTCTCGTTCAGCCAGTAGAGGACCACGTTTGGGAGAAATTTCGAGTCAATCGGTCCAAAGACCTGGAAGCTATTGAAAAAATCGGCCAAGGTTTTCAATCGGTCCAAAGACCTGGAAGCTATTGAAAAAATCGGCCGAGGTTTTCGTGAAAAATGGCTCCATTTCACTAAAATATTCACCAAAAATACAAATTCCACCTGAATCGAATGGGGACTGCTGTGTCTCGTTCAGCCAGTAGAGGACCACGTTTGGGAGAAATTTCGAGTCAATCGGTCCAAAGACCTGGAAGCTATTGAAAAAATCGGCCAAGGTTTTCAATCGGTCCAAAGACCTGGAAGCTATTGAAAAAATCGGCCGAGGTTTTCGTGAAAAATGGCTCCATTTCACTAAAATATTCACCAAAAATACAAATTCCACCCGAATCGAATGGGGACTGCTGTGTCTCGTTCAGCCAGTAGAGGACCACGTTTGGGAGAAATTTCGAGTCAATCGGTCCAAAGACCTGGAAGCTATTGAAAAAATCGGCCAAGGTTTTCAATCGGTCCAAAGACCTGGAAGCTATTGAAAAAATCGGCCGAGGTTTTCGTGAAAAATGGCTCCATTTCACTAAAATATTCACCAAAAATACAAATTCCACCTGAATCGAATGGGGACTGCTGTGTCACGTTCAGCCAGTAGAGGACCACGTTTGGGAGAAATTTCGAGTCAATCGGTCCAAAGACCTGGAAGCTATTGAAAAAATCGGCCAAGGTTTTCAATCGGTCCAAAGACCTGGAAGCTATTGAAAAAATCGGCCGAGGTTTTCGTGAAAAATGGCTCCATTTCACTAAAATATTCACCAAAAATACAAATTCCACCCGAATCGAATGGGGACTGCTGTGTCTCGTTCAGCCAGTACAGGACCACGTTTGGGAGAAATTTCGGGTCAATCGGTCCAAAGACCTGGAAGCTATTGAAAAAATCGGCCGAGGTTTTCGTGAAAAATGGCTCCATTTCACTAAAATATTCACAAAAATACAAATTCCACCCGAATCGAATGGGGACTGCTGTGTCTCGTTCAGCCAGTACAGGACCACGTTTGGGAGAAATTTCGGGTCAATCGGTCCAAAGACCTGGAAGCTATTGAAAAAATCGGCCGAGGTTTTCGTGAAAAATGGCTCCATTTCACTAAAATATTCACCAAAAATACAAATTCCACCCGAATCGAATGGGGACTGCTGTGTCTCGTTCAGCCAGTACAGGACCACGTTTGGGAGAAATTTCGGGTCAATCGGTCCAAAGACCTGGAAGCTATTGAAAAAATCGGCCAAGGTTTTCAATCGGTCCAAAGACCTGGAAGCTATTGAAAAAATCGGCCGAGGTTTTCGTGAAAAAGGGCTCCATTTCACTAAAATATTCACCAAAAATACAAATTCCACCCGAATCGAATGGGGACTGCTGTGTCTCGTTCAGCCAGTACAGGACCACGTTTGGGAGAAATTTCGGGTCAATCGGTCCAAAGACCTGGAAGCTATTGAAAAAATCGGCCGAGGTTTTCGTGAAAAATGGCTCCATTTCACTAAAATATTCACCAAAAATACAAATTCCACCCGAATCGAATGGGGACTGCTGTGTCTCGTTCAGCCAGTACAGGACCACGTTTGGGAGAAATTTCGGGTCAATCGGTCCAAAGACCTGGAAGCTATTGAAAAAATCGGCCGAGGTTTTCGTGAAAAAGGGCTCCATTTCACTAAAATATTCACCAAAACTACAAATTCCACCCGAATCGAATGGGGACTGCTGTGTCTCGTTCAGCCAGTACAGGACCACGTTTGGGAGAAATTTCGGGTCAATCGGTCCAAAGACCTGGAAGCTATTGAAAAAATCGGCCGAGGTTTTCGTGAAAAATGGCTCCATTTCACTAAAATATTCACAAAAATACAAATTCCACCCGAATCGAATGGGGACTGCTGTGTCTCGTTCAGCCAGTACAGGACCACGTTTGGGAGAAATTTCGGGTCAATCGGTCCAAAGACCTGGAAGCTATTGAAAAAATCGGCCGAGGTTTTCGTGAAAAATGGCTCCATTTCACTAAAATATTCACCAAAAATACAAATTCCACCCGAATCGAATGGGGACTGCTGTGTCTCGTTCAGCCAGTACAGGACCACGTTTGGGAGAAATTTCGGGTCAATCGGTCCAAAGACCTGGAAGCTATTGAAAAAATCGGCCAAGGTTTTCAATCGGTCCAAAGACCTGGAAGCTATTGAAAAAATCGGCCGAGGTTTTCGTGAAAAAGGGCTCCATTTCACTAAAATATTCACCAAAACTACAAATTCCACCCAAATCGAATGGGGACTGCTGTGTCTCGTTCAGCCAGTACAGGACCACGTTTGGGAGAAATTTCGGGTCAATCGGTCCAAAGACCTGGAAGCTATTGAAAAAATCGGCCGAGGTTTTCGTGAAAAATGGCTCCATTTCACTAAAATATTCACCAAAAATACAAATTCCACCCGAATCGAATGGGGACTGCTGTGTCTCGTTCAGCCAGTACAGGACCACGTTTGGGAGAAATTTCGGGTCAATCGGTCCAAAGACCTGGAAGCTATTGAAAAAATCGGCCAAGGTTTTCAATCGGTCCAAAGACCTGGAAGCTATTGAAAAAATCGGCCGAGGTTTTCGTGAAAAATGGCTCCATTTCACTAAAATATTCACCAAAAATACAAATTCCACCCGAATCGAATGGGGACTGCTGTGTCTCGTTCAGCCAGTACAGGACCACGTTTGGGAGAAATTTCGGGTCAATCGGTCCAAAGACCTGGAAGCTATTGAAAAAATCGGCCAAGGTTTTCAATCGGTCCAAAGACCTGGAAGCTATTGAAAAAATCGGCCGAGGTTTTCGTGAAAAATGGCTCCATTTCACTAAAATATTCACCAAAAATACAAATTCCACCCGAATCGAATGGGGACTGCTGTGTCTCGTTCAGCCAGTACAGGACCACGTTTGGGAGAAATTTCGGGTCAATCGGTCCAAAGACCTGGAAGCTATTGAAAAAATCGGCCGAGGTTTTCGTGACAAAGGGCTCCATTTCACTAAAATATTCACCAAAAATACAAATTCCACCCAAATCGAATGGGGACTGCTGTGTCTCGTTCAGCCAGTACAGGACCACGTTTGGGAGAAATTTCGAGTCAATCGGTCCAAAGACCTGGAAGCTATTGAAAAAATCGGCCGAGGTTTTAAATCGGTCCAAAGACCTGGAAGCTATTGAAAAAATCGGCCGAGGTTTTCGTGAAAAATGGCTCCATTTCACTAAAATATTCACCAAAAATACAAATTCCACCCGAATCGAATGGGGACTGCTGTGTCTCGTTCAGCCAGTACAGGACCACGTTTGGGAGAAATTTCGGGTCAATCGGTCCAAAGACCTGGAAGCTATTGAAAAAATCGGCCGAGGTTTTCGTGAAAAAGGGCTCCATTTCACTAAAATATTCACCAAAACTACAAATTCCACCCGAATCGAATGGGGACTGCTGTGTCTCGTTCAGCCAGTACAGGACCACGTTTGGGAGAAATTTCGGGTCAATCGGTCCAAAGACCTGGAAGCTATTGAAAAAATCGGCCGAGGTTTTCGTGAAAAATGGCTCCATTTCACTAAAATATTCACAAAAATACAAATTCCACCCGAATCGAATGGGGACTGCTGTGTCTCGTTCAGCCAGTACAGGACCACGTTTGGGAGAAATTTCGGGTCAATCGGTCCAAAGACCTGGAAGCTATTGAAAAAATCGGCCGAGGTTTTCGTGAAAAATGGCTCCATTTCACTAAAATATTCACCAAAAATACAAATTCCACCCGAATCGAATGGGGACTGCTGTGTCTCGTTCAGCCAGTACAGGACCACGTTTGGGAGAAATTTCGGGTCAATCGGTCCAAAGACCTGGAAGCTATTGAAAAAATCGGCCAAGGTTTTCAATCGGTCCAAAGACCTGGAAGCTATTGAAAAAATCGGCCGAGGTTTTCGTGAAAAATGGCTCCATTTCACTAAAATATTCACCAAAAATACAAATTCCACCCGAATCGAATGGGGACTGCTGTGTCTCGTTCAGCCAGTACAGGACCACGTTTGGGAGAAATTTCGAGTCAATCGGTCCAAAGACCTGGAAGCTATTGAAAAAATCGGCCGAGGTTTTCATGAAAAATGGCTCCATTTCACTAAAATATTCACCAAAAATACAAATTCCACCCGAATCGAATGGGGACTGCTGTGTCTCGTTCAGCCAGTACAGGACCACGTTTGGGAGAAATTTCGGGTCAATCGGTCCAAAGACCTGGAAGCTATTGAAAAAATCGGCCAAGGTTTTCAATCGGTCCAAAGACCTGGAAGCTATTGAAAAAATCTGCCAAGGTTTTCGTGAAAAATGGCTCCATTTCACTAAGATATTCACCAAAAATACAAATTCCATCCGAATCGAATGGGGACTGCTGTGTCTCGTTCAGCCAGTACAGGACCACGTTTGGGAGAAATTTCGAGTCAATCGGTCCAAAGACCTGGAAGCTATTGAAAAAATCGGCCGAGGTTTTCGTGAAAAATGGCTCCATTTCACTAAAATATTCACCAAAAATACAAATTCCACCCGAATCGAATGGGCACTGCTGTGTCTCGTTCAGCCAGTACAGGACCACGTTTGGGAGAAATTTCGAGTCAATCGGTCTAAAGACCTGGAAGCTATTGAAAAAATCGGCCGAGGTTTTCGTGAAAAATGGCTCCATTTCACTAAAATATTCACCAAAAATACAAATTCCACCCGAATCGAATGGGGACTGCTGTGTCTCGTTCAGCCAGTACAGGACCACGTTTGGGAGAAATTTCGAGTCAATCGGTCCAAAGACCTGGAAGCTATTGAAAAAATCGGCCGAGGTTTTCATGAAAAATGGCTCCATTTCACTAAAATATTCACCAAAAATACAAATTCCACCCGAATCGAATGGGGACTGCTGTGTCTCGTTCAGCCAGTACAGGACCACGTTTGGGAGAAATTTCGGGTCAATCGGTCCAAAGACCTGGAAGCTATTGAAAAAATCGGCCAAGGTTTTCAATCGGTCCAAAGACCTGGAAGCTATTGAAAAAATCTGCCAAGGTTTTCGTGAAAAATGGCTCCATTTCACTAAGATATTCACCAAAAATACAAATTCCATCCGAATCGAATGGGGACTGCTGTGTCTCGTTCAGCCAGTACAGGACCACGTTTGGGAGAAATTTCGAGTCAATCGGTCCAAAGACCTGGAAGCTATTGAAAAAATCGGCCGAGGTTTTCGTGAAAAATGGCTCCATTTCACTAAAATATTCACCAAAAATACAAATTCCACCCGAATCGAATGGGCACTGCTGTGTCTCGTTCAGCCAGTACAGGACCACGTTTGGGAGAAATTTCGAGTCAATCGGTCTAAAGACCTGGAAGCTATTGAAAAAATCGGCCGAGGTTTTCAATCGGTCCAAAGACCTGGAAGCTATTGAAAAAATCGGCCGAGGTTTTCGTGAAAAATGGCTCCATTTCACTAAAATATTCACCAAAAATACAAATTCCACCCGAATCGAATGGGGACTGCTGTGTCTCGTTCAGCCAGTACAGGACCACGTTTGGGAGAAATTTCGGGTCAATCGGTCCAAAGACCTGGAAGCTATTGAAAAAATCGGCCAAGGTTTTCAATCGGTCCAAAGACCTGGAAGCTATTGAAAAAATCGGCCGAGGTTTTCGTGAAAAATGGCTCCATTTCACTAAAATATTCACCAAAAATACAAATTCCACCCGAATCGAATGGGGACTGCTGTGTCTCGTTCAGCCAGTACAGGACCACGTTTGGGAGAAATTTCGGGTCAATCGGTCCAAAGACCTGGAAGCTATTGAAAAAATCGGCCGAGGTTTTCGTGACAAAGGGCTCCATTTCACTAAAATATTCACCAAAAATACAAATTCCACCCAAATCGAATGGGGACTGCTGTGTCTCGTTCAGCCAGTACAGGACCACGTTTGGGAGAAATTTCGAGTCAATCGGTCCAAAGACCTGGAAGCTATTGAAAAAATCGGCCGAGGTTTTAAATCGGTCCAAAGACCTGGAAGCTATTGAAAAAATCGGCCGAGGTTTTCGTGAAAAATGGCTCCATTTCACTAAAATATTCACCAAAAATACAAATTCCACCCGAATCGAATGGGGACTGCTGTGTCTCGTTCAGCCAGTACAGGACCACGTTTGGGAGAAATTTCGGGTCAATCGGTCCAAAGACCTGGAAGCTATTGAAAAAATCGGCCGAGGTTTTCGTGAAAAAGGGCTCCATTTCACTAAAATATTCACCAAAACTACAAATTCCACCCGAATCGAATGGGGACTGCTGTGTCTCGTTCAGCCAGTACAGGACCACGTTTGGGAGAAATTTCGGGTCAATCGGTCCAAAGACCTGGAAGCTATTGAAAAAATCGGCCGAGGTTTTCGTGAAAAATGGCTCCATTTCACTAAAATATTCACAAAAATACAAATTCCACCCGAATCGAATGGGGACTGCTGTGTCTCGTTCAGCCAGTACAGGACCACGTTTGGGAGAAATTTCGGGTCAATCGGTCCAAAGACCTGGAAGCTATTGAAAAAATCGGCCGAGGTTTTCGTGAAAAATGGCTCCATTTCACTAAAATATTCACCAAAAATACAAATTCCACCCGAATCGAATGGGGACTGCTGTGTCTCGTTCAGCCAGTACAGGACCACGTTTGGGAGAAATTTCGGGTCAATCGGTCCAAAGACCTGGAAGCTATTGAAAAAATCGGCCAAGGTTTTCAATCGGTCCAAAGACCTGGAAGCTATTGAAAAAATCGGCCGAGGTTTTCGTGAAAAATGGCTCCATTTCACTAAAATATTCACCAAAAATACAAATTCCACCCGAATCGAATGGGGACTGCTGTGTCTCGTTCAGCCAGTACAGGACCACGTTTGGGAGAAATTTCGAGTCAATCGGTCCAAAGACCTGGAAGCTATTGAAAAAATCGGCCGAGGTTTTCATGAAAAATGGCTCCATTTCACTAAAATATTCACCAAAAATACAAATTCCACCCGAATCGAATGGGGACTGCTGTGTCTCGTTCAGCCAGTACAGGACCACGTTTGGGAGAAATTTCGGGTCAATCGGTCCAAAGACCTGGAAGCTATTGAAAAAATCGGCCAAGGTTTTCAATCGGTCCAAAGACCTGGAAGCTATTGAAAAAATCTGCCAAGGTTTTCGTGAAAAATGGCTCCATTTCACTAAGATATTCACCAAAAATACAAATTCCATCCGAATCGAATGGGGACTGCTGTGTCTCGTTCAGCCAGTACAGGACCACGTTTGGGAGAAATTTCGAGTCAATCGGTCCAAAGACCTGGAAGCTATTGAAAAAATCGGCCGAGGTTTTCGTGAAAAATGGCTCCATTTCACTAAAATATTCACCAAAAATACAAATTCCACCCGAATCGAATGGGCACTGCTGTGTCTCGTTCAGCCAGTACAGGACCACGTTTGGGAGAAATTTCGAGTCAATCGGTCTAAAGACCTGGAAGCTATTGAAAAAATCGGCCGAGGTTTTCGTGAAAAATGGCTCCATTTCACTAAAATATTCACCAAAAATACAAATTCCACCCGAATCGAATGGGGACTGCTGTGTCTCGTTCAGCCAGTACAGGACCACGTTTGGGAGAAATTTCGAGTCAATCGGTCCAAAGACCTGGAAGCTATTGAAAAAATCGGCCGAGGTTTTCATGAAAAATGGCTCCATTTCACTAAAATATTCACCAAAAATACAAATTCCACCCGAATCGAATGGGGACTGCTGTGTCTCGTTCAGCCAGTACAGGACCACGTTTGGGAGAAATTTCGGGTCAATCGGTCCAAAGACCTGGAAGCTATTGAAAAAATCGGCCAAGGTTTTCAATCGGTCCAAAGACCTGGAAGCTATTGAAAAAATCTGCCAAGGTTTTCGTGAAAAATGGCTCCATTTCACTAAGATATTCACCAAAAATACAAATTCCATCCGAATCGAATGGGGACTGCTGTGTCTCGTTCAGCCAGTACAGGACCACGTTTGGGAGAAATTTCGAGTCAATCGGTCCAAAGACCTGGAAGCTATTGAAAAAATCGGCCGAGGTTTTCGTGAAAAATGGCTCCATTTCACTAAAATATTCACCAAAAATACAAATTCCACCCGAATCGAATGGGCACTGCTGTGTCTCGTTCAGCCAGTACAGGACCACGTTTGGGAGAAATTTCGAGTCAATCGGTCTAAAGACCTGGAAGGTATTGAAAAAATCGGCCGAGGTTTTCGTGAAAAATGGCTCCATTTCACTAAAATATTCACCAAAAATACAAATTCCACCCAAATCGAATGGCGACTGCTGTGTCTCGTTCAGCCAGTACAGGACCACGTTTGGGAGAAATTTCGAGTCAATCGGTCCAAAGACCTGGAAGCTATTGAAAAAATCGGCCGAGGTTTTAAATCGGTCCAAAGACCTGGAAGCTATTAAAAAATCGGCCGAGGTTTTCGTGAAAAATGGCTCCATTTCACTAAAATATTCACCAAAAATACAAATTCCACCCGAATCGAATGGGCACTGCTGTGTCTCGTTCAGCCAGTACAGGACCACGTTTGGGAGAAATTTCGAGTCAATCGGTCCAAAGACCTGGAAGCTATTGAAAAAAATCGGCAGAGGTTTTCGTGAAAAATGGCTCCATTTCACTAAAATATTCACCAAAAATACAAATTCCACCCGAATCGAATGGGGACTGCTGTGTCTCGTTCAGCCAGTACAGGACCACGTTTGGGAGAAATTTCGAGTCAATCGGTCCAAAGACCTGGAAGCTATTGAAAAAATCGGCCGAGGTTTTCGTGAAAAATGGCTCCATTTCACTAAAATATTCACCAAAAATACAAATTCCACCCGAATCGAATGGGGACTGCTGTGTCTCGTTCAGCCAGTACAGGACCACGTTTGGGAGAAATTTCGGGTCAATCGGTCCAAAGACCTGGAAGCTATTGAAAAAATCGGCCAAGGTTTTCAATCGGTCCAAAGACCTGGAAGCTATTGAAAAAATCGGCCGAGGTTTTCGTGAAAAATGGCTCCATTTCACTAAAATATTCACCAAAAATACAAATTCCACCCGAATCGAATGGGGACTGCTGTGTCTCGTTCAGCCAGTACAGGACCACGTTTGGGAGAAATTTCGAGTCAATCAGTCCAAAGACCTGGAAGCTATTGAAAAAATCGGCCGAGGTTTTAAATCAGTCCAAAGACCTGGAAGCTATTGAAAAAATCGGCCGAGGTTTTCGTGAAAAATGGCTCCATTTCACTAAAATATTCACCAAAAATACAAATTCCACCCGAATCGAATGGGGACTGCTGTGTCTCGTTCAGCCAGTACAGGACCACGTTTGGGAGAAATTTCGGGTCAATCGGTCAAAGACCTGGAAGCTATTGAAAAAATCGGCCGAGGTTTTCGTGAAAAAGGGCTCCATTTCACTAAAATATTCACCAAAACTACAAATTCCACCCGAATCGAATGGGGACTGCTGTGTCTCGTTCAGCCAGTACAGGACCACGTTTGGGAGAAATTTCGGGTCAATCGGTCCAAAGACCTGGAAGCTATTGAAAAAATCGGCCGAGGTTTTCGTGAAAAATGGCTCCATTTCACTAAAATATTCACCAAAAATACAAATTCCACCCGAATCGAATGGGGACTGCTGTGTCTCGTTCAGCCAGTACAGGACCACGTTTGGGAGAAATTTCGAGTCAATCGGTCCAAAGACCTGGAAGCTATTGAAAAAATCGGCAGAGGTTTTCGTGAAAAATGGCTCCATTTCACTAAAATATTCACCAAAAATACAAATTCCACCCGAATCGAATGGGGACTGCTGTGTCTCGTTCAGCCAGTACAGGACCACGTTTGGGAGAAATTTCGAGTCAATCGGTCCAAAGACCTGGAAGCTATTGAAAAAATCGGCCGAGGTTTCGTGAAAAATGGCTCCATTTCACTAAAATATTCACCAAAAATACAAATTCCACCCGAATCGAATGGGGACTGCTGTGTCTCGTTCAGCCAGTACAGGACCACGTTTGGGAGAAATTTCGGGTCAATCGGTCCAAAGACCTGGAAGCTATTGAAAAAATCGGCCAAGGTTTTCAATCGGTCCAAAGACCTGGAAGCTATTGAAAAAATCTGCCAAGGTTTCGTGAAAAATGGCTCCATTTCACTAAGATATTCACCCCAAAAATACAAATTCCACCCGAATCGAATGGGGACTGCTGTGTCTCGTTCAGCCAGTACAGGACCACGTTTGGGAGAAATTTCGGGTCAATCGGTCCAAAGACCTGGAAGCTATTGAAAAAATCGGCCAAGGTTTTCAATCGGTCCAAAGACCTGGAAGCTATTGAAAAAATCTGCCAAGGTTTTCGTGAAAAATGGCTCCATTTCACTAAGATATTCACCAAAAATACAAATTCCATCCGAATCGAATGGGGACTGCTGTGTCTCGTTCAGCCAGTACAGGACCACGTTTGGGAGAAATTTCGAGTCAATCGGTCCAAAGACCTGGAAGCTATTGAAAAAATCGGCCGAGGTTTTCGTGAAAAATGGCTCCATTTCACTAAAATATTCACCAAAAATACAAATTCCACCCGAATCGAATGGGCACTGCTGTGTCTCGTTCAGCCAGTACAGGACCACGTTTGGGAGAAATTTCGAGTCAATCGGTCTAAAGACCTGGAAGCTATTGAAAAAATCGGCCGAGGTTTTCGTGAAAAATGGCTCCATTTCACTAAAATATTCACCAAAAATACAAATTCCACCCGAATCGAATGGGGACTGCTGTGTCTCGTTCAGCCAGTACAGGACCACGTTTGGGAGAAATTTCGAGTCAATCGGTCCAAAGACCTGGAAGCTATTGAAAAAATCGGCCGAGGTTTTCATGAAAAATGGCTCCATTTCACTAAAATATTCACCAAAAATACAAATTCCACCCGAATCGAATGGGGACTGCTGTGTCTCGTTCAGCCAGTACAGGACCACGTTTGGGAGAAATTTCGGGTCAATCGGTCCAAAGACCTGGAAGCTATTGAAAAAATCGGCCAAGGTTTTCAATCGGTCCAAAGACCTGGAAGCTATTGAAAAAATCTGCCAAGGTTTTCGTGAAAAATGGCTCCATTTCACTAAGATATTCACCAAAAATACAAATTCCATCCGAATCGAATGGGGACTGCTGTGTCTCGTTCAGCCAGTACAGGACCACGTTTGGGAGAAATTTCGAGTCAATCGGTCCAAAGACCTGGAAGCTATTGAAAAAATCGGCCGAGGTTTTCGTGAAAAATGGCTCCATTTCACTAAAATATTCACCAAAAATACAAATTCCACCCGAATCGAATGGGCACTGCTGTGTCTCGTTCAGCCAGTACAGGACCACGTTTGGGAGAAATTTCGAGTCAATCGGTCTAAAGACCTGGAAGGTATTGAAAAAATCGGCCGAGGTTTTCGTGAAAAATGGCTCCATTTCACTAAAATATTCACCAAAAATACAAATTCCACCCAAATCGAATGGCGACTGCTGTGTCTCGTTCAGCCAGTACAGGACCACGTTTGGGAGAAATTTCGAGTCAATCGGTCCAAAGACCTGGAAGCTATTGAAAAAATCGGCCGAGGTTTTAAATCGGTCCAAAGACCTGGAAGCTATTAAAAAAATCGGCCGAGGTTTTCGTGAAAAATGGCTCCATTTCACTAAAATATTCACCAAAAATACAAATTCCACCCGAATCGAATGGGCACTGCTGTGTCTCGTTCAGCCAGTACAGGACCACGTTTGGGAGAAATTTCGAGTCAATCGGTCCAAAGACCTGGAAGCTATTGAAAAAATCGGCAGAGGTTTTCGTGAAAAATGGCTCCATTTCACTAAAATATTCACCAAAAATACAAATTCCACCCGAATCGAATGGGGACTGCTGTGTCTCGTTCAGCCAGTACAGGACCACGTTTGGGAGAAATTTCGAGTCAATCGGTCCAAAGACCTGGAAGCTATTGAAAAAATCGGCCGAGGTTTTCGTGAAAAATGGCTCCATTTCACTAAAATATTCACCAAAAATACAAATTCCACCCGAATCGAATGGGGACTGCTGTGTCTCGTTCAGCCAGTACAGGACCACGTTTGGGAGAAATTTCGGGTCAATCGGTCCAAAGACCTGGAAGCTATTGAAAAAATCGGCCAAGGTTTTCAATCGGTCCAAAGACCTGGAAGCTATTGAAAAAATCGGCCGAGGTTTTCGTGAAAAATGGCTCCATTTCACTAAAATATTCACCAAAAATACAAATTCCACCCGAATCGAATGGGGACTGCTGTGTCTCGTTCAGCCAGTACAGGACCACGTTTGGGAGAAATTTCGAGTCAATCAGTCCAAAGACCTGGAAGCTATTGAAAAAATCGGCCGAGGTTTTAAATCAGTCCAAAGACCTGGAAGCTATTGAAAAAATCGGCCGAGGTTTTCGTGAAAAATGGCTCCATTTCACTAAAATATTCACCAAAAATACAAATTCCACCCGAATCGAATGGGGACTGCTGTGTCTCGTTCAGCCAGTACAGGACCACGTTTGGGAGAAATTTCGGGTCAATCGGTCCAAAGACCTGGAAGCTATTGAAAAAATCGGCCGAGGTTTTCGTGAAAAAGGGCTCCATTTCACTAAAATATTCACCAAAACTACAAATTCCACCCGAATCGAATGGGGACTGCTGTGTCTCGTTCAGCCAGTACAGGACCACGTTTGGGAGAAATTTCGGGTCAATCGGTCCAAAGACCTGGAAGCTATTGAAAAAATCGGCCGAGGTTTTCGTGAAAAATGGCTCCATTTCACTAAAATATTCACCAAAAATACAAATTCCACCCGAATCGAATGGGGACTGCTGTGTCTCGTTCAGCCAGTACAGGACCACGTTTGGGAGAAATTTCGAGTCAATCGGTCCAAAGACCTGGAAGCTATTGAAAAAATCGGCAGAGGTTTTCGTGAAAAATGGCTCCATTTCACTAAAATATTCACCAAAAATACAAATTCCACCCGAATCGAATGGGGACTGCTGTGTCTCGTTCAGCCAGTACAGGACCACGTTTGGGAGAAATTTCGAGTCAATCGGTCCAAAGACCTGGAAGCTATTGAAAAAATCGGCCGAGGTTTTCGTGAAAAATGGCTCCATTTCACTAAAATATTCACCAAAAATACAAATTCCACCCGAATCGAATGGGGACTGCTGTGTCTCGTTCAGCCAGTACAGGACCACGTTTGGGAGAAATTTCGGGTCAATCGGTCCAAAGACCTGGAAGCTATTGAAAAAATCGGCCAAGGTCTTCAATCGGTCCAAAGACCTGGAAGCTATTGAAAAAATCGGCCGAGGTTTTCGTGAAAAATGGCTCCATTTCACTAAAATATTCACCAAAAATACAAATTCCACCCGAATCGAATGGGGACTGCTGTGTCTCGTTCAGCCAGTACAGGACCACGTTTGGGAGAAATTTCGAGTCAATCGGTCCAAAGACCTGGAAGCTATTGAAAAAATCGGCCGAGGTTTTAAATCAGTCCAAAGACCTGGAAGCTATTGAAAAAATCGGCCGAGGTTTTCGTGAAAAATGGCTCCATTTCACTAAAATATTCACCAAAAATACAAATTCCACCCGAATCGAATGGGGACTGCTGTGTCTCGTTCAGCCAGTACAGGACCACGTTTGGGAGAAATTTCGAGTCAATCGGTCCAAAGACCTGGAAGCTATTGATAAAATCGGCCGAGGTTTTAAATCGGTCCAAAGACCTGGAAGCTATTGAAAAAATCGGCCAAGGTTTTCAATCGGTCCAAAGACCTGGAAGCTATTAAAAAAATCGGCCGAGGTTTTCGTGAAAAATGGCTCCATTTCACTAAAATATTCACCAAAAATACAAATTCCACCCAAATCGAATGGCGACTGCTGTGTCTCGTTCAGCCAGTACAGGACCACGTTTGGGAGAAATTTCGAGTCAATCGGTCCAAAGACCTGGAAGCTATTGAAAAAATCGGCCGAGGTTTTAAATCGGTCCAAAGACCTGGAAGCTATTGAAAAAATCGGCCGAGGTTTTCGTGAAAAATGGCTCCATTTCACTAAAATATTCACCAAAAATACAAATTCCACCCGAATCGAATGGGGACTGCTGTGTCTCGTTCAGCCAGTACAGGACCACGTTTGGGAGAAATTTCGGGTCAATCGGTCCAAAGACCTGGAAGCTATTGAAAAAATCGGCCAAGGTTTTCAATCGGTCCAAAGACCTGGAAGCTATTGAAAAAATCGGCCGAGGTTTTCGTGAAAAATGGCTCCATTTCACTAAAATATTCACCAAAAATACAAATTCCACCCGAATCGAATGGGGACTGCTGTGTCTCGTTCAGCCAGTACAGGACCACGTTTGGGAGAAATTTCGAGTCAATCGGTCCAAAGACCTGGAAGCTATTGAAAAAATCGGCCGAGGTTTTAAATCAGTCCAAAGACCTGGAAGCTATTGAAAAAATCGGCCGAGGTTTTCGTGAAAAATGGCTCCATTTCACTAAAATATTCACCAAAAATACAAATTCCACCCGAATCGAATGGGGACTGCTGTGTCTCGTTCAGCCAGTACAGGACCACGTTTGGGAGAAATTTCGAGTCAATCGGTCCAAAGACCTGGAAGCTATTGAAAAAATCGGCCAAGGTTTTCAATCGGTCCAAAGACCTGGAAGCTATTGAAAAAATCGGCCGAGGTTTTCGTGAAAAATGGCTCCATTTCACTAAAATATTCACCAAAAATACAAATTCCACCCGAATCGAATGGGGACTGCTGTGTCTCGTTCAGCCAGTACAGGACCACGTTTGGGAGAAATTTCGAGTCAATCGGTCCAAAGACCTGGAAGCTATTGAAAAAATCGGCTGAGGTTTTCGTGAAAAATGGCTCCATTTCACTAAAATATTCACCAAAAATACAAATTCCACCCAAATCGAATGGGGACTGCTGTGTCTCGTTCAGCCAGTACAGGACCACGTTTGGGAGAAATTTCGAGTCAATCGGTCCAAAGACCTGGAAGCTATTGAAAAAATCGGCCGAGGTTTTCGTGAAAAATGGCTCCATTTCACTAAAATATTCACCAAAAATACAAATTCCACCCGAATCGAATGGGGACTGCTGTGTCTCGTTCAGCCAGTACAGGACCACGTTTGGGAGAAATTTCGAGTCAATGGGTCCAAAGACCTGGAAGCTATTGAAAAAATCGGCCGAGGCTTTCGTGAAAAATGGCTCCATTTCACTAAGATATTCACCAAAAATACAAATTCCATCCGAATCGAATGGGGACTGCTGTGTCTCGTTCAGCCAGTAGAGGACCACGTTTGGGAGAAATTTCGAGTCAATCGGTCCAAAGACCTGGAAGCTATTGAAAAAATCGGCCAAGGTTTTCAATCGGTCCAAAGACCTGGAAGCTATTGAAAAAATCGGCCGAGGTTTTCGTGAAAAATGGCTCCATTTCACTAAAATATTCACCAAAAATACAAATTCCACCTGAATCGAATGGGGACTGCTGTGTCTCGTTCAGCCAGTAGAGGACCACGTTTGGGAGAAATTTCGAGTCAATCGGTCCAAAGACCTGGAAGCTATTGAAAAAATCGGCCAAGGTTTTCAATCGGTCCAAAGACCTGGAAGCTATTGAAAAAATCGGCCGAGGTTTTCGTGAAAAATGGCTCCATTTCACTAAAATATTCACCAAAAATACAAATTCCACCCGAATCGAATGGGGACTGCTGTGTCTCGTTCAGCCAGTAGAGGACCACGTTTGGGAGAAATTTCGAGTCAATCGGTCCAAAGACCTGGAAGCTATTGAAAAAATCGGCCAAGGTTTTCAATCGGTCCAAAGACCTGGAAGCTATTGAAAAAATCGGCCGAGGTTTTCGTGAAAAATGGCTCCATTTCACTAAAATATTCACCAAAAATACAAATTCCACCTGAATCGAATGGGGACTGCTGTGTCTCGTTCAGCCAGTAGAGGACCACGTTTGGGAGAAATTTCGAGTCAATCGGTCCAAAGACCTGGAAGCTATTGAAAAAATCGGCCAAGGTTTTCAATCGGTCCAAAGACCTGGAAGCTATTGAAAAAATCGGCCGAGGTTTTCGTGAAAAATGGCTCCATTTCACTAAAATATTCACCAAAAATACAAATTCCACCCGAATCGAATGGGGACTGCTGTGTCTCGTTCAGCCAGTACAGGACCACGTTTGGGAGAAATTTCGGGTCAATCGGTCCAAAGACCTGGAAGCTATTGAAAAAATCGGCCAAGGTTTTCAATCGGTCCAAAGACCTGGAAGCTATTGAAAAAATCGGCCGAGGTTTTCGTGAAAAAGGGCTCCATTTCACTAAAATATTCACCAAAAATACAAATTCCACCCGAATCGAATGGGGACTGCTGTGTCTCGTTCAGCCAGTACAGGACCACGTTTGGGAGAAATTTCGGGTCAATCGGTCCAAAGACCTGGAAGCTATTGAAAAAATCGGCCGAGGTTTTCGTGAAAAATGGCTCCATTTCACTAAAATATTCACCAAAAATACAAATTCCACCTGAATCGAATGGGGACTGCTGTGTCTCGTTCAGCCAGTAGAGGACCACGTTTGGGAGAAATTTCGAGTCAATCGGTCCAAAGACCTGGAAGCTATTGAAAAAATCGGCCGAGGTTTTCGTGAAAAATGGCTCCATTTCACTAAAATATTCACCAAAAATACAAATTCCACCCGAATCGAATGGGGACTGCTGTGTCTCGTTCAGCCAGTACAGGACCACGTTTGGGAGAAATTTCGGGTCAATCGGTCCAAAGACCTGGAAGCTATTGAAAAAATCGGCCGAGGTTTTCGTGAAAAAGGGCTCCATTTCACTAAAATATTCACCAAAACTACAAATTCCACCCGAATCGAATGGGGACTGCTGTGTCTCGTTCAGCCAGTACAGGACCACGTTTGGGAGAAATTTCGGGTCAATCGGTCCAAAGACCTGGAAGCTATTGAAAAAATCGGCCGAGGTTTTCGTGAAAAATGGCTCCATTTCACTAAAATATTCACAAAAATACAAATTCCACCCGAATCGAATGGGGACTGCTGTGTCTCGTTCAGCCAGTACAGGACCACGTTTGGGAGAAATTTCGGGTCAATCGGTCCAAAGACCTGGAAGCTATTGAAAAAATCGGCCGAGGTTTTCGTGAAAAATGGCTCCATTTCACTAAAATATTCACCAAAAATACAAATTCCACCCGAATCGAATGGGGACTGCTGTGTCTCGTTCAGCCAGTACAGGACCACGTTTGGGAGAAATTTCGGGTCAATCGGTCCAAAGACCTGGAAGCTATTGAAAAAATCGGCCAAGGTTTTCAATCGGTCCAAAGACCTGGAAGCTATTGAAAAAATCGGCCGAGGTTTTCGTGAAAAAGGGCTCCATTTCACTAAAATATTCACCAAAACTACAAATTCCACCCAAATCGAATGGGGACTGCTGTGTCTCGTTCAGCCAGTACAGGACCACGTTTGGGAGAAATTTCGGGTCAATCGGTCCAAAGACCTGGAAGCTATTGAAAAAATCGGCCGAGGTTTTCGTGAAAAATGGCTCCATTTCACTAAAATATTCACCAAAAATACAAATTCCACCCGAATCGAATGGGGACTGCTGTGTCTCGTTCAGCCAGTACAGGACCACGTTTGGGAGAAATTTCGGGTCAATCGGTCCAAAGACCTGGAAGCTATTGAAAAAATCGGCCAAGGTTTTCAATCGGTCCAAAGACCTGGAAGCTATTGAAAAAATCGGCCGAGGTTTTCGTGAAAAATGGCTCCATTTCACTAAAATATTCACCAAAAATACAAATTCCACCCGAATCGAATGGGGACTGCTGTGTCTCGTTCAGCCAGTACAGGACCACGTTTGGGAGAAATTTCGGGTCAATCGGTCCAAAGACCTGGAAGCTATTGAAAAAATCGGCCAAGGTTTTCAATCGGTCCAAAGACCTGGAAGCTATTGAAAAAATCGGCCGAGGTTTTCGTGAAAAATGGCTCCATTTCACTAAAATATTCACCAAAAATACAAATTCCACCCGAATCGAATGGGGACTGCTGTGTCTCGTTCAGCCAGTACAGGACCACGTTTGGGAGAAATTTCGGGTCAATCGGTCCAAAGACCTGGAAGCTATTGAAAAAATCGGCCGAGGTTTTCGTGACAAAGGGCTCCATTTCACTAAAATATTCACCAAAAATACAAATTCCACCCAAATCGAATGGGGACTGCTGTGTCTCGTTCAGCCAGTACAGGACCACGTTTGGGAGAAATTTCGAGTCAATCGGTCCAAAGACCTGGAAGCTATTGAAAAAATCGGCCGAGGTTTTAAATCGGTCCAAAGACCTGGAAGCTATTGAAAAAATCGGCCGAGGTTTTCGTGAAAAATGGCTCCATTTCACTAAAATATTCACCAAAAATACAAATTCCACCCGAATCGAATGGGGACTGCTGTGTCTCGTTCAGCCAGTACAGGACCACGTTTGGGAGAAATTTCGGGTCAATCGGTCCAAAGACCTGGAAGCTATTGAAAAAATCGGCCGAGGTTTTCGTGAAAAAGGGCTCCATTTCACTAAAATATTCACCAAAACTACAAATTCCACCCGAATCGAATGGGGACTGCTGTGTCTCATTCAGCCAGTACAGGACCACGTTTGGGAGAAATTTCGGGTCAATCGGTCCAAAGACCTGGAAGCTATTGAAAAAATCGGCCGAGGTTTTCGTGAAAAATGGCTCCATTTCACTAAAATATTCACAAAAATACAAATTCCACCCGAATCGAATGGGGACTGCTGTGTCTCGTTCAGCCAGTACAGGACCACGTTTGGGAGAAATTTCGGGTCAATCGGTCCAAAGACCTGGAAGCTATTGAAAAAATCGGCCGAGGTTTTCGTGAAAAATGGCTCCATTTCACTAAAATATTCACCAAAAATACAAATTCCACCCGAATCGAATGGGGACTGCTGTGTCTCGTTCAGCCAGTACAGGACCACGTTTGGGAGAAATTTCGGGTCAATCGGTCCAAAGACCTGGAAGCTATTGAAAAAATCGGCCAAGGTTTTCAATCGGTCCAAAGACCTGGAAGCTATTGAAAAAATCGGCCGAGGTTTTCGTGAAAAATGGCTCCATTTCACTAAAATATTCACCAAAAATACAAATTCCACCCGAATCGAATGGGGACTGCTGTGTCTCGTTCAGCCAGTACAGGACCACGTTTGGGAGAAATTTCGGGTCAATCGGTCCAAAGACCTGGAAGCTATTGAAAAAATCGGCCAAGGTTTTCAATCGGTCCAAAGACCTGGAAGCTATTGAAAAAATCGGCCGAGGTTTTCGTGAAAAATGGCTCCATTTCACTAAAATATTCACCAAAAATACAAATTCCACCCGAATCGAATGGGGACTGCTGTGTCTCGTTCAGCCAGTACAGGACCACGTTTGGGAGAAATTTCGGGTCAATCGGTCCAAAGACCTGGAAGCTATTGAAAAAATCGGCCGAGGTTTTCGTGACAAAGGGCTCCATTTCACTAAAATATTCACCAAAAATACAAATTCCACCCAAATCGAATGGGGACTGCTGTGTCTCGTTCAGCCAGTACAGGACCACGTTTGGGAGAAATTTCGAGTCAATCGGTCCAAAGACCTGGAAGCTATTGAAAAAATCGGCCGAGGTTTTAAATCGGTCCAAAGACCTGGAAGCTATTGAAAAAATCGGCCGAGGTTTTCGTGAAAAATGGCTCCATTTCACTAAAATATTCACCAAAAATACAAATTCCACCCGAATCGAATGGGGACTGCTGTGTCTCGTTCAGCCAGTACAGGACCACGTTTGGGAGAAATTTCGGGTCAATCGGTCCAAAGACCTGGAAGCTATTGAAAAAATCGGCCGAGGTTTTCGTGAAAAAGGGCTCCATTTCACTAAAATATTCACCAAAAATACAAATTCCACCCGAATCGAATGGGGACTGCTGTGTCTCGTTCAGCCAGTACAGGACCACGTTTGGGGGAAATTTCGGGTCAATCGGTCCAAAGACCTGGAAGCTATTGAAAAAATCGGCCGAGGTTTTCGTGAAAAATGGCTCCATTTCACTAAAATATTCACAAAAATACAAATTCCACCCGAATCGAATGGGGACTGCTGGGTCTCGTTCAGCCAGTACAGGACCACGTTTGGGAGAAATTTCGGGTCAATCGGTCCAAAGACCTGGAAGCTATTGAAAAAATCGGCCGAGGTTTTCGTGAAAAATGGCTCCATTTCACTAAAATATTCACCAAAAATACAAATTCCACCCGAATCGAATGGGGACTGCTGTGTCTCGTTCAGCCAGTACAGGACCACGTTTGGGAGAAATTTCGGGTCAATCGGTCCAAAGACCTGGAAGCTATTGAAAAAATCGGCCGAGGTTTTCGTGAAAAAGGGCTCCATTTCACTAAAATATTCACCAAAACTACAAATTCCACCCGAATCGAATGGGGACTGCTGTGTCTCGTTCAGCCAGTACAGGACCACGTTTGGGAGAAATTTCGGGTCAATCGGTCCAAAGACCTGGAAGCTATTGAAAAAATCGGCCGAGGTTTTCGTGAAAAATGGCTCCATTTCACTAAAATATTCACCAAAAATACAAATTCCACCCGAATCGAATGGGGACTGCTGTGTCTCGTTCAGCCAGTACAGGACCACGTTTGGGAGAAATTTCGAGTCAATCGGTCCAAAGACCTGGAAGCTATTGAAAAAATCGGCAGAGGTTTTCGTGAAAAATGGCTCCATTTCACTAAAATATTCACCAAAAATACAAATTCCACCCGAATCGAATGGGGACTGCTGTGTCTCGTTCAGCCAGTACAGGACCACGTTTGGGAGAAATTTCGAGTCAATCGGTCCAAAGACCTGGAAGCTATTGAAAAAATCGGCCGAGGTTTTCGTGAAAAATGGCTCCATTTCACTAAAATATTCACCAAAAATACAAATTCCACCCGAATCGAATGGGGACTGCTGTGTCTCGTTCAGCCAGTACAGGACCATGTTTGGGAGAAATTTCGGGTCAATCGGTCCAAAGACCTGGAAGCTATTGAAAAAATCGGCCAAGGTTTTCAATCGGTCCAAAGACCTGGAAGCTATTGAAAAAATCGGCCGAGGTTTTCGTGAAAAATGGCTCCATTTCACTAAAATATTCACCAAAAATACAAATTCCACCCGAATCGAATGGGGACTGCTGTGTCTCGTTCAGCCAGTACAGGACCACGTTTGGGAGAAATTTCGAGTCAATCGGTCCAAAGACCTGGAAGCTATTGAAAAAATCGGCCGAGGTTTTAAATCAGTCCAAAGACCTGGAAGCTATTGAAAAAATCGGCTGAGGTTTTCGTGAAAAATGGCTCCATTTCACTAAAATATTCACCAAAAATACAAATTCCACCCGAATCGAATGGGGACTGCTGTGTCTCGTTCAGCCAGTACAGGACCACGTTTGGGAGAAATTTCGAGTCAATCGGTCCAAAGACCTGGAAGCTATTGATAAAATCGGCCGAGGTTTTAAATCGGTCCAAAGACCTGGAAGCTATTGAAAAAATCGGCCGAGGTTTTCGTGAAAAATGGCTCCATTTCACTAAAATATTCACCAAAAATACAAATTCCACCCGAATCGAATGGGGACTGCTGTGTCTCGTTCAGCCAGTACAGGACCACGTTTGGGAGAAATTTCGAGTCAATCGGTCCAAAGACCTGGAAGCTATTGAAAAAATCGGCTGAGGTTTTCGTGAAAAATGGCTCCATTTCACTAAAATATTCACCAAAAATACAAATTCCACCCAAATCGAATGGGGACTGCTGTGTCTCGTTCAGCCAGTACAGGACCACGTTTGGGAGAAATTTCGAGTCAATCGGTCCAAAGACCTGGAAGCTATTGAAAAAATCGGCCGAGGTTTTCGTGAAAAATGGCTCCATTTCACTAAAATATTCACCAAAAATACAAATTCCACCCGAATCGAATGGGGACTGCTGTGTCTCGTTCAGCCAGTACAGGACCACGTTTGGGAGAAATTTCGAGTCAATGGGTCCAAAGACCTGGAAGCTATTGAAAAAATCGGCCGAGGTTTTCGTGAAAAATGGCTCCATTTCACTAAAATATTCACCAAAAATACAAATTCCACCCGAATCGAATGGGGACTGCTGTGTCTCGTTCAGCCAGTACAGGACCACGTTTGGGAGAAATTTCGGGTCAATCGGTCCAAAGACCTGGAAGCTATTGAAAAAATCGGCCAAGGTTTTCAATCGGTCCAAAGACCTGGAAGCTATTGAAAAAATCGGCCGAGGTTTTCGTGAAAAATGGCTCCATTTCACTAAAATATTCACCAAAAATACAAATTCCACCTGAATCGAATGGGGACTGCTGTGTCTCGTTCAGCCAGTAGAGGACCACGTTTGGGAGAAATTTCGAGTCAATCGGTCCAAAGACCTGGAAGCTATTGAAAAAATCGGCCAAGGTTTTCAATCGGTCCAAAGACCTGGAAGCTATTGAAAAAATCGGCCGAGGTTTTCGTGAAAAATGGCTCCATTTCACTAAAATATTCACCAAAAATACAAATTCCACCCGAATCGAATGGGGACTGCTGTGTCTCGTTCAGCCAGTACAGGACCACGTTTGGGAGAAATTTCGGGTCAATCGGTCCAAAGACCTGGAAGCTATTGAAAAAATCGGCCGAGGTTTTCGTGAAAAATGGCTCCATTTCACTAAAATATTCACAAAAATACAAATTCCACCCGAATCGAATGGGGACTGCTGTGTCTCGTTCAGCCAGTACAGGACCACGTTTGGGAGAAATTTCGGGTCAATCGGTCCAAAGACCTGGAAGCTATTGAAAAAATCGGCCGAGGTTTTCGTGAAAAATGGCTCCATTTCACTAAAATATTCACCAAAAATACAAATTCCACCCGAATCGAATGGGGACTGCTGTGTCTCGTTCAGCCAGTACAGGACCACGTTTGGGAGAAATTTCGGGTCAATCGGTCCAAAGACCTGGAAGCTATTGAAAAAATCGGCCAAGGTTTTCAATCGGTCCAAAGACCTGGAAGCTATTGAAAAAATCGGCCGAGGTTTTCGTGAAAAAGGGCTCCATTTCACTAAAATATTCACCAAAAATACAAATTCCACCCGAATCGAATGGGGACTGCTGTGTCTCGTTCAGCCAGTACAGGACCACGTTTGGGAGAAATTTCGGGTCAATCGGTCCAAAGACCTGGAAGCTATTGAAAAAATCGGCCGAGGTTTTCGTGAAAAATGGCTCCATTTCACTAAAATATTCACCAAAAATACAAATTCCACCTGAATCGAATGGGGACTGCTGTGTCTCGTTCAGCCAGTAGAGGACCACGTTTGGGAGAAATTTCGAGTCAATCGGTCCAAAGACCTGGAAGCTATTGAAAAAATCGGCCGAGGTTTTCGTGAAAAATGGCTCCATTTCACTAAAATATTCACCAAAAATACAAATTCCACCCGAATCGAATGGGGACTGCTGTGTCTCGTTCAGCCAGTACAGGACCACGTTTGGGAGAAATTTCGAGTCAATCGGTCCAAAGACCTGGAAGCTATTGAAAAAATCGGCCGAGGTTTTAAATCAGTCCAAAGACCTGGAAGCTATTGAAAAAATCGGCTGAGGTTTTCGTGAAAAATGGCTCCATTTCACTAAAATATTCACCAAAAATACAAATTCCACCCGAATCGAATGGGGACTGCTGTGTCTCGTTCAGCCAGTACAGGACCACGTTTGGGAGAAATTTCGAGTCAATCGGTCCAAAGACCTGGAAGCTATTGATAAAATCGGCCGAGGTTTTAAATCGGTCCAAAGACCTGGAAGCTATTGAAAAAATCGGCCGAGGTTTTCGTGAAAAATGGCTCCATTTCACTAAAATATTCACCAAAAATACAAATTCCACCCGAATCGAATGGGGACTGCTGTGTCTCGTTCAGCCAGTACAGGACCACGTTTGGGAGAAATTTCGAGTCAATCGGTCCAAAGACCTGGAAGCTATTGAAAAAATCGGCTGAGGTTTTCGTGAAAAATGGCTCCATTTCACTAAAATATTCACCAAAAATACAAATTCCACCCAAATCGAATGGGGACTGCTGTGTCTCGTTCAGCCAGTACAGGACCACGTTTGGGAGAAATTTCGAGTCAATCGGTCCAAAGACCTGGAAGCTATTGAAAAAATCGGCCGAGGTTTTCGTGAAAAATGGCTCCATTTCACTAAAATATTCACCAAAAATACAAATTCCACCCGAATCGAATGGGGACTGCTGTGTCTCGTTCAGCCAGTACAGGACCACGTTTGGGAGAAATTTCGAGTCAATGGGTCCAAAGACCTGGAAGCTATTGAAAAAATCGGCCGAGGCTTTCGTGAAAAATGGCTCCATTTCACTAAGATATTCACCAAAAATACAAATTCCATCCGAATCGAATGGGGACTGCTGTGTCTCGTTCAGCCAGTAGAGGACCACGTTTGGGAGAAATTTCGAGTCAATCGGTCCAAAGACCTGGAAGCTATTGAAAAAATCGGCCAAGGTTTTCAATCGGTCCAAAGACCTGGAAGCTATTGAAAAAATCGGCCGAGGTTTTCGTGAAAAATGGCTCCATTTCACTAAAATATTCACCAAAAATACAAATTCCACCCGAATCGAATGGGGACTGCTGTGTCTCGTTCAGCCAGTACAGGACCACGTTTGGGAGAAATTTCGAGTCAATCGGTCCAAAGACCTGGAAGCTATTGAAAAAATCGGCTGAGGTTTTCGTGAAAAATGGCTCCATTTCACTAAAATATTCACCAAAAATACAAATTCCACCCAAATCGAATGGGGACTGCTGTGTCTCGTTCAGCCAGTACAGGACCACGTTTGGGAGAAATTTCGAGTCAATCGGTCCAAAGACCTGGAAGCTATTGAAAAAATCGGCCGAGGTTTTCGTGAAAAATGGCTCCATTTCACTAAAATATTCACCAAAAATACAAATTCCACCCGAATCGAATGGGGACTGCTGTGTCTCGTTCAGCCAGTACAGGACCACGTTTGGGAGAAATTTCGAGTCAATGGGTCCAAAGACCTGGAAGCTATTGAAAAAATCGGCCGAGGCTTTCGTGAAAAATGGCTCCATTTCACTAAGATATTCACCAAAAATACAAATTCCATCCGAATCGAATGGGGACTGCTGTGTCTCGTTCAGCCAGTAGAGGACCACGTTTGGGAGAAATTTCGAGTCAATCGGTCCAAAGACCTGGAAGCTATTGAAAAAATCGGCCAAGGTTTTCAATCGGTCCAAAGACCTGGAAGCTATTGAAAAAATCGGCCGAGGTTTTCGTGAAAAATGGCTCCATTTCACTAAAATATTCACCAAAAATACAAATTCCACCTGAATCGAATGGGGACTGCTGTGTCTCGTTCAGCCAGTAGAGGACCACGTTTGGGAGAAATTTCGAGTCAATCGGTCCAAAGACCTGGAAGCTATTGAAAAAATCGGCCAAGGTTTTCAATCGGTCCAAAGACCTGGAAGCTATTGAAAAAATCGGCCGAGGTTTTCGTGAAAAATGGCTCCATTTCACTAAAATATTCACCAAAAATACAAATTCCACCCGAATCGAATGGGGACTGCTGTGTCTCGTTCAGCCAGTAGAGGACCACGTTTGGGAGAAATTTCGAGTCAATCGGTCCAAAGACCTGGAAGCTATTGAAAAAATCGGCCAAGGTTTTCAATCGGTCCAAAGACCTGGAAGCTATTGAAAAAATCGGCCGAGGTTTTCGTGAAAAATGGCTCCATTTCACTAAAATATTCACCAAAAATACAAATTCCA
Organism: Pagrus pagrus; assembly: GCF_965226575.1. Classification (NCBI taxonomy): domain Eukaryota; kingdom Metazoa; phylum Chordata; class Actinopteri; order Spariformes; family Sparidae; genus Pagrus; species Pagrus pagrus. The sequence goes on along the minus strand of NC_140185.1, from coordinate 29,393,558 downwards.
CCTGAATCGAATGGGGACTGCTGTGTCTCGTTCAGCCAGTAGAGGACCACGTTTGGGAGAAATTTCGAGTCAATCGGTCCAAAGACCTGGAAGCTATTGAAAAAATCGGCCAAGGTTTTCAATCGGTCCAAAGACCTGGAAGCTATTGAAAAAATCGGCCGAGGTTTTCGTGAAAAATGGCTCCATTTCACTAAAATATTCACCAAAAATACAAATTCCACCCGAATCGAATGGGGACTGCTGTGTCTCGTTCAGCCAGTACAGGACCACGTTTGGGAGAAATTTCGGGTCAATCGGTCCAAAGACCTGGAAGCTATTGAAAAAATCGGCCGAGGTTTTCGTGAAAAATGGCTCCATTTCACTAAAATATTCACAAAAATACAAATTCCACCCGAATCGAATGGGGACTGCTGTGTCTCGTTCAGCCAGTACAGGACCACGTTTGGGAGAAATTTCGGGTCAATCGGTCCAAAGACCTGGAAGCTATTGAAAAAATCGGCCGAGGTTTTCGTGAAAAATGGCTCCATTTCACTAAAATATTCACCAAAAATACAAATTCCACCCGAATCGAATGGGGACTGCTGTGTCTCATTCAGCCAGTACAGGACCACGTTTGGGAGAAATTTCGGGTCAATCGGTCCAAAGACCTGGAAGCTATTGAAAAAATCGGCCAAGGTTTTCAATCGGTCCAAAGACCTGGAAGCTATTGAAAAAATCGGCCGAGGTTTTCGTGAAAAAGGGCTCCATTTCACTAAAATATTCACCAAAAATACAAATTCCACCCGAATCGAATGGGGACTGCTGTGTCTCGTTCAGCCAGTACAGGACCACGTTTGGGAGAAATTTCGGGTCAATCGGTCCAAAGACCTGGAAGCTATTGAAAAAATCGGCCGAGGTTTTCGTGAAAAATGGCTCCATTTCACTAAAATATTCACCAAAAATACAAATTCCACCTGAATCGAATGGGGACTGCTGTGTCTCGTTCAGCCAGTAGAGGACCACGTTTGGGAGAAATTTCGAGTCAATCGGTCCAAAGACCTGGAAGCTATTGAAAAAATCGGCCGAGGTTTTCGTGAAAAATGGCTCCATTTCACTAAAATATTCACCAAAAATACAAATTCCACCCGAATCGAATGGGGACTGCTGTGTCTCGTTCAGCCAGTACAGGACCACGTTTGGGAGAAATTTCGGGTCAATCGGTCCAAAGACCTGGAAGCTATTGAAAAAATCGGCCGAGGTTTTCGTGAAAAAGGGCTCCATTTCACTAAAATATTCACCAAAACTACAAATTCCACCCGAATCGAATGGGGACTGCTGTGTCTCGTTCAGCCAGTACAGGACCACGTTTGGGAGAAATTTCGGGTCAATCGGTCCAAAGACCTGGAAGCTATTGAAAAAATCGGCCGAGGTTTTCGTGAAAAATGGCTCCATTTCACTAAAATATTCACAAAAATACAAATTCCACCCGAATCGAATGGGGACTGCTGTGTCTCGTTCAGCCAGTACAGGACCACGTTTGGGAGAAATTTCGGGTCAATCGGTCCAAAGACCTGGAAGCTATTGAAAAAATCGGCCGAGGTTTTCGTGAAAAATGGCTCCATTTCACTAAAATATTCACCAAAAATACAAATTCCACCCGAATCGAATGGGGACTGCTGTGTCTCGTTCAGCCAGTACAGGACCACGTTTGGGAGAAATTTCGGGTCAATCGGTCCAAAGACCTGGAAGCTATTGAAAAAATCGGCCAAGGTTTTCAATCGGTCCAAAGACCTGGAAGCTATTGAAAAAATCGGCCGAGGTTTTCGTGAAAAAGGGCTCCATTTCACTAAAATATTCACCAAAACTACAAATTCCACCCGAATCGAATGGGGACTGCTGTGTCTCGTTCAGCCAGTACAGGACCACGTTTGGGAGAAATTTCGGGTCAATCGGTCCAAAGACCTGGAAGCTATTGAAAAAATCGGCCGAGGTTTTCGTGAAAAATGGCTCCATTTCACTAAAATATTCACCAAAAATACAAATTCCACCCGAATCGAATGGGGACTGCTGTGTCTCGTTCAGCCAGTACAGGACCACGTTTGGGAGAAATTTCGGGTCAATCGGTCCAAAGACCTGGAAGCTATTGAAAAAATCGGCCAAGGTTTTCAATCGGTCCAAAGACCTGGAAGCTATTGAAAAAATCGGCCGAGGTTTTCGTGAAAAATGGCTCCATTTCACTAAAATATTCACCAAAAATACAAATTCCACCCGAATCGAATGGGGACTGCTGTGTCTCGTTCAGCCAGTACAGGACCACGTTTGGGAGAAATTTCGGGTCAATCGGTCCAAAGACCTGGAAGCTATTGAAAAAATCGGCCAAGGTTTTCAATCGGTCCAAAGACCTGGAAGCTATTGAAAAAATCGGCCGAGGTTTTCGTGAAAAATGGCTCCATTTCACTAAAATATTCACCAAAAATACAAATTCCACCCGAATCGAATGGGGACTGCTGTGTCTCGTTCAGCCAGTACAGGACCACGTTTGGGAGAAATTTCGGGTCAATCGGTCCAAAGACCTGGAAGCTATTGAAAAAATCGGCCGAGGTTTTCGTGACAAAGGGCTCCATTTCACTAAAATATTCACCAAAAATACAAATTCCACCCAAATCGAATGGGGACTGCTGTGTCTCGTTCAGCCAGTACAGGACCACGTTTGGGAGAAATTTCGAGTCAATCGGTCCAAAGACCTGGAAGCTATTGAAAAAATCGGCCGAGGTTTTAAATCGGTCCAAAGACCTGGAAGCTATTGAAAAAATCGGCCGAGGTTTTCGTGAAAAATGGCTCCATTTCACTAAAATATTCACCAAAAATACAAATTCCACCCGAATCGAATGGGGACTGCTGTGTCTCGTTCAGCCAGTACAGGACCACGTTTGGGAGAAATTTCGGGTCAATCGGTCCAAAGACCTGGAAGCTATTGAAAAAATCGGCCGAGGTTTTCGTGAAAAAGGGCTCCATTTCACTAAAATATTCACCAAAACTACAAATTCCACCCGAATCGAATGGGGACTGCTGTGTCTCGTTCAGCCAGTACAGGACCACGTTTGGGAGAAATTTCGGGTCAATCGGTCCAAAGACCTGGAAGCTATTGAAAAAATCGGCCGAGGTTTTCGTGAAAAATGGCTCCATTTCACTAAAATATTCACAAAAATACAAATTCCACCCGAATCGAATGGGGACTGCTGTGTCTCGTTCAGCCAGTACAGGACCACGTTTGGGAGAAATTTCGGGTCAATCGGTCCAAAGACCTGGAAGCTATTGAAAAAATCGGCCGAGGTTTTCGTGAAAAATGGCTCCATTTCACTAAAATATTCACCAAAAATACAAATTCCACCCGAATCGAATGGGGACTGCTGTGTCTCGTTCAGCCAGTACAGGACCACGTTTGGGAGAAATTTCGGGTCAATCGGTCCAAAGACCTGGAAGCTATTGAAAAAATCGGCCAAGGTTTTCAATCGGTCCAAAGACCTGGAAGCTATTGAAAAAATCGGCCGAGGTTTTCGTGAAAAATGGCTCCATTTCACTAAAATATTCACCAAAAATACAAATTCCACCCGAATCGAATGGGGACTGCTGTGTCTCGTTCAGCCAGTACAGGACCACGTTTGGGAGAAATTTCGGGTCAATCGGTCCAAAGACCTGGAAGCTATTGAAAAAATCGGCCAAGGTTTTCAATCGGTCCAAAGACCTGGAAGCTATTGAAAAAATCGGCCGAGGTTTTCGTGAAAAATGGCTCCATTTCACTAAAACATTCACCAAAAATACAAATTCCACCCGAATCGAATGGGGACTGCTGTGTCTCGTTCAGCCAGTACAGGACCACGTTTGGGAGAAATTTCGGGTCAATCGGTCCAAAGACCTGGAAGCTATTGAAAAAATCGGCCGAGGTTTTCGTGACAAAGGGCTCCATTTCACTAAAATATTCACCAAAAATACAAATTCCACCCAAATCGAATGGGGACTGCTGTGTCTCGTTCAGCCAGTACAGGACCACGTTTGGGAGAAATTTCGAGTCAATCGGTCCAAAGACCTGGAAGCTATTGAAAAAATCGGCCGAGGTTTTAAATCGGTCCAAAGACCTGGAAGCTATTGAAAAAATCGGCCGAGGTTTTCGTGAAAAATGGCTCCATTTCACTAAAATATTCACCAAAAATACAAATTCCACCCGAATCGAATGGGGACTGCTGGGTCTCGTTCAGCCAGTACAGGACCACGTTTGGGAGAAATTTCGGGTCAATCGGTCCAAAGACCTGGAAGCTATTGAAAAAATCGGCCGAGGTTTTCGTGAAAAATGGCTCCATTTCACTAAAATATTCACCAAAAATACAAATTCCACCCGAATCGAATGGGGACTGCTGTGTCTCGTTCAGCCAGTACAGGACCACGTTTGGGAGAAATTTCGGGTCAATCGGTCCAAAGACCTGGAAGCTATTGAAAAAATCGGCCAAGGTTTTCAATCGGTCCAAAGACCTGGAAGCTATTGAAAAAATCGGCCGAGGTTTTCGTGAAAAAGGGCTCCATTTCACTAAAATATTCACCAAAACTACAAATTCCACCCGAATCGAATGGGGACTGCTGTGTCTCGTTCAGCCAGTACAGGACCACGTTTGGGAGAAATTTCGGGTCAATCGGTCCAAAGACCTGGAAGCTATTGAAAAAATCGGCCGAGGTTTTCGTGAAAAATGGCTCCATTTCACTAAAATATTCACCAAAAATACAAATTCCACCCGAATCGAATGGGGACTGCTGTGTCTCGTTCAGCCAGTACAGGACCACGTTTGGGAGAAATTTCGGGTCAATCGGTCCAAAGACCTGGAAGCTATTGAAAAAATCGGCCAAGGTTTTCAATCGGTCCAAAGACCTGGAAGCTATTGAAAAAATCAGCCGAGGTTTTCGTGAAAAATGGCTCCATTTCACTAAAATATTCACCAAAAATACAAATTCCACCCGAATCGAATGGGGACTGCTGTGTCTCATTCAGCCAGTACAGGACCACGTTTGGGAGAAATTTCGGGTCAATCGGTCCAAAGACCTGGAAGCTATTGAAAAAATCGGCCGAGGTTTTCGTGAAAAATGGCTCCATTTCACTAAAATATTCACCAAAAATACAAATTCCACCCGAATCGAATGGGGACTGCTGTGTCTCGTTCAGCCAGTACAGGACCACGTTTGGGAGAAATTTCGGGTCAATCGGTCCAAAGACCTGGAAGCTATTGAAAAAATCGGCCAAGGTTTTCAATCGGTCCAAAGACCTGGAAGCTATTGAAAAAATCGGCCGAGGTTTTCGTGAAAAATGGCTCCATTTCACTAAAATATTCACCAAAAATACAAATTCCACCCGAATCGAATGGGGACTGCTGTGTCTCGTTCAGCCAGTACAGGATCACGTTTGGGAGAAATTTCGAGTCAATCGGTCCAAAGACCTGGAAGCTATTGAAAAAATCGGCAGAGGTTTTCGTGAAAAATGGCTCCATTTCACTAAAATATTCACCAAAAATACAAATTCCACCCGAATCGAATGGGGACTGCTGTGTCTCGTTCAGCCAGTACAGGACCACGTTTGGGAGAAATTTCGAGTCAATCGGTCCAAAGACCTGGAAGCTATTGAAAAAATCGGCCGAGGTTTTCGTGAAAAATGGCTCCATTTCACTAAAATATTCACCAAAAATACAAATTCCACCCGAATCGAATGGGGACTGCTGTGTCTCGTTCAGCCAGTACAGGACCACGTTTGGGAGAAATTTCGGGTCAATCGGTCCAAAGACCTGGAAGCTATTGAAAAAATTGGCCAAGGTTTTCAATTGGTCCAAAGACCTGGAAGCTATTGAAAAAATCAGCCGAGGTTTTCGTGAAAAATGGCTCCATTTCACTAAAATATTCACCAAAAATACAAATTCCACCCGAATCGAATGGGGACTGCTGTGTCTCGTTCAGCCAGTACAGGACCACGTTTGGGAGAAATTTCGGGTCAATCGGTCCAAAGACCTGGAAGCTATTGAAAAAATCGGCCAAGGTTTTCAATCGGTCCAAAGACCTGGAAGCTATTGAAAAAATCGGCCGAGGTTTTCGTGAAAAATGGCTCCATTTCACTAAAATATTCACCAAAAATACAAATTCCACCCGAATCGAATGGGGACTGCTGTGTCTCATTCAGCCAGTACAGGACCACGTTTGGGAGAAATTTCGGGTCAATCGGTCCAAAGACCTGGAAGCTATTGAAAAAATCGGCCGAGGTTTTCGTGAAAAATGGCTCCATTTCACTAAAATATTCACCAAAAATACAAATTCCACCCGAATCGAATGGGGACTGCTGTGTCTCGTTCAGCCAGTACAGGACCACGTTTGGGAGAAATTTCGAGTCAATCGGTCCAAAGACCTGGAAGCTATTGAAAAAATCGGCAGAGGTTTTCGTGAAAAATGGCTCCATTTCACTAAAATATTCACCAAAAATACAAATTCCACCCGAATCGAATGGGGACTGCTGTGTCTCGTTCAGCCAGTACAGGACCACGTTTGGGAGAAATTTCGAGTCAATCGGTCCAAAGACCTGGAAGCTATTGAAAAAATCGGCCGAGGTTTTCGTGAAAAATGGCTCCATTTCACTAAAATATTCACCAAAAATACAAATTCCACCCGAATCGAATGGGGACTGCTGTGTCTCGTTCAGCCAGTACAGGACCACGTTTGGGAGAAATTTCGGGTCAATCGGTCCAAAGACCTGGAAGCTATTGAAAAAATCGGCCAAGGTTTTCAATCGGTCCAAAGACCTGGAAGCTATTGAAAAAATCGGCCGAGGTTTTCGTGAAAAATGGCTCCATTTCACTAAAATATTCACCAAAAATACAAATTCCACCCGAATCGAATGGGGACTGCTGTGTCTCGTTCAGCCAGTACAGGACCACGTTTGGGAGAAATTTCGAGTCAATCGGTCCAAAGACCTGGAAGCTATTGAAAAAATCGGCCGAGGTTTTCAATCGGTCCAAAGACCTGGAAGCTATTGAAAAAATCGGCCGAGGTTTTCGTGAAAAATGGCTCCATTTCACTAAAATATTCACCAAAAATACAAATTCCACCCGAATCGAATGGGGACTGCTGTGTCTCGTTCAGCCAGTACAGGACCACGTTTGGGAGAAATTTCGGGTCAATCGGTCCAAAGACCTGGAAGCTATTGAAAAAATCGGCCAAGGTTTTCAATCGGTCCAAAGACCTGGAAGCTATTGAAAAAATCGGCCGAGGTTTTCGTGAAAAATGGCTCCATTTCACTAAAATATTCACCAAAAATACAAATTCCACCCGAATCGAATGGGGACTGCTGTGTCTCGTTCAGCCAGTACAGGACCACGTTTGGGAGAAATTTCGAGTCAATCGGTCCAAAGACCTGGAAGCTATTGAAAAAATCGGCCGAGGTTTTCGTGAAAAATGGCTCCATTTCACTAAAATATTCACCAAAAATACAAATTCCACCCGAATCGAATGGGGACTGCTGTGTCTCGTTCAGCCAGTACAGGACCACGTTTGGGAGAAATTTCGAGTCAATCGGTCCAAAGACCTGGAAGCTATTGAAAAAATCGGCCGAGGTTTTCGTGAAAAATGGCTCCATTTCACTAAAATATTCACCAAAAATACAAATTCCACCCGAATCGAATGGGGACTGCTGTGTCTCGTTCAGCCAGTACAGGACCACGTTTGGGAGAAATTTCGGGTCAATCGGTCCAAAGACCTGGAAGCTATTGAAAAAATCGGCCAAGGTTTTCAATCGGTCCAAAGACCTGGAAGCTATTGAAAAAATCGGCCGAGGTTTTCGTGAAAAATGGCTCCATTTCACTAAAATATTCACCAAAAATACAAATTCCACCCGAATCGAATGGGGACTGCTGTGTCTCGTTCAGCCAGTACAGGACCACGTTTGGGAGAAATTTCGAGTCAATCGGTCCAAAGACCTGGAAGCTATTGAAAAAATCGGCCGAGGTTTTCGTGAAAAATGGCTCCATTTCACTAAAATATTCACCAAAAATACAAATTCCACCCGAATCGAATGGGGACTGCTGTGTCTCGTTCAGCCAGTACAGGACCACGTTTGGGAGAAATTTCGAGTCAATCGGTCCAAAGACCTGGAAGCTATTGAAAAAATCGGCCGAGGTTTTCGTGAAAAATGGCTCCATTTCACTAAAATATTCACCAAAAATACAAATTCCACCTGAATCGAATGGGGACTGCTGTGTCTCGTTCAGCCAGTACAGGACCACGTTTGGGAGAAATTTCGGGTCAATCGGTCCAAAGACCTGGAAGCTATTGAAAAAATCGGCCAAGGTTTTCAATCGGTCCAAAGACCTGGAAGCTATTGAAAAAATCGGCCGAGGTTTTCGTGAAAAATGGCTCCATTTCACTAAAATATTCACCAAAAATACAAATTCCACCCGAATCGAATGGGGACTGCTGTGTCTCATTCAGCCAGTACAGGACCACGTTTGGGAGAAATTTCGGGTCAATCGGTCCAAAGACCTGGAAGCTATTGAAAAAATCGGCCAAGGTTTTCAATCGGTCCAAAGACCTGGAAGCTATTGAAAAAATCGGCCGAGGTTTTCGTGAAAAATGGCTCCATTTCACTAAAATATTCACCAAAAATACAAATTCCACCCGAATCGAATGGGGACTGCTGTGTCTCGTTCAGCCAGTACAGGACCACGTTTGGGAGAAATTTCGGGTCAATCGGTCCAAAGACCTGGAAGCTATTGAAAAAATCGGCCAAGGTTTTCAATCGGTCCAAAGACCTGGAAGCTATTGAAAAAATCGGCCGAGGTTTTCGTGAAAAATGGCTCCATTTCACTAAAATATTCACCAAAAATACAAATTCCACCCGAATCGAATGGGGACTGCTGTGTCTCGTTCAGCCAGTACAAGACCACGTTTCGGAGAAATTTCGGGTCAATCGGTCCAAAGACCTGGAAGCTATTGAAAAAATCGGCCAAGGTTTTCAATCGGTCCAAAGACCTGGAAGCTATTGAAAAAATCGGTCAAGGTTTTCGTGAAAAATGGCTCCATTTCACTAAAATATTCACCAAAAATACAAATTCCATCCGAATCGAATGGGGACTGCTGTGTCTCGTTCAGCCAGTACAGGACCACGTTTGGGAGAAATTTCGAGGTCAATCGGTCCAAAGACCTGGAAGCTATTGAAAAAATCGGCCAAGGTTTTCGTGAAAAATGGTTCCATTTCACTAAAATATTCACCAAAAATACAAATTCCACCCAAATCGAATGGGGACTGCTGTGTCTCGTTCAGCCAGTACAGGACCACGTTTGGGAGAAATTTCGGGTCAATCGGTCCAAAGACCTGGAAGCTATTGAAAAAATCGGCCAAGGTTTTCAATCGGTCCAAAGACCTGGAAGCTATTGAAAAAATCGGCCGAGGTTTTCGTGAAAAATGGCTCCATTTCACTAAAATATTCACCAAAAATACAAATTCCACCCGAATCGAATGGGGACTGCTGTGTCTCGTTCAGCCAGTACAGGACCACGTTTGGGAGAAATTTCGGGTCAATCGGTCCAAAGACCTGGAAGCTATTGAAAAAATCGGCCAAGGTTTTCAATCGGTCCAAAGACCTGGAAGCTATTGAAAAAATCGGCCGAGGTTTTCGTGAAAAATGGCTCCATTTCACTAAAATATTCACCAAAAATACAAATTCCACCCGAATCGAATGGGGACTGCTGTGTCTCGTTCAGCCAGTACAAGACCACGTTTCGGAGAAATTTCGGGTCAATCGGTCCAAAGACCTGGAAGCTATTGAAAAAATCGGCCAAGGTTTTCAATCGGTCCAAAGACCTGGAAGCTATTGAAAAAATCGGTCAAGGTTTTCGTGAAAAATGGCTCCATTTCACTAAAATATTCACCAAAAATACAAATTCCATCCGAATCGAATGGGGACTGCTGTGTCTCGTTCAGCCAGTACAGGACCACGTTTGGGAGAAATTTCGAGGTCAATCGGTCCAAAGACCTGGAAGCTATTGAAAAAATCGGCCAAGGTTTTCGTGAAAAATGGTTCCATTTCACTAAAATATTCACCAAAAATACAAATTCCACCCAAATCGAATGGGGACTGCTGTGTCTCGTTCAGCCAGTACAGGACCACGTTTGGGAGAAATTTCGAGTCAATCGGTCCAAAGACCTGGAAGCTATTGAAAAAATCGGCCGAGGTTTTAAATCGGTCCAAAGACCTGGAAGCTATTGAAAAAATCGGCCGAGGTTTTCGTGAAAAATGGCTCCATTTCACTAAAATATTCACCAAAAATACAAATTCCACCCGAATCGAATGGGGACTGCTGTGTCTTGTTCAGCCAGTACAGGACCACGTTTGGGAGACATTTTGAGTCAATCGGTCCAAAGACCTGGAAGCTATTGAAAAAATCGGCCGAGGTTTTCGTGAAAAATGGCTCCATTTCACTAAAATATTCACCAAAAATACAAATTCCACCCGAATCGAATGGGGACTGCTGTGTCTCGTTCAGCCAGTACAGGACCACGTTTGGGAGAAATTTCGGGTCAATCGGTCCAAAGACCTGGAAGCTATTGAAAAAATCGGCCGAGGTTTTCGTGAAAAATGGCTCCATTTCACTAAAATATTCACAAAAATACAAATTCCACCCGAATCGAATGGGGACTGCTGTGTCTCGTTCAGCCAGTACAGGACCACGTTTGGGAGAAATTTCGGGTCAATCGGTCCAAAGACCTGGAAGCTATTGAAAAAATCGGCCAAGGTTTTCAATCGGTCCAAAGACCTGGAAGCTATTGAAAAAATCGGCCGAGGTTTTCGTGAAAAATGGCTCCATTTCACTAAAATATTCACCAAAAATACAAATTCCACCCGAATCGAATGGGGACTGCTGTGTCTCGTTCAGCCAGTACAGGACCACGTTTGGGAGAAATTTCGGGTCAATCGGTCCAAAGACCTGGAAGCTATTGAAAAAATCGGCCAAGGTTTTCAATCGGTCCAAAGACCTGGAAGCTATTGAAAAAATCGGCCGAGGTTTTCGTGAAAAAGGGCTCCATTTCACTAAAATATTCACCAAAAATACAAATTCCATCCGAATCGAATGGGGACTGCTGTGTCTCGTTCAGCCAGTACAGGACCACGTTTGGGAGAAATTTCGAGGTCAATCGGTCCAAAGACCTGGAAGCTATTGAAAAAATCGGCCAAGGTTTTCGTGAAAAATGGTTCCATTTCACTAAAATATTCACCAAAAATACAAATTCCACCCAAATCGAATGGGGACTGCTGTGTCTCGTTCAGCCAGTACAGGACCACGTTTGGGAGAAATTTCGAGTCAATCGGTCCAAAGACCTGGAAGCTATTGAAAAAATCGGCCGAGGTTTTAAATCGGTCCAAAGACCTGGAAGCTATTGAAAAAATCGGCCGAGGTTTTCGTGAAAAATGGCTCCATTTCACTAAAATATTCACCAAAAATACAAATTCCACCCGAATCGAATGGGGACTGCTGTGTCTCGTTCAGCCAGTACAGGACCACGTTTGGGAGAAATTTCGGGTCAATCGGTCCAAAGACCTGGAAGCTATTGAAAAAATCGGCCGAGGTTTTCGTGAAAAATGGCTCCATTTCACTAAAATATTCACAAAAATACAAATTCCACCCGAATCGAATGGGGACTGCTGTGTCTCGTTCAGCCAGTACAGGACCACGTTTGGGAGAAATTTCGGGTCAATCGGTCCAAAGACCTGGAAGCTATTGAAAAAATCGGCCAAGGTTTTCAATCGGTCCAAAGACCTGGAAGCTATTGAAAAAATCGGCCGAGGTTTTCGTGAAAAATGGCTCCATTTCACTAAAATATTCACCAAAAATACAAATTCCACCCGAATCGAATGGGGACTGCTGTGTCTCGTTCAGCCAGTACAGGACCACGTTTGGGAGAAATTTCGGGTCAATCGGTCCAAAGACCTGGAAGCTATTGAAAAAATCGGCCAAGGTTTTCAATCGGTCCAAAGACCTGGAAGCTATTGAAAAAATCGGCCGAGGTTTTCGTGAAAAAGGGCTCCATTTCACTAAAATATTCACCAAAACTACAAATTCCACCCGAATCGAATGGGGACTGCTGTGTCTCGTTCAGCCAGTACAGGACCACGTTTGGGAGAAATTTCGGGTCAATCGTTCCAAAGACCTGGAAGCTATTGAAAAAATCGGCCGAGGTTTTCGTGAAAAATGGCTCCATTTCACTAAAATATTCACAAAAATACAAATTCCACCCGAATCGAATGGGGACTGCTGTGTCTCGTTCAGCCAGTACAGGACCACGTTTGGGAGAAATTTCGGGTCAATCGGTCCAAAGACCTGGAAGCTATTGAAAAAATCGGCCAAGGTTTTCAATCGGTCCAAAGACCTGGAAGCTATTGAAAAAATCGGCCGAGGTTTTCGTGAAAAATGGCTCCATTTCACTAAAATATTCACCAAAAATACAAATTCCACCCGAATCGAATGGGGACTGCTGTGTCTCGTTCAGCCAGTACAGGACCACGTTTGGGAGAAATTTCGGGTCAATCGGTCCAAAGACCTGGAAGCTATTGAAAAAATCGGCCAAGGTTTTCAATCGGTCCAAAGACCTGGAAGCTATTGAAAAAATCGGCCGAGGTTTTCGTGAAAAATGGCTCCATTTCACTAAAATATTCACCAAAAATACAAATTCCACCCGAATCGAATGGGGACTGCTGTGTCTCGTTCAGCCAGTACAGGACCACGTTTGGGAGAAATTTCGGGTCAATCGGTCCAAAGACCTGGAAGCTATTGAAAAAATCGGCCAAGGTTTTCAATCGGTCCAAAGACCTGGAAGCTATTGAAAAAATCGGCCGAGGTTTTCGTGAAAAATGGCTCCATTTCACTAAAATATTCACCAAAAATACAAATTCCACCCGAATCGAATGGGGACTGCTGTGTCTCGTTCAGCCAGTACAGGACCACGTTTGGGAGAAATTTCGGGTCAATCGGTCCAAAGACCTGGAAGCTATTGAAAAAATCGGCTAAGGTTTTCAATCGGTCCAAAGACCTGGAAGCTATTGAAAAAATCGGCCGAGGTTTTCGTGAAAAATGGCTCCATTTCACTAAAATATTCACCAAAAATACAAATTCCACCCGAATCGAATGGGGACTGCTGTGTCTTGTTCAGCCAGTACAGGACCACGTTTGGGAGACATTTTGAGTCAATCGGTCCAAAGACCTGGAAGCTATTGAAAAAATCGGCCGAGGTTTTCAATCGGTCCAAAGACCTGGAAGCTATTGAAAAAATCGGCCGAGGTTTTCGTGAAAAATGCCTCCATTTCACTAAAATATTCACAAAAATACAAATTCCACCCGAATCGAATGGGGACTGCTGTGTCTCGTTCAGCCAGTACAGGACCACGTTTGGGAGAAATTTCGGGTCAATCGGTCCAAAGACCTGGAAGCTATTGAAAAAATCGGCCAAGGTTTTCAATCGGTCCAAAGACCTGGAAGCTATTGAAAAAATCGGCCGAGGTTTTCGTGAAAAATGGCTCCATTTCACTAAAATATTCACCAAAAATACAAATTCCACCCGAATCGAATGGGGACTGCTGTGTCTCGTTCAGCCAGTACAGGACCACGTTTGGGAGAAATTTCGGGTCAATCGGTCCAAAGACCTGGAAGCTATTGAAAAAATCGGCCAAGGTTTTCAATCGGTCCAAAGACCTGGAAGCTATTGAAAAAATCGGCCAAGGTTTTCGTGAAAAATGGCTCCATTTCACTAAAATATTCACCAAAAATACAAATTCCATCCGAATCGAATGGGGACTGCTGTGTCTCGTTCAGCCAGTACAGGACCACGTTTGGGAGACATTTCGAGGTCAATCGGTCCAAAGACCTGGAAGCTATTGAAAAAATCGGCCAAGGTTTTCGTGAAAAATGGTTCCATTTCACTAAAATATTCACCAAAAATACAAATTCCACCCAAATCGAATGGGGACTGCTGTGTCTCGTTCAGCCAGTACAGGACCACGTTTGGGAGAAATTTCGAGTCAATCGGTCCAAAGACCTGGAAGCTATTGAAAAAATCGGCCGAGGTTTTAAATCGGTCCAAAGACCTGGAAGCTATTGAAAAAATCGGCCGAGGTTTTCGTGAAAAATGGCTCCATTTCACTAAAATATTCACCAAAAATACAAATTCCACCCGAATCGAATGGGGACTGCTGTGTCTTGTTCAGCCAGTACAGGACCACGTTTGGGAGAAATTTTGAGTCAATCGGTCCAAAGACCTGGAAGCTATTGAAAAAATCGGCCGAGGTTTTCGTGAAAAATGGCTCCATTTCACTAAAATATTCACCAAAAATACAAATTCCACCCGAATCGAATGGGGACTGCTGTGTCTCGTTCAGCCAGTACAGGACCACGTTTGGGAGAAATTTCGAGTCAATCGGTCCAAAGACCTGGAAGCTATTGAAAAAATCGGCCGAGGTTTTCGTGAAAAATGGCTCCATTTCACTAAAATATTCACCAAAAATACAAATTCCACCCGAATCGAATGGGGACTGCTGTGTCTCGTTCAGCCAGTACAGGACCACGTTTGGGAGAAATTTCGGGTCAATCGGTCCAAAGACCTGGAAGCTATTGAAAAAATCGGCCAAGGTTTTCAATCGGTCCAAAGACCTGGAAGCTATTGAAAAAATCGGCCGAGGTTTTCGTGAAAAATGGCTCCATTTCACTAAAATATTCACCAAAAATACAAATTCCACCCGAATCGAATGGGGACTGCTGTGTCTCGTTCAGCCAGTACAGGACCACGTTTGGGAGAAATTTCGGGTCAATCGGTCCAAAGACCTGGAAGCTATTGAAAAAATCGGCCGAGGTTTTCGTGAAAAATGGCTCCATTTCACTAAAATATTCACCAAAAATACAAATTCCACCCGAATCGAATGGGGACTGCTGTGTCTCGTTCAGCCAGTACAGGACCACGTTTGGGAGAAATTTCGGGTCAATCGGTCCAAAGACCTGGAAGCTATTGAAAAAATCGGCCAAGGTTTTCAATCGGTCCAAAGACCTGGAAGCTATTGAAAAAATCGGCCGAGGTTTTCGTGAAAAATGGCTCCATTTCACTAAAATATTCACCAAAAATACAAATTCCACCCGAATCGAATGGGGACTGCTGTGTCTCGTTCAGCCAGTACAGGACCACGTTTGGGAGAAATTTCGGGTCAATCGGTCCAAAGACCTGGAAGCTATTGAAAAAATCGGCCAAGGTTTTCAATCGGTCCAAAGACCTGGAAGCTATTGAAAAAATCGGCCGAGGTTTTCGTGAAAAATGGCTCCATTTCACTAAAATATTCACCAAAAATACAAATTCCACCCGAATCGAATGGGGACTGCTGTGTCTCGTTCAGCCAGTACAGGACCACGTTTGGGAGAAATTTCGGGTCAATCGGTCCAAAGACCTGGAAGCTATTGAAAAAATCGGCTAAGGTTTTCAATCGGTCCAAAGACCTGGAAGCTATTGAAAAAATCGGCCAAGGTTTTCGTGAAAAATGGCTCCATTTCACTAAAATATTCACCAAAAATACAAATTCCACCCGAATCGAATGGGGACTGCTGTGTCTCGTTCAGCCAGTACAGGACCACGTTTGGGAGAAATTTCGGGTCAATCGGTCCAAAGACCTGGAAGCTATTGAAAAAATCGGCCGAGGTTTTCGTGAAAAATGGCTCCATTTCACTAAAATATTCACCAAAAATACAAATTCCACCCGAATCGAATGGGGACTGCTGTGTCTCGTTCAGCCAGTAGAGGACCACGTTTGGGAGAAATTTCGAGTCAATCGGTCCAAAGACCTGGAAGCTATTGAAAAAATCGGCCGAGGTTTTCGTGAAAAATGGCTCCATTTCACTAAAATATTCACCAAAAATACAAATTCCACCCGAATCGAATGGGGACTGCTGTGTCTCGTTCAGCCAGTACAGGACCACGTTTGGGAGAAATTTCGGGTCAATCGGTCCAAAGACCTGGAAGCTATTGAAAAAATCGGCCAAGGTTTTCAATCGGTCCAAAGACCTGGAAGCTATTGAAAAAATCGGCCGAGGTTTTCGTGAAAAATGGCTCCATTTCACTAAAATATTCACCAAAAATACAAATTCCACCCGAATCGAATGGGGACTGCTGTGTCTCGTTCAGCCAGTACAGGACCACGTTTGGGAGAAATTTCGGGTCAATCGGTCCAAAGACCTGGAAGCTATTGAAAAAATCGGCCGAGGTTTTCGTGAAAAATGGCTCCATTTCACTAAAATATTCACCAAAAATACAAATTCCACCCGAATCGAATGGGGACTGCTGTGTCTCGTTCAGCCAGTACAGGACCACGTTTGGGAGAAATTTCGGGTCAATCGGTCCAAAGACCTGGAAGCTATTGAAAAAATCGGCCAAGGTTTTCAATCGGTCCAAAGACCTGGAAGCTATTGAAAAAATCGGCCGAGGTTTTCGTGAAAAATGGCTCCATTTCACTAAAATATTCACCAAAAATACAAATTCCACCCGAATCGAATGGGGACTGCTGTGTCTCGTTCAGCCAGTACAGGACCACGTTTGGGAGAAATTTCGGGTCAATCGGTCCAAAGACCTGGAAGCTATTGAAAAAATCGGCCAAGGTTTTCAATCGGTCCAAAGACCTGGAAGCTATTGAAAAAATCGGCCGAGGTTTTCGTGAAAAATGGCTCCATTTCACTAAAATATTCACCAAAAATACAAATTCCACCCGAATCGAATGGGGACTGCTGTGTCTCGTTCAGCCAGTACAGGACCACGTTTGGGAGAAATTTCGGGTCAATCGGTCCAAAGACCTGGAAGCTATTGAAAAAATCGGCTAAGGTTTTCAATCGGTCCAAAGACCTGGAAGGTATTGAAAAAATCGGCCAAGGTTTTCGTGAAAAATGGCTCCATTTCACTAAAATATTCACCAAAAATACAAATTCCACCCGAATCGAATGGGGACTGCTGTGTCTCGTTCAGCCAGTACAGGACCACGTTTGGGAGAAATTTCGAGTCAATCGGTCCAAAGACCTGGAAGCTATTGAAAAAATCGGCCAAGGTTTTCGTGAAAAATGGCTCCATTTCACTAAAATATTCACAAAAATACAAATTCCACCCGAATCGAATGGGGACTGCTGTGTCTCGTTCAGCCAGTACAGGACCACGTTTGGGAGAAATTTCGGGTCAATCGGTCCAAAGACCTGGAAGCTATTGAAAAAATCGGCCAAGGTTTTCAATCGGTCCAAAGACCTGGAAGCTATTGAAAAAATCGGCCGAGGTTTTCGTGAAAAATGGCTCCATTTCACTAAAATATTCACCAAAAATACAAATTCCACCCGAATCGAATGGGGACTGCTGTGTCTCGTTCAGCCAGTACAGGACCACGTTTGGGAGAAATTTCGGGTCAATCGGTCCAAAGACCTGGAAGCTATTGAAAAAATCGGCCAAGGTTTTCAATCGGTCCAAAGACCTGGAAGCTATTGAAAAAATCGGCCGAGGTTTTCGTGAAAAATGGCTCCATTTCACTAAAATATTCACCAAAAATACAAATTCCACCCGAATCGAATGGGGACTGCTGTGTCTCGTTCAGCCAGTACAGGACCACGTTTGGGAGAAATTTCGGGTCAATCGGTCCAAAGACCTGGAAGCTATTGAAAAAATCGGCCAAGGTTTTCAATCGGTCCAAAGACCTGGAAGCTATTGAAAAAATCGGCCAAGGTTTTCGTGAAAAATGGCTCCATTTCACTAAAATATTCACCAAAAATACAAATTCCATCCGAATCGAATGGGGACTGCTGTGTCTCGTTCAGCCAGTACAGGACCACGTTTGGGAGAAATTTCGAGGTCAATCGGTCCAAAGACCTGGAAGCTATTGAAAAAATCGGCCAAGGTTTTCGTGAAAAATGGTTCCATTTCACTAAAATATTCACCAAAAATACAAATTCCACCCAAATCGAATGGGGACTGCTGTGTCTCGTTCAGCCAGTACAGGACCACGTTGGGAGAAATTTCGAGTCAATCGGTCCAAAGACCTGGAAGCTATTGAAAAAATCGGCCAAGGTTTTCAATCGGTCCAAAGACCTGGAAGCTATTGAAAAAATCGGCCAAGGTTTTCGTGAAAAATGGCTCCATTTCACTAAAATATTCACCAAAAATACAAATTCCATCCGAATCGAATGGGGACTGCTGTGTCTCGTTCAGCCAGTACAGGACCACGTTTGGGAGAAATTTCGAGGTCAATCGGTCCAAAGACCTGGAAGCTATTGAAAAAATCGGCCAAGGTTTTCGTGAAAAATGGTTCCATTTCACTAAAATATTCACCAAAAATACAAATTCCACCCAAATCGAATGGGGACTGCTGTGTCTCGTTCAGCCAGTACAGGACCACGTTTGGGAGAAATTTCGAGTCAATCGGTCCAAAGACCTGGAAGCTATTGAAAAAATCGGCCGAGGTTTTAAATCGGTCCAAAGACCTGGAAGCTATTGAAAAAATCGGCCGAGGTTTTCGTGAAAAATGGCTCCATTTCACTAAAATATTCACCAAAAATACAAATTCCACCCGAATCGAATGGGGACTGCTGTGTCTTGTTCAGCCAGTACAGGACCACGTTTGGGAGAAATTTTGAGTCAATCGGTCCAAAGACCTGGAAGCTATTGAAAAAATCGGCCGAGGTTTTCGTGAAAAATGGCTCCATTTCACTAAAATATTCACCAAAAATACAAATTCCACCCGAATCGAATGGGGACTGTTGTGTCTCGTTCAGCCAGTACAGGACCACGTTTGGGAGAAATTTCGAGTCAATCGGTCCAAAGACCTGGAAGCTATTGAAAAAATCGGCCGAGGTTTTCGTGAAAAATGGCTCCATTTCACTAAAATATTCACCAAAAATACAAATTCCACCCGAATCGAATGGGGACTGCTGTGTCTCGTTCAGCCAGTACAGGACCACGTTTGGGAGAAATTTCGGGTCAATCGGTCCAAAGACCTGGAAGCTATTGAAAAAATCGGCCGAGGTTTTCGTGAAAAATGGCTCCATTTCACTAAAATATTCACCAAAAATACAAATTCCACCCGAATCGAATGGGGACTGCTGTTTCTCGTTCAGCCAGTACAGGACCACGTTTGGGAGAAATTTCGAGTCAATCGGTCCAAAGACCTGGAAGCTATTGAAAAAATCGGCCGAGGTTTTCGTGAAAAATGGCTCCATTTCACTAAAATATTCACCAAAAATACAAATTCCACCCGAATCGAATGGGGACTGCTGTGTCTCGTTCAGCCAGTACAGGACCACGTTTGGGAGAAATTTCGGGTCAATCGGTCCAAAGACCTGGAAGCTATTGAAAAAATCGGCCAAGGTTTTCAATCGGTCCAAAGACCTGGAAGCTATTGAAAAAATCGGCCGAGGTTTTCGTGAAAAATGGCTCCATTTCACTGAAATATTCACCAAAAATACAAATTCCACCCGAATCGAATGGGGACTGCTGTGTCTCGTTCAGCCAGTACAGGACCACGTTTGGGAGAAATTTCGAGTCAATCGGTCCAAAGACCTGGAAGCTATTGAAAAAATCGGCCGAGGTTTTCGTGAAAAATGGCTCCATTTCACTAAAATATTCACCAAAAATACAAATTCCACCCAAATCGAATGGGGACTGCTGTGTCTTGTTCAGCCAGTACAGGACCACGTTTGGGAGAAATTTCGACTCAATCGGTCCAAAGACCTGGAAGCTATTGAAAAAATCGGCCGAGGTTTTCGTGAAAAATGGCTCCATTTCACTAAAATATTCACCAAAAATACAAATTCCACCCAAATCGAATGGGGACTGCTGTGTCTCGTTCAGCCAGTACAGGACCACGTTTGGGAGAAATTTCGGGTCAATCGGTCCAAAGACCTGGAAGCTATTGAAAAAATCGGCCAAGGTTTTCAATCGGTCCAAAGACCTGGAAGCTATTGAAAAAATCGGCCGAGGTTTTCGTGAAAAATGGCTCCATTTCACTGAAATATTCACCAAAAATACAAATTCCACCCGAATCGAATGGGGACTGCTGTGTCTCGTTCAGCCAGTACAGGACCACGTTTGGGAGAAATTTCGAGTCAATCGGTCCAAAGACCTGGAAGCTATTGAAAAAATCGGCCGAGGTTTTCGTGAAAAATGGCTCCATTTCACTAAAATATTCACCAAAAATACAAATTCCACCCAAATCGAATGGGGACTGCTGTGTCTCGTTCAGCCAGTACAGGACCACGTTTGGGAGAAATTTCGACTCAATCGGTCCAAAGACCTGGAAGCTATTGAAAAAATCGGCCGAGGTTTTCGTGAAAAATGGCTCCATTTCACTAAAATATTCACCAAAAATACAAATTCCACCCAAATCGAATGGGGACTGCTGTGTCTCGTTCAGCCAGTACAGGACCACGTTTGGGAGAAATTTCGGGTCAATCGGTCCAAAGACCTGGAAGCTATTGAAAAAATCGGCCGAGGTTTTCGTGAAAAATGGCTCCATTTCACTAAAATATTCACAAAAATACAAATTCCACCCGAATCGAATGGGGACTGCTGTGTCTCGTTCAGCCAGTACAGGACCACGTTTGGGAGAAATTTCGGGTCAATCGGTCCAAAGACCTGGAAGCTATTGAAAAAATCGGCCAAGGTTTTCAATCGGTCCAAAGACCTGGAAGCTATTGAAAAAATCGGCCGAGGTTTTCGTGAAAAATGGCTCCATTTCACTAAAATATTCACCAAAAATACAAATTCCACCCGAATCGAATGGGGACTGCTGTGTCTCGTTCAGCCAGTACAGGACCACGTTTGGGAGAAATTTCGGGTCAATCGGTCCAAAGACCTGGAAGCTATTGAAAAAATCGGCCGAGGTTTTCGTGAAAAAGGGCTCCATTTCACTAAAATATTCACCAAAAATACAGATTCCACCCGAATCGAATGGGGACTGCTGTGTCTCGTTCAGCCAGTACAGGACCACGTTTGGGAGAAATTTCGAGTCAATCGGTCCAAAGACCTGGAAGCTATTGAAAAAATCGGCCGAGGTTCTAAATCGGTCCAAAGACCTGGAAGCTATTGAAAAAATCGGCCGAGGTTTTCGTGAAAAATGGCTCCATTTCACTAAAATATTCACCAAAAATACAAATTCCACCCGAATCGAATGGGGACTGCTGTGTCTCGTTCAGCCAGTACAGGACCACGTTTGGGAGAAATTTCGAGTCAATCGGTCCAAAGACCTGGAAGCTATTGAAAAAATCGGCCGAGGTTCTAAATCGGTCCAAAGACCTGGAAGCTATTGGAAAAATCGGCCGAGGTTTTCGTGAAAAATGGCTCCATTTCACTTAAATATTCACCAAAAATACAAATTCCACCCGAATCGAATGGGGACTGCTGTGTCTCGTTCAGCCAGTACAGGACCACGTTTGGGAGAAATTTCGAGTCAATCGGTCCAAAGACCTGGAAGCTATTGAAAAAATCGGCAGAGGTTTTCGTGAAAAATGGCTCCATTTCACTAAAATATTCACCAAAAATACAAATTCCACCCGAATCGAATGGGGACTGCTGTGTCTCGTTCAGCCAGTACAGGACCAGGTTTGGGAGAAATTTCGAGTCAATCGGTCCAAAGACCTGGAAGCTATTGAAAAAATCGGCCGAGGTTTTCGTGAAAAATGGCTCCATTTCACTAAAATATTCACCAAAAATACAAATTCCACCCAAATCGAATGGGGACTGCTGTGTCTCGTTCAGCCAGTACAGGACCACGTTTGGGAGAAATTTCGAGTCAATCGGTCCAAAGACCTGGAAGCTATTGAAAAAATCGGCCAAGGTTTTCGTGAAAAATGGCTCCATTTCACTAAAATATTCACAAAAATACAAATTCCACCCGAATCGAATGGGGACTGCTGTGTCTCGTTCAGCCAGTACAGGACCACGTTTGGGAGAAATTTCGGGTCAATCGGTCCAAAGACCTGGAAGCTATTGAAAAAATCGGCCAAGGTTTTCAATCGGTCCAAAGACCTGGAAGCTATTGAAAAAATCGGCCGAGGTTTTCGTGAAAAATGGCTCCATTTCACTAAAATATTCACCAAAAATACAAATTCCACCCGAATCGAATGGGGACTGCTGTGTCTCGTTCAGCCAGTACAGGACCACGTTTGGGAGAAATTTCGGGTCAATCGGTCCAAAGACCTGGAAGCTATTGAAAAAATCGGCCAAGGTTTTCAATCGGTCCAAAGACCTGGAAGCTATTGAAAAAATCGGCCAAGGTTTTCGTGAAAAAGGGCTCCATTTCACTAAAATATTCACCAAAACTACAAATTGCACCCGAATCGAATGGGGACTGCTGTGTCTCGTTCAGCCAGTACAGGACCACGTTTGGGAGAAATTTCGGGTCAATCGGTCCAAAGACCTGGAAGCTATTGAAAAAATCGGCCGAGGTTTTCGTGAAAAATGGCTCCATTTCACTAAAATATTCACAAAAATACAAATTCCACCAGAATCGAATGGGGACTGCTGTGTCTCGTTCAGCCAGTACAGGACCACGTTTGGGAGAAATTTCGGGTCAATCGGTCCAAAGACCTGGAAGCTATTGAAAAAATCGGCCGAGGTTTTCGTGAAAAATGGCTCCATTTCACTAAAATATTCACCAAAAATACAAATTCCACCCGAATCGAATGGGGACTGCTGTGTCTCGTTCAGCCAGTACAGGACCACGTTTGGGAGAAATTTCGAGTCAATCGGTCCAAAGACCTGGAAGCTATTGAAAAAATCGGCCGAGGTTTTCGTGAAAAATGGCTCCATTTCACTAAAATATTCACCAAAAATACAAATTCCACCCGAATCGAATGGGGACTGCTGTGTCTCGTTCAGCCAGTACAGGACCACGTTTGGGAGAAATTTTGGGTCAATCAGTCCAAAGACCTGGAAGCTATTGAAAAAATCGGCCAAGGTTTTCAATCGGTCCAAAGACCTGGAAGCTATTGAAAAAATAGGCCGAGGTTTTCGTGAAAAATGGCTCCATTTCACTAAAATATTCACCAAAAATACAAATTCCACCCGAATCGAATGGGGACTGCTGTGTCTCGTTCAGCCAGTACAGGACCACGTTTGGGAGAAATTTCGAGTCAATCGGTCCAAAGACCTGGAAGCTATTGAAAAAATCGGCCGAGGTTTTCGTGAAAAATGGCTCCATTTCACTAAAATATTCACCAAAAATACAAATTCCACCCGAATCGAATGGGGACTGCTGTGTCTCGTTCAGCCAGTACAGGACCACGTTTGGGAGAAATTTCGGGTCAATCGGTCCAAAGACCTGGAAGCTATTGAAAAAATCGGCCAAGGTTTTCAATCGGTCCAAAGACCTGGAAGCTATTGAAAAAATCGGCCGAGGTTTTCGTGAAAAATGGCTCCATTTCACTAAAATATTCACCAAAAATACAAATTCCACCCGAATCGAATGGGGACTGCTGTGTCTCGTTCAGCCAGTACAGGACCACGTTTGGGAGAAATTTCGGGTCAATCGGTCCAAAGACCTGGAAGCTATTGAAAAAATCGGCCAAGGTTTTCAATCGGTCCAAAGACCTGGAAGCTATTGAAAAAATCGGCCGAGGTTTTCGTGAAAAATGGCTCCATTTCACTAAAATATTCACCAAAAATACAAATTCCACCCGAATCGAATGGGGACTGCTGTGTCTCGTTCAGCCAGTACAGGTCCACGTTTGGGAGAAATTTCGGGTCAATCGGTCCAAAGACCTGGAAGCTATTGAAAAAATCGGCCAAGGTTTTCAATCGGTCCAAAGACCTGGAAGCTATTGAAAAAATCGGCCAAGGTTTTCGTGAAAAATGGCTCCATTTCACTAAAATATTCACCAAAAATACAAATTCCATCCGAATCGAATGGGGACTGCTGTGTCTCGTTCAGCCAGTACAGGACCACGTTTGGAAGAAATTTCGGGTCAATCGGTCCAAAGACCTGGAAGCTATTGAAAAAATCGGCCGAGGTTTTCGTGAAAAATGGCTCCATTTCACTAAAATATTCACAAAAATACAAATTCCACCAGAATCGAATGGGGACTGCTGTGTCTCGTTCAGCCAGTACAGGACCACGTTTGGGAGAAATTTCGGGTCAATCGGTCCAAAGACCTGGAAGCTATTGAAAAAATCGGCCGAGGTTTTCAATCGGTCCAAAGACCTGGAAGCTATTGAAAAAATCGGCCGAGGTTTTCGTGAAAAATGGCTCCATTTCACTAAAATATTCACCAAAAATACAAATTCCACCCGAATCGAATGGGGACTGCTGTGTCTCGTTCAGCCAGTACAGGACCACGTTTGGGAGAAATTTTGGGTCAATCAGTCCAAAGACCTGGAAGCTATTGAAAAAATCGGCCAAGGTTTTCAATCGGTCCAAAGACCTGGAAGCTATTGAAAAAATAGGCCGAGGTTTTCGTGAAAAATGGCTCCATTTCACTAAAATATTCACCAAAAATACAAATTCCATCCGAATCGAATGGGGACTGCTGTGTCTCGTTCAGCCAGTACAGGACCACGTTTGGGAGAAATTTCGGGTCAATCGGTCCAAAGACCTGGAAGCTATTGAAAAAATCGGCCGAGGTTTTCGTGAAAAATGGCTCCATTTCACTAAAATATTCACAAAAATACAAATTCCACCAGAATCGAATGGGGACTGCTGTGTCTCGTTCAGCCAGTACAGGACCACGTTTGGGAGAAATTTTGGGTCAATCGGTCCAAAGACCTGGAAGCTATTGAAAAAATCGGCCAAGGTTTTCAATCGGTCCAAAGACCTGGAAGCTATTGAAAAAATAGGCCGAGGTTTTCGTGAAAAATGGCTCCATTTCACTAAAATATTCACCAAAAATACAAATTCCACCCGAATCGAATGGGGACTGCTGTGTCTCGTTCAGCCAGTACAGGACCACGTTTGGGAGAAATTTCGAGTCAATCGGTCCAAAGACCTGGAAGCTATTGAAAAAATCGGCCGAGGTTTTCGTGAAAAATGGCTCCATTTCACTAAAATATTCACCAAAAATACAAATTCCACCCGAATCGAATGGGGACTGCTGTGTCTCGTTCAGCCAGTACAGGACCACGTTTGGGAGAAATTTCGAGTCAATCGGTCCAAAGACCTGGAAGCTATTGAAAAAATCGGCCGAGGTTTTCGTGAAAAATGGCTCCATTTCACTAAAATATTCACCAAAAATACAAATTCCACCCGAATCGAATGGGGACTGCTGTGTCTCGTTCAGCCAGTACAGGACCACGTTTGGGAGAAATTTTGGGTCAATCGGTCCAAAGACCTGGAAGCTATTGAAAAAATTGGCCAAGGTTTTCAATCGGTCCAAAGACCTGGAAGCTATTGAAAAAATCGGCCGAGGTTTTCGTGAAAAATGGCTCCATTTCACTAAAATATTCACCAAAAATACAAATTCCACCCGAATCGAATGGGGACTGCTGTGTCTCGTTCAGCCAGTACAGGACCACGTTTGGGAGTAATTTCGGGTCAATCGGTCCAAAGACCTGGAAGCTATTGAAAAAATCGGCCGAGGTTTTCAATCGGTCCAAAGACCTGGAAGCTATTGAAAAAATCGGCCGAGGTTTTCGTGAAAAATGGCTCCATTTCACTAAAATATTCACCAAAAATACAAATTCCACCCGAATCGAATGGGGACTGCTGTGTCTCGTTCAGCCAGTACAGGACCACGTTTGGGAGAAATTTTGGGTCAATCAGTCCAAAGACCTGGAAGCTATTGAAAAAATCGGCCAAGGTTTTCAATCGGTCCAAAGACCTGGAAGCTATTGAAAAAATAGGCCGAGGTTTTCGTGAAAAATGGCTCCATTTCACTAAAATATTCACCAAAAATACAAATTCCACCCGAATCGAATGGGGACTGCTGTGTCTCGTTCAGCCAGTACAGGACCACGTTTGGGAGAAATTTCGAGTCAATCGGTCCAAAGACCTGGAAGCTATTGAAAAAATCGGCCGAGGTTTTCGTGAAAAATGGCTCCATTTCACTAAAATATTCACCAAAAATACAAATTCCACCCGAATCGAATGGGGACTGCTGTGTCTCGTTCAGCCAGTACAGGACCACGTTTGGGAGAAATTTCGGGTCAATCGGTCCAAAGACCTGGAAGCTATTGAAAAAATCGGCCAAGGTTTTCAATCGGTCCAAAGACCTGGAAGCTATTGAAAAAATCGGCCGAGGTTTTCGTGAAAAATGGCTCCATTTCACTAAAATATTCACCAAAAATACAAATTCCACCCGAATCGAATGGGGACTGCTGTGTCTCGTTCAGCCAGTACAGGTCCACGTTTGGGAGAAATTTCGGGTCAATCGGTCCAAAGACCTGGAAGCTATTGAAAAAATCGGCCAAGGTTTTCAATCGGTCCAAAGACCTGGAAGCTATTGAAAAAATCGGCCAAGGTTTTCGTGAAAAATGGCTCCATTTCACTAAAATATTCACCAAAAATACAAATTCCATCCGAATCGAATGGGGACTGCTGTGTCTCGTTCAGCCAGTACAGGACCACGTTTGGGAGAAATTTCGGGTCAATCGGTCCAAAGACCTGGAAGCTATTGAAAAAATCGGCCGAGGTTTTCGTGAAAAATGGCTCCATTTCACTAAAATATTCACAAAAATACAAATTCCACCAGAATCGAATGGGGACTGCTGTGTCTCGTTCAGCCAGTACAGGACCACGTTTGGGAGAAATTTCGGGTCAATCGGTCCAAAGACCTGGAAGCTATTGAAAAAATCGGCCGAGGTTTTCAATCGGTCCAAAGACCTGGAAGCTATTGAAAAAATCGGCCGAGGTTTTCGTGAAAAATGGCTCCATTTCACTAAAATATTCACCAAAAATACAAATTCCACCCGAATCGAATGGGGACTGCTGTGTCTCGTTCAGCCAGTACAGGACCACGTTTGGGAGAAATTTCGAGTCAATCGGTCCAAAGACCTGGAAGCTATTGAAAAAATCGGCCGAGGTTTTAAATCGGTCCAAAGACCTGGAAGCTATTGAAAAAATCGGCCGAGGTTTTCGTGAAAAATGGCTCCATTTCACTGAAATATTCACCAAAAATACAAATTCCACCCGAATCGAATGGGGACTGCTGTGTCTCGTTGAGCCAGTACAGGACCACGTTTGGGAGAAATTTCGAGTCAATCGGTCCAAAGACCTGGAAGCTATTGAAAAAATCGGCCGAGGTTTTCGTGAAAAATGGCTCCATTTCACTAAAATATTCACCAAAAATACAAATTCCACCCGAATCGAATGGGGACTGCTGTGTCTCGTTCAGCCAGTACAGGACCACGTTTGGGAGAAATTTTGGGTCAATCGGTCCAAAGACCTGGAAGCTATTGAAAAAATCGGCCAAGGTTTTCAATCGGTCCAAAGACCTGGAAGCTATTGAAAAAATAGGCCGAGGTTTTCGTGAAAAATGGCTCCATTTCACTAAAATATTCACCAAAAATACAAATTCCACCCGAATCGAATGGGGACTGCTGTGTCTCGTTCAGCCAGTACAGGACCACGTTTGGGAGAAATTTCGAGTCAATCGGTCCAAAGACCTGGAAGCTATTGAAAAAATCGGCCGAGGTTTTCGTGAAAAATGGCTCCATTTCACTAAAATATTCACCAAAAATACAAATTCCACCCGAATCGAATGGGGACTGCTGTGTCTCGTTCAGCCAGTACAGGACCACGTTTGGGAGAAATTTCGAGTCAATCGGTCCAAAGACCTGGAAGCTATTGAAAAAATCGGCCGAGGTTTTCGTGAAAAATGGCTCCATTTCACTAAAATATTCACCAAAAATACAAATTCCACCCGAATCGAATGGGGACTGCTGTGTCTCGTTCAGCCAGTACAGGACCACGTTTGGGAGAAATTTTGGGTCAATCGGTCCAAAGACCTGGAAGCTATTGAAAAAATTGGCCAAGGTTTTCAATCGGTCCAAAGACCTGGAAGCTATTGAAAAAATCGGCCGAGGTTTTCGTGAAAAATGGCTCCATTTCACTAAAATATTCACCAAAAATACAAATTCCACCCGAATCGAATGGGGACTGCTGTGTCTCGTTCAGCCAGTACAGGACCACGTTTGGGAGTAATTTCGGGTCAATCGGTCCAAAGACCTGGAAGCTATTGAAAAAATCGGCCGAGGTTTTCAATCGGTCCAAAGACCTGGAAGCTATTGAAAAAATCGGCCGAGGTTTTCGTGAAAAATGGCTCCATTTCACTAAAATATTCACCAAAAATACAAATTCCACCCGAATCGAATGGGGACTGCTGTGTCTCGTTCAGCCAGTACAGGACCACGTTTGGGAGAAATTTCGAGTCAATCGGTCCAAAGACCTGGAAGCTATTGAAAAAATCGGCCGAGGTTTTCGTGAAAAATGGCTCCATTTCACTAAAATATTCACCAAAAATACAAATTCCACCCGAATCGAATGGGGACTGCTGTGTCTCGTTCAGCCAGTACAGGACCACGTTTGGGAGAAATTTCGAGTCAATCGGTCCAAAGACCTGGAAGCTATTGAAAAAATCGGCCAAGGTTTTCGTGAAAAATGGCTCCATTTCACTAAAATATTCACCAAAAATACAAATTCCACCCGAATCGAATGGGGACTGCTGTGTCTCGTTCAGCCAGTACAGGACCACGTTTGGGAGAAATTTCGAGTCAATCGGTCCAAAGACCTGGAAGCTATTGAAAAAATCGGCCGAGGTTTTCGTGAGATTGGCTCCATTTCACTAAAATATTCACCAAAAATACAAATTCCACCCGAATCGAATGGGGACTGCTGTGTCTCGTTCAGCCAGTACAGGACCACGTTTGGGAGAAATTTTGGGTCAATCGGTCCAAAGACCTGGAAGCTATTGAAAAAATTGGCCAAGGTTTTCAATCGGTCCAAAGACCTGGAAGCTATTGAAAAAATCGGCCGAGGTTTTCGTGAAAAATGGCTCCATTTCACTAAAATATTCACCAAAAATACAAATTCCACCCGAATCGAATGGGGACTGCTGTGTCTCGTTCAGCCAGTACAGGACCACGTTTGGGAGTAATTTCGGGTCAATCGGTCCAAAGACCTGGAAGCTATTGAAAAAATCGGCCGAGGTTTTCAATCGGTCCAAAGACCTGGAAGCTATTGAAAAAATCGGCCGAGGTTTTCGTGAAAAATGGCTCCATTTCACTAAAATATTCACCAAAAATACAAATTCCACCCGAATCGAATGGGGACTGCTGTGTCTCGTTCAGCCAGTACAGGACCACGTTTGGGAGAAATTTCGGGTCAATCGGTCCAAAGACCTGGAAGCTATTGAAAAAATCGGCCAAGGTTTTCAATCGGTCCAAAGACCTGGAAGCTATTGTAAAAATCGGCCGAGGTTTTCGTGAAAAATGGCTCCATTTCACTAAAATATTCACCAAAAATACAAATTCCACCCGAATCGAATGGGGACTGCTGTGTCTCGTTCAGCCAGTACAGGACCACGTTTGGGAGAAATTTCGAGTCAATCGGTCCAAAGACCTGGAAGCTATTGAAAAAATCGGCCGAGGTTTTCGTGAAAAATGGCTCCATTTCACTAAAATATTCACCAAAAATACAAATTCCACCCGAATCGAATGGGGACTGCTGTGTCTCGTTCAGCCAGTACAGGACCACGTTTGGGAGAAATTTCGGGTCAATCGGTCCAAAGACCTGGAAGCTATTGAAAAAATCGGCCGAGGTTTTCAATCGGTCCAAAGACCTGGAAGCTATTGAAAAAATCGGCCGAGGTTTTTGTGAAAAATGGCTCCATTTCACTAAAATATTCACTAAAAATACAAATTCCACCCGAATCGAATGGGGACTGCTGTGTCTCGTTCAGCCAGTACAGGACCACGTTTGGGAGTAATTTCGGGTCAATCGGTCCAAAGACCTGGAAGCTATTGAAAAAATCGGCCGAGGTTTTCAATCGGTCCAAAGACCTGGAAGCTATTGAAAAAATCGGCCGAGGTTTTCGTGAAAAATGGCTCCATTTCACTAAAATATTCACCAAAAATACAAATTCCACCCGAATCGAATGGGGACTGCTGTGTCTCGTTCAGCCAGTACAGGACCACGTTTGGGAGAAATTTCGAGTCAATCGGTCCAAAGACCTGGAAGCTATTGAAAAAATCGGCCGAGGTTTTCGTGAAAAATGGCTCCATTTCACTAAAATATTCACCAAAAATACAAATTCCACCCGAATCGAATGGGGACTGCTGTGTCTCGTTCAGCCAGTACAGGACCACGTTTGGGAGAAATTTTGGGTCAATCGGTCCAAAGACCTGGAAGCTATTGAAAAAATCGGCCAAGGTTTTCAATCGGTCCAAAGACCTGGAAGCTATTGAAAAAATCGGCCGAGGTTTTCGTGAAAAATGGCTCCATTTCACTAAAATATTCACCAAAAATACAAATTCCACCCGAATCGAATGGGGACTGCTGTGTCTCGTTCAGCCAGTACAGGACCACGTTTGGGAGAAATTTCGAGTCAATCGGTCCAAAGACCTGGAAGCTATTGAAAAAATCGGCCGAGGTTTTAAATCGGTCCAAAGACCTGGAAGCTATTGAAAAAATCGGCCGAGGTTTTCGTGAAAAATGGCTCCATTTCACTAAAATATTCACCAAAAATACAAATTCCACCCGAATCGAATGGGGACTGCTGTGTCTCGTTCAGCCAGTACAGGACCACGTTTGGGAGAAATTTCGAGTCAATCGGTCCAAAGACCTGGAAGCTATTGAAAAAATCGGCCGAGGTTTTCGTGAAAAATGTCTCCATTTCACTAAAATATTCACCAAAAATACAAATTCCACCCGAATCGAATGGGGACTGCTGTGTCTCGTTCAGCCAGTACAGGACCACGTTTGGGAGAAATTTTGGGTCAATCGGTCCAAAGACCTGGAAGCTATTGAAAAAATTGGCCAAGGTTTTCAATCGGTCCAAAGACCTGGAAGCTATTGAAAAAATCGGCCGAGGTTTTCGTGAAAAATGGCTCCATTTCACTAAAATATTCACCAAAAATACAAATTCCACCCGAATCGAATGGGGACTGCTGTGTCTCGTTCAGCCAGTACAGGACCACGTTTGGGAGAAATTTCGAGTCAATCGGTCCAAAGACCTGGAAGCTATTGAAAAAATCGGCCGAGGTTTTCGTGAAAAATGGCTCCATTTCACTAAAATATTCACCAAAAATACAAATTCCACCCGAATCGAATGGGGACTGCTGTGTCTCGTTCAGCCAGTACAGGACCACGTTTGGGAGTAATTTCGGGTCAATCGGTCCAAAGACCTGGAAGCTATTGAAAAAATCGGCCGAGGTTTTCAATCGGTCCAAAGACCTGGAAGCTATTGAAAAAATCGGCCGAGGTTTTCGTGAAAAATGGCTCCATTTCACTAAAATATTCACCAAAAATACAAATTCCACCCGAATCGAATGGGGACTGCTGTGTCTCGTTCAGCCAGTACAGGACCACGTTTGGGAGAAATTTCGGGTCAATCGGTCCAAAGACGTGGAAGCTATTGAAAAAATCGGCCAAGGTTTTCAATCGGTCCAAAGACCTGGAAGCTATTGTAAAAATCGGCCGAGGTATTCGTGAAAAATGGCTCCATTTCACTAAAATATTCACCAAAAATACAAATTCCACCCGAATCAAATGGGGACTGCTGTGTCTCGTTCAGCCAGTACAGGACCACGTTTGGGAGAAATTTCGAGTCAATCGGTCCAAAGACCTGGAAGCTATTGAAAAAATCGGCCGAGGTTTTCGTGAAAAATGGCTCCATTTCACTAAAATATTCACCAAAAATACAAATTCCACCCGAATCGAATGGGGACTGCTGTGTCTCTTTCAGCCAGTACAGGACCACGTTTGGGAGAAATTTCGGGTCAATCGGTCCAAAGACCTGGAAGCTATTGAAAAAATCGGCCGAGGTTTTCGTGAAAAATGGCTCCATTTCACTAAAATATTCACCAAAAATACAAATTCCACCCGAATCGAATGGGGACTGCTGTGTCTCGTTCAGCCAGTACAGGACCACGTTTGGGAGAAATTTCGAGTCAATCGGTCCAAAGACCTGGAAGCTATTGAAAAAATCGGCCGAGGTTTTCGTGAAAAATGGCTCCATTTCACTAAAATATTCACCAAAAATACAAATTCCACCCGAATCGAATGGGGACTGCTGTGTCTCGTTCAGCCAGTACAGGACCACGTTTGGGAGAAATTTCGAGTCAATGGGTCCAAAGACCTGGAAGCTATTGAAAAAATCGGCCGAGGTTTTCGTGAAAAATGGCTCCATTTCACTGAAATATTCACCAAAAATACAAATTCCACCCGAATCGAATGGGGACTGCTGTGTCTCGTTCAGCCAGTACAGGACCACGTTTGGGAGAAATTTCCGGTCAATCGGTCCAAAGACCTGGAAGCTATTGAAAAAATCGGCCAAGGTTTTCAATCGGTCCAAAGACCTGGAAGCTATTGAAAAAATCGGCCAAGGTCTTCGTGAAAAATGGCTCCATTTCACTAAAATATTCACCAAAAATACAAATTCCATCCGAATCGAATGGGGACTGCTGTGTCTCGTTCAGCCAGTACAGGACCACGTTTGGGAGAAATTTCGAGTCAATGGGTCCAAAGACCTGGAAGCTATTGAAAAAATCGGCCGAGGTTTTCGTGAAAAATGGCTCCATTTCACTAAAATATTCACCAAAAATACAAATTCCACCCAAATCGAATGGGGACTGCTGTGTCTCGTTCAGCCAGTACAGGACCACGTTTGGGAGAAATTTCGAGTCAATCGGTCCAAAGACCTGGAAGCTATTGAAAAAATCGGCCGAGGTTTTAAATCGGTCCAAAGACCTGGAAGCTATTGAAAAAATCGGCCAAGGTTTTCGTGAAAAATGGCTCCATTTCACTGAAATATTCACCAAAAATACAAATTCCACCCGAATCGAATGGGGACTGCTGTGTCTCGTTCAGCCAGTACAGGACCACGTTTGGGAGAAATTTCGAGTCAATCGGTCCAAAGACCTGGAAGCTATTGAAAAAATCGGCCGAGGTTTTCGTGAAAAATGGCTCCATTTCACTAAAATATTCACCAAAAATACAAATTCCACCCAAATCGAATGGGGACTGATGTGTCTCGTTCAGCCAGTACAGGACCACGTTTGGGAGAAATTTCGAGTCAATCGGTCCAAAGACCTGGAAGCTATTGAAAAAATCGGCCGAGGTTTTCAATCTGTCCAAAGAGCTGGAAGCTATTGAAAAAATCAGCCCCGGTTTTCGTGAAAAATGGCCCCATTTCACTAAAATATTCACCAAAAATACAAATTCCACCCGAATCGAATGGGGACTGCTGTGTCTCGTTCAGCCAGTACAGGACCACGTTTGGGAGAAATTTCGAGTCAATCGGTCCAAAGACCTGGAAGCTATTGAAAAAATCGGCCGAGGTTTTCGTGAAAAATGGCTCCATTTCACTAAAATATTCACCAAAAATACAAATTCCACCCAAATCGAATGGGGACTGATGTGTCTCGTTCAGCCAGTACAGGACCACGTTTGGGAGAAATTTCGAGTCAATCGGTCCAAAGACCTGGAAGCTATTGAAAAAATCGGCCGAGGTTTTCAATCGGTCCAAAGAGCTGGAAGCTATTGAAAAAATCAGCCCCGGTTTTCGTGAAAAATGGCCCCATTTCACTAAAATATTCACCAAAAATACAAATTCCACCGAATCCAATGGGGACTGCTGTGTCTCGTTCAGCCCGTATTTGACCACGTTTGGGAGAAATTTCGAGTCAATCGGTCCAAAGACCTGGAAGTTATTGAAAAAATCGGCCGAGGTTTTCATGAAAAATGGAACCCTATCACTAAAATATTCACCAAAAATACAAATTCCACCCGAATCCAATGGGGACTACTCTGTCTCGTTCAGCCAGTATAGGACCACGTTTGGGAGACATTTCGAGTCAATCGGTCAAACTACCTGGGAGCTATTGAAAAAATCAGGCGGTGTATTCGCTAAAAATGCTGATTTTTTCATTATAATATTCATGAAAAACAAAATTCCACTGAAATCCAATAAAAACTGCTGTGTCTCATTCTACTAGTATAACAAGACATATTGTCATTGATTTTGAGTCAATGGTTCAAATGACCTGGAAGCTTTTGAGACAGTGGCCAATTTTGTCATCAAAATATTGATGAAATATAGAAATTCCACTAAAATCCAATAAAAACTGATGCGTCTCATTCTACCCGTGGGCCAGTATCATCATTGCATGTGTTGATTGCACATTTTTCTTACAACAGTTAAGTTTGTTTTTGGTTCTACTGAATTGTTTTTAAATGGATATCCACTAATTTCTTCTCACGCTTTGAAAGAGGTATATGTTATAATCATACGTGTGATTATCACACTATGGCAAGAGCATATGTCACTGGGGGAGAGTATAAAACTGTTTTCCAACTGCCATGAGCCAAAGCATGAGAAGACAGTTACTGTCTATGCACTATGGCGAGTTCAAATCAGACACTGTGGGACCAAATCGGCTGTGAAGGAAAGTTTTGGGTGGCCGTCTGAGGAGGACGGTGTGTTGGCGTTATTTGACAGTTGTATGTGATTGGAAACACATCAAACAAGCTGATGCATGTTAAATGGCACCACCCTGATATGTTAATCACTGGCGTGAAGATGGAAAAAAAAAAAAAAACAGGCATCCAACAGCATATCCCAACTGTTCTAAATTAGCCTCTAGATATGAAAGCAAATAGGGACAGACTGTACCAAAGCAACTGGCATTTTTAAAAAAAAATCAGTCCCGCATAAAAATATGAGCTATGCCAGAGTTAATGTTCATTTTTTACTGCTTAATGCACAACCGAGCAATATGAAGCAGCTTTTAGTTATTATGCCCCCCAGCCTGTGAAAAACACTTCCCGAATACCTGAGGTCTGCTAGGACTGTCAGCTCTTTTAAATCAGGGCTAAACCATTACCTTTTACTGAGGCTTTCCAATAAATTACATACATAGAATCTTTTTAATCTTTAACTATTCATTTGCTCACTTTTGCTTTGTTTGATTGTCTTTTAAATGCAATTTTAAATGTTTTATGTATTTTATGTATTTGTCTGCATCTGTAAATTTGCACCTTGAATTGCCCTGTGTCTGAATGGTGATATATAAACAAACTGGCCCTGCCTACAGGCTGCACCATCAATCTCAGGTGGACCTAGGTGGACTGTCTGTTGAAAATAAATTACAAGAAACTTAGCCATATGCATTTTGAGGTACAAACCAAACCATTACTTTGTGTAATTAACACCCCCACTGAAGATGTTTAAATTAACCATGACAGCCATCATAATACAGGTGTGCTGCTCTGTCCAGTGGCGGCCATGAAAAGACCCCTCTTCCCCAAGTCCAAAGCAGCCAAGAAGACAGACTGCTTAAGTTTAACAGTTGATCTGTTTATTTACAAGGTGGTAAAAATGATGGAGTTGGAAATAACTTTAAAGGTGGCTTGCGCAACATAACAGAGAAGAAAAATCTGACTGGGGAGGTAACAAATATACCCAAATGACACCAAGGAAAAGAAATTACAACTAAACCTCCCTGAATTAAATAAGATTAACAAAACAGCCCATCACCATTGCATCTTACAAATCACAGATGAGATAGGAACAAGTGTGACTGGGTAAAAAGAGCGGGAGGTGAGCACCATCTCGGCTCCTTGTATAGTCTGTCATCTAGAGCCAACCACTTACCACGTACCTAGAGCCTGTGAAAATTTATCCTGATACACACCAGTTTACAAACATGCACGCACACCTGTCACACATCATGCATCCTCATTCACTTTTTGTAATCAATAATATGGTTTTAAAGTTGCATAAAGTGAGATTCATCTGTTTTCCCCACAAACGTATTACATACAGTGTCTCCTTTATGCTGTTTGTATTCCTTCATGCCAATCCTTCTCCCTTCGGTGTCATGTTCCTAGTTAAGCCATTCACAGTCGTGCGCCTGATTACAATGTTTATTACCCATCAGCCTACACAAAGCCAAGACTTCTGAGGAAGAAGCAGCGGCAGCAACAGCGACAGCCCGTGCAGGCTAATCTGCCAGCCATGCGAGCCTTCAGGGCAGGGTTTGGTAATGTGATTTAGATGAGTTTCCCACGCTGGTGTGTCACTGCCGTCTCCCCTCAGTGCTCCAGCGACAGTCCCTCATTACACACCGTGCCACCGTCAGCTGTATCGCCAACGAGCGTGACAGTTTTTGACACTGGGACACCCATTTTTTTCTTTTTCTTGTAGCAGAATGAGGAAGGGATAGGGAAGGAAAGAGTTTACAGAATTAGATATAACACAATTGGAATTCCCTTATTTTTCAAATGTTAGATGACATGTTTTAAGTTATTAAAGAGTATGAGGACTCAACATATTTGACCTGCCTGTCACTGGACTGTAACCCTTGAAATGACTTCTTTAGAAAGTTTGATAACATGGCTGTAAAGTGGGAGAATTTGAATGTCAACATTACCACTGTGATTAAGGCTGTTGTGTTAGCACACTTGAGACAACTTTTGTCCTGACATCATCCAAATGTGTTCTGATTATCGAGGATGACTGATTCCAACTTATTTTCTCTGAAACTTTATTCATCAATTTGATGATGTTCTTGTTTTACTTGCTCAATTTCTCTGACTATTATTTAGATCAACAACGAATAACTAGAGTGACCACTAACTGCTGCTAACTGTAGCTGTCGTTTGCTACTTAGCTCAGTTTCCCTTCTTGCAAGTGGTCTGGACTGGGGGTTCGGGAAGTATTCAAACGATCAATCTGATCTAAACCATACTGTCATGACCCGGCTCAGTAGGACACGACAAAAATGGGAGAATACACCATGTTTAGTTGTTAAACTATGTTTTATTAATCCAAATTAAACCAAATTAAGAGAACCCAATTCATATTTACAAAATGGGATGTGTAAATCTGTAAGGTCAGTGGTGTATGATGTGAATGACTGTGAAATGTGTGGGTGTGTTGTCAGATGTGAACAAAAGGATAAACTATATCACCAAAAGTCTGGAACGTGGTGTGCCTGCAGGGGACCAAAGCAGAGTGAGAGCAGAGAGAGATTTAGAGTGAGGGTTGCAGCTGTTTAAATAGCTGTACTGGCTAGGTGCGCTGAATCACCTCAATCAGGCTTACATGCTCTCCTGCAGACAGCAGCACAGCTCTCTGATGACCCCATGAGACATCACAAGACTCCTTGATTAATTTATTTACAGAGACCCAACATTTCTCCCATGAGCAAGCACTTGGTGACAGTGACGAGAAAAAACTGCCTTTTAACAGGCAGAAACATCGGAGCAGAACCGGACTCAATGGTGGGCAGCCATCTGCCTAGACTGGTTGGTGTTTACAACACAAGCACAGGAGCTTTGGACAGGGAGGGGACAGGACTAGCTGGTTAGTGTGCTAACTTCAGTAGATATCTCTGGAGCACAATACATAGACATCATAACTTCAAACCTTTCTTTGTTGATTGTTTTAGTTAAAGGATAACTACCGTTTTTTACAACCTGGACCTTATTTCTGGCAAAATATATGGTCATTTACTCACCCAGATAACTTTGGTGTCATTCGGCGTCGTTCGGACGAAATTAGATCCAGTGTAGCGGCGATATATCCATATAATGGGAGAGACGGGGCAGCGACACACAGCCTCTATATAACGCATTATCTGCCACGAAACTAGTTAATTTCATCAATATTTTGTTATGAAATGCTAGCGCTATTAGCCTCTGAGTCCGGGCTCGTCTATTGTCAACATCCGGGGTCTGTAGGTTGACCTACTACCTCTGACCTGGAAGATGTCGTCTCTGAACTGCGCGCGCACCCGCGACAGCGCGGCTTGTTTACCTGTAGCTGCTACTGCTAGTTTGACCCCGGGTGTTGATAACGGACGAGCCCGGACTCAGAGGGGAATAGCGCTAGCATTTCATAACAAAATATTGATGAAATTAACTAGTTTCGTGGCAGATAATGCGTTATATAGAGGCTGTGTGTCGCTGCCCTGTCTCTCCCATTATATGGATATATCGCCGCTACACTGGATCTAATTTCGTCCGAACGACGCCGAATGACACCAAAGTTATCTGGGTGAGTAAATGATCATATAGTTTGCCAGAAATAAGGTCCAGGTTGTAAAAAACGGTAGTTATCCTTTAATTTGAACTTTTTCAACATTAAAATCCTTACATGTTGCATGTTTAAGCAAGCTCAAAGTGGCTCAGATATAAATAAAAAGAAAATTAGACAAGGACGATATAAAACCTTTTGAGTCATCTTTGTGTTTTAGCCAATGCTAATAAAAAGCACTTTTTAGGACAGTAGATGATGAAGCTTCATACATTCATTTAGGCCAAACAGTTCTTCTGTTTTAAGCTTTCCCATTTGAGTATACAAAGTAGGCACAGTTACAAGAAAAGCTGGATTGAAAACGGTCAAATAAGATGGACAACAAACTTTGTCAAACATGTTTCCTCCACCTCAAAGGATTCTGCCCTGTGTCCACCTGTGTAAGGTGGTTGAATAGAAGAAAAATAAGGAAAAAAGTAATTGAGAGACATCATGTACCTACAGTGAGTCTCTTTGGGAATGTGTGTGTGCACTCTAGTAGAGGTGGATATACATACTTTAGTTGTGTGTGAACAGTATGCTTAGGCGTGTGTGTTTGCGTACAGTGTCGATGAATAAGTGGCTGTTTAAAACTCTCCTTGCCTCAGGGTTGTGCACAGAGGCTTTGGCTGTTTGCCGACTGGAAATAATGGAAAGTGTCCTCTGTTGCCTCCTTCCCCGCATCCGTCTCCCTATAGTGACGCTGACCGAACAATGCCAAGCTCATCTCCAACAGAAGAGGCTGGAGCTCAGGCATGAATGACAGGCAGCTCAACCTGTCGTGCGTGCGTGTGTCTGTGTTTTTGTGTGTCAGTTCCCAGTAGATGTTGGCAACAAGGCAGCAAGTGACTTCCAGTTGGTCTTCATTAACCCCACGGCTAGGTTGTCAAAACGCCTGTGTATCCCTTTTGAACTAAATCGAACAAAACCAAACAGCCATGAGTATTTGCAGCTGCTGGCTTTCCATTTAGCTCCAGTCGGACATCATCAGGAAAAAATATTTGGAACAAAGAGGACTTTGAGAAGTCAGGACAAGGGCGAATTTCTTCATTCCTCGCCCCTCTGGTGTTCTCCTACTCTAGTCTCAATCAGACAGCCTGGTTATCTCCACCAACCAATTATTTGATTAGGAAGGAAGGAAGGGTTTAAATCGTTTAGGCCACTTCATAATAAGGAGGGGACACTATAGGATCCCAGAGATCTAGCAAATACCACAGGGCTAAGCCGCAGTACGAAGGGATATAATCTAAAAAGCTTCCAAATAATTTTAACCTCACACACACACACACACACACACACACACGCACACACACACTGACACCAGCCCCAGGGTCTTAAAGGGATACTATGTGAGTTTGGAGAGGAAATTTAAACCCAGAATTTTATTAATTACAATATCAATGAGGTAATACAGTCATAAAATAAAAAATAATAGGAGATGGAAGCCTTTTTGTTCTAAAATCTGCCACATGATCAGTTTTACTTTGAAAGCCTTGCAACTCTAGATCTGGCAACATACTTCAATTTAAATTGAATTGGGTATATGCACTGGCAGACTGGTGGCATTGAGATCAAAATGACACTCATTTGGCCCCAGTCACCACAAAGTTTGCATGCTGGCAACCACTGCTTTAACTGCAGGTGATGCATCAACCTTGAATTGCGACTGTATTTTAAGAAGCACAATTTGTCTCATCTGTTGCATGAAAAGACCAAACTGTCTGTCCTATCAGGGGAAGAAAAAGCCTCTCTCTTTCCAGTGTTTTATTGGTGTAAAAAAAGACCAGGACCGTCATCTTCTACCTCTGGAATTATTTGCTGTTGCCGGTGTTGTACTTTTGCTTTGGGTTGCAATAGTACATACTTATGTTTCTGGACTCTTCTTCCATGACTCATTCTGTCTCAACTTTGGTTAAGTTCGGCTGTTGCAGCCTTGTTCAGAACCTCCCCTGTGTGAATTTTGTCATGTCACTTTACATGCAAAACAGAATGAGCATGACAGAAACATCCAACAACCTCTCAGGCTCATAACTTGCTTTCATTGCACAGGATATGATGCAACAGGAAAGCAATGGATTCACACATGCTATTGATTTCCAACTGAAACAGGTCAGGTTCTCACAGTTGGATGGAGGCATTAATATTGAGAAGACTGTGAAGGCACTGATGTTCAAAGGAATCCGTAGAAGACCTATAGTGAGCTTACCATGTTATCTATCAGCTGCGAATACTGGCTATACCTGAGTAGACATCACACATAAGCCACGTGTTCATGTGGATACACTGTATGCTCCATCATGAGAACTGAATCTATTTGAATACACAACCAGTTGGACCAATGAGGGTCTTTTCTGTAAACAGACAGCCCCTGCATCACATTTATTTGAGCCCTTGTGACAAGATGTGACCTATTCAGGATGTTCTTTTCATATGTTAATACTGCAAGGACAAGATATAATTAAATCCAAAAAAGATGACATTGTGGACTATATTTCATAACTTGAAATGACTCATTTAAATGAAGAACTTTTTTTTTCATGCTGGGGATGTGACACAAGGTAGTCTGCTGGTCTTAAGTGCAGAAACAAGAAAGTGCAGGGCAAGTGTCATTGGTAATGTTAGACTGATGCAGTTGTCATTTTCATTCCCAGCGCCCACGTTGTGTAAATGGCAAATGTACTTTGTTGGTCTTAAATTGGGGTGTGGTTTCTATCTTGAAGCAGCAGAAAGCGACTGCGCCATAAACCAACAAAAAGCTGGTCTTAGTATACAGTGTCATTTCTTGTTGATCAGCTGGAGTCTCTTTCAGGGGATCTTTTACAATTCTACAAATATTAACAGTAATAACCCACCCTCATCGGTTCAGTAGAGACCCTCTGAACACTCCCGACACCTTGTTGAGAATTTCATTTTGAAAATCAACACCACTCCAGAGCCCCGTGTTAAACTACTGTAACAAACTAGGGGTTATATTTTGAAAATCTATGAAAATATTTGAAAATCGTGTGAACCCTAAGTCATGCTAGCTGTGACTCTCCAGGGGCAGGTCACAATCTGCAACTGATCAACCAGGGAGATGTTTCATATGATAAGATGTTCAGACAGGATAGTTGGGCAGAGACTGGTAGTATTTTTGCTGGTTTATGTGTGAGTAGGTCTTCATGAGGGTAAAATAGAGATCAGTGGATGTGAGTGACTTTGGTTTTATGTCTTCGTTTTTTTTTTTCTGCAATGAGGTGAGGTTTTTTGGCTTCTGTAGGACTGCCGGATCATGTTTCAGTCTGTGCCCCTGAAGGTTTTTCATAACAGGGACACACCTGGGGATGTGTATGACTGATCAATGTCTATTACAGTGCTACCCACTGAGATCAGCCCAAATGAGCAGTTATTCTGGCTGACTGAGTGTACAGTGACAGCCAACGAGGCTTGTGACTGTTTGCTCAGCCCACTGCACTTCACCTCCTAACACCTATGTGGTCCCATAACAGGGCGAAGCCTGGGTGAAATAACTTTTAATTGGTGAAATGTCTTGGTTGAGGTTCCCCCTGTGTTCACAGAGCTGGGGTTGCAACTAAAATTAATGAAATGCAAGAGAGGCCTCCACACCATGCCACAAATATGTGACAGAAAATGAATCCCAGTGAAAATTAGAGCTAAATAGACAGTAAACAAAGCAAACTAAAACGTGTGAAATTACACATTAAAACACACGTCTTGATTCAGTGGTTATGTTGTTTGTTGAGTAGCAAAAGCATCATACAAACCTTGTAAAGGACTTTACAATTAATGCTTCCAGACACTAGGAAGGCTGAAAAATGCCTTCTGATCCAGACAAATATTGTGTCGGAGTAACTGTCAGAGTATAATGAAATGGGTATTTATGCAACCATGCACACAGTTCAAACTGATGCTAAGCTTGTCGACAGACAGAATCTGTAATCAGTCAACAACTCGGGGGCCCTCGGGGACAAGCCGTTCTAATGAAATCTGAGGAAAAACAGAAAAGCCTCAAAGAATAGAACCCACCAGTATGCACACATTTTACTATAAGTTTCCAACCTTTATGTTTTCTTTTTTTACGATGCTTGATGAGCGCTGACAAGAAGCAACGTTCATACAGTAAGTCCTTCGAGAGCCCCGTGGAGCTTAATAGTGAAACGGAAGGAAGCTATTTTCAGTGAAGACTTTTTGTGGGGTTTTAACATTCATGCCAGGCAAAAAGGGAAATTAACAAAATGCCAACAGCTGAATGCGGAAATGCACGGACAAGGAAGTCTCTGGCATCACACTCCCATCAACATTACCTGGGGGAGAACAATGAGCTAATTAATCATCCACTATAACAATATCCACCACAGCACACGCTCACCCTCTGCAGATTATTAAAGGTAAAATAGATCACAATATTATATGCCTTTATACTGTATAGCCGATGCTATCCACAGCCCAGTCACCAGAATAAAATGTTGGCAGTAAATGTTTCTGTAAACCACTGATGCATTCACATGTATACATGTCATAGGGTACCATATTGACATTTATACAATACCTGTCACGTCACATTCACATTACGTGTTTATGACCTGACTTTCATATATGGGGGTGGAGGGGGTGAGAAGGCTGCCAAGCAAGTGACTGCAGTTCGAGACTATGTTTCAACATTTGTAAGCTTGGCACCAAAGGATCTTTTTCAGGAGACCCTGGGACAAGTTCCAGCTGTGTTTGGGGCACCAAAACGGAATATTTTTGACAGGAATTCGAGACATCTCCAGTACTTAGTACAGTCTAAGTCTCAAAGTCTATGTCTCTACTTTGTGGCGACCAAAGTTCTGGTATTTTAAGCAAATACATGATCTTTTCCTAACCCTAAACCTGAGTTTTGCGTCTAAACCTAACCCAAACATAAGCGGACTAGGATGCCATCCAATAAACTCATCAGTCAGTGCAGGAGTCAGACACTAACCCACATGTCTTGAAGAAGCCTAGTAGTTGTATCAACATCAGTATGTAGTCAGCAACTGTTGACTCAAGTAAAGTACAATTCTTGACTATTCGAACAATATTGTCTGATTATACTCAACTTATAAATAAATGTTATTTTATCATTTCATGTAAAGTAAGCCGGTGGAATTTTATAATACATGACAGACATTTTGAAAGGCGTGCCTCTTGAAAGAGTGCTTATTTGAGAAAAAAAAAATAACTAAGAGGTGTACCTTGAGTTTCCCTTTTCTTCTCTTTCTAACTCCATTTCACATCTTAGCAGCCTCAACCAACTTTATTATAAACAATCTCAC
Source organism: Pagrus pagrus (assembly GCF_965226575.1). Taxonomy (NCBI): domain Eukaryota; kingdom Metazoa; phylum Chordata; class Actinopteri; order Spariformes; family Sparidae; genus Pagrus; species Pagrus pagrus. The sequence continues at coordinate 29,349,987 of NC_140185.1, read as the reverse complement.
ACCTCTTAACAACTAAACAGCTTTAACACCTCCATTTTCTCTTTCCCTATTATTTCCAGCTCCCCCACTTTCTCTTGTCCAACGAGAGAAGTGAGCTCTGACGTTTATTTTTCTGGGCCTGATTTGAGTGGGTATGTTTGCTCAAAAGACTTGTGCTTCGTCTTATTGTGGGATTTCATGGCACTTTTAATAATCGGCATGGAACATAGAGACACACTGTTATACTGTTAGTGACCTCTGGTATAGAGCCGCAAGAAATGTCCTGTGGTAATTAAGGTAATAACTTTTACTTCCCAATTGTCAGATAAATAACCAACATATAAAATGTGTATGATGTGCAACGTACCATCATAAAAACTCATCCAATCTTTGTATTTTCATTCATTTTCAACAATAGTTTCTGTTGAAAAAGAGAGCCAAACTACAGCTTAAGAAGTTGCACATGCATCAGTGTGAGACCTCAATTATGTAGCTCCCCATAAAAGTGTTAGTAGAGAATGAAGAGAAGGTGAAAAATGTTTTTTTTTCCTCTGACTGATTTTTGTATAAAAAGGTCAGCCAAAGGAGAACAGAAGTAAAATACTTGAAGAACCCAAATCCCAAGTACTTTGGCGGTAATACCTTTTCAAACAATGATAGGATAAGTCTTTAGTTACACGCTGGTCCGGTCTTTACTCAGGTGATCCAAAACATTTAATTTTGATTTAAACGGTCTGGTACATTCTGTTGATAGTCGTCCCAGGAAGATGACACATTATGAGGTTGAGTCTCTGTCTTCTTCAGTGCCTCATTATCATTTATATTTCATACAGTTGTAATGAAAATGGGCTTTTCTTGAAAAAAATCATCCTACCGTGATATGAAAGGACAGTATTGTAGTATCACTGCATGGGCAACCACTGGAACAGCTAAAGCTTTATCTTTTTTTGGGTGTCTTGTGATTCATGTCCAGATATATTAGCAGTACCTGTGACCAAAAACGATAAATTCGATGGAACATGTGTCGATCCATACCTGTCCCTTTCACACACCTACAAGATATTGTTTGCGCCAAAGGTGGTATTATGTGTGGTTAGTTATATAAAGACCAGGGGCCTGAAACTTTTTCTGTCACAGTGGCTGATGGACACCAAATTTCCTGAGTCAATTTAAAAATTTTAGCAGCTCAGGCAGTTTTAAAATAGGAAAAAAAAAAAAAAGAAAAAATACAGCTTAAAAACAATCTTGCCACCTGCCAGGGTAAAAGTGAGACAGCCTGAGTCATCCACCACAGCCAAAATTATACAGCATTTGGATGGTGAATGGGGTAATTTCATGCCCTGATAGTGCCCAAGCCCTATTATAAATGCACATTATATCATACATTTAATGTCATTTTGAAATGTGTCCATAATGTGTTGGCTGAAACCTGAATTATGTGGTAAAACTGGGCTTATTAGGTTGCCAAGCCAGAAAGTTCTGACAGTGTGAAGAGCTGTAAAGGGAGAGCATTGGATCAACATATACTTAACGCATTTCCACAGATAGCAAGACACTTCAAGCACTCTGACAGGGCTGACACGGGTCCTCTTGATAATAAGGATGGGGGCATGTACTGTCGACAGGGTGCTCCATGGTTGGAAAGTTTATTTCCTTTCCACTCGGCTGTCAGCAACAGCCATCTATATTTAATTTTTCCATTTCCCTTCAGCCTGCCCTTTTGCCTTGGTCGTTGCAAAACATACACTCGATGAGATTACAGAAATGTGTGGAGGACCATAATGTGTTGAAATGATTCAGCTTTAAGTTAAGGTAGATATAAAACAAGACAACATAATACATGTAATACAATAAACCTATTTATGTGAAAATGAAAAAGCTGAACTACAGAAAATTCATCATTCACCTCAAAAGGGGACTGAATTTGTTCTTTGTTTTTGATAACAACTGAAACAGACCTGAAATCAAGTTCTAATTTTTCATTAAAGTGGCTATAACCAATGTAATGATGCCAACAGTGGATCATATAACCACTTGTAGTGACGAACCAACAGAGAATTATGCTGCAGTCCTGCAGCTCTATGGGGCTCTGCAGAAACTCATTGTTCTGTTTTTTCCAGGCCGGAACTTTACTGTCACCACCCTCACAGCATCACTTTTGGCTGCAGCAGGCAGCTGTTTTTATAAAAATAGGCAGTAAAAAACTGACTGTACACCACCTGCCCAGCAACAAACAGACAGGGTCAATGATTGGCTTGTGAAAATAGTGGTGCACTTAGAAGCTTGAGACAAAGTCAGACAGAACATGAGGTGACTTTTAGACACTGCTTCATTGTATTCAAAGTTACTTAAGATGTTTTCAGTTCAGAATGAAATGTACTCACATCCCTGGCTTTTAATAAACTTACCTTGCTAATAGAGAGGAAAGGGTAACGGGAGAGAGGCTGGAGGTAAGTAATCCTGGTGGGTTCTGAGAGAGGGTTAGGGTTAGAGAGGCTGATATGCAAACACACCAGAGACACAGTATTTCAATTAAATGCATTTTTATCATGTATGAAATTACCTTTTTGATTATTCTTTAATTTGTATTTTGCCTGAAAGAAAAAAATACGGTTTAAATTCTAACAAAACACGCATTTTGCGTATTTGAAATACTTTATACATTATTTAATATGTGAGTTTATTCTGAAATGATACAATTTTTTTTATTTTAGGTTCAGACTGTATAAAAAAAGCTGGTCACCAATTAGCCTAATGCCAGTCTTTGGCTGTCTATTCTCTGTTGTAGTGGAACTGTTTTGTGTCTTTTGCCCTGGATGCTTGTAAAGTTGGAGATCATAGAAATGTACTTACTCCACAGCATTTGTACTTATCACTCTTGAAAGGGCATTTGCTAAATGCCTAGTTTATTAATGTCATCTGACACAACTAATGCATCACTGTGGCCTCTAACTGTTCAGTTACCCAATGTGACATTTCAATTGACTGTTCACTGGGTCAGTGAGTGGTCGCTTAGCATGCACCCCTTAAACGCTGAGGCTATTAAATGGCTAAAATGTGGTGATATCAGTTTGTATAGAATGCATTTTTGTATTTTCAAATGACAATTTACATGTGTTTTAATTGAATAAATGAATTTTGTATTAGATTTTGATTGATTTTATTTGATTTGTAATTTGTAGCAAGATCCTTTTTTTATGCATTTGTGCCTATCTCTGGAATCGAAAGACAGAAAGCTGCAGATGCTGGTCCCCCCCCCCCCCCCAAAAAAAAAAAAAAAAAAAGCTGACATTTCAGTCTTGTACAGGATAGAAAGCCTCAGGTGCTGCAGATATTTTGTGAAGTTTTTTGGGGGTTTTGTCAGAATTTCTGTTTTGTTGCGTTTTACTGTTCCAGAGTTGAGAGTGTTCATATCAGCGCATGCATTCTGTCAGACTCTGCTCACTGACAATCTTCACAACTCCCACGGGAAAAGAAGCCTCTGCAAGAAAAAAAAAAAAAATCCTTTTTAAAATCATAGTTCTTTACAATCTCACAATATGTATGATAACTACATGCCATGTATCAGTAAATGGGGGAATTTTAACTTGATAAAACTTGAACAGTAAATTGGCTACGTAACAGTGATGAACCTAACAAGCAGAGAAAAATATCTGATTTAACGTACTCTAGAGTGGAAGCTTGATTCAAACACAGTGTACAGGGCTTTAGATGTGAGTACAGATGGCAGACTTAATAGAGTACACACCTGAGAGAAGCCTATTAATGATACGGCATGGTGATTGGGTTTTGTTTTAAGAGCCTTTTTCTGGTTGGTCCCCAGGGTGTGCTGCCATGCTGTGTTGGTATCTAGGCTCAGAGAGAACAGGAAACAGGAACAGCTGCTGCCGCTGCTCTCCTCTCTCGGTCCGGACCAGGCTGTCCTCATTCTATCTATCTGTCTTTATGTGACTTTGTTTCTGTCTACTGTATGTCTTCCGCTCTCCCTGTCTCTATCTTACATCTTGACTAATGCATGCAAGCATTCACAGTCTTACAGAAGTGCTTTATTTTTAAGACATGACAGTATTGTGTATTGCACATGAAGGCAACGCAACATAATTTGTGACACTAAGGGAATATAATTAATGATAAGTCGGCATTCATCTTATTCAGACGGAAGAAACAATGAGGACATGATGTACACAAGGTTTTTTTGTTTTATTTGTCTAGAAACACAAGTTTGACTCATGCCAAGTTTGAGAAGTTTTCCCTTCCCCTCCTAATTCTATCCTAGTCTATGTATGTCGCTCCATTGGACATGAATTGGCCCCAGTCGTCTGACTGATGTGTTATTCTGGACGGGGTGTGCTGCTGTGCTCTGTATTCTGTCTTCAGACACAGTGGGGACTCCTCAGTTAGTTGCCAGTATTCAGACCTCTGGGACTGTATTGTCCAGATGCTTCTCTCCCAAACCAGGAGGTTCCCTGCCAGAGGGAACTTGCTGCTCTAATTTCACATAGCTTTATGTGCCACTATGCATGTGTGTGAGCACTCTCTAAAGCAGGCAGCAGTACTGTAGTAGTCTGCAAATTCAGATGTGCATTCAAAAATGTGTCTGTTTGGTAAGGTTTGCACTTTCCTTTACAGAAATATCTGATACATTAAACTGCAGAATATCTCATCTGATTGCTGGAGTATGGTTTTATTTCAAATTCCTTGATCGTTTGGCCCATATGACACCAGAGTTTATCTATTGATGCCAGAAATGTCCTTTTTTGGATAGCTTATTTGAAATATATGTTATATATTTGTAAGTTTTTTTCCACAAAATCTTTTTTTTCTTTCAACAAAAGACATCAATGTTCTTTATTATGTAAATGTTAAAAGTCAGCAACACAAATTTCTGTAGTAATACAACATCTTTTTATTTAAATCAGAAAATGTCAGATCACAGGAAATAAGACTACGAATCTCACCAGACATTTAATACTTTATAGTTTTTTGATACTTGGTAAGATGGACTCATTTATATGAGCAAGATAACCAGTACTATAAATAGCCGGGCCATCCTAATCAGAAAAAACAACCATACAGGTCAACTGTGAAAGCAGCATAACACTACCAATATTTACGTTTCCTGTTATGCAGCGACCTCTAGCAGCCATAGTATTTTCTAAGTTACGTAACGTAGGTTTGTATATAACTGAAATCACATAAGTAAAAAAGTCATTTTAAGCCAAACTGCAATGTTTTCCTAAACCTAACCAGGGAGTTTTCTCGCTGACACCCAGTCTATGACAAAGGTCTGGTATGCCTGTTGCTGGGTTGGCTGCAATGCTTATGTTGTTTTGCGACTCACTGATGACTTTTAAAATTATTTATGTTAAAATAGTCATTAGTCAAATAAAACAGTCATTCTGATCACATTTAATTTAAAGCTGCACTAAATTGACAGACGCCTGACATGCTTATTACACTGCAGTTCCCCTAAGCCCTACTGAGCACCTGCTTGCTTGCTTCAGTAACTTGAATGTTTGACTCACATTGATCTAATTTCAGGTAGCAGCAGACAGTTTTCTGCTAAAAAGCTCTGATTAAGCTACTGAGGATAGTGGAGCATTTAGCAACAATAGAGTCAGATATTCCCCTGATATCTGCTAATGTCGTGTCGTCTTCCACGTTCCACATGCGTTCTTCATATTTTCGCTAAGTAAGAGGGTAACTTCATTACTTCATATCAGTATCACCATAAAGCAGAAATTAAATCAGTGACAACCATGTGAGGATCCAGGGGGCGGGGCCAAAAGGGCATTGGCCCCAGCTCAGTTCATTAGCTAAATTTTAAAGATGCGGAAAGGTCATAGTTTGCACCTAATGAAATCCACTTACAACATGTTTTCTGACTTGAATCTACTTCACTACACCAGTACCAGAGAACCTGGATGTACTTGTCCTTTCCAATAAATATTGTAGTCTTGTGGTTCCTTACATACATAACAAGTGACTGGAATGAAGAAATAATGATAATATTAAAAATGTCCTCAGGGAAACTGGGCCCTGTTGTGTAAATGATGGCCCCTTTGAAGCCCCTGATTCAGAAAAATCCTAGATCTACCCCTGGTGACCCTGAAACTGCATTTTGAGTAAGACTACTGTATATTATCAGAGACATGGCAGCTATCATAAGCTCATTATATTCGACATCCTCCTTTATTTCATCACTCGCCCTCTTTTTCAGTCTGTTTCCTGCCCTCTTTCACACTGTTGCTTTCATTGACAAAAGCCCCGTGGTGGTTTCAACATTATTGAGGCAGTAGTCCGGGCTTTAATCTGTGACTTGGGGCTGTCATTATCCATCAGAGGAAACACTCTGTCCCTTCCAATTTCCTCCCTGCGTCCATCTCTCCCTTTCACACCTAGACTTTGAATTCTCCCTCTGCCACCGTCTGCTTCATAAATATTCAGCATGCCGGCCAGTAATTTACACACACAATCTGCCACTCCCCATCAGTTCTACACCTGGACACATGGACGTTGACATTCCTCTCTGTCCTAATCTGCTTTCATGTCCTTTATTTCTCTCCACTCCCCCTGCTCTTATCTTCCTTCTACTTCATGCATCTCCTGTCACCTCTCCTCTCCTCAAACACTGCACCGGCACCACATTTAACTTTGTCCCTAAAACAGCTGAAGGGCAAAATGTCAGGAATGAGACTTGACTTTGAGAAATGCTGGTTTGCAAAGAAATTGTCAACACAAGGGTCCAACCTACTTGTGTCTCCAGCTTTCAACCGCATATCATGGCCTTCCTCAGCAGATGTGGATGCTCAGTTGTCATGGAGATGGTTTAGTTATTACAACATTGCTTTACCTTTCCACCATAGTTAAATGTTCTACCATTATTGCTTGTGAATGTATGTGACACTGTGCTATGCTGTTAGACAGGTCCTTGTAGCTCTTGTTGAAGTGTCCTTGAGCAAGACCTTGAACAGTGAACTGTGTAAATTGTGGTTAATGTTTGTGCAAATGGATGATGACAATATAATAATAAGCTGCTTTGGATGAAAGCACCGCTGTCTATCTACCATGGTCATGAAAATAAACAGAAAATTGCAGAATTTCTTAGCTCAGGATTTGCATTCAGTGCAGGAAGTAGTAAGGTGGAAAGCTTGGGAGGTCAGGGTTGAGGATGGGTGTGAAGCAGATCTGACTGTCATGCTGAAGACTCTAGTTTGCATCCTGTAGCAAACCTGTTACCCCTTCACGTCTTTATTAAACGATTCCTGTGGAGTTTCTGACCTTTTTAGTAGCACTATGAAGCTGTTTTTCTATGATCTGGTGCCCATTTTATTTATCTTAGGCAATACACAAAGATGTAGATGGTTAACAATTTCCTGCCAGTGGTTTCAAACAATTCTACGGATCTACAAGATATGCAGCAATGGGAGGACTGCTTGCAAAAAATACTGGATTTAAAATAAAAGTTGACTTAAACAATCTGCTTTGCAAATGTTATGAGGATGCACATGCACTCAACACAATACAACATGTTTTGGTGAGTTACAGTGAATTTGATGTCAATGCTCAGTGAACTTTTGTTCATTTTGCAACCATATGGTTAATGTTTCAGTTGCATGAACCTTAGTGTATGGCTAATATATTATTTAATTTGTCATTACCATAATCTTCCCCTAACCTTAAGCATAGCATAGTAACCATGAGCAGATTTTGTAGAACATGTTTAAAAACATTGACATTGGATGAAATGCAGTGTTTTGCAGTTTGGAAATAAAACTGATGAAAAGTAAATTCACCTGTGTAACAGTAATTGGAGGAGCTCAAGAGCTAAAAAGGCAAACAGCTGGATGCGTGTGGAGCTATTAAAACCCTTCACCACCTATGTTCAAGATTAATAAGCAAGCTTATTAAAAAACTTTGTAAAATATCATTAAAGGCGTGTTGTTTCCAAGCCTGTTTGGTCCTGGTCATATAAATGCTCGGGCATTTGCATTTGGACATCAGTGGCATCTTCCATCATTAAAATCTAATCTATCAACCGTCGCCATCATTAGAGACGCTCATATACAAGTGTTTCCTCTAAGCAGAAGACAAACAAAATCCGAGAGCACATCCATGATTTGGTGAGTATGTAAATCGTTAAACCTTAGTTTCAATGACTGTTTTTTAAGAAGTGACCACAGCTGTTAGATCCACATGGGTACAATACCACTCTTGTTTTATTGGATACCTGGCTGGATAAAATGCAATGTACTTTACCAGCATATATCTTTTCCTGGCATGATTCAGACCAGAGCGAAAAACACTTGACTACTGCTTTTTTAAATCTGTCAACCAAACCAACATTTGACAACCATTCACTAAAACAGAAAAGAAAACTGAAGCTATACAAATGAAATCTGTAAGTGTATTTTTTCAACTCTTCAAAATGATGTTACTGCAGTTTGTAATTACAAATTTCTGCCTTGCTTTTTCCTTTCCTGCACAACAGCAGTATACTGTACCTTATGCGGTTAACACATCTTTAACACACATTGGGAGGCATGTGAAAAGTGCTAAAAACTAGTACAGTGGAATGCTGGAGGTTGATTTTTATATGTATTTGTATGTGTATGTGTGTGTGTGTGTGTGTGTGTGTGTGTGTGTGTGTGTGTGTGTGTGTGAGCAAAGTCAGGGCATGGACAGAAAGAGGAAGCACAGTGAAAGAAGAAGAGAGAGAAACAGACGAGGGAGCAGAGAAAAAGGGTGGAAGAAGCTAACGGAGAGTGTAGCATGGTTGGAAAACACTGTATAATCAGTTTTGTTGGTCTTCAGGTTTGGTCTGTTGTTTGGTCTGCTGGTCACAGGCAGGACATTTACACTCTGCGTCTCGCACATAAATCATGTCACATGGCTGAACGAACAGACACTGCCAGCATTTTAGCTCCAGCAGAACCCTGCTCCGGGTGGCCCACCCTGCTTTCACACATACGGACAGAGAAAACAGAGTATAGGATTCACTATCTACATACACAGTTTATGTACCCTCGTGCAGACATGGACATGAGCGCACGAATGCACACACGGACACACTCACACACACTCCATCTGTCCTATGTCTGAGAGTGGAGGTGTTGCCTTTGATATGCTCTGCGGGCCGTCTGACCAACCACAAAGTCTGAGAGAAAGTCACTCTCTCAACATCCTCCCCTCTTTGTCCTCATTCTACATGAATCCCCTCCCTCTCTATCTTAGGCAAACGGCTCCACAAGATTTATTTCATTATTGGGAGAGGGAAGAGTGACGCTGAATATATAAATTTCCTGTCAGGTTGTGTTTGTTATACACGGGGAGACAAACAAATGCCACCGTCACACTCCCCTGGTTTCTGCATTCTTGCGTCCCTCCATGCTGGATAGATGATATCTGGCACAGGTTTCCACGTGCTGGAGCTCTCTCCTTTTGATGCTTGTACGAACACGGGGGCTGAGACAACAGTCTCCAAATGCTTTGACGCAATTAGCCAACAGAGTGTGAAGCAGAAAACCTTTGTAGCTTTTTACACAGCGCATGGAAAACAGTGTCAACACAAAAGGACGCAGAGATCAGTCGACAGGAGCCGAGTCTCTTTGTTGATGCCACTCCGTCCCCTGCGTGTCTGTCACAGACTGAGAGTGAATCTAACACTCATATAAGCTCAGTGAAAGACAGGCAGGGGGGGCGGTGAGGGAGGCTCTGATGGGAGCCCCGGTGCCCTGTGGTCCGTGGTTAGTGAAGGGCATGCTCATACAAAGAGAGTGCATGGATTTTAGGGAGAAACCTTTAAAAATGTTGTGTTGAATACACGAGAAAGGTCAGGCAGTGACAGACAGATTGATAAAGATAAAGCATAAAAGGAGCAGCCACAAGAGGACTGCCGTTTAAATTTCATTTTTGTACGAGGCAGGGATTGTTCACTATGACAGAGGTCTCTGTGTGAGAGAGAGAGAATGAAATTATCATTAAAATTCTAAACGAGATCTCTACATGTGGTAACTACAAAGCTCCTATAATTATGAGATAATTATTATGATTTGGTGTTTATACCAGTTAAAGTAAAAAAAGGATTCTCCTCTCTGAGTTGCATGCTCACAGCAGCAGCAGGCAACTGCTGACAGCTTGTAATATCATAAATCATAGAAAATGCGGCTGATTACTCTATTTAAGGTGTAAATGCAACAATACACTTAAGCCGCTATGATCTATGTTGTAGTAGACAACACGGAGATTGCGGTGCTGCGAAGGATGTGCATATTTTTATGTTAATTATATAGATTAACGATGAACACTGGCTGTATCAGCTACTTCCAGGCCATTACATAAACTGAGTATGAACAACAAGACAGGAGGCAGACCTGCCCTACCTGAATCCTGTTGGCCTCAACCTTATGCCACTTCAACCCATGGACATCAATATGCTACACTAACAGCCTCCATCCTCTTGTGATGGCTTTCTACCAGATATTGGAACCTGGCTGCAGGAAACATTAGCGGTAATAGGGTGGTAAACATTGTGTGGTAAACAATGGGCTCAGTCCAGCTCCACCTAAGCTGAAAACTTACTGTACCTTTAGTTTCTGCACAGGTGTATCATGTTTGGAAAACAGTTAAAGATATAAGATTTCTGCATTTAAATGCCTAAAAATAACTTGACCGCTGTTATATCTTTTGTTGAGATTTCTATCCCACACTTGTCAAATACTGACACTTTGGGTTGGTGGTCGGCCCGACTGACCTACCCAAGTAAAACATGAGGGACTATGGAAGTAGTTTTTTTTTAGGCTTTTTTGGAGTATGACCTCAACTTAATCAACTAGATATTCATTACATAAAATAATATTCATTATTACACCATGTCTTAATACATTTTATGATAAGGCTCATTGATTTCACTGTCTCGTACTGAGTCCTTTTTGTTTTCTTTTTGATCGACCAATGTCAGTTTTTAAAAGAATGTGTCACACCTAGACGGGGTCAGATGAAAGTTTCTGTCTCTTCCTTGCTCAGAGTTGCCCTAAGAAGTTGCCTAAATCACTCTTAAGCTAGGACTCCTCCTTCTCAGGGGTTTTAAGGCTTAGTTAGGAGCCGTCTGAGAAAATTCTCAGAGTGTTTGTGAATACAGGCCCAGACATTTAAGAGTTCCCTTAAAGCTGCTGTCAGTGATATTTTCTTTTTGAAACAATTCTCTAGCTCTGTTCCAACAGTAATCACTAACATAGTGTTTGATCGGTAACCCTCCCCATGCCCATGCAGTAAAAGAGAAAATAAATGTTCCGGTATCCCTGCCCAATTTATCGAATCAGGATAGAAAACCCCCGTAAAGAGGTGGTCCTGTCTGCACGAGGGAGAAGCAGAGAGCAGGATCCTCCTGTTCTGGTACACCTGAAATGGTGGAATAAGAAAAGCTATCGATTTCAGCACTACCAGTGACGGCTTATACCACCAAACAGGCCAAGTAATGAAAAATGCGTGAAGAGGTGAAGAGAGCTGCTTCGAAAGAAAGGAGTCGTGTTCACATGGTGATGTAGAGAAGATGGAGGAGGTTGCTAACTGCAAAACAGACAGGAAGTTAGCTAAACAATAACGGTTACATTGGAGCTAAGGGGTTTTGCAACAGCATGGATAGTGTAGTTCGCATAACATTCAAGAGGGTTGATATTGGGTTGGATGCAGTCAGCCCTGCTTTAAAAATTCTGATCAGATGCTACTGCTAGAATCACCCCAGCTGACCAATCCCAAGATAAGGTTAATAACTTCAATATGAAAAGTGCAAAATCATGACCAGCTGACCCCTAGTCTCTGATGATGTTCTCATAGACTGACTGTTACATAAGTTGGGCTTGGCCTGATACCAACTTTCTTCTCTTGGTTAATTTAGCAGCAAAAAAAAAAAAAAGGACCAATGCCAACAGCAACACTGAGGAGATGGACAGAGAGGGAGGAAGGAAAAGAAGGAAGAAGAGAAGAGGGCTTTATAGAGGATGAGACAGAGCATGGGGAATGAAACTGTGAAAGTGAAAGTCAGGCGGAAGGAGAGAGAAGCAATTGGAGGAAGAAAATGAGGGAGAAAAAGAGAGACAGTAAGCAAAAAAATACGGGAGGGAGAGTGAAAAACAGCAGGGTAAGAGTGTTTGGCAAGCTAATTCCCAGATATCGACATTGCTTTGATTAGTAACTGGAGGGAACCTTTTAATGAGAGGCATTCTTTAATCAAACCCCAACATAACATAGCCCACCAAGCTCTCTCTCTGGTAACGGGCTGGGGTGCGTGTGAATGATTTTTTACTCCTCAGACTTCCTCCCCTGCGCGAGTCAACAGATGATGATCCTGCTGCTCTCCCTCAAACTGAGACGGTAATCGCCTGCCCAAGTACGTTCAGACATTTAAGTCATTTATTATCTTCAGCGGTCGTACCGCTTCAGATTAAAACCTCCTCTTAAGGAGCTGTGTATTGATGTTTTGCTTGGCACATTGGAGCAATAATAGGGCATTGTATAGTGGGACTGTCTTCACTACCTGGGCAGTGATTTTGTGTGTGTGAGTGTGTATGTGTGTCTCTCCAGGGGAAAAAAGAGCCCTCCAACTCTCGATGAGTGGCTTGTTGTTGTTGGAGAGCAGGGGACCAGGCTGCCATAGTGAGAGAACACAATACCTGAAGGGAAAGAGAGAGAGAAGGAGAGGGAGAATGACACAGGTGGAAAAATAAAATAAAGCGAGACCTTTAGGGACAAACTGTTTGAGGTCCGTGAAGTGTACTACGGGCAGAAACGTTGTACGCCTGGTCTAGCTGGAGAGGGTTTGTCTCGGTGGTCTCCAGTGCGCTCATTAGGAAGCAGGGACGGCATCTTGGAGCCACTCCCTTCCCAAGAGATAGAGAGCAACTAATTAGAGGTCTGTCCTCCTCCCTGACACATCCATTTCCCCTCTGGAGCACCACGACGAACCACTCACTAACTCAGCTTTCAACGTGGAAGAGTTTATAAGTGGATAGGAGGTAGCAAATGCAAAAGTACTATATAGCAACTAAACAGTAACAATGCTTACTAAGTGCTGGCTTATGTAACAGCAGTTCATTTTAGCTGATACCATGCCAGTGCAATATTTTGCAAAATGAATAAAATACTAATGTCAGTTGAGCTCTTTGTGGTAATTCAGTTAAAGCTGCACTTACCCTTGTATATATATTAAAGGTGCATTCTGTAGTGTTGGGTAAGACATTTTAATCAGAAGAGAAAGATCCTCATTTTTTTTTTATGAAAATAAACAAACTCTTTGTTTTCATGACTGAATAAACTGAATAAACAAACGTTTATGTATATTTGGCGGACCCTGCCACCTTTGTAGCATTAAACAGTGTCCCCTGAGAACAACTTGTTTATCAGTTATGGAAAAAATAAACATTTCTGAGTTTGTATTGTTACCTCATTATCATTGTAAATATCAAAATTCTGAATTTAAATTTCTTCTCCAAAAGTTCATAGTGCCCCTTTAAAGGTGCTGGACCGTCCCTTCATAATACCACGCCGAGCTCCCAGTCCGGACCACGAGCTAACTGAGCTAACTAGTTAATGGCAGCTATACTTAGCGTTTACTCTATTTGGAGCATGAATTCAAGAGCAGGCCAATTTTTACATTATGCACCTTTAACGAATGTTCAAAGGTCTGTGGCAGACAGCAGTCAGCAAATAAAGCTTTAATAAACCTGCTGTTTTCTATCTGCCCTTAACTAAAAAGTGTGCAATTACTGAAGTGCCAGATATGCCTGTCAGGAGTTGGTGGAGACCAAAACAGAGCTAAAAATAAGAACACGTACATTCATCAGGTAGTCAGAAACAAAATGAAAAAATGCAAATGATGCTTTACTTGTTTAAAGGCCTTATCATAAAGTCTTTGATTCTTTGTTTTGTTTTCTTAAATGTATTGCTAAGGTGCAAGAACAATGTTGTTCAACAGTCATTTGTTTGTTATTTGCACAGAAACACAGATTTGTTAAAAGATTGGAAAGGAATGTATTAAAAATTACCACAGGCAGCGCTGTCAAAATAATGGACTGTAAAAAAACCAAAACAGCTCCTTTTATTCAAATGAGGCAAACGCTCTGCTTGGAGGCAAATGTTGATATTTGTATTATGGTTTTTAACATCAACTTGATTAATCATCGCTTTTAAAATACATGTGCTAATAAAGTTAACAAGCCAACAGTAATTAAGACATTACTCACTTTAATTAAGGTCACTAACTCAGGCACTGCAATGAAAACATTTGCAAAACATTTTCTCAGACTGCATACACTGCTATATTTGGTGAATAGGTAATGGTTGTATTCTGTACTGATAAAATAAATAAATAAATTCAAGGTTTTTGAATAATATTCTCAACACAATCTGCAGTTCTTTCCCAAATTAAATCCCATTTGGTAACATTTTTGTGTGGTCCCTCCATGAAGTATGTCCTTCCCCATTATACAGGCCAATCTGTGTCAGTATTATCCTTTTTAATGGCACACTCTTACGCCGCACAAAGACACATATTAATAGAGGGGTAAATTGGTTGACAGGTATTTTCGCAGCAGGGTTTTTTGTTATATTTTTAAAAAAGGGGGGAAAAAAATCCTCACCCTGTCTCTCACTGTCCCTTAAAGACGTAAAAGCAAAGAATCTTCAAATTCTGCTATTTTTCTTTCTTTTTCTTCACTCATTAAATAGGTAATTATAACTTTTTATGAAGAAGAATTCACTTCATTAAAGTTTTATTAACCTTTGGGAAAAGGAAAAAAAAAAGTGTTGGACTTAGGTCACATTATTTCTCACATTATTTCTCAGTGGACCTTTGTCCAATTTTCAAAATGAGATCATGGAACAACGAGGTTGATTAATCGTGTTTGATGCTGCTGTGAAACCATTTAGTTTTTTAAGTTATGTTACGTCTTCTTACATCTTAGATAAAGGCTGTAATTCCTTAACTGTTAATAACTGTAGAGTAAAGCATATTTTGTTTTATTAGCTTTAATTTTGCTGTGTTCAATAAATGATTGATATATAAAACCAGCTGAACTTTCTCTCGTATGCAATTTTCTTTTTTTTTTCTTGCTTCCATCTCCCTCTCTCTGTCTCTACCCACCCCTCTTTGTCCGAAATATCTATTTTCTTCTAAGGCATCGAGCTAACAAGGGAGGAACTCTGGTTAATACTGCCTTGAAATTCTGGTCAATACACAGGCTCGGTGTTAGGATATTTGATTAGATCTCAATACACTCGCCTCTCTAATGCTTCTACTCCAAAAAAACGATTTCGCTCGAGGAAGGGCTGTGTATGTGTGTGCTGGGGTTAGTCTCTAAGAAAGCAGTGCTGCTGTTGTTTTCATTGATTGTGACACTAAACCGCACATTTACCATACCACATCTCTTACGTCCTCCTTTCCCTCCCCGACGCCAATGAATCAAAAGCTGCAGCTGGAGGAGAGCGGAGCTTGTTAGCGGTGCTTTCCAGGGAACCTCTTCCTCAAACATCTGACAGCCTCGCTCTGATCGATAGCTGTCTTTCTGTGCTGTGTCTGCCTTTTGCTTGTGGCTTGTGACTAAGCGTTGCAGTGCTTCAAAGTAAATGGACTGAATTACTCTGTTCTCCACAGGGTTGCTAGACTTTGTGCGACAGCTGACACAGACTGACATATTTTATATATTTATATATATTTTTTTAAGGAGAATGAGCTGTCAACTCCTAGTATTTCCTGTAAGACATTTGAAAAGTCAAGAGGCTCACAGTAGGGGAGACGTACAGTATATTCTAAAAGTATTAGGACAGTGTCATATATTTTGTTGTGTTGGCTCTGTGCTCCAGAGTACTGTTTGAAATGAAGAATAAATGCAAAGTTAAAACGACTTCTTTATAACGATCATGTTTGTTACTTTGGTTGTTAAATGACTGTTGTGTATGACAACATCTCTAAACCTGGACTGTAGCCATCATCGCTTTTTGCTTGTTTTTGCGTTGATTTTTATCTTTAAGTGGGAAATATCGACTATACAATTGGGATATTGTGTGTTTAAGGAGCCACTCGACATGAATGCGATCACAGATATTATGATTTCTTTTTTATTCCTACTCGATTGTGCTTGAGGAGATCAACATAATGAAAAACATATCACTGTCTTTATATGTTCTGGTTACATTGGATGAGACAAGGATCCAGCAATATGATTAAAATCATATAATGTTTATCAAGCACTTTAGAAAATAAGGGAGCAGGTCCATATGTCGGCGGTCTGAACATATCAAAAACATTTCAGAAATCAGAGTCAACCAACAGCATGAATCAGACAGAATGGAGTCCACTGTTTGTCTCTCCACAGAGTTCTGACAACCTCAAGGTCATCTTCAAAATGAGTGGCCCAGACTTCCTCTGAGGCATCATTCAAAGTCTGACCAAAGGGCAGGAAGAGAGATGTCTTCCTTTTTTTATTTCCTCATGACGTCTCTCACTTGGGCAAGTCCACACAGACAATCACAGCTCTAACTCGAAAGAAAAAAAGACAATGATTTTATTTTATTTATTTTTTTTGGTGCATTTTGTTTGAGAGTACTTAACAAGTCTTGGTAGATTTTATTTAGATTAAGTATATAGTATGCTTAACTGTGTTATCGCTGTCATTATAATTTTATTGATTATATTATCACACTTGTTCAACAGCAAAATGATATTGATTCAGATGATATCAGCTACTGGCACAGAGCTCTTGTACTTAAACACTGAACACGCTTTTGGTTTGCATCTACAGTTGTTGATGACATCTTGTATTTTAGGAGTTTGTTTACTTATTGTGTTTGGATGAAGGCATCTGCCAAATGAATGTGAAATAAAGTTATTAACAACAAAATGTGAAAGATGTGTAATTTCAAACCAAGTAATACTTTTGTTGTTAATAATACGCTTTATATAGTAAGGAAACACTGCCTGTCTGTATGTCTTTCATATATCTCGAGAACCATTCATCTGATCTATAACTCACACGTGTCGGGTTTCCAATTTCCATTTAAAATAAGTAGTGACCAGTGCCCTGTGAAGCAACGGGAGCAGCACTCTGACTTCACGGCTCTGCTGATTGAAGCTGAGCTCACACTTGACCCCTCTCACGTGACCTCATGGGGAAGCAGACATTATCAAAATCAAGATCAGCGACATCTTGCTGTCGTAAAATGCTGCAGTGAGATAAAACAAAAGCAGAAGGTTAAACAAGCCTGGACGAGTGGGGAGACGCTGTCACCACAAGTTTTCTACTCTTCTGTGAGAACAGGAGGTGAGATTTTAAGTTTCTGTCAACAGCAGTGTGCTCGCTAACGTTAGCCTCAAGGGCTAGAATGTTTACTGTTGTTTGGCACTACTGTCGTCTGCTTAGGGATGCTTCGAGTGACCGTTTCTAACTGTTGTTTTCTGAATTTTAAATTAATAATACTTAATAAGGGCCCATCAAGGCTGTGACATGTAGGTCGTTCAAGTAAGGATCCAAAGTACAGACTTTAAATACTTACAGTATGCTGTCGCTCAAGTTTTAATAAGCTTCTTCCTGGCCCTTAATTACTGACACATGTAATCCAAACAGAGGGACAACAGATCTAACAAATACGTTCTAACTTGTGAGGACATAATATAGCTTCATCTTTTGATAGGTAATATATCATAATGACAAATTCTTTCTGGCAGAATGACGATCAGACATTAAGACTAAAAATCTCCCAGGATTTGATGACTCATTGCTTCAGTCATTCACCAGGCACAGCAGGGTATAAATGATAAAAAGCAGTGTCATTCTTCAGAAAAATCACCCCATCGCAAATCTAAAGAGTATTGGGTGACACAGTAAAACAAAGGGAATGTTATCTAACGTGTATGATGACTGACAATCTCTGCCAAGCACGGCCAAAGACTTCTCTCCCAAACAGTGGACCGAGGAAAGGAGAGATCTTCAAGGACTGCCTATCCGGCTCGTGTCGTGCTGTGCTGGCCTCGATGAAAATCCTGCTGGGCGCTGGTCTCAATGAGCTCCGGCCTGCTGTGAAGCTCCTGCTTAATATGCTCCTGACAGAAAGACAGAGTGAAGGAGAGATACGTGGAGGAAGCAGCGGAGAGGAGACTGAGGGGAGAGAGGAGACATCAAGAGGATGGAGACGACGAAGAGAGAAAATAGTTAATGGAGGGATCAATGAATGGAGGCGTGAGCGGGAGGACGGTGAACAGTGTAAGGCTGTGTGTGTTTGAGTGGGAAAGAGGGACACAAGCAGTCATACATGCAGAGGCTGGGGACGTATGCAGAGACAAAGGAAGAAAGAGATTGGAGATAACATGAAGGAGAGAGAGAGAGGGAAACAGGCAGATAGAGAGAATAAGAGCAAACTTCAAGGTCTATATTGAGTTGGCGGTGGCGGCGCCAGAGGACCTGAGCAGAATAGCCTTGGCATCGCCTCCTTGGCCAATTAATGTGAAGCTGTCTGGGTCCAGGGAAGCTATTAGACTCTGGAAGAGAAAAACACATTAAAAAAGAGCAGGAAGAAAGTTCACCGCTGCTTCCCCACACTGGTGCCTGTATGTAAAGCCCCTTGTTTTTCTTGACTGAATAATAGTCTTCATCCCCCTCCTCCCTCCCTTTCAAAAGCCTCTGGATGTGGGCAGAACATCTCTGCTTTATTAACCATCTCACTAGAGACAGGACACCCTCGCCGACAAGCAGCAGCCTTTATTAAAGATGCCGCCGAGTGGAAAGGAGTGAGCATTGAGATTCAAATTGAGGGAGACAAGAAAACACTGTGTGGCCATAGCTTTAGTTAGTTAGATGAGAGGAAGAATTTGTATTGATGTTAATCAAACAAGCAACTGTTTTTCTTCGTGTTTAATAAGCAGTGCCTGTACTCACAAGAGCACTGCACAGGAGTGTGTGCACCAGCCAGCAGAGGATAATTGAACGCGTTTGCATGCATGCAGACAGGCATATTGATGTTTGTGCATGTGGGTAAACCGGTAAACATGCATGTATGCACACATACACATACAGGCTGGACACAGATGTCTCTGGAATATGTCAAGCAAGTGTTTTTTTTCCAAGAATAGCCTTTCTTATAAACTATCAAATGTGTAGGACATAAACAGCATTTCCATAATGATTGTCAGATAAGCATGACCTCGAGCAATTCTATTTTAAATTGCATTAGACCATTTGATAAAAGTTTACATTTCGACAGGTTTGATTAAACTAATGTCCTCATAGGTATGAACCACATGGATGGTATGCGCATACAGGCAGTTTAATTTTTCAACATCCTGCATTGTTACCTCAGCAACACCAGGTTTTGATTATTAACATCTAGATAGTTGGGTTGTTTTAACTGTCGGGAGATTTGTCCACGTTCCCAGTATCAAAGCACAGATCAAAAGAATAAAACATGTGTTAGAGTCTCTCCTCATTGAAATGTGTGATTATTGGCTCGAGTGAAGTTTATTATTTGGAAGAAGCCTCAGATGCATCAGTGATGTATGGGTATGAAATCAAATCAGTGATAGCGATTTGTTTTATGTTTCACTCTAGGAATTTAAAAGTACAGTGTGTTCACTCTGTGACTGGAAATAAATCAACTGTATTGTGCCGTGGTTATTGAGGGGATTCAAAGCTGGATGAGATGTAATTTACTTTAGCGTCGGGTGGCACCATTGCTCTGAAATTAAGTCAGACCTAATGCGTATGCCGCCAAATCCCTGATATGCTTACGATACAGTTGTGAAGAGCATGTATGCATAATATTAAAGGAATATCCAAAATCAATTGGCAAAGAAAAACTTTTTTATCAAATCTCTGTGAATAGACTTTATCCACACCTTTATTGGCGGCCATTTTTCCTGCAATGTCACGCTCAGAGTAGGAAACCTGAAAGCTGGGATAATGTAATGCTGCTGTGTTCCAGGTTGCAAGTTGAAGAAACGTAGGTAATCTGACAAATCCTTTCACATTCATATATCAAGGTCAAACAACATATTTGATAACTCGTTAGCTGATGCATCCTAACGTTAGCTGTTGCCTAATTGAAGCTAATCGGTTATCAAGCCAGATGTTTTACCTTGAAATATGGTCTGATGTCCCACCAAAGTAAATTATCCATTGTCTTTACAGTTGCTAATCAATCAAGAAGCAGTAAAACAGTAATAATTTGTCAGATTGCCTCAGTTTATAAGACTTGAACGAGACTTGTATGACATATGACCTACCCATCTTGAGTGATGTCATAGGAGAATGGCCGCTGTGTTAATACGGTCTAAGGCTGCTTTGACCCGAAGTTGTTGAAATGTGAAATATGATCACACACAGTTAACCCAGCATTTGCTTTTGAATGTGGGTATTACGGTAACAAGCAACAGAAGAGATGCTACATTAACATGCTAACATGGAAACACAGCTAGAAACCAGAACAAAAAAACTGTGCTTCACACTCAGGGGTTTTGATCACTCAATTTCAAACACATTCATTATTAACCAACATTTTCTATGATGTAAACAATTGGAAACCAAAAAAAGAAGACCAATAAGCTACCCTGGGAGGGATAACCTATGAATTTGGCTGGCGTGTCCCCACTCAAATGTCTCTGAGTTTACATCATTGAATAATATTAGTCTGTGTGTGATGCCAAACAACCTCCCTGCTGTGTCGGGATTGGAACATTGGAGAAAGAAAATACATCACAGCACAGTAATTAACAAAATAAAAAAGAAACACATTACACAATGATTCTGTGGGAAAATGTGGTTGGCAGCTCCGGTTGTGGATAGAAAAATCACGCTCCCATTGTGGTGTTTTTTTAAAAACAACTGTTGGTGATACATCTTTCAAGTCCTGCTCTGTACAACTGATCAGGATTTTTCTTTTGTACTACAAAGCAACAAAACACCAACCGCAGGGTCTCTATAAGGGTTTTTCTCTCATTGATTGTACCCCCTTTAAACCTCACTGACCTCTCCCACTGTCTGTTCTGCCAACACCAACAGACCTTGGGTGAGCTTTTCATCCCCTAACCCTCCCTCTGGAGCTCTTCCCACACCAGTCTCTTCACTTTCTCTCCATGCTAAAGAAATCCCTCAGAACTCACTTTCATAAAACAGGTGGAGTGGGACAGGGTTAGGATTTTTAAAATGTTTGCAAACGTGTCCATAGCCAGGATGTTTTCATTAGCATTTGACTGCAAACAATGCAACAAGATAAACTCACATCCCTGAGAGCAGTTATTCCAAAAGTATTGGCCACGGCCCCTTGGTGGGCCATGACAGTACTGCAGCTGGGCCTTGAGAAATTATTTACAACAATCAAATGAAACTTTTTTTAATGTTATTGTTGCAGGTAACAAAACATGGGTTTATATCTATACCATGTCATGAAGGGATCAGAGCTCTGATTAAAAGTTTGTGGGCCCCAGAGGATTTTGTGATTTCAAATTGGGTGTCATTCTTAAGTTTGGGAATGGTCGTGTTGGAGAATATCCACTGGTTTGGCAGCCTTCTCACTCAAATCCGTCAACATCTCCTCCACCTCCTGATATAAAAATCAGATCATAAACATGTAATGTGGACGTGATATGACACGTACTGTAGAAATGGCAATATGGTGGCTGAGCTATGACAAGTACAAATTTGAAAGTATCAGTAGTTTGCAGAAACATTAACTGCCAAGATTCAATCCTGGCGACGAGGCTGTTATTTGGTACATTGTGAGCATTGATTTACACACAGCTATTCACTCCAGCCATACCAGACACCCCTTTGAACCACAGACAACATTTTTTGAAGTGTGTGCCAGTTTAGAGGTCTGGAATCAGGCTAAATCATACCACCCTCTGGATGGACCCTCTCCTCCTCTTTGTCCATCTGTCCTTTCAGTTTGCTCTCAAATTTGCTCACAGTGTCAGAGTGAAGGGCACCGTCAGGTAGCTCATCATCAGCCAAATAAGTCCCACGCTTTGTGTACGATTCATATCGCAGATGCATACTGCAGTCTGGCTGTGTGCTTTGAAAGAACTGTGAAATTTTGCTATTTTCTGCAGTTAAAGGTGTAACAAATGTGTCGTGCAGTTAGTTGAAAGTGAGACATTTAGTGCTCCAATACATTTTTCCTGTGTATGATTAAAGAAAGAGTTAGGTGCAATAGTACGGCATAATAATATAGTAAAAATGTGTGACAGGAGAAAACTTAAGAGGCTTTCTCTCTACGTCGATTCATATACTGGTCACATTAACTGTTTCATACATAATCCCACTTCAGTCCAATTTATTCTTTCTGATAAAGCAGAAATGCAATAAAAATAATTTACATTTCTTGAATAATGACTCCCTCAATCAAGGCCTCTCATATCGTTCCCATCTGTCTCCACTTTCCTCTGCCCATCTTTCCACAGTCGATTGGCTTGGGAGCCCTCTTCTGATCGCATCTTTTTCTCTATTCTTCGACCTGATTCTCCCTGTTATGCAGCCGGTATAGAGCTGTCGCCTGCTGCTGCTTCCCCAAATCTTCTTTTTGAAAAGCTGTATTGTTGCCATCTGTCTCTGGCACTCAAATGTACTTTCATATGCACACACGCGCGCACACACATACACGCACACTCTGGCTTAACACCAGATTCTGGTCTTATCTGGTCAAGTGTGTTTACCACTGCAGTACACCTTGAGCTTACACTGCAGGTGGCCAATATTTTGCTGAGAGATTATTTGAGGGATTTTGTGCCTCAGGTATACTATTTCCCTATTTGAGCGGCACACTGGAGATAAGTACCAAATGTGTTATCCACGATGGTCTGTTCATTTTATTTTTAAGTTAATCATTTAATCGACGCGGCACAGCCTGATATCGGAGCAAAAATAAATATTAGAGCTCTTGGTGACTTTCACCCCATTTACACCTGGAATAATCTCAAAATGTTTCACTTTCAGACTGAAATTAGTATCAATTATCTCAGTTTGAAAAAAAAATGTTCAGACCTAATATTAGGTGAGAAACAATACATCACTGTAATGCAGTTGATCTGATTTACCCATAATCACCCATACCACCACCAGAGCCACAGGTTCAGTACATCCTAATGCAGGAGTATGAATAGCTTTACAGGTGTGTGTGTGTGTGTGTGTGTGTGTGTGTGGTGTTGGTGGGGTAGAGGAGGGTGTTATGATGAGCCTGACATGCCTGGCAGCCTGATGAGAACTGGTGATTAAGGCCTACGCTATATCTCACCTCATGTTGATGTGTTCTCCTGTGCAGGACCTGCCAGCCGGGCTCAGACATGATGACTCTGCTGAGGTAAGGAGCTGTCAGCGTTATAGAGACAATGCTATAAAAAGATCTATCGCTGCCAGACCAACCAACGATCGGCCATTTCTCAGTGAAGGTTCATCGACAAACAGGCTCAAGTCTGTGTGTAATCAGTGACGAAAATAGATAAATAATAAATGCATGTACTGTAACTTAAAATAACATCATTTGCAGGAGAATTTGGGGATTGCAAAGATATAAACAAAAATCGTTGACTCCAATCTAAATGTCAAGTCTTGATGCAGACATTTGTATGTATCTGTAGAAGTGTGAAGTGAAGGCGCATAGTGCAACAGCTACCACCTATCCATATCTGTACCTGTTAATTTCCTAGAAATATTTGGACTTTTGGAAAGCAAAATTCCTTATTTGCACTATATCAGTGCCAAATTATGTCTTTTCTGTTGAAAAGAAAAAGACCCAAACGCTAAAAGGCAGTCAGGTAGAAAAACAAAAGCGAGCTACAATCGTCAAGGCTGCAGTCCAACAAAATCAAAGGCAGACAACAAAACCGCCAAAAACAGGCTGGAGCAAATCCAAAAAACTACAGAGAAATACAAAACTGAATGAAGTACAAACAGTGATGAAGGTTAAAAAAAAAACACAAGAGAAGAGAGCACAGGGAGTAACGCCGGGAACAGGGAGAGAGGGGAAAGCAAATGTAAATATACAAAGGGCTAATGAACAAATGAAACAGGTGTACACATAAAAAGGTTGGGAAAAAGACAAAGACAGGACGTGAAAAGTCACTACAAGACACATGAGGATAAACCCTACAAAATAAAACCCAACACCACAATATGTTCCACTGCCATTTAAAGTCGACACACAGTCTGGAAGAGTTAAGCTGCTCACAAATTCTACAAAATAACATAATATTTTAACTTATTACCTAAATGAATCACATCATAAAGCACAATCCAAATTTGAATCATTAAAAAAAAGAAGACAAAACAACATTTTAATTGCTCTCTGTTGGTGAAAAAGCTGAGATTATGATTTGTGCAACATTTGTCTGCTATGTAAAAGTATGCACATTTCCTCTCTCCGCTGAAACTTTATAATTTCATAAATGTTTGATAAAATTACATAGAGGGAACTTTAAGGGTTCTCAGCCATATACAGACAACTTAAGAACGTGTTTAAATCCAATAGACCTGTCAGCATTCAAAGACCTTAAAGACCTTCATCTTGACTTGGCATTTGTGTCCACAGACCTGAGATGTGACATGGCCATGCCCTCAAGGAAGAAGGAAAAGGAGGGCCGAGCTGCGTGCACATTGTCCGATTCAGTCTTTAAGACACAGATGATTGCAGTGATATGTCTTGTCTCAGCATCCTGAATGTGTACTTCAGCATCAACTACTCATGTTAGCAATGTTTAATCATAAATCATCAAATACTTCAAAGTGAAGGGCATTACAAAATCTATCATTTCTCGCATGCATTTTCTATTTCTCTTCATGTTATTATTGCATGTTCACTGTGACAGGGAGACAGAAAAGAAAGTCTTTATTAGATACTTTGACAGACAGACATTTTCCAGTTTTTAATAGCACTGCTAAACAGAACAATATGAGATGATGGATGAAACTTATTGCTCAGGAAATGAAGGAAAAATAAATTGAGCTTTTCACCAGGTTGTGTTTGTGTTCAGGGGCTGCTTTGTAAATAAAACAGACGGTGCAAGTGAGAACTTGCAAGACAGTTCAAAACTATCATTCAGTTTTTTAGATCAGTAACGACACCTGCCTATAACACAACTGGGTGTTTAACTGCCCTTTCATGGCACAGAGATCAGGGTTTCAAACTGGGATTCTCATCATAATTTTTTTTTGGCTTTGGACAGTCACCATGTTGCTAATGCTGTAGTGCCAACTGTAATACCACAGGGAAACACTGGGAGGGAGGAAAGTTGAAAAGTTTTCTATTTCCTCATAGAAGCTCTCAAAAGAGCTTAGACGCTCTCTTTTCCTACCTGGTTGCGCTGAATGCACTTTACAGTCCATGACCAGTCTTCCCTTCAGCACTTTTATGTGGGGTGAGAGAGGAAACATATATTTTTAAATGATTTGGGTTAAGTTTGGCTTGAAAATGTTGTTAGCTGTGTCTGGGCCAAGCTTCAGGCCTGAATGGACCACACAGGATGCACTGAAGCTGAAAGTTTCGGCCTGTGCAGAATGCTGGGAAGCTGTCTCCACTTTGTTCCAAGTGGGGAGGGAGCGATGTTGGTTGCTCCTAACTTATTGTCTTACTTTCTGATTATTGGTCAATAGTAGTTGGATAGCAACCCTGTCCAGGGAAAGCGTTATCCATATGGAGTGACCTATATAAACGACCTCTTTCTAATTATAGTTTAAGCAATGCAAGATCAAACTCTTTGTATGACACTGTCCTCTCTTTTTCAGGACAAGGAAGTACATGCACTCATGCCCAAAAACCTGTTTTCCATTTATCTGTGCCATCCGTTTGAATGTGTGTTCAAGTTTTGGGAGTCTGCACATTCAAAAAAGAGCAATCCCAACAAGAAATAACACTAGCCTATATTTGCTCTGAATTGAGCTCCAGCAGAGAGCTGCCCAGATGGCCCAATCAGAAAAAAGTCTGGCAGTTGCATCTGGAGCCAGCAGGCCAGATGGAGAGCGGTGATATGGGTTGAGTCATAAGAAGGAGAAGAAGAAGAAAAAAAAAACATCCAAGAGTGAAGGACAGGCACCTTTTGTAATATGGTTGCTCATGTTTCCCTTTTGCCATATTGGTTGATGATTAAACCTGGCCAGATGGATGGTTAAGATGAGGTGAGGAGAGAGTCTCATTGCTCCATTAATAGCGACATCGAAATCTGGTCTCAAGATACCATGACAGTTTATTCCTATGAGTCTGGATACATTTACACTTGGATCAATTTGACTGTATTTTCAGTCTCAGCACAGTGCATCTGAGAGTGCACGAGAAGGACAAAAAAACATGTCACCACCCACACTGCTAATACTAAGCTAGGATTTGTCACAGCGACTCAAAAAGTATTCCTACGTCGCCCGAGTTTCTCTACAATGAGTGAAGGTCACAATGCTCGTTGCGATCATGTCAGTGTGTTGTTAGCTTATGAGAGCTGTGGTCGAAGTCAGAGTGGGAGGCTTCTTGAGTGTTGCACTCAAATATGAGAGCAATACAGCTGAAAAGATTCTGAACTCTTTCACCCAGCACTGTTGAGATTGGAATGTGAGTTCCTTTTTCTCCAAAGTGCAGCGGCCAACGGTATTTAAAAGCTTCAAGGTCTGAATGGTGAACATGAGCTACAAGGGTACAGGAAAGTTTTTGGACTTATCTATATACAGATATACATGCTATATACTGTGCAAAGCATAGATTGGACCTGTTGTGTTACTTTCTCTGATTAGCTTGTGGTGTTTCTTGCTGATTGCAGTAGTGTTGCCCTGGACTGTAGCTTAAAGCTGCAACATGTAAGAATTTTAGTTTTATACGGTCAAAAGTTAACCAAAATTATCAAAAGAAAATAACAGTTTAGACATTTCTGTGCTGTGTTTAAGAGATATCTATTGAAGGTAACATGCTAACCAGCTAACACCTGGAGAGTTTGCACCTTGAGAGGCAATAGTCCGAAAACAACACTCCCCCTGTGCTCCTAGTCAGGGCAGAGTCAGCTCATACAACGGCTAACTGCACGGATAACTGAGCTCACCAGCTAAAAGCAGCTACAGTTAGTAGCAGTCAGTGGTTACTCTGGTGATATGCTGCCCCCTAGTTGTTTGAGGTATAATTTTGACAGGTGGCCAATCTTATACATTGCACCTTTAACTACTTCCAATGAAGAGTAGCTTGTAGTTTTACTATACACAGTTTCATGCAAATGACTACATGAAGCAGATGGTGGGTTTATTGTCTGCAACAGCTAATGTCATCTTTTACTCTTCCTGTTAGTATTACAGTGTCACGTAGCATAATATTTCATTTCATCACTGTCACGCAGATAAAATCCTACATCCTTTATTCAAAGCAAAGGTTGAAATATAATGTGACAGGTAAGATTATTTCAATGAGCATAGCTTGTATCAACAACTGCATTAGCTTTGCTTGAGGCCTCTTTCAAAATGGAAACCTTTAAAAGGGGTATCTTCACTAGCAATATATAGTTTTTATCTTAAGTAATCAAACTACACAAGTCACAACACAGAAGTTAACGCTTTAGAAATACATGTCCAACCTGCCTGAAACACTTAAGCCAGAACATGTCCTACAACTTGAAAACCTGTAAAGGACCATGTCCTGTCAATCTCGATCCCCTCAGTATCCAGCAGAGAGGAGATTAGGATCAAACGCTCAGCATTACCTGCAAGGATGCAACACAGCAAAACAGCAACTTTGTGTTGGTGTGTGGAGATAAGGGGGTCACAATTAATCTTTTCCGACTCTCTGGCTGACTGTGACAACTGAAGGAGCAAGTCAATTTCAAACTGTTACAGAGAGAAGAAATGTGAATATGAATACATTTGACAGCTTTTGTATTTCTGTAGAAAGGTCACAGACATGACAAATCATATCAGGCCTATTCTAAAACTACTTGTTTCACTTAGATTTGTCATTCAAGACATTTAAAACTTGAGCACCTAATTCTGCAGCTATTATTTCTTATTGAACTAGTAAATGTGGACATCTGGAGAAGAGAATGTCTGAATTCAATCCACTTGAGATCACTTGCACATCAGCCTGATATACATATTAAAAACAACAAAAAAGATACATGAAATGAAGGTGACTGAAGGGACATTGTGTCCATGACAGTGTTCATAAAGTATCTTTTCTCATTTGCTTGCAGCAATTTCCCTTGAAGGACAGCACATTTTGACATGCTATGAAAGGAAACACTAATAACACCAATCGAAGCCTAATTTCCCGTACATTCACCAGTGTTAAGGTCCTTATGCATCCGTGCTCAATAGTACGGCTTACTGAGGCAATTCACTGGAACAAAGTCATCATTAATAATATACATCTGTGACACATCACCTACTATACAAAAACAAATCAGAGTAGCACCGTATCACATCCACTCTTATTTAGCCGCATATGCAGCTATTGGGAACCACTAACATTTTATTAACCAAGTACCTTGGATCCTGTTTGTATTCAGCAGTTATAAATATTCAAAGCGCCTATAACCAATATTTTTAGAAATGACAAATGATAATGTGAAAACAATATAAGGACATTTTCTGTAGTTATTTGCTGGTAAACAAAGTAGCAAAAGAGCCAGACATTTCTTTCCAGGGTGGTGGATACCAAAACCAGAGCAAAAATATGGTGAAACCTGATTTCAAATGAATAATAATAATGTGAAGTGGTAGATGTGTAAATAGGCAACTGTTCGCTAACAAGTTTTCCATATCAACTTACAGGATGACAATATGTCAGTGTTCAAAGTTAATTTCTGCTGCCCCCAATTCGCAGAAATTCAGCTTGTTTCCCATAATGTTGACCTAGTTTTATGAACAAAGTCAATACAATGAGAAAAAAATGTTTTTACCAGCCAAATATGTCACTTTTTTTTTTTTTTTTTCATTTTTCAGAGTTGTTTTATGTGTGTAACCAGCCCCCCTCTGATTAAAGCAAAGTTAACCAAATTGTGTCTTACCTGGCTATTAGTGTTCTTTGGTAATTTCCTCTCATGACACGAAACAAAATAGGGGAAAGAAAACACCATAAATAAACAAATGAAACCTAACGCACCTTAGCATTATACATACGTAACATACAACAACACAGCTGACTCTTCCCCTGAGAGATAGACAGAGAACCAGTCAGAGACTTATTGTGACCCCTCCCTCCAGTGAGAACAAGTTCTCATCCTCCGGGGATCTCTCCGTGATAACTGCTGTTTTTCTTTACCCCAGCCTAAAAAGGTCAAGGCCTGACTCGGTGCTTTACACGCCCACAGTAATATTTTCTGGAGCGTGGCGCAACACCAGCCAGCCCACAAGCTAATTAATCCAACCTGCCTTACAACCACCCGTCAAGCACTTCATCAGCGCCGGTCAGTAGCTGCGGTAAAGGGTCAGTGCTTCTCAAACGGCCAGGGTGCCGAAGCGTGAACAGAGAGCGTTGGAAACAATTCCAAGCAAAGACAGAGGTGTCTGTCGTGAAATGGGCTTATACACACAGTTTTGTACACGGTTCTAGTTACAAGGCAGATACCATGCTTGGAGTGATTTCACTGAGAATGTCTTTTATGTGACTGAACATGTTTTTACTGTCTATCCTTCACATTTGTTTTGCTCTTTGCCATTATAACAAAAATAAATGTTGCATATAAACACAAACTGATGCCATTCAAACTGCAAATGAATGGTTAAATTCCTTATGTCTTCACTTTGACAGACTCGTATTGACTGCGTTAATGTGCGGCTCAGGGTCAATTTTACATTGAACTCTTTTTAGTCAAAACAATTGAATAGATTAGCGCTCCCATTTCTACAGGCTTAGTGGATGCAGCCTTCAATGATCAGTCACAGATCATCCGTATCCATCTAGATCACACGCTGTATCTTGGCTCATACTCAGTATGCCAGAGGGGAATCAATTAAATGCTTATAATTAATTGATTTGGTCTTCAATGTGGCGAAAAGTTCAAGTCCATGCTTAATTAAAAGTGAAAACCTTGCTGCAGTGGTCCTCTTTATGATACATTCTACACAAAATCCCTGAAAGTTAAATAAAAAAACGCAAGCTGAAAATGTTTAACAACAAAGTCTAATTGTCTGTCATGCTCCGGGATAAATAATAAGACACAGCTGCTGCAATAACAGGGTAGATCTAATTAAAAATCATCAGCATTCAAATATGAATGTAACATTATTTTAGTCCCATTTTTTTTTTTTGTCTAAGACGCCTGCATACACAGTGCGGTGAACTAATCATCTAGGATGAGATATTTTCCCCAGGTGTGTTTGGTGTGCAGAGCTGCTTAGGCTCCAGCAGGCTACCACATAGTAGATGCACCATGCTGAGGATAGACTACCCCCCTGAACAAGCTGGTGGATTAATGCAGGTGCTACTTTTCTGTGTCCTGCTTTTTGTGGCCTTATCGATTGTTGTCTCGTTCAGCACTTGTGAGAGCTCTATCAGGCAATTTAGTAGGTGTTTAGAAAGGAAATGTGTCTCAGTAGAGTTACAATCGATTGTTACAATTTATTGTTGCGTTCTTTAACTTCTTTATCGGAGCACTCAGATCATCTTGCTTCATTTACAGAAAGCTCGCATATAAAAAAATACATCACAGTAAGTGCCCAGTGTTTCTAAAGTTTCTACGAATTGTGAATTGTTTAGTTCAATGTCTTTCCAGTCAGATGAATACTTCAAAATAGAACTTCGATTTCAGCTTCTTTCACACTTTTGATGTTAGGTGTTACCAAATCTTGCTCAACCTGACAAGAACCCTGATAAAGGAGCAGATATTAAAGTGGCACTATGAAGTTTTGTAGAAGAAATTCTGAGTCAGAATTTTTAACACAAACTCAGAAATATTTATTTTTTCCATAACAGGCTATTTTCAGATGAAAATAAGGTCCCCAGGACACTGTTTGAAGGTAGCAAGATGGCAGGGTCCGCCAAATATGAACAAAGTAAAACAGTATGAAACTGTGTCTGGGTCCTTTAAGGTCAGGTTGTTTATTTGGTTTGTTTAGGCACAACAAATCAATGATCTTTTCCTTTTGATTAAAATTTCTTCCACAAAATGACATTGTGCACCTGTAAATATTCATATTTTACAGAACATCATACCTATAATAAAAGATGCCACAAATATATACATGTTTCTTTTTCTCTGCAAATAACCTCAAACTCCTTTTTCAGCCCACGCTGCAGCACTATCGAATGTTTTCGAGGCTCAGAGGACTGCTTTATTCTGCTCTGAGTAGTAAATCCAGTAATGACAAGACGCACGCATGCACGCTGACAAGGCATTATACAGCCCGGGGTACCTGGCCTTCTATGTGAAACCATTATGCAGGATTTCTGCCTCCTGCTGAATGCAGGTGGGATGCGGGACCTACTTATTACAGCCCAGATGTGCCTGTAATCCATCACTGTCTCCCCTGCCCCCATCGTGCTCTGGAGGATGTCTGGAGCACGGCCCCCCGAGTGTGCATGTGTGTGCATGTGTATGTGCACGCCTGTTTGTATGTTCGTCTGTCTATGTTGAACAGTAATTGTCACTCCTATTTTATGCACATGTATATATGTATGTGCAGTCGTCTCTCTGTCTGCCATCTTCTTTTTGTCTCCAAGCCGGTGGTTTGTATAAAATTAATTAAAGTAATTAAGAGACTCTCAGAAGTACTGTATATATTAATGATAGCCGTTCATATTGCGCATCGTCAGTCCACCTATTTTTGCCAGGCCCTGTAAAACGCGTTGAATCATTTATGTGTGAGTTGTAGATGTGAGTAAAACACTCCTGCCTCAGCTGTGGTACAGATGGTGTGGAAGTGGTGGTGTACTCATTATTCCTGCTGCTCATTATATACTCATTATATGTGTCACTCTTCTTTCCCTACAACAAAATTAATGATTTGTTGTGGTTCATGTGTTTGCCAAAACAAGGGATTTCTCGGCACGGCTGTGAATGCTGACCAAACAAATCCGTGCATAAAACGCTGTTTCAATTTAAGATGACCTTGTTAGGATGCACCCGCCGAGATGAACTCGGTAGCAAAATTGGACCCTTTTCCAAAGACAGTTTTGCATCAATACTCTCAGGTTTCACTGTACATGAGAGGACCTCGCTTCCTCCTCTCTCATCGATTTAGTTTCTCCTATCTTCAAATGCAGCTCATTCAGCTTGAGTGTTGCTAAAGCACAACAGGCAATTAGAGAATCAAGTTAAGTCTGCTTTTATACGTAGCTGCAGTCCTTCACTTAAGGCCTCTGGGAGTTGATAGTGAGTAAGGCAGTTGCGTGATGGTTGTCTGAGTGCTTGTGCGTCTGCTGCCCCCACATGATCCCCTTACTCTGACACACTGTCAAAACCCACTGATTTAAGAGCCCATTTACAGCAATCTGTGCACCTCGCTTGTGACCAACTTGCCTTGCATCGCTTATGTCACACAGATAAGGTAAAGGAGCAGCCTGTTTTGATGGAGGTGGTCTGACATCTGTAAAGCCACATGAATGCTGAGCAGAATGGCAGACTATTGAGCTCAACGAGACTGAAGTGTTTTCTCCGAACACAAAGCAATTAAGCCCTCGGTAGAGTCGTCTCTTAACAAAGAGCTTTGCTTTTCTTTGTTGGTTTACATTGTCCTTTACTCTACTGAGCAAGGCTCTACATACTCCAGTCCAAATCAATACTCAGATGTACCGATAGATTGCCTACTGCTGCTGCTCACACTAATGAGCACGTAGTTGAGGTGAGGAGAAGCAGGGATCAATTCCATCATGTTCCCAGTAAACCCTTTGGTTTTCTGATATTCCTGGGTTATCCTGGCGAGGGCGTGTGTTCCCCCTCTGTGTAGAAGGTGTCGCTGTGCTCCGTCGATACAGAATGATTTTCTCGCCGCTGTAACACCACATGTACACATGCTCATCCTACTCCAACCCCTCTGACCCTAGCTGTCTTGAGTGTTGCAATAATTGCCCAATCAATACGCGCTATGTCAATTGCATCATGCCAAGAAAGCAGGAAGCAAAAACAAGCAACAGACACAATCTGCCGTTGCTGCTCCACCCGGGGCTAATCTGTCACTGAATCAATACAAACGATGACACCAGATGACAACGGACCGGGTGATATCATCTTTCATCTAGAGCCACCAAAGGAGCCTCAGTGTATGAGATGTGGTGGGTTACTCTCATTGTTTCTGTCACCATTCTTCAATGTGTCCAGCTAACGGGAGGAAGAGCAGGGTGTGAGACCACTGAGGGCTCTCTTGTTCGTTGTGAAAGCGCTGCGAGCAGCAGATTGGGTCTCCGGCGTGAAGGGTCAAGCGAAACAGTGCTGATGTCGGAGAAAATCACAGCATCTTCACAATGAAGCTGTCTCACAAAGTATAAGAGAGATTTTAGAAATAAATAAGAGGATAGTGACTGAACCCACTGTCTCTTTTTCACTCAACGCTTATGAAAATGTCACATGTAAAATCTCAATTCCACATGTGAACAATTTTTTGAAAAGAAAATAACGTCACATGTAAACTGCATATTTTTTTCACGTGAATTAGAATTTCAACATGTGGAAACAACATGGCACGTTAAAATTAGCTTCTTTACATGTGAATTCCACATTTTCACATGAACAAAAATTTAACATTTGAAAATCTGTATGAAACTTTCCACATGAGAATGTTATACATTTATATGTGATTGTCCTTTTTTCTACATCTGGATTAGAATTTCCACATGAGCATGCAAACACAACTGTCCATAATTATATGTTCGAAAAAACACATGAAACATTCATACAGTCTATTTTTACTGATGGTATGTTTAATGTTGGTATGTATTTTTACTGATGGTGTTATTTTCTTACCTCTGTGTGTAAGAAAGAGAATAATGACTTAAAGCACATTTAAATGAGTCAAAAAATTATAAATGATATATCTTATATCTTATACAAGATATAAGATATAGTCATTTTTGTTAAATTGTAATTAATAATGGCACTTCATCAAACAAGCTGTACCTTAAGGTCTATCTTAGTTTATTCCAAAAATAGCCTCAACTTGATGATGCATTTAATTATACAGTTAAATCCATGATGGTTGCATAATTTACCTGAGGGCTCAAGACTAAAATCCTTCTTACCGAAACACATCCTTCAAATAATTGACGATACTCACTGCTTTTGGTTTTTAACACTGCAATGAATCAATTTTCACCTTCGGTTGTTTGAGCTGTTAATCATTTCGGCAATAAAAAGCTTCATTGTGAGTAGCAGCTCAGGTTTTATCAGTTGATTTGACTGATAATAGTCAACAATTATAATTATATTGACATGTGATATATATTCAAGACTGCACTCTATACTTTCCTTACAGGTGTCACCTCGAAACTACATAAAAGCAGCTATGCAATCAATCAGAGTTGCTCTTGACTCCTTGGTATTGAAGCTGTGTCCCGTTTGCTTGTTAGCTCACAGACTGCTGGCTGTCTGGATTTCGCTTCAGGCGAGCAGCTACAATGCTGGCCAATATTTATGCTAAAATATTTATATAGCTTACATCTCAGGAAGAGTTTCAGTACAATAAGAAAGTACAAGACTAGTGATGTGTGATTCATCATTTTGCTATCACACTCTGAAGTTGAGGTGTTTACTTTTAGCTTTAAAGGTGTTTGAGAGTATTAACGTCCAGTCTCAGCCAACAGTCGGACATGTAGCCCTCCTTTTTTTGTAATATGGGCCCCAAATTTTAAGACAGGATAATGATCTTCATACAATGACCACTGCAGATTTTTTAACTGACTAGAACACATGGAATAACTTTGAGTAACCTGACGGAAAATCCAGACACTTATGGCGCGAATGTTTGTTTGTCTTTCTGAATTAATGCGCCAGTATTGAACTTATGACAGAAACAGCGAGGCTTAGCTTTGATCTTGGGTTTCACAGCAGGATGCAGCACTATTGTCTTTTCTGTAACGATCTGTGAAATTTCTATTTCTCTCCCGATTTCAAAAGTTTGTAGGACTTATAGAACATTGTGACTCCTCTTTTTAAACTAGCAAAGCGATGGTAGGAATTCTGGGGCTTAGAATTACATTTTATATGATTTAAAACTGAAAAGTAGGTTATATATGTTAATACAGGACTGATAATTCTAATATTAAGGCATCAGAGCCCCTGTAAAATGACTCATTTCATTATCCGAATTTGATCCATGGATTGGAGGACGAAACAGGAATTTAGCTAGTAGTTGCTATGAAGCTCTACAATGTGTGAGCTATGTGTAAGATTTGGGTAATTTTATACAGGGTTAGTCAAACTTGTATTATTTTATGCTTTTAGGAAATAATAGGACCCTGCCTCTTTCAAAACTCTACCCACCTACTCCTCAATACATCAATGGGCTAAATAGTTGAATGTTCATGACTGGCAGAGGCGGAACAGATGGAACATCACCAGGACAGACACCCAGTGTATGCTGAAGTCTACTGATGTCTACGCCGCGTAGACTACATCTTGTCAGTTAAGGCCAAGCGAGGTAAGACCTAGCCTCTCAGCACATTATACCATCATAGATCAGATAGTGTGAGGGAATCCTTTGCCCAACTTAATCTTCCCCGACTTGCACAGTCAGCAGATCAGAGGGATCAGGGACATCACTGAAAAAGGATGAAATGCAGAGAAGAAAGGGGATAAAATAGAGAGAGAGAGAACTTCTCTTTCATCGTACTCGAATTACCTCCTCATCCACTGATGCCTCATTTAGCTAAAACGTTATTTGTGCGCATAGACTGTGAATGCAACCCCAGTTGCAAATTGCTAAGTTATCTGGATGACAAAAGGACTCACATCAGAGACTCTGCTTTGCCTGTAGCACAGCCTTAAAGAGAGAAAGAAAGAAGGAAGAAGTATAGGTGGAGGAGGCTCGATTATTCTTGAAAGAGTTGAATGGAAAATGTGCACAGAGAGACATTTAATTTGTCATACACTGGTTGGTCGACCGACTGGCTGGCAGATGAATTGATTGACTGACTTACTGGTCTGTTGGCTGGCTGGTTTGCTTTTAGCATTTGAATGAGTTATAACTTCTCATGTTTGACGGATATTCTCACAGTAAAGCTCCCAACATTACAAGGCTGCCCTGAATAGCTTCAGGCCTGCTCGTTACAGTGTAATACAGATACTGAATGAAGAGATGAGCTCTGTCTGTTCATCATGTCGGCTGCATTGTTTAACTCATTAGTGTAGTTTTCTGTATTAAGCTTGGTGCTTTTTGCATTTGACAGTATTTTCTCTAGCTTAATTATTTATGACACATGAAAGATGTCACAATCTCAATTCATTATTCATATTTCCAGGGCAGATCTCATGATATTTCTACTGTCCGACCCAATCATCTTGACCAGTGAAGAAGTATTCAAGCAAAGAAGTATAGTAGTAATCAAAATAATAAAGAGAGAATCAAAACATGAAACCATTATCGTTTATTATTTAAGTCCTCCAGGGTCTTATAATGTATTATTGTTGAAACATGATATGGCAGCACATATTTGCATACCACTACTGAGAGATTAATCAAAACTGTAACTCATGAAGGTGTTTCCAATTAGCTAATTATAATTCCTTGTGTCCTCAATCCTCCATCGACTTGTCATGTGGAAATGATCAAGGTCCGCCGTTATCGAAGGTTTCCCCATCTTTTACTGTAATGGCATTTGAAAGGAAATGAGTGGAGAGGAGGTTTATAGAGAAGTTTGCTGTGTTTGGTTTGTTTGTACACGTGCTCAGTTTATCAATTGGTCAAGTCAACTGTAGCAACACAAAAGCTACAACACACATATAACATTTTATTGGTATGAATTCTGTTTTATTATAAAGTCACAATTATTGAATGTATTTTTAATATAATCTCTCTCATCTCATCTCATCTCATCTCATTTTCTTTCCGCTATTTCCCTATTGGGGTCGCGGGGTGTTGCCGCTTTTATGCGGGGCTACTGGGGCCAAATCCAGCTCTCACCGGGCGAAGGCCAGGGCACACCCCTGGATGAGACGCCAGTTCATCCAGGGCCCTCTGATGGCAGAGGCTGCCTTGCACCTTGCAAGGTGCCAACTGCGCATCAGGAGCAGGGGTTCAGCATCTTGCTCAAGGATGCTTCGGCATGTAGCTCAGTTCCGCCCAGGGGAGCCGGGGTTCGAACCAGCAACCTTCTGGCTGCTGATCACCTGCTCTACCCACTGAGCTACAATATTAATTTAATTAATTTAATATAATCTGAATTCATAAAATACTTTTTACTGGTATTTTTACTGTACTACACTGTTTCCTTAAAAGCCTAAAGGCAGCATTTCACTATCTGTTATCTCCTTTTAATTTTCTCCAAGATCAGCTTTGCTAAATTGAGAAGAGTAAAATTTTAATTGTTGAATCAGTGCAATTCACATTCAGTCAGTCAGTCTGTGACACTGGCAGGAGATGTATGGTTAATAGGTCTAAGAGCTGCAGAATTAATCATATGATGACATAAATGACACTAGACCGACAAGAATGTCCTATTTGACAAATGCGTGCTTCATCTTCTTCCTTCACCTCTCCCTCGTGTCCTGATTGGGGTGAGCTAACTGGAAAGATCATCAGTAATATAAGTCTCATCATGAAAGAATCACTGTTGATTAAAAGTAAAATATGAAGGTGTGAGTGTGAGTTCAAAGGTGGGATGCTAAATTGAACTGGATTGGATAGTTTCAGCACAGCCGCCAGGATAAAATGTTGGTGTTTCTGCAAACCACCCAATCCCTCATATTTGTATCTGTCATAGGCTACCTGCCATATTGAAACGTCTACAGAAAGTGTCAGATTACATGTTTTATGACCTGACGTTTGTATCTGGAGATGGAGGGGATGGTAGTGGAGTAAAGAGGATGCCCACTAACATGGGCTGTAATGTCCTGTTAAGATAGACTTGAAAACGTCTTGTCGTAATGACAATTAAAGTCCATCAGCTCACAATTGTTAATATTGTAAAATGTTTTCACTTGCATAGTTTTCAGTTTGACAGTTTGTTTGTGGCAAGGCCAAAGCTACATGACCAGAGATGTGTTCTCTAACAAGTGTAAAATGCCACACTTCCCTTCATTTCCCTGGCTGGTCGTGTTTCCAGCATGTTGTCGCCTCAAAGGTGCTCAATACATAATTGGGCACCAACTCCAATTACCAACCACAGTTCTGTCCAAACAAAACCTACCAAATTACCAAGAAAACATCTCAAACGTCAAAGCGTACAAAAATACTGAAAGGATGAAAAAAAAAAAAAATCACATTAATACCAAAGAGGTGCAACCTGGTGTCCAGGGGAGTGCTAATAAACTTGTTCAGCTTCTCATCATTAATGCTCTGCGACATCCTCTTTACTTTACTCCCTATTGGAGTCGACTTGAAAGCATCAGGTTATCAGGGGGAAAAAATGTGGTGTAATTACTAAGTGATAAAGAAAAATGCCATCATTAGATGGGTGTATTTCCTCATCCATTGTCCTCTCGCATCCAAATCCTCCTCATGCAGAAAACCCTTTTCAAAGGTTTCAGATTTAGCTTACTCACCGACTGAGCTTGAGAGCTTGAATCCTACTAAACTCTCTGCTGCATTTAAAGCAATTTTAGTTCAGGTAGAGAAAACGAACACAGGGGCGTAGCTTATAATTCTTGAGCCAGAGCAAAGGCATTCTGTATGGGCACCTATTTGCATCCATGGCAATTCATTTTAGTGTGTTCTTGGGCCCTTCATACGAGGGTCCTGGACACTTCACCCCCTCAGTTTGGATTATATACATGAGTTTGGTGATTTACTCAGCTGATGTCTTCAGGTGCTTTAATCAATGTCCGTCTTCTCAGCTATGTCCTGTGGAGCCAACTGCAGAATATCCTGAGGTATTCCCAAAACAGATGGAATATGTAGTGCCTTGATACCGCTGGTAAAAACGTGCCTGGAACACCTTCACAGGGGGACATCCAGAAGGCTTCCTGATCAGATGCCTGGGGCATCTGAACTAACCCCTTCAAAGGTGAGAGAACTGTACTTCTTCCAGCTCCTTTTCCTGCCCCATGGGGTTGAGTCCTGACACACTGTGAAGAAGGATAATTTCAGCCACTTATATTTCTAATCTCTTTCTTTCAGTCTCTACCCAGAGCTCTTGGCTATCGGTGAGGGTTGAACATCAACTAGTTGGTAACTTGGGAGTTTTGCTTTGAGGCTCAGCTATCTCTTTACCATGACGGTCCTGAATGACGCAAGCGTAACCACAGAAACTGCTCTCATCCCCTCACATGTGAACAAAACAACTGATGCACTTGAACTTGTCCACTTGCAGCAAAAACTCAAAGGGGCACTCCAACATCTAGCAGCAGAGCACAATGCAGGGATGTGAGGACATACTGTACCTTTTCATTTGCAACCATCGACTACTAAAACTTGAAGCCAATTCTGAAGTACCTGCATTATTTCTTATAATCAGCAGGAGCGGATCCACTGGTTTCAAAAGCAGTCCCATTGTAATTAAGCTCATGAGAAAATGACTCTACCTCTCACTTGATTTATTACCTCTGTCTTTTTCAACACAACATGATGCTCATTTTGTAAATAATTTTCCCATGTAAAGCTAAAATGAAAAAAAATAGTTTTTGACCATTTTACATCACATCCATGCCCACCTTGTGCACCCATGTAACAATATGCCAAAAAACTAATTTCTTTGTATCTTTATATCAACATCCAGTCATGTCTTCTTTAAGATGTCTTCTTCAACTGTGGCCAGTTTGACAACTAGCAATCCAGTACTGAGGTGTTTTTCTTTAGCTGCTCGTTTAGCCATACAGCTAGGCCGCTGGTTGCCAGGAATCAAACTTGGCAAGGACCTACCTTGGTACTATATTCTTGGTCATCAAATTGGCAGCCGCCAGTTTCAGATTTTGTGTTAGATCCTGCTCTGCTGTGTTTTACAAGCCCTCTAATCACTTAATGGGCCATCCTCAGTGGGAGCTGCCGGTGATCCGGTCACACAGCTGGCTGACCGGATCACAAGTCCCTCCCTGCCTAACCATTTTTACAGGAAACACACAAATACCCAGAAGCAAATAACACTCTGCCTTCCCTTTCATGCAGACTCTAAAGCTCCTGTTGCTAAGATAGTTCATCAATTACTGATATTTGGGACCCAAATTGAACTATCTTACCAACAGGAAATTTATAGACAATAGACAATAAAGCAGAGTACTCTTCAATGCATGGCTACCTTGTGATTGCAAGGTTAGTATCATGGCGTGTCCTCAGGTTGTCTGTCAGATCCAGTCAGGATATCCTCCCCAGCTCCAATCTCTCATCCAAATATGGTCACTTCTGGCTCCATAAAACTAAGATGGCAAAAGCCGTAATTCCAAACTTGAGGCTTCAAAGTCTGAAAACCAATGGGTAAGGAATACTCAACAAGTAACCTCGTACTTTGCTGCAGCGATGGATTATAATAGTATCCCCTAATGGCCTCCATTAAAGTGATGACTGTCAAGAACCCTGTCAGAAGTTAAAGAATTTTGGGGGCATTAATATGCAGCTCATTTATAATAATTAAGGTCAACCAGCTCTTTTCTAGCAGGCTAATCCACAACTCTTCACAGGCCCAGATGCAATGTGATAACAGTAAATCTGAGTTACAGTATGTTTCTGGCCAATTATGGGCCCATCCCATCCTCATAACTGGGCCCAGAGGGAGTAGGCTCATCTATGTTTTAACAAGCAAAACTTTAAATCTGTGAAGTATTTACTCTTAATTGAGCTGCCCGTAACGAAAAGTTGTTGCCTCAATTCAAGTGACAGCTGACCAAGTCCAGATTGTAATATCGTCTCATTTTCTCTCTCATATTGCCAAATCATAATATCCAGGCACACACACACACACACATACCCACACACACACACACACACACACACACAAACTTCAACCACATTGCATGCAGCAATGGCTCTCAGCGAAAGCAAACAGAACTCGCTGAAGCCGCGCAGTCTTGTTAGACAAACACACACACATGGCTAACAGTTGATACATCCACTCGTTCCACTCTGTCTGTGTCAACACTCCGTGAGACTTAATCAAACTCAAACAGTGTTAAGCCCTTGTCACCCTCTCATGCTCAGACAAAGAGGATGACAGACATTAAAATCCAATGTATTAATTGTCCCTACTGCAGAACAATACCGGAGGAAAATATCCTCAATTCCTCTTCTTTTTGTTGTGTTGGAGGTCAGGTCCTTAATCAATATTAATCATCATATTTTCACATTTTTGGTTTTTATGCAAGATCGCTGGTGAAGGAGGCCAAATACGAGAACTAGAATAAACAGGAGGAGGTAGACGGAAGCAAAATGAGGTGGGAGACATATTTGTTTGTAGCTGAGGCTGAAAATACAGTAAGTATCACACATGAGGCGACAAAACCAGAGAGGAAGAGGCACGGAAAAAGCTCAGCCTTAGAAGTGTTAAGGAGAGAGAGTAAGCGTGGCTGAGAAGCACGGGGTAAAAGAGGGTGGAGATTTCAGAAAGTGGAAGAAAGGGAAAAAGGATGCGAGGGTGACAGTAGCTGAAATGATGGCCACCCATGCGCTGCTCTAATATGAGGCA
The DNA here is from genome assembly GCF_965226575.1 of Pagrus pagrus. Taxonomy (NCBI): domain Eukaryota; kingdom Metazoa; phylum Chordata; class Actinopteri; order Spariformes; family Sparidae; genus Pagrus; species Pagrus pagrus. Next base: position 29,308,308 of record NC_140185.1, on the reverse strand, counting down.
CAAATGGATCTGCCTTTTATCCCAGGAATGCACACACCATCCATAAAGCCCTGTCAAACCGAAGAGGGTAGCTCATTTATGCTGCAAACACACTCACACAGACACACACGCACAGACACACACAGGTGGCAAGCTCATTTATGCTGCTGTTTATTACCATTATCACCAGACGAGAGGAAGCGAGCATGAGCCAGGCTGCATTTCGCCCCTTGACGCCCATCATCATCGTCTGAGTCTCAGGTGTTTATCGAGCTGTCACTTCGCAGGAGGCCCGGCAGGCGTCCCCTTCCCTCGTCCTCCCATCTTTCTCACTCACTCTGTCCGTTGCACTCCTTTTGTCGTCTTTATCACTTTTTTGCATTTGTTTCCCCTCTCTGGTGTGTCATTTCCCTCTCCTCCCTTTATGTCTCATTTTCACGCTGCCTCCCCCTCTCCTCGTACCTCGTATCTCTTCCACTCAGTTTCTTCATCTTCCCATTCGGTCACTGTGGTGACAACATCCTCCTCACTTTGCTCAAATATTTGTTTACAGATCTCTCTATTTTCCAGGCTTACTCATGCAGTTTCAAAGAGGAGACAGTGCCGCTTAAGTGTTTAATGATCTCAGAAAGTGTTTTTTTTCTCCCTGTGGTTCAATCACTCCCCGGTGCATTTTTATCACTCAGGTAAAACATCACGGGTCTAATTTACGTGTTGCGCTTATCAAAATTCAGCTACTGGGCCATTTCGGTGGCCATTATTTTGAAAGGCAATTACTGCGTGTGATAATTACGTTAATGGACAATTAAGAGGGACTAACTTTATCATGGTATAATTGGGGATCGACTGAGTGTTCTGCATTGGCAGCTATTAGAGGAAAAGCTTGAGCTTGAGGCAACACACAGTGGCTTCACTTCACTTGAAACTCGGCTTCAAAGGGTTTGACTGTTTTAAATTACTGCTATATCCACATAGACATACGAGGATAAAATGTAGAAAAAAGTTTTTGTTTTTGTGGAACTTTAACAAGTCAGTTTAGGCAAGATATAACTCTTGGTGAATCCATATAAGAGCTAGTAGAAGCCATCTTCCCCAGTTAAAGTGGAGCCGTCCTTTAGCTGCCATTTGGGTTGTGGTTTAGACCTTTCAAACAATGGTCAATGAGATCTTTATTTATACATCTGACAGAGCGTATATCACATTTTTGAAAAAACAGACCTCCTTTACACGTTGCATTAACAAGCAATCTGTATCTGGATATTCACTCTGTAAAAGACGAATCACCCAATATCTTAAAAGGTCATCTTACTCTACCTCTTCTTGCTAGCTTACACAAGCCCAGACAAAGCTACAAGTTGCAGCAGTAGCTAGCAAGTTATGTGTGCCAAAAATTGTTGTTTCGCCTGATGTTGGACTCGGACCTGCAACGCTAATTTGCATATTAAAGTTGCTGTTGTCAATTTAGCTAACTTTGTGTCCGTTTTGCAGTTAGTGATCCCCTCCCTCCCCTCTACGTCACCACATATATGCAGTGCAGTATATCAGGACCGCCTCTTTACGGAGTTCTCTGTCCTGATTGGATGAAGTGGGCAGGGATACTAAAAAATGTATTTTCTCTTTTTTACTGCATGAGCAGGGGGAGGAGAGACATGGATTTCTGACCAAATACACTTTACATCTTATTTTAGTAGATATGTATCACTTGCAGTAGCTTTAATATAAATTCACATAGCATCATGATTGGAGAAAACGAGAATGCTTATAAATACCAGCTGTAAATGCAATTGTATTTCATTATATGAAGTATCCGGAAACAAAACATGGTAACAGCAGGTGTAAAAAGGGGCTGAAGATGTGACAGAGGGCAGGAAAAGTGTGTTTCTAATGCAGCACGATGTCGTGAGAGATTCTATTTTAGCGTCACGGTGCTAAATATGTTCTAATAACAAGGTCTAACACTTGCACTCATTTCACACATATTTAACACTGAGCAGATCGGCTCTGGGGATGATATTTTTAGGTAGTTTCATTAGATATTAAATGAATAAGCTGTTACATGTGTTGTTCCAACTCTTGCTTTCTTATTGTTGCCTCAGTTCTTCATGTAATTTTAATGTACCGCCCTCTCTCTGCTGGTCAGATGATCCATATCCCCCCCCCCCCCCCCCCCCCCCCCCAAAATCTCCTGACTCTTTTACACTCGAATCACCTTCCCTTCAATTGTGCCACTATTAATCTCCTTTCTCTCAACCCATCAAATCCTCGTCTCCACCTTTTTAATTTGAATGCCTCCACTCCTCCATCCTTTCGTTTTCACCCTGTCATTCTCCTGTTCCTTAATTGTTCTTTTTAGTGCTCCTTCATTTCCTTTCTTTTCCCTCTTGGGCTGCTGGATTTTAAGGTGAAGTTAAAACCCTTCTGTCGCTCCTCCTCTCCTTCCTTTCTCTCTCGTGTCTTTTTCATTTTTTGTGTCTCAAAAAAAAAAGGTGCTGCTTATCTCGTCTTCTATTTTACCCTTTCTGCATCCTGCAATCCATCTCCCATCCTCTAATCCTCTTCATTTGCGTCTCCCTCTGTCTCCATCTGTTCTCCCTCCTTGTTTCCCTTCTTGCTTCCGTCTCTGTGGGTCCCAAGGAGCCCACATGGGGAAGAAGTATTTGCTGCCAGTGTCTCTCTTTTGCCTATCCCTCCACTCTTCCCTTCTCGCTCTCTCCCGGTCCCAAAGGTTTCAGATTCTCATCTCCCTCCTTCCTTCTCTGTCCCTCTGTCTCTGTCCCTCCCCTAACCGTTCCTCTCCCCCTCCTCTGCCCCCTCTACTCCTTCCCTCTTCGTTCCCACGCTCCCATGGGTGCAGGTGGTAGAGGATGACGCTTTGCTTTGATTGCTGCATGGCTGCAGGCATTCCCGGGGCAGAGTAGCTGTGGAGCTTCAGTCTGCTGGATGTAGTGGTAAATAATCCCGACTGGGGAGAGAGGAACAGAGAGACACTCTGGAGGGGAAGAAGGAAGGAAGGGAGTGGATGTGTGCGCAGGGTGGGAATTTTGTGCATGTGTTTGTGTGTGTGTGGATGGGGATTTTGGATTGGAAGCGAAAATGTAATCACCAGTCTACTTCTTGGATGTGTGATACAGCATTTTTGGCCGCGTTTTGGTAGAAGAACTTGAGATAACGACACAACACTTCTACATTAATGCATTCACAATCATATTATTTAATTTCATGCATTATTTAAGTGACAGTCCCGGCTTTAATTTACTTTGACTGCATTGACACTTGTTGCCTTAAGCATTTGTGTGAATATTATTATATATGACAGACTTTTGTACATACACAGTATATATGCTACAGAATATGGGCTCAGAAATGGTAATGAATTTTCTTCAAACGGTGACATTGTTGTGCTGATTTGCATTCATGCCGTCGCTGTTTGGGAACTGCAAACAAATGTTTTATTCAACACTGACTCGCAAGCAAAGTCATCTTAACGCTAATCAAATGGCAGAGAAGAAAAGACTTAAAGGTGACAAAATGTCTACTAGTTTAATAGAGTATTCACTTGGTGGCCAACCTGATGCCTTTTAGAAGAGTTTCTGAGCTTCTTTTTTTTAATGAGGCACAATGTTTGGAGCTTAGAAGTTTCAATAAATGGCCTTTCAGTCGGAGGGTTACCTTTATGGTCTAAATTAAGTTAGAAAATGAGATGAAAAATATATTAGCATCAACACAAACTCTCACAAAGTCATTTCTGTTGTTACAGAATATGGATTAAGTATGCCAAGATGGCACACTGTGCTGACAGATACAATAACAAGGACCTTATGTTTGTACAACTTTAAATTGCAAATTCGTAACAAGTGTGTATTCATACAGTTGTAGTGCACATGTGCGGTTGTGCAAGTGAGCAAGCACACACAAACACACACTTTTGTTGATAAATACACTTTGCTTCATACAGCCTTAACCATAAATGTTGTGTTACCTCTGCTGTTTGTATATCACCCTGTGTAGCCCGTGAGACTGCCAGTTTAGACATGGCTCAGATGCCATTACGGAGTTTCAGTGTGCAGAAAGCTATTGGAGTGGAATAAGATAGTGTAACAAGATGGAAAAATTCGGAGATGAACCCTAATCATGTCTGTACTGAAACCTCTCTAACTTTGCTCTGCTTCACTTTATCAGCATGGCACAGAAACTATTCAGTCAGATGTTGTGTTATGGTTTGCTCGAGGTTTTGAGCTGCAAATACATAATTGCAGAGTGGATATTCTACATACACTCAAAAAACTAACTTGCCCTCAGAATGAAATCTAAAACCATACACACAAACAAATGAAGATTAAAAATAAGAATAAAGGCAGTTTTCTTGTGTTTAGCCTTCCCATTCTTAAATACCGCTTCTTAATATGGTGATCACCATTTAGCAACGAGCTCTCTGAGAGCAATATCTTTTATTATGCAACATTGTAAACCCCAGAAATTTTCATTGTAACACTGAAGTCATAATGTGATTATAGTTAGGGATAAAATGAGCAATTACATCTCAAATATTAGAAAAGACGTTCTGAAATAAATAATCCTGGCCTTTTCTAAACATGTTAACATCTTGGCTGTACTACAATATAAAAGGTATCCACCAAGGCAGACAGAACATACAGTCAGAAAAATTTTTTTGCTTTAAAAATACCAATTTTGATGTAGTCAAACGTGATAGAATCCATAATAGTGACCACCCCGATCATTATGTTTTATTTATGCACCACAGTAAATGCTGATGGCGTCGTAATCATAATATTGGCTTCGATATCAGATTACAAGAAGAAACTCAATCTCCTGTGCCTGGAGAAATAAGTGATACAGACAGCTCACTCCACAGCTCCGTTGCTCAATCAGTACTAGGGATCAGCCAAGGGTTTTCAAGAGGATTTTCAAGAGCAAAACAAACTGCCAGCTCAATCTTCTGCTGAGTTTGCTGAAGCTGTTTGGGTGAAAACAGAGTTCACCGGTACCCTCGAAATCCAGCAAAACAAAACCAAACAAAAGAAACCCTTCTGTTCCTGCATTTCTGAAAAAAAGTCTATGAGTACAACGTAAGCAAAAGTGAAATTTACGGATAAGTTTCATACCTTGACAACACTACACAAAGCATTGGCTTTTATTGAATGAAGGGGAATTCTTTAACAACGTTGAACATCAGAGAAGTGTCTGGGCTCAGCCTTTGTTGGTTTAAAGGAGGAATGCTAATGGTATAGGTTATAGAAGGTCAGAACTGCTGTAACCAGTCCACACACTGTTGGATACTGACTTATACTGTTCTAATACCACCATCATGTAGTTCTGCATTCATTACCCCCCCATACATTGTTATGAAGTTGAGTATTTCTTCATGGACATATCCTTTATACAACTGATTTATTGTATTCATGTTTTGGGGGAGAGTTTTAAGGTTTGTTAGCTACGAGCAAGGTAGAGCTGAGAATATATGTCAGCACCAGTACAAATCTATCCAAACTAAAGGTTTCTATGTGAAGATGACACATTTGCAGGTGTTATCTTGGCAACACCGCTCCATTAGAAAGAAAAATCCCAGCACATCTGGAATTTATCCAAGTAAAGCTGGACGACATCCATCTCAATACCAACATAAATACAGTTGCTTTACTGTCGCTGAGTGTTAGTACAAGTAAACAGCCCATTGGCTTTACTTACTTTACTCCAGAGTCTGACTCATCCATTTTCTCTCTGTTTTGCTCAAAGTGGCCGTTTGACTGAGCTCTTCTTCACACAGACAATAATATGCTCTGTGTTTGCTTTGTAAATGTGCTGAACACTGTGATTCTTATATGGGCCAGTTGAGAGAAGTCTTAAAATCAGCTGTTGGTTCCTCTGAGCTGTGTGAAGGGCAAATACAAAATGTACATGTGTTAGCAGTATAAACACACATTGTTCTGTTTCCACTCAGATGCAACATCCGTGTAGGAAAGTCATGCTGCAACTTGAGTAAAGATCATTTTCATTACAAACCAGGAAATACATATGCAAAATTTGGCTTTCAGGGAAAAAATGTACAATAGCCTGATTATTGTAATGATCTTTAAGTAGTTTTGTTGCTTGATCCTAACCAAGTCATTTTAAAGAGACAAAGTGTGCCACTTGGTTAAAGTTCATGAAAACCACAGAGCCTCAGAACTGTTGCCAAGGCAGTGATTGGCACTACACAGCAACCTAATCTCCCCTGCACCACCAGTGCATCTCCACAGACTGGGATTCAAAGAACTCCAGGAGCTTCGAACTGAGCGCGGGGTCATCACATGGGCTAAAGCTGCCATCGCAGCAGCTCACACAAACATCAACTCTACGTAGTTGGAGGCAGAAAGGGTCACTGGAAACGGCACCAGAGGCTCTGCTTTCTTTTGATTTCGACTGGGATAGACCGCCATGTCTACCTTATGATTGTTTGGAGCCATCTGTCTCCTCAACACTCACCCCGGGACTTTCCCCCAGGCTGAGTTTTTGGTCCTGGGACATCAACTCCGTCCCCTCTACACTCAGTTTTTCATTTTTTTTTGCCTCTTGATCATGTTCAGTGTTTCTCTGTACACAATGTACCATTTGTGTAAAACACAAGTTTTTCACATTGCCAGGAGAGCAATGGTGGGTAGCGGGTGTTGGTGGGTTTTTGTCCAGAGTGAAAAGGGGAAAACACAGCGATTTCTGACATGGTCGAGCAACATGTATTAAAACTAAAACTAATTAAGTTCAAACACATCCCACCTCATAAGCACGCGGCTAAAGTTTTGAATGTGCGGTGTTCAGATCATTGAGATGGGAGAGTGATTTCCAACCAACTGAACTGAACCTTGTAGCTTGAACCTGAATCATAAAGCTACTGTTTCTACATGAAGCTGGTGCTGCTACGGAGCGCATCCCTTTGAGGTGTAAAAAGGAGCAACTATTAGATCACCTTTTGGCTGGAAAAATGCTTCCTGCTGCTTACTGAAACAAGTAATGATGTCATTGTTTATTTAAAGGGTGATGTAACACAGTAATGTCATTCACCCTCAGCGGGGTCCTTCTATTCCTTGCTGACACTGTGTATAGGAGGATTCATAAATAAATTTTGAGTTCAACTTGTCTCTGAGTGATTGCATTCATTCTCATTGCATATACATATTTTATTACATTACTGCATATTATCTGCATATTTTGGGTCAGGTTCTGCTTGTATGCTTCTCTTTGCGCAGATTAAATTCGTCTACACATATATCTTTAATCTCAAAACCACCATTAAGCCCTACATTCACTCCTGTTTTACCGATTACACATTCCTTTGTTGAAACTTCTTACTTACTCTATTGGTCTTGTATTCGAGCTGATCAGTATTCTGTACCCGTACTCTGCCCTCCACTGCTGTCACAAGCCATTTTACCCATAGGAACTATTAACGTGAGATGTTATTGTCCTGGCTTGTGTTCAGCTCATCCATTCGCAGCTGCCTGTGCCACCTGATGATCAAGAAAATCTGCAAACAGTGGTTTTACAGGCGACTGTAAAAGCAGTGCATTTATCATGCCTGAGGCAGTGCTAATCCAGGATGGATGTGATCTGTGCTGTGTAATCTGTTGAATGTATGCATGTTCAGCATTTCTTGAATGAAGAAGAGCCAAATGTGATTTTAGTATATCGCCTAACTACATAAGTCAATGTAACATCTGATGGCTGAGAGGAGTTGAAATGCAGTATATAAGAGTGTTTACTCTTGCAGGGAAATGGTTTCTAAGGGACTGCAGAGTGTACAAACATGTATTTGCTCTCTACAATGTGTTCTCTTTTCTGGCTTTGCTTCTATACTTTTTTCAATGATATCACTTTCCCCAGAGATACAAGACCTGATTTGTCATTAATGAGGATTTGCATTTGAATGCGTGTTCCAATTAATGTTTCATTTCAAGCCACAAACTCTTGTTTCACCCAACAAAATTAGCAGCTTCTTCATTTGCAATGTTTGACAAGTTCCACTCCACATGGTGAGATGAGGGCATTTCAGCTTAGTGGTGCAATTACACTAAAGAGCTATATTATACTGTATCACACTATCATCTATGTTAATCAGCAATTAACCTTGTACACCGCTGGCTTCATCTGCAGGAACTCAGCCTGGAATTTCTGCTCTTTTTTGGTCCGCTGTAGTTAAATTTATGGCTCGTTTGCAAGATTGTAGATTATTTGTGACAGAAAATTAGATTAGTTTCTTAGAAATTCAGTATATATATATATATTACTGTGCCTCAATGTGACTAAAAATATTTTCACTATATGTTCCATAACATAAATCATTAACAGCAAATATTTTTTCATGTAATTAGCTATGGAACTGTGAGGATCTTTTCTGTGTGAGGTTAGCATGGGCTAAACATGCGCTGCTGGACCCATTAGCACTGCATAATAATACTAAAAGCTCATATACCCTTTCAAGATCAGTTCAGCCTTTGCATTTTCATGACAAAATGTAATTTCCGTTCTTTTAAAACATGTCTTACATTTGTTTCATGCAGGTTGAATTAGACGGACATCAGGAGATGGTTTAATGAAAGGAACTTTTCAGGACTTTTGTGCCTGTGGCTGAGCTCTTTGGGTCTCAATGTATTAACAAAACCCCATTCATGGGGCTGACTTCATTCATCAGGCACACAATTACAGATTGATGATGAAAATGATGAAAAACCCTACATGTCTCAGGTTAAGTGATATTAGGCTACATGATGTATTAACACATTAAACACACTGTCCCTCTCTGTGTAGCATTTGGGTCCTGGTGTAGAAATTATATGTGAAAGCTTTTAACAAAGGAAAGCACACACACAATGAAATAAGTAGTTTTGTAACATATGAGAACACACGTACAGTCGCTCTGCTGGCTGGTCTGTCCTTGTTAAAACATATCCTGTAAAAGATTCGTCCTGAAACAAGCCACCAAGGAGGACAAAACGTGAGGATGTTTGATTTCTAATTCCTGTAAAGACCAGCTCTACGTCATAATAGCTGCTCCGATTCTGACCAGGACACAGACCCAAACATAAAATTACATAAAAACTGGGCCCTGAAGGTGGTGTGAATCCAAAATAGAGTTTTTATGGTGTAATGTGGTTTTACTGTTGTGAGCTGCCGTTAATTTTCATTGCCAACAACCATTTGAAGGCACTTTAGTTTTTGAATTTTACATGCCGGTGTCCTGGTTGGACTGGGTGAGCCGGCTGTGTGCAGCTCATGAGAGATTTGACCATTCTGAGCAGTCGTTAATTCAGTGTCGTGACTCGCTCTGGTGAATTGCGGTTGAGAGATTTAACAAATCATATGGAGGAAATTGTCTTGTCATGCCGGAGCCCTGTTATTGTGACCATGTTATCAAAGCCTGGCGGAACTAGCAGAATCTGCATTTGTGCATTTTAGGAAACTCATAAATTTGCACCATTAATCTTTTACACAGGAACTACAAGAGAGCCAATTCTTAAAAAAACGAGTCGATCTCTCCATTTACATCTTTGCACACTGAGAGACTTGTCGCTGTAAAGCCTACAGCGGAGAGCGAAGGATTTATGAGGCAGCAGCGAGCTGTAGACTTGCTTTATTAGCTGGCAGCCGTCTTTTGTGGGCAGGTGCTCAGCCATGTTTTTACTGCCACTGCTCTCCACCTCCTGCTCCTCCTCCTCCATCCCTCACCATTCTGGCAAACCCTTGAGTCCTCATCAAGGACAATAGTAAGTCCCTCTCATGGCTGTGTAACCTGCGCTTACATATGCAGGGATCTAAAAGATGCTTTCCGATACGTGTTGGCTTTTGCCAAGCTGTGTTTCTAAATGAATCACGAATGAGTAGAAGAATTTGATTCGCAGCAGCGAGTCTCTTTCAGGCACAGGTGGCACATAAAGCACTCGGCTTCCTTCTCTGTTCTTTTGAGGACATGTGCTGTACCATATCAATATAACTATCATCCAAAAATAAACAAGTAGTGTGGAGTCAGTGTCATGTTTTTCGACACATTTGCTACAGCAGATCATTGCTGGTTGTGCAACACTCTTATTATTTCATTACCAAATGTTGTTCATTTATCATGATGAAACGGCTTCATAAGAAAATAGAAGACCATTACATACACGGTCTTCTGTTGGGTGGGTTTTGAGAGTTTCAAAGCAAACCACATGAATTTATGAATTTTTGCCATTAATAATAGGTACTCCCTAATCTGACATTTTCATTTTAAATCAGTCTCTACACTTGTTGACACCTTGCATTCATGCTGGTATGCTGCTGCTGATCTAAACATAAGATGTAAGGAATAATAGGGAACAAACTTTTGTTTTCTTTTGATAACGGGTTATATATCTCGTTACCTGGGGATTACAAAAGAGAAAATTATCTTGTTATCTCTTTGACATAAATAACTCGTCAAATTCAACTTGTTATCATGGGAAAACTGAGGAAATAATATGTTCGACTGACCATTGAGGGCTTCCGTTAGTTATTGATGTGCAATAACACTGATTTCCTTTCTGATCTGATATCAAGTAAAATCCAGGCTGGTATCACCAGTAATGATACAATTCTGTTGCTTGAACATGACACACAAACTGCAGCACAGACGTGAATCACTTTCCCGCGGTCAGTGGCAGTGATAAACGTAGCCAATAGCCACACTCTTTCTCTCTCGCTCTGTACCAGGATAAAGCCTGCCATTGCCAAAGGACTCAGTGATTGAAGTCTCTCTCGAGCTAGCAGTACCTTTCTTCTCCTCTTCTTGAGGCGGCCGCCGCATAACCCCATCATATTCTGTGTTGTGATTAAATCTCAGATGCTTAACAAGGTTTGTGGTGTTGCGACAGTACCTCAAAGTCCTCCTACACACATCACTTACAGCGTATTGCTGTTCTGAGAACTGAAAAGGCTCCACTCATGATTATGTTTGCGGTCAGCCCTCATCACTGTCAACTCTGTGTCAGTGAGGGCATTTATAGAGCTGAAGTTTGCATATGACTATGACAGACGGAAGAAGAAGTAATTCCTATGAACCGGTTATTATTGAGACTAGATTCTGGTGTGTCCGTGCTCAACACACATTTACCCCAAATTACTGAGTTTAGATATCAATCTTTGGATATGAGAATTGATCCTAGAACCGAAACATTTGGGATCAGAAGTAGCGATATTTTCACATTGATTATTATATTTTTGGCCCAGGCCATTACTTCATGGAGCTTTGACTGATTGCTTATCAGGTTTCTCATCTAACACTAGTTTCAAGCTATGCTATGACCAAACTTAGATTTCCACAACTCTCTACCTTGCACTGGTGGCAAAAATTGGATGTACCATTACTCCAAGAGAGACAACAATGGTTACCCAAACATACATTTCATTTTCATTTCCCTTATAGTCTGGGCTGACTGAGGTCAAAGGATGCTGACTCACAATGAAGTCTGTAATAATACTGTCATGTACTCATTTTTAAATGACATTGGTATTCTGTAATTCAAATCATGTGTTTTATTTAATGATGACAGAAATGTGTACATAAAATTGTCTTTTAGCACTGCTCACTTAATTAAGAGGACACTTTTAAAAGGAAATTAGCATGAGATGAACTGTAAATAGTAAATCATGGAGCTAAAACTTCATACCCGGGAAAGGAATAAGGACAGTGATCACCATATAAGTTTATTGCCTCATCTGTAGGGTATTTTAAACCAATTGCTTCAGTTCAAACATTGTCAAGCTTTGTGAGGAGGTTGGTCTTGCCAAATGAGCTGGTAGGGGTTTCTGCACACTCTCAATTGTCTGTGGGCACAAGCAGCAATATAAGAGTAATGGCTCCACTAGGTGGGTCACCAACTCAGTCGAAGTTAGTTGAAGTGTTTACGGTCCCAAGGAGAGTTTGTCTCGCACACCTAATGAGCGCATGCTGTATAATAATGAACACAGCTCTATACTAAGTGGCAGAAGGAGAAAAACCTCGATGTTTTAATGATGTTATGATCACATTTGACATATTTTACATTGCTGTCTACTTAAACTGATTGATGGATGGCATATCACTAGTCAGGAGTGGGCGAGAGAGTTGAGGGGGAGGTTTGGCGTTTGATATTCCTTAATGAACAGCATCATCTTTAGTAACTATTCTTACATTTACAGCACAAGCGCAAACATTTACAGTGTTTACAGCGCCAAAAAGCCTCACAGGTGCAGTCGATACATAAACTCAGACCACCACTCCTGTTCCATTTTTTTGTGGGGGCTTTGACGCAATTTTTTCCCACTTCCGATCCCTGACTGCACCACACACACAAGCCAAGACAAATCCACCACCAAGATCTACTCATGGCCTTCCTCTTTAAATTTGCCAGCTTAAATGCAGGCTGTGTGGAGCCTAGAACATGTGAAATCACCTTAAAATCATATAAATGTTGAATGCAAGTGCTGAAAATTCAATGTGGGATAAATGCACTACGTTTATGGCTGTTGCTCTGGAGGTATAGAGCGGGTCCTGCACTAATCAAAGGGTAGGTGATTTGATCTCCAGCTCCGGCTGTATCTCCTTAGGCAAGGCGACGTCCACGGGGCGAGATACTGAACCCTAAATTCGTTCCCCTGGCTGTTTCATTTGTATGTGAGTGGATGTTAATGGCCGAGCATTGGAATATTGTGGGTCATTAGGAAGCACTTCAACGCTCCTGATAAACATTTCGACCTCTGCCATCAGCGTATGAATGCGCATGTGAATGGATGTGTGCCAGGTAACCAGGAGTCAGTGAATGAACGGTGCACATCCAGCTCCTGAGACTGGACTGAAAAACAAATAAGACACAAGTTTATTTGAAGAAATGTGTTCCCAAGGTCAAGAATGAACCTCCATGAGCTTAAAAAATAGGTAGAATATCAAACAGCATGCATGTTGGGGCTTCAGTGAGCAGAATGGCTGTAGGTCAACTAGGCAAAAGCAGGACAATCTCTTCGCATGCAAACACCATCCCTCCCTTTAACATTGCAACAACATCTGCAGGACAGAATCTTTCACTTATTTTCAAAAGAATGAATTCAGCAAGACAGAAGCGGCCTATTCTCAGAGAGAAACCTACAGTAACACCTCTGTTGGAGGTCCAACAAGAGGTCTGAGTTGGCGTTACCACCAAGGTAACACCAACTATGGAGGTTTTGAGGTTTACTGGTAAGAGAGAGAATATTTAAATCCCGCAAATGTTTCTCTTTTGTGGACAAAGTCCCTGAAAGTACCCTGCTGGGTCAGTATTAGAACCCAGTAAGACATAACAAGACAAGACTTCTTGTGTTACCTTCCCTGTCTGGTCCTTGTAAACCACGCAAGGACGTGTTAGCCAAATGGGCCCCGTCGGCTGTCTCTGGGGGGTCAGTTTGCTAAGTAGTAAACCTGTGTTCTGTCAGGTGTCATTAAGGTCCAGCGAGACTCTGAGGGGACCTGTCACGACTAGGCGTAATGGATGTCTTCTTCACTGATTGCTAGCAGGGATGGAGTCAGCACAAACAGCAAATTAGAAGTGACATCTTGATGGAGCCAAAGCAGGAGGCACAGCTGGTCACACAAGTTAGATGGAGGAAGGGTAAGCTCGAAGAGCAGGAGAAAATAAAAGGAGAGGAGATAAAAGGAGAAGAGAGACGGATCCAAACACGAGTAGAGTACATCAGAAGCTTTCAAAGGACTGATGAATAGTGTATATACCGTACCATTTTAATATTTGCTCTTTCAAGGAAATGACATCTTGAACATTGACACCAGAGGGCTGCCAAGCACAGTCTCCCACTGATTAGTTCTCCTTGAGCAGCTGGGGAGCAACTGCTTAGCTCTGGGTCTCCTTGAAAGTAGTTCGTGAGGAAGAAAAGAGCATTACTGCAGTAGGCAAAACCTATGCAAAAGCCTTCTGCCTCTTCTCTCTGCTGCCTTGTGTCCCTCTGCGAAGCTCCCCCTCCCACCGAACCCACATAATCGAACAGGAACAGAGGTATTCAGTTGCCCTGCAAAACCTTATCCCCCATAGGACCTGCACTCTACAGTCAAGTCTCACCAAAAGCCTGGACTCTCTTGCCGCCTCTCGTCTGTTCAAAGATGCCCCTCCAGCGCTTTGTGGCCCCAGGGCTGAGCGCCTCAGGTTTTAGAGGCAGCTGCGACAACGTCTAACAGCTGGATGAAATTTTTGTGCAATGATCCCAAAGCTACTGCCGACCCCAGCTTTAAATGGATGATCAGGCAACACAGTGACACTGTGCCTGAATTTATGCCATTCTTGAAATTAATTGTTGCGATGCTCTTGTGAGAACCTACAGACTTGAGAAAGATATTTATACTATTAAGGTTCAGCGTTGGAGGGCGGCAACAGTGCTGCAGTGGGCAAAGGATTACTGTAGCATCACCGCATCAACAACAAGCAACCAAGCAACAACCCACCAACGACATCCTCAATCACTTCGGGCTATGTAATAACACAGAGCTAACAACATCAAGGGAATCACTCTGTGTCACTCAGCAGCCTCGAGGGCGAGATGAGCACAGGAGCTGACATTATGAAATGGATTAGATTTGAGACCAATTAAAAATGAATTGCTCGAAATGAGCGCTGACCCTCGCCGAATTGGATGCCAGTGATCTCATTAGGCTGGTCTCTCACTCAGTGCGAGCCAGCAGCTGGAGAACAGGCCCGTCTGACACACTGTCAGAGAGGGAGAAAACCCAGAGGGCTGCTGCCTGCAATGGGCTGAGAATTATGTCTCCTCAAGATATGTGGCGCGTGTTACATACATACATACTGTCTGTGTTTGTGTGTGTGGAGTGGCCTTGTGTGACTGCGCATGACCATGTGCATATGCATGTGTGCAAGTGTACTTACTGTATGTGTACCTCTGAGAGGGAGTGCATATGGTAAGTAATACTTGTGTGTATTCAGCGTGTATAATATGGTAAAACATACGTGCGCATGCATTTGTGTGAATTTCTATATTTAGGTGGATATAACATAAATATACTTTTGTGTATATCACTATATATATATATATATATATATATATATATATATATATATATATATATATATACACATCACTATATAAATACAAATTGAAATGTTTAATAATAATAAATTGTTGTCTAGAGAACAATTTATATTAAATTGTTAGTTTTTTTTTACAACTTATTATACTCCTCATATGTATGTATATCAGGTAAGCTGCTCATAAAATACACAAAATAACATTTATAATATACATTTTTAATCACATACCCAGGTCAATCAAATAAAACATTATTTGTATTTAGAGCCATCATTCAAAAAGATCATTTTTTTCCTTTATCTCCTAATTTGCTTAATCTTAAAGCAACATTATGGAACTTTTTTACCTTAAAATAACAACTTCAAAATCATTTTGATGGTACAGTGTCTTGTAATAGGTTGAATGGTGTCTCTAGCTGTGTCCCAATTCAGGGGCTGCATCTTTCAAAGGGCGCATTTAAAAGCCAATTACGTCACAACGCCGTGCAAAGGCTGTCCCAATTCGAAGGCTCCTTCAAATGCACCCCACAGATGCAGCCTTCTTTTCCCTCTTTTTGCAGGACGCACTGCTACTATCCTTCGCAGCCTCCCATATCCCAAGATTCTTTGCGCGCCGCTGCTCAGTCCCAAAAATGAAGAGAGAAAGAAAGAAAATGGCATCATCAAGTGGCACAGATCTGACATTTAAATGTACGAATTGGGTTTATACTCGGTTTTTACTCATTTGAACATCTAACGCCAGATATGTTAATCTTCAAGGGACCTTAAAATCTCCAGCTTTTTTCAGTCAAACTCTCTACTTGTATTTTCACTTTTGTGGGCCTGGGCAGCAGAAATCGCGACATAAGGGTAAGGTGGGAACATCTGGTGACACAATCAGGAAATACTCCGAAGGCTAGAGTGTCCCATTTAACAATGGTTGACGCAGCTTTCGAAGGTACCTCCGAAGGACTCGCTTTCAGAGGCTGCAAAGGCCGCATCCTTCGAAGGATGCAGCCCCTGAATTAGGACACAGCTTCTGTCTCAGTCACTCTGCCCCTCTATCACTTGTCTTTGCACTATGTAACTTCAGTGAGAGGGTAGGATCACAGCATTACATACATGTTGACTTCAAGATACAAGTTTTCAACACATAATACTGTTGTGACGTAATGAGTTTTGTTTGTAGTTGTAGTTAACCTTAATGCAGTTCAAAACACATTTTAAAAGACAAAATATTCATATAAAGGGCCACAAATGAATGTATTACTGTAATGGGTTTGCCAGATGCTTCAGAATAACATACATCCTGTGTTGAGACACAACTATTTAAAAAAATAAAAGCATTGCCATTTACTGTATTAGATCAGCTTCCAAGTTCCCCTCAGTAATTTCACTGTCCCTCATCTGTGTCCTCATCTCCATCACCACCCAGCCAATCCCTTCTCCATATCCTCACTCAGAGTCGTGAGCAATTAACTGCTTGCCATCTCGGCAGACTGTGTTTTGATTGGTCATTAAGCGTCTGAGGCCTTCATTAGTGACAGTGCCTTTATCACAGGGAGGAAATTAGGGGATGTACTGTACAGAGAGAACGAAACACATAAGAAAGAGGCTCAGAGGACGGCCTAGACGGTACAGATGGTAATAGATCTGTGAAAGAAAGCGTCAAGTGAGTGATGGCTGAATTACACAGCGTGTCTGGCAGTCGGCTCATCTCTCTTCTTATGCCCTTGTGACACTCTGTGATCTCAGGGTCGGGGGGTGCACTGCATAACTCCCTTTTTACTGTAATGGGTACGCTCGCTCAGAGAGGACGTTCATCTCAAAGTTTGATTAGTGTCTCAATTAAGTGGCAGTATGCTGCTAAAATCAAACCCATATTCAATTTTAATCAAAATGGGTGAGTAAAATTAGAAAGGTTGTATGATTAATTCGAGGAAAACATTAAAAACCTTCAAAATTAAATTGAGACTTGGTATCCAGTAAAGACTATCTGTGGATGTTTCATGCGGCAACCAGGGACTGATGGACATGTCCCTGTCCCATGGGATCGCTCTTAATGCACTTCCAAGGTCGCGTACTTTCACTCTAAGTAGCACAGAGTGGCAACAAGCCCTGACAGCATTGCTGGCCCAACGGAACCTGCATAAGATGGTTCCTGCTCCGGGAAGCGTGGGGCCATTAAAAATGGATAGATCAATACGTAAGAATGCACGCACCTCCGGCTGTCTATGCTAATTCAGGGAGCAAGGGGAGCAGCAAAGGGTAACAGAGGGGTGACAAGACGAAAGGACAAGGCAGTGAAAGTCTTTAAGATAAGATAAACGTACATCTTATCTTATCTTAAAGAGTGGTTGAGGAGTTTACAAGGGAAGGAGGGTAAAGAAAGAACGGTTAAGGATGAGGGAAAATATATGGAAAAGAGGATCAGTGGGGGGGGATCAAGGGATCTGACGCAGCACTTTTTAGAGGTAAACATATCACACCTTTCTTTCAAAGACAGTAAGTAAGATTAAATGCACTGATTCTCAAAAAGAGAATGGGCTGTCCTGGATTCGTAACAGCAACCGATGGTATCTGAATTAAAATTCAACAGAAGTGAACAAACACCTGAGTGCTGCAGCCAGAAACATCCAATCAGCAAACTTAAAATTCTGCTCACTGTTGAAGTCGAAGGTGGGTTAACGTTGGAAGTTACTCTTTGTCCAACCTGTTGAATATTTTGAGCAATTTAGTTTTAGTTTTGGATTCAAAATCAAACTCTGCAATTATGTTTTGTTAGCGACGGGAAAGACAACCCATGCGGAATATGCGAGAACACTGGTTTCTCATTATGTTCTCACCAGTGGCTGATGATGGGTAGTGTTGAGTGGCACTCACATACCGAACGCCCACTGATTTTTTTCATCTGTTCCATTTCTGTTTTTGTCTTTTAATTTCTGCTTGCAATTGCTGCCTCAGTAAATTCAAGCATTTCTCAAAGCTGGCAGTGCACATCCACAGTTATAAGGAGGTCTTATCACCTGATGACACAACAGCCATTGCAAAAAAATCTGATTAAAACTTATGTAACTACAGTGTTAACTAGCATACAACAAGCTAAGCTAACTGTGTTTCAGCTGTACATCAGCTTGATGTTTCAGTGAAGAACTAGAATGGTACTCAGTAGAGCGCATATCTCCAACAGCCCCCTTTAATTCAATCAAGCCAAGCCAATATCAAACCAGATAGTCCTGTTTCATGCCACCCATAACTGATTACCATAATCTAAGATCACCATCTAGGATCTGCAATTGTGCTCACTGGTAGATACCAGCCATATATGGCTGATTTCTTCATAAAGATCCATGCATTATGCTCTGAGAAATGAATGAAAATGTTTCATAAACACCCTATCTCGAGCAGTTCCTTTACCTGGATGTGCACCAAAGGTTAATGGGGTCTATTCTTGGAAATCCATTCAGTAGCTTTTGTGTAATCCTGCTGACAAACCAACCAAACAACCAACAGAGACGGGTGGAAACATAACCTCCTAACATTTCAAGAGCACTAATGGTAACATAGGCTACAGCTGCAGTATGATGATGTTGGTTATTGTTCATAGCAGCTTTTCTTGATTCAGGCAGCTCCTGTGGACCACAGCGTTATTAGAACCACTGACTCCCGTTGTAGACAACCTTGATCTTGTAAGCATGTGTGC
The DNA here is from genome assembly GCF_965226575.1 of Pagrus pagrus. Classification (NCBI taxonomy): domain Eukaryota; kingdom Metazoa; phylum Chordata; class Actinopteri; order Spariformes; family Sparidae; genus Pagrus; species Pagrus pagrus. The sequence continues at coordinate 29,289,582 of NC_140185.1, read as the reverse complement.
ACTTGTTTTGAAATGAATGAGAGAAAGAGGAAATACAATTGTAATACCCTTTTTTTTCTTTTTTAAACAGATGCATAGTGATAAGGTGCACAGTACGGCTAATAACTGTAATATCATGATGCTAAAACAAAGTGGACCTTTTTTGTAGTGCCATACTGACCACCAGAGTACAGGGCAGCTTCGCTCTGCAAGCTGTGAGACTCCTCAATTCATCCTCAGCACTCTGCCATATAAAATAATTAAAATTTTATGACTAACTCATCTGAAAAGTAGCAATCAGACCTGGTGACAGGCATTAAGAGTAACTATAATAGCTGTACAGAAATATCCAATGTTCTTGCAGACGATATGTTTGCTTATGTAAGTCATATAGGGGCGTTTAGACTGTTTAATAACCAGTTGAAACTCCTTGGAGTACGTTTCAGTAATTAATTTGCTGTTGCCACAAATGACTACTAAATCAACCGATTTATGCTGTGTTGGTGTGGAACCTGATTTACAAATTAAAACACAATTTGTTGGGCATCTAAGTAATACTCTCAGTGAGGGGATGGTTTTGTCTTTCTGTAAGTATACAATGTGTTTTCAAGAAATTTCTTTGAAGTTGAAAAGGGGAGATAAGAAAATTACAGTTGTATATATTTCGGTCTTAATTGCACCTCTTCTCCAGGTGTTAACATGCAGTAATTATCTGACAAATGTAAGTAGTGAATACAAATGTACTAAATAGAACTTTCATTCTTACTAATTATGTCTCATTAATCTCTACATGTATTACAAAGATGAGCATTTTCACTGTCACAGAATATGTGCACAACTGGTAATTAGCTGTTACATACAGCTCTTGTGTCATTAATCTGGGTTGTAAATGTGAGTGTTTCTAAAGTAAGTTTAACACTTCAGACATAAAGCATGTGGGTGATACCTTCCTATGTACATGTTTCCATAAACATTAGTATCTAAACTCCGTCATACCAGCTCAGATGTTATTTATTTTGCTTTGGACTGACCCCAATTAAATGTTTTTAACTTACTCAGATATTATACACTAATGAGATATGTTCATGATCTCAGTTACAAGGACTGAAATGTTCAACAGAAATGACCAGGAACGGGTGTTATATCCTTGACAGTGTTTATTACTCTGTGCGTTTGATAAATAGCAAAAAGCTGAAAAACGAATTGGATTCTGTGTGTGTGTGTGTGTGTGTGTGTGTGTGTGTGTGTGTGTGTGTGTGTGTGTGTGTGTGTGGGTGTGGGTGGCTGTATGCAGTGTGTGATGCCTCTGTTTTTCCTTGTTGTGAAAAAGAGCAATTAGGCAGCCTAAAGCTTTCTTAAACCCTGGTTGTTGTTTTGTCAAATCTGACCATTAAACAGATCAATTTCCTTTCACACACACACACACACACACATGAAAGACACAAATAAAGGCACCGTCATTTGTCCCTGGGTGTTAGGCGTGTGTGCAAGTTTGTGTTTGTGTGGGGTTTCAGACTAAGAAAGACGTGAATGTGTTTCAAAATGTAACTTTAGGATTACTTAAATAATCAGTTAAAGACCGGACAAAAGTGCCACTAGCTGCTTGCAGATGTAAATGTGTGCCTTTGGCCTGATGATGTCATGGTTTGGGTTTTATTTCTTGTTTTATTTTGTAGATGATGTGCTCATGTGTCATGGATTGCTTTCCACTTCCTGTCTTTGTCTTTTTTCCCGCCCTTTCTCCTGCTCACATGTGCTCCATTAGCTATCAATTCCTAGAAATCCTGCTCATGAACTCGGGACAAATCTATTTACCCCAACTTCACGTAGTGGTAGTTTCCTGAGGTCACACAGCAATGGTGGCGCCCAAGGGAAGAGGATAGGATGTCTGCATAAACAGAATATCTATTATTAGTTACCTCATGTGTCATTTTTCCTCCTCCATTTCTTCTGTGATGTAAGGAGACTGCACTGCTGAGGGTGCAGTTCTGTGTACACTTGCCAAGGAGACATACTTTTGTCATGGTCAAGTTTTTTGTTCACTTTGGTGTCTTGGAATGATTTTAGGTTGGAAGTTGGGAGTTTCAGCTAGAAAAGTCCGACCTCCGACGTTGTCTTTTCCTGCAGTCTTTGTTGGTTTGTCTGTTCATGTCCTCATGCCAGCTGTGTGTTTCTTGTCTGGGTCTGTCTGTGTTTGCTGCCTGTGTCCTCATTTTATCCTGGTTTGTCCTTCGTTTAGTTTTTCACTCTTTGATTACTCCTGTTTTGATGCCCGCCATTTGTTGCTTGCACTTAAAGACTACAGCTTCTGATCATTAAGGCTCGCTCTTGGTTTTTCTACCTGCCTGCTTCGGCCCTTTGACAGATGAAACACCTGAAAGATGATAGTGTGATATTATCATTGGGGCAACAAAGACAAAGATCCGGCGCCTGAATACCTTGAATGTCAATAAATAAATTAGAGATATCCTCTTCCAAACCAAAAGTTGTGAGTCAACCACAAAAAACTAACAAAACATTTTAAATAAAGTAAAGCAAAACAAAAAGAAATAAGAAGAAAACAAAGCAACATTCTCAGGTTACTGGTGTACATTGATTTGACAGAACAAAGCACATACAGGAATCTTCTTTTGATCAGTGCTTTATACAATTAAATACATTGTTGTGACAGGTTTGTGAAGGACGGAAGAAGATTCACGAAGTCATAACATTAATCATCTGAACGCTGTTGCTGTCACATATGCAGAACTTGAAGAGACGCTAAAAATATCAAATTAGGTTTCCTATTTTAGCTCTTTCATCACAGAGCTGTAGTACCTTTACATTGTAATCGTTCTCTTTATGAACATCTAGACTGTATATATTATCTTGTTCCAGGCTTTAGAGACGCTTCTCTGCTAACAACCTCTGTGTCTCATGGGGACTTAAGAAAACACATCTAGCATTGTTAAACAAATACTATATGTTGTACTCCCATGGTGCTCCAGTAATTACTTGTCTTCTTAAGGTCTTTTTTCAATGTTGATAAATTGTAAGTAAAGCTACATATGCGTAGTTGAACTCTATGCGGCCTGAAGTCTCTCAAACCTATCACAGGAGTTGGCCAAAAGTCATTTTGCATTTTTATTGCCTCATAAATATTCCTTGCACAGTTCATGAATATATTGCCCTGTATTAATAGTCAGTAAAAGATCAATTAACATATCAGTCAGAAGGCCCAGTGAGAGCTTTGACCAGCTGTGGCGTTGAAATGTGTTGAGAGAGAAGAAAAAAAAACCCTGTTCTTCTCCCTGTCATATTCTGCTCTTAATGATCTTGTCAAAATCTCTATTTGCTTGCCCGGGCTGAACTTTGACCACTTGAGTCAATTTGCATGTGAATTATTGAAGATATTCCTGGGTAATTATAATTTAATGACAAAGGCCAAGTTATACTAAGCTAAATCACAAAGTTTCCTCATTAGACACACATTGTGTCCGTTCATCAGACAGAGAGACAGAGACGGGCACAATGAAACCTGAAAACGTACCCGGAGGCAAGTTCTCACCAGTTCTTTTATTTGTGGCCAAAGGTGCAGTGCTGGCCGAGTGCACCAGAGGTTTTCGCCGAGTGAGGATATAAAACGTTGACAGTGTGCATGATCATGAAAAATACGATACAAACCCTCTTCCAGGTCACCACGGTGGAGGGGAGGTCGTGTGGCTCGGGCACCACTTGGCGATGCCTAGGTCTGCTCAGTCGTCTCCTGGATCCACACACTTTGCATACATTATAATTTGTATCAGATAGTCTGTCAATGCAACTTGTAAACTGTGATTTTGTTGCTCTTTTCTGTACATGCGACATCTATTGCATGTCTGTCCATTTCCCGAGGTTTCTTCCATCTTCTTTATTTATTTTTTTTCCTGTTAAAAGGTTTTTTTTCCATCAACATAGCAAGTTTTTCCTCACTCGAAGCGAGGGTCTAAGGACAGAGGATGTCATTCACTGTACAGATTGTAAAGCCCATTGAGGCAATGCGATTGTGATTTTGGGCTGTATAAATAAAATTGATTTGATAGGCGTACATTAAATAGGAGAGGTCGCATGGAGGGAGCGATGAGTGTCTCTCTTTCTGCAAAGCACGTGTGATCGACAGTAGACGGGAGGGGAAGAGCGAGGTTATATTGTCCACTACTTAAGTGATTGCAGATGGTGTCATCCTCTTGGACAGATAAAAAAAAAACCAACAGCTAAAAAATGCTAAAAAGTGAAGTGCCCAAGTGAAGTCTCCTTGTGGGAAACACTGCATGTTATGATGAAAAGGCAGCAAAACATCTTTTATTTATTTTTTTGGAACAGCTAAAAAGGTAAAAGTTCACAATGTTGTTGTTAAAAACAACAATAAAAAACTTTGCGTGCGTTCATGCACACGTGCACATGCGATGGTCTTAGGTGCACCTAACAGGTGAAAGTCTTTAAAGGTGATTTGATTCTATTTTGAAGGTAACAACCTAAAGACCATCACGAAAAGTGTCTGTAATTCACTTAATGATACACTACTCATGATCTTCACGAGTCAGAAGCCTTGTATAATACAGGATGAATGTTCTCACAATCAACAGACGCATTTTACCATAGGGAGGCATAAGTCCTCTTGTAAAAGGCAGCCGAGTGAGTTTAGTCATTAAAGAGTGCAGTGTTACAGTGACATAGTGCACCTTTAAATCTCAGACAGAAATAGAGATGGACAGGTAAGTGGTATTAAGTCAGCCATACGCTCATAGTGATGACATATGAAGACAACTTATACCAATCAATTTTAAATATTCAAACCGCTGTGACTTGTGACATTCTGACATATCTGTTGCCCCTGAGCGTCGTAGCAGAAGCATCACATTTCATCATGTATTCTGTTTGTTTTACAAGTCGGCTGCCTCCCTGTAGAGCCAGAATGAAAGAATACATTGTCTAATCTAAATCCTCTGAGTAATAGAGCTATTGCTAAACTGCTGTAACACTCTCACATAATATTGCCTGCCTGAGCCTGGAAAATCAATGGTATTGCAGTGGATAGTTTAAATTGATTTGGCCGAGTCTGTACGGATGCATAAAACATTTTTTAAAAGATGTACAGTGACAGCAGATAATACATTAGCACAAACAAGTGCCCCTGTGTTGATGCACAGGGGCTTTACTTTGAGACTTGTTGTACATGGCACTGTTTAAAAGTAGGACATACAGTAAGTGACATGACTTCACACCCACAGTTCTCTGGAGACTTTTCAAATGAAGTCACTTGGTTAGCTTCCAACACAGAGAGCATAAGTGAAAAACATGATTAATAGTCAATGTCTGTGTTGGAGTTTCTTTCCACATAATAAAACTTTTTATCCCCCAAAAATTGACTGTTTGAAGACATGATTCAAACTGAAATGTCATGTTGTTGTCAAGTTTTATGAAATTACATTAATGATTCGTACATAAGTGTTGTCAGAGATGCAGCAATGCACCAGCAACAAATGATTGGATGATGGTTGGAGGTATTTACAAAAGCAAGTGCTGCAATATTTTGATGAGCATTGCAGCGGATCGGTCTGTTTATGTGCCCTCAGGTCTCATGAACTCGGTTCAACTTCTGTTTCCCCTTTCCTCCCGGGGTCACAATTCCCCCGTGTTTCTCATGATTTATGACAATTTTTCACACTTTTTAGTTATCGCAGCTTGTGTCTGGCACTGTACAGCGTGTAGTCTGCCGTCCTCCTCAGTGAGTGAGAGACGGACAGAGGAGAAAGAATATTTAAAGAAACTTCAGTCGCCCTGAAGAGGAGCATTCCTGTTTCTTTCAAAGCTTTAAAGAAAAGGGGCTGTAAAATCTGCCATGTTGAGTTTTTCTGTTTGAAAATGGAGACATATTTTTGAGGTCTCAAGGTTGTATGAGCCCAAGTACAGTAAGTACATTTACTTAACAACTGAGCTGAGGTGCGATTGTGCCATGTTGTGCCACTTTATACCTCTACTTTTGAGACAAATATTTGTACTTTTACTCTACCTTATTTATGTGACAGCTATTGTTACTAAAAATCAAAAACAATAATACACATTAATATGGCAGGGTTTTTTTCCCCCTCCTAATCTCCTGTAGGTTGAGAACCACTGGACTAAACAAGTACATAAAGGAGTTAACAATAGCTACAACTTGAACAGCTACAGCATTTAAATGCAACTGTTGCATCAACAAATAACTTTTACCTGTAATGGAGTATTTTTACACCACAGTACTTTTACTTCCAGTGGAAACATCTTTTGCCCTTCTGGCATTTCCAAGTGGTATTATTGTCTCTGCCGCAGTCACAAAGACAACTGGATATTTTCCTTTTCTCAGACTAGCAACCTCCAACAACACCGGAGAAAAGAGAGTTTGTCCATTAATTTAGTCTACAATGGAGACATGAAGGCAGATGGGAATGGTGCCAGGCTGCCAGTCTGCCTTAATTTCCCAGGGAGATTTTAGGTGGCAGACATAACAGCATAGCGAAAGTGAAGTTTAGGGAACCAGTCTTAAGGCTGTTTGTGTCATTGTCCTATCACATCCTTAACATTGTGCAATCTACTTCATGTTGATATGCAAAAGAAAAAACCTTGTTTATTGCCGCTTTGAGTGAAGGATCTGAATATTTCCTCCATTCCTTTTAGTTTCTTCATATTTAAACATTATTATATCCTCAACGTAAAACCCTGCTCATACTTATTTGCTTAACCTTAACCAAAGTTACTTTGTGTCGGTGTGTAAAGTGAATGGATGAAGCATAATCTGCAATTAAAAATTCATTTCACAAGATACCGGTGAGGATGTACCACCTGTACATGTATTGCATCACAGTTGTACTCACAGCAAAGAATACACTCTGATGTTATTTCCACAGCAGACGCTCTTATTGATAACCCTGAGGGAATAACTCGCTTTTGAAAAATCTCTTGCTTTTCACCTCTCCTATCGTGTCTTTTACAAACAGTCAGTAATTCCCTTTGATGATGCCAACACAAAGGCCTCTCCGTCAGAGTACTTATTCTGGTTTCTCTGCGGTTTAGACTAACTCATGTTTTGACATCCTGTCGTTGCGTAAGGATGATGATGATGATGATTGTTGCTGTGTCGTTATGATGCACCGCACACACTAACAACCTTGGCAAGGGGAAAGCCATCATCATCACAATCCTGACCTTCACGGAGACTAAAATGAGATACAATAACCTTGATTCTGAGCGCACGCTTATCAAAGCCCATGATCTTTTTTGAGTGACATATCATTCATATGGGAGTGTCAATGTGCAGATTATGGGTGATGCAAGCATCCTGTAAGAAACGCTGCCAGTCTCTTACTGTAGATGTACAAATAACACAGAGCTCTGTTGGGCTTCACTGTTTGTGTCCATAGTAAGATATGCAGAGGGCATGCTCGGTGAGCTCCTTTAGTGAAACCAGGGAAAAAATGCCGGCCAGCTTAGTCAGATCATCAGCTGAGACGCTTCACACAAAGGTTTAGAGTTATGCTTTTGCAACATGATTTGCATAAACTACATCTTACTTTTATGGGCACCAGATGGTTTCGGAAGTGTAGCTGCTTTGATTGCATCTTTTGGGATTGAGTGTACATATGAACATTTTGATTACAAAACAAATCATCTCACCACAATGTACATCATAATCTACGCGGTTACACTGACACATAAGTGAAAGCTGGAGCATTAAAGGAATATTTCTACTCATTTGGGGCTCGTGAATTTTTAACAAAAGAATTGTCATTTTGTGCTTAAGGAAACAAAACACAACTGCATCAATCACAGTGCAGATTTTTCATGAATATATCAGTAAGTGGAGAGTCGATGACCTACTTCCAAATGGGATGCATGAAAATACAAGCAGGTACAGTAACAGAAATGTGTGCTACACGTTAAGAATGACAAACAATAACAAAAAAACTCTGCCTGAGTCAACCCCAGCAGATAACATTATCTGAAATCAGCCACCACATCAAGCCCCTTCTAACCATATGTGCTGTTTAATAGGCCAAGCCAACATCCAGGCGCAGTGCCTTGGGCAGAAATACGAATGGTTTGGGGGCACTGAATCAGAGAAAGGCACAAGGACATGTGGGATTATACACATTGTGCCTGTGTGATTGTTGAGTTGTTTTCAGGGCACATAGAAATGTCTCGCAGACCATCTGCCTGTCAATGATGGAAGGTTTTTATTCATTTATTCAGGTGTCCCTCCTCGTGGGCCTTCATAGTTCATTCTTCTCTGACCTCATTCACATTTTCCAGTTTGATGACACTCAACCTTTTACTTGTAACTGTTTCAAGTTTGTTTCTTTTGTTCTACTTCAACGTCCCTCTAATCAGACAAAACAGTTTTCATTGCTTTTACTGGGATGCCATAAGGTCACTCCTTCTTGAATCTTGTTAAGAGTAGTTCACCCTGAAGAATACAATATGAGGTTTTCACACTGAGTTTTTTTTATTTTTGAGAATCATTGTCATGTAGGGGCACAGTGCATGCACGGTGACTGATTTTTGATAAGTTCTGGGCTCAGGGCCATGAGGTTATGTACAATTGGAGTGGTGGTGGCTTTTACCACGGATGCTCACATTTTTCTTCCACTGTGTCTATGCAGAAGAACAGTTCCTCAAATAATTCTAGAGCAAATTTACCAGAAGGAAACGGCTGTTTTGAGGACAGTTGAGATTCACCACTTTTGAATATATGGCACCTTTACATAACGACATACTTCTATATTTTGCAAAGCAAAACACAAATGGATGGTCTGGAAAATCAAAACTCAAATCAAAATCAAAGCTGCCGTTTATAAATGGCTGTACGACAGGTGTGAATAATAAAATGAAAGTTAATGATGATGAATGCCATCTAACTTAAGTTGAGTATTGTGCATGCTAGCTCACTTTAACACCATCTTGGCTTACTGGGACAGTTAAATTGATTTCCAGTGACTTATTCCTACTGCTGTTTATTCTCATATTCATTTTACATCTGGCTTTATCTCATAATTTTCTTTGAGACAACAAAGCAATCCCAACGACAGGTTACAAGTCCAGTCACAGGTGAGACTTGACCTCACTTCAAAATGACACTGAAGAATAGATCTTCCATTTGGCCAGCGTGTATCTGTTTGACTTCTTAATCTGTGCATGTACTAGATATCAAAATAAAGAAGAGATACAAGAGCAGGCAAAGGAAGACCAAGTTGGCCACTCCGATTGGACGAACCATCTATTTATCACCGTCTATTAAGAGTTACCTTCAACCAATCAGGTCAACAGTATCTGTTACGTCAGAAACTGTTGTTCTCAAACAAACAGACACTTCTCTCGCATCTGAAGCACACCTGTCGCTTCAGTAGTTCTTCATTGAATGCTAGTCCGTATTACCACTGTGTTTGGCCACAAGCATATAGCGTGAAGCCTGGCAGGATGGATTTGTGAGATTACATCGTCACATGGTCTCACAAATCCAGCTGCCTCGCAAGGTAAAGACCTTTCTGTGTCCTTCCTGGATGAAGGCTTCCTACAAATTTATTTTGCAAAGAGCAATGCAGAGGACTGAGGCCACCACTAGTTATTGTACAGTCTGACATTGTGATTGGATAATATTTGGCAAATAAATGTGACAATTTATTATTTTAAAGGGGACATATTATGCAAAACTGACCTTTTCCTTGCTTTAGTATGTATATTTGCGTATCCGGAGTGCCTCCCCACTCCCTTAGCATGAGTTTTGACAACTAAGTCAATATTTTGTACCTGGCAGAGTCAGGAATTGAGTCTCTAAACGAGCCGTTTGGATTTCACCCGGATTGTTACGTAACAGTCCGGGTGATTTGCATACTCTTTGCGTATCTCCTCCCACATTACGCCAGCTACCTGAAGAGGATCCGCCATTTTTTCCCCCTCGCTAACTTGTACGTGACAGCCTGACCGCTACCATGTACAACCCGAAAGCCAAGCACTGCTGCTCTGTCGTCGGATGCACGGATCCTCCTGTTTCGCTACATCCCCTCCCTACCAAAGAGGATATCAGAGCGAAGAGGCTACTTTTTATTTATCAGGGTCCCAGCTTCAGTGAGCAGAAGCGTTATGGTCTGTGCCAGTCACTTCACGCCGGACTGTTTCAGCAGCCAGGGTCAGTACAACGCTGGACTGGCAACGAGATTGTCCCTTAAAAGATGGATTCATACCGACTCTCAATGATGGAACTGTAAGTATTTAAAAAACAGTATAGTTTTTGTTACTTTGGCCGTTTAGCACATGAGCTAACGCTAACTGTGGGTGTAAATATGAGGCTGAACTAACATTACGTGTGAAGTTGTCAACGTTGGGCTTACTGACCGTAGGATTCATGATAATGTTAATGATAGGAAACGTTAATGTGTCATATCAGCACTCTTTTAAAACATGAAGGTGAATTGAGAAAATGAATTGGGATATTGAGATTTTATCGCTTCTAACCGGCCGGTGAACCACTGCTCGGCCGTGAACATGGGGAGGAGACGGGGTGACATCGTCTCAGTTGTTCGCGGACAGTGAGCTGCTGCTCTGCGGTGAACAAACAGAGGAGACGGGGTGACATCTTCTCAGTTGTGTGTGTCAGTTGTTCGCGGACGTTTAGCTGCTGTTCCGCGGTGAACACGCAGAGGAAACGGTATGAACTGGTCTGTTATTCTCGGCCAGTGAGCTACGTTAATTCATTAGCATGTTGTGCTAAAGGACAGTGTGTAAGCAAACTTTCTAGAAGCGTGTCTTGTCTGAATGCACTGCTGACTGTGTAACAGGCAGCACGAGGAGCTGCTGTAGTTTGGCAGATGTCATGGCTCTGGGAGACTGTCCTCTGACCGTTTTTCTGTGTGTTGGTATACATGTAATACGTGTGTAGCGTTAGCTGTAGGCTACAGCTAACGGTACAGCTAATGCTACAGCCTGTAGCGTTAGCTGCTGGCATGAGACCTGAGAGTATCAAAACGTTATCTGCAGTAAAGCAATCACTACTTTGTCTTGGAGCTGGAGACAGGCGCTACCTGCTACATGTCTGCTGTGCTACTATCAGTTATTTGCAGGCAGGACACTGAAAAGCTGCGCCGCGCTGTGTATTGCTCGTTGTTTTGTTTTTTTTCTCTCAACTTTATTGAAAGTTGCTGTGTATCGCTCGTTGCCATGGTCCCGCGATGCCGTCCTCACGTCTTCCGGTCGGCAGGAAGAAGTGGGCGGCGCACGCAGTAGCTCATTAGCATAATGAAAAAAAGTCACTGAATCCGGCCGCTTAGCGCAGGGCTGTGAAACTGGTGTGTAAACCACCCTGCTGTGCTCAATCCTTCGTTTTTTTCGACCAAAGCATGTAACTATCATTCCATTTAGACATCAAGGACCCATGTCAACAAGCAGAAATGAGCATAATATGTCACCTTTAACAATTGTCAGAAAAGTCACAGATATCAAACACTCAGAGATTTAAGAATAGCAATCAGAAGCAATCCTGTGTCATCTGTGATTTTACACAATTTGCAGGCAAGCTCAGCAGTTTCGATGGAGGAATAACCATTTTAATAATTACATTACAGACGAGGATTATCAGCTCAGACACAACGGATGCCACATTATTCAGAAGGAGAAAAAGTTAGATGCTTTATTTTCATCGCACAGAAAGTCAGTGAGGTTGAAATGATAAGCCGACGGGCACAGACACAACTTGATGGTAAACTGCTCAACATTGCTGCCAGCCATGTATCTGCATGCCAGACACTTAATGTTTGGGTTCGCCCCAAAGCTGCGAAATGTACAAATAATGAAAGGTTATATCACTAAAGACAGCAGCCAGTGTAATGGAGCAGAATGTGTTTACGGCTGGTAAAGTGATTCTCCTCTGAATAATAAATCATATGCAGCGTCTAAAGAACAAGGAGGCAATGTTAAACTAAAATCTGACTGATTGGGTTTAGTTTTCCAATTTAATTCCATCAAAGTGAAAGTGTGGTGTGGAGTAATGCTAACACAGCCATATTTAAAAACAGCAGGGATTACTTGTTGTTTCACCATATTTTTATCTTATTTTTTTTTTTATTTAGATTGACATGGCTTGCCTTTCTAGTTCATAATTAGAAACTGTATGTAGTTTCTTATTTTGTAATCACAAGAAATGCATCCATTAATAACAACTGTTATTTTGGACAGGAAAAATAGAGCCAGAAAAAATAACAACTTTGTTTTAATTTCAAACAAAGTTTGCCTTAAAATTTTGAGTTTTTGTAATGATTCAAAACAGATACACCTTTCTAGTCACATAAACTTGATATTAATTCAGTTATACTTGATTTATATAACATTCTGGAATTGAATCAACCCAATCTTTCAACTTACTTTAACTAGAACTCCAAAGCTAAAAATACTTCAAAATATCTGGTTGCCTAACATATTTACTTTAACTTTGTCACTGTAGACAATAGCTATAACTAGCGCCATGAAGAGCGATGGGCCACCAGTCAGTTGACCCTGGCCCTGCATCATGGGCAGCTCAAAGAGCTTCTTTGTTCCAGTGTTGATAGCAATATAAAGCCGGCATCAGTTTCATAGTTTCAGATGCAATGGTGTGAGGGTGAAAGACTGAATTCAATACTAACCTTCATCATGGTTAGCAATGTTTTTTTAATAAATGTTAAAACCATGATGTAACTCAAAATGCAGCCTAAAGACACACAGCAAGTTTCCATCACACGTTTCCATCGAACTGTGAAAAAGAAGGGTCTCAGGAGAGTTTTAATGCTGCACAGTGCATTCATCTAACTCATGATTTCAAGTCAAAAACACTTCAAGATAGAATAAGTGTTTATAAGATCTAAAGTGAGCTGAAAATAAAATAATGATTGTTATAGTTTTAATAACTTAAAATAAATAAACATTTGTTTTATATTAATGAGAAAATGAAAAAGCTTCAACTAAATTCCAGTCCTTTTTGTTTTTACAGTGTATGCAAGGTCAAGGTATATCTCATAAGCTCCTTGAGGGCGCTCTGTCTTTAGTGGCTTCATGCTCCTTCTTCTCTATAGTGGACTAATTGTTCATTGTTTAATCCAGCTGATGTCAACTTCAGCGGATTGGAAGTGATGAAAGAGTAAAAGTGTGTGTTGTGAAGTGCCGTGCCAAATGTTGACATGAAAGAACAAATGAGAAGGAAGGATGGGATTCTGATTAGCGCTTCTGGGGGAGATAATAATATTTGTTTTCAATATTAAGTACTTTAAAAGAAACTTCAAATGTCTGTATATCACCATAATTTATTATAAGCAAGCTAAATGTACAGTAGCTACATTAAGCAGCTTATAGACGTTTTGCTAACCCTGATAATGAGGTCAATTCAGCACTTTTTGCCTCAGAGCAAATTGATTTGCATCACAAGACTTGGATTATGATGAAGTTGTTTTCTGTTTTTGGAACAAGAAACACAATCCCCTATGGAGATAAAATCTTCACAGACACCCTCTTCTGTTGTTTTTGGAAAAAGCTGACCCAAGGCAAGGCGAGCCAACTCACCAGCCCTCCCAGCAGGAAGGTCCGTGCCTCCATCCCCAAGCCTCCCTCTAATCTCCCAGTAATACAGCTTGAGTCATGATAAAACAGCTCTGATGGAGGCAAATCCTGTTATCCAGGAGGGGGGAGTTGGTAGTGGCAGAGGGAGGGGCAGCCTTTGTTACAGGTGGTGGATAAGTTCAAGAAATGAACCCGAGTGTGGATTTTAGGATTAAACACACCAGCAGCATCTAAGAGGTAACACAAGCTCTCTGTAAATGTGTGGGCCCTTTCTCACATAGACCTTTCTTCTCTCTCTCACACACACACACACACACACACACACACACATTTCACACATAAAAGCCTAAAAGCACAGTCGAACACGCATTTCGAGGCCAAGGAGGTTGGCTCCTAATGGAAATGCATTTCAGCTGCTGCCACACCTCATCTTCTATATTGCTTTTTCATTGAAAAGAGGGGTTCTTTGACTAGAGGAATACACTTTTTTGTGAGCCTTTGTTCCAACACTCTTATCTCTTAGGAGGACACATTAGCCCTTCATATTTTAGAGAAATGCTGGCACATTATTTTTCCTTTATCCCATTTCATATTTGTCTCTCGCATTCAGATCTAGTCAAAAGAGATATGAGGAAGGCTTTATGCGATCCCGTCTTTTTTGTGCAGCTCGTTGCCTTTTAGGAGGAATACTTACATGTACAACTGAGAATAGACCATCGTTTCTCAGTCGTTTTTGCTTTGTAACTGGGAAAAAGGCAGTAATTTAAATAAAAAATCATGGATGCTGTGGTCCATTAGGCATTTGGGAAACTTTTTTTTTTTTCTTTTAGATTTTATCATTTTATCAATAAATGGTTTTTAACACACTATAATAGTCTTTTGATCAGATATAAGAACATTCTACATGTTTATTTCTGCCTGTTCTCACTCCCAACATGGCAATTACAGAAGCCCGGTCAACTTTGACCTTGAAGGTACCTTTGAACATAATTTCTTGAAAGGCCCCTATAAAGAGCGAGAAAAGTCTGAGACAGGGGTTGGTTGAATGGGTCAAACACTGGACTTTCCCTCTGGAGATAAGGGTTTTTGTCCTGTTTGTGACAAAGAGTCAAGAGTGAATGTATGAATGAATGTAGTTTTTGTGTCTTTGTGTCTTTAACACAGAAAAAGTGTGGGTTTCCTAAACTTTCCTAACAGATTGAATCTAATTCAGTGTTTCCAGCTTAACTTTCCAAAAACAGATATTGGAAAAGTGCGAGTGAGTTTATATGTTTCGTGTGTGATGGGGACACACTGTTTTTTGAAATAACTATCATCAACCTATCATCAGGGTGATCAAATATTTGATCCAATACGCTAAAACAATACAAACACAATGAAGCAATACGCACCAGGTTGTTGTGCGGGTTGTTTTAATATGTGTTGTTACAAGTCTGAATTCGTTTCAAGTTCTTTCTGATGGCTTTGACTTGATGCTCGAAGATAAAGAGAAAAAAAAAGGAAGCACGAAAACAAACAAACAAACAAACAAATCAGGGAGGGGAGGAAATATATTCCTAATCCAGTCTGATTGCAGCAGCTTAGTTGTAGCCGGGGGCTCTTTGATAGCCTATGATTATCCACACGCTTTGCCATTTACTGACACAGGCTGAAGGCCAACCAATTAGCCTTTGGCCTGCAGAAAGCAACGCTCGGGCTGGTTGTGTTGTGGTGTGGTTATCTATGATAGCTAGCACTGAAACCCCCACTTACGGTGTCAAGAGGCTGTTTGGTTCTTTATACAGCCTGACACTGCTGATGAGCTATGACTGCTGGAGAGTAATGATTACAAACGCAGAGAAAACAGGATGATAACATGCTTTGTCATTCAGTTAGTCCTTCTGTCTGTCACATTGAGTGTATGGAATTGTTGACCCATTCTCTGGAAATCTTTGAGTTTATTCTCAGATCCGGTGAGAATAAACTGCAGGCCTGCGTTTTTAGAAAGAGAGAACCAGGCTACATTTTCAGAGTTAAACATGTTCAGATGAATCTGTGGGGGAAAAAAAACGGTTTATCACTTTAATCCAGTTGTGGCACAAAAAATGAAAAGCAGCTTACATCAAACACAATTGTTTGTATCATTTGTGATTTTTCTTTTTATAAGTAATCCCAGATCAAATATTGATGCATGCTGTGTTTGTATGCATCCCGTTTGATGGAGTGAGCTTGAAATGGAAATGTGTCACCTGTTCCATAATCCCTGACAGGAGAGTATATTAAATGTTAATCCCTCACTATTAGAAATGGTGACAATGCGAGACATGGGGGTTGGAGGAGGGATGGGAGAAGGGAAGATAAAAGCTGGATATAAGACTGAATTTTGAGGTAATAATGTCTTGGTGTGATTGATTTCTCTCACCGTTTTCTTTTTTTCTCCTCGAGCTCACCCACACCCTCACAAGTAGCATGTTATTAGCTTCCTTTTTTTGACTGTGCGTCCACTGAGAGTGTCTACGATTAGTCTTGGATCAGTGCTCAATGTTGCTCCCTTCTGTGGCCAAATTGTATTCACTCGACAGCAGTCTTACAAGTAACGGCACAGAAGAAACAATTAGAGCCATAAAAGCTGATAGCTTGGGGCTCTGCAGACCAACTCTACCATTACAGAGTTATTAGACAGTAGGGGCTGGGAGGGGGGGATTTAAATGAAGGCACCATTTGGGAGGAGGTGATAGAGATGAGGCTTGAAATGCGAGACCATGAGGAGGCATGAGAGGAAAGGTGAGGAGAGATGAGAATAGAGAGAAGAGGATAGGAAGAAGCGGGGCTTGTCTTACAGTTGGATATGTTGGGAATATCAGGCGGGTTGGGATGAGGATAACATGACAGATCAAGGGATGAACTCAAGCATCCCACTGAGGCAGCACACAAGTGACTGCAGACAAAGAAGAACAGCTGTTGAGCAACATGTTTCACATGAAAACCCCCAACAGAAAAGAGGGTTGGGGGAGGAGGGGAAAGTACAGAGGAGGGGAAGCAAGGGGAGAAGGAGTTTACAATATACTGTGTGATGTTCATTTTGTTATATTTATTTCACCCAGGTAAATTAAATATGCCATTTAAGGCGTTTTCTCCATGCAGTATGAACACTTTTTTTTTCCATAACAGAAAAATACAATTTCACAACTAAGTGAGTCCATATCTTCCCTCATTCACATCGACCTCAGTTTGTAATTTACTCAAATCCCAGAAAGAGACGAATAAACCACACAGAACAAAAATGATGAAAAGTAATTTGTAGTCTGTCGTGTACATGGGAACAAACTATTTTTTTCATCACACTCAGCAAGAGTTTAAAATGGAGAATTAATATCGATGTACCACTAGCATAGCCAAAATATTTATTCAGGTGAGCCTGTCAGATATAAGGTGTGCAAGAACCAAAACAAAAAGTGATATGTAGATCAACCCTTTATTTTAGGATTTTGCCTGATGTCAGTTTTACACTTTGCATCGATCGCAGGGAGCTGGTTTTGTTTGTGGTTGCTTGGCAACGTGATGGTTTCAAGAAATAAGAGGCGGGCTGCAACTTTATCACCACTCAATGCGGCAACAAATTCCCGAATAACATTATAGCACAACTTTTGCAACAGTGTTAAACCTTGAGGTGTGTTACAGCAGCATCCTGTCCAGGTGCTGTGGCTGGAGCGGTCGGTTTTGATTTAGAGGGGCTGGAGGTTGAAGAAGCATCCCCGATGTTGAGTTTCCTCTAGCCAGCTTGTTTCTGTCTGCTGTTAATCTGCTCCTCTTTCTTAATGCATGGCCTCTTAAAAACTTGTGAACTTTGTTTGACATATTTGCCGTAACAATCTGTCGCTAACCGCCAATCGAATTGCTTAAAGGCAGCATGTGTTTCAACTCCACAATCATCTAAACTTTCAATAAAAGTGAAAAGTCTCACTATTTGTCTGTTTTTTCTAATTATTTTCAATAGCTCTCGACTTAGATCACAGAGGCACATCCACACCTGTGTCTACGCAGCTGCCATGTACACAAATCCTAAAGATTAAATTTGTCAGTGTTTCATGAGACAGATTTTGGGTACCCCATATTCGAAAACAAATGCTGCGAAAGTGCCCTATGGTAGATAAAACATGATTTTATTTTTTTCACCCATGCCCCTAAAAAATCCTGAGTCTGCCGCTGTTTGCCAAAGTGCTTTAGTTGCCTAAATCCAACCACAGGATGAATGTGAACCCTGGATTCTGACAGTCCTCCACTTTATCCACTCCGTCCACCTCCCTGCGTCTCCAGCACGGATTTTCATTCAGTCAAAGAAACATGATGCAGGCAGGAAAGATGCTTAGAGGCACGAAAACAATTTGAAGCTTGTGGCCATGTACATGAATCCTGTGTGTGATATTTTGAGACTATTTCATGAACTGCCGTGATACTATGCTGGAGCGTAACAATGGCAAGAGACTTATGGTCTGTTCGCTAGTGGTTTGTTCCCTTGTGTGTACAATGTGTCACTTACTCTTGGAAAAAAAACAGTATAATCACATCTGAAATGTCATACTTTGCTGCAATACAGTATGAGCATGTTGTTCTTATAACCAATTAGCAACAACACTTATAGCTTATTGCTTGTTGTGGAGATGGCGTTGCAGGTGGACACTTGTGCCAATTTGCATTATCCCTTGACGTGCAGGTAATGCATGCTTTAATTTGTGCTAAAGGATAGGATGACATTCCCCTTCACTCCCGCATCAGGCGCTTTTACAGTATTTGCCCACAGCAGCGAGAGATGATCAGGTTCAGACTTCATCTGTAAATGGAGTGCTGCCATAACAGCCATTAGCCTGTTGTTCACTGTTCCATGTGACACTTCACAGCTTTAATTACAATCCACCGCCTGTTTGTTGGAGGAATCCAGACCTCTCAATCCAGTTAAGTGTAAGGGGAACAAATTGTGATTACTTGATGATAGACACTGTTAAGTCTGCCCCATTAACCATACACCATTAGCATAAACAGGAGTTTGGCTGACCATCAATCACAATGGTTTCGCTGAACTGCTTATTATAATGGGGAACATCTCCTGTGTAAACGCACTGCTTTCACCTAAGAAGTCAAAACGAGAAGTAGTTCTCTGCGATATGTTGTGAAGACCTTCTGAATGCAGTTACTGAGTGTCGTGAGTTTGCCCGTTGGAGATATGGCACAAGAATTTGCTCAGTTTTAGATTTAAAAATAACCCCCAAAACATGAAGCCCAAAGGAGGAAGTGACAGTACTCAACTCCAAACATCTTGGATACCAAGAAAAATATGACATAAACAAAAAGCTGTGTTTAATAAGAGCATGTCCTGACTCACAAGCCTAAATATGAATAACTACTTTGAGGAGGACTGTACAAATACATTGTAGAAGCACAACAGCATAACATGGTTTGCAGTGCCTTCAAATGCCCTCAATTTTAATTGGCTGAGGACTTGCATCCAGGTGTCCAGGCTCTTCTTGAATCAGGGGTAGACAAGATAAAGATTAGAGTGCACAGGGACATTTCAACCTTAAATAACTTTACCTGAGAGCCACTCAAAATCCATTAACTTCTTCAGAAGAGAGGTAACATGAGGATTCACTTTGAGACCCTTCTTTACAGTGTCTTCTTAGACACTTGTATAAGCAAGCAGATAATATTGTCTGGAATCCAAAAATTACCCAGCTTTAAGTACACGTTAATAATACACTGCAGCTACCTTTACAGCAATGTAGTTACAGCTAAGAAAAAAAACAGTTGGGTTGACTAAGATATCTTGCAAACCATATAATGTTGCAGTGCAGTAAACCAAATGGATGTATTGGGGTTCATCACCCAAAATGTGTACCATCTTGGTTATTTGTCTCCATTTCCATTATTGTATGCTCAGTATAAAATGTTTACATTCTGCAATATTAATTAAACCTGTTTTTTTTGTTTTTGTTCACTGTCTTTTGCTGCAGCACCTCTGTTCCCCCTTGGTCTGAACACTCCGTTTAAGTGCCTGTCTCTTTAAGGCCCTCTTCCTAAAAAAGCCCATGATTGGTCAGCTCTCACAGGCCTGAGCAGCACCATGTTTCAGCATCAGCTCCGCTGGTGTTTTTGCAATTACTGTCGTGCTGGGGGTGTGGCTAAGGGCGGCGATTATATAGTTGTGACATCACAGTCTTACAGAGGTCCTGATGCCGTTTAAAGGCACAGTTAGTGAGCATTTCTCTGAGACTGTTTTTATACACCTGATCTGTAACCAGAAAATACATGGAAATCACACTTTCTACTTTATGGGACCTTTAAATGTGAGTGTACTTGAGCGAATGTGCAAATAATACTGCTAAACTGCCACCTGCCAGGTGCTCGCTACGATAATACCCATTTGAAGTTAGCAAAAAATGAAAGGGAGGTCAATAATAAGGTCACCAGATAATCTCACTATCTCAGCATGATGTAACGTGTTTTATTCCAGAAAAGGACATGGAGAATGATAACATGAATGCTGAAGTGGTGTAAAAGTACATAGAGGTCACAGTTCAGTTCATACCCCGCTGATTTTATCACACATACTGAGAATAATTACAGAACAAAGCTTCTTAATGACTGAAACCAGATATGTCTTTCTCGCAGAGCATTACCTCAGATGCTCTCTAAGCTAATGAATCGCAAAGTGCAACAGCGAGCTACAGTACTTTGAACATTTACATTTGAAAGCAGATGAAGCACCACCTTTTGACCTAATCAATAAAAGGAGAAAAGGTTGCACTTTGTGAGTCAGTTTCTATGGAAGCATCATCAGCTTAAAGCCATGAAATGTAAATGATGAGTGCAAAGGTTCTTGGGGATCACAGAAACACCCTTTAACTGTATAGTCATTCCACAAGACAGGGAAATTATGCAAAATGTAAAATAACACAGGCAAAAAAAAAAAAAGATAGGCTACTGATAATAGTATCTGTTTCACTTAGGGAATAATGAAGGAATATTAGATGCTTAGACTTCCTCCTCTCTCTCTCCCCAGGTGTCCTGTTTTTGCAATTATCTAATGAAGGCAAAAATAGCAGAAACACATGCACAAACAGAGGGGTATCATCATGTAGCGTAACAAAACAATTAAATTTTAACTCTGGGAGGTAAATTTTAACAACACCTCTCCAACTTTATTTCCACCCTCACTCACTGCTGTTTAGTTGGCCATGCAGCTCTCGGCTTCACCTCGCCCTCCGGGACAATCCTGAGTAAAGCTCAGGGTGGCTTATTTTAACAGTGTGTGGCTCCACCTTTTATTTCCCCTCTCCCTTAATCCTGCATGCAAATCGAGTCAAAGTAACAGTCCTGGTATGATTCCCAAAAGCAATGTATTGAAGATAGAGTTAGCATTGTGTGTGGTGTTAGTAAGCCGACTGTGAAGGAATATAACCCAGTATTTGAGTTCGAGATTTGTTGAGTTAATGTTGTAACCAACCCGAACTGAATATGCAAGTCTCTCCCTGGGAACGAAAATCTGCCGCAGCAAAGGAATAGACGGATTGTAAATTTATTTAAGGCGGCAGTAACAGTGGTTTGTTTGAAATGAACAATAACAGAAGTGCGTGTTTCCTCTTGTTCATTGCATTTGCACAAATCAAAAGCTGCAGCGGCGATGCGTTTAGGACCCTAGCTCTGCCTATCAGTCGTGAGAATTTTTAATATCTGGTTATACTCTTTCCTTGTCTCCTGTTCCTTTGGTTAACCTTACTACATCTGCCATTTAATTGGCTGTGTTTCAATCCCTGCAGTGAAATTCAACACCTCATTAAAGCCTTCGGCGAAACCTGAATCATTCAGTGAAGAACAGGCAATTAAAGTGGATGTTGGCATGAGTTCCTGTTGGCTGATTTATTGATTGGCTGGCTGTGGTTGGTTACTTGTCTATCTCACATCCATCCCGTTTTTGGAGGGGTATTTGCATGTGAGGTCTCTCCAAACTGTCATTTTTTTTTAGAAGCAAACTGACACCAGGTCATCTAGTTAAATATATTGCGGGTTGTTTTACAGACTACTGGTTAATTTGTTTAACTCAAACATTTTAAACAGTTTGAATTAAATCTCTAGGTAAACAAGAAGCACGGGGGACATAAATCATGGATGTGCTGGATCATGCAGAGTAATTTAAAGTGAAATGACTTTACATATTGAGCTCTAGACACACATTAGAGCATCGACTATATCAACTAACCTCTTGTCTCGGGGTCTTCAGCTGCTTGGTGAAGATTAACAGACATTGATCCATGTATCAGCCAGACAGCATCTGGTTTCCAAATCACTTCCTTCCATTTCTTTTTTATCATCGTGAAGTCTGAAATAATGACAGTCATTGGGTTTAGGTGTTTTTGTAACGGCTGAAACAAAAACAGTATGTTTTACAGTGAAAAACCTGCTGAAATTGCAGTAAGTGTTTAACTACAGCTTTTGTGTTTGCTCCTACCTGTGAGAACGAGGCTCGGTCTTTAATTCGAGCTGCACCCTGGCAAAGATGATTAATGGAATTCCTATGCACTCGGATCGGTCCTCACAGGTGATTTAAAGGTATAATAATCCTTTACGATATTGCTCTGTGGTTTCCAAGCCATTAAAATAACACCAAATGTGTCAGAGGAACACAAGCAGTTCATTTAAAACAGATTGCTAGCCTAGCGCAGGACTGGGGACCCAGACACCGGGGAGCTATTTCTAAGGTGTCACTTCTCCGGCTGTTTGCATGGAAGAAAAATGGAAAACATTTAGTGTGGCTCATATCTCAAATTTTCCTGGATAACCCACACTCTCAGATGAGGCATTGCCCATCCGGAGAGTCTGACTGATCTTTAAAAGCTGGTCGCGCGTACATGTCTTTAAATGCTTACCTTTCTTCTTGCAACCGCTCAGTGTTCTACATAAAAGTTTCATTATTGCTGAAGGAAAATTTGGGATTTTCGTTGTTAAGCTGAGACTCCAACCAAGAATCTTGCCAAGTGGAGAAAAATATGTTACAGTTTTACTGACCTTGAGATCTGGCTGAACTGTGCTTTCCTTTAAGTGCTGTAGACATTATTCTAGTTTGGCAACACAACACGGTGCTCTCATTCTGTCATGCGTCATGCATCTTTGTTTGAGTTTGTTTTGTAGCATCCTAATATTAATATGACGCAGAAAATGTTGAAACATGCATGTACCAATTTATAAACGTAAACTGGGATTTAAAAAAAAATAAATCTAGTAAAAGGTTTCTGGCACGTCCACAAAAATAAAAAAAGGAACAAATAAAAAGAAAAAATAACCTCAGTGAGTCAGGCGCTGGGTACAAAGATTGCTGCCATGAAAGACAGAAAAGCTATCCATCCTTTTTAAACGGACTGCAGTGTCATCTTCAGAAGAAATGTTTCTGATGGAAACTGTTCACGCTGAAGTCTGAAGTCTGAAGTCTTCTTCCAGTTAAATACTCTCTTTTGAATATCCAGTCAATTTTAATGTTACTTTTTATTATTGACAGGCAGGCAGCTCTCTGGATCCAGCAGTGACAACAGAGTTATTAAGTTATGATGATAAATGTGATTATTATGAATAGCTGTCGTTAACTTTAGGATTTATTACAGTATTCCTTACTAATGGGTGAGTATGGTCCAATTCCTTTTAGGCAAGGCTTGTCACTCGGCAGCCATCTTGGCAATACACCAGGCCCCTATCTAAATCAATGGGGAGAGAGCCAGGGCTTCACTTTAAATGGTCACCTGGACATTAAAACTGCAAAGTATAGAATCACCAGTCAAATCTGATTACAATTGCTAAAAATGTTTGTTGACTTTGCCCCAGAATAAGGTTTAAGCACGTTTTTCTCACAGGTTATACCTCTACTGCGCATGTTTCACAACACCAACTTCTTTTAGGGCTCAATACGGAGTTCAGCGAGGTGATACTGTTGATTTTGGGGGGAAATAGACTTCTCTATTTTATTTTACTTTCCTTTTCCATCTTCCCATGTTAATGATGCTCTCTTATATGTTTAATTTATGTTGCTGTGAGTTTAATTCTTCTAAACTCTGTTTTATTGGCAGACTGTCTATAGACTATATGTTGGTCGCAACACATGATTAGTCTTATTTTCTCACTGCCCTTAGCTTTTAATCATTTTATGAGATTAGGCTCAATTAGTATGCAGTTTTACTTTTCCTTCATGTCTACCAGTGAAGTGGTTTTGATACTTTAAATTTCTCATTGGATTTTACCTATCAGCGTATTGAGCAATAATAAATATTCAGTCTTGATTCGATTCACTTCTTTTATTTAGGACTGCTGGTGCCTCCGATGTTGTCGGGATTGCATTAAAACACCATTAATCAAGCAAGTAATGAACATAAAATTGTGTTTTTTTAAATGTGATGCCTTCTCTGGTATTTTATTCTGAAATATGGTCAACACAGTTTAAGTTTTATGACTCTAGGTTGCTCCCCAACAATAAAAGATGTGTCCCTGGAAGTAATTAATTTAGCAGGTGACATGTCTCATGTGAGTGCGTTGATGAATTATTGAAATATTATACAGTATATCCAGTAAAATTATATGAATAAAATGAAAGTAAAATGTATACATAAGTGATGATGAAGATAACTGTCACCCAGTAAATCATAATGTTGGGATTTGAGCGTGTATCCCTGCAGGTATATACCCTGTTTGTCAGGTTGAGCAGAAGAGAAACGTCTCACAGTTTGGATCCCCGCTCAATTTCAGCAATCGAGATATATCCTAATTAAAGCACTTGCCACTGGTCATAATACTCAGAATAATTCATGGTCATCATTCTTCCCAGCTCCGTGCCTTATTTTTCCCACTGGGATTTATGATTAGGCCTAGCAGTAGATGTCTCCGTAGTGGGTATACATCTGTAATTCTTGTTTCAGACTGCTGAATCTCTTCCAGGCTTAGTTTCTGTTTGATCTATAAAAAGAGGATGGAAAGGTCAAGCTTCTTCCCTGACGAGCTTGAGTGTCCCGCTGAGCTTCATTTAAGCCACATGATAGTTTGCAGTAATTAGGCATCTTTGTTGGAGAAAAATTAACTGAACATGAGACTTATGGTCAGGAGTTTTATGTGGCTTTCTTCAGGACTACAGAACTTGGGTCCAGTGATATCAACCACAGGAATTCAGTTCAACATAATGAGATTGCCTCTGTGGCTGGATATGTAAAAGAAAAGAAAAAAAAAAAAAAAACTCAACACGATTATAATAACAATAATCATCATCATCATCATCAAAAATAGATTTATTCTTTCATTTATCTATTGTGGTGGACAGCTGTTCATGTCCTTAAGATCTCTGTTTCAGATGTAACTGTTACTCTTGCCAGCTACAAGGCTTCCTTAATTCCAAGGAAAAGACATTAAACACATTTAAACACAAAAGAACAAAGTAAAGTTTACCTCTGTCTGACCTTTACTTAGTAGTACGATGTGGGAAAATTGCCAAAGGCAATATCGTTAAAATCCCTCTATAAAGCAGTGATGTAGAGCTGAGAAGATACAGGTAGTCTAGTCTGTCAGGCACTTGAAACACTAGACACTGCTCCCAGGGAGCAGGAGATGGAGGGGGTAAGCCACAACAAGACACTCAGCAAAGCCATTCTCAGACTGGATTTCCTGCTTGTAAACTCTCTCATACTCACACAGTTGGCTTGGTTTATGTTTAAATTCTATGAATTCAAGAATGATCAAATATTGGTATGATACATTTGATGACATGACCCTCACCAATGCTCCACTTAAAGTAACACTTGAGAAGCAATCTTAAATACTTTCTGGCCGAGAGTTAGATGAATCAATCAATTTGTTAAATATGAAGCTACAGCCAGCAGCAAAACGTCCAAAGGCCTGAACAGAGGGACACAGCTATAGGTAATAATAATAATAATAACTTTAATTTATAAAGCGCCTTTCATTGAACCAAAAGGCCATTTGTCCGACACCCCAATACACCCTCACAAAATGTGCAGTTATTCACCCTTAATATTTTAGTGTTGGGTTGGGGTTGGATATGATGTTTTGTGTAAAGATATGAGCCTGTGAGGGCCCAAAACCTCTGCCGATTCAGCACCATGGAAAGCTCTAGCAGTCACTGAACTAATATCTTCAAGGAGTGAGCAATGTGTCTGCAGAGCAATGAGTGTTTGTCTTTGGGACAATCAGGTTTTGGGGAAATGTTGTAATCATAGGCCATCAGAACAATGGGGTTGCACTGCAGCCTGTTGTTGTTGATGGACAAAGCTAGGCTACCTAGCTGTGTCAGGTCTTTGTGCTAAAGCAAGGGTAACTAACTGATTGCTGGCTGTAGCTTTATATCTACCGCAGCAGATATATGAGAGTTGTGTTAATCTTCTCATGTTAACCTGGGCAAGTGCAATTTACAGAATGTCTAACCTTTGCTTTAAAGGTAGGGAAGGCGGTTCTGGAGAAAGGCAGTTGATTGCTGAGCCTAATTCCCAGGTTGTCAAATACCAACGTTAGGTTAGAATTTCAGGCTTCATACCGTCCCCAAAATGTCGATATTTGATGACCCGGGAATGAGACTCATCAGTCAACTGTGTTTCCCCAGAATAGCTTTCCCTACCTTTAAGAACATCACCTTACATTGCATAAAGTGGGTCTGCACTGAAGCTGTTTGGTCAATCTGCTGTTCGAGTGGTTCTCCAACACACAGGAGACAAAATGATGGTACATCAGTTCATCATAAACAGCTTCTTTTCTAAGGGTAGAATTATATTTTAGTACAGGAACCGTATTTTCTTGTTGAGGTGAAGTCATAATTAAACCTGCAGTGTCGAACTTTTGTCTCCCCCTTCTGGCAGTGAGAGTAATTACACATGTTGACGTGCTTATGACGCTACAGGCCCTGTCATCCACCCTCCAGCTCTGGGAAACCAACCTTTGCTTGCTGACGTAAAACACACCGCTACCAGTGTGCTAGCGCGGGAACATCACCACAGACCTTAATAAACTCTGGAATAAATGTAATAATTGTGTGAACTCATTGGACAAGGGCTTGAATGTAACAGACATTTATTATTATGTAAAATTCCTGCACTGCTGAAGAGGATCAATATTTATGTTGGCTTCACCTGTGTTTTTTTTTTTTTTGCAGATTTTCAGTCTCTCCTTCAAGTGTCTTCTGAGAGAGTGAGACGGACGGACAGACAGACAGAAGGTTAAACAGACGCCAGATGTTTTAAAGTGTCTCTCCTGTGTCTTTGTGTGTGTGCATTTTTCAATTGGAAGCCCAATTCCAAAACTTGCAATGCAAGCAAGCATGTCCAAACTGAACAGAATATCAATAACCCACCTTTTAAAGAAGTAATGGCCACCTCTGCGCGCTCTGAAGGTGACTTTGTTTCAGTAATGGCTGTCAGAAGGACCTGCGTTGAAACTTGAATTGATTTGCAGTTATATTTTCCCCCTCTTGCGCTTAAAACCCATGCATCAGTTATTGCTGTATATGCTGATGCCAAGGTCATTTTGAACGTAAGAATGATAGAGGCTGACATTAGCCCCATTGCCTCTGAATGGGCAGATGCTTTGCTTCGGAAAGTAGGTTGCCAAGTGTCTGCTTTGATAACCCATTGGGGCTGGCTGAGAGGAGCTGGCAGGCTCGTGGAGGGAAACTCCCTGTGCGTTTACTCAATGTAGATAGACTCTGCTGCATTAACATTTAGAGCACAATGAACACACAACAGCGTATGGCTATATTTCACACACAGGTGCACACTCATTTTTGGAAGTACACATACGCAGCTCCTTGAACATTTAACCTCAACGCAGCTATTTGGAGAACGCAGCACACATGTGAATGTGGGCGCATGGTTTGTTTTAAAAAAGTTGTTTGACGACTTCTCGATGATGAATTTGTGATTTTAAAATGATTTTAAGCACAGAGAGGCCGAAACCCTGGACTCAACTGGGCTGAACCATACTGCCTGTGTTTTTAAGTAATCCACTGAAGGGCTGTGAAAAAAAAAAAAAAGCAGTAAAAAATAATTACAAAAAAAGATTTAGCCAAGGATTATGACCAATTGTGATTTTTCATTACTTTTTCTTCATTATGACCCACTTGCTAATCCACAGTGGTTCTGATCCATCTGCCACTTCCAATAACAGCTGAGCATATTATTGCCTTTCCTCACTTCCTTAAAAAATTGCCCATAAATTTTCACCTTTGGAGTTTCACTGTCAAGATGGCGGTCCGTTAATATCATGAGACATTCAACTCACTTGAACTATATAAAAGCGGAGAGTGTTTGGCATTTAAGGCATCCATCCTTTCCATTAATCCTGACGCTACATTCAGAGATGTCAGGTTTGTTCTTTTGCAGCCTGTCCACGATCAAGTTACAGTTCACAGCACACTCTTTACCTTTTCTTGGAATTTGAATCTTGTCTTTTCACATTTCTCGTGCTTCTCTCTCTTATTTTCTCTCCTCTCCTCACTCTCGAAGTTCTTCACTCTCAGTCATTTTAAACCTCTTCCCTCCTCCTTTTGCTCCGTCCTCCTGTGTGTGCTGTCCTCCTTTGTTTCAGTGGTGGCAGTAGGCAGCAGCAGTGAGTGCAGGGACAGAGTGGCTGAGATAATGAGAGCTGACTGTTGGAGGGCAGGCCCGAGCCTCTATGATGCCTGCCTGTACTGCTGCAGTCTCCGTTATTAACCGCTCTCCGTCGCCGCAGCCGAATTTACAATTTCTTATTACTTACACCGAGAAGAACGCCTGCGGTCATGTAACGGCTAGTTTGCAAAAATATGAATTTCTTTAACCCAAGGCCCTAACGTTCATCATATTTTGTAATCAGATAACTGTGCTATTACATGTGATCAAGTTTAGTGCAGAATAAGTGTAGAAAATATTTAGCATTCTATTTAGAAGATGCCGTATCATCGTCATTATCTTTATTGCCAGTCTTCACCTCTTTATGTCTGCAGCATAATCTACTTTAAATACAGACTGGGTTCAAATTTCTGCATGGACCACAGACCTACAGGGCCCACAGCCACAGGTAATGTCAGGAAAGGAAGGGGATATGCAAAATCCAATCCTGGAATGAGATGTTTGAGATATATGAGCAATACAGCAAAGTATGTCTTGAAATAAAGGTAATGTTGTCCACATTCCTTAATTATAAAGTTTTCATACCAAATGTATTTCAGAAGCACCCACTGATAGACTTTTTCATTTCCTGCTTCTCACAGCAGCTAATGCATTTTTTTATGGTTTTGGCCATGAACCCAAATGTGTTCACTTTTTCATATCTAACCAGAACTATGATCTCTACTGTCCTCAAAATGTCACCTAAAACAAACCACATTACAGGCACAAGGCTAACTTATATATCTTACAAAATCCTTTGGCCTTGCCCAATTTCTCACCAACACCACCCACCACCCTCACACACACACACACACCCTCACACACACACCCTCACACACACACACACACACACACACACACACACACGTCTCCATCATCATTCCAACCTAAATCTTTTGCAAACAGTATTTCTTGGCATCTGTGTGTGCTGTTGCGTCCTGCAGGCTGTGACATTGAGATACAGATCTTTTGTCGTGTCAAATTAATTAGTTGGGCAGCGTCCCTTTTTCGCTCAGTTTGACCCTGGCTGTGTGTGTGTGTTTGTGACAGAGAAAGAGAAAGAGAGAGGGCCCACATGTGAACAAAAAACGTGTTTTAAAATGTTGAGGCGCCTATCTTTTGTGATCTTTAAGTGTGTTTGCACAATATTCTCATTTTGAGCAAACCGTTTCTCGTTACGGTTCAGCCCTAACAGACTGGCAGCTCTCACTGCGCTCACATTCTGGCAGTCAACACATTTTCTTTTTTGTTCCAGTTCTGTGACCATCAAACAGTGCAGACCACCAGGCCTTACGCTTTCTACCAACAACGCTTCTCCGTACAGATTTGTTGTTTCCAGACAAGTTAAACTGATTTATTGGTGCATCAGTATTCTCAACAGTTATTCAATAACATTTTCTACTACTGTGGTTAATTTTGGGAGCTAACAGAGATGTGTGAATAATGACGCCCTTTGCATATTTGTACCCCACAGGGACTTGCAAAGTTTTAATTTATTTGAATATATTTAATTTTTTCCTAACACAACACACTCTCATAATGTCCTAGTATAAATTAACTTTTAAATGTCTAATCAAATCTAAAGTAGAGTCATTGAGATATTATGACAAAGACTCTAAAGGTCACAAAACCTAAAGAGGGGCCAAAAAAACAGGTGAATTAAATTTCTATAAAGGTCGTCTTGTAAATGCCAGGTCACCGCAATAAAAATGAGTTTGCTTATGGCATTTTTTTTTTTTATATTCACAGCTGCTGCTGATCTTTTCAAACTTCCTCCTCCCCAGAGAGTTTGAGGCCTGTGCAAAACATCTCCCTTTTCACTTCACTGTCTTAAAAAAAAAAATAATGCAGACAACAGATAAATAAGAGGGACAGAATGTGTTACACAGTAATGTTGAGAAGACCAATATGTAAACATGTTAACATTGTACATGATAACAGATGAAAGGGGTTTCTCTGAGCACGAGATATATAAATGGCAAACAAAATTGTTTTTCTTGATCACATAAATAGCAGCTACTGTCTCTAGCTACATGCTAGCAGCTATGTGAAACTGTAGCTAGGCACATCGATGCTTTGTAATGATTGTTAACATGCATTTGATGACAAGACAGTAACAGCATGCTTTATTTAGCAGATATCATGTTTTTTGTGTGTTGGGGTATTATGCAACATTTATAGGGCCTTTAAGCTACATAATTATCAACAACATGTATTAATTATATTAAATAATACAATCTCATTTACATTCGTAGCCCTCGGGAGCACCACCCTCGAAGACGGATAAAGACAGCCAACCCATTGATTCAGTGTCATAAATCAGTATTTAATTGTCAATTTGGAAATTCACACCAAGGTGGGAAACCTGGAGGATTTTAGAGATTTTCAGTTGAAATCCCACAATGAACGGGTTCAGCTGTGGATCCCAGCATGTGTGATGTTAACATTTATCCAAAATTCAACTGAGGCTGACTGCTGATGCTGTTCATTCATTCTGAGGGTGACATGAATGTCTTCAACACAGATATGCTCAATCCTTCCAATAGATGTTGAAATATTTCACCACAACACACAAATGTCAACCTCATAAAGGTTTGAGAGGGGAAGTCTGTGGTCAACAAACTCAGTGGCATTCCTCTGGGGACTATGAATTTGGACAAATTTAATGGTGGACCAACTGACCAACCCATTGCGAGCATTGGACAAAAAACTATATGCTTCAAAAGCTTTTGCACTCACTTAGAAGGAAAGGACGGGTGCTTGGAAATGGCCAAAACATCAGTCTTCAACTTCTATCTGCCCTTTCATGCACCATCCACATCCAGTTAATCCTTTGTGTGGCTCATTTTGTGGTGACCCTTCTGTGACTGACTGTAGTGGTGAGCAATAATAATCAAGGCTACAGCGGAGGGGAAGGAAAACGACGACATGGATGAAGTGGAGGTTGTCTTTTATTTGCTGCAAAGACCCGAGTGCTCTCAATAAGGTTCAGGTAAGACCAACATTATTAGAAAAGCTCAAAAATGGAGGCAGGCCAATGTCACTCGGATTTTCAAGGGCCAAAGCCAATCATAACCAATTTCAACATTCTTATGTGTGAATCCTCGCGGTCGAGTCGTGCGTGAGGAGACAGAGAGGTGGGTGGGCGCGTGTGTGTTTTCTCTGTGTGTGTTTGCCTTTGTAATGGCATGCATGTTGAGCAATGCAACGCTCCCTCCAGGACCAGCATTTAAATCTTTGGCCTGACCCATCCATCTGCCTCTTGCCCTGAGCTGACTGAGTGGGGTGCACTGGCACATAATTCATGCCGGATATTATAATACACAAACCAGTCACATTATACCAGATTTACACCAGCTTACCAAGGCTACGACGTGGCAGCGAATCACGGCAAGGAATGCCAAAAGAACAGCTGAGCAGTGACACGGATAAACTCCTCTTTCTGATTAAACGGCCATTATTAAAGCATTTGGCTGAAAACACATTTCGGCGAACACGCGGTAAAGTTGTTGAGTGTAACTTTTTGCCTCACGTACACACTCACCTTTTTACGTTTATGATACAGACTATAGACGCTATTTCTTCACTATTCTTCAAAATTAAATCTGCCACCAAATCCTATTACTCCCTTCTACCATTGTCCTTTTTTTTTTCTTTTCTCTTCTGTCCATCATTTCTGCTTTGTTGCTCTCTCCCCCTCAGGCATGTCGCACCCAGGGGTGTTCAGGGTGTTGTGACGGCTCCACTTTCACAGAAAAACACGATTCCAAGCGAGTAAAGACTTTTTTTGTTGTTGTGTTCGTTAGTTGCAGTAATTTGAAAGCCGCTTTGTTCTTGTCAACTTCAATGGGTTACTGAAGAAGTCCACCCACCTATAAACTATTTTCTTTTTAAATATATTTGTGTAAAAAGAGTGTTTATTAAGTGTCGCAAAAAGTCTAATTTCTAAAGCTGTTCTGAATAATTTGAGGCTTTGAAGGTTTGCAGCTGTTTTTTTATTGTTTGTTCAATAATTCAGGATAGTTGATTGGTGAAGTTGGTATAAGACGGCCTTGGAATTAGGCTCAAGAGTTAACTATCTTTCTGCAGAATCACTGCCCCTTTCACGGGGCAGTGCAGCAGCAGTTTAAGAGCAACGCAAATCACGAGTATACACAATCACGAAAAATCTATTTCGTCTATATCTATATTCATCAATATCATTTAAATGAAGAAATGCATTGCAGTCATTTTGATTTGGCCCGTTGTGGAGACTGAAATGGGGGCTGAAGCTCTGGGGTCACATCCCTCCTGGAACCACCACATTTTAAAAAAATCACTGCCCCACCCTGGTTCCCGCTCTGTTTCCCCCCTCATCTCTTGTCACAACATTTCTGCCAGAGGAATCTGGCATGGCTGCTAATTTCTGATTCGGCGTGGAACAACAGTATATCAAAGCGCTGTTGTCGGCAGGATGTCAGCGCTGCAGGGGCACCGTCTCACAGGGAGCCTCCAATGTTATGATATTTAAGATACTGATTAAGATTCTTGAATGATGAGTCACTGACATTCTTAAAAGCTCCTTTTCCAGTGGTGTGATTGTGGAAGAGCAGCAGTAGGGGATGTGTCTGCTCCTGCCACTGATAAGAAAGGACTGTTAGTTACACCTTGCAGAAGTCCTGCAAAGCTATAAGATGTTACTCAGACACACAAACATATGCACTAAGTGAAACACACATACTGGAGCAGTTGTGCTGTGAGATCACATCTCCCTCAGATCTGTGAAAAAAAGGACCGTCCCCTCCCGCGGGCCAGACGGTAAACAACAATCACAAACGCTGCACTGTCACACAACAACAAACAGACGACACGTCTCAGAGACCAAACAGGCATCTACAAATTATTCATGCTCTCTGTTTTAGATCAGTGTTTTTTTTTTCTTCTCTTATTATCAGTCATTGTTGAAGTGATCATAAAGCAGGGACGGATGGTAGAGAGGGACGAGGGCAGAGGAAATAAAAGATTGGAGTGATGAACAGAGACTCGAGGACGGAGAGAGAGAGAGAGATGACGATAAGAGACAGAAAAAGAGAAAACGATGACAGAGTTCAGTGAAAGTGTGTGGGTTGATAATGAATGTAATCTGCATTTAGATGATATCAGACAATGTGGTCATCTCTGATGTGAATTTACCAGCTCTGATTACAGACCTGCAGCGGGTGGTGTTTGAAGAGATGTTGCAAATCAGTTATGTGAACACTGACACGAACATACCTGCAACGCCACACACAGCTCTATAAAGACTCTTAATAGATATACAGCACAACGTGATTGATTAAAATGAGTTATAAAGGCATGATACTCACGTAACTGACTGATACTGTACCTGCATTCCTGTTATGGGCTCATTGTCATTACGGATCTGAGGAAATACCTTCCTTTACCCAATCACTGCGGGTCAAAAGCCCCAGCATACTGCAAGCATCAGCCTCAGTTATAGTGGTGTATTTAATCAGAAGGCGCTACTTCATGGGAACAAATGAAAATGCGTCTGCTGTCCTGAAGGTAAAAAACCTGAGGGCAACCACTTAAAATAATGACAACACACTCTTAGAGTCTGAGTTATAAGCTATTCATTCTGATTTCACCATCGCTGCTGACCTCTTAAGTCACTCCTTTCAAACAGATAGAAGTGTGAAGAGAAGTGTGAGGGAAATTTTTAAAAAAAAGGAACAATAATGCTCAGTCGAATTCATCTTTAACTTTTTATTGTGTCTTTTGTCTTTTTTTGGCACAATCATTACACTCACAATACAACTGCAGAGAGAGAGTCTGAGACAATTACCGCACAAAAGCGCACAAAAAGAACAATTACACTTTCATTCATTCATTTTTTCGTTTTATGGCGGTGGCACTCAGCATAAGATGCCTAACCACACACTAAAAGTGGAATGAATCAGAAATGATGAGGTATTATTTTATCATTTACACAATATCATCATTTATTTACTGTTAACACTACATAAATATTTAAATTTTAAATACCACGGTTATCGTTAATATCAATATCTATAACTATCTAATATTTATACGTTTATCTTAGCTTTAAAAGAAGTCTACCTGGCTTCAGTAAAATGGCACACAATTGAGATAAGACTAGCAACTCTACTCTGGTTTCCTTTTTCCTCTTTTTAAGATAATGTTTTGCCTTTTGCAGTCTTTAAAAAAAAGAATCTAAAAATCCCCTGTGAATAGCTCCCGGTGTTGAGTGACAGTCCGCAGTACTGAAGCAACCGTAGCTTTGGGATGTGTAATATCTACTTTCCTTTGGAGAAAAAGGGCAGGATGACTTTATCTGGATCCACACAACTGCAGTCTGATGAGACGCTTGATATTTAGGACGTTATGTAAGATTTCTTAAAACATATTCAGCCACAGCAGCTAGATCGCCATCTCAGAGTATGTTTTTTCTCTCTCTCTTTTGAGGTGTGTGTGTGTAAATCAGGATATTATTTTACAACAGTCAGAAGCACGTTAAATGAGCATGGGGAGAGCAGTGACCACATCTGCAGGGAAATAAAGTCTCACTGAAGAGGCAGGAGCATCTTTACAGCTGATTATATTCTTTTGTTGAAGATTAAATCAGCCAAACATAAATTCATTCATCTGATAATTGGCTTAAACTATTCAAAGTAACACATGAAAAGGGATTTGTTCTGCTTTGCTTTTTTGCTTTTTCTTTTCTGTTTTTGTTATGTATTGTAAACGAATCCCTAATTGGCTTTTTATTAACCACAAGATAATTCAACCGCTTATAATAAACAACCTCTTAGTCATATCAACTCAGGAGGTTTTATTTTCTGTTTTAACTCTTCTTGTGACCACTGTTCAGAAACATTTATATTTCTACTATTTTACTTACTTACTCATTTACTTTCCTTTTTAGTTTTCTCCAATATATGTGAGAGGAAACAGCTGAAAACTAGTATCTTAAGGAGACTAGCATTAATGTTAATATAAAGGTTTAATATTTGTTGGCACGCTATGAAAAAAAGGCATCCAAAATGTGACTATAACAACTCACCGTTTGTCAAACAAAACAGAAAACACACCATTTTACAGACCAACAAAACAGAAAGTGTGAGACTCAACATTTCAGAAAACATAATAACATTTCAGAAAATACATCCGAGTTGAAACAGAAAACACAGTCACCAGAAACAAACATAATTAACGGAAAACAAAGTGACATTTTAGAAACAAAACATACAAAAACACCCTTTCACAAACTAGAAAAGGTCTATTTAACTTTCTCAACCCTGATTGGAGACAGCAATTTTGTTCGTGGATAACACTTTTCATAGAAAGAAACAACACTAATAAAACTACTACTAAAAAATTAAAATCTTTAATGCTCCTCTTATCTTCGAGATACTTTCACTCATTCTTTCCAATTTCAAGCTGACGGCAGCCATGCCATCGTGGTAAGCACAACAGGCAAAGGGTGTCGCCATTTGGTTTAACCCCACCCTCCTGCAAAACAAATATTTCCATCTTTGGGAGCCTTTATTTATTTTCACCTAAAATGTGTTCTTGTTTTCAAATGTTGCTAATTTACAAGACGCATTTCCATCATCCTTGGAGTTACAGTAATACATGGAGCAAGCAGTCCATCAGAAATCAGGAGATTTTTCTTCCACCTGGAGCAGAAAAGGAAACCGCCTCTCCTTGAAGAGGATAATATACACATGCTTGAGTTGAAGAATCAGATCAGATATCATGATTTGCTACAGTCACCCAACAGCTCTTTCTGCCCCCTTGTTGACACGCTTCCTCACAAACTGCTTCTCCCAGTCCAGAAGTAGTCGAGTGCTTATCAACACAATCCAGTTATATTTGAATACCAGTCAGCTTTTTGATATGTTGCTTTAAAAATGATGGCCCATATTTGACAGAAGCACTGCACCAGAGGTTCCTAATTTTCACCACATGTGTCCTCATTAAGATCTTCTCGCCTTTTGAGTGACTTTTATTTAGGTTCCTGGTTTCTTTTCTCTCGCGCCCGTTTGAAGAAAAAAAAAGTGTTAACATCTCTTAAAACTCATTTTGGCTGATATTTGATAAAATGCATGTTTTTGTCTCTTTTCTACTGATTTTGTTTTCAGGCTACGCACCAACAACTGCTCTCTGGCACTGGAGTAGCCCTCGAGGAAGCTTTTTCTTGCTCAGTCTCACTCTTTAAAGACATATTCTTTCTTTGCCAGTGACTCAGTCTTTTTTACTACCTCCACCTGTCATCCTTGTCCTCATACACATTTACAATCTCTCTCTGTGCCTCTTTTCTCCTCACTTTCTCACACGATCTCTCCTGTCGTCTCGTTCTCTCTGTAGTTGTCAATCAGTTAGAGGAGCAGGCCAGACACACGGCCGTCCTCAGAGGGTCACACGGAGCGGTCAGTGCCAGCAGGGCCTGTTGACAGCTTGGTGCTCATTATCCAGAGCTGATACTGGAGACAAATTAGATCCCTGCAGTGGAGGGAGTTGGCCAGAGGCTCCAGGTGTGGCTTTGCAGACAGTGAGGGCGGTCATCAAATCTACAATGACAGACAGAACATTGATATTGATATGGGACTTCTTACATGGTAAATGCTACACACAGCGTTGCGTGTTAATGAGGTACTAATCATGGTAAGTTTTTTTTTTTTTTTTTTCTATTTTCTGTAAATAAGTAGTGCCTCATATTAAATATCAGACAGAAGCATATGATGCACGGGGGGGACTTGCCGTAGCTGTTGATTAATGATAACAAATGAATAATCAATCATCAACCAGAGGAATGAAAACGTGCCTCCCTTTAAACATTACTGATTTAGTGTAATCAAAGGTATAGTGCACATGGTTTGATTGCAGTCTGTATGAGGGGATGGTTATGATCATGCATTCGAGGATGCAAGTGCAGAATAAATCAAGTATTTAGATGACTGATGCTGGGTATTTGTGTCATATTTTCATACAGGGATGGGGTGTTCAATTAGGAAAGACATTGTGAATCAATTTTGATTTTAAAATTGAAAAGAAATCTGCAATTGATTTGGAAAATAAAAGCTTTGCTGTTTTAATTTAGTTTTGATTAAATCCTCGATAGTGAAAGATGAGATTAATGTGCTAAGTTGTGTGAAATGTTCTAATCTTTATAATGGTTAACACTGAACGATGCAACACTAATTTTAATTAACAGATTTTATTAATGTGTCACGTTTTATTGGTCTTTTAAATGGCATCTTCTTGTGTCAAACAGCCCCCCTAAAAAACTACGGTTTAAGCTGGCTGATCTTTGGGTGAGCTGTACTTCGCAACAAGATGTTTCTGTATGATATAAAGGGAAATGCCGAGAGTGATCCATCGGCGCTGCTACCTATCAAAGTTGTTAGGATGTCATACTGTGAATCTCTGTCTTTACCTTTGATTTAGCTTCCATTCCTTCTTACAACCAGGCTTGTTTTGACAGCACTTAACATCCTTGTTGCTGCCCTGAAGTACCAGAGGAAAACATTTCTCTTCCCAGAAGGAGGACATAGCGCTATCCAATAAGGAAGGGAGCGACTTGAAGAGAGAGAACAGGACAGAGAGCAATGGGTGCACCATTAAGAAATAGCCCCTAAACTACATCTGACAATAGCCAAGATTGCACTTGAACCCAATTCATCGAGGTAAAGTGGCCATTTGAGGAGGTGTGGTGGGGAATTGGTGTTTCTGGATTGAGATAGAGGAACACAGAGAGTGTGAGTTTCTGTATCAATACGTCACTGCTGTTCACGGGTACACACTAACATTGTCGCTCAGAAGGTCATATGGTGAAACACACTGAAACCCAAATCCACATGAATCACCCACACAAATACAATCAAGTTGTGCAGACTCGTCTGCTCATAGGAAACAGGATTGTACGCTAAGCTAGCATCTTGTCTATTAATCACTGGTACCAATATTTTGTCCTAGATTGATGCACATGTGGAGCTGCTAACTCTAACGTTACATATCTTTTTGGAAACAAAATGGCAGTGTTCACATCTGTCATTTCACTGCATGTAATGTGTGCCAGATCCAAGCAGACTGACCCTGGTAGAATGACCCGAACCCAACCAGTACCTTTAATCACTTAATCACTCAAGTTAAGTGATTACACAACATATGATGAATTAATATTAGAACGCTTAAGCAGATGTGTGTGGGTGTGTCTACGTGACTAACTGTAGACTGCTGCTTCGAGCGAACAGTATGCTCATGCATGCATTTGTGCATTTGCCAGCACACAATATGACACAAGCAACATAACTATTATTTTTTTTTCTGTTTGGGTGCATTCCCTTTCATTCCACACGCTCTGAGGCATAACAAAGACCACTGGAGCCAGTGTATTGGCAATCACACAAATCTGCCTTCACCTCAATATTTAATGAGCGGAGCAAATTAGCCATGCAAAGCAATCTATTGAGCCTTTCCTCGCCACTTTGCTGATACACATGCAGAGAAAGGTACCTCACAGAAAGCTTATTACAGCTGAGCCAACACTTCTAACACTCCCGGATTTGTGAGGAGTATATGGTACACACAAATATAGTGAACCTCATGCACGCACACACACAAACACAGTAGGCCAGCGTTACCTAAGAAAATACTGATTCCATTAACCACATGTTCTTGTAACATCTTGTCAGCTTACGTCAAAAATCTGCCACCAAAACTCACAGTGTTTACTTAACAAGTACCGGTTTCGCCTCTCATTCCAGAAATGGAGACATTTAAAGTGATAATAATTGCTCCTTCAGTCAATCAAAGAACACGAACCCTGATCAGTGATCCGTGTTTGATGATGGAGCTGCGTGTTTCTTGACTGTTAATTAAAACCTCGACTGAGCCCTTAACAAGACTGTGACTCTCGAAGTGACTTAATTAGCTTGTTATAAACCTGTTTCATGAAACATTTAGTCGTCTGTACGCAGCGAGAAAATATGGGATTGACTTTTTGAAAAATGTTCCTCCAAATTGGTTCAAACAGCAAAAAAATAACTTGGACACCTGACGAAACAAAACAAATATCGACTAAATCTCTGTTCCTACTTTTACGTTTGGGCTCCCTGCAGACTGAATCCAACTTTTAACACAATCTAATAAATATAATAAGTAGAAACATTTTTCTGATAAAGCTAGCCAATTTAGACAAAAAGGTTCACACTGGATAGGAAACCTTAACGGACAACTTTTTAAAGTTGTTCTGAAAACTAAAGTGACAGTCTGCCAATTCATGTACCAGAAGCTGTCTATGGTGTTATCGCCATACTGTTCCTGTGTGTGCGTGTCTGTGTCTATGCAAAACTGTGAACCACTGTGTGTCTAAGTAAGACATGGAGGTCTGGCAGAGAAATCCCTCTGTTTAAATACTATATCCCTGTCTAAACAACTACTCCATTTCAGCCTGCAGAGTAATCCCTGCACTCACTCAGCTAAAGCTAATTCACGATGCTCAGGGGAGGTTTCCCCTCACCCTCCAGTACCCATTCTCTCTCGCTTTCAGTCAC
This sequence comes from Pagrus pagrus, assembly GCF_965226575.1. Taxonomy (NCBI): domain Eukaryota; kingdom Metazoa; phylum Chordata; class Actinopteri; order Spariformes; family Sparidae; genus Pagrus; species Pagrus pagrus. The sequence goes on along the minus strand of NC_140185.1, from coordinate 29,249,813 downwards.
CTTTTATGCCATTATTGGATCTTCATTCAACAGGATTTCTCTTTTATTTCAACATGGACATAAAAGATAGATAGAGAGATGGAAGTTGGAAGGAAGATGAAGTTATGTAAAAGGAAAAATCAGGCCTTGGGCTAAATTAAGTACAATGTCATGGTTACGGGACCATCGTCATCATGGTTAACAATATGGAAAGAGGACATGAACAGGTGTTCTTGACCCATCCATCCAGCCTGACCTTCCTCATGGAAAATTCTTGCCTCATAAGTCAAAACCCCAGAGTTTTCTCCAAAATCTCTCTGCCCAAGAAATTTGAAATACGCCTCTAGAACATGAAAATAAGTTCTTAAACATGGGCAGGGCTTGGAGGAGGTGCTAAGACACGCCCATTCAGTCCTTCATGCAGCCCAGCCCTCTACCTAGCCCCTCACCACCACCACCACTGACACACGCATAATACACACACTCACACACACCGACATACCACATTAGGTAAGATATTAGCGAGGTTTTTTAGGTCATCTGGCCATGAGCGATTGTAACAGCACAAACACTAATGCAACAGAAACTGCGTCATTGTTGAAAATGTACATTTCTTTGTGTTGCAACTTCACGCGTCTGGAGAATCAGTTTTAAGTTTTATTTTGTGATGATGCTGTGCTCATTTCTGGTTAGGTTTAGGCACAAAAACCACATGGTTAGGGTTCGGAAAAGATTACATTCTGGCTTAAAATATCTGTTTGGTCGCCACAAGCAACAGCTGACAGTGTCCTAATGTTAACACTGACAAATTTTGAAACGCAGTGAATCCAAATCCAAGACCATCATCTCCCCATCTTGACATGAAAATCAGGTCATGTACGTGTTATGTGAAGGTGATATGACACGTTTTCAATGATGTCAATATGGTACAGTATGGTGTGAACAGATCAGCGGATTGCAGAAATGTTTACTCTCAACATGGGGCGGGGAGGGAGGGTAGGCTGGTTGTGAAAGCGGCCGCTATACACGTCACCTGCCCCCAGCTCAGCTGATAGTAAAATTCAATTGCAACGGCCAGGTTTCAACCAGTAGAGGGAATATTTATAAGACAATATGTGGAATTCAAAAACATTGGACTAAAATGTCGAGATTTGGACCTGAATCAGTCAACAACACTACTAAATACCCCTTGTTTTCAGCTGAAAAAAAGTTGTTTGGGTTGGTTTTTTGTGGTTTGTCGCTGACCGCCATTCCCCATCCTTTCCCCGGGGTTTGATGAACCACTCATTATCATTTAACTCAGGGCTGAAAGTGACGCTCACTTCGCCCCTCGATGGAGGATTGAATGTAGACAAATTTGCGTCATCCGCCACACCATAGGTTGTGTACAACTGCCTTTAAAAGAATTCACAAATTAAAAAAAAAAAATCGGAAAATTGTGTGACAGTTGGAAAAATTGGCTTTGTCCCTGATCCACCCCTTCATCATTCTTCCTATTTTCCTCATCTCTATCTGGCACTCTTTTCTTTCCCTGGCACCCTCTTTCCCTCTGTGCCACCCCAGTTCTTGGCGGTAGCCCTGCTCGCTGTCTCACCCATCTGTTTCCATTCATTAGGACAGGATTCGCTTCTCTGCTCTTCTGACACCTTTTCACATCGGGCTGCACAATGTAATTAAACAGGGTTGGGGGGGATGATTTTCGAGCTGCAACTAGCTCTTTCCTCTTCCATCTACTTTAACTCTGCCTCGTTTGTTCTCATAGGGTGGAGACAGCCCTGCGCTACTTTGTTGAGGAACGAGATGAACTTTCTTTATATACTTACACATGGTCCTGCTCTGTAGACGCTGCACTTTTGAACTCCATTTGCAGTCTAGGGGGTCAAATTAAGGTAAATTCCCCATATTGTCACTTGAGTTCAGGTCGCAACTTTTCAGACTATAAAGCAGATTTCATTTTGACAAGTAAGTGCAGCAAAAGCAGCAGGGGGAAAGAAAAAAACAACAAAAAACTTCAATCAATACACAACAAAGGAAACAAATATGGCCTTATTAACTTTTAGCTCAGTAAAACAGTTGATAATTTCTATATTTTGCTTCACATCTACTGTATTTGATTGTTTTATTATTGTTTTAAATGACTTTGTGACTTACAAACCAACGGATTGCTGTCGGGGGTAACCGGAGCAGCAATTAACTACTTTTGCAATGTGGAAACAACAGTTCATTAAAACAGCGACACATCCACGGTCCACCCACACAGGTGTTTTCACTGGTTTGCCTGATTAGAGCTCTTCTCGTGGCTGTGTGGGCGTGTACAGACTGTGGATAATTGATATCTCCCTCACTGTTTTGTTTTTGCCGCAGCTGTCAACTGTTGTACCTGTTACAGGGCAGGACAACTCACCTTAACTATTAGAATTTAGTAACACGGAGTTTGGTGACCGCAGATGAATCCGAGGAATGCTTCACACAGCTTCAGCTTGAGTAGAGGTTTAATCAGCCACTGAAAGCACTAGAGTGGGAGAACAGTGCCTTCATTTTTCTGGGGATTTTTTTTTGTTTTGCTTTGATTTCTGTTATGTGCAGTTCACCATGGCTGAACTATCAGCTGAGCAAAGTGGGTAAATACCCCATTTCCCCAGGGGCCTCGAGAGCAGGTTCACTGCGTTGCTCTTTTGTTGTGCTCATTTTTAGGAGCTTTGCTTGGTAACAATTATGCAACACTACTGTCCATTATCAACAGACATGATAGGGTAATGGGTCCTACCAGGAGTACTCAGTACTGAGTATTTACATATTCAAATACAGTACATGAAAAATCTTTCTCACCACAATTTAAGAAGCAAATATATATAATACTTTCTACTCCACTACATATATCAACATAATGACAACTTCAGTTACTTGTTACTTACTTACTTTAGTTTGATAATGACACAGAATATCAACAATTATAAACAACAAATACATAATGATGTAATATTATGTGAATATAATGCTAATAATAATAATAATAATAATAATAATAATAATAATAATGATAATAATAACTGTTTATATATCACTTTTCTAAACAAGGTTAGAAAGCGCTCACAGAAAAGAAAGAATAAAACAATAGAAATTGATGAAACATCACAGAATGAAACAAGGATTTGAGGAAATTCACAACCTGCCGCAGATAAATAATATCAAGCATTTAAAGCACTTTTAACAGCTACAACATTGTAGTGATGAACACATTCATCTGCATATTCCAATAACATCCCATCCGTTATTGTGCCATTCAATATTTAATCTATTTATTTAATTCTGCATAATGAGTATGGAAATATTGATCACCAGAACCCCTCCACTTACTCATTTCTAATTACATGTACTTTTATTTCAGTAAAAGGACAAAATAATATGCATGTTTTTTTTTTTTTACTTTGGACAGAGTATTTCTACATCATCTACTTTTACAAGATTTCAGTTCTTCTTTCACCTCTGGGTTCACTTTATTTTCCTCATCCTGAGGATCCTGACTAATCCTACTAATGTGTTTACCTGCAAACCTACTCACAGGTATTCAAGCACAGAAAACCTGCACAGAAAACAGATAAAGGAGGAGGAACAGGGGGTTAATGTGGGGCCAGTGTTATTTAATGCTGCTTTGCAAAGAGAACATTTTCACGTCACAGTAGGAGAGTAGGTGTAAAAAATTAAATTAATTGCCTCACAGGTGCACTTGAGTTAACCAGAGCCATTGGTAACGTTATCAGTAACACCTGTTGTGTTCCCTCTATGACAAATCAGTATGTCAGCTGTGAAAAGGGTGCTTGTAGCATTCTTGATATTGGACTCATGAGCATAGTTGGTCTTTTCTCCTGATGGTTTTGTTTGATTTTGACATAATATGGAGGATTGGAAAGATTACTCCCTTTGTCATGATTTGTATTATCTACAGAGAACACATGTTTTTTAAGTCTTGTGTAGCATAACGTGGAAAAACAAAGTTAGTTAATACTGTACACAAACTCCCTCACTCCATGAAGCAAAGAGAAATGTTGTTAAAAAAAAAAAAAAGCAGGACAAAAAAGGGAGCATCTTTCTGGAACTGGTGCTCAGTTGGTGTGAGTGACCTCACCAGAGACACACAGACAGACAAACACATTTCTAATCAGACTGTGGGCATTGTGTGGTGACCAGCAGCCAATATGACAGACTGGTGAGAAAGGCTCCTGGGGTTGGAGGGCAGCTTGTGAAGGCGGGAGCGCTCTCTGACTTGATTTCTTCATCAGCAGGTGCCAGGGTCCCCTGACACACGGACACACGCCGCCAACATGCACACATAACGGCACGTATGCATGCATAGGCACACCAACGCACAAACCCATTGAATCCCATCCAAGTGAAGGTCTGGGACCTCATGTCTTTGTAACACGCTGAGACAACCCCTGAACTGTCCATATGACCACTTGGAAGTACACCTGACCTCTTTAGCATTCTCTGCCCTTCATTTATATTGCGATCAAACATGAAACGAAAACCATGAGGATCATTCAGCTGCATTTGTATGTTGATCCTGTGTTGGTTGTATGTTATATATAGGGACAAAAATGAGTCATGTTTGTGTTAGACATGCCTTAATAATTCAGGAAGGAAGGCAATTCATCCACGAAAGCTCTACATAATAGGTCAGAGTTCATTGTTATGAGGAAACGAGTTTATCCGTGGAGGAAACCAAACACCAGGGAGATTCTCATATCCACTCCTCAAGTGTCTCTTTTCTCCTCTTATGCGCTCACACAGTTGTGTGCGTGCACTTATATGTATGCATAGAGTTATCCCAAGGACTGACCTGACACTTGGTTATCTCCTCTCTCCTTTGGCCTCCCTGTCACATACAGAGTAGGGAGTCATGAGTGGCACAGGGAGTCCCTCAAGTAAACGATACAAACCATGCATTATGGATCCTCACGTAAGTAAACAGGACCCAATGACCTTTTGGACCAACGGAGAAGGCAGCAGAGAGAAATTCCCACAGCATGAAAAAAAAAGGAAGCCAGTTTTTATTCTTTTATTACACCGGGATGTGATAGGTGCACCAGGAGGAGGGATGTAGAGTTCATGTTTTATCATTTCTTCCCAATTTAGTCGGTGCTATTTGTGGTAAAAAGCTACAGGGGAAATGCAGAAAATTACACTCTATGAAGCTTCAATGTGATAATTGTTTATCTGTTGAGTCCATAAAAGAGAAAACTCTCTAGGGCATGTTAAGAGGTGTAATAAACAGGTTTTACGGCTATTATGGGGTTATGTATAGTGATGGGAGAGTGAATCAGCAAAACACACAGAATGTTTTAGTTTTATACGCCAGTATGTCAAACTGAAAAATACAATATTCAAAGCAAGTTGTTACCATAACCATCATCATTCTGACTGAGCTTGCAGGGTCAGGCGTAACATCTTGTTACCGGACTGGTGCAATCCGTCTGTCGGCGACTAAAACATATTATGATGACCCATAGTTCCTATTAATCCCGGTCCAGATCAATCAGTGTATCTTCTTGACTAGTTTAAAGGTGGTTCAATTTTCTTTTCAGAAATGGGGATTTCAAAAAATCTAAATTGATTCATTTGATTTTTGTCAGAAAATGCACAAATTAAAATCGAGGTGTTTTTCTTCAGAAGGGTTGAGCGAAAGTGGTTACAAAAGGTTTGATTTTCATTTTCTATATTGGATAACATACAATAAATTCATTTATACTTTAAGTAAGTAAGTGTAGGACTGCTCATCATCAGTGTTGTTTGTAGCCCAGGTTGAAATGTCTTGTATGATTTCATACATGGCAAAACAGGGCCTGTCATCCTCAGAATCCATCATTTTCCCCATATTTCAACTGCTATTGAAAAAAAAAAAATCCCTCAGAAGTTAGCTCTGACTTGAAAAAACATGTACACATTTCTGAGAAGAAATCTGAATGACCACAAGATACAATGACCGTGTCGCAACGTCAGTCACATCATTTCTGGCCAGTGAGGACAAGTTTCACCTTGTGCAAACACAAAACTAATATTCTTTGGTATCCAGAGATGTTTTCGGGTGGGAGGGGTGAGCTCTGCAGAAGCCAGAGAAAAGATTGGTATCAAAATGTAACGGGACCGTGAACACAGGATTGACACTTTGATTGGATTAGTGTTGAAGTTCATTTAATCAGGTTTAAAGTGTTTCTCTCTGAGTGATGGTGTGTGTCATGGTTAGGTCTGCAGAAGTCAGTTATTTTAGCTGTTTATCACATTTAGAAATTAATACATGCATCCATATCTAGCATCCACAACAACAGCTGGGTTTCGGTTGTCAGCCTGTGAACCTCCTGCTGGCTTCCCACCCATGAACACTGTCAGCTGGAGAGGCTACTGACAGTAATGAGCTGGGATGAGTGCATACCTAAAAACATAAAGCATCTCATGTTAATGGATTTTTTTTTTTTTTTTTCAGCTGGCACCCAACCCACATGTACAGTATTGGTATCTGGGGATGTCGCTAAAGCTCCAATTCAAATTCTATTGTCGTGGAACAACCTTTATCAACAGTATAGTATACTAATACAGTATTTTTAAACACTTAGTTTTGCCGTCTTATCCCTCCTCCTTTATTGTTATACACCAATGGGGCTTTTAGACACCTGTCAGTTATCCTCATACGAGTCACAACTGACCAATCACATGAGTTTCAAAACCAAAAGGGGCTTTTATGTCTATTTTCCTCCCTGCTGGGGTTCTTGGGGAGTTTTGGCACACTACTCATCCCTTATCTGGCAAAAACAACGTAATCTGTCAACACTTATCTTTGGAACAAATACAAGAAACATCTGGTCAGGTCACTCTGACCTGTTCCTAGGATATCCTGCCTTGGACAATATCTAAGCCTATCTAGGACATGTAATAGTAATAGTGTGTGTAGTTTTATATAATAAGAATACACATTTAACACAGTGTGACCTGTGGTTAATAGTGAGTTTTTAACATAGAACGAGAAATTAACCACCACACTATGTTTGCTGCCTTGGTTGTAATATGAAAGAGTTAATAAATCCTGAAAAGTGATTCAGGATAAAGTTAAAGCAGTTACGGCTATTAGAGTCAATAACAACTTGAGACGCAAGCAATATGATGGTCGTCCTGCTGAAAACTCAAACACATTTGCAGCTGTTACACAATGGCTTTATGAGAGCTTAACAGTATTTTACAGCCAATCTCTCCTTTGTAAATAAGGTGGTTTGAGAACACAGACAAGCTGTCGATCTAACAGAGAGCACCTGCTCCCAAAGTTAGCCGATAGAAACCATCCATAGATACATGCTGTACTCAACAGAGGTGACCTTGTTTCATACCTCAGTGTGCCCCTTATAATTTGCTGTACTGTGAATGCCATCGCTCCCAGCAATAACATCCAAAAAGAAATATAAATTCTAAACTTGTCTGTATTTGACATTATTTAAACAAGAAGCAGAGAACTGTGTAATTCCTGGAGGATCCATGTGAATGGCTGTAACCTGTAAACTTTCTTTATTTCTAGGCTCAGCAGCAGATATTTGTCCTTTTACCGGACCACATTTTTTACAGTAGTGTCGATGACTTTAAATGTAAGAATGTCAAATACATGCGCAACTCACCGGAGACATGAACCTGGACAAAATCCATATGGACTACTAACCCAATTCTTAAACACATACTAGTTTCTCAGGTAAATTTAGAACAATGGGTCCCAGTTTAGAATTATGGAGGAAAAGAAAACGAAACTAGCTGCGGGTATTTGTCATTGTCATCTACGAGGAAGCCCCAGATCCTGGGGATTCATCATTGTTGCGACAGACTCCAGTGGATTCATTTCCTGCACCTTTATCTAAAAGGAACAACCCGAAACAGCCTGGTTCCACAAGACCAGATCTCCTCACATTAACTACCACTCACGGGTGTAGTGGAGGGTAAACCCACATCTCAAATTTCGAAATAGCATTTTTTTTTTTTCATAATCTCCAGGGCATTTTGCTGAGTTTACACAGTGCTCTTTGTCTTGGGTAAATTCTGGAAACACAAATATAATCTTCCACTACATCACTGTATTCCCTGAGAAGCAGCCACAGTATCAACACCATCCATGCTCAGTGGATATTCAGTATATGAATGGGAAATTGGCATAATTACTGGGTAAACAAGTTACATTCATAAACTATACCATATTGATTTTTGCTTAAGGCATGCTTGGGGTCCATAGGACACTCAGTTCTGAATTTCTGTCCATAAAGCTATATTAGGCACTGTTTAGCTACACAGTGAGATGGGAATGTTGGTCCACAACTTTGATCCGGACAGATCCAGAATTTAAATTTTATGCAACAGAAATGCAAAACTGATAACATTCCTGTCCACCTGGGCTGTAAAACATTATGCCTGCTAAACATCAGCATGTCAACATTATCATTCTGAGCTTGTTAGCATGCTGACATTAGCATTTAGCCACAGCAAACCACTGTTGTGACAAACCACAGCCTCAAAGGGCTGCTAGCATTGGGCTTACATACTCACAGCAGCACAGCCTATCCACATAGTACTATCAGTTTATTACGTTCTTACGGTCAACATGTTAGCAAACATTTTAAAAATGTGTATAGCTACCTTACATATATATTCACTTACTTTTGAACTTATTTAGTCTGCAACAACTGCTGAGATTCGCCTCTCCAGTGACTCAATGTCGCCTCTGCTGTTTCGTGCTGGACAGGAACAAGCTCCTGCACTTCTTTGTTAGGTGTTGCTGAAGGTTAAGAATAAAAAATATATAACTCATGCAAATGCAGGTGCAGGTGAAATTCTAAATTAGTCTTTTTATTCTGGTAGAGCACTGTGTGTTCAAGACATATAAAACTTATTATGAGCAATACCCCATAGAGATTTAACTTCTTTGTTTCTGAAAGATGGATGAACTTTCAGTTTTGACATATGAGAATGGAGAGCAAAGTTTTGTTATGATTCAAATAGAGAAGACACTAAAAAGTATTTCCTTCATCGCTCTTCCTTGAGCTTTACTTTTCATCCCAGAATGACCTTTATGAATAATGAGATGCTCCAAAGGTAACCGTGACAACGGGTCTCCCTTGGAGGCTGCAAATAGGCACCGAGATAAAGTAATTCAACACCTGACAAGGAAGTGCAGTGTGTTCGCGTCATCCTCTGAACAGTGCTGAAGTGTGCTGATTAACGCTGACAGTTTGAAGAGCACATTGTGCCAGCACATTAATAATAAACTCTTTAAATGCCTGTGTATGCTTTTAGAGAAGGTTACACAGCCATGAAAGGTAGGTAAGATGTAGGAATGAAGGATGAGCGAGTGATGACGGCAGGGTTAAAAGATAACTTGGCTTGGTTTCACACACTTTATTTGCAGCGCTTGTCCTATTTAAAGGTCTTAAGAAGAAAAATTACATATTTTGGGGGGGTACTAATTAGCTAATTTTTTTCAGCATTGGAGGATATTTTAGTATGTACAAAGTGCATAATTAATAAGCCAAGGAACTTAAATGGCTTCCGGGGTGTTCAGCATTAATTGCCTCGGCAAATTAACATATCCGCCCCATCATTTTCTCCCACTGTGACTTCAACACTCCTGCATACTCAGTGTGAGGAAGAGGCTTCCTCACGGGGGGACCAGAGAGGTCATGAACCTGAAAATTTGTGGTAGATTTATGGGGTATATAACTTATGTTTTTATTCTTGTCCATCAGAATTCGAGCTAAAGTTAGGCTCCTTTCTTAATTCCTCTTCTGCTTTAAAACATTAAAAAAATATATTATTAGTGTATTTCGATGTCTATATGCATATGTGGGTGTTGGATGTGTGGATGTGTTTTTCCATGAAGGACAAAGAAGGTTATATGCCTCAAGCACAAAACAGTAATGTAAAACATGAAGCTGCGTTGACACTGAACTTCATTCAGTTAAAGTTACAATATGAACTTTTGTTTTAAACATTTAAAATCAGTATCAACAGAATGTGAAGAAATAACAGTTTTATGTGTCAAAGATGTATTGTGTTGCAGATTAGCGTGCTAACCAGCTGACCGTCCTGTCTCATAATACCAGTCTGTCTGGATAGCTAGCTGCATGGCACAGCAGCTACTGTTAGCAGCAGTTAGCGGTAACCCTGGTGATATGCTGCCCTCTTTTTGTTTGGACTGACCTTGACAGCTGGTCAGTTCTTACCATTGCCTACCAATATAATACTTTGTAGGTAGATATACATGATGGTTTAAAAGCTGTATACACATTTTAAACCATAATTTTCTGATTTAGGTTCATACAATTGAGGTTGTTATTCTTCTGTCATATGCCTCCATGAGTCATTGTTTCTGCAATCAAAATGAAATAAGTTTGTGTTTTATACCTTTTAGTGTCAGCAAGGGATTTTTATTTTGCATACCTCACTGACTGATTTGTTCAAAGACGGTAACAAGAGGGCAATATAAAACCTATTCAAATCCATTTGTCCAGGGATTTAAAAATATAGTTAGGGAAATGACAGTTTGGGTTAAAACTTAGTTGACTTGTACCCTGCGTAGATGCACTGATGTTTGCCAAGCCACTGTGCCAGCTCAGTGGGTGCAACTCTCCCAGTGTCAGATGACCAGGTTGTGAATCATTGATCTGAGCAAATCAATAGTCAGCACGTCCATCTCCCGGCCACTCTCAGTGGGTCGCCATCTGTGTGTGTGTCCATATCCTGTCCGAAGCCATCGCAGGAGCCCATCAGTACACACCAGGTGGCTGCCATCTGGGTCCTGCCGCTTAACACACAGCATGGTTCTCTGTGTAGGAGAGTGTTGTATGTACGATTGAGTTTGGGAGATGGAGAGTGACCATTAAATGTCACAGTTGTGGGTGTGTATCCTCAGTGATTCAGTGCTGTCGAATTGAGTCAGCACGTTCATGTTAGAACATGAGCTTGCAGAGCACTTTTAAGCAAAAAAAGGTAAACATCTCTGTGAGATGTGAGTAGATGGAGACAAGAAGTAGCGGAGTAGGAGGTGTTGGCCCGCGCTGAAGAAGGTGGGGTGATAACAGAGTGGTAATAAGGTAATCGTTGTTTTGGCATGTGACTAACATGTTGGTTGGCTGTGAAATATTTTGGAGTCCGCACTCAGCTTGTGTGCGTGTTTCTCACCAAGTGTACAAACATGGAAGTGTGGTGCGTTGGTGTGAGCTTCTGACACTTCTTGACAAGCTCCTTTTCTCACACTTGAGACTCTCAGGGCTCTCTGCATGTGTGGGCTTGAGTCATGACACTCTTGACTATTCATTGCATTCGAGCTCATATTTTGCTGTTGACATGCGGACAAACCAATCTCCAAGCTGGTCCTTTCGGGTTAATGTAATATTTTTATGGCTCGACGTCTTGACTTTGAAAAAAACTATACTGTAACTGGAGAGTCACACTCTGTAATACTGGGCTCCTCAATCTGTCTAGTAGGACATTTTAAAGATCCCTCACTTGAAGCAGCACTTGGCACATGTACAGTTGTTAGCAATAGCTTTAAAAGTACAAGCTTTATATTCTTTCAGATTATATTGTAAGATCTGTGAATGTTCCTGTGATCTGTTCCTCTCCAGAGCTTTGAATTAGGTGCAGTCGAGGAATTTGATGCCTTGTGTTAAACTTCTCAGGCAGCACTTCCTCACACAAATCCTGACACTTTGTCTTGAATTGATAGGCACAACCCCCAAATCATGGACTCTAAGCTCAAAGACCCCAGCCCCCAAATTTTCAAATGGTTGTTCAGCCAGTGACATAAGTGAAGGGGTAGATACTGCTGTGAATATGCTGTGAACCCACAGGTCCTTCTATAACGATGCAGTCTTGATGCAGGCAAATGCAAAGGTGTACTCAAAAGAACACGACTTAACTATGTTGCATGTGTGGCCAAACACTCTTCACCACACCTGTGGTTTAAGCCCAAATCATGACTAGAATCTGTTTCACAGTAGAGGTACCAAACTCCAAGAGTCATGATCCGCTGTAGTGTAGCGTTAAGGAGCAGTTTTACTCAATGTCCAGTTTCTTTTAAACATTTTAAAGCATTATAGAAAGCAGCATCAGACATTTCCAGCACTACAAACCTGGATTTGGTGCAGGAATTAAATGAATACTATTCCATATTCCCATAACTTCAGCAATAAGCTTGTTTGAGGAGCAAATACACTGCTAAATTAAACAACACCATCTATTTTTAGAGTGCAATACAGTGCTGTTTAGTTACACATACACAAATACATTATAGTGTAGATTTAAGTGATGAGAATCCAGCTCATGGCTATAGTTTGATTTACGTGCATGTTGTAGGAAGCCCAACCCATTATCTGCAGCATCCATCACTGCCACAACCAACAAGGCCGACACACACACACCCCCGCTCCTGTGTTTGTATGTTTCTTTGCCGATGCATACATGTGTATATGTTTTAGATGTGGGTTGTGCAAGTCTGCATGTGTGCACATTAACATGCACGTACGGTGAGCCTGCACAGGCTTTGTCCCAAATCCCCAAACGGTACTACCTGCTATCAGAGTTACAGTTACACAGGCTGCGTGGGCTTTGGAGCAGAAAAGTAAACATAGTGTGAAACACTCGGAGTCCCCTGGTATGAGTAGCAGTGGCCATACATCAAAAGAAACTGACCTGAAAAAAGGGGGGGGAAAGACAGATTGGGTTCATAAGGTTTGTTTCCGAATGGAGATGAAGCTTGGGGTTGAACTGTGATTACAGTTAAGAAGAAAAAAAGATTTCTTCATGTCACATCGAAGTTAAAGACAAGAACAACATGCAACAGGATTATACACTGAGAAAAAACACTAATTAATGATCACTTATGGGTGATAATGCATTACTGAACATGGTACCTGTTATAATATGGCAGATATCCTGTTAGAAACACATTATATAACTGTCACTGCTTAAAGTAACATATTACCGTAACACGTTAGCTTTGTAACACTGCAGGTTACCAGCACTAAGCTTCCTACTAAATTTATAAATCTGTTTAACTTTGAGTTATAGTTTGCAAGTAAAGTCGGCCAGTAAAGGCTGACTAGTAGTAAATAATTGTCTGTTTGGTGTGATGACGTTGAATGTCGCTGACAACCTCTGCAGCCACATTTACATTAGCCACTTGTTAGCAATCCCCCTATTTTAAGACTCGTAAAAGCTTCAAAATGTATGAGTATGGTATTTACTGACGTATATTATGTGGTTGAATAAAACATGGAAATCTCTTAAGCTTGTGTTGAACAGGTGAAGTTATCACTGTTATTGTGAGCATGTTAGCATGCTAGCATTTGGCCCAAAACAACGCTGTGCATTGCTGCCTCTCGTTTTGTGTACAGATATACAATTCAACTATTCTAATTTCATAATTAGGTATTTTGTTGCACATAATACTACATTTGTAATGGCTATTATTTCAAAAACGTTAAAAAAAAAGTCTGCTTAACGATGAAGAAATAGATATATATCTATAATTAAAAGATTGTAATGATAAAGTCCTAAAAAAATGACTACTTACATTAAGGACGTAGGGATAGATCACATGAAAGGTTTGAATATTAAAGTTTGTCAATTTACAGACTGAGTCTGCTGTTAGTTGTCACCGTCTGCAACATTCATGCTAAGCTATTTGAAACACTAAACTGTGCATGTCGGCAGTGCGCTTGCTTATATGCACGTTGGATTTCATCAGTCTATGACTAAATGCCAAAGATCAATGGTTTCTCATTTGGGTAATTGATCAATGGGTTCGTATTGAAAGCAAAAAATCAGTAGAGAAGCAATTTTCCCATCCTCTCAAATTACTCACCTGCCTGTAGAAGACAAAAATGCAAACTGTACAGTATGTGATAACCAGATGACAAGAGTTTTTATTTAAAATGTAAAGCGTTCTTTATTTGAACCGTGCAAAAGATCTGACGCAAAACTAAAAAATACAACTGCTGACAGTTTTGTATCTCACTTGCTATAATCTCATTAATGATCTCGTTTTGATAAATACACTAAAATAGTAATATTTAATTTCCTGTGTTCATTGGTTGAGTTTGCTAGTTTCACAGGCACTCTTGGGTATCCTGTTTTGAACTTTAAAAAATGATGAGTTATTCTCAGTTCTATTCAGCACGCCTTTTCACCAAAATGACCTCCATTTATGCTTGCATGGCTGAGCAGGCCTGCCTGTCCTTCCTGCTTGATTGAGTCTAAGAGGATTGTACACTGCCTATTTTTTTTTCTAAAAATAAAAATAAGTCCTCACGTAGCAGGTGGATGATTCACACGCATTTATGTACAGTACAAGTGTGTGTGTGTGTGTGTGTGTGTGTGTGTGTGTGTGCATCACTGTCAGTGGATACTTTGCGTAATTTCTCCCAGTTTCACAAGCCGTTCTACCCCATGAAGCTGAGTTGACAGGGTCGTATGTCATCTCTCCTCTCTCCCTTCTTCAGGTGTCAAACTTGGACAGGAAGTCAGAGGATTTAAGCCCTGTGCTTCCTGCCATAGTATGACTCAGTTATCGTTCAAGCACAGCCGTTTCTGCTGAGAAGTGTTGTCATCCCCCTTGTTGCCGGGATTATTTCGATTTAGGTATCTGTCACACATGCTGATGCATTTTTGAGAATAATGACAGCAGAGTTCAGGGAAAGCAGCAGGAAGTGCCGTTGTTTAAAATCCTGACCTTCAAAGTGCACCATAAATCTAGCACTTAGCCAAGCAATGTTTTGACAATGCACACCTTGAATTTTACAGCTTTTAACCTGGAGAGAGAATAATCCAATGATTGCATGTTCACACTTCACAAGAACTACTTCAAACTTCAGTGCACTTTAAGTAGTAAAAAAAGTAATATTAGCAAATTACTACAAGGACTTTGGTGAAATTTTTACGTTCGCTATATCAAGAGATGCATTACCACCCGACCTTGTTGTTGATGATGTCATATACGGCATCAAAATCAGTCATATACGACACACTAATCCCCCCTTGGCCCTAGCCCTACCCCTCTTTTTTGTGCGTTCACATCTAGGGGTAGGGTGTCCCAATTCTTGTCAGGATAGAGGGGTACAGGCACCTCACCTTTGGCGCTTGTTGGTTCATTTGGAATTTCTATCTGAATTTCTGACCCATGAAAAAATATACTAGAAATTGAGTTGGAGTTGGAAAAACGAAGGCTGTTCACATTATTCTTCTGAATGAAAAAGTTTCTCTGTGCTCACCTTAAATCTCAGTTCACAAAGTGCACGTACAAGCGTGCACGTTTTTTTGCAACATTACAACATGTTTAGCATTCATTTGTGGTTCAACGTGAAACTTGCAGTGTGATTTGGAAACGTGAGCCTCCAGCACACATAACGTGAGAATTAACTTTTCAGTAATGTAGGATGTCTTGTGTACAGTTAAACTTTTGATATATCTATGATTATTTATGTATTCATAATTTCTGGATTTTTTAATTAGAGAGAAGGAAAAGATTTCATTTTAAGTTTTTTAATAGCGTAATTTGTCTTAAAGTGTGTCTGGGTCAGGAGATATACAATTCAACTATTCTAATTTCATAATTAGGTATTTTGTTGCACATAATACTACATTTGTAATGGCTATTATTTCAAAAACGTTAAAAAAAAAGTCTGCTTAACGATGAAGAAATAGATATATATCTATAATTAAAAGATTGTAATGATAAAGTCCTAAAAAAATGACTACTTACATTAAGGACGTAGGGATAGATCACATGAAAGGTTTGAATATTAAAGTTTGTCAATTTACAGACTGAGTCTGCTGTTAGTTGTCACCGTCTGCAACATTCATGCTAAGCTATTTGAAACACTAAACTGTGCATGTCGGCAGTGCGCTTGCTTATATGCACGTTGGATTTCATCAGTCTATGACTAAATGCCAAAGATCAATGGTTTCTCATTTGGGTAATTGATCAATGGGTTCGTATTGAAAGCAAAAAATCAGTAGAGAAGCAATTTTCCCATCCTCTCAAATTACTCACCTGCCTGTAGAAGACAAAAATGCAAACTGTACAGTATGTGATAACCAGATGACAAGAGTTTTTATTTAAAATGTAAAGCGTTCTTTATTTGAACCGTGCAAAAGATCTGACGCAAAACTAAAAAATAAAACTGCTGACAGTTTTGTATCTCACTTGCTATAATCTCATTAACTTCAGAGGCATATTGCTCTTGCCCTAATTGCTCACCTCCGCCTCCAGCTTGGATCAAATTCTTTCTCCAGGTGTTGCCAGCAGCCCTCTTAAGGCACAGTTTGTTTCGTTGCTTTAAGTGAATGGGTTATCATTATCACTATGTACATCTCAGGCAGGTCATTTAAAACCAGCACAAGGTTAATTAATTAATCAAGTTTAATGGAGGACCTTGAAGTACCCGTTGAAGAAATATGTGTTTTATAAAGGCCTTAATGAATGTGACTTCACTGTTTGCCAAGAGTTTATTGATCGGAAAAGCCTCATTGTTTTTAAAGGTCTGAGCGAGTCCCTCTTTTTTTCTTTTTGGTAGAACATTTTCTGTCCTCAGTTTTCCACCCTGGTCGATAACACGCAACTGAAGGAGTTTCATGTTTGGGGTAATCTGAAGAATATTTCAGTGAAACAAAAACCATTTGTGTATTTTACATAATTGCCCCAAAGAACTGTAATACTTACATCCACATATCAGTCTTTAACCAGAGCAAAGCAGATTCCTTTAAATTGTCCAAAGTTGTTAAGGAACTTCTTCGAGTGCTTTGAGTTAAGTGGGGTAATTTACCAGTCTTAATAATTTTAACAGCTTCAATTAATCCTCAGAGTTTAGGACGCTGTGTTAAACAAACACGATTTCTACAGAATTCCTGTAGTTGTATCAAGTAAGGATGAGACTACAGCCATTACTTATGGTACAAGGTAGTTGTACCATAAGTAATGGCTATAGTCTCATCCTTTTCTATGACTTTTTTAGGTGTCCTTTATGTCCCCTTTGCTACAGTATGTGTGAATAGTCAGTACGCGCTATTAAAAAAACAAATCAATAACCTCTATCATACACCTTTTCACAGGGATCTGGCGCATACATTATGTCAAGAAACCAAAGAGTCTGGTGCCACGTCTACGTGTATTGAGGACTAAACTCGAAAAGCAATTTGGCGCTCCTAAATAAACATTTTAGGATCATGGTGTTAACGTCTCTTCTTGTAAAGTCTTTGAAGATGATTGTGGTAAAGCAGAGGTTAAATCATCATTACACTGCCATCAGTTTGCTTATCAGCAGGGGAGATGTGGAGACGATGCATTACACCTTTGGTCTCAACGCATCACAAAGCCCCTTCCTGCTAATTCCCGTCTTGCCGTTTTATTTCATTTCATTTCAGCATTTAACAGTCTTCAGCCCCGTATCTTGATTCTGTAACTGCAGCAGGCCTTTTATCCTCTTTGCAATAAAATGACAGAGAAGGGTATCCAAACATTGGTATGCAGCATAAACAATTTTCTGTCAGCACCAAGATCAGTCAGCCCGACGGAGTTGTTACAGCTCTTTAGTCTTATTTAAATTGCTTACCAGTGACTGCACCACTATCCAGCCAGGGAACTACATAATGTTATCACATTCTCTAATGCCACCGCAGCTCTTCGCTTAACAAAAACATTGGTCCATTGTATTATCTTCTTAAAATATGTTTTCTGATGATGACAATGTGATTCAAAACATCAAGAAGGTGCGGGAGATGGTGCTTGATCCTAGAGGAGTGAGCGAACGCTGGCCAGTTATCATCTGCAGCCAATCTATCACTCAGGTCAGCTCTGATAAGTATCACAGGGTTCATGTTGATGAAACTGGAAGCTGGAGAACCCATGATGATTTTTTTCTTTGGTCAAAGCTGAATCAGCAGATGCATTGTTTTTACATAGACTTGTACATATTTATCATGCAGTCCTGCAAGCATTCTCAGACATGCGATAGTAGCGAAGTATGGCTGCTGATGGCTGTAATTAGCAGGACTGGAGTAGTGGACAGAGCTTTCAGGTCTGATAATGAAGCCAATGTGCCTTAAAACCTGCATTATTTCTAATGGGACTACACTGGTTGCAAAAAGAAATCAGATCGTATAAGCTTATGAAAAACTGACCCTTCTTCTCACTGGATTTATTACCTCAGTAAACAGTTTCCTAAAGAATTTATGGTCTCAATCGCCAGTTTCAAGTCTCCCTCAAAACAGCAAGATGTTTATTTTGTACATTTTGGTCCCGTTAAGAATAAAATAGACCTTGTGCCTTGTGATTGACAAGTGTTTTCATCAACATGGTGCTTACCATTTTGGGAGGAATGCCCTTCAACTTGTACGGGAGTATGAAAGGACATCCAGAAAGCTGATTACAGCAACCACCTGAGTTTCAACCTGAGATGCAGGCAACACAGGATAAGTCTGAAGAGCTTACGTCTGGGTCCCACCGTGATTCATCAACGTGTTTTCAGTGGGCTTTTCAGTCAGATCCAATCAAGACTACCTGGCCAGCTCCAATATCTTGTCCAAATAAGGTCACTTCTGGCTCCAAAAAACTAAGACGGTGGTGGTGAAAGGCTTCAAACCACTGGATGACATCACTGTAGGTTTACACTTGGTCATTAGAAATGATTAGCTGTATATTATAAGAGGTGCCTCCATGTAAGCTGTTATTTATACCTATGGGAATTAAACACTAATAGGTCAGGTGTTAGCTTCTGAGAGGATAAGATTGAAATGTTTTGTGTAGTGTGTTATTCATTGTGATTGCATCAGGACGTTATATACGTGATGCTTGAGTGTCTCCATTTGGTTTTATGGTCACAATTATCAAGGATCAGCCCCGTTGTGAGTCCGAAGACTCCCCAGAGGTGCATTCAAGTATATTATATCTAATCATAACACACAATTAGACTTTTGCAGGCACAGTTTTTGCTTTCCAGTTTGTAAATAGTCTGATTTTGTTCACTGTTGCAGTGAAGTCATTTATATTTCAGTGGCACAGCTAGAAGATGTTGCTGCAGTCTCCATACACCACCCTGACCTTCGCACCGTTACTTTTTTCTTCACCACATAAAGGACAGGATATGTTTTGCATTGACGTGTGTGGTGCAGATTTTTCAAATATGTAAAGACTTCCTGTAATTCCTGTAACTCGTCCATTTTGGCTTTGTTGGGTGTCTCACTCAGTTTCATGCAGATAGCACAATATGACTCATAATTTTAAAAAGGGCTAAAATAACAGAGTGTTCTGCCAAGACAATTACTCAATTGCCAGTCTTGTTTGAGTTAGACAAATTGGTTCTCACTTATTTGCCAATGGCGTCACCAGTTAGCAGATATTTTGCAGATTTGGTAAATAGCTTATTAAGCTCTGACAGTAAGGAGACACACATCATCCTTGTTTAACGCACTGGCAGACACACTCGCTTGTTTCATAAACACAAGAGAGCATCGCAGCGTGAAATGAAAAGGTGTCCCTACTGGTAAATGTTTGGTTTATATTCCATATTAGCATGCAAAGTGTAATTAAAAATTGAAGCAAACTACCTGCACGTGGCCTGTGAAATGGAGTGTGCTGATGAAGCTGCATTAAAGCATTGATTTTTAATTAGCAATTCCCAGGAGTGACATGAGCTGAAATGTGAGTCCGATAAATATGGTGTCTTATTTCGACTCCTGATTTATGATGCATTTTCTTTTACGACTTACAACAATTATTATTTGTGTTAGTAGAAGTGGTGTTTATGTTAATATAATACACTACCGGAAAACAATTAGGTGTTACTTTGATTTCATTTCATTTCAGCAGCTCATCCTACATGAGCATAGTGTATTCTTGCGGCAGTTTATTAACTATACAAGTGATAGCATAAAACTATTTATATTTTACTATAAGCACACTATTTGTCTTACTTTCTTTATATCCATTATCTTAATACGACTGTTGAACTGTTGTGATAAAAAGGGGTTCCTGGTAATGAGAAAATCATACTATGCATCAAATAACCATTCAGCGAGTATATATGTCACTCTTATCCACCTTCCTCATTATTCATATCCTTACAGCTTCCGCGACAGTGCAGTGCTGCCACAGCGTTTGCGGCTATTAACCTGCATTCATTTCTAAAGAATGGGTTCACTGGTTTGTTAAGCCAACGTGCTGTTTTTCCTCCACATCTCATTCTATGTGTATTGTTTTCTTCCCTCCAGTCTTTTATACAACTCTGTCTGGTCCCGTCAAACGCTCTGCTGGCCTGTATTTTCAAAAAGTTTTTAGACGGCCATAAATTGCAAGCGTTTCCCTTCGTAATTCAACCAAATACTTTGGATAATGGTCGACTACAAATTAATCTGTTCCACTCGATAGGTTTATTTGTGGAGGACAGGGATGGGAGTTCTATACTGTGATGTTTAAAAGATTCTGATACTTGAGGGTCATGCTGTTAACATTTTTAGGTAGCAAATGATTTTTTAAAAACAACACATCTACAAAGCTTGTAGAAAGGTGCAGAATAAAAGTACATCTCTTCCTTAAAGGCATTATTGTGATTGTGAATTAATTTCTTTTTGTTTATCTTTGTTTCAGAATTCTGGCGGTCTGTTCCAGCTCCTAACAAGGTTTGTGAGCCAACAGTTTAACGCTGTTGGTATCAGGTGATATCTGTGTTTTGGCAGATCAAGGGTCAAAGTTGTCAGTTTGTGGGGAAAAAAGGAAAACAAACAAACAAACAAAAGAACGTTAAATGGCTTCTATATTTTCTATATGCGCCCAGCATACCGTACTGCTCTAATGTTAGTTAGCTAGCAATGTTAATGTTAGCCAGCATTAGCAACATTAATATTAGCTAGCTAGCTTTAGCGACATCAACATAGGCTTGGCTTGGCAATGTTAAAGTTAGTGTTAGTATCGTTACTGTTTGCTAGCTAGCATTAGCAACATTAACGATTGATTGCTAGTGTTAGCAACTTTAGTAAAACTGGCAACCACTTGAGGGGGCAGATGACTCGAACGACAACAGTGTTCTGACAGGAAGGGGGGGGGGGGGGGGGGTGGAATGACTAATTGATATCAAAAACAACTTTAATTAAAAATGTTCTCAGTTTCAAAGATTTGAATATACAATTCAAGACATGGGCGATCATTATTTCAAGTAGATGACAGTTTTAAGTACAGTCAACAAAATACTATATCATATTATTCAATGTAGCTACACATAGTAAAGTATTACATTGTTATAGACTCATTTCACCTGCTAAACCTGCACACAAACACAGATACAGTATCTCCAGACACTAATCCATTTGTTCCAAGTTACAGCTTTAGTAGCAGCCTTGTGTATTTACTGCATTGTTTACCAGTGTCAAATAAGTCATTCTAATCTGAGTTTGCCAGTCACAGTGTAACTGAGGCGAAAGGCCTTTTTCTCCGATCTCCACATATCCAACATACACAAACACACGTGGGCACATAAGCACATGCACTCGCGCAGTGAGTTGGAAAATTGTTTGGTGGTGATTTGCCGTGTGTGAGCAGAGACAGATTGGTAGAGAGACAGTGAGAGTGAGAGAAAGCAGGGGCTGTCTGTTGAAATGCTGACAAATCCCTGACACTTAGACAGTCTGTTATCTCTTTCCTCTCTCATGCAGTTTGCTTTCACATATTATCGTGTAATATTTTTTCTTTTTTGGGGGGGTTAGGGATTATGAAAGCGCTGGCTTGATTTGATTCACAGCGGTTTAACAGTGCAAAATCAAATCAGTTCAAAAAGAAAGGTCCAGATGGTCAGGATTACCTGATGCTTACTTCAGCATAGTCACTTTCTTCTTCTCCTTTTTAAGTCACGGTGAGATGGAAGTGTTATCTTCTGAAAAGTGAATTTCTGAATAGTTCTGCATGTGTGTTGTTGGACCAAGAGGAGGAAGGTTTGGATAAAATGAACAATTTAGACCTCGACCGCAGTTTTGTTTTTACAGTGTTACCAGCTGAAATCGAAACACTCACCCACTAGGTTCCCGCTCTTCTACCTGCCCACTAGCTAATGGTCAGAACAGTTTTTATATGATGATTGCTAGTAGCAAGGACCAAATATCACATCTGATTGGATGCATTTATGTAACCACCCCACAGATGAAGATGAGTCATCAAAAATATTTTACAGAAGGAGAAAAGAGGCATGTAGATATAAAAACACTCATATTTTTGCACACATTTAGCCTCCCAGACCCACGGAGGTCAGTTTCAAGACAGGGGATACAGTGATGTGTAAGAATATTTATTTTCTTGACATTTTGAGAGTTAAATTTTGTTAATTTATTACACTTAAAGCTTTGAGAGCTTGCGGAACGTAATGAACTCACCACTCCCATATGTTTCCCAGCTGAAACTACAGGAGGGTGTCGCCTCTTAAGGTAACAAGGGGTATTACAAGACAAGACATCTGGGGCTAGCTGGTTAGTATGCAAACTTTAGGAGACATTTTTGCAACACCAGTAGCATCAACACTATTGTAATGATAATGTTAGTTCTTTTATTTTTAAGTTTTAAAAACTCTGGCAATATCTTACATCTTGCAAAAAAAAAAAAAAAAAGGATTAGAACTTAGGCAATCGATTTGAAGATTTGCTGTGGGCTGCATTGTTTCTCCACGGCTGGATGAAAATAACCTGTCATAGTAATTAAGATTAAGAATTCTGAATTTTAAGCCAATTTTAATTACTGAAAACAACTTCTGTCATGAATTCTGCTCCATTCTTGTTGGCAAGAAATTTGCAGCGTGCTTCCCTTTGGTCTCAAGCTGATTTAATGAAACTTTCTCCGAAATCTCATGCCAAGCATTTCATTAATTTTACTTGACGTACAACGATATATAAGAGACTTTCTACAAATATGCTAAGTGTAAGTGTATTCCCACCAGTTGCAGTAATTCAAACCTGCAAATCTTTTTTGAACACACCAGGCCCGCTCTTTAACGCGTTACTTCACAGATGTTATTGTTGGCCTTCCTGATTGTCGCTAAAATGACTCATCATAGGGTAAAAGAATCATCTCAGTTGGTGGTTGGAGTACAAATCACACTGTGAAAACAAGCCTTTGATAGCGTTGTCTCCCCTCTGCATGCTCTCTCAGAGATTTCCTGCTGGAGTTTGTGTTTCAGAAGGCATGAAGCAGAATGGTGATTTTGTGTTTTTTAATTAAGGCCGTTGGTTATGTCTTTGGTTTGATTATAACAGTGTGGCACAGCTCCGTTTGCGATGCAAGAAAGAAGCAGCTCCCTCACATCGCTTCTCATTAGAGACACTCCCGGGGCCTCATCAAAGATCTCCCTCCCTCGCTCCCTCCTCTCTGCCACTTCCCTCCCTCCCTTCTTCCATAATGTGCCGTTTTCCCAGTACACTGCTCCCTACAGCTCCAGGACATGCTTAACAAACACACCAGCAAAACATTCCTCCTGATGCTAACTTTTCACCGTTTTGCTCCACCACAGAAAGAAAATCATTGCAACTCTCCACCACAGCGAAGTTCAGTCTTTTCCTTATTGCCAACAAATGAGGTTTTCAGCAATGGGTGTTTGATCTGTACAGCATGAAACAAGATCGAGAGCTCCCGATGCTCATGTTGTTCTAGAAAAATGGGCTTGGGGGAGAGGGATGTACACTCCACGGGTAGAAAATGCCTAAAACAAAGCATTTTCAGGCTGTATTACCAGGTTTTTTCCTAGTAATGCGCTGAAAAAAATCAACCCTTTCGTATTTTATGGTGATGACACAAATAATAATTCAGTTGCATGAATTGTTTGTGTCATCAGAGGCTTTATTGTGCAACATGATTCTTTGAATCCTTCTTTCTTTGGCTGTTCAACGAGAATTGACAAAAGCTGAAATACTGAATACTAATAAGAGGAATCGATTTTTAAAGAAATTGCTCATTCCCTCTTGTTGTCTGGTTTCACTGACACTTGAAAGGTATGGGAGGCATCAAGTAATGTCTGGTCTATCTATTATTTACCACCCCAGTACCACTGTAGCATCACAACAGTTTGACGCATGGTTAAGAGGCCCAGCTGATGGAAAACAGGAAAACCAGTTGGTTACCTATTCTGTAGTACAGTCAAATGGGATTTTATTTAAGTACAGTCATGATGCAACTCTGTGATCAACAAAAAAATTGTGATAAATAATCAGTTTTGTCTTTAAATTCAGGCAATGAGCTGTATTCTCTGCATCTCACCTGCACACAAACACAAGTCATTCATTATCGAAACAAACAGTGGACGGTGATTTAGCCCAGCTCATGAATCATAAGATTAGAAAGACAGAAAACTGCAACGAAATGTATCCTCCCGGAGAAAAAAACTGTTTAATGTTGAGTTTCATCCTCAGGTGGTGAAATACTGATGTTTGGGTTGGTGTCGAGCTGCCAACCGAAGGTCTCTGCATCTACAGTAGGAGGGAAACTCAATAAACGAACTAACTTTCTCCAGAAAGTTACATGTTGTTGCTTTAACGAACTGCAGAAAAGGTGAAACAGGTAGAGAGGAGGAAGGGAGGTGGAAGGGGAGTGGATCAGAGACGAGTGCTTTTTTTCAGAAGCTGCATCACCAAGATCAGTTTACATCAAAAACCCCTTTCAACAACAAGGCAAGGCAAAGTTCTTTACATGAGACATCCAAAGGCGTTTTAAAAGGAGATTTTTGCAACTGAACTTTATGTGCATTCAAATGACGACAGAATAGATTGTGTTGAGTTGTGACTTAAAACATATAGTTCCTTCAGTTAGTATTACTATAATGTATCAGAAAAAAAGGGGTACAACTCCTGTCTGATAAGGAAGATCTATAAAAGAAATGACACGGGCAAAATGATATACTGTATGTTTCAGACCACCGGGACCCTCAGTCACATGAATCTTTCCCACCTCTGTGCACAGAAGTCTTCTTATTAAGTGATATTTACAGTTTAGTTGGCCATTGTTTGAATGATTGGGACAAAAAAAATGGCTCATTTAAACCCCGGACATCAGTTATTATTGAAGTATCGGAGCCACAGCTCTTTAGAGGCACGCAGCAAACAGTCAACAATCTTTATTTATTTTTCAGCCACTGAAGCTGACAAAGTGATAGCTCAGTTATTTTCACTAGGGACAAACTGGGTACACTGGCATGATGGGAGAGGGTAGTTCAATCATTATTATTTTGTATTATTCATGACCTCAGAGGGGAACATTATTTACACTGAAACATGGCTCATGAAGTCACACCAAAGGGCTTCACAACTGAAGCTTCATTCTTCATTCTGCAGGGTGTATGTTCCCTCCTCTAACTTCTCCACCAAAAGGCTGGACAAGGAGAGAAATTGCTACCTGGGTAGATTTTTGTTTTCACTAGTTTCTTTTGGCGAGACTATGAACCACATAATATAATTCTACACAAGTCTACTCTGCCAAGGGCAAACCCTTGTATCAACATATTTTTTGTGTTGTGAAACACCTTTGCTGCCACACATTCAAATCTGATGTACAGTTTGGAGTAGACGTTCATAAATCTTTCTCTGAAAATGGAGAGAATCTGAAAACTGAAAACAACAAAAATATAGCTCAAAGAGGCAGCAGACATGAATTAAGCCAGTCACCCTAATAGGGACATCTGTTTGTATATGTCTTGTTATGCTGATAAAACCTTTGTTGGCCCAATCACTGGTTTTCTAGCCACTTTTAGACATGAGAGTGGCACAGTTTGAGGGATAACAGGTCAGTCAGTTGGTCAGTATCTCAATGTCTTTAGATGTATTGCTACAGTATGACACTTTCTTACAGACAGTCATGGTCTACAGAGGATTCATGCTACACACTATGTTGATCCCATTACTTTTCCTCACACGCCACCATCAGGCTTTTACTGAAATATCCTGACAATTGTTGGATGGATTGCTGTCAAATTTAGTACCGATATTCATGGTGCCCAGAGGATGAATCTTAATGACTTTGGCAATCCCTTAATTTTTCCTCAAATGGCACCAGCAGGTAATTTAGGAAATATCTCATATCTCAACTTCTGGTTGGATGTGAAGAAAGCTTTCATTCATGGTCTCCAGCTGATACATCCCAAAGACTTCAGTACAGAGTTCAGTGAAATGTCTCAACAACTGTAGGATTGTCATGAACATATCCAAGCCTCTCTTAGGATCCATCCTAATGACTTTCTGTGATCCCTGATTTTTTATTATGCATAGTCATCATGTCAAAATTCCAATTTGTCCATACTTTGGTTTATGGTTTATTGGTTTACTGAGGACCAAATATCAGCAAAAATATTAATTCACACCCATCTCATTATAGTAATACTCATATTCACAGGGTGATTCAATTTCCCAGTTTATACAAGGTAATTAAAGCAAATGCTAATTTCAACAATTATTTAAACTTTAGAAATGGGAAAGAAAACATGAATATAAAATGGGGAAAGATAAAAAAAAAAAAAAAAAAAAAAAAGAAGTATTAAACAAACTGTCTCTAGAGTATTTGTGTCAAATTTCATCCAGATCTAGATGAGCCACGATGACAACTTGCTGGGGACATTTCAGAGCTCACCAATGACGCACGAACAGGCATTTAAGCCTCTTTGGGCCATTCACACACTGATGACACATGGGATTTGTTGAGGTCATATGTGAATTTTAAGGTCCCACTGTAGTCATGTGAAAGCGGTATGAGTCACATGAATTAAGGTGTGAAGTGGTGTGACTCCATCAGTAAAGGGAAGTTGGAATGACACTTGAAGCAGCCATATTGTTGCAGATTTTGCTAAAAATAGAAGTTCAAAACTCCAAGACTTCACTGAGTTTTCAGTACTTAGTGTTCAGGGAATTGTCTCACACAATGTGGCCTAATTATCTTCCATTCGGTAGTTTGGCTATAGGGTGAGACAGAACAGGAAAAATGATTTAAAAGAGGAGGAGGGAAGTTGTGAGCAAATAGATGACAGAAAACATGATAAGCCATCCTTTATCCATGCTCTCTCTTGCTCTATCTCTCTCTCCCTCTTTGTATTCCTCTCTACATTCGCAGCAAATTGCTCTGAGACTTATAAAGCTCCTCCAGCACAGCTCTCACCTGGGATCTGGCCTAGGTCTACGATCTATGCCTCATGCACTTCTAACTTTAAGTGCGTTGCCATCAGCTCGGCCAATTAAGCCTCTTGTTTCCCTGCAGTCCTGCCTTCCTCCTCTAACACTAGTCATTGGAAATGAAAATAAGGTAGAAGGTTTTCCCCAGACGGCAGAGGGGAAAAGCCTCCTCAGGTCTGTGCCTGCTGTTTGACAAATCAAGCTTGTGATGTGCACCTGATCTGAAATTTAAGAGTAAAAATAATACAACTGTGCAGAAAAGTGACAGTTTTTCATCATGTCAGGTTAATACATTTCCTGTCAGCTAGGCATCTCGCCACACGTTTTCCAGCTATCTGAAGTCCAATTACGTACCTTCCCGGGTCTTGCATGGAGATGGGGACATTACAGCATACTGGTGGTTAACCCCTTGAATACTAAAACTTTTACTGGTAAATTACAGTCAAGTGCTGAGGGAAGGATGAGGCACAGCAAGCATATTAGACTCCAGATCTTTAATGGTCTCCTCTGAGACTTAATTGGAATTCATTTTGTCCGGAATGGGCCATTGCTACTTCAGCTCATTGTGAATATATATATATATATATATATATATATATATAGAGAGAGAGAGAGAGAGAGAGAGAAATATAAAGAAACATAAAATACATATGGCCAAATGTGTTGTATGGCCAAGTAAAATATGCATCTTTTATTGAGCTCCAATGCGCCGTCACAGAAGTGTTGACTCAGCTTAAGAAAGGCAAGTAAGCCTCCTTCTTCCTCTGGTGGTCTGTCCACAGCTGTTTTAATGTTACCTATATCCTTCTGCTTATGTGAGCTTGGAGAATAAGATGTCCTTCTGATATACAGTCAAGGCCTCATCTGCAAAAAAGTCATGGTCGGTGTTCTGCTTGTGCAGGTATAATGTTCACAAAGAAAGAAAGAGACAGATATTTCATAAGCTCATAAACTACAATGCAGTACACTAATGAATACTCAGCATTATGCAGTATATAATGTGGGAATACAATACTGCTACTGTAATGTTCCAATGATTTAAAAATATATCATGTTGACACATTCTGCATTACAATGTCTAAAAACAACTAAAGAGATGGTTTGAAAAATGTTCTCAAAATAACAGTGTGTTTCATTAGGTCGCTGTTGCTTTATCCGGCTTAGGGAAGTCAGCGAACAAGACTAAACTTCAAAACTGCCTCGTGTGTCAACATGTGTGATAGAGTCCTGTAAGATAGATTTTCATCAACAACAGCGTTTTTTAAATGATGCATTAACTGTTAAATGGTGTACCACCAGCGTAACCACCAGCAAAGCATGTTTGACTACAGGATCTTTTGTGTTCCTAATGGCGGGATCAGACTGCACAACATGTCATTCACGATGGTCACCATGTCAGATTAAGCGATCACAGTGGCAAACATTCTTGCCGTGTCTTGGTCAGGAGACTGGCAACACTACGAGTATGACCCCGACCAATCACCGTTCACGATCCTCCGCGAGTTCATAGGTATTCGGGGAGGTGGGACAGGAAATGGTCATTCATGGCTATGGAAGCGTTGTGTTTGTTGCTAGCGGTCTTCTGTTCAGACATGAAAAAGAAAAAGAAAAAACTATTGTGGACCCATTCCTGGGTCTCACGAAGAGGACACTGTGGACCTTCTTTCCTTCAGAGAGAACTTGAGGTAAGTTAACAAATGTGTACATGTCAAATCCTTACATTGGGTACATGTAGTGTTAGCTATTCCACCTGAAAGATCCCTCTTCCTCTTCGCCATGTTTACATATATGCGTCAGAGCACTATTGGTCAATGTCAAGGAACACGTCGTAGGAGATGTCAAACTAGGCAGGAAGTTCTGACATGCTAGACTTTTCATCAGGGTGTCGTGGAGCGAGCCAGATGCAACATCACTGTTCTTCAATTATATTACATTTGACGTCTGTTCGTCGTTTCCTGACGCTCGATGCCTGAAATTTGTCGGCCACGACCAAATTGTGTGAAAATTGGCCTGAACTCGTGGTCTGATCGCTGCATTATCCGTCGCAAACAGCCAGATTACAATACTACACTAGCCGTGAGCTAACGTTAGCCAGCAACGCCACACAAGGAGAATGTGGCTGTGTTTAAATTCAGGTGAACTCAAATATTTTGCCCCTTGATTTTCACCTCTCCTCTCTGTAATGAAAGTAAATTTGCAATCCAGCCCCAGTTGGTAGTCAACATTATCGTAACGTGACATGAACACCGACGAGGTCTTCTCAGCAGATTGCTGCTGCAGTCAGGCTGATAAACAGAAGTGAAGATAAATACACTTTTTTTTTTTTATCCCAAAAGTTAAAAAGTAATCCCTGAGCTCTCCTCCCATCAGTAAAACTGCCTTGGATCAGAGCAGAATCCAATGTGACTGTTTATTCCTCAGGTCTGGCTTAGCCCCTGACACTGTAGCCAGCTCCTCCTCACATAACTTTCTGCAAATTTCTTGTGGTTTTTTTTTATAGGGAGCCTTCTGGCAGCAGAAATTATATATTGTATGTTTTTAAAAAGTCACCCGCCATGTTAGTTTGGTGGATTTTGCTTTTACGAGTTACATTTTTTGTGTATTACTTAAAGCAACATTATGAAATTGGCATTTTGTGCGATTTGGCGCCCCCCTCAATTTCTGAGTGCGACACCACTATTGTAAATAGAAATCCCAGGTCTGTAACAATTGTCAGATGTAATGTAGGCGCTGACTACAAACAAAACTCATCACATCATGACAATGTTATGTGTTGAAAACTTGTAACTTGAAGTAAACATGTATGTAACGCTGTGATCCTACCCTCTCACTGGAGTTACATAGTGCAGAAACAAGTGATGGGGGGCGGAGTGTCTGAGACAGAGACACCATTCACCTTATTACAAGACACTGTACCATCAAAATGATTTTGAAGCTGTTATTAAGTTACATAATGTTGCTTTAAGGGTATTGATATTTCCAGCGCCAATGCAACAACTGACATTAACAATTTCTTCAGTTTACCTCAATAGCATTAATTGCACCTTAGCTCCTAACAGAAAAACAACCTAACGAGCAACGTTAGATTTATATTAAAGCTGTTGTCGAAAAAGGTGAATAAAATCAATACACTTTGTGAATAAACACGTTGTATTATTAAAGCTCTGTGTGTGTGGTCCATGCCTACTGCACCCTGCTGCACATGGTAAACAAGATTTAATCGCAGTGGGGCTTTATTACCCGAAGCCTTTCCCAATACTGACCCTCAACCACTGATAAGCTGTTACGTGGACAAAATATCACCCTTATGAAGTCAGCCATAACAAGTTTCTGCTTTCTTTGAGCTCAATCCAGTGAGAAGAAAAGTGAATTTCTAAAAACAACCTTTAATTATGCATGGTGTTGGAGTTACAGGTGTGCAAAAGAGTGTTGTTCAGACGCCTTCACCTTCTACTTAATGAGCAGGTTGTGACCTTGCTAAGACTGCATGGAGCTACGAACTGATCATGTTATCGCTTTGATTAAACTCTACAGAACACTGCTGATATTTGTGGACTTCTGCTGGGAAATCACTGAACTGATGATCATACATACCTTAGCGAGTTTGCAGACAGGTGTGTTTTCATTACATGTGGCAGAGTTGACACCTGTGTTAGCACTCATGACAAGTAGCAGTGAGTTCATTAAGGCTTATTTTCATATATGCAAAAGGCAGAATGTTTCAGCTACTAGACGAGTCACAAGCACATTCAACCCACAAAGACTTCTGCACAAGCAGTTTCATAACGCAGTAAATTCTCAGTCAAAACAAAGGACATCTTCCTGGCCACCCCCCTGAACCTATAAGACACAGCTACAACAGAATCACATTGGCAAAATAAATCATCTCATGTCTTCCGTTTAAACTTTCCTTTGGAGTCAAAAATGGAAACGGTTGACGTTTGTGCAGCATAAAGGGAATCAATGATTTAGAAACCAAAGCAATAATAGATTTATAATTTATACACTGTGTGTTTATTAAAATATAGTACTTTGGTTCAATGAATACAAATGTAGAACAGAAAAACTGGAAATGGAAGACAGATTGTTTGGCTAGAACTGATATTATGTGCATCTTTTTCCTTGATTTCAATAAAAGAAAAACAAATCAATATGTTGAACAAACATCCAAATGAACTGGTATTATCTGGAAAGAAAAACACAAAAAAACATTCTGATATTAGTTGGCAGTATGAGCTTTCCGAGCTTGCGTATCTCAACGAGTATCCTTCCATCCCCTCCCCTCGCCTCCTCCCTTTTGCTGTGACGTTCATTTGCGCCCTGTAATTAACTCAGCATATCTCTGCCATGATGTGGAAATAAACCGCAATTTAGCTCAGAAGGCAATTTACGTGCCTCTGTGTGTGGAGGGGTAATGGTAAAACAAATGATAGCAAGAGGTTAATAGGAAGAGAATTAAAAGTGAGATTAGACACTGATTAGCTTGTATAGTGCGGCTAGATCCAGAAGAAGGGAAGGAAAGGAAAGGAAAGGAGAGCCGGGAAGAGGAATACAAGTGAGGAGATGAGATGAGACGTGTGGAGCAGAGAGGAGAGAAGATGAAAGCTAAGATGGTTGTAACTTGTGCAAATGGAAGATTTGTAGGCAATAAAATCAAGTGCAGTTGTGTCACATTTGTCAGGCAAGCAGAAATGCTTTCAGGAGTTGGACAAGATAAGAAGCTTTCACACGTACAACCAGACCATCGGGAGCTGAGATGGTACTGAGTTGAGAGTCTGATGTTGAGATCATTAATGTGCAATGTAACCTGGCACCTGTTGTTCTCTAGGAGTGGAAGTTTTACAGTTGCAATGGATTACATGAGTACAAGGTAATAGGTAATAAGGCCCTAATTATGAAACTCAGAAGTTATTTGACAATGAAAATCTGGACAAATTTTGAGGTAAAACTACATTTTCGATTATCCATTAGCTAACGTTAGCGTTCAACCACTTCCTAGCTAACATTACCCTTTGATTACATCATGAATAAATGTGCCCAGGATGTGGATTGATATTTCCAGAACTAATTTATGCCTTTTACTATCGTATCCTGTAACACTATCGAACGGTAATGTTAGCTCGGAAGTGGTTGAATGCTAATGTTAGCTGGCAGAAGCTAACGGTTTATCACATATGCTGTTTCAATTGTGCATAATTATATGTTAATAAATGCATAATAAAGTGTCTAATTTTAATCAGATGAAATACATTATTAAAACTATATGAGAAATAATTATATTATAAACAATTATAAGAAAATCCCAAGGCTTTTATTACTGTTATTAAGCCTCTATAAACTATTAACAAGTTTCTTATAAGTCCTTATAAATCACTTATAATCATACAATGACATGTTTATTTAGCCATTATTAACACCTTTATAGCCTTATTAATCTTAATAAGCATCCTATAAGAACTGACTGAAGGCCGTATTAGCTATTAAGTGATGCTTATTACAAGGACTTCAATAGAAAGCGTCACCTTATTTTCATATTCTGCAGTCGATACAAACATGCACACATTGAAACATATTCATATATTCCAGACAAATCTGGCAACTCATCTGTAGAAAGGTCTTCGTCTGTGTTTCACTGAGCACACATACAGTCTTAGATTTATGCTTCTGTGCAAACACAGAAAACACTTTTCTTCAAGCTGTCCCCCTACACCTCTGTGTGTCCTCACTGATAGAGCGTGGTGTAAGTCTGAGTTCTCTTCATTTTCTGCATCAACCTAATAGAGTCCTCTTTCTCCTGCTCATGTCCACCAGCGAGATGCAGAGTCGGATCAAATGAAACCCACCGAGCACTGGTCCAGCCGAGGCTCTCTCAAGTTGACTCGAGTTTAGATTTGTCAGTGTGTGCTCTGATGAAGTCTCCATTAGCTGTGCCTGAGTCTATTAGTAAGGGGCTGAAAGTAATCGACAAAGTAAAGGAAATAAAAGAGATAAAGGGCCCTATTTTCATGCTGGCAAACGAGCGGTGAAGGTGCAAACACTGAAAGATTGGCAATTTTTTTTTAAGTCTGGCTGTGCTTGTTTGGCAATTTCAAAGCTCTGAAACCTGTGGTGGAGCTTCTTCAGTGCAGAAAGTACAATTGAATTTTGGGATTAATTTTGGTCTGCTGTTTTTGTTATTAGGACACTGTGTGCTGCGACTTGGTAAATCCACCTCTAATCTTGACACCTGCTAATACAACCCCGTCTGCTCGAAAATATGTTCATACGCTGCTTATTTTCAATGTAAAATATGTTTTGAAGGAATCATAATGCTGCCTTTAATTGGTCTTCTTTACAAACATAATCAATGTACCTGGTGAGCTGTGAAATGTTCAAGCTGAGCGTCATTTACTGACAATGTATTTGATTTATTTTATGCATATCTGCTGTTAACATACAATATTAGCTTCCTACATAAAATATCCGCTTGAAGCAAGTAAAGCATAAACGTTTTAGGTTTTGTAAGGTTATAGTGAGACACTCGCTGAAAGATTAGGGTCTTTGAAGTCAACATAACTTCAAGTCATAGAGAGGGCGTGTTTAATTATTTACACTTAACCAAAACCTGATCTTTCCCCCAGCTGCTGCCGTATGTTTTGTAGAGGCAATGCCTATAACACTGTAAGTCATCATATGGCATGATAAATTAAACCTCACTTGGAATCGCACTAGCGGCGACTAGCGTGTGTCCGTCCGCCTCGTCCAGCTTGTTCCGTAGATAAGTGGCGATGGCTGCTGTAGAGTCTTACTAGCGGGCTGACAGTGTCTGTTCACGGTGTCATGGTGGAGAAAACAGCAGTTGACATGGCCGAGGAAGGCGGGGCACAGCGACAGCACATTTCTTTCGAGGGAAGTCCTCCTTCTGCAGGAATGAGAGGTTGGGTAGCGCAGCGTCTCCTCTTGATCGGGGAATGTGTTTGGTAAACACGACGCAGGCTGTTACTCGCCCAGCGAGGTTGAAGACTGCAACCTAGGCGAAGGTATAATCCAAACATTTGGATGCTTCCTTTTAGTAACTGTCACACAGGCGCAAGCTAGCGCTTCCAGCAACGTGCTACGTGGGACTGCGGTGAGTTGCAGGCATGCAGCGGTACTCTTTTGACATCATGGCTATTCCGCCACAAAGATGGTGCCTTCAGGTGTGCTTTCAGCCAATGGGAGAAGGGAATTTTGAATCTGCATGTTAGGCTTCTAGTTTTACATGCAGGCCTCTCTATTTTTAGGACCATGTGGTGAGGTCCCAACAAGATAAAGTATCGATGTTAACGCAAAAACAGACGTCATTATTGATGAGTCTGCCTCCTCCTTCTTCTCGTACTACCCAGTAGCCACACCTCGCCTAAACAAAGGAGAAAGTTGAGAACATGTCTGACACAGACAACCTCCTGTTGTGTGCTGCATGTTTGAAAGGGCAACTCTGGACAAAGACCACAGTTCATATGAGAAACAATTTATGTAATCCAAACAATGTGACTATATAAAAAGGGCATTAGAGAGTGCTGCAGGGATGACATATTTTTGTAGGCTAACCAGAAAGTTGGCATCGCCCTGGTTCTCTTGACAAAAAGCCACTGTATTTTGGATTATTGCCCAAAAAAAGCTCTGTGGCAAACACAAGTTTATGTTACTTAAATGTTTTGTTCAGCAAGATGATCTTCACAGATGAACACCGCTTGACTTTTGAAGCGTAAATCAAATAACTAGCAGAAAAAGGTTAATGGTAGGCAATGAACAAACTACACTTAGTCGCATGACTTCAACATCACCAACACTAAGTGTCTTACTACACTAGTAAACATACTTTACTATTATTTGATTCATCTACAAATTGAAAGGTTAGAGTTAGAATTGTCTGCAACTTAAACCTGTAAAGATTGACAAGGGATCAGATGAGTCTCTGTGTTCGGTCTGAAGATGTTTACCTCTGTAGTCTCATAGCCACTTGTTAGCAACAACCTTTTTTGAGACCCATAAACAAAAAAACATGTAAATCTCTTAATCTTGTGTTAACCACAGACCTTATTTTAGGCATTTCACTAAAAACCCATGCAAAAAAATTATTGACTTAAGACAATGGAACTGGAAGTACAAAAATGCTAATTTTTCTCTGAGTTTTAGGACTCATTCCTGCAGCACACATTAGGAAATGTACCAGCCAATGTTGATGGAGGACTCTATTTGAACTTTCAGTGTGTTTTTTCATGCTGGAAAGGCTGTCTGCGTCTTTGGCAAACCTTCCTGTCGCAACAGTTCAACACAAACCAGAAGGAGAACATGCTAAATATTATAGGAAACCATCTGGGAAGTAAAGAATTGGATGTATGCATGAAATATGTATAACGCATGATTTCGTGGGGACAGGGCTGGCAAGATATGTTTTCCTCATGCTAATAATGTATTGTTGTCCTACCGCTCCTAGTCAAATTGTGCCACCCTGTTCTTGGATTCAGTTTGAGCCTCTAGTCACCGGCTTCAGTAGCCTAATTAAAGAGTATAACCATCTTTTTATTAGCAAAGAGTTTCGAATTCTCAAAACCGGTCAGTGACAGGAATTTGATAATTGAGAAAATAGTGTGACAGCCAAGATAAGCTTTAACTTTACATTCATTATTCCATTAATTTAGTGCACTTTGAATTGCATAATTTAGGTAGATGGAAAAAAAAAACACCAGCGAAGATTTATTATACAATAAGTAACGATTGGGGTGGATAACTGAAGACATTGCACCACTTGAATAAACGTTGTATCTTCAAATTCAAAGCTGTAAAAGTAGTCTAGTCATCTTAAGCACTATTTATATTTCAATCATTGTGTTAAATGAACAAGACAGCAAGTGGTAGAAAATAAAACCTCCATAGAACAAACTTGAGTCAAACCTCTTCATTTACTCATTTTTAGCATGCAGAGTTGTTTTTTATCAAGCACATCTGAACACAATCAGCCCCAAAGCAGGTTTGTTCATCTTCTTTTATGCATGCACCCCTCTTGTTTGTTTTGTTGTTATTTGTTGATGGGCTTTCTCTTTTGTATTACCAGAACAAATTTAATTAGAGCTGAAGGAATACAAATCAGTGTTCACCCACCAAATGCTATTTGGTCCTCTAATAAAGGACTCGGCGAGAGGAAGGAAAGAATTACAAATGTGTTTTCAAGGGCTGGAGAGAGAATTGCTTGAGGAATGTGAGTCTTTTAACAAATGAATGTAATTTTACAAAGCGGCCCTATAGGCTAAAGTGAGTGGAACCATGGAAGAATAAGAGGACAGCTTCTCTTGTTATTCAGAATATGTTTTGATACGTGAGTACAGAAAATGGTTGAACTGAAACGCACGGAGGCTTCATTTGTTTTTTCGACAAATGTTAAGCCAAAAGGATTACTTGTGGAACCTTCACGGTGGGTGGATGTATAGACAGACGGGCTGAACTTCCATCTCATATCGAGCCATAAATTACACTTGTCAAGTGTAAATTCAGTCCTCTTTTCTATCTATTTCATTCTTCAAGGTGTTTCTTTTCCGATCAAAGACACAACAGGCTCACACACGCTCACACAGTGTTCATCTAAAAAGCAGATATGTGAAATAATGGAATACAGCCGTGGTGTGCGGATACCAAAAATAATTTTTAATAACTGAATGTTTTTTAGATTAAAAACTACAATGCTAATGCGCACACATCACTTCACAAGTCTCACAACACCACTCTGAAAAAATGCTTTCACTGGTTGGAAATTGTATAATTGGTTTGTCTTTAAAGCTGAAAAAGTGGAGCAACACCGCAGTACTGTGCAAGTTATGCCGTTCAGCAGTAACATAAGCTGTCATGCTGACATCCGACAATTCAACATCTAATTTTAGGAAACATGTGGAGCTAAAACCAACCTCTAACGTGCTAACTATCTTTTACTTGGTTATTTTGGGCTAACTAGACCATGCTCCTGTCTAAATAAATGGGGAGAGAGCTGGTACTTCACTTTCACTTTGCTACGACGTGATGACGTATGTACAGGAAGTAACCGTGTTCAGGCAGCGGGGGAGCTGGGGAGGAGGGACAATCGTGCTTCGGCGTAATACGGAGCATGAATATGGATCATTCAACCACCATCTCTGGCGTTCCTGACTTTTCTTTTCAAAATGCTTTCAGTGGTTTGTCTCCTCTCTTTAATATCTCTTCTTCTACTACTGGAATTTTTAGGGACTGACGGTGGTGATGCTGGAGGAATAGGTTTATGGCAGTTTATTTGAAGTTTGAACGTGAAATGTAAATAGCATACTTACTTCTAAACGCATTGAAAAATAAAAGTTGGTACTTCTTTCTCTTGTTGCCATTTTCATATATGTTGCATTGAGGTAACCCAAAAGAAACAGGAAGTAACAAGTCAAGTACCGCTACCTTATTATTGTGATATTTGGATTCGGTTCCTGACAACATTTCCATTTCAACAGGTAATTTAGTGTCAGAGTACGTTTTTAAAGTAAACCCCAACCCTGCTAACAGCCCACAGAATATATTCATTCATTAATTAACAGACTACCTACAGTCTACAAAGTAACCAAATGCTTTTTCATCCTGCTGCACCTCTGCTCTTCCTTCTTTCATTTTTATTTTCTGTAGCTTTCCTCTTGTTCTCCCTCTAACTTGTAACAGTTTGTGTTCCTCCCTTCCTCTCTCCTGGTTCCCTTTCTACTCCCTCACTATACTTTTCATTTCCTCTTTTACCGTGTCCCTCCACTTCAACTTGTTTTGTGCCTTCTCCACTTCTCTCCTCTTCTATTCCCTCTATGCTATCCCCAGTCTCTTGTTCCTCCCTCCCTTCTCTCTCTCTCTCTTCCCCACTTTAACGCACTTTCATCCAAAGACTACACACACACACACACACACACACACACACACCTTGACCTCAACTACCTCCTCATTCTCCCACAGGCGAGCTTTGTTTCTCAGTATTAATTGGCCCGGTTTTCCTTCTGCTTCATGGGTCCATTAATAAATGATTTCATGGCTGAGAGGTTAGAGGAGCTGCAGGTCTGGGCCATGTAAGCAGGTATACAAAACTCACATCCCACTACATTGCACACATGAACAGCCTGCTAAACATTCTGTTTAGAATGCTTCATAAGTAATACCAATTATTTTCAACCTTAACATTCATGTATTTACAATTGTTAATTCAGTGCAACTCTCCTGAGTGAAAATGTAGAAGTTTGCTGTGCAGCTTTATTTTTTTAAAGGTGAATCAAGCAATTTTACACCACTAGGGGGCAAGGAGACGTTAATTGGAACTCACATAAGCTAAGCTCTTGCACACTGCTGGCCCGAGCAGTATTCACATGACAAAAAAAAAAGAATCATGCTCATGAACAAACCCTGTTCATGCTTTGTACAGTTAACTCAGCAATGTGCTGCTTTGTTCCCCCGTTTACAGTCTGAGAATAATTAAAGGAAGGTGTCAGAAAGTTTGCTTATTATATATATATATATATTCCTTTTTTTGCGTTAATAAGAAAAATATATGCCTTGTGGTTTCCTAGCTTGAGATTTGTAACAGACCCTGCAGTGTTTTTACACAGTTTTAAAGAGTTTCTGCAGAGTAAGAAATAAAAGATGAGTTCTGCGATTATACAGTGTTGTCCATGGTATTATAATGTTATAATATCCCATGAGCACTTGGTTGCACCCTGCTCCTGTTTTTGCCTTTTGCTCTCTGTGTATGAGTGTGTTGTTATGTGAAGAGGGCCTGCACACAGACGAGCACAGGCTGTAAAGTCTCCAATTTTCAACCAAGCACATAGTCTCACAATACTTCTGAAAACTTATCCGTCACTAATGATGACTTTATTGCATCCTGCCTCAACAGAGAATACATTAGGGAAGAAGAAGATAGATATTATGATAACTCATCTACTCATGTGTCTGTGCTGTTGTTTATAAAGTCAGTTGCTGTTCAAATAATGATGTTTCATTCATAGAAAAAATGTATGTATTGGATATATATGTTATAGGATATCTTTACATAATTGTAGAAGCTCTATGTCGTTTTGCCTCAAAGTGAGTGTTGTGCCTGCATCCAGCCATTCGAAACTAATATTTTATTCAATATGAAGTTTAACCTGATGGTGTTTACACCGCTACCACAGGAACTTTGGACGACCGAAGGACGAAAGGTTTTTAGGCCTGGGGTAGTGGGGTCCCAGAGGGTAATGCTGAAGGGGAGCAGCACTGAACAAGACGTCAAAACTATTTCACCTTTCAAATCCAACCTTTTATTGCTTCATTTTTGTGTAGACGCCACAAAAAATATTTCTTGTTTGCAAACAAACAGAAAGAAAGATAACAAGTAAAATGTGATATAATACATACAAAGCAATGCTGAAAAATCGCTTGCTGAAAAATGTATTTATCATGAAGGAAAAATAACTGATCCAGGTAAAATCATTTCGGTGGAGGAAGTGGGAAGCTGCATTGACTTTGCATCAAGCTTTTATAAACTGGCCCTTGAGACTGCATGGACTATGTGCTGCTTTTCTACCCAAAAAAATCTCAGCAGAGTCTTTAAGCTGCCTCTTCCAACAGGTTTATTCTGCAGAGCTGACCCGAAGTGGCCTTTGACTCTCTGAGGTGGTTGGCACTCCTTTGATACCAGACAAACAAATTGATTCATTGACTGGTTGATTGATTACCGCTGCCTTGACCTTTTCCCTGAAAACACTGACTGAAGAAATAAGTGTAGAGTAAATACAGGACCACTGGGTATCTTTGCTGCTGGATCATGAGCCAAAATTGGGCCTGATGCTTGTCAATGCCAGTAAGCAGCAGAATGACTACAGGGCTCAGGATGCCAAAAATGCAAAATAAATCCTGATGTACAGTACAACACTGTGCCAGATGGGTTTTTAGAGTCAGAGAGAATATACAGAATGTTGAGTACACAGGAAAACAAAGACAAAAAACACACAGTGTTGCTTTTGTTTTATCTTGTCTGGAAAGATATCAAACTATAAAAATCCAAATCTCATTTATAGCACAGCGCTCGTACGCTGGCCCAGGCTAGGTCTGCAGACCTGGCTCTGCTTCATGCAGTGGTCACCTTAAGCCTCTGCTGTAATGTGGCCGTGTCCCTCTGTGGATGACACCATTTCCAATTTATTACGGCATGCTTTGTTTCAGAGGGCCTGCAAATTAAAGTGCCGGATGTTGTTGTTTTCCTCCCTCTTCCCACCCTCCATCCCCTCGTATCTTTCTCTACTCTTACACAGCAGAGTGTTGTAGCGAGCATGACTTTGTCTCTGAACCTCTAATATACAGCCTGGGTCCTGTGCTCTCCACTATGTGTGTCTGTGTGTGTGTGTTCTGCTGGAGTCCTCTATGCTCTGCCAAAGAAACTCAGCCCAACTGAGTTCTATCAATTCATTAGCTCCCCACCAACGTACCCTGCTAAAACAAGCCGAAGCAGCGCTTGTTTACTGTGTGACAATCCACAACAGACTTAATAAACAATCTTATTCATCCAATAAACATTCTATCTTTGCTATTCTGTGTATACTCCTCGTCAACACCTTATGAATTGGTTGTTGAACCACTGGAGCCAGTTAGGCAAATGCCTGGCTGAATTCGGTTTTCATCTCTTTCACTCTTGTTTTCCTCTGCAGTATTAGGCTACTGTTGCAGTATGGCTTCTCCTTTTCAGATTTTTTTATTTATTTTTTGCAACTGTATAAAATGTGTACATTTACATACACAAACCTAGGTAGGGAAACAGCCATGCTAGTGGTACTGGTGCTGTTCATAACCATCTGTGCTCTGAGCTAAATGTAAAATCTTCATGCTAATGTGCTCATAAATGTGCCAAAATGCTGATGTTGAACAACTTAACATGTTTACTGTGTTCACATATTATTTCAGCAAGTTAGCAGGCTAGCATAATTAGCTAATCAGACTTGTAGATGTAGAGATATTCCAACCAAATTGCCAAAATAAATATTAGCTAAGTATGTTTCTGCAAAACCTTTGGTTAGGGTTAGGAAAACTTCATGATTTGGCTTTAAATACCTGTTCTGGTCGCCACAAAACAGCTGGCTATGTTATCACTTCCCATGAAAAATAGATGGATTTGGTTCCAACAAAAATGACCTGAAATGTTTCCAGGTTTCTTCAAAAAACACAGTTGTCACCACAAATAGCACGGACTGTAATCACCGCAAAAGCGGCCTGAAATGTTCCCAGGTCTCCTTAAAAAACAGCTTTTTCACTACAAAAATGTCTTGAGATGGTCCGACTTCCTGTGAAAAAATATCCATCTTGTCATCACAAAAATGGCAGGAAACTTCCCCATAGACTCGCATTATGGTCCCCCAATCGCCTTGTTGGCTTATAATATCGCCATCAACTTCCCCCCCACCTCTGGATGTCAAAGTCAGCTAAAAAGCAGATAACGTGAACGTGATACGCCACATTTGGTACAAATGGCGTTTTTTGGGGAGGAATGGGAAAAGTTATAGGATCACCAAGGTCAGTACAGATTTGACCTCTGGGGAACATGAATGTCTGTATTTGTGCTTCACAATAATTCATCCCATAGTTGACATAATACAGTATAATCTAATGGTGGACCGACTGACAGATGTTCACTGTCATCCCTAAAGCCCACTTCCTTTTTGCCTTGTGGCAAAAAAACAACCAAAGAGCAAAAGATATTTTGGAGGTTATGCAGCTGTAACAACAAAGTCTTACTTTAACTGAATAACTGCGTTCATGTTACCAAATATATTCTAACTAATTTATCAGGGAAATCCAAAAAAGAAATAATGTTATTTTCCCTTTTTGGCAGGGATCTAGTGTGTATTGGAAGATTTATTGCTCTCTTCCTCATTCTATACACTAGGGCCCTGTGTTTCAGGTAAGAATAATCTTTTTAATATCACCTCCAGCTCTTCGCCTCCCCACCATTTCCCTCAATAAATTTGTACAAACCACCCAATTCAGAAACCCAAACAATCTGGTTCAAAGTTCCACAGAGAGAAGGGAGGCAATATAGTGAGAACATTAACTC
This sequence comes from Pagrus pagrus, assembly GCF_965226575.1. Classification (NCBI taxonomy): domain Eukaryota; kingdom Metazoa; phylum Chordata; class Actinopteri; order Spariformes; family Sparidae; genus Pagrus; species Pagrus pagrus. The sequence goes on along the minus strand of NC_140185.1, from coordinate 29,207,545 downwards.
AGCAGCTTTTCTTCTTTTTCTTTTCGTGCTCTCTATCTACAAAACCTTTTTTGTCTCCATCCAAACACAGTTTTGCTAAGCACTGAGTATGTAACACAGAGCATTTTAATCTGTGTTTTCATCCCCTAACCCAAACTCTGGGGTCTTGTTAGACACCCAATTTCTTCAGCATCTTTTCGCCACAGGAGTCTCCCTCACTCGTTTGCATTGATGGAATTTTGTTGCTGCACCCTCGACAGCAGCGGTGGTAGCAGACAGGCACGGACAGAGAGAAGGAGGACGGTGCTGGCGGTACCACGGTGTCTCTTTTATGAAATGCAAGTCAGGTCTGGCCAGCGCCATGCTCTGGCTGAGAACATCTCACCTAATAAAGTCCTGAGAAAGGAGGGCATGAAAGACAGAGGGGGAGAGAGAACGCAGAGAGAGAAAGCACGAGGCCGAGGGAGAGCCGGAGACCGACAGACCAGAACATGCAAGGAGGCAGAGCTGAGACAGAAAAAGAAAGAGCCCGTGGGGAAAGAGAGAGACAGAACATAAAGAGTTTGGGTCTCATCCAGCGAGGCTTTTTTGTATGCTGAATCATTTTGTTTTTTATTAAATCTGATGATTTGTTGATAAATGAGTTTTTCTTACTGGATCCGTTCTTTGTTTCCCCTGTGGTTGACGTTCTGCTAGTCATGAATGCTACGCCTTTAGCCGTCTAACTTTTCCAACAACTTTTCAATAACAGAGCTGACAGATAAGACAGTCACATTGGTGATTGTATTAACTGTTATCTAGCGGTTAGCACCATAGGAGAGCAAACATACTTAGCGCGATGTTCTCTATCTGGTCCGTGCTGATGCGGACTAAACAGTTTATACTGATTGTGCCTGTTTGTGTGTGCATGTGTGTGCGTGTATGCAGAGAGTGTGCAAACACAGGGACAGATAAGCGGGTCATTCAGTACGAGTGGGTATGAGACTAATTGGCCAGTAATAAAACTACTGGCTTAATTCCTCACACAGATATTTAGCTTGTCTGAGGCAGAAATCAGAGTGCTGGAAAAACTCTGTACAAGGTCAGCAATGTTGTACAGAAACTCTGCAATCCATCTATCTATCTATCTATCTATCTATCTATCTATCTATCTATCTATCTATCTATCTATCCATTCATCCATCCATCCATCCATCCATCCATCCACTCTTCCTTTTAGCTATGTTTTGGTCTCCACCTCCTGACATTAAAATGCAGTTCTTCAGTTGCTCGTTGCTCCAGTGTGTCCTCAGCTAGTCTGTTACCTTCGTCTGTTTGTTGTTCAGTGTTAGCAGGCTTCCTACAGTGGGATTAGCAGAGCTTTCTAACAGAAAACAGCTTCCTCCTGCTGCTGGACTCAAGGTTGATGGTTGGTGGGACTTAAAATATTAAGTTTCGGCTCCTAAGGTCATAACAACGCGTAGGTGTTACCTGTAGTTACTGGGGCAGACATTCAAGGTTTTTCCTGTTGAATATATAAATTATATTTGACATAAAAAAAACAACAACGAAGGATTAGTGTTGCTAACAGTTCAGATTCATAAGAAAGTCATTATTTATTTTTGCCCTCATAGTCATCCATCACCGGAGGTATATTTCATTTTAAGCTCCTGCTAATTAAGATGACTGCAGTATAATGGAAGAATTACTCTTAAATAAATTAAAGGAGTGCTAAACACTATAGAGCATTTTGTACTTGCATCTGGCCTCTGTCCCAGTTTCACTGATGTGACTTCAGCAGTCTACTTGGTGATTTATGTAAGAGCCTCCCGTGCAGCACTATCAGGGCATCTGCATGAAAACTAAAATGCTCTTTGTCGGGGCGACGAGGGTTTGATGTCATCGTGTTCTTTTATGTCACTCTTTTGATATAACAACAATACATTAGCAATTAAATTAATAACAAATTAATAACACGGAAAAAGATGTTAATATTTACAACCATTTCAGTACCTGTGTATAATAACTCTAAAACCTATTAAATAAATTAACAGCTATTTATTTATTGGAAAATAGCAAATATTGTCATTGAATAATATTGGGGTACTTTTCAATACATTTCGAGGTACTTTATGCGCTAATTTTGGGGTAAGTTCAAAGACATTTCAAATATGTTGCTTGGTAATTACCACCATGTGTTACCATTGTCCTTCACTGATTGTTTGAATACTTTTATTGCAATTAAATCATTCATATTTCAGTACAACCCTCTACACATTCCTTCACTGAACTGAAAAAACAATGGAAATATAAACGTTTATGTGAAGGCTGTCCTGTCCTCTGCACAATCCATCTGGCTTGATGAGAGTTTGTGAGCTAGAAAACACTCCTATCGACTTCACCGTTCTTTGTTAAGTTCTTGTAAACGATTCTATGAAATTCCTGCTTATTTTGCAACTCAGAAAACTCACAATAGGCCTTCGCACCATGAATCCCTTTCTTGTTCCTACCAAGCAAATCCATCATTCTCAGACAGCTGTTTGCATAAAGACCTAAGATCAACCGAAATAAGACATTGCATATTTTTAAATATTAAATTTGATTTTAGCAGCTGTTATTTTTCCACCAAACTTTGACAAAGTGTTAAAAAACTCATCTGCACCAGAGTACCTGCTCAGCAGCCACCAGTAAACACCGTCTGATGTCACTTAGTAGCACCAAGTCCAAAGCCTGTAATTGTAAATCATCTTTCTTCCCCCCGCCATCATTTCCACTCAGAGCTAGTCGTCCTAACCCAAAATAAATAAAGGTTGAAGAGAAAGAAAAATGTCTTGCAGCCGTCTCAAGCTGCTAATGCAGCCTCTGAGTACTACGAGCACTCCACAGTGAATTGACACAGCATGTAATCAGAAGTTGTTTTATCTCTCATTAATAGGACATTCGACGCCCGGCCTGCTGACAGTGCACACTGAAATCTAGAACCTTGCCCTTCTAGTGCATCCCAGAGAATCTGCACTCATTTTTTAATCTCTTTTAAAATTCATTTCTAATAGCTGATACTCTCTCATGTCTGGAGTGGCTACGGGCAACAGAAAGAGTGAAGAGTGGATAAAAGAGAATGCCCTGCCCTGGTTTTCGAAGGCTTTATTTAAGAGGGAAAATGTAGTTCTGTGAAACGATGATCCAATAAAGGCACCTCTGGGAATGGATGTGCTCCGCGTCCTCTCCTGCTAACCTCTGGCTGTCTCTGTCTCACCCCATCCTCTTACACACACACGCCTACCGCTCTGAGTAAGTTCGGATCACAATGATGAACCGACCATTTAGAGATAATGTGATATTAGAAAACCAAAGAATTGCTTTCAGGGATCCATTTGATGATGGACTAAACACCATTATTTTGCATGGAGTTCAGTAGGTTTACTCCCTAATGGCCTGGTCTTGTATTCTAATAAACAATTACAGTAACAATAATAAATATAACTATATAATAAATACAACATGAACACATACATAAAAAAAAAACTGTAATATCAAAGTAACATTTTTTACTTAATTTGACACTTATTTTATTCTTTTTACTGATTTTGACAGTTGCTTAGAGCTGCAGTACTTTTTAAGACCAAAATGAGAACCAGTTATTTGTCTGTCTCATTCGAAGGTGAGGTGGGTTCAGTGCATTTTAAGCTGTCTACCATACACAGACTGCAGCAGTCAGGCATGCATTTCAAATTTCTCTATCCTATTTATTCTATTTTAATCAGGAATAGCAATAAACTAAATGTAAAATGGATTGGTATTGTATTGTAAATCCAAATGTGATTAAACCTGCTTCCTAAACAGCACCTGCTTTTATCCTTGTCGTTCTAAGTCATAGAGTTCCTGCTTGACCTTGCCCATGCGGCACAGACCAATCGATAGCTGTGATTATTACAGCAATGTGAGTCACTTTAATTCCAGCTAGATGCCAAGGAACATCAGTATTCATGAGGACAGGTCATACTCCTCTGTATTTTTTCAATCTAAAATAAAATTGTGCTGATTATCTAACCCTCTCTTGTTCTTCCATCTACCTTCTTTCCCATATGTCATTCAACGAGGTATGACTGAGCGCTCCCTCGCTCCTCAGAAGAGAGTTACAAGGAGTAGTGGTTGAAATCTCTCCCTGTGAAATGGGATAAGGCTTAAAGACCCCCATACGTCATCAGTTGATGTTGGCGTCTTCAGCTGCGGGGATTTCTCTTGTGTTACTGTGGCTTTCTTGTTATTATCACAGTGCCATTTGCCATTTATCTGATGGAGACAGAAGCATGGACACTCACAGTCTGTTCACAACTTCAGTTATCGACCAAGTCGTCAAATAAAAAAGAACACTGCTTTGTTACTGGCTGCTAACATTAGTGGCGCTTTAATAGGCTAACATTAGCAACCCATGCTCCAACACTGCATAAACTTCATTGCTGGACTTTCTTCAGGTGTCATACGGCATCAAATGTGGGACTGTCGTGCACAAATCAGTAATAACAATACTAACTAACTTGCCAGCTAGTTAGCTACTGCGATATCAGCAAACTGGTTGCGATTGTTTCATGCTTGTTGGAAAGAAAAGGGCTGCAATTCATCAGCATCAGCATGGTAACATGACAGTGTTAATATTTAATGTTTAGCAGGTGTAATATTGACTATGTTCATAATCTCAGTTTTTGCTGTTAGCATGCCATTGTCTGCTAACAAAAACTTTTAAGGTATTTCGATCAGGAAATGTGATTTGTTAGTGGCACTGGATATAAAGTTAAGAGATCCTTAATATATCTGACACGGCAACCCATCCAGGAGTGAGACATAATTGAATACCACAGATTTCAACCTCATGTCAGATGCTTACCAAAGAAATGTCATGGAAACACATCTAATAGTTATTGAAACATTTCCGGAGAACTTTAAAATGTGTAACCCCATGGCAGCGCTGAAAAAGTAAGAGTGAGTCAGGAGATCACCAAAATCATTCAAGTTCACTGATATTGTCATCTCTAAAACTGAATGAATGATAAATGCCTACGAAGGATAACAGACTTACAAACACTTTGCTTTGGAGGCTCATATTCCATCAACAAGTCCTTGCAGCTGAACAAGCAAATGAACTTCTTCACTTCATAGCTCAAGAAGGCCTTCGATGGTCAGGAAAGTGCTGTGTAGAACCTAAAATAGCAACCGTCTTAGTAGTTACCTGCTGCCGGATGCTGCCGACATCCTGTTGGTACATCATGTCCTGTAAAGGCGTAAAGAAATGATGGAGATGATAGTGAAATGTGCAGCATTCTGAGTTCCTGTAATACATTGAATAAACTCATATGACTGGACAGGCTCTAGAGATTCTCAACCATCAGACGAAAAGGATCAGAATCTTTTACATCAAGTGGTTGATGTTCAATGTTAGGCCGGAACATTTTCAAGATGTTTCAGGTCACAGCGAGTCGCCACTTGTTATCTTGTGTGATGGGATTTGTAGGATTCTAATCTTCCTCTTCCTAATTAAGCCTCAGACATGTTGGGCAACCAAGATCATATCAGTTCTGTTAGAACAATCTGACTCTGATCCTGTGTCTGCAATCCCTGATCAAATGTTGGATTCTGACACTTTTGACTTCAGTTTGGAGTTGTTAAGGTCTACGAGAGTGTTTCCAGATTTACGGATATAAATATATAGTGTTCAACCATCAAGGCCATTAGCTATTACCACAAAATCTTTATCAATTGTTCCCAGTAACTATTTTTTCTAACCAGAATAACGATTGGCATTGTACGTTTCATATACATCATATCAACATTTCTACAATTACTGTCATGTCATGTTAAGATTACATGTATATGAGCTGATATTCCTGTTAGGAGAAGGAGGGGATTGTAGTGGCGTTACAGCCAGTAAAAGACCACTGCTGGAGACGGCATTCTAACAATTGAAGTGCTAAACAATTGGATATTTTTAACGAAACAAGAACCGTTGTAACAAAACCGGGTATTTTTGAAGAGGCGTCTGCAAAATTTGCAGCCAAAACCAAGTGGTTTTTGTGCCTTAACCTAACCAGACCATAGGCAAAGAGATGTCAACACATAAAGAAACATTATATGTGGTTTCCAGAAATGTTCATTGCCATCATTTGTTCTGGATGAATGAACATACCAGTGGCAGTGCAGTCAGAACAGCACAAGCAGTTCTTGTTCTCAAACTCGCATTTTGTTAAAAAGTACCTCACATGTAAACTGAAGTACACACTCACTGTTGGACTGTTCAATCTGAAAATCCCAAACACAAATGACTCTCTCTCTCTCTCTTTAGAAATATGACCATTCGAGGTCGTACACTTTAACAATGATTCCACCTTGTCCTACCATGGATAAAGCACAAATAATACATATAAGCATAAAGATATTTATAAAGGAGAATCTAAACCGCGTATTTCAAATCCAGACAGAAAATTGATGTGTGAAATGAAAAAAGTGGAAGATGTGACCTTTGTTGGATATTCAGGTCGTTGGGAGTCCTTTATAGTGAATTGTTCTCATGAGACCCTGAAACATTTATCAGAACAATTCAACATTTTACCTTCAGATTTCTGCCACAGAGGAAGCATTTAGCAGACCGCAGAAGCGCAGTGTTTGATGAATAATGTAAAGAGGACATTCGTAAGGATGTAGAGCTCTTTTTTCCTCTATACTCAGAGCGTTAGGAATGAAGCACATAAGATCTCCAGTGGCTGAATATCAAACAAATGGAATTCACTCTTCAAGCATAACAGAAGGTTTTCTCTGTAAGTTTGTCACTCCTTTGAGAGTAATGCTCTTGTTAAGGTGTGTGTTTAACACCAGCGTTCTCTGTTGGAGGGGGTGGAGGTATGGTAGAAAAGGCGGAAGCAAGTAAAGATGTACTGTAGTGTGTATACAACCTGACATGTGAGCACTTATTCTGATTTATGTCATCTTATTCCATAACCCTACAGTCCCAAATACTACTGGTTCCAAAATCTAGAAAATGATGTAGAAGTCATCTACATCATTTTATTTGATGTGCAGACACAAAAAACATTGAAGTTTAGGACCAAAAGGTTAAGTTTAGGACCCATTTTCAGCTTCACACATCAGTTCTCTCATACTGTCCAATGCTACAGCACTCTACTCCTGCTCTGTTTTAGCTCCTGTCTCTTTAAGACCCCCCTCTCAAATACCAAGTCTGCTCTGATTGGTCAGCTCCCACACGCCTGAGCGAGCACTGCCAACCGTGTCTCCGGTTGGCTCTGTCATGTTTTCAGCTTCCAGTTAGCTTCACTTCTTCCATGAATATGGGCATGACTTATGCAAATGTGTGACATGGTGACGTAGTGCAATGTCAAAAAGTAATTGAATTAAAGGCGGGACTACTAACGAGGCGTGTCAGGCACTTCAGGGGTAGTGGTTACTAGGGTTGCCATGGTAACAATAACATCAACTGTTGTTTGTAAACCAACATGTGCTAACCTCATATGCCGGATGGTTTCATACACATTACTATCTGGAAAAGTGCAGCTAGAAACTGTTTGGAAAAGAGCAGGCACTTTCAAAGAATAGATAGCGGTAATTGGACGAATGATCTATCACCATCTACCATGGGCTCACATCAACCAATCAGATCAACAGTGGGAGGATGCTACCACCAGCTGAGCCTGTTAGTAAATCAAACTCTTGCTGAAACCGGGAGAGTCGGAAAAAGCAAGAACATTTCCATCAATAAAAGCCTTCAGTGTCTTCAGTGAAAATACTCTCTGGTTCTGATATAACAGATGTTATAGCATCTATGCTAACCTTCATAAGAGCTGCCATTGTTGTTTTCAAATGTACAGGCACATCTCTTGCCAGTAGTCACACCGTAACACACTCATAAACAACGTTATAAGGTAAACCTTAACGGCCAGGTGCTGGGTTGGCTTGTGCACATGACATGGTGTACATTGATTCTGGCCAAGCATCAAAGCGTCATAGGGATTTCTCCAGAGCCAAGCACAGACCTATCAATAATGAACCCGGGGTAATCTTTGGATCTACAGGCGCAGTAGCAAAGCCCTTCTCCCCTCTTCGTGCAAGTGTGAGGCGACTGGAGTCACAGGCTCAGTAAGAAATCCCACCTCCCCAGCGACACAGACAACAAATGAAGCAGAACAGCGCTGCTCTGAACCGTTCAGCCCAAACCCCTCCACCCTGCGCTTCACTAAGAGGCGGCTCAGAGTAGAAAGCACACATTAATTAGACTTCTATCTGTACATCTCTGCTCTGCTCAATTGAGAGAGAGGAGTGAAAAGAGAGAGGATGAGAAGGGTGAAAGAGGAGAGGAGCTGTGTGCTGTATAAGCTCACGTCTGATACTGTGAATGTGAGCCAACACCTGTTATGCCTTTTTTAAAAATGTTTGTTTTTTACTTTTCTCTCTGATTTTTAAGGAGAAAGAAAAAGCAAATTTAATACCAATGTAAGTGAGTGAAAAATGAAGGTGGCCCTTGTGTGAATGCGTGTGAGTGTGCATGTCTCAGCTGGACCGAGCAGTTTGTTCTGAGAAGAGAAGGCTCGCTCATGAGTCAAAGGTCAAAATTTACAGCAAACAACTCGAGCAAAAATAGCTGGAAACCTCAACTGCATGACACCTATCACTTCTCCCAGCTCTCCAGACAGGAGTAAGCAAGCTAAGCAGGAACAGACTGTTACAAGAAGGTCAAACCCTGACGGATTCTTTATACTTACTGTATATTTTTGGTCCGTATCTATTTTAGTTGTGATAGAGCAGAGATGGGAGACTGTGAGAGATGAAAAAGGACGAAAAGATTGAGGGGAAAAAGAAAAGAAAAAAAAAATGGGGGGAGAAAGAGAGTATTCGAAAAACACATTTAGAGGAAGTGATAATGTCAATGCAAGTGAGAAGATAATCACACGCCCTTGGAGTGCAAATGAGTTCTGATTACTGAACGCGTTGTGATGGTATGACTTTGTGGTGACATCCTACACCGAGGTGGTGAAAGATGGGAGAAAGCCATTTGTGTGAGTTCATTACACTTTTACACATCTCACAAATTAGGCATGCATGAGCTGGCAGCCTTGGCAGCCAAGTCATTAACGAGCAAGTGCTGAAATTTGTTTGGTAATTTTTTAATTCTTGATTTTCTCATTAATTGTTGCGTATGTTACATCAGCGACACATGCAATCTCTCACGTCCGCTCAGAGCGCGGCTCACGAGGGTCGTATTGAGACAAAATACACTAAAACAAAACTATAAAAGAAATGCTCCGTCGAAAAATGTAGTTATATTATCGTCTCCTATCTAAGTCAGAACACCAGTGTTGTTTATAATGTCTGCTTTGATGGAGCACGTTAGAAGGAACACACACGGTTTGAGTTATGTACTCTACTATTTATGTTTCTCTGCTTATTTGTTAAGTAGTCCAAACATGTTGCTCCATTAATCCCACATAATGACTGATTAAGTGTGTGTGGTAATTAGTGTCTTTAGGCACCTGTAGCACTTCTGTAATTACCCCCCTGCTGTTGTGATGTATTTTCCAGTAAAAAAAAAAAAGTCACACCAGACAGCTTCTCCAGCAGTCTGCCTCAGTGCAGCTACTGATTTCAAGCACTTTCCCAGAAATTGCAGTAAGTCACACATGTCCTGCAGCTATTTAATATCTGTATATGTTTTTTTTTGTTTTAATGCATGAAATGTATGTTTCTTTCTGGCTAAAAACAACTTGAAACAAATTGTTTAGCTCAAAGCCGAGACTTGAACTCACTATTGAGCATTGTGACTCATTAAGATGTGGTAATAATTGGATCGCAGGGTTTGAGGATAATCAGACGTACTAGCAACTGTTAAAATGCTCATCATTTACAGTGATTCTCAAAAAAATATTCTTATCTGCTCACTTTAATGAGCGTTACTTGAGAAGACTCCACTGTCTCGATTTAATGTTTGCACATGTGCTCTTAATGTCAGGTCTGATTCTGCAGGTGCCCTTAATCAAAAGCAGATAGGCAGCTATTGTTAGAAGGCAGGAAAAATACCCCCGTTTTTAAATGTTTTAGTTTTTTTTTTAACTGTCACTACAGTGTCACTATTACATTAGTTGATACAGGGCACCTGATAATTGTTTGTCAGATATTTATTTATTTTTTTTGTTTCAGCTGCTAGATTGATTTCTGGTTGAAATGTTAGAAAATATGTATTTTTATCCCAAAAAATCAGGTGCACTTGCCGCGAAGCTGGTATGAATTAGTCATAAAATCAATTTCTGTACTTTTAGCTCTAATATCTTCAAATATGCAATCTGGGGCCAAACACTATGTCTGGATTAAATTGCAAATATCACCCATCATTTTTCTCATGCTTGTGTAGCCAGATAAAAGCACCGAATGACTTGTTAAAAGGCACCAGAATACAGAAAATCACATCAACTGTGTGAAAACATTTTCTAGGGAGAACCCAGACCCCTGTTAGATTGTCCTACCCACATTTTAAATGCTTACTTTCCCATTCACAACACATCCACTATTAATCCATCTGCTATTAGCAAATGTTCATTTTTATGACCTGGACCGCAGCGCCCAGTGTGCAAAATATCCACGGTGCCCATGAACATAACTGTGATCCACACGTAATTGCAAAAGGTACGTCTATGTTTGCAATTTATAGGTAAATCAGGAACTACATGTACATGATTTAAGTTGCATGCAGTACTATAATATTATTTAGGCCTATAACATTTTAACTGTCTTCTCTGTGCTGGATAAACCCAATCAAGTCGTGTTTACCAGTTTAAATATCTTTAAAGTGGATGATCATTTTTTATCAAGGCTCATCTCAGGAAAAAATCTAATAGCTGGGATCTGTATCTGGTTAACTGTTGGGTTTTGCAGATTGTGTGAGTTAAGTTGAAGTTGCATTCCTCATTGGACATGACCTACTTCTGATCCTGATCATTTCTTTTCATGCAAACGAAGCTGCTGTTATACGCGTTTCTGTGTGAACCGTAGCCTTTAAGCTCAAACTGCACCTATGCCAACAGCCAGTTAGTACACTTGAGCATCGAGTCTGGAAACGAGGGGGGTTAATGGGGGCAGTGTGGCAGACTAGTTCTTGGCTGGGAGAGGTAACTTTCTGAAGCCTTTACACAACTGATGATAATGAAACATGCAGCCTCAGCCCTGCATAATGACTGTGATGGACCACGGGTGATGGATGATGGACCATGAACACAAAAGCCTTTATAAATAGTTGCCATTTTAGTTTGAGAAGCCTTTTGAATGTGTAAGATGGAAAGCCAGCAGGTCTTTTTAAAAGAGATGGGTGTAAGGTCGCTGTAACTTCTGGCATACTGTTGTGTACTTGTGTTGTTTGTATTTTGTCTTATTCTTTTTTGCTGTGATGAAAATGTAAAAAAAACCAAAAAAAAAAACATTGCCTTTGCACAGAGCCAGGCTAATTAAAACTAACTGGCTGCTGGCTTATGCTTTATATTTAAGATACAGACATGAGAGTGGTGTTAACCTTTCAAACTCAGTGGGAATACATGTAGACTCTCTTTTCATACAACGAAAAGCAGCAACAAGCAATAACTAAACCCTTTTGTTTCATTAATGTTTATTTATACCTTTCAGAGTCATCAAATATATTTTCCTCTAAAATACTTCAGTACATGACAGAAATATACAACACCCAGCGCTGATGATACCCTTCTCCCTTTTCTCCCCATTAAAGGTGCATTTCACATCTTTTGTTCCAAAATGGATCAATACATAGGCCGCTGTATGCCGTAAAAACCTGACAGTCAGCGCGTGTACCATCACTGTGACCAATGCACTGTTTCCCAAAACCTTCTCTCAATGTGAAGACAATGGTTGTCACAGTGAGTCACAATAGGCAGGTGTGTCCTAAAAAAGTGTTTAATAAGGTTTTAAGGTGTATCCCTTTTGAAGCTGCTGGGTGAAACATTATGCCACGAAACACTGCACAGAGACTCCAGCGTGTGTCGGTCAAATGTCAAGAAGTCCACTGGAAAAGTTGAAGTCAGTAGACTGGCGAGGTGTGTGGTTTGGTGATCATAAGGCTATTTTTTATTAAACCTCATATTGAAACGGAAATGTTTCTTAAAGCAAAATGGTTAAACTTTTTTTTTTTTTTTGAGAAACCAGGGCAAGGGTCACAGTGTTTTGTGGAAAAGGTTCATTCCGCTCTGTAAATCAACCCTTTTAATAACATTTTGAGTAACTTTACAGGGAAACATTAACCTGGTTTGTTACCAGCTCTCGGACACTGATCAGTTCACATTATCTTATTTCCTACAAAAAAAAAAGAAAATAACTTTTGAACATGTACCTCTCTTTATTTCTGTTGCCAGGAGGAACACTCAATCTATCGCCCCGCTGTTGCTCAGTGTGTTGGCAGCTTGCACAGTTAAGGAGGGGGACAGAGGCAGACAGTCTCTTGCAGATCAATTCCAATCAATTCAAGACAGTACAGACAGGATACAGAAGGTGGAAGATTAACAGTCAGTTTGTCATTCCGGTTTTTATTTTTTACCTTTCTAATGGCAGAAATATCTATCTGTGAGTTGTTTGTGTGCATGTGCAGCTCTACAGGGGCTCAGGATGCAGATGAATGAGCATGTTGTGAACAGGAAGTGAGATAACCAACTGGCATTTGCTAACATTTACTCGACAAACGGGATGACGAAATTCTGTACTTTCTGGGATTTCATGGAAAAGCCGTGAGTCACTGACTTAATCTATGTAAGAGGAGGCCAACTGAAATCAATATACCTTTTAAATGAAATGTTAGAAAAGACTTTTAGACGAAGAATATGTCTGACTGTCAAACTATTGCAAGAGCATATGTTAAATGGGTATAACCGTTTTGATCAACACTCCAATCCAGTGGTGTGCCTAAAAGCTGTTTTCCAACTATCAAACAACATCAGCAGAAGAAGTCCACCAAAAAAACAAGATGAAGGAGAAAAAACTGGGACCGACTATGAGCTAAGGCGAGTTCAAATGAGACTCAGGAGGACTAAATCAGCTGTGTGAGTAAGTTGTGGAAAACGAGTGGTGGTCAATCACCGGATCAAGGCAAAAGGAAAAAAACAGCGTCCGACGATGTATCCAAGCTGTTTGTCTGTAGATGTGTGTACCAACTACCTTCGGTGGAACCAGATGGACTCGAGGTGGAACAAACTGTAACTTACATTATTGTCAGTTGAGAGTAAATGACAGGAAACCTAGCCTCATGCATCCCATTGTACCTAACGCCTACTGAACCCTGACCCTATAACGAGTTAGTACAGAAGCGTGACCTCTGTGTACCATTTCACCTGTGTCACCTGCCTGGTCAGGTCATTTCCATAACTAATTTGTGTGGTAAACATTTAACTAGTCTTCTTGTCTTTGGTTTGTCTTCATCAAAATCCTTTAAAACTGGATTTGAACTCATCTAATTAAATCTTACTTTTGGAGAATCCATCATCTTCTATCAAAGCATCAGTGTCTCAAACTGCAAGACTTAAAAGGCCTTCATGTTTGCCGCTATAAAAACCAAAGCACTGTACAGGTGATGACTTTATTGAAGTTGAGTTATATTGATGCTGTTTTCAATGTCAAATAAGTTGATCTTACACACCTCACACAACTTCTGTTGCTTGAAGTTAAACAACTCACCCTCCTGAACTATTGTGCGCTGACAGATGTGCTACACATTCCCACTGTACAGCACTGTTTGCTACAACAGAATATCACACAGTGATATTTTTATCACTGACCAAAGCTTTGTGATTTCTTTGCTTTGTTTGGATTTGAATTTTATTGACTGATGTTTTTTTTAAACTAATGAAGCACATGATTCAATTATTTCCTTCTGAAATAATGCATGTCACTTGAATTATAAGTGATGCTTTAACCATTTGTGATTTTTTAATGGCAGAAATATGCAAACCTCACTTTCTATCTATTCCAGATACAGCATGAATAACATTTTTCTTACACTCTGAATATTGTGAAATAGCAGTTACTGAACCATTATCAAAATGGTTTATTTTTAAAACCAATGACAGTAACGTGATTTACATTCTGTTGAAAACAATGTTTTCCATTTGGTAATCAAATGGGGATCGAGCACTGCTTACCAGGCCAGTTTTGAAGATTTTGCTGATTCATATTGAGAAAAAACAACAGCTACTCTCTCATTCAGGAGTTTATGACCAGTTACTTTCCAACATTGCCAGAAAAAGTCATACAATTTGTTGTCAGTCAACACAATGATAATCTGAAAGCTTAGCGATTAGGTGGACTTTTTGTGATTATGATATGACATTCTGTTTTAAAACAATGTCCTCCACTTTAGACTTGAGTTTCAAAATGTCACAAAAAGCCAAAAACACTACGACAGTGTGTGTTTCTGTATGTGTCATTTCTGAAAACACAACAAAGGTAACAGACAGTTCATGATCCCACAGTATTCTGTCGGTTACGTCACATCACATCATTCTTAATGCAATGATAACAATGTTAGTGTTTCCCGTTACTACTGTCACTGGGATAAGGTAATATGAGGAATGATTAACAGCATGATGAAATGCCATGCACATCAACGCTTAATGATACCTCTTAAATGTATTTCTAAAATGTATTTAATACTACATGGGTAACGTACTGACCCGATGTGTGCTGCTTTAGTGCTAAATAATGCTGATGGTACTGTACAACTTAACCACATGTAGCCTATTCTGTAGCCAGATAGGCTGAGTTGCACTGAACGCCTAAAACCAAACATGTTACGATGTCTTTTGGGAAAATGACACGGACGATTTGAGAGGATTACAACAAGCTGAAAATATCTGAAGCTCAGTCTTAGAGTATACGTGTGAATGCGGAATGAACAGGCTACATTTACAGTAAAGCATATCACTCACATGTACCTCTAAAATAGTTTGTATCACTCGGGTACAAACTGCCATCGCACCAAGGTACATTTATCATGACAGAGATAAAGGGAAGATACATGAGTTTGCTTACAGTAGGTTTCAAAGGCCCTCCATGTTCTCACAACACACTGCCGTCTGTGGAGTTTCACAGATCCACCCAACATGCCTCAACATGGAAAGCGTGGCTCACGACAGACTGGTCAAGCCAAAAACAGGCATATCATTTCTGTATGTTAAAAGCAATGATACAATTCGAATTGACCACAATAAAGAAAAAGCAAACAAAGACAAGAAACAAGTGCAATGATCAAATCAAGGTGACATGACAGAGACAAAAGTACGTACAATGTTGAAAGACTGATTCACATGTAATGGTAATGATGCGTACACAAGCAGATCCCTTATCAGAGCGTGGTGACTCGTGAACATGGAGTTTTTGTTGTGAGAAGCTGAAGCATGATGCAGCAGAATGCAAACATACTGTCCCCTGGTCCATTGAAACAGCGAGAGGTTTAACTGTGAGACTTTATGTATGGTGAATACATGAGTAATTAAAAATCAGTACCGACAAATGAAGAGAGATGTTCATTTTATGATGCGTTATGGACAGAATCGTTACGCTGCAGACTGAATGTAATCATAAATTGTTGGATATAGATCTGTAGATATGAGTATTGCTTAACTTTAACAATCATATCTATGTGATTATGAAAATTGTTTGCGCTACAGACATTCAATGCTTATTGGACAAAGACTCTGATATGCAATCCACAACGCACACCCGCCTTACACTCTTCTCAGTCTTTCACACTTGAGCATATGGGGAATTCACACATGACATTCAATAACCTGTGGAGAAAGAAATGCTCTCTGATCTCATATTCAACTGTACCACACCGGGCTTCTCCTTTCTTTACGGACATGTCCCGGTATTCTGTTGCGGTTGATTAATCCAGACATCTGAGTGAAGGTGTCCAGTGATGAGAGGTTAACGGTAAAGGAGCAGAAATGTGAACGTCGCATTTACCATCCATGTGTCATCCACAGATGAGACGTGCCATCGAGGCAGAGGGTGAGCCGAGGTGCCCGGCTATGATGATGTCAGCGAGGAAAACTGAGTGTGTGTTTGTACTGTGTGTGTCTGTGTGTGTGTGTGCGTTTTCCTCCTCGTGCTCAATTCAGGCTCTGGATCACAAACCATCTTCTCTTCCTCTCATAAATATTAATATAATACTTTATTATCCATTGCCCTCGACCCTTATAACGCCATAAACAAAACAAAACAGAAAAGAGCAAATTATCAAAAACATTGAATAGGTCTGACAAATTGCAACATCACATAATAAGTAGAATAAAACCCAAAGGAACAGCAGAGGTTGTATAAACGTTGTGCTTCTTTAATTTCACTTTGTAAAGTCCTCCACTGTCCTAGTTGTGTTTAAGTTTAAACTTTGTTATATTTAATATATAGAGAGATAAATGTACACGTATACTCCGCACTGAGGTTCGTCTCTTGTGGCAAGCAGAGGGCAAGCAGAGAGGCTACCAGGAGCACCCTTCTTTTCTCCTCTGTTTCTGGTTTGTCCTTTCCTCAATCCTCTCCATTCATTTCTTTATTCATTCATTCATTCATCAGTTTTTTTTTTCCATCTGTCTCTTTTGTCATTCAGTAGCTCCCGTGGTCCCAAAGGTTGGGTTGGAAAGGGCGGCAGTCTTTGTGAAAAAGAAGGATTTTTCCTCGCTTTTTTCCCTCGTTCACTTCCCGGAATCCCTGTTTCCTCATTTTATTCCCTCAGGTCCTTTGTCATCTTTGGTAGAGTGTCCGACACTTTGGTGTGTCTGGGGAATCGGGTGGGGGGGCCGTCGAGGATTGTGGTTCGAGGGAGAGGAGATACATGAGAGGGTGCACGTATGTCTGAAGAAGGTTGATGGAGGGGAGGGAGAGGTGACGAAGTGACACGTTGACATGATTAAAGTGAATCTAGTTAGATTAATAGATCGACAAAGGAGAGAAGTCCGACTGTCAAATATCATTATGTATTTTCACCTTAAATACAGTATGAGCATCAGTGGGTTATACTGAGCGTCTGGAGGGGGAAGGTTCAAAGAAAGCAGAGCAGGAGAATCTGGACAAAGACTTTATGTTACCATTTATCTACGCGAGAAGGATGAAATGGATGCATTAAGGATAGAAAGACGAGTGGAGAAGGACAAACAGTTGGGGAGACAGGTAAGTAGAGGAAAGGGCGGGGAGAAGGGGAGAGAGAGAAGTAAAAGAGCGCGAGTCAGGGCAGTGTCTGTCACTACAGACAGGTGGTGTTGTAGGAAGTGCTCATCATCTGTAGAGTAGCGACAGGAAGCAGGAGAGGCCAAAGGTCAGCCAGCTGGCCAATGGGAGCGAGTGTGATCCACCGATCAGAACTGTGGAAACAGACAACAAAGAGTCTTATTAGTTCATATAAATGAATAATGAATAATTAATGGAGGCTGGACTTCATGTCGCTGTGAGACACCAAAAGTTAGCATTTGAATCTGTGTCCGTAAGTTAACCGATGTATCGCATTTAACTTATGTCACTCAAGTAACGCCATCTTTTCCTAAACCCAACCATGGGGTTTTAAGACTTTAATTACTGTTGAATTTTTACTTTTGTGACCATGACAACGAAGGTCATCTGACTGAACTGGACTTTGCCATATGCACTGCACGTAATTTGAAAGTTTTATATTTGTTCATTAACTTTTTCTTTCATAAGACATTCCTGTAATTAGAGGCTGCCTGAGCAATTACGAAGGCTTTTTAACCTTTGAGTTTCAATTCAATGATTTTTTTCACTCATAATTTATTCTTTTTAGAAAAGATGTGAAAAAAGATGGCTTTTTGTTTGTTAATTATGGAATTAAAGAAATGGCTCAGAGGAGTCTGATGTTGTTATTGTAATTATTTCATTTAAAACAAAAAAAGCACAAATTATAAGAATTTCTCTGAAACATTTAATAATATCTGAATCATCAATGTAAGAATATTTTTTTGTTTTTCTACTGCTCTAAGTAAAAAGTGCAAATTCTACTTTATCCCCCCATTTTCTGTCTTTATTTCTTTCTCTGTCCCTTGTAAAATGCATTTTATAAACATCAAGCTAACCTTGACATTACATTAACCTCAGGCTAAGTAGATAACTGCACATGTATGTATTTATTTCCTTGGCCTGAGGCTTTTCTTTAAGCCTGAGGCTGAGCGCAGCGGCGTGTGTGATGGAAAAACCCTGGTGTGACAATGAAGTTTTCTTCTTTGTCACAAAAAGCACCATTGGAACAATACCATGTTACCAATGTTGACATCAGGGGCCGGGTTGTAGAAAGATGTAACTGTGTTTTACAATTGCGTGTGGAGGAAAGCGAAAGGCTGGAGGATAGAGAGAGAGAGAGAAGGAACTAAAAGTGAGGGGGCGGATGAGTAAACAGAGACATTCACCATTGAGATCCACAGTTTGTCATGACAGCTTTGAGATTTTAATGAGAAATAGAAGTTGCGATTGATGTCATCATCACCGATATGTGGTGGATTGTTTTTCTTGATTTCTGTCTGTGCAGGTTGTTATTGTTTATGCACAGTTGGTAGATGCACAGACGTCTTCCAAGTGCTGTAATAATTGTTCAGAACCCTTTTAATTAATTAATTAATCAATGAATTAATAATCAATTTATTTTTTCAATTAGAATTTTACAGTCCCTTATGGCAGCAGTGTACAAAAACATACTCCATCTCTTCTTTTATGTATAAACTCACTTTTATATAAAAATGCAGCAACAAATCACACACACAAGCTTCTTGTAGAGAGTTTCATAAATAAAATGTAGGTATTGTATTAAAAAAGATCAATATGATTTCATATCAGGGGTCCATCCTCCAGGCAGAAAATCAATATTTATAATAAAGCTTTGATCCGTATGCAGCACACACACTCACACACACACACACACACACACACACACACACACACACCCCACACACATAAACCTTTCTATAGTATAGTCTGCGGGCAGCACACTGAAGTGAAACATGGTGTTTTACATCTCTCTCTCTCTGTGCTGCAGAGATTGTGTGTAAGTGCTTCCGGTCTGTACATCTATCTGTACTGTCATGGAATTAAAATGGAGTTAGACAGATAATGGATTACTACGGGCATATGGAGTACAATGTGTGTTCCATATATGTGATAGTACAGACAGTGCATAGGCATTTTAATCCACTCACATACAGCTGAGCCTCCACACCTGATTCATTGTGCTGATACTAGTAAAAAAAAAAACCCTGCCCTCTACTCCTCTATTACAGCCCCTGTAGCTATAGACAACACTTTATCTACCAGGTTAATGGGCAGGTAACCAACATGAGTGAATTGAGTGAATAAAACTTCATTGTCAAACAGATGATTCAGACAAATTACCTGGAAGTGAAAACATAGGTGGGCATTCACTGAAACCATATAAAAAATCCTATTTCTTCACCAGCGGCTTTGTATAGAGAAACTCAATATTCTCCAGTGTGGGACGGTTTAAATCTTCAAAAAACACAAGGTAGCATTATCTATGAAGGCTTGAAGGCTATCTGTGTAGGCTTCATGATTGTTTGTTCCCACCCCAGTGTGGGAGGATGATTATCTGAGTGTTAGCAGGGTGTGGCCTATACAACTCCACTGTCTGTATTTCAGTATGTCTTAA
This sequence comes from Pagrus pagrus, assembly GCF_965226575.1. Taxonomy (NCBI): domain Eukaryota; kingdom Metazoa; phylum Chordata; class Actinopteri; order Spariformes; family Sparidae; genus Pagrus; species Pagrus pagrus. The sequence goes on along the minus strand of NC_140185.1, from coordinate 29,187,879 downwards.
TGTTGAACAAGGCCTGAGGGCCGACATGTTATCGTTTTATGAAGCCTGTGTCAAAATAACAAATATAACATTAACCACAGTTTTAGTCTGATTTTACAAAACATTCTATTTTTTTTTTCATTTTTACTTAAAGCAAACAATGACCACTTATAGTGACTAATAACCAGCTTGTAATGTATTATATTTGCCTATTATACATGATTTCATTACTTAATTGTAAGCACTCAATGGTCAACTTCTAACTTCTAATCACATTAAAATAGTGATTATAATGTGTTATAAAATGATTAAAACATCGAGAATTGTATACACTTTGATCCTTGCAAAAATAGTAAATGGCCCTTTAAGTCATTATAAAATGCTTTATGATGTGTTATGGTCACTGTTATGAAGCATTCTGCATATTTATGCTTGCTTATAACTATTGGCACACTATAACACATATGCGTATGATGCATTATAGGCAATGGTGTCATAATGAGTAATGTTTATTGTTATAAAGCAATATGAATATCCATGAGTGCCTATAACTATGATTACACAGTGCTAGCAGCACATTATAGGTGTATTTATTTTGTTCTGTACCTGTATTACTGTTTCACCTGTTTGGTAACTTCTCAGAAAATTATGCAATGGATCTATGATATGTGATAAAAGAGCAATAAAGAGATGCTGAAGAAGATGCTCCTTCACAGGGAAGATAAAATACAGTAAAATGCAAAACAGTGGCCTAAGAGACGAGCCGCCTTCCACCACCTCGTCTCTTAACACACACAACGGAGCAGGTGTCCTGTGATTAATGCAGGCAGAGTTGCGCCAAACATGTCAGAGGCAATCATCTTTCATTTGTGGAGGACCGTAGGATAACAGTCCCCGTGTGTGCCCATAGTTAACCTGAAGTAAATGTGTGTGCGCGTGAGAATGCATACACTACAGTCGTAACGTGTGTGTATTTGTGAGATTATGCGCATCCCTGTGCGTGTGTGTGTGCCTATATATTTAGTAGGTCCCCGCTCAAAACACTTGCAGGTGAATGCACATGAGATGAATGCCTCTGTGAGTGTGTATGTGTGTGTTACACAGGTGTGATGTATCAGCTGGGTGATGCTGCCAGTCTGCCCTCCCTCTCCCTCCACCTCCTGAGCGATGCAGGGAGCAGCAGCAAGGTCTCATTGGAGAAGTGCACTCTGGGTCGGAAACATTCCACCACCCCACCACCACCACCACCACCACCAAGCCCCTTCTGCACTCAGAGGCACTATTTCACCATATGGGTCTGTTTTAACCTATTTGTCCTTCTATGTATCCGTCTAAGCCTGTACGATTATTGTTTTCTAGCCAGTGGTGGTAATCTATAATCAATAAATGAGATTATGAGTACGCCGTAATGTGTGGTGAGAATGTGCATGTACTGCAGACCAGGTGTTTCTGATAGCTGTGGGTGAATCTTAGCTAAGAGACCTAAGGTTAGAGTAAATAATAGTTTTGTGATTTTCACTGAGCTGTATCAATTAATCATGACCATCCCTCTGACATTTAATAATGATGACTGAAATATCACCACGGTGATGGTTTACAGTTACATGAACTGATGAATGATGAATTAGTGGCAGCTAATGGTGGTGCTAGTGGTGGCTATAAATAGTCACAGCGGCGTGTAGTGGTTCCCGCTGTGACAGCTGCTCTGATGGTGCTGGAGGACCTCGTTGATGCAATGCAGTGGGTGAAATTGCACTTCTCCATTGCTGTTCTTTTAATCGACGGGACTACTGAAGTGGTGTGGACACAAGTATTGATATACAAACAAATGGTTAAGGACGTTTCTACGTCCATTTATCGAGTGGAAATTAGGCTTGTGCACCCAGTTCAAGGATGATTGAGATTTATAAACCAGAACCAGGCGTATGCTTTATAAATGTGATGAAAAGAACAAGTATGCATATTTCCAGCTTTTTAGCTGTGAATCTACACAGAGTTGTGTGCATCTGGCCCCTTTGGACTCAAACAAGTATATAAATGGTTTTATTAAAGGAGACCTTTTAAGCTTTTTTCTTTCCTTCAGTGTTTTATTTAAGTTTATGTGCTGGTAAAAGATCTTGAAAGTTAAAAAGGTCAGTGTCTGCACCGACAGAAGCTACTCCCTCCCACGGAAAACACTGCTCCTGAAACGCCTCGCGCATTCAGTGACTTTGTGACATCACACTACGTCACCATGTCACACATTTGGATAATTTATTCCTAGTGACGAGTTTGGCACGCAAGAATTGATTTAGCAAAATTTGCTCTTGGGTCAGGCGTGTGCGAGCTGACCAATCAGAACAGACCGGGTATTCAGAAGGGGGGCTTTAAAGAGACAGGAGCTAAGAAAAGAGACAGTATAAGAAAACTGATGTATTTATTGAGCATGTTTTTTGTAAATCTATTCAAGTGGTAACACAAAATAAAATGATGAACCTGAAAATGAGCAAAACATATCTCCTTTAAGACTTGTTCTGTGTTGTATAATATCCTGTGCATCCTGCATTAAGTGTAATCGGTTGTATGTTAGAACCTTTCTGCATTTTCCTCTAAGTCGTATTCTTTGTGATTTCATCATACCTGGCAAACATAATTTGAGTTTAATCCTCATGTTACCTCGCCAACTCCACAGTGGCTAAATCTGTACTCTAGACAGATGCATTTGTGTTTCTTACAGTCGCAAAGACTCGTCAGTCGGCTGCCTGATAATTACCCATCTGTCTACACTGTATGTCTCTGCCTGCTCAGAACCTGCAGGACACACATGCACACGCTCACACTCGGAGAGCTCAGGGGCTTTCCTCTTCCTGTTTACACCTCCATCCATTATTCACTCTATCCGCCAGTGTCTGTACATGCACATATGTGCGACATTGCACACATACACACACATCACACACTGGGGGTTTCGAGGAGGTAAAAGCGGGATGTTAATAATTCACTCTCTAATTTTTTTGCCATGTTGCTGTGGCTGTAATTTCTTCTTTGGCCCAAGCTATAAAAAGTGAACAGTACTATGTAGATTCTCACCACATGTTGCTGCAGTAAATCTCACTTAACGTAATAAAAGTCAATAGACACCACACCCATTGTTCTGGAGGAGGGTCCCTTCCCTTTTGCTCCTTTTCTCCTCCATTAAAAGGTATTTTTTTGGGAACTGAGGATCAAAAAATAGACGGTGCCATATGCTATACAGATGGTAAAGGCACAAAATCGAGGCACAAATTGTGATTTGTCATGACGTGACTAGACTTAAACTAGATGCACTCAAGTTTAAAACAGAACGTAACCTATGTTACAAACAAAATGGTAAGAGGACATTAGTCAAAGTGAGTCCAAACGCCAAAGTAACATAAAGTCAAACTAACTGGCTGAACAACGGCTGTGTATTCTATCATATTAATAACTCATGTGATTGATTCTTATTCAGTTTAACAATCTCAGAGTGTCCCCGTTCTACCTCACAGCTATGGCAGTATGCTAGAGAGCGATGCCAACTCACTGTTGTTGTGCATGTCTGCAGTGAAAGCTGTTATGAGAATGAAGTGTTTATGCACCTGTGCGTGTGTGGGTTTGTGTGTGTGTGTGTGTGTGTGTGTGTGTGTGTGTGTGTGTGTGTGAGTATGCAGATCTTGGCTGGCAGGGTTCAGCTCTTACGGTAGCTAAACTGCTGGCAGGTTGTAGTTTCATATTCCCTTTCTTCTTTTTGGTTCTCTCTCCGTCTCTTTCTCCCTCTCTCTCTCTCTCTCTCTCTCTCACACACACACACACACACACACACACACGCACACTCAGACACAATCACATTCTTTCGGTCACTCTGTTTTTGACCTTTTCTCTTTCTCTTTGTCTCTTCTCCGCACCCCAGCCCTTTAGGCTGTTTGAGTCTCTCTCAACACGCTTACATTGGACATGCACTCATTCCTTGCAACTCACTTGTTTTTCTCTGTGGTTCGCCCTTGAGGTAAAGTGGACCGCCACAAAGACTATTTACAAGAAGCAAAACAGTATATTCTGCTATTGTATCTCAGGGCAGACGGATTGGTTTGACACATCTTGCATGTCAGCGTGAGTGCTGTGGAGACACTGCGGTCAGTTTATGGAGTAAAAACAACTCTTCTGGTGGACTGATGTCTCGCCGCTGCTGGATCCCTCAATGCACAGAAATACGCCTTCATCTGATGCTGTTTTTCTCGAAATCCTTATCATTACACCCTGCACCACCCCCCCCTTCTCTCTTCTCTCTAAAGGGTAAATAACAGAAGCTTTTAAAGATGAAGAGCAGTGTGCAGAGGTATAGAGATAATAAAGGGTAGATGGCTAATAGAGAACAGAAGGTAAAAGGTGAAGAGACAGGATATAATGAAGCTGGGGAGTGGGGGAGGCAGCGGGGGGGTGTGGTGTGGAAACTTAGAGGATGAAAAGACAGAGGCGAATGGGAGGTAAATAAAACGACAGCGGCAGAGGAAGGTCCGCAGATGATGATGAGGCTTCCAAATCACCTCCATGCCCTGCGGCATCCCTTTGTCTCTGCACAGCCCCACGCTGACAAACCTTTTCTCTCCGCACCCTATTCCCACACCTCCCAAATAATAAAGATGTTTAGTTTAGTCTCTTTTTCGACATTAATTCCCCTCTCTGCTGCCTCTTCATTCGTTTCTTTGCAGTTAAAACCAGTTCAGTTCAGATTAATGTGTCAGTTCAGCTGTTTCAGCTTCCAAGCAAGTGCTTTATTTGCATGTCTGCTGCAAATAAACTAAAAAAAAAACATCAACACAGTTTAGACTTTCAAGAGTCTTCCTTATTTCAGCTCCCCTGAATGCACCTGCACGCGCAGACAGCAAGGGAGGAAGCGGTTAATCACAGATGCGTGTTTGATGTTTCTCTCAAAAAATCTTACCTGTCTTACCTGCGCTGGCTACAGTGTTCTCCTGCTTGCACTTCCCTATGGTGATGAAGACGTCGTCGATGGCAATATCCCCCTCGAAACTCGGGCCCCGAATTCCTTCGAACACAATCTGTTTAGGGGCGAAACAAAGGGATGGATGGATGCTGGGTAAGTACATGTGATAAAGTATGTATCTGGTGAGTCAAAAACAAGGCCAGTGCCTAGTCAGAACAGATTTGACTAATATGAATCACCATTAAAAACTGGATCAGATCTCAGACTAAAATGAATTCATTAAAATGTACTGCATTTTAATATGACAATGTGCTGAAACATTAATCAAACAGCACAGATAGTAATATCCAGGTAGTAATATCCTTCATTATTAAAGCTTCTTAAAGGAGACCTGTTATGCTTATTCACTTTCTTCCTTTCCTTCAGAGTTTTATATGGGTTCTTGTCCTTGGAGGTTCTTCAAAGTAAAAAAGTCAAAGTCCGAACCAACGGGAGCTCCTCTCTCTCCCACAGAAAACACTCCACACGTTCCACCTTTAATTCTGTGACTTAGCCTAAAGGCTAGTTTGGCACAGCTGCTCTGTTAGCTGACCAATCACAGCAAGGGGGCAATATGAGAAAACTGATGTTTGTTTTTTAGCATTAAAGGATGTAAACCCTTTTATAGTAGTAACCTAAAATGAAATGATGAACCTGAAACTGAACATATTATGCCTCCTTTAACCCGTAATCATCGGTGGACTCACGACAACAGAGCTAAACAGGAGACTCATCTGAAAACTTTCCAGGCGACTTCCCAATTTTAGCCACCAGCCATCTGGTTTTGACTGACAGCCTAATTACTGTGCCGTGCCAAGGCGCCGAGTTAATCAAAAAACCAAGCGTATTCTAGCTGGAATATGTGGTGGAAAAAAGCAAATAAACAAGGAAACTTTGTTGCTCAAAACCGGGTCTCACGGCTGCAGTTGTTGGCTATAACTGCACACTTGGAAATGTTTAATTTGAAATATGATAACCAACTGGCTTTCTGCGTGATCATGTCTGAGAGGTTTTAAATCACAATGGCTCATTTATCTGTAAAGGGGTTTCCATAGATGTGTGTGTCACGTGCATGGGCTCGTGCACTAAATCTGCCAAGTAGCCCTTGAGCCAGGCATGTAACCCTCAGGTTATTCGAAACATAAGATATAACTGTGTGTACGACTGAAAAAGCTGCCTGTATATCACCCCTGTAAACATACGTGTGCAGGCGTATGCAAGCAGGTGCATGCACGGGGTGGCAAATATGCATGACTGACCCCACTTTAAACTCCATCTGTTAACGCCAATCTGCCATATTAACAGACTATTTAACCCAGTAAAGAGGTAGAACAGGACTGCCATCACTTTGTGTGTAAATACATCAAGCTATGGGTTCAATTAACCCAGTCCTGACACACCAAGGAGAAAAGCCTGACACGACCCCATATACTGTATGTTGCGAGTAAATGAAGTGGTGGAGCACACACACCGCGGTTACCATCTCTCACTGCTGGGACACTCCATTACCTGCGTTTTAATCTGCGAGTGTTGTGCTGTAACAGCAGTGTCAGTTTGAAGTATCAAACTGAAATTCATGGGGCAGATACCAATAACCTATTCATTGCCACAGACAAGGATCATCATGGCCGCGTGCATGCGGAGTCGTTTCGGCCGTTCACCTCTGCAGAGTAATCCTGAAGAGCCAAGATGAGGGTGAATATAGAAAGACAGCGGAAATTGATATATATTTTCTTCCTCAGTTCAATTAGACGAAGTTAACTGAAGCCTGTGTGGCCTCCGCCTCGACGCTATGGCCCCGACAAACTTGCCAATGCAGCCTAAATAATCTTCCTTGTGCTGCTGTGTGTGTCTCACGCCGTCCTCCTCTCGGAAAATAGAACCCATTCAATTACATTCATGAAGGGGAGGGAAACACAAGAGCAGCACCACCTCTTTCCCACTTGCTTTCTAATTTAGTCCCTGAACGAGAAATCTCCTTTGAATGAATAAATAAAATAATTAGAGGAACCTTGAAAGTGACTGGGCGGTGTGGAGGGAGAAAGGAAGAGAAGTGCAGCAGCACCGGCTGGATGGGTTTAGCTGGTCGGCTCATTTGTGCAAAAGGATTATTTGATTTACTTGGCAGAGGGTAGCTGTGAGGGAAATTCAGGCGTAGTAGAGGGAAGAGGCTAATTGGTCAAAAGTCCGTGGTCATCTCATTTATAAACGCTACGATGCTGTTTCTTCACTGCGCGCCTGTGGTTAACATTTTTGCTTTATTTATGTACTTTCTTGTGAATTTATGTCGCTCATAAAACCGGCCAAGCGCGCTACAGGACCCCTTCTGCAGGCACACATGCAACGTGCGGTACACACATACACAGAGCCGTGCACGGCAGCCTCTGTACACCTGCAAACACTTGTGAATTAAACAAGTCAGAGCAAAGACAGCAGATTGTTGTATAATTAGAGAAGATGAGAATAATAATTGGCGGAAAGGAAAACCCAGAGACTAACACTGGCCTTGACACATTTATACACACAACCACAGCACAAATAAGCGTCTCCTTTAAGCTACATAACAACGCAATCAGGCAGAGCATAATAATTTCCTCAAAGATATCAAACAGAATATCACAGCACAAAGCAATGCAATATCCTGCTATGCAACACAGGATGGCAAAATAATGACTTTATGTGTTTATTCTTCTGAAGAGGCTCTGGAAAAGAAAAGTAACAGGCCCATGCCCTTTCACTCTATGTCCAGTGCTGACAGGTGAAGCTGAAGTGTGAGTTGCCAGTGCCAACAGTCAACCACACTTAAACATCACCGCTGGGCGCTGTGTTAAGGTGAAGTGTATCTGAGAGTTTCTCAACCTTGGGAGTGGCAAGGTTGTTGGATATACAGTTATGAAACATTTTCAGGTCTGATATTTTGGATTTAAGCGGTAAAGAGACAACTTGTATCAGGAAGTTTGCATGTATGTAACGCTGTGACCCTACTCTCACACTGAAGTTACATAGCAGAGCAGAAACAAGTGATGGAGGCCAGAGTGGCTGAGACGGAGAGACCATTCACCCTATTACAAGACACTGTAACAGCAAAATGATGTCGAAGCTGTTATTTTGAGGTAAGAAAAGAACAAGTGACATCATGTTGCTTTAAGTGCCATTACTATTGTCACAAAGTACGGACGCCTTTCCGGTTTCGTGTGAGTAGCGACTGCCAGCAACAAAAGAACACACTGCATTTGTTTTCCAACTTTCCAGAGAGAAAGAAGAAGCAGATTCCCTGAAGAGAGGAAGTGAAATTTTATACACCGTAATAACCAAGTTTGCCTATCACAGATACGTATCGGTATTGGTGTGTACTGTATGCTGTCGATATCGGCTGATTTGAAAATGTCTTGGTTGTAAAGAACACGGTGAAGAAAATTATATCATTACAGTTCAAAGATGTCATTTCAAAGTGTTCGATGACAACATGTGAGGGATCACTGCAAAAAATGTGATTATCAGCCGATAAATCAATATCAGAATTTTTTACTCCCTAATATCGGTATTGGCATCGGCCCAAGAAACTGCATATTGGTCAGGCTCTACAAGTTACTACAGCAGGATCTGGCATCAGGGTGGAGAGGGGAGTAGAAGAAAGTGTTCAGAGAAAAAAATGGGACTGTATTATTTATACTCCGGGGACATTTTGTACCTGCTGGCAGACAAAGTTACATAGTGAAAGCGAGGCTTATGTTATAGGCATTACGCTCTGCAATCAATAATTATTTCATCATAATAAGTGAAACAAAAAGTGTTGTCTATTGCCAGTTAAAAATCATCAAGTTTACAGGGCGCGCTATTTAAGTTTTTTCTGTGCACTTAAAAACACAATACAAAAGATTCATGTGGAAACTTGGACAACTCCCTCAGTGCTAAGGGTCTTGAGATTGTGGGACCTAAAAATGGGGTCACGGGCCATAAAAGGCTGACGTTATATCTAATGTGTCTGATATTTAACAATGACATTTACCACACGCTCTGGAAACATCTCACTGTTTTGGAAAGGTGGACTACAAAAATCTCTTCTCGAAACAATTATGAGTAGAATTCTCTTCATTTCCATTTTTTTGTCATATGAGGAAGCCTGAGTGAGCTTGAGTGTGTGTGTGTGTGTGTGTGTGTGTGTGTGTGTGTGTGTGACTGCAAGATCAAAGGCTGTACAATAAAGTGTCAGGTTGGAGTTGTGAATGTGTCGTTTTGTCGAGCCTTGTAACCTTTAATGTTCCCATTGATGTGCTGTCCACATACCAGAGGGGACACAGCCGTGAGAGAGGGCGAGCATGTGTGTGTGTGTGAGAGAGAGAGAGAGCGAGAGAGAGAGAATGTGTGTGTGTGTGTGTGTGAGAGAGAGAGACTGAAATACCAGTGCAGAAGAGAGTCGCTGCAGTGTGAGGCACACGAATGTGGGTTGGCCTGGTTTCCAACAAGCCCCCCAGGTACCAAACACTGCGAGGAACACAGATGGCCTCTGGGTAATCCACAGAGGAGCGAATGGGGACACAAATAATGTACTACAACAACTTACCTCTTTTTTTTCTCCCATTGATTTTATGTGCACATGTCATTTCTGATTTATAAATCGGTCTCGATGAACAAACGGCTTCGAAGCCAACTCACTCTGATCATATCAGATTTTACACAGGACTGTTGATTGGCAAGATTGCAAAAGTGAGACAGATGGTGGTTTTATTGGACGATAAAAACATTAAGTAATTGCTACAGATATACTGATTTACAATGTAATGGCGGAGACATTTTTGTTCAATATGTATGGGCAGCTGAGACAAAAATACTTAGCTTTCCCTAAAGATGCGACGAGCCCACTCAAAAGCAGAGCAGCTCATACAGTGGCAGCTCGTATTTCATGAATTTACCACCTGAATATACGCAGGCTGCATGCGGTAATCGTGGCCAGCAGGCAGTAAACAATTTAAATTCTAATGCCTGCTTATCGGTTGGCTCTAGCACTGTTTACAATAAAAGCCTTGTATTAATGCGAGCCATCGGCTGGGCTACAGCTCTTTCAGAAAGGCAGGAAGAGAGGCCGCTCTCAAAGACATCATTACTTTTGTTGGACGGAGCACAAAGAGAGGGGAAATGCAGAGACGAGTGGCAGCACCTCAAAGGCCTTCGGTGTGTGCAGTCAGCGAGCTGTGCGCAGGACTAGAAAGTTTGTGTTCTCCACGGACATGGACTCTCAACATTAGGCAGAAATGAAACGCGGCTCGATGTGCAGCCGCGCCCGCACTCTGTGGAGCAAAATAACGTTTAGTTCAAACAGCAACTCTCTGGGAATTCAACTGAATTAGAAAATCATGTGAATGTTGTTCAAAGGGGACATTTGAGATGATAGATAATTGACACAACAAGGTTATTTCTGTTTATTTTTCTCGGGAGTTTAGGTTAATGGGTATTTCAACTATATAGAGAAAAGAGTCAGCTTTAAATTGCAAAACAACAGTCACAGTCAGCCACTACTGTACTCAACAGTGTCTGGAGTATTCAGCTCCGGGGCATTTAAAAGTGGCTGACACTGAAAACTGCTGTTTAGACATAAAGGAGTGGCACTCTATACGATCACATCGAGGGAGAGGCCAAATTCATAAAAACACAGTGAAATAGTTTGAAACAATGCAAGAAGTCGATCTGGAAAGGTCATATGCCACCTGGGCTGGATCGCAGCCCTCCTTCCAACCTTGATTGAACCCGGTATGGACATTGGCCTCCATTGATAAACAAGCCTTTCCGAAGGGAAATTAATATAATTTCACTGACATTTAATCCTGATGACGTCATAAGATTAATGATGGCTCACATTTTTTACTAGAAATTCTGTGATATAAGCAGAGGATGTAGAATTTGAAAGAGAAAGGAAAGGAAAGGAAAAGCCACACAAGCGAGTCACACGAGGAAGTATTAGATCTGGTGTTTTTTGAAGCTAAGCCCATGTATACTTCATCTTTCTCTCACCAGTCCCCTAACTTCATGGAAAAGCAACACTGACTCAACGACTACTGGCTTAACTTTGTTTGGTTAATTTATAATTCTGCAAAATTCTATGATTTCGAAGTGATGTGTGTGAACTGTGACTACCAAAGATTAAAGATACCATGTGGAGCTATTGACTGCTAGCAGGGCCATGAAACAATGATTTCACCAGGTGGTCTCTATTTAGTTGGTCCTGGTGGAGTGGTACACATCCTGCCTTTGGTTTCCTTTGACTATTGTGCCGATCGACGGTCGGCAGCGGCAATGTGGAGACAAATGTAGCAATGCACTTATAAAGACAAAAAAGAATAAGACTAGCGGTAAGTCAACGTGGGCAGTGTTCGTAGTAGTTTGTAGTGTGTAGTCAATCAGTACAAACTGCATACTGCCTGCTGAACGAACATTTAAGTATATTATTCCAAGCAGACTGTTCACATTGAAATCTACATAAGCAATACATCTTCTGTCCATTACACAACTGTGTATAGATCACATGACCCTTCTCCTCCATATATTCATGTGCCAGCTAAATCACCATTATGTCCTCCACTCAGTGTCATATTTCCCAGAATTAATGTAAAGGCAAACCAGGGAAAAAAGGGAGAGAGACGTCTCTTACCTATACTTCGTTGAAACAGAGATTTGAATGTGTATTAGAGGCCAGATCAATTCAGAGCTGAAGTGTCGTGTGCAGTACTCAGATTACTTTCCTTGTAATGAGTAACGCAGCACGCAGGTTTTGCAATTCAAGCAATCTTTTATTTTGCTCTGTTCCTTGAAAAAGTAATATGTTACTGTATTTCCCTGTTACCTTTGTTCTGTCAAAAAGCAAAGAAAATCTCTCCTACTTCTTGTCAGGCAGAACGCAGCTACCTGAGAATGTGTTATGAGAAGTGCGGTTATGTTGGTTCAGTGCGCAGGTGTGACTCAGCTAGCGAGATGACCGGAGCCGAGAGGGCAGCCTCTGGTTCATGAGACGCCTGTTGAAACATGACGTAGTGCAGGCTATTGGAGCCGTGTTTTCTTGTCTTGTCATATAGTTCATGTAATGAAACCTTTACTATTGTAGTTGAACTGCATAAAAATTACATTTTGTATCAACTTATTAGGCTTTATGCGTCCCTTCCCACTCAGTTTAATGGTTTGCAATCAAACATAAAAGATGTTACAAAGAGCTGTGAAGGGGATACTGCGTCTGTTATTATTAGCCTGCAGAGTTGCAAATGATGGGTCCTAGAATATACTAATCAACGTCGGCAGAGCCAACACATTTACAGAAAGAAGTGCAGCCACTGAACATGTTAAGCAGCAACATGCACAAGGAATGTCGAGAGGGTCTAACATTTAAAAACAAGTTACTTTTCTCATTAGTTAATGTCGTAATGTAACAATGTTACTTTTAAATGGCAGTAATCTTGTAATGTAGCCAGTTACTTCTTAATAGTAGTGCTACACAACAATATATATAGTATATTATGTCTCTATTGATTCAGAATTTATGTAAATAAGCAGTGAAAATCGACAATGTTCTACCAAAGGCTGCCAAAGCCTTAGATCACTTGTAAAAAACACAGCAATGGTTTACCCAATCCTTTGCCTCCCAGCAGCCAGCAGTCATCTCCTCCTTCATAAACATCACTATCTAGAGTTTCAGATGCAGCGAGCCATAGTAATTGGCGAAACGCACTTAATAGAGCCATTCTTTACAATTTCAACTTGTAGAAAAGAAGCTAAACAGCAGATCACAACAACAGCAATTGTGTCAGGTAATTCCCATTGTCAACAGCAGACAGCTCAATCATTATTATTGATTGTAAGGAAACCAGCACTCCCGAGAGACAGAGCGAGATAGAGAGGGAGAATGAGAGACAGCCAGAGAATGGGAGAAGACAGGGCAGCTGGAGGAACAGCAGCAACGGGGAGGGTGAGGCACGAGAGGCGGCGATGAGAGCTGAAAGACAGTGCAGGGAGGACGGGCTGAGGGAGAAAGCTCAGGAGAGACAGACATGTATGGAGGTGAGAGAGATGAGGTTCACCCTTCTTATCTTATTTCATCAGGCCCTCTGGGAGCTCGATGCATAACAGAAAGTAAGAAAGGAGGAAAAGTGAGAGAAGGGGGTAACAAAGTATGTTTATCGGCTCGCCTCCTCTGGCTGGCGCTGGGATCAAGGCGGCATGCTTTCTACATTATTTAACAACTCTATTTGTTACACGGCAGCAGGTTTTGGGCTTTTGTGTGTATGTGTGTGTTAGAAAGAGAGAGAGTGTTAAACTGAGAGAGCAAACCGAGGAACTGAAACACCCGTGACCAAGTTATGTAAAGGTTAGAAAAGTCCTGTTTTCAATTACACGACAAAACAATAAATATTCATATAGATCACGGATGCAACCTGAATGTAAGTGACTAAACAAAACAGCATTTATTAAGATGACATTCTTTTCGCTTTAACTCTCAAGTTTGGACACCAACAGCTGTGACAGGTAGGTAGCTTATATTTCTGTTATTGGATCATACAGGTTTAGGTTGGTGGTTTAGGTGTATGGAGCGTGTAGGTGGAAAAAATCTGAATTACGTGTGCAAAGTGCATGTTTCTGTTGAACTTCTGAACCTCCAGTTTACTTAATACTGTGATTTCTGCGCAACCATGAGTGGTTTTCAATATCATGTAATCTTTACAAGACTACACAGGTTTTACCTCCAACCAGACTGCAGCAGATTTCACAGCTATAGAACTTTTTCACAGAAGATATTTTGACTTGTCACGGCAGGAAAAGCACAGGTTATTTTGTTAGCAGTGTCTTAGTTCCATTCGGTGTCCCAGTAAACCATGACTGTGAGGCAGCACGTAGAATATGAAACTAGCTCAGCATATGTAGTCAAAGATGGTATAATGTTATCAATAGCTGTGTTTCCCTAATTTTCTGAAGTCAAGTGAATTTGAGGTGAATTTTTCAGATGTAGCAAAAAAGTGAAACATTGAATTAAAAAAAAACTTGTCGTGTTTCCACCAACAGGTTTAACTAGGCTTCACGAGGTGTGGTTTCGCCCAGAAGTAAGTGGTTTAGGTTGCATCCTGCGTGCCTATAAACAGGGTAGAAGAAGTAGAGCTCATGGACTGGAAACAAAACATTGGCTGAAACAAAATGTCCATCCTCTGGACTGAGTCCTCTTGGATTTCAGCCGTAATATTAGCTGCAGATAAACAGGCCTAAAGACTACAACAATAAAATGCATTTGATTATCTCTATAGGCCGTACTTCTGTATCATTATGTGGGAGAACAGTATTTCTGGCCTATACGATTCAAGCAACTCAATGAAATATTATTCAAGAATCACTCCATTACTGAGAATCACTCCATTACTGTACTGGACAGATTTCCTGGAGATACTTGATGAAGGACACATACACTAGACAAACAGCGCGGAGGACACTGTACAAAACATGCATGTTCACATGAGAGGGACCACACAGGGAAGAAAGAGTGAAGGGAAAAATAGTTAAGTGCGTGGCAACCTTCAGTTGCCAAGGAGACGACCCCTCTCTCGCAGGCATCCTTCGTCAATCATCCATCCTGCCTCACCTACCTTCGCCTGAGTCACAATACAAATGGGGGGATGAATATTTAAGACGCATTAAGTGCCTTATTGATGACGACAAACACACATCAACCTGTCTCACTGCCTGTCACGCACACATCCTCTTTCAGCGTTTCTTATGCACTTACTACTTTGCTCACAAATGCACACACACAGTTCTCCTTGCTGCCGTCTTCTTGACTGTATAATTCCTATCTATTACCAGCAGGTTATGGTGTCTGGACCAATTAAGCTGCCTAGGACATGGTTCTCCTTGCTGGTGTCTGCCTCCCCTGGTAACCTCTTTATGTGCATATGTGTTTGTGTGTGTGTGTGTGTGTGTGTGTGTGTGTGTGTGTGTATGTGTTTCCATCTGTGTCATGACATCAGTAGACACAGTTACAGGTGTGTCACATGAAGAAACCTCAAATTATTTTTCAAGCGCTGGAACGTTTGTTTTCGCTTTTGAAGTGTATGATATAGAACAGTCTAAGTTATTTACTTTGATCCCACATTCTGCAGATTTAAACATCAATAAGTCAGCTGATGAAACAGAATCATATTCCTCATAATTCATAATCTTTTCATATTTAGGGGGAGGTGTTGGTAGGATGTGACTTTGTACAGTAGGTAGTTTTTTTGTTTTTTCATGGCATGTTCCTTTCCAAAACGTATGCACTGTTGGTCGTGCCTCATGTCAGAATAATGTCCAATCTCTTGATGTACTAGCAATATTAGCTATTGGTTAAAATTTAACAGTAGAAAATGTAAGTTGTACCAAGTTGACCTGGAATTTGTGATGTGCCAGAACCTGTGACACCAAGTTATAGCAGCCACGTGTGGGAGAACAAATGGATTGAACTGTATACTGAATGTGTGTGTGTGTGTGTGTGTGTGTGTGTGTGTGTGTGTGTGTGTGTGTGAGTGTGTGTTCTGTGCAGCATGCTAAAACTTTGTCTAAGAGACTCGTTAGCATGCAAATACGATAATGTCCGCACTGTCCAACATCACAGAGGAGCCCTAAAACACACAGTGTGCCCACTGTTTCGGACTTAATTTTCCCTTTAATGGTGAAAGAAACATGGTGTTGCAGAGGCATAGTTAATGAAGAGCAAATGCAGCCCCTAGCTAAGACCTTCAGCCCGCATTCATCATGGATTCAATTTCCCCCGTGCACGTACAGCGAGTATCTGGAATCATTACAACACAACTAGCAGGCATCCCCTGCTCATAAATAAGCCTGTTAATTGACCTGTCATAGCTAATTGCTGCAGGGGATAGGAGACCGGTGTGTGTGTTTAAAAAAAAGAGTTTGTATGTGTGCATGTGTCTGCATCTTACATAGTGTTTATGCACCAAAACATGTGTTTGCATGTGTGTGTGTGTGTGTGTGTAAAGATTGCGCCGATATATGGAAAGAGAGCGAGTCTATGAACACTTGGTTACTTGAAGACTCTCTTTCCTGAGTGTGTTGATTTTAGAGCCATTAGTCATCAGCCCTGAGACAGGGAGGTGTGAAGCAGACCAGGGCAAGGATCGACCCAACCGGTCCGCCTGTCCCACAACAGGGCCAGGGAGAAAGATAAGCAGACAGACAGGGAAACAAAAACAGAAACAGAAAGAGATGGAGAAACACACACAAGAGGATCGAGGCACGCAAAACAGAACAATCATCATTTTTTTCCCCTCACTTTTTTCTTTCCTCTGTGCAGGGTTGTAAACTTACTAATGTACACACACACATATGCACACAGGCACACACACAAATAGAGAGAAAAAGAAAAGAGAGGAAAAGGCTGGGGAAAATGAGTGAGAGAGGAAGGATCATGTCCAGTCAGAAAGGAGGTCTGAGTCATCTAGTTTACTCGGCCACATCCCAACAGGGGAGAGCTGACTGCAAGCGCAGCTGCCAAAAAGCCAAAGGGACTTCAATGATGTGTCAACAGACAGTCCTCAAACACAGCCGCTTCCTCTGTTATGGCTCCCAGTCCATTTTCTTCCACTCCTGACTGAATGTGGACAGTAAACTAAAACTTTGAACTTCTGCTGAACTTAAACAAGGGGGAAAAAAACAATATTATGCAGCTCAAACTAGGGAAGGTTGCACCACTTGAGCTTAATTTGCGCTTGGTCATGAGAAAGAGTTCACATTAGTTAATGATCACGTTTGACATAATTTGAGGGGACTGGCATTAGTGAGTTAGTATCCTTGCAGCCAATCATACATGACAAGGGAACCCTTGTAGTACTGCCAACTGCTTCTAACTGTAGCTGCTGTTAGCAAGTTAGCTTAGTTAGCTGTACAGCTAGTGGAAGGTATGGGCAGCAGTTAGCTAGCCTCTTATCCATGAGTAGATGTAGGTTTCCTTGTGCATGGTGATACGAAAAGAAAATAGTTACTACCTGAAACTGCTCACAACAAGGTCTGTGGATGAGCTTGAATAACCAGGACATGACTTCTGGAGAGGGACTTCCCTTTTGCGGTATTCACATGTATGTTTTTGGCACTTTGTGTCATGTTCATGGACTCCAAATTTTCTGTATGTTTGCGGCTGTGTGTCTGTGTCTGAGTCTCCTGCGGTGGCTGGGCATGGAGTCCTTGCCTGGCGGGAGCTCCTGCGGCTCACTCACCTGCAGCTCATCTCCTCATCAGTGCCAGCTCAAAAGGCCTGGCGTTCTCTTCCCTGGCTGGTAGATCGTTAAACTCTCGACGTAGTAGTATTCATGGCTCTTACTTTTCGAGTGATCTCTAGCTACCTTCTGTGATTTGCCTTCTGGTACTTCTGAGACTAACCTGCTCCTCTCTTCATCGCTCCTAGAGCCTGCCACCACGAGCTCCAGCGCCTCCGCCACTCAACTCAGCCACCAGCCAAGCCACCTCACGGATCCCCAGCTAAGTCAGCATCAAGCCACACCCCTGCCTCTACTCCATCTACTTGCTGAGCTTTTCAATTAAATCCTTTTTAACGTTTCACCTGCTTTGGTTTTCGCTTTGAGGACCAACAATCTCCTGCACGAATTGTAACACTTTGAAGTCGTGTGCCAGCTAGTTCCATTATACTCAAGAGAAGGCAGACGTCTCTACATCTGATATCTCCAAAACTCTGCAATTCACAGCAAAACAATCTAGATGAATAAGTAGCACTACAGGCAAGAGGACACATTTGTAATTAAATCAAAAGTGCATTTAATTTGGACTGGTCGCATTTGGCTAACATCAGATTCATTTTATCAAAGTCAGTATTTGCATTCATACCACTTTGGTGTATCGGATCACTGCTACCGCACTGTAACTTTATTATCTGTAATTTTCTTTCACATGATAGCAGGTAGCTACATATGCATACAACTTGGATCTTTCGAAATTGGTGTGAAACCTTGTTCTGCACCCTGAAATCAGCACATTCTTGATGAAGCGAGTAATCCTCTGGTTTCTGTGTGGATAGGCCTGCTGCTGACATTCAGCAGAAAATGAGCTGAATGTTCACTCAAAGGAAGTCATTCATCAATACTTCCCTCAGTACTGAAATGTCAAAATGCCGTACCCACATTTATTTAATCCATGATAAATGCACCCCAGTCTCCCTTGTAAAAGCTTGGGGTTAATTTGTAGATATCATTTTTCATCGCCTTCATTAGCACTGCCATTCGCACAAATTTGTGTGGCTTTATAAATAATAATGTGATACTATTGATTTCAGTGGGCAAACTCTCTCGCTGCTTACATTCTAAGTCTGTGATTAGCTGCAGTGGCTCAGGTGCTGGCAGGGGTGCTAATTACACAGGATGCTAAAATGTGTTAGCTCTGACATCACTGTATGAGGTGGCAAGGGGACTCAAAAGCAAATCTAAATTTGATGACTTTCTCTGGTTCTTTGGAGCTTCAAACGTCACTGTGGATAATTTCCCGTGAAAAATTAATCAAGCTCCAAGCCGAGTTTCAGGCCCAAATCTTTGTGGAATTCCGCTGAGTCGTCACAGCCACTAGAGTACAAATCCCCCCGTTCTATCTCGGCTGCAGTCGAGGCAGTCCCCTTGGGGGAAGACACAGTACCAGGAAATGGTTGAAGTTGAGGAAATATCTCGGGGATGAGAGGGATGACAGGAAAAATAGGAATACAGTGGACATAAAAAATTGAAAACCCATTTTTTCCCCTTTTTCTTCAAGCAAGAGCCAAAGCAGCACTGACAGTGGTGTCAGCATGTGGTGGAAGTGACCC
Source organism: Pagrus pagrus (assembly GCF_965226575.1). Lineage (NCBI taxonomy): Eukaryota > Metazoa > Chordata > Actinopteri > Spariformes > Sparidae > Pagrus > Pagrus pagrus. Next base: position 29,169,094 of record NC_140185.1, on the reverse strand, counting down.
TCGAGAGGTAAGCACTGGAGGCTGATTTCAATTTGCAGACAGTATACAGTGCACTACAAGCACACTGTACCTTTTTCAACCAAGGTGGTTCAGGTGCTTGTTCGGAGCCAGTGCCTACTCTGGAACCAGTTCTTTGTGTTTCGACATCCCGAGAACTGGCTCTCAGCCAGGAAAACTGGTTCCACAGTGGCACCAACACAGAACAAAGAACCGTTTATGTCAGGGTCGGTGGGCGTGACCAAGGACAAACTAAAACCACTCGTGACCACCATTTTTAAAAATCTAGCTCTCATCTAGCTGATCTGACTTGCAAAGCAAGGAGCAACACTTGTAAGGAGTCAACATAGTCAATAATTGTTCCTAGCAAAGATGGGAAATTGGAGACGTATACAGTGACTGAATGATGTAACTCTACAGTGGCTCTCGTGGAAAAGCAAACCGGTCCTTAAAAGATTTGCAAGTTGAGCCAACTCTGTGTGGTTCTCAGCAGATGACCGGTTCATGTAACAAACACAAGCTCTCAGGCTACAAACTCTGTTCTGTTGTACACTTGTTTTTCTAAAACAACAGGCATGCTCCTAAAAAGAACACTGCTGGTTTAAAAGTACAAGTAGTGCACTGTCTTCACTGCCGTGTTGTTGTCGTTTTCGAAGAGAAATCACGAAGCCATTACCTGGAAGGGTCCACTGGGGCTGATGTCAAAGAATGCTTTCTTCCAGTCTGGGCCCTGATGACCAGACTTTGTCCACACCACTGAGTCCACAGAGGCGATGCTTCTCACTCTCAGAAGCACATTGAGAGTGCCTGTGCAAAGTACACACACACACACACACAAACACACACAGAACAGATCATTAGAAACTGTCAATAAGCAAAGACTAAGTACTGATTTATGTTAAGCGGGTAATAGACCTTAAGATTATTGAAATCTAAAGGCCAAACATTTTAATCGTAACAGCCCACACATAACGACTTATTTCCACCAACACAGACATATGTTTTAGTCTTGACAGTCAGAAAGGAGCGCACACTGAATGAATGAATGAATGAATACAGTGAACACGCTGAACAAACAGACAGTGACGGGAGTCGTATCTGATCAGTTGAGATGCCTCCATCCTAACTGTATCTGGCCCAATAATCGCGTTTGTCCACCTCTTTACCAAGTACAATAAGATAAGTGACTGATTCATGACAGATCCCAACATGCTTACAAAAGTTCAATTGATTGTTTACAGTCACAAGAGAAAATGAAGGTATTGATCGTCACTGCTGCCTTCTTCCCAATAAAACTGCTCCATGTTTTACAGCCCGGCGACAATTTACTGCAAAAGGAGCCAGCTGACTGATTGTCACTGGCATAAATTCAATCATCCAGCATCACCAAATATCTGGCTGCTGTCAAGTTGTCAACATTAAATATCATATAAAAAACGAATATGTTTCACAACATCTAGGGGACCAGACTCTGAGGAACACAACACACAGCTGTATTTGAGCTGCCTGTATTTATAGGCAAAAACGCAGCTCTGCTATGGCTTCACCTGGTTTATATAAGAAGTGGGGAAAAACAATGCACTGGGTTTTTATATACTTGGACGAAGCTCAGACACTGTATGTGGATGACATTTAGGTGAAATTAAATGTGTGAAGCCCCTCGGATGAGCAGTCCAGTGGAAAGTTTTATTTTACACTGACATAAATGGGGCAAAGAGACAGCAGCAAGGAGGACGGAAAAGAGAAAGTCAAACACATAATGATGGAAAGGAGACGGAGAGAGGTTGGAGGATCTGAAAGAAAGATTGTTTGATGAATCGACCTGATTAATCTACAGTATAGACGTCACTGCCACGTGATCTTTGGTTTAAACCCCAAAAACATTTGTAACTACCGTGGCAACATGACGTGAAAATCGATTGTCCTGAATCCTGAAAAACAAGCTCGAGAGAATGACACCACTGGAGCCATAAGGAAGTGGTCCAAATAGTCTCTCTCTCCCTCTCCCAGGTCTCTAAGGTGTGAGAGAATCATTCATCTTCTTAATGATCCCCAGCCAGCTCCTAATTGGAACATTAACCATCCACCAGTCTCTTAAACACATATGCAGGAAGGGGGCACAGTATCTGTGTGTTACGTACTGCATATTTGTGTGCACGCGCTTTTAATTGTGAGTTTGCATGTAGATGTATGTTTGTGTATGTGCACAAATGTTTGTCATTCCCTTGTGTGTGTGTGTGTGTGTCCCAGGGCTAATGTTCTTCAAACCCTGAATTAAACAGCAGAGCAGGCTGGCGGTAATTAACTTCCCACTCTGTCACAAGAGAGGTGTGACTAGGGGAAGTGTACTGTGCGCTGGGGCAAACAGGGAGGTTAAATAACATGTTGAGGGTGCGTGATGTGTCAACTCAAAGATGTGCTGGAATCTAAATCTGTCAGATTTGTGAAAACCAACTGATTTCAGACTACTTTTTGTTTTGCAATAGATGGAAATTTTGGGAAATGCGCTAATCCATTTCTTTGATGAGAGATAGATGACAAGATCCCAAACATATGTGTCCATTTAATGAGAATTGTGGAGGAATGGAAAACATCTCGTTATCGGATTGAACAAAAACAAATGTAAAAATTGAAAGCAGCTTATTACCACCCCTAATTACTTTTGGTTGCTAGATGGCGACCTCTTGTTACAGCTACAAAGGAGGTCAGTAGAAGAGTGAAAAGTCTGTAAAGGGATGGACAGTTGGGTTGAACAAGCAGAGGATTTTCATTCATCAAACCGCTGTTCGTGCCTAGCGCAAAATGATAAGTCACTGGTGAGTTCTTTAAAACTTACTAACCTAGCCAAGTTATGTTACATACATAAAGTATATGTAAGTTACTTAGGTAACATAGGTACATCTGTAACCTAAGTTACTGAAGAAATGGAGTGATTTTAACCTAAACCGTACTGTATGTTGGTTAGGCAGGCTCGCTACGGCATTCAATCCAAGCGTGTTTATCAATGTGAAGCGAAAATGAAACAAATGGAATGGTTGTTTTGCATGTAAGCTAGCCTAAAGCCTACACAGTCATATAAAGGAAGATTAATTTTCAAGGATATGTAGAAATATAATTCTAGCATATATAACTTATAAATATTTTCACCAGACTTTACGACGGAGTGATTTAGATATGTCCCACTTCAACAGATTTGTGATTGCCGGAAACCCCTGGATATATCGTGCTACTTAGAGGTGCAGATTTTGGTACTTTAGGATAAACACAGGTGAGCTGATTACCCCTTTTTTCGAGCTTTTATGCTAAGCTAAGCTAACAGACTGCCTGCTTCATATTGAACCAGAGGTGTATTGATTTTCTAACTTCTCAGCAAGAAAACCAAATGAGTGTTATTTCCCCAAAATGTCAAAGCCATTGCTTTAACAGCAGGACCATTTTGTACGGTCATCTACTGTTTAGGTCATATTCAGGTCCATACACCAGAAAGCTCCTGGGAAAAAATGATGCACTGATATTGAAGCTGGAATAGCCACATCAGAGAGTCACATGCAACTGTTCATCACGTTAAATTTGAAAGGACATGGGCGGCACTGTAATATAGTTATATAATGGAGAGAGACATTGGCTGGTATAGCCCACTCTCACCTGCTCAGCCCACTCTCTTTCTACCCCCACATATCTGAGCCTCCTTGTCTCCTCCATCACTCACCTCCCATTCTCTCTCACCTACTATCTATTTGCACCCTCACCATCACCACCCACCCACACACACACACACACACACACACACACACACACACACACACACATGCCTGACAGAGGGAAGAGGAGTCTGATAAGCAGTCTATTGATTGGACTGAGGTAAAGCAGAGTGTGTTGGTAAGAGTGTCAGAGAGGCAGAGGAGAAGGCACAGCTCTATCAGGGCTACTTGTCCGTAGAATCATGAGCGAGGAGGACGGTGGAGATACACAGCCACACACGGACAGAACCACACACACACACACACACACACACACACTGCCATACTTGACATCAAATGAGTTATACTATATGTTCAGTTGATAGTAACAGATGAACAAGGATCGATCAGCCCTCCCTCTGTCCCTCATCTGCACCTGAACAGGGTTCACATCCTCCATTTCTAGTGCTGGTTAGAATAGCCAAAGCTATGTTAATCTGTGCACACAGAACGAAGATTCCCAGTCCGTGGTCTGGCTTCTGCCACCAAACAACAAGCCAGAGCATTTCATTTAAAGTTCTGAGTAAATAACCAATTCAGGAGCATGAGAAATGGGACAAATCTGGATTTAGCTAAATCCAAAGCAAATGTTTTCCTGAAAATGAGAATGTAAAGCTAAAACGTTGGAGGAAGACACTTTTTTAACAGTGAGTCGCATCTAGAAAAAGATAGAAAAGACAGGAAAGCTAAAACTTGCTATTAAGATCAGACGGCTACAGTATGTGAAATGGGCAATACATACCGCTTACACAACTGTAAATATTCACACAGCAAGCTAATTAAAAGCCCTACTTAATACAAGTGTAATCCAGAACGACATATAAAGGTATAATACATAACTCAAACTCTAATTTGTTTTCCATCACTCTGAAGTGAAAATAATCCGGTGATTCCAAGTAAAGCTTGCCAGTGGCACTCGCTCACAAAACTGAGCCAGTCTAAAATACTACCCAGTGCCAAGCAAAACTAATTAAATGTGGTTTATTGTTGCTGCCAGCGAAGCCCAAAGAGAAACACATTAAGGTGAACAAAAAAAGAAACACATCACATGGGAAGGTCTTTATTTGAGGCGTCGGCCTATTTCACACCTCGAGTCCAAACCAGTCAAAGAGCTTTCTTTCCTTAAAGAATACTTTCATCTGTTTCATATTCACATAACGCTCCGGCTACAACATTGCCAACATGTATATGTGGGTTGGGAAGGTGCAACATTTCAACAGCATTTCTAAAAATTGCTTTGTGTCAAAGTACCGGAAGGCTTTCAACATATACAGCCCTTTTAACACTTTACAGTACTCTAACACTATACAGTGGAGTACATTAAAACTAGTTTCAGTACTTCAACATAAAGGACTATCTATTGCATCCTCTCACTACCTCTGACTATTAACGAGCTGATGGCCTCTCCTGCAGCTCTCTGTTTCAGCCTTTTTTTAACCTCCTTTTCATGCCTCCTCATATTTATTCTTTCTTGCGCCTATTTTCTTATTGCACTTTTTTCTCAGTCCGTCTCTTTTCTCTACATTCCTCTCTCACCGTCTTCATTAACCCTCTTTTTTTTCTCCCCACGAGGCTGGCCGATCCTCGCTCTCCCCTCACTCCTCTCATCTCATCTCTCCTCGCACTGACCCCGTCTGTCTTATCCACATCTTGTCTCTTTTTGTCATTAAGAGTCACACCGTGTCTCCCCGGCAGGAGTGTGAGATCTGCCAAGGTAAGGCAATTAAAGTGACAACAGATTGGAACAGACTGGGAGAACAACAGAGTAAATTGAGGGAGGGCATGTAGCGGAGGCTGGGCGTAACTGCTAACAGAATAGACTAATTGTGAGCAAGCGCTGTGTGACTGATGTAGCATTGTCTTGTCTCATTGCTAGAAGACCTTTGAGCAAAATGCACAATAAAAATGTTCAAGTAAGTGCTTTAGTATCCACAACAGATTGCTCATGAAGTGATTCACAGAGACAACTGCCAGAGAGCAGTGAGAAGGAGCAAGAAAATTAAATGCATTCACCCAACTATGGGTCTAGTTTGGTAAACCACCTCTCTGATTTTTAGCGAGCCTCCCAGTTTTTAGGGGATCACTTTGATATCCTGCTGTCTTTTGCTTGGCAGGCAGTGTCCTTCTGGCTTATCTGAGAGTACATCCACACCATGCCAGTTGAATATGGAAATTTATCTTTGTTTTTCTCATTTCAGACCTCCGTCTAGACTTAAAGACTGTTTTCCAAAACAGCTCCCAGACCGTATAACCATATAAAATGCTTGGAAATTCAGTGTGTATAGGGAAAATTGAGCTTAGCAAAACTAAGGATGTCAGCCAGCTCAGGGACAGTTCTTCATGTGATAAGAAGAAAGAGAGATTCAGCCACTTGTGTTTTAATTGTTCGCGTTTTATTGCGGACAGAGGTCCAAACTAAAACGACCTTCGAATTGTTTTCATATGTTGCATTTCCGGGAATAATAATAATACTAAGAAATGAATCAATAACTCTGGACATTGGAGTGCTTTTGTGTGCATTCATGGTTCTTTGTGCTTACGTGGGTGCTTTTTCAAACGGGTTCAGATCTATGTCTGTAGTCTCACTGCCTGCCTGTGGAAGAGAAAGTTATATTCAACTTTCCAATGCGTTTGATTTATTTCTCTCCTAGTAAAAAAGCTGAGTAATTCAAGCATTTTGGTGTGTAGCAGGTATAGTGTTTACCAATTTCAAGAGGTTTGTTTACTGTGTTAGCATGCAAACATTTGCTAATTAACAAAACTCGAAGTTCGTCTAAGGCTGATGGGAGTGCTGCAGGTATTTTCTCACGAACTGAACTATTGCATGACACAAAATCTTGACCAGCCGAAGACGCTAGATCAGCAATCCTCTTTCCCTTGAAGCGCCAAAACTGAAACTTAATGGTGGGCTTGGGGCCAAACGCGAGCACCTTTTTTTAATGTTTGTTACGATGCAAAATGTTACTAAGATCCCAAATTCCCTTAATTGGCTGATGAATTAATGAATTAATAATTCAAAATTCAAAATATTTAAAGAGCATTTTTTACCTCACAGCATAAACATTACAACATTTCTTTTTAATTGATTTATTTCTGTTTTCTGTCTTTTTTTTTCTTCAAATATCTGGTGGGCCAAATTGAGCAGTGGACCACAGGGCTCACTTTGGGCAGCTGAGCGCTAGATGAAAAGTGAGGTTATCAAACTTCTGAACCAAAAGTTAGCAGCAGTCTATCAGTTGCTGTTTAGATATTCAAATAAAGAACTGAAAAGTCAATCTAATGGTGGCACCAGAGGATCACCAAAGTCAGCAGGACAGATTTGCACCGTGGATATCTAAATTGTGTGCCAATCCGTCATGTAGATCATAGATGATGAGATACACCACAGCATCAGTGACCTGCTGGTGGCACTAGAGGCAAAGTCAGAGATGTGGTTGGGATATACCTTCTATGAATATGTTGTAGAGTTCATGAAGATCCGTCCGACAGTTGTCAAGCTATCTGACTCTGAACCAAAAATGTCAACCTCATGATGGCATTAGAGGAAAAGTCAGCTGACAACAAAGTCAGTAGGACTCATTCTGTGGGGTCATTTAATCATAACCGATCCACTGAGCTACAGACCAACCAACAAACCATTGCTCATGCCTTTTCTCTCATCCGTACAGGTAAATACACATATTTATCGCATAATCACATCTGTACACACACGCACACACACACACAAACACACACACAAAACACTGTGCCCTTATATTCACTGTAATATTCTTAGGAGGCAGGACGGGTCAGAATGTGACAAATGTTACTGTGAAACCTGTATGCTTGGGCTCAGGACACATAAATCAACTTGTGTATGGGTGTGTGTTTGTGTTTGTGTGTTTGTGTGTGTGTGTGTGTGTGTGTGTGTGTGTGTTTTTGTGTGGGCGTGTGTGTGTGTGTGTGTGTGAACAAAAGTAGGCGTGCCTTCATGTATTTACTAGTTTTACTTTGTGTTTTTTTTTTTGGGGGGGGGATACATGTCTGTTTGTACAGGATGCATGTGGGTGTGTGTGTGTAAAAGTGTGTGTGTGCAGTTGTGTAGGCTACAAGATGTATGCATTCTAGCTGTGTGACAGAGCATATTATGATGAACAGCTCCCCCAAATGACTGATTGTGACTTGCCACTGCCATAAATCACACACCCACTGCCCCCTTCAGCCACCTCCACGCACACAAACGCACACACACGAGCAGGAACATGTACAAACAGAACTTTGGTAACACTGCGACCCCCTCTTCTCCCTCACTCTCACACACACAAACACACACACACACACACACAAACACACCTATGATGTCGTGTCTGACAAGCTCTACACGCGAGGGTCAGGCACAGAGTTCAGCATTTGACAGAAGCCCAGCGATATGAGTGCGACCATACTCTCTCCTGTATATCATGTCATTGTGCTCTATGGATGCTCTCACGTGGTAGAAGACGTGTGTATGTTTATGTGCATCATCCTACGCTGTGCTACTCACCAATGTGTTTGCCCTTCATGTGGTAGTAGAAGGAGACACAGTACGGGACTCTGCCGGACCCCTTGGGGCCTCTGACTGAAGTCACATTGTAAAGTGGAGAAAGCAGACGAGCCTTGTCCCCGGGAACACGCGGCCGCGACGCTTCAATGTACATGTAGTAACCTGAAAGCAACAAGACAACGCTCTATCATCCAGAGTCTGGAACACAAATTTGATTGATCTATTTCTGTTTTGTTTTATTTTCTAATTAGTTCTGTCAATGCACCGCTACGACTACTAATCACAGAACTGAAGCTTAACATAAAATGATTTCCCCCCCGTTTCCTCACCCTCCTTGGTTCCACTGCGGTCAGTCTCCGGGCCGGTATTGGGAGATCGCTTGGGATTCTGCGTCAGGTGATTCTGCCTCGTCCAGTCAAAGACATCGCTCCGGTCTTGAGAGAAACCACAGATCCGCTCATCCTCAAAACCACACACGTGGTCTGGGGTGTGTTTGTGGTGAAAAAACAGGAGAGGAAAAGACAGCAGATCAGTGACACGTCAGAATTTTGACATCACAAACTAAAAGCGACACAACCTGCCGTTTCTTTCTTTTCACCCACTGTGACCAGGAAATGAACAGCAACAATACAGCTGTATAATAACCTCTGCGGTATGCACTTCAAATGTGGAGATCAGACAGCCAGGCAATTACAGACAAAGTGATAGGCACAATGTAGGCGGAAGGGAATATAATGTGAGCTTGAAGTGGATTTCACATATTTAGCATATTCTTGATGTTTGACTCCCACTTGCAGTAAATGTTAAAAGTAATCATGATGAGGTCAGGCGGTGTCGACTGTAAAGAGTGAAAAAAAAAACAAAAAAAAAAACTGACTTTTTGAAAACACTTCTGACAGAACAAAGTATGTAGCCTGGAGATATTGTGGAGAAGACGATAAACACATGTTGGAGGAAGAACAGTTGATCTACTGAACTCTGGTTTACACTGAAGGTTGTGTTTCTCAGCTTGTTTCAAGGAGTGTTTCAAACAGTCAAATTTCAAGAATGTACAGCAGTAGTTTACCCTCATGTGTCATGTTACATTCCACTTCCTGTCTTTGTCTGTTTTCCCCGTCCTTTTTTTTCTGCTCACCTGTGTTCCATGAGTAAATCACTCCCTGAGTATCCAAGCCTATGTTTTCCCTTAACTCTTTGTTGGTTTGTCTGTTTTCATCTCACGTCTCTGCGTTCCTTGTCTGTATTTTGTTGCCAGACTTTTCTGCCTGGACTTCACGGTTGCATTGAAGCTTGCCTTTTGTTCTGTTACCTGCCTGCCTGAGTGTTTTGCCTTTGGGGTCCATTTTTGCAAAATCTTGGGGAAAAAAATCCTGCTGTTGCTGCTAATAAACATGAAAAGACAAAAATCGGGATGAAAAGTTTTTAATGAAGAAAGCTATAACTTCTCTAAACAGGGGAAGTTTGGGCTTAGATTCATTCGTCAGGATGGAAAGTGTCTCAAAGGTTATCTCTTATTTAGAAGCATCTGTGTGAAACCCCGCAATAGTGAGCACATCAAGCCTGAGAATGTCAGTACATGGATTCTCGTGGAGACCATTTTTCCTGAATAAACCTCTTGAATTTAGATGCCAAGGTCTACCTGTCTCCAACCTGCTGTTGACACTTGAATTATCATCACAACAAAGCTTAGGGGAAGCAATGATCGGATGCATCCACATGACAAGTAATATTCTAGGATGTTCGGGATTCTTTGTATGTCCTCCAATTCTTATGTTTTGAAGTCAGATTTTGGATTTTTCACATTATCACATACAGAAAGAAAGCATCAAAGAAAGACCTCTGAGGGAATGTCAGCATCCTTGATTGCTGATGTCTCTTGTTAAGCCAGATAGACGGGCTTCTCTCTATGGCATTGTCACCTTCATTAGCCCATCTGGAGGGCTTTACCACTATCAGAGACTTGCCAAACAAATGAAAATCGAAGCGAGCTAAGCAGCCGCTATCGAAAACCATCCAAGCTGACAGATTCAGTGAAGGCTTCCCGGACACTCGCACAGTCCGCTGCAGATGCATATGGCTCGCGCTCCCCATGAGGATTGCTTGTGTGTGTGCACTTCGTTCTTTCAGGAAGCTAATCTATTACTATTCACACCCTGCTCCACTACATGCGCTCCTTTCAATTTGCACTGTTGTTCTCGCAGTCTGTTCCAATCTGCTGTTGTTTTAATTGCCTCACCCTGGCGGAGCCAACTGCCACTCCTGCCAGAAAAATGCTGCGTATCTCTTAATGAAGAAAATAGACAAGATGCAATTGACTGAGAAAGAGAGAGGGAGAGGATGAGAGGCGGGGGGAGAGCGGGAGTGAGTGCAAGACTTCGAGACTGAGAGAGGGGGGTACATGTTCAAGGCGATGTGTAACATATAGTTTTGTCTACCGCTTTTCAAATATGTAACCCTCACATACAATAATATAACCAATCAACGCATCAGCCAGTCTGATATCCTCCAATAATCTGCAATCTTTGATGACAAATGTCACGGGCATGCTTCTAGCCATCAGTTGCTTTCTCACGTCGTACTCTTCAGCTGTTCTCCTCCCTAGCAATGAGATTTAGTTAAGGTCGAGGCTGGGTCATGGCAAACTTTGTCTTGGAAAACTTATGCTGGCATTGTTTGCAGCATACAAGATAAATTATCTTGCGCCGAAGTTCAACGTGCCTTCCTAACTTCAACGCCCGCCATCAATCAGCTCACAACAACAAGCAAGTGAAATGTGGAAGAGCAGAAGACGGTGGTGAAGAGGGAAGTCTTACCTGAAGAGCGTGGATAGGTGTAGGCTGTAAGAAAAAATATCAATTAACAATCAGGTATGCACAGTCAAACTGTGTCGATGGATATGAAAGGTGATATCTTTAGAAAATTATGAACGTTTAAAATTAGACTCACGCTCTGAGTACTGTATGATGCGACTGATGTAGTCCCCAGTGTTGTAGGTGGTGATGGGGGCCAGTCGGACCTCGTAGGACAAAGGGATTCTCAGGTCTGAGATGGTGTTGGACATCAGCATGCCCTTCTCTGGCTCCTTACCCTTGAGGTCTATCTGCTTTGAAAACAGGCCCTGCTTGTTCTAGATTCGTACAGGTGAACACACACAAGAACACAAACAGGGAACATTAAGACGTAAACTCACAAATATCAGTGTTTTCCACACATACACTTTACTTGGGTGGGCCACCCAGGTATAATAACAGCTCTCCTATTTAATGTAGGTTTACTTATACTGTTATTTTGTACAGACATGTAGGTGCACCTGGTTGTTGGAAACACAGAATGTGAACAAGTTTGTAAAAAACATGACTGTCAGAAAACAGCAGATCTGACTGTGAGGCAGAAAAAAAGTGAGAGTCACACATGGGGCTGTCAATACCGTCAGGCACGCCTTCCATCTATTTTCCCCTTTTCCTCCCGTACTTACATAATAGCATCCTTAACCTAGCCTCCTTATTTTGATATGCCAAAATATCAAGATGTTTGCTGATCAAAAGTCAACCATTTGAGGGGAAATTCCCCCAGGTAACAACACAAAGCTCCGGCTCATCTCCCATCTGGAGAGTTTTAACTGCAATATGAACTGCTCCTACACTGGTAATACTCTGCAATTTTACGTAGGCAGGCAAACAGAGTCTAATTTGGGGTTAAAGATCCACTCATACTTTTCCTGGCAGATAATTGTCAGCTTAACTCATTAAAACCATCAACTTATGAACACAGATGCGCTTTGTGTTGATGAAGCAACAATTTATCTACACACACCAGGGTCAGGTCCATACTGAAGTATGCAAGGATGGCATGATGATTTACCATTTCTCATATACTTTTGTTACCAACATTACAGTGTCTCACAGTTTCTTAGATCCCTGTGTCTTACATCAGATTCACTCACTTTTATCTAAAGCAATTCCTACAAAAGGTGCATTTAAGAAATTAATAGTCCTGCCGATCACAAGACACCAGAGAGGGACCAAACCAACACAATAATAAGCTTCCATGTTTACTGCTTTGAGTTCTCAAAACCAAATTGTGCCTCCAATAATAGGCTAAAATAAAACAATGCACATTAACAATACTCAACAAACAGCTGGGGTGGCACGCTCTGAGTTTTGTATTCTCCCCTGAGACACACCCTATTAATCACCGAATCATATTATTATTTTACTTTTTTATTAGTGTTTCCATTTAACATCAGTGGAATTGGCTATGGGCATACAGCCAGCGTTGGGCATATAGCCAGTCAACATACTGTACCCCAGGACTTTGATTATAAGTATATGTTTAAGCTATACATGTTTTCAGTCCCATCTTTTATCCAAAACAATTCACAAGCTGGCAATGAGTCATGGAGCAAATCATGCCAGCAACACACACACACACACACACACACACACACACACACACACACACACACACACACACACAATACAATACAAGAGGCCATTCATATGGGCACAAAGATCGATAAATATACTGGACATAAACTCACATAAGAAACACCCACATAGACATCAATAAAATGCAAACGCTAAAGCAAATGGGTACAAAGTAATAGCTTTGTGCTCAGACCTACAGTAAAGTGCACTGCTCTATATGAACTGATCTGACTCCTCTTCTATTCCCCTCTGTGTCGGCACGTCTCCCCCGAGAGTCAGTCATTTATGATATCTCTACCTTTACTTACAAAAGTTTGATTCCCAAACAGTATTAAATAAATTGAATTGGCAGTGCGTGAAAATGGAAATAAAAATGGATGAAATAAGATGTGATCCGGTCCAATTGTCTCCTCATTTTTTTAAAGGTAAGTCAGGGGTGGGGTTTTTTTCGCTAGCACCACTTTTAATACAGCTATTGCTGTGTTATTCCACCCACGGAGAGAAGGATCCATTAGCTGTGTATCTGCCTCTGATCCCAGCTACTTAAAGACCTGACAGTGAGCTCAATCTAATGCATTAGGTCAGCCACTCCACCATAACACCTTAGTACACCCACAGCATGCCATTATCAGGTAATGCATGCAGCACAAGTGTCTCTGTGTGTACATGTGCGTCGTGTCTGATTGTGCGTGTACGTGTGCTTGTGTGTGTGTATGCTAAATGTCGACAGCACAGAGCCCTCACATGGTGAGCAATCAGAGTGGAACAAAGTTTGTGCGGATTATATGCAACATGAATTTAGAACAACATATAGCAGCTACATTTTTTGATTGATTTATTGCACTGAAAATTAATTTTAATTTCAGTCATCACAAATTACACATTTTTCCATTCCAATATTGTGGGATAATTATTTTAAAGTTAGAAAAAAGAATACTGTTATGCAATAAATGTGTGTTTTAAATGTGTCTGCTTGCTTTTCTGCTTCTACTCGGCTCATCCAATCCAAAGAGTATTAGTTTGGTAAGTCATAGAGGCACGGTGGCATTCTATAACTTTGCATATCACTAATATGTCCTGACATCACAACAGTGAATTCAGCTTTTCCTCCTGTCGTCTGACACTCAAGTTGATTTGTGCTATTCCCATTGTCTACCCACCACCACAAACTCAAACCTAGCTGCACTGAGATGATCATTCCTATGTCCATCGTGACTCCTGCTCAGGCTGCAAAGAATTTGGTACGACTCCAATTATAGTGCGAGCCCCACATGGCATCCAGAGCCCGATCCCTGCATGTTTGTGCTCGGCAACACACTTGGAATCAAATCCTTCCCTCCTCACCAGGCCCTGCGCCACTAATGGCTGTTAAATCTTCTTTTTTCAGTGCTAGCCTGGCTGTTTCCAGTTCAGTGGCTCCAATTTTTTACCCTTTTTTTCCAGTTATGAAATATTTTGCACAATGCTGGTGAAATTATATTTTTTTCGAAAATATCAACCACATTTTCCCTCTTAACATATATGATATCCTCAAGTTCTTGTTTTGTGATGCTGCTGTGAGCCCAAATTTATTAGAGGAAATGAAAGACCTGCCATTTGCACACAGGATTCCTGTTTACTTGCACTGTAGTTGGAGTGATTTCGATTTTCTTTTCATAAGTCATTTGAAGAAATTCAGAAAGAGGAGACATAACGAAGACTTTAGTAGCAGAGTGTTGCATAACAGGATACTGCCTCTCCTAAAGAAAAGTGACCTTTTGGTTCAAGAGACTGTCACATCAAGGAAAGGTCAGAGTTTTAGATTTCTTAAACAGCTATGGGTCTTGTTGAAGTTTTCACGAGTAAAATCCCAGTACTCAGATCCCTGACTTAAAGGAGATATATAACGTGCATTTTCAGGTTTATAATTTTAATTTGGGTTACTACTAGAATAGGTTTACATTATTTAATGCTCAAAAAATGCATCAGTTTTCTCATACTGTCTCCTCTGATTGGTCAGCTCTCACACGTCTGAGCCAGATCTGCTAACAACAATAAAGCAACTGTGCTAAATACATTTTTCTGTGCCAAACTAGCCACTAGGGTATAAATTATGCAAATGTGTGACGCTGTAACGTAGTGTGAGGTCACAAAGTCCCATAATTAAAGGCAGGACCACTGACGAGGCGTTTCAGGAGCAGTGTTTTCTGTGGGAGAGAGGAGCTTGTGTTGGTGCGGACTTCGACCTTTTTAACTTTCAAGAATTTTTACATGCAGGAGGACCAATATGGCACACTGAAGGAAAGAAAAAACACATTATAGTTCTTCTTTAGGTAAAAGCACCAATACAACAATGTGAAACTACTCCATTACAAGTATAAAAATATTATCAGCAAAATGTACTTTACTGCTTAACTTCTTTAGATGCTTAATGTTGATTTACTAATGTGTGAGCAGCATTCCACTGTTGATTGAGGCGGAGCTAATTTTAACTTAAATAAAATAAAATAAAATATTTGCTCATCTGGCACCAAAACCGATTACATAAAAACACACATTATCATAACATGTATGTTTTTCATGGTTTGCAGTAACATGTTGAAATGTAAAGTGCACTTTAAACACCATCTTACGCTTACATTCATCAGGATAAACATTTACATGCTGCTCAAACAGAATATGCATAATTATGTGAAATATCGCAGCAAAGAGAAACTATGCTCATGTAAAATGCATAGACTATGTGTTAGCAGGGAGATATGAGTTAATGTTGCTGCGGAGTCGGAGCTTTACAAGTTAGTTGACTTTGCCTCTTTCCATGCATGGGTGGGGTCTATAAACACACACACACACGTGCACACACACACACACACACACACACACACACACACACACACACACACACACACACACACACCAACAAATGCACACACAGACTGTGTTGACCTGGAAACACACACTGGATCAATGAGGTGCTGAAGTGTGACTCATAAGAATTCAGCTGCTCCCACTGCTGGCAGAAAAAATCTGTCTCCCTGCTTCTACCTCCGTCTGCCTCCCTCACTAGGTCAGTGGACATAATGTGTGTGTGTGTTTGTGTGTGCGTGTGTCTGTGTGAACCTAATTGACAGGCAAAGGGACGGAAGGACGGTGAGAAAGATATACAGCATGTAGAGGAATGACCAACAGAAGGAGACAGCCAATGTGACCGCAGTGAGTGACAACATATTTTAACAGGCGGAGAGGTGGTTGGTTGACAGACCGATACAGAAGTCCATATACCTCTCTTGACATGTGTGCGTTTGTGTGTGTCTGCGTCTGTGCCACACGCTTTAAGGGGTTGCAGCCAGACGGTGTTTTCAGCTGTGTCTCCATCAGACTGTCAGCAGAGAGACAACAAGACAAAGAATGTGTGAAAGAGGGCGAGAGCGAAGGAGCAGCGATGGGATGGAAACACACAGACGGAGTGACGTGCGCGTATGAGATGGAGATCAGGATTGACGGCGTGAAAAGAGGCGGCCTCTCCAAACACTCAGGAATGTGAGGTTAATGTTTCTATTATCCTCTATTAGCAGATCTCTTTCATCACTGATCCAGCAGCTCACCGATATTGGACGCACATGAACAAGCCAATCATCTGCGCGTGTGTGCAATGTGTCCAGAGTATCTATGCTTGCACAGTTCAGAGTATATCTGCATATGTACATAAATTATTCATATATTTGATTTAACGTGAAACTCTAATTCATCATGAATATTTTTAATTCTCATATATATGATAATGGGGATGTGTGTTTGTGTGACGGTGTGCGGCTGTGTGCAGAGAGAGCCTGCGAGTAGCTATGATCTGAAGCGAGGTCAGCTGCTGGCTGCACAACTTCGATGATTCACAAACTCCATCGCTGCAGGCAAGAGTGGTCGATGTAGAGATGAGGTGGAAAGATTTAGAGATAGCAGGAGAAAGGTGTGACGACGGAGAGAAAAAGCAATAATGGAGGAAAGAAAACAAGCTGAAGAACCAGTGAGAAATTTGGGATTAAAAGAAACACATGTAGAGTATGTATATTATGGGATTGTAGTCCTCTGCAGTGTCTATGTATGTATATGTCTTTTTTTTATTGGAATAGTCATCATTTCAGAGGCACTGTATTGTAACACTAAGCATGAGTCTGCTTCATTAACATTAAAAGGAAAGTCAGGGAAAATCAAAGAAAGAACAGAACACTCTGCTCTGTCACTATCTAGCGATCATTTGTACACCTGGTACAGTGACTGTTTGGGGTGAATGGTCCAGCTTTCTCATTCGGGTTGAATGACACGAGGCGAAAACTTGCTTTGTCTTCTGTTTGAACACAACGTAATGGAATGGAAGAAGAGATAGAGAAATGTGTGCTTCGGCAGTTTGGTGAAATCAAGTTTAATGACCACTCACTCAACTGCCTTCCCCTATTTGTTCCGCAAATTATCACGTCAAGTTGATTACTGGCTACCGCACACTTTTTCCTTGTTTTTAGTTTTTGAACCAACCCATTGAATCTAACTGGCCCGGCTGTCTATAGACAACATCTCACTTAAAGGGTAACTCCACCAATTTTGTGCATTAATGTGTGTTTACAGGTCACTTTTGTGATAAAAGTAGTATAAAGTCTTTTTTCCTTTCCAGATGAAGCTGCATGTAATCTGATAAAATACCTCCAGTGATGTCACTCAGTGGCTAAGATGCATTGTGGGCATCAGGTTTGGAAAATGCAAACTAATGGACTCAATATGGACAGTTTAAAATCAAAATTACCAAAACAGATACAGCAGAACCAGAGGTATCAACTTTATTATCCCACACATTCTTCCTTTTAAAAACCAGGTTCCCCTGAGTGACATCACTGGGGGGCAATTAATCAGATTACATGCTGACCTGTAAACACATGTACATGTAATGTATACAGTCGGTGAGGTTACCCTTTAAACTTCCTCTTCCCTTTACACAAATACATGTGAACACATCTGCAAATGCCTTTTAGGGCAGTAAATCAAGTAAATGTGAATCCACTCTGACATTTACATGATACTTCCTTCAATACATCCACAAAAGAGAAGAGCCCTGCATTCATTAGTCTGAAATGAGCATCAAAAGGCTTATTAAATCTGTCTCTCTCGTTGTAAAAAGGTTAAATTATCACGTTTTAATTATCTCTCACGATTCAAAGAACTCATTTAAGAAGCCGTAGGAGTAGAGGTTATGGTGCGAGGAAGAAGGGAGTGTAAGGACAGCTTGATGAAACAACGAGGGCCTGTCAACCCTGCTAATTCCTACGCAGGGAAACCCCCCCGCAGGGAGAAATAACCTAAATTAAGAAGTGTAAACGTGGATTTCACGGGCTGGCAATGAGTCATGGAGCAAATCATGCTGGCCACACAGACGCACACACACACAGGAATGGACATAAGGGTAAATACAAATGCATTAGAAGCCATTCATATGGGCACAAAGATCGATAAATATACATAAACTCACAGAAGAAACACCCACATAGACATCAATAAAATGCTAAAAGTTAAAGCAAATGGGCACAAAAGTAATAGCTCTGTGCTCAGACCGACAGCAAAGAGCACTGCTCTATATGAACTGATCTGAGTCCTCTTTTATTCCCCTGTGTGTCTGCATGTCTCCCCCGAGAGCCCCTACATCATTTTGTATGTGCTAAAAAGATAGGCTGTCAAGGCGTTAAGAGGATGAGCTGGAGAAAGTGTTGCAGAAATAGATGGGTTGTGAAATTGAGATGGTATTACATTTGAATGTTCTCATACTCTATTTAATAGTCGAGAGGACCAGTGAGATTTGCTGTTTTTCTTTAATTTGCATCTTATTTCTCTCTTTCGCACCCGTTCATTCACTTCCTCGCTCGCTCTCGCCCTCTGCTTCCCTCTCTTTTCCCCTCCAGTCTCTTTTCTGCCGCTCTCTAATGCACACATAAAAACATGCAGGTAGAAAACCTTGAAATTAAATTAAACTTTAACAACATTTAAGAAGTCCTAAACTGCCACTTAATGCAACTCATTATTTTAACACTGTCAGCATAACAACTCACAGCGACTATTCATCAGCGCTATTTTAGTTGCCACGGTTCACCAAACGCTAAATGCCATTAAGTCTGCACTTACGTACGCTACCTTGGAGATGGAAAAACAGAGATGGGAAGCGAGAGAGAGGGAGCGGGAGGAAGAAATGGGGGGGAAAAAGAAGCGATGCTGTGTTCGATGAAGATGGAAACTGGTAGAAGGACGGAGGACAGAAGTGAACAAGAGAGAGGTAGAGCCTCGGCATGCAATCATATGTGCATCTTAGGAAGGCCGGCGCTCTTTGTCTGTCTCCCTGTAGAGTCTTACTTAATGAGGTAAGCTGCCAAGACTTAAAGTAGGAGGGGAATTAGCTATTCATCCGCACAAAAGCAAGCTGGCAGACCCTGCACTCCCTCTGCTTCAGCGTCGCACACACACATGCACACATATGCACACATGCACGCACCAACCCCCAGCCAGTTGTGTATAATTCACTATTATCCTTCCTGTCTTCTGACTCAAGGCCAGTAATCTATGAATAGATGTTTGAAACAAAACAAGGAGGTGGTCTGAGGTTGCCTTCTCAATGTGGACAGAAGTTTAGATCAGGGGCCCGCTAAGAGGTTCTCCAAAGACTGTTTTGGTTGGAGTTAGAAGTAAGAAAAACAAGAATCAGTCATGATTTAGATGAATACTGGAAGAACTACAGTAGTATGCTTTAAAACACGGCTATTTATTGAAGCCAACGTCAGTGTCCTCTGACTCTGACTTTTTTTTCAAAGAATTGCATTATATTATCCATTGAACATGAGCAACAAAGCTTGGCTACAACCATTGCCCGGTGGCCCAGAGGAAGAAACTACATGGGTTTTCTTGACAAATCAATTACACATGATGTGATGGGGTATTCAGGCTCACTATGGTGCCCCTGAAGGCCCAAACAAGACGTGTGAGACCACTGAAAAGGTGAGAAACTCTGCTTTCCATGAGTTTTTAAATCATACGGATAGTATTGGCGGTTCAGAAGTATTAAACAAAAGGACAATAACTTCTTTTAGCCAGCAGCAGCTGTCTGGGCCTTTAAGGGATAAAAGTTTATTTCCTGTGCATGAGAATCTGAATTTCAGTTTGTGACTGCAAGGCTAATTTAACACTCCTCACAGGGTTGTGAAAATGAAGTCACGTCAAGGCAAAGTCAATCATTTGAGGACAAGATAAAACATGAAAATACCATTAAAAATCGTCCTCTTGTGGCTGTGCCTGGACTGAATCCTGGACATTGGCAGTGAAAGCCCAGACTTGTTAAGTTGTGGTTACAACATCAGAAGTAAACACATAATTGCCTGTCTGGCACTTAAAGTTAAAATCTGGCCTAGACAGTGAAGTAATTGTATGTGGAAAGTTTAAAATGACGGTCAGGCATTGTGATGGGACTTCTTTGAGCGGCCCACTCATCTTTACATCTCTGGACCACTGTCTGGAAGTGGAAAATGAAGCCTTTGTTTGGTAAAGCTGAGTGATGTGCGCTGACTATTGAAGGGGATGTGACGGCTATTAATAAAGAATGATGTAACAGGAAGAGAGGAGATAATACAAAAGGTTAAAGGGAAGTCAGCTGAAGAATGGAGGTCCCTGGAGTTAATTTTGAAATATCTAGTGATGTATATCTAGTTTTGATATTGGCAGATCGACATTGACCTTGACAGGTAACATTTGGGTAAACAACATTTTAAAAAATCCAAGTGAAAAGGAGATCACGAGAATACAAAGTCAAAGAAAATGCAGCGCAAAAGGATTCGGTTTACTTGCGTTGCTGCATAGTATAGCAGCGTTTGCTCTCTTTTCTATTCACTTTGTTGTATTGAAAGCATTCTGAGAAATGCTTCACTGCAAGAGAACCATGTTTACTGTGAACAGCAGTGAGCTGTGTCTTCTTGGAAACAACATGTTATTCATGCATGGGAACATGAAATCTGGGCAAGAATTACATCAGAATGGTCTCTTAAGTTAAAATTGGTAAAGAGCCAAAACTAGAAGGAGAGGAGAGGAGAGGAGAGGAGAGGAGAGGAGAGGAGAGGAGAGGAGAGGAGAGGAGGCTGTAGCACTGTTGTAATTCAGTGCAGGTATCTATTGATTGACTACACATGCCTGACACTCCCTGAGCTCATGAAGCCTAATGTTTACTTAGCATGCACACTTTACTACATACGAGCTTGTGCTCGTGCATATGTGTAACACATGTGAGCCTGCTCACTCAACGTGATGCCAAACTTGCAAACACAAGCAGGTGACCAACGTTTGCCTTGGTTTAATCCACGACGATGAATGTCAGTCTTTGATAAACAAAGTCAATGAGTTCCTGTTCATGTACCTGCCTGTCTCCAGATGGATACCAGAGCCAGGACATGAAAGTGTAATTGCATACATAGAAATGCGTGCACGTTGAGCGCTTTACCTTGCGGACATTAATCCAGTAGCCTATGATCTGGTCTGTGGCCTCAGGATCTCTCTGTGTCCACTGCAGGTTGTATGAATAGTTGTTTCCTTTTAGGATTCTGACTGGGTTGGGTGTGTCGAAGTAGAACTCGGCGCTGTAGGGTTGGGCTGAGGGATGGTGGAGAAGAGAGCGAGAACAAAATGTTACTGATGAATGATACTGAGGAAGGCAGCTGCCCCATGTTGAATATGGAGTGTGTGGTGTACAGTATGTGTATGTGTATGTGTGGTGGGGCACCAGCGTGCAGACAATGATGATATATTCATAGTGAAATAGTTACAAACCCTGGTAAAGGTTACATTTTTTTTAATTATGGATTATAACTACTGCACCTCTGTAATAAAACACACTGGGAAAAATTTACTTTTTGACTGGAAGGGCAACATAGATGGCACTTTATCATATTTTATCTGCCATAGGGGCATGCAAGAGGGCACTTTTGCAGCTTTTTTTCCAAAATGGGGGCACCGAGGGGGGCAGTTGTCCTACCCTTGAGTCCATTAATCGATTTAAGATGGATGGATATTAAGTAGATAGACAGACGTGTTTCTCTTCCACAAATGGATAACAAACGATTGTCTCATGTCTGTTCACTCACCAGAGACATTAAACGTGCAAGTCGATGTTCCTGCATTATTGGTGACTCGGCACTCATAGGAGCCGTTGTTGTTGGGCTCCAGCTTGAACTTCAGCTCCGGTGTCTCCTTCAGGTCTGGCATGGGCATACGAATGAGGTCGCCATTACGGAACCAGCGGATGTCTGTCAGGCGAGGCGGGTTCGACCGCAGGACCGTACACCTCAGGGTCACCATCTGATAGTTCCTTGAGCGCACGTCCTGGAAGACTGGGTCCAGTATAGGAGGATCTGAGGAGACAAAAGAACTGTTTTTAGACATAGTTTAGGCATAGTGACATGTCAACCAATCTAAAGATATGAGGTGCAGAAGCCAAAGAAGCTGTAAGAATGTATGCAAATATTGTCCATTTAATTATTCACTGATTCTTTCATTCTTGCATTCTGCAATTAATAAGTTAAGACAGAGATTACGTTTGATTTGATCTGAGTAGTTAGAAAACATGTTAAAAACATCATAAGATGACATGGGTGGTTGTTGCAGCAGCACAATGACACACATAAGTAAAGATAAGCATAGAGAGTAAAATAAATAAAAAATAGAGGTATATAAAACTAAAAATAGAAGAGAATACATAAAGAAACTAGAATGGCACTTCCACCAAGGCCAAACAGTCCCCAGACCTCTCCTATTTTCTTCCTATTTCTGGTTTACCGGGTATTTTGGTGTGATAATGCTTGTATTACATCACCCTGTAATGCACCATCAAGTTATGAACATCATTTTTTTTTTTTTTTTTCAGGACAACCTATGCTATCAGAATATGTATGGATGCTTCACAGCACAGTTCACTATGTGAGTATGTGCTGGCATATGCAAACACGCATGAATAGTCGGATCGGCCTTCCATTAATGGACACATCGATAACAAACTTCTGATCGGTCGAAAGACTCACCTAAAGCACAATGGAATTGCCATTATGGATTTATTGTAGTGAGTCCCCAAAAAGACACCTGGAACCACAAAGCTGCAAGCTTGCAAAGGGAAAAATGGTAAGTGGATCCGATTAGCTATGGACACCCAGATAAAACATCCACGATCAGTTTCTTCAGTACTGAACAGATTAGAATTGTTTCTAAATCTTTGATTTCTTGCTTTCAGCTTTCAACTTTTGTATTTTATCACATGCCCGTATACACCGACTATACAGTACAACATATTAGGGACACTTACTTTGTGATTAAGCGTAGCGATGAGGTGAATCCATGTAAAACCCATTATCCCTAATCGTTTTTCATTTTAAAATCCATTTACTTCATAAGGAAGGAGATGGAGATAAACTGAAACAGAAAAGTTTGAGAAGGATTTTTGAGCTTAGGGATGTGGACAATGCAAAATGGGCTGCAGCGGTGTGCATACATTACCATCGTGCACGTCTCATTTTCCATGCCTAGTCATCTTTTTATTCTCCAACGTGTAAATTTCCTCACAGCATCAGAAAACATTCGTTTTGACAAATCATCTGACACAGAGCAACTGTTAACGCCTCGGGGGAATCAGGCATTTCCACGAGGCATAATCCCATCCCTGCTGCTAACCTATCCTAACCAGCTGTAATTAACCTGTCAGCTGCGATATGTGGCTCTGCTAATGACTGACTAGCTGCTCTTGCCCTGGGGTCAGCCGAGACACAACACAGCCAAATGACTCTGCCGCAAATCAGCCAGCCAGCTAGTTCACCCCTGGCTAATCATGTAGATAATAGACAAGATGCTAATGGCGGTATTGTCGTACTAACGGTGATGAGATCTAGTGTTAAGGCCCCCAGAGGTGAGGCGGCATGACTAGAGTCCCTTATGAATCAAGTTTATCAGACACAGATGTGTAATTATAGTCTAATCTATGTTATGCCTGTAATTTAGAAAGATAGGGCCACGGATGAGCCACACTAAGGAGGAGCGGCAGAGACAGATGGAAAGATAACATAAGAAGCAGAAACTGAGGCAGGGAGATGCTCTTATTGTGCTGATACAATGTGGAAATCTCTGGGAAGAATTAACCATCTCAGCAGGAGTCATGACAACAGTAATAGAAAGATATTCAACGAGGGATTTCCACAATCACAGAGCTGACTGAGACAATATTCTAATGTTTGAACAGCTGATAGGACAGATTTCTTGAACACAGACTACACAGTATTGATAAAAACATCAAACAAATACCTACTTCTTTAGCTTCAGATGTTTTGTGCACACTACTTACTTACTTTTGTAAAGATGTCATATTCTTGTTTCTAAATGTTTTATTGCCTTGTTTCTGTTTTATTTTGTATTACACATTGTGCATCTTATCGGCTTTTTTATCTTATTTTTTCACATTAGCTTCAAATTGTTTTACCGTTAACATTTGTATTGTTTTTTTATCAGCTTGTCACTCTTCTTTGTAAAATAAGGTGGTACAAAAATCAAGTTGGATTGATTGATATTCATACTTTATATCTTTTACAAATGGGAAATAGCTCACTGTTGTTTTTATGAGACAACCACTACACTGTATGGCCTCCACATTTTTGGTAACACTATAAAAAACATCATTAATAAATTAACTGAACTTTAATTCATAGTTATTTGACTGTTAAAGCAACATCATGTAACTATTTTACCTCAAACGGTTGATGGTGCAGTGTCTTGTAATTCTACATAACAATGTTTTTTTTGCAATTTTGCTATTTCATCAACTGGTTTGAGGTTAACAAACTAGGCTATACAAAGTGTAGTTTTGCCAGAACTAGGCGTCATAGGTTACATCGTGCATGGCTGTTATGAACAGGGCAGAAGAAGAAGAGGTCATGGACTGGACAACGAAACCAGTTTTGAGGTCTGCGTTTACCACAGTGGTGTTGCACTCAGAAACAGTAGGGGGCGCAAAATCGCAAAAAATGCAAAGTTTAATTAACTATAGATTTACCATTTATAAACAATGGTTATTATATACCTGTTACCCACATTTTGACATAGCATCGCTGTCCAGTGAAAACCATTTATTTCCAAATTTGGTGTTTTTGGAATTTTTTCGACAGAAGGAAGGAGTGCAACTTTACGAGTTGAGACAATTCTATTTTTTATGTCGCACAAACTATTAGTGAAGCCACTGAGTCATCTGAAAAATGCATCGGCACAAAGCTGAAAACATGTCTGTTTTTCTCAGCTCAAGAAAAGTTGACATTTTAGAAAGAAGTGGGTTTTTTTTACTGGACAGAAACGATCGTTAAAGTTAATAAAAACTCCAAAACTGTAGCCTTGTGCGTTCAAGACACACAACAAAACAAAACATATACAACAAGACATATGAATAAAATATGAAGAAATGAATTCTCGCTGTGAGTAAAGCCTTTACTCCTCTTTTTTTTTTTTTCTTTACTATAAGAACGGGTACACACAGCCAAACCAAATCCACCGTTTACCATTCTGTGCTTGCACTCCAGTCAGAGGAACATGAGTAAGCACCTGCATGTTAAAAGGACTGGAAACCTCCATAACATTTAACATCTCAGCATGTGTTGCCTGTTTGTTTTTTTTAGACTAGTCTCCCAGCTCGTGCATGCAACATATTTACAGCTTCCCACTTTCTTATTTTTTACAGAATCTTGTCATTTACTTCTGGGTGTTTTTTGACCTCTTGAAATGACTGTGTTACCTACACTTCCTGCAGCACCATGCGATGGAGCTGAGGGATGGGACGGTGGTCAAAGGTCATACTGTAATCCTATGGACTGATTAGTGTATGGTCACATACCCTGCACACATATGCATACTGATGGCTATCTGACTTTGGAAACAGGTGGCAAGGGTAAAGAAAAAGCAGGCAAACTTGGGAGTGATAGGTGGAGGCGGGAGGAGGGAGAGAGGAGGAGGTGTGCTGTGAGCTGGTTTGTGAGCAGTTTATAAATCATCCCATCCTCAGTAGAGTTTTGACAAGTTTGAGGATTAATTTCAACAATTATGTAAGTTTCTTAACAGTCAAATTCTCTGGAGCTTTGTTTCTTGCATCTCTTTGCTACTCATTCGAGACTTGCGGCACCACAATGCAATGCTTCATAGTCAGAGGACCATAATCCATGTAAACACGCCATCGCTATCTGTCTTATTGAATGCAAAATGGATTCCATCCGGGAATGCAACACTGACCAAGCCAAACATTTACATTACACAAAGAGAAAATCAATTTACATGAGACCGAGAGAGGGAGGAGGTGAGCATGGTGGGATGAAGGGAGAGAGAAACAGCTCCTAAAGGTGAAGACAATGAAGAAGACAAATGACGGGGAAAGTGCGGCGTGAGAGTGAGAGAAGTCGATGATTGAGTACGGGAGGTGGGGAGAGAATGGGAGAATGCAGGATGCAGAAAGGGAATGACAAGACGGAGAGAGGTCCTCTCTCATGGCCAGCAGTTAGCTGATTGATGATGATGAGAACGGCAATGAGGAAGAACAGCCACCTCTCAGAGGGAGAGTGGGCAAGCAAAGAAGGGATGCGAGGCGGATAGAGGAAGTGGGAGAGGCGTGAGTCGCAAGAATGCGCGTATCCATTTAATTATATCTGCCATAAAAAAATGATGGCATCCTTCCCTCGCATTGATCAGCAGCGCTAAATGGAAGGAGGCGAAACAAACCCCATATAATAAACAAATGAAGTTAAATGGAAGAGAGGAAATATAAACAGTAGGCTCCCCTCTTTTTTGGTGTTTTTGTATCTCCCAGTCTGTCTGCCCCCCCCCCATTCTGCCTCCCAATCATCCAATCTTTCTCTCAGCACCTCAGCCGTGCCCTGCCTCCCCCTTTCCCCACCATCCCTAACCCCACTTTCCTGTTTCAAGTTCTCTCTTAACCCTGTTTTTCTCTCTCTTTCTCGGTCCTGCTCATGTATCTGTGTCATCTCTCTGTTTCTTTCTCTGTCCAGAGTGGGGTGGCCACCTGGTCCATTAATCAGCCTCGGCCGGTGCGGACAGCAGAGCTCACAGAGTGTTGCCCTTCCGCCCCGCCTGCATTAGCGAGCCCTGTAAATCCTTCTTGGAGAGGAGAGGAGAGGAGAGGAGAGAAGAGAAGAGAAGAGAAGAGAAGAGAAGAGAAGAGAAGAGAAGAGAAGAGAAGAGAAGAGAAGAGAAGAGAAGAGGAGAGGAGAGGAGAGGAGAGGAGAGGAGAGGAGAGGAGAGGAGAGGAGAGAAGAGAAGAGAAGAGAAGAGAAGAGAAGAGAGGAGAGGAGAGGAGAGGAGAGGAGAGGAGAGGAGACTTTGGGTGGGTTTTTTTACATATATATATATATCAAAGAGGGAAATTAGTCCTACCAGGCCTATTACTCTCAGACAATGTGTAGTTGGTTTCTCTTGTTGTTGTCTTAAGATTCAATAAAGTTTATAATGGCTGATTTTATTTAGTAGTGCAAAGCCTTTGATTGTGGGTAATGTAGGCGCCATGTTTTGAAAAAGAAGAATAAGTGGAATAAAAAAACACCTCTGGTTCTGCTTTGTTGATTCAGATCATGTGTTTTAAAAAGTGTCCATAAAGAGTCCGACAGTGTTTAGGGAGTGCAATGCTAGACCAGTAGACTGCTTGTCAAAACCTGGTTGCCTACATTACCCACAATGCAACTGCAGGAAATTGACATTACTTGCAGCTTTCTCTGGAGCCACAAAAGGCTTTATACAAATTTCAATTGGTGGAGTTACCCTTTAGGAAATCTGATACCATGACTTAAACTGTAAATCTGAGAATTTTGGTTCAGGAAAAACACATTTCCAAAGTTAAACAGCTTCATTAATGCTCTCTTCTTGAGCTGTTTGTGCTTTTAAGTGTTTTAGATGCACAAAACTTGTTTTTTCATCCTCATGTTTTTCTAATATATTGTAGCCTACATTCATTGCTTTAATAGCGTTAGCCTTTTAGCTTGACCTTGTACACAGGACACACTGGGAGTGTGCTGAAAGGGCTGTATTGTACACTGAATTCTTGTTAACATAAATTTACTTGATTAAATCAAGCTTTTACCAATGCAGTGATACTCTGCTGTGAAAGCTTTAACCAAAACAGCACATTATTCATTCATCTAACAACATTTTAAATTAGTGAATGTTAAGTTTTTATGATAAAAAAAAAACAGCTACAAAGGTTGGATTGTTTTGATGGTTTGCACCAACAATGGATGCACAGACAACAAGCTGGCTAGACTTTCTTAATCTCCTCAGTTCAGAATTTATCGAGCATCTTGGATGAGTGCCAGAACAACTTCACTTGAACTTTTTGCTCACCGCAGTCGTTCGTATGCTTGTGGTGTCACGCAGAAGCTCAGACTCGTCCCAATTATCCTCTGTAAGGATTATTTTCTTTAGGTTATTATGTTTGATTTTGCCTGTTGGTTGCAGTATGCTATCTGAATGACAACACTGTCACTCGCTAGGAAATTCAGCAGGGGACCTCCTGTTACTGTGGCTGATGACAACTTCTATACGTTGTGCTGATTTTGCCCACAGGGTGTACATATATTATAGACGTAACCCCCCCCCCCCGCTACCAATACGTACGCTGTTTTCCTGGAAGCAAAAGTGGTGGGATTTTGTTTTAAAAACAAAGAAAAGTAATGCAGTTGAAAAGCAACTAGACAGCATTCACACGCAGCCCTGGGGCACAAGCGATTTTGTATGGTTTGATAAAGCATAAACGAGGATGTATGTTTTGATTCTGGAATCCAAATCATTTTTGTATTTCATGTCACGCTCTCTCGGTTTTAAGAGTGTGCAGGCAGAGTCGTCAAAACTGCCATCCCTATATAGCACAGTTCAAGCACTGCAGAAGTAAGTAAAAGTAGGTAACCCCGTGGGAGGGAAAGGCATTGAGATTATGTGTTACATTTAGCAAGACAGATCTTATTCCTTTCTCAAAGCCCGTCCTCCGGGAGTTTTATTAATGACAGACCCCACTAGAGTGCTCACAAAGAGGAAGGGGAAGGGGCAGGTTTAGCAAAAGACAGCCTTTAAGCCATAGAGGTGTGTTCTCATTCTCTCTCTCTGCCTTTTAAACACTCTTTACATCACCATACGTTTCCCTACCTGTCTTTGGGGTACACAGTTTTGAGAAAAAGTGTGAAGATTATGCCATTATTCAAGGAGGGGAACCAGAAAAGTGAAGTGTTAACAGAGCTCTGACATTACCATGGCAACAAAGAGAAAGTTGTTATGGTCTATGGAGGTACAGGCATCAGGTGTCCTTGATACTTAAATCCTAAATGATGCCTACCAAACATTGCTCTCTACTGATACCTACACTGCACATTGAGTTGGACCTGCGCCTCTCTGCGTTTGATGTTCAGCCCGTTGTACGGAGCGGTCTGGCACCGGTACAGCCCCATCATGTCCCGGCTGACGTTCTTTAGCCTCAGGCGGCCATCAGGCGTCTCCACCATGGTCGCCCCTGACGGCATCAGCAGGTCCTTTTCTGTCCGTGACCACAGCACAGGTGGACGCGGTTTGCCATCCACCACCAGGCACGCCAGCTCAGCGTTGCCTCCCTCTCGCACGCTGACCACCTGACCTCCAGGTGGAACCGACAGCATCGGAGGAGAGACTGGAGGGGAGACAAGGGAAGAGGAGGAAGGAGTTTAAGTCTCTCTTGTTTTTGAGCTCCAGCAAACATGAATAATGTATTTGAAAAGTATGACTTTTCTTAACAATGATACAAATTGCTGCAATAAAGGAAAACAATCTTCATACAATATTCATACAGACGCTTCACAAAAAAGCCAAAAAGGAAAATCTGATATATTGTGGCTTGTAAAGTTTGAATAAAAGGGACAGATAGATCTTTGTTTAAATAGAAAGCTATTTCAGACTTCTGTTTTTTAAATATAAATACATTTGTATGTGAGCTCAAAGAAAAAACCTTGACAAAAGTTTATGAGTCATTCAGTTTCGTCTTTCTTAATCGCGAGGGTAAATAAAAAAGTGCTTAAGTGCACAGTGGAGAAGAGAGGAAGGCTTTCGTGATATAACATGTCTGAAGGTGGACATGACTGAAACATTTACAGACGGTGTGAACAGAGAAACTAGATATCAGAGACAGGCGGAGAGTAAAAAAGGTATGAAAGAAAGTGACATTTACAAGGTTTACTTTATTGGACAATCACAGAGTTTCAATGCAACGCAGGGACATTAAAAAAGATTACTGCTCAGTATTAAGTGCTCACATTAAGATTTTATCACACATGAGAATGAACACAGAAACACACATACACATTATTACTATACACCGCTGTGATGTTAAATTCTCTGTGTTGCATCAAACAAGAGGGTAAGGCGCATGGAGAGATAGTTACAGAGAGGGCTGTCACTGTTTCTTAAAAAGTCAAACTACCATGCAGATTGGGAAACAAAAAGAGAATATTAACTACGTAATGTTTAAATTAATGCACTATCCATCTAACCTGGAGTTTCTCAGATTTCACCAACACAAGGTTTATAGTGCGATTTTAGGAAAATGGACACTCTCTTCCCTGGGTTTAATCCATGGAGCAAATTAGGAGTTTCTTTCTCTTGAAATGATTCATTTTTCCCCAAGGATACACTGCAGAAGCCTATTATCACTCTGGTTACAAATTTACAAGAGGGATGTCCTGCTTTCTGACTTTATGTGAAAGCTACGTACCCATCCACACATCTAACCTTTTTAATGCTCTGTTGCTCGGTTACTGTTGCTTTCTTTGCTGACACAAAAAGGAGAAAACTTGTCATGTGTCAGGCTTATATTGTACATAGAGTGCAGAAAGAGTGTTAATAAAGGAGATACACTAGAATGATGGGGCAAAATAACCTTTTCGGGAGTGGTTTTTCAAAATTATCTCGAAACTTACTGTGTGTTCAGGCTATAGTCAGCTTGGATAATGAATTGGCACATTTGGATTTGTTCTTTCTTGCTTGTAGAACAATGTGTCTTCCCATCAAATTGTTTTTTGACAGTGCAAGTTAGCCACATAACTACCTTATAACGTTTAACATATAAAGTCATAAATACTGGTCTCAGAATGACAGAGGCGTGAAAAAAAAGAAACCCTCACCGCTGCTCTGAGAGATGTTGACATCCACACGGAGCTCCAGCACTCTGCTCCCTGGGAAGTTCGCCACGCAGCTGTAGGTCGCCAAGTCTCTGAACTTCATGTCCACAATCTCCAAGCTGCTGGTGCCAGGTGCCATGTCTGGGTCACTGCGTAGCAGGATCAGGCTATCTGAATTGAAGACGGGTGCGCCGTTCTTGTACCAGGTGTAGTTGACCTTGTCCTGCGGGGTGGCATCAACGTGGCACGACAGCTTGAGGTCCCGACCCATTTGGATGGTCTCGCTGTCCTTGTTGGAGTCCGGTGTGATCTGGAAGGTCAGGTTGCCCATTGCTGTGTTCGGTGGTGTCAGGGTGAGAAGGGAGGGAGAAGAAAGCGTTAAACCGAAGGTACAGTGTAAGAGGAAAGCTGTGGGGAAGTGTTGATATTAATAATGGAGGAGGAACGTCACCAGCAAAATATTTACTCCGTATATTCACTAACATCCGACAGTGAAAAGAGCTAAATGCATTAAAGAATAAATAGAGAAAAACACTTTTTTTAAACTACGCA
Source organism: Pagrus pagrus (assembly GCF_965226575.1). Classification (NCBI taxonomy): domain Eukaryota; kingdom Metazoa; phylum Chordata; class Actinopteri; order Spariformes; family Sparidae; genus Pagrus; species Pagrus pagrus. The sequence goes on along the minus strand of NC_140185.1, from coordinate 29,137,650 downwards.
TAACATATGTACTTAAAGGTCCAGTGTGAAGGATGTAGGGGCAGTAAGGAGCAGAAATTGATTTATAATTATATTTTCATTGATGTATAATTATCTGAAACTAATAATGGTTGTGAATCTGCCATGTTGCACCTCCATGTTTCTACAGAAGTCCAGAACAGACAAACCAAGAAATAGGCCTTCCATATGAAATGAGGTGTGTTCAGTCAGTTGCAATCTGCAACTGTTACTAAATCCGAAACGTTGGACCCAATTTATTCACTCTTAAACTTTTAATGAATGGTAAGCAGCTCATGAAGCTAGCTTGTAATTCACTCATTCACTCACTCACAAACTCACATTCTGCAGGCTCTGCAAGGGGGAGCTGTTGGGTTTCAAGAAGCTATTATTTGTGTATATTCAGGATATTACTCGGAAAAAAATAGCGTATTTGCAGTAAAGCATGATACCCATCCCAAACTCACCAGGACCCTTCAGACCCCATTCAGGATCCGTCGGGACCTGATGGATAGAGCCAGTCTGGGTCGGCCACACCAATTGATATGATACTTTCAAGTTCTTTAAGTGAAAAGTGTAAAATAAAAATACATACAAAAATCCATTCAGACATGGACATAGTTGTGAGGGAGACAGGGAGAGTAAAAAAGTCAATTACAATAAAAATAAAGTGGATGAAGGAGGGGGAAGATGGCTAACGCAGAATGGTAGATGAGCTTGCAACATAGTGGGTGAAGCATTGGAAGAGGGGGCAGAATGACAAAAAGAAACCAAAGGAAAAAGGAAATTGAAGAAGAAAGAAAGAGAGCGAGAGAGAGGAAGAAGCAAATTGTGAAGGAGGGAGAGACAAAAGGAGCGAGATAGAGAATAAAATAACAAAGGGATAAAGAGGAAGGGGGGAACAAAATCAAGGACAAAGAGTAACTCTCACTCTGTCACATTTAATTTTCAGTTTCAAAGGCTGCGTTTCCCCAACAGATTTCCATGTTGAATACAAAACAGCTCTCCATTTTCCCCACTAAGGCGAGAGACAGGCGGCGAGGAGGAGAGGAGAGCTCGAATCAAACTCCTCTCGAGCTTGTTAACAAGATGCTTGGGTGGAGCCGTGGATGTGAAACGGTGACCATATGGTTAACATGATCCTGCAACTTTACCTGCTTAGTGTGGAGACGATGTTGTGTGTGCGTGCCATGTGGGAGCCTGTGGCTGGCTGTGCATTCATGTGCAACTGTGTCGCCTGCCTACCTGCAGATTCCCATCTCTTAGCACTCACTGGATGTGCCTGTGTGTGTGTGTGTGTGTGTGTGTGTGTGTGTGTGTGTCTCACTCATCGTCTTGCCACCTGTGCTGGTGTGATGATGCGTTCAGGCCCATTAAGCTAACAGGAGAAACCCATCCAGCATACGTTCTCTACAGTGTTAACTAACAGAAGAGACTGTCGCTAATTGCTTCCACTCCAGTCTAACTAATTGGAGTGAATAAAGATGATTAAAGGGGCTAAAAATAGCCGGAGGGGAGGAAGAATGGAAGGCTTCTGCTTTAACGGCAAGGGAATTATAAAAAAAGAGCAATACTTAACCCGCCTATTCTGACGAGATTCACATCGGCTCTCTGTAATGATGGATCAACTGCTCGCGAGTCGCACGCCACACAGTCGCTCCCAGTGCACGCACACATGAATACATTTGCACACTAAAGCTAGCAAGGACTGAGCAGATGGCACTTTTAAAATTAAAAAATACAGTATCTTTGATCTGATGATTTAAGAATACTCAGATATCTGTTAGGTATGCGTGTGTATTTGCTTTGTTAAGAGAGAAAAAAAATCAGTGTGCTTCTATAATCTCTTGATTACTGTCAGCTATTTAAAGGGAAAGAAATATGGAATGACTACAACATTGTTAAAGGTGCATTATGTAAGAATTTGCCGCCTCCAAACAAACAGGGGGCAGCATATCAACAGAGTAGCGGTTAACTGCTCCTTTAACCTTGAAAGCTATCAGTCGTATTAGCCGTACAAAGTGGCTAGGGACTAGGCAGTTAGCATGCTAACTTCAGTAGATATCACGCCAACACAATACAAAAGCTTCAAAACTAATATTTGTTCATATTCTGTTGATAATTTTTTTTCACATAATGCACCTTTAAAATGTAGTTTCAGAGCTGGTAAATTAGAAGCATAAATTATGTCAAGCATTTTGAATCCAAACCAGCAGCCAAGGGAAAATAATGCACACGCAAACCATGAACACCCGTGTTCAATAACATTTCTCCCACTGCTTGTCCCGCTGTCATCTAGCAACAAACACACGCACTTACTCCTGACAACCAGATTGACGTTCTTGCGAGCGGGGTTGCCCACGTTGTTGACAGCCGAGCAGTTGTAGAAGCCCGCGTCAGCCGGCGTGACGGCCCGCAGAAACAGCGTCGGCCCACGAACTTGGGCGCTGAGGGGAAGCGGGCCGGGATAACGCGACCACGTCACCGTGGGCGGGGGGAAACCCGATGTCACCTCACAGGTCAGGAGCACATCCTGGCCGGGGTCCACCACCACCGTGTCGTTGACTGACAGCCGGATCATTGGGGGAGCTTAGAGGGAGACAGAGAAGAAAAGGATCACAAGTGCAAATCAGTTTTTTCTGTTGTCACATTGAACAGAGCAATGTTGTTTTCCTTGCAACTGTTGTAAAGGACTGGTGGTCTACAGATGTTGAGTCATACAGATGTGATGTTAACTGTCTGCAACTGTGACATGCAGATTTAATGAAGGGTTCCCAGTAGCATTGCAGGATGGTTACAGGATTTTGCATGCAAATGATGACATTGTTTTGAAGTGAGAATGGGAGTGTGTGTTATATTGATGTCTGCGTGCGCCTGTGTGTGTAAATACTGTACCTGTGTGCATGTAATATAACGCACGTACTAAAGAAACACAATTTTCATGAATTAGTGCTTTGACATCCTGTAGCCTCATTGATAAAATCGACTTGATGATGATCAGCTTAAGTACGATTGAGGCAGAAAACCACTTATAAGCAGTATTTTTTATAAAACCTGTTTGTCGTGGAAACATCTTATCTCTAAGAGAAGTCTCGCCGTGACTTAAGCGATTCTCCTCTTGGTCGTGTCGGGGTATTGCAGTTTGGGATACTTTTGGGTCCAAGCTTGTGGTAAAATTTGAATCAACTTTATGAACAATACACAGCGGTACTACACTCCCAAGGAGCATGTGTGGCTTTGTTTGTTAATCCACTCTTTAGTCCACTGAATAATACATGTTGTCTGGCATCAGTCTCCTCTACCATTGCCATGATCTTGTCTTGTCTTCCAAACATTGTCAGAAATGATCTTGAGACTGAGTTTCAGTACTAAGAACATTCTTATAAAGGTCCTGGTCTTTAAAACAGTATCTATTTTATCAGTAAGTAAAAGTTTCTATTTAGTATCCAACTCAACAGGACGTACACTGGAATAAATACATCTTTATCAGCTATGACCTCCCAAATGCACAGAGCCAGTTATGGATATTTCAAAAGAGGGTGTTACAGCTGTCCATGGAGGATCACCACTGCATAAATCCCAGGACACATAGGCAAGACCTGACCCCCATCCAAATCAGCACACAGCAGCCTCATAGGTTTCCTCTGACTGCAAATGTGATGTCGCATTTGGATAGGTCTAAACATGTAGCTGTGCATTCATGTAAGGGTGTTTGAACTTCTCATCTTTTTCTCAGAACAGACTAATCAGTAAACCAAAGGTAATTCATGTCTCTGTTCCCCTGCTCTCACATCACCTGTATCTTTCCCAAGCCACTGCGTCATTCTCCTATGACTGACCTAACAGGAAAAGTACAGGATGACCCAAAACGCAACTGCAGAGGGGGGAAAAAAAAAATCCTGTTGCCAGACAGAGATCGATCGGAGCCCAGCAGTTTCAAAATACAAAAAAAGGGCAGAGCGGTGGGAGCGAGGGGCACACACACACACACACACACACACACACACACTATCCAGTAAAAGACCGAGTAAAAGACACGACTGAAGCAGGAGAGGGGAGAAGAGCCAAAAGACAAAAAAAAGGATATTAATCATCGAAGAGGAGGGAGGAAAGAAGAATATCTACAGTGACAGAGATACCATCATGTGCACACACACACCCTGATAACTACATGGGTGTGTACTGTCTGTTAAAATTACCAAATACAGGGTGATAATGAGATGCAGAGATCATTTCGAGCTTTCTCACACTGCCTGTTAAGCAGAGCATTCACTGAAAGGCCTACAGCTTTTGGTTTTACTCTTTAACCATCACCAAGAGCAGACGGAGTTGACAACAGGAAACAACAGCTAATGAGTAAACATATTTGTATTATCAGTATCTGTTAGTTCGTGCGTCATGTTTGAGTACTTCTGTAATCTGCAGATAGGAAGACTCAGATAGAAGCTCAGTTCATGAAAACAATTTTCAGAAACACTGATGGGTTTGCAAATCATTTGTACTGTATGTTCTTCTTATTCTTAGAAGGAACATTCAGTACATTTGTGACAATATCTTCTCAACAATTCTGTTTCTTTGTTTTCTGTCATTTTTTAACTGAAAATTATGTGACAAACCTGCATCTGCTGCAGTTTGAGTCACAACTACTACATAGACCTATAACACAGTTCAGTCTCATTGCCAACACTGCACATTTCGAGCGATTTCCGGCAAAGGCTACTCCTGACCCATGACTTCTGGAGTGATATCGTTGATCTGTGTTTGTTGGATTTGTGGGCTTGGATTTTTATTTATTATTAAAACATTTTGCTAATGTGTTAGCATTAGCAGGTTTCAAAGAGGATTACAAGTTATTCTGCTCCCTAGTGGCCAAACATCACACAGGATTTCTAAATGCAAATGGTCCTGTTTCGAAAAACAGGAAAACAACTCGGCTAAAAGAAGTAAAAAAGAACAGTACAGTAAACCATTGATTGCTTTTTGTTGTCGTTTGATCAAGTACTGTAAATCAGTTGAAGGCTTCTGAAATAAACACACTTGATTTACTACAAGTGTTTGTGTTTAACTAAATAACTAGCTACAGAATAAAACTACTTCTGGCAATTGGCGGTTGGGAACATACTCTAATTCCATCAAACTGAACCCTGGCTTCACCTCAACTCAACCTTAAAAACCTCTCCACGGCTCTCCAGAATTGCAATGCACCCTACATCTTAATGGTAGTGAAAGCCATGTTTCGCAATACCTCCTAGTTCAATGTAAAACCAAGCGCTTTCAAGGCATTCGACATTCTCCCCATCGCGTAGTTGCCAATCCTATCTGCAACATCTTGTAATAGGTTTTTGCATATCTTGCCACAGGGTGTAAATGGGGTGACATGAGGGTAACGCAGAGATAAATGAGCTTGTGACCAAAATGTCACCTGGTTAAATCCCTCGAGTGGCTACAAAAATCTTTTTGGTGGAGTAATATAAAAAGGTCTCCCCCCTCCCTCATCAGATACAGTAAAAAAAAAAAAAAAAACAGGGTAAAACAGTCAAGCCCCGGTTCTCTACTCTAGCTGCTTCACGGGTGACGAGTTACTAATCTGTGATTGTACTGTTGAGCTGTAAAAAGTATTTGGGCAAATTAAAGCCGCAAAAAAGTAGAAAAACAAGATCGTTGTATTCCGTTTCAAAAGTCAACCTGCCTTTTGAATTATTCATATACGGCTTGTATATGCTTGTTTTTCATTGCTGCTGCAAGACCTCATGCAGCAAGTGATAGCATGCAGAGGTTTAATGACATTACTCTGTTTAGAAAATGGTTCCAGGTCATTTTGGAGATAAGAAAAACAATCACCTTATTGCACAGTTTTCTCCCAATTATTCTTTATATTAATTCATTTTTCACATATACTCTTTGTTTAAAGAGCGTATCTTGTCTGGCACAAACTAAAGAAGACACCACAAACACACACAAACATTCACACACACAATATTAGGAGCTAGCGCTACAGCTACTTTATTTGCCAATATGAATTAATTCCAATTCAATGGATGAAGGAAGATGGAAGAGGATTAGATTCGCTAATAGGTTTAGACGCTTGTAGAAAATAAACAAATCCAACCTGAGAGTCAGAACCTAATGAGACTACAGCAACCTGAGTAAAGAAGTGTTTGCAGCGCTATGTGCCGTGTGTAATCCGGGCCGGTCAATCTGCCATTGGCTGATATGAAGTCTGGAAAAATGAAAGGGCCTTACATTGCTTTAAAAAAAGTATTCAGCTCGATAAAGTAAACCCTTTTTCACTATAAACTAAATCAGTCAAAAAGTGTGTCAGTGTGTGTCCTGACGGATTTTGAGTCGGGTTTTGTTCTGAGTATTTCTGTAATCAGCAGACGTAGAGGCAGTTGAAAGGTCATGAAAACAGGTGTGCGATGGTCATGAGGCTTTTATCCATCCACACTACATCTTTTTAAAAAAACTGCAACTTTCGGTTTGTTAGTACAGCCTTCACCATTCCTTAAAATGCATGTAGAAGTGGGTCTTGATCATTCGCTGGCTGTTGTTGTGCTCAAAAACCTACCTGAGATTTTTTAAAAGATTTAAAAAATTCTGTTATGCCGTGTATTATTTAATCGTGGATGAGTGTACTTTGTAAGGAGTTGTTACCATTTCATGTTGATCTTTTAAAGAAGCTTTTTGTTGGCTAGAAAAACATTTTTCCTTCTGAGAATGCATTGATGAGGTTTTAAATATTAATATTTGGGCTTTTTAAAAGGAGCATACTCCAGACGGGCTTTTTTAAATGGGCTCTCGAGGACAAGAAGGAGGAGAATCCAGGCTTTTATCGACCTGAGAGAGTTAATCCTCAGTGAGAGACCGACCCCACGGAGTACAGGAAGCAATTCATTCCTCTAATAGACTTTATGCAGTACATCCTCTCATCTAATCTCTTTTTTAGATTGCAATCACCGTAATGAAAGAGGTGCACGGAGGCTCAACAAACTGGTTTACAGATGCATGTTTCTACTCATACAAGAATGTGCACACTTCTGTGCACACGCACAGACAGGCTTGTACTCTCTTAAATGGGTGACAAAAACGCGCATGCAAAAACACACACTAATGGGAGATCTCTTTAGCTAACCTCACTGGTGATGGCTCTCAAGCTGACAAGAAATTTCACTGGTGTAACAACTGCAATCAGCACACAAATAGCACTGTCCACTTCCATTGTATCAAATCACAGCGAGAGGAAAGTAAAGCCCTGTGGACCTGAAGAGCTTCCTAAGTGTTGAACAAGGTCCATGGAAACGGTTTTGCTGCGTTATTTGTCTGTCTGTTAAATACAGCAAAGTATCAGCTCAGCTGGGGGTGTATTGTAGCAAAGCCCTGTTTGTGATCATAATTGATTATACTGGCATTTTAAGGTCCAATTACCAAAGAGAGAACATGTGATGCTCATGTGGTCGAGCTTGCGCATCCTCTTCATACGGGATGGGCGTCAGCAGCGTAGCCGTGGTCAGATTATGCAATAGAATTGTATATAATTTTATAATATAAAGAGAGATCCAACATGTTTAAAAAGCCTTTTTATTTGACGAACAATAAAACAGCATAAACTTTTATTTTCCTTCACTAAAAAAAAATGAGTGGCCCAAATTGAACCTACTTGTGTGTAAGTAAGTGTAAATAAACAACAAAACAAATAAAACTCGTAATCCTAAGAACAAAAACTGCCAAAGTACAGTGAACAGAAAGTCTGGGTAGAAAAAAAAAAAATAAGAGAGAACACTATATGTGAAGCAAGTGGGGGGAGGAACTGAGGATTTGAGAATTATAGCTTCAATTTCCTGGGGATGCGTGGGTGACGGTAACGGTGGGATCAGCCAGCGCTCTTCCCAAAGTAATGGGATTTATGTGCAGCACAGCGGTTTACAACCAGGTAACAAATGCCTCTCTCTTCCACGCTCACACTCTCTCCCTCCCACTTCCCCCTTTTCTCTCCGTCAGTTTGTCACCTCTGTATCTTCAATATCTGTGTCTTTACCTCTTCCCGTCTCTGTCTCTGTGCCTGGTTCTCATTCTTTCTGCATCTTGCGTTCACTGATTTCTCGCCATCACTCGCTTTCTCTCTCACTTCCACACTGCATTACGTGTTTCAGATTTGCAGGACCGAATTCAAATATGAGGTAAAGGCAGTGGGGTTTTACTGAGAAGAAATCAGCCGGAAGTAAAAGCTTAAAGGTTTAGATTGAGGTGTGTCGTGACAGCTGCTGTATGTTTGTGTTTTGTACCCTGGAAGAGTGGTTGTCACCTTCATGTCAGTCAGGTGAGGCAGCAGGTTGGCCTCAGGGTTTGGAGACAGACCAGCAACCAAAAAGTTGCTACTGATCCTCGGTGCCGTCATGAGGAAATGTTCGAGGTGTGATTTGCAAAATGAAGGATTTGGATGTTATTACCTCGCTGCACACAGACATAATACCCTGAAGCAAGTTGAGTAGATAAACCCCAAAGTATCTGAAGTGCACTGCATTGTGGTCAAGCCGATACTTTGTGTTTTATATATTCAGGAAAGATATGTAATTTATGTTCAATGGAAAATGGACCGTTGAGGACTTTCCTCTAAATTTCAATCACATCATGACAAACAAAAAATTATAAAGAAACAGAGACTTGGAAATGTTTTCACATGGTGACAATGATGACAGTCTACTGTGTCTGCTGTGACAAAGACAGGACACACTCCTTTGCTCTTTACGTGCTTTAACACTGGGCCATCTGCAGAAGTGTGTGTATGTACATACAGTAGCAGATGTGTGCCTGTGTGTATGCACTTACTGTACATTTGTTTATCTGGATGTACATTTGTGCATATCAGCTATCCTTAATGGACATGCGAGCAATGAGTAGCTGGAAATATACACCACAACAGGATGAAAGCAACTGAAGACCTGCTTGATCTGTTCAGGTGTGACCGGCATATTAAACACAATGTAAACTTCAGTATGAAGACATTTTTATATGGAAAATAGGGAGTGTTTAAAGATGCAGCATGTGACCTAAAGGTTGCTAATTTAAATTTGTCTCTTTCATTTGAACAGTGCAACCTTGTTGATTATGGAATCTGATATACAGCATTTTTCTGATTATCAGAAATTTGTTTTTGTTTTGTTTGTTTTTTTTTATCCTACTGCAGATAAAATAAATGTATTAAAAATGCACAAGCTTGGCCGCAGCATGCAATCTGCAAGTAATAACTAAAGTTATGTAGTGGAGTGAAATGTGCAAAAATTTGCCTCCAAAATGTTGTGAAGTGGAAGCATAAAGTAGCAGAAAATATAAATAGTAAGGTACAAGAACATCAAAATTGTGCTTGAGTACAGTACTTGAGTGAATGTACTTACATTCCATCACTGGGTATAAATATGTGCTCTGCTGGCATGAGGCTGCATGCTTACTTGTATAGTTAAAGCAATATGTTTTCGACATGGAAAGGTCATAGTCAGAGGGCACGGAGCTGAAATTGCGAGACTCTTAAAGCCCCTTCGAGTGACTTCACAAAAAATGATCAAAGCGGCCTTACAAGCAGATTGATTCTTGCCAGCGGTGTGGCTGTATATCCCCACCCTGATCCCCTGACTGGACTGGATCTGACACTGGTGGAGAAATGTCAGGAGGAAGTTTAGGAACTGAACAATGTAATAATTCATGTAAGAGGCCTTCAACCTGCAGCCATAAAGCCCAGACACACATGACCTGTTGGTAAAATATCTAAAGTTAAATATTATAATATTATTACAAACAACAGCTTGGAATAGATAGATTTTTTTGAATTTTTCCACCATTTTTCCCGATTCTTTCTCTCTCTCTCTCTGTCCCTCTCCCTCATGACCGCTCTCAGTCGTGGATTACAGCCTTACATAAAACTGACTGCGCAGATGCAGTACAATCTCCCACCGCCGAGGTTTTACAGTACTAAGGGTTATTGCAGATTGCCCATTGATCCTCAACTTTTCAAGGGGGAATTTGTACGCTATAGGCCTTGCCACATATTGATCTCATCATATATATTACACACTTGTACGACTGTCATATTATTGTGAAGGTATTGTAGTAAGAGTTACAGTAATCAATAAAAGACTGAATCAACTAGCCGTCGTTCAGATTTACTGGCTGACTCAGTTCTCTGAAGGTTATAAACAGCTTCAGATCACGGTGCCTGTGTGTCTCTCTTTCTTTCTTTCAACATACCTGCCACCAGAATTATTCAGGAATGGATTTTATTTTGCAGCATTGTTTATTTTTCTTTGTGAAACAGCATTTTGTCAACAGAACCTGAGATGTTAAATCGACAGCGTTTCCAAATTAGCACCTATGTTGACACGTAGAGCGGCGTAATGAAGAGTTGTACAATTTCATCAGAGACATGGCACTTAAACTGTCAGAAAGTCTCTGATGTATATGAAATGTAAATTGTTCTCTAAATCTGACAATTACTGACAATGTGATAGTTATAAAAAGTCTATTTCACATTTCTCCTCTTTGGTCTTTCTTTGATGTGGAGATGCTCTTTTTTTTCCCCCCCTGCGCTATTTCACCACAGTGGCTGGACCCATTTACTGCCCATACACCTGGCTGTTTTATTATTTTATGATAAGACCTCTGCAGCAGCCCGCTACTAGAAAAGATTTTGGGTCAGATGAATAATGAAACCTTATGCTACAAGTTTAAAGCCTCAAATAAAATGGCAAAATAAATGTTTGCCTTGTCTTCTTTCTATCTGTTCGGCAGTAAAACTGCAGTAAACAAGCGTCACGTTAGAAAAGTAGCAGGCCACTGAGGTTATGGTGGAAGTCAATCTTGCAATCTCCTGTTTTTCTCCATCCCCTCCACACATCCAGGCCTCGTTCCATTAATCCCCCTTCCACCCCTGTACACCACCACTTTAAATAACATGACAAGCTCTGGAGCATTGCCTCCATGTTCTTTTTATGAGAGGCAGGGGAAGAGGATTTGGCCGCCGCTGGCAGTTACCGGAGGGGCAGAAGCCCCGTACTCAAATCCCAGGTTGGGATTATGATATGAAAAATCAATCAATCCCCTTGTTCCAGCGCTGTGAATCGGAGGCCATGACGTAACCTAGTTGGATGAATCTAATCTAAGCAGTGACTGACGGCACAAGGGCAAAAGGGAGATCAGTGCCGAATAACAAAATACACTCATTAGATAAATATTACTGAGGATAAAACATTTTTAAAAAAAGAAGCGACTCACTGTTTATTTTCCTCCTTTGCGATCTCTCTATCTCTGTCTCCGTGTCCATCTGTCTCTTTCTCTGCCTCTCTCTTCCTCCCTCTGCTCTCTGTGTGTCTAGTTCGTTCTCTCTCTTCTCTATCTCTTTCTTTTCCCCGTCTGTCGCTCTGGTTATTTTGGAGATCTGAGTCTAGAGATGTGATTTTCTCTGATAACATCTGCATGTTTACACTTGTCTGAAGAGCAGCGTTATTTGAACCTATATTACTTTAGTGCCACATCGCCTCTTTTTCATTTTTCTAATAATCGTTTATGAGATTTTACAGAGTAATGCTAGCATAAAAAAAAACAATATTTTCGAAACGGCTGTGTTTGGTCAGGTTTAGGCACCAAAGAACGAAAAAAACGAAAAAAAATTACTCACCAAAACTACTTTATACAAGTTAATTACATACAATTAAACTTCATACATATCGTTACTTAAAATCAAAATCCATTTTGACGTTTGCATGTGACTTTTTTTCTTCTTTAAACTACTGCGCTGGAGAGGAGAAGTGACAGCAGTTGGGTACCTACAGCGTAGGGAGTGAGAGCAGGCTGGAAAAGATAAGGACATAATGTGACGTTTAGGGCAGTGGCTGTATGGCTGTTAGTGCAGCTGGTAACCTGGCTCTTATTTCGAAGAGATGTGTGAAGGCAATGGAGAGAAAAAAAAAAAAGGAGAAAAATAATTCACACATAGAAACACAGACACTAAGCAGTGTGTTCTCTGTCACTCTGCGAGGCTGTGTGGTCCAGACAGATTGGCTGTTCTGGCAAGTCTCTGAGCCCGTATGCCAGCATCAAGCGCACTCTTATTGTTATCATGGCAGTGGTTCTGTGTGTGTGTGTGTGTGTGTGTGTGTGTGTGTGTGTGTGTGTGTGTGTGTGTGTGTGTGTGTTGACAGAGGTGTGTGGATACAATCGATCTCAGGCACAGGAGTCTGAGAGCGAAGGGCAGGAAAGAATGAGAGTGAAGCGCACCCATCACTACAGCTTGAGCATTACAACTTATTTGTTCTGCTTTTTTCTCCTCTTCCTTTTTCTTTGAAACAACCCTTTATAATGTATTGATTTGAAGGTCATTGACTCAAAAATGAGCTCACTGGCACAAGGAATAATGTAATTTTACACTTTCTGGGTAAAATAAACATACAAAAGCCAGTCGTGCGTTCGCCTTCCGCCACATGTTTTAGCATCTTTATGTTTCTGTTTCCATTCGGTCACTCTGTTAAAAGCATCCCTCTCATCATAATCCATCATTTATCATCTCTGTTCTAATTAACAGCACATCTGTGAGCCAGGAAACATTCACCTGAAGCTGATTCATTAGCGTCACTCTGTTTTCCGGAGTTTTTCGGCACGCTGTGTCCATCTCTCATTTTCTGTCTGATTCCACTCTCAGTCTTTAATTTCCTCCTCTATCTATATCTGTCTGCAGCCACATCTTTCTCCACTCAGTCTACCACAGAGGTGTGAAACTCTGTTTCGTCTCCTCTTAACTTTATCACAGAGTTTGGTCTTTGAGGGTGTTTTTTTTTTTTTTTTTTTTTATCTTCCCCACCTTCAGCTCACTTTAGAAGACTCCTGGGGAACTTTATGTCTTATCTGAAAGAGGCCTTATTGCTCAATTGATAACCTCTCCTTCAGTTCAAAGTCTGTAAATAAAAAGTTAAAGTAAAAAGTCATGGACACTTGTGGCCATCATAAAACACATAGAAAAAAACTCTTATCTCTTTCCTCTTTGGTGCGAGACTGAGATATCATACAGAGCAAACATTAATGCAGTTAAAAAGATAATGTCTTGTTTTATTATATATGTTTTATAATTTTTGCTTCCTGAAACTATATTTACTAATGTACACATAATTTTAATTAACATTATATATGATCTTTTTGAAACAAATAGGAGACCGAGCTTTAAATGTATGTAAACGCTTAATAATTGCCTGTGCATTATCAAAGGAGACAATTTCATTTTAGATTACTGGACTACATTTACATGCTTTAATGCTCAAAAAACACATCAGTTTCCTTATGCTGTCCAGTGCTGCAGCACTGTATTCACCATCCATTCAGCCCCACTGACCAAAAGAAAGACTGAACCATCTCCAAACATATAGAAAAACAAGAGCGTTTGGATGACCCAAATAAATACACTAACACCACTGAGAGGAATTAAATATAACTGATTACAGGTTTGAAAATCACACAAAATGCTATTTAGCATACAGTACATTCAGGCTGGCTGGCACGAGGCAAGAAGAGAGGAGACTAAAAAAGAAAATACAGGCAACAGAACAAGAATAACAATCTTCTGCACCAGCACGAGGCTTTCCCTTGTGGTGTATCAGTCTATCAGGGTTGTCAACTGCAACGATGTTGTCCTAAGTAACAGAGTTGCCGGGCGATGGCGTGCAGACGGACAGAGGGGTGTAGGCTGAATTGAAGATAACAGAGAGTGTGACAACTGAATTACAGCCGACGGCCCTGACATGAGATCGCAGCGATAGAAAAAAAACAAGACAGACAGACAATGGGAGGCAGGCGAGGAGACGCAGAGGCTGAGAGAAAATCTGAGTGGAAAGTCAAAGGGCAGAGGAAAAACCCATGCAAAGAAAGGAAAGGAAGAGACAAGGAAAGATTACAGGATGTGAGAAAATGAGATGATGAAAGGAGAATGCCTACTCCTGCTCAGGTGAAAACGTTTTAACAATGAGAGAAAGAGACAGAGAGCAAGAGACTCCTGAGCAGAGACACAACGAGCGCGCAGAGAAAAGTCAGACGAGACGGGAGAATCGAAGAAAGAGAAAGACGGAGCAAAAGGCAAAGCGAGAAATTGATAGCGAAGGACAAAAAAGCTTGGCTTTGTGAAGGCACACGGCAGCTTTTTAAGCATTTGTGCAAAAAAAAACTCACTTGTGGCGTTTGTGAGCCTGAAGGTGACCGACTTGTCTTCGATGTTGCACACATTGCGGACGGAAACCTGGCAGGTGTAGTCGGCAAAGTCCTTGGGTCGAAGGTTTTTCAGCTTCAGCACCTTGGTCTCACCCTATGTGGGGCAAAGCACACACGACAACATCATGCTAAAAGACTTAAAAAATATTTTGCCACAGAATCATTTATGCGGTTATCATGAAAGACACATGAACATCAATCTAATAATAGATCAAAAACAAGCACATTTCCATTGCAGAGCACATAACATTACATCAATGAGAAAGCTCCCAGCTTTTTATTCTAGTCTGTTCTAAACTGGGTTGTAATCTTGTGTAAAAGTCACTTCAATTTTTGATGAGCCGCAGTGTGGTAAACAGGGTCAGAAAACACACACATCCACACAGACGCACGCTCGCACACACACAAACACATACTGTGTTCGTAGGTCTGACATGCCCTGATTATCAACTGAAGCGTCTCCAATCATATAAAGTAATACGAATGATGAATTTCAAACGGCTTTCACATGAGACCATTACCCAAATGAAACTGATCTGATTGACAGCTCAAAGAGCGAAATCCCTCCCCCCTCCTCCCTCTCCCGGACCATTCATGAAACAATGTCTCTTACTACTCCAGCAGCTGTGTCTCTAATGTAGGCAAGTCCAAACTCTCTTGGACACGCAGGAACAGTTCTCACATCTCTTTCAACATCACTTGTGATTTTTCAGATCAAGACCTTGTGTGTGATGCTGTATAACTGCCTGTCTGCTACAGTAGGTGATGGGCTAACAGTGTCTGAGGCAGCCGTGGGAAGAGCTCCACTGGCTGGCTAATTGAACTCAAGGGGCTCTGCTTTGTGGCTGACTGATGCTTTGGTAAGTGGAGAAAAATGGAGCAGTTGTGTTGGTGCAACAGGCGCTCAGGCTTGGCGATCAGGCTTAGGGACTGTTTGTTTTTGTTATTTGGCTAACTTACTGGCTAATGCTGTTAAACTGATCAAATAACAGATGGACGGACTGGATGGTCAGCTATTTTCCCTCGTCTGTGAACTCACGCACGCAGCTTTAATATAAGATCATGAGTTAAATGTGGAGCCTGTGGACCATCGGCTATACCGCATAATTAAAAATAAAAAGTATGTATTTCTTCTTTCATTATACAATGAATATTACTGTATTAGTGTCTGGTCTGAAGAAAATTTCACTTGTCAGTTGACATATAATCTGGTCACCATAATAAAACGATAACGTTTCTGCAAACCACTGATGCATTCATGTTTGTATGTTAACATTTTTTTAAATACACGTGTCGTATCACATTCACATTGCACGTTCGTGACCTGAGGTGGTCAGATATTGGGAGGTGGCGGGGATGTTGTTGGATTTACCGCAAGGCGAGAAGGCACAGTTCACATGTGAGTGTGAAGTCCTGACACCCCTTGATATTTTTGAGGAGATCCTTGGGCAATCTCCAGCCATGTTTGATGACATTTTTGACAGAAAGTCGGGAGATCTCAGGCTGTTTGTGATGACCAAAAGTGGCTTTCGTACCTAGACCTAACCAGGTCATTAGCACATTGTCACAACATTAAACTGAAAATCAAACGTAGAGTTGCATTATAAAGAAATTTAAACTTTCACCATAACGAATTAGATCTTGGTGGCCAAAGGTCAAGGTCATGTTTGGCCACCACTCAACAATTCATATGATAATGTCAAAATTCACACAAATGTCTACAAGGATTAACTTACAAAATGATGACATTTTATAACCGATAATTCAGAAGGTCAACTTCACAACCTGGCTGGTGTGCGGAGACATAACACCCTGAGGTTTTTTAGGATGATTATGTTCGTAATGTGACGTAATCTTGAATAAAGTCTTTGGTTGGGGTTGATACATTTAGGCTTAAGACATCGAACAATTGCTCTCCGGGGGGTTCAGTGAAAAGCTGAATCACTTCCTGCCACCGGTAGTCTTCACGTGAGCACTAAATGTCAGAAGAAATGGCAGGAAAAGAAAAAGAAAAACTAGATGAAAGCAAGAGAGATTTAAAGTGAAAGATTTTCCGATGAGACGAGAATAAAACTTGAGCAGACGAGGATAGGATTCAGCGGGGGGACTCGGCGAGGCACTTCTTAAAGAGAAAGGCAGAAAGCGAGGAGTGACTGCACACCTGGCAGCGTGTCTGTGCTGTGCATGTGTTCATGTGTACC
Source organism: Pagrus pagrus (assembly GCF_965226575.1). Taxonomy (NCBI): domain Eukaryota; kingdom Metazoa; phylum Chordata; class Actinopteri; order Spariformes; family Sparidae; genus Pagrus; species Pagrus pagrus. The sequence goes on along the minus strand of NC_140185.1, from coordinate 29,121,214 downwards.
TGAGTGTAAAGCGGTTCGTAGATGTCCACTCCGTTGTCCTTGCTCTGCTCAATGAGCGTGTTCCCACGTTTCCAGATGAATCGTGCGGGAGGGTTGGAGTTGACGGTGCAGCGCAGGAACACCGTCTTCTCCTGGTAGTAACTGCCGCGCACATCGCTGATGGTCTGGTGCACCGTCAGAACTGGTGTGTCGAGGTCTGCAAGACACAGCCAAGGAAAATAAAAACACAAAGACTCAGAGACTTGCTGCGAGGGGTGAGAATATTGCTAATCGCACCCAGAAGAACAAATTCTTATGTGTAGTTAAAATAACATTCTTCTCTGCATGATGTTGTCGCCTTTTTTTGGTTCAAAACACTGGCAATATTGTGTGTGGCAGCGGAGGGACTTGGTAACAGGGACACAACTGTAAATAATGGTAAACATGTGCTGTTTGTTGGCTGAACTGCCCACTCAAACTGACCAAAAACGTCCAAACAGTCGTCTATTGATCATCGCATCTAACGAGCACACACGTCCAAACAATCTGTGCATATTCGCAATTTTCCCTCTCTCGCTGTTTCTCTCGCACACTAGTTTTATACATTTTTCCTGTCATTTTTATCTCTTTCCCCCCGCTTGCCTTCGTCTCCCCCTACACATTTCCTCCATGGGAGTGTCATCTCCCTTTTCCTCCACTCGATGGGATTTCAGCTGCTGTCACGAGCGTGGAGGCTGCTCCCCCTGGTTTCTGCCATCTCTCCAAACCTCACTGCCACTTTCACTCCTCATCACCAACCCTCCCTTTTCTATCCCCGCCTCCTCCTCCTCCTCGCTCCTTGCCTCTATCTCTTACAGGGCAGGGTTGTGTGTGTGTGTAATCCCGATTATTTGCACCCTAATTGGACTGTTGCGGACTTCAAACGTCACGGAAACAATTTCTGCCAAGACCAGGGCAGCCTTTTCCTCCCTGCTCCTGCCTCTCCATTTCACGTCTCCCCTTCCCTATCACCTCCTTTTTTTTTTTCTTCTCTGCCCTGGTCCCTCACTTCCTTTCTCCTGTAGAAAAACTCGCTGTATGCTATCGACAACGCATGCCGCTCTAGAAAAGAGGTGAGATGGGAGTGTCACTCTTATGTTCTTTCATCACCATCAGCTGTGACTGTAGCCCGGCCCACATGATGGATGGAGTTGTATTTAATGCCTCTTTGGTTGAAATGTTTGAGAGTGTTGTTGAAAAGGGCACGGCTGTCTCATGAGGGCTGTGTCACAAACACGGGCACATGTATACACACACACACACATCTGGATAGAAATCAAAGCGTGAGCAGCCTTAGCATAGAATCAGAGCAGCTTTAACTCTTTTAGGTGGTTTTTGTGACTGACTCCACAATATAGCTTTGTATTTCAAACGAACAGTGAGTCACAGGGTTATGAAAGGTTTGCACTGAAATAAAATGTAATATGTGCAGAAACCTTTTAATGGGAAGGAAGGTTTGAGACCGATAGTTGTTACTACAGATGTTTCATCAAATTATCTTCAAAATAGCTTAAAAACACCAAATCAAAGCAGATTTTTAAAATTTGCTGGGTTCAGCCGTGACCAAAGGCATTATGATTTTTGGTTGTCGGTCCATCCCATTCTTGTGAACACAGTATCTCCAACGCATGAAGGGAATTTCTTCAGATTTGGTACAGATGTCCACTACGACTGGAGGGCGATGTGATTAGACTTTTAGTGGCCAAAGGTCAAAGGTCATCATGTGGCATTATGGCGCCCCCATTAGGGTGGACGCGATATCTCAGAAGACGCCTCAAGGGACTTTATTCAAATATGGTACAAATGTCCAATATGACTCAAGGATGAAGTGATTAGAATTAGAAGGTCAGAGGTCACAAAACCTTTATTTATCTATAATTATGCCAACAGTCCACATACAGATGTCTAACAGGATGAAATGAATTATGACATTTGATATCCAAAAGGTCAGAGGTTAAATGCACCGTTACATCATAATATTCTGCAAAAAATATCCTGGCCATTGTTCAACACCAAAATTCGGGAACAGCAACTTGACTGGTGCGCGGAGGCATACAGCTGCGATGCGGTGATTCTAGTTTGGAGGGATTTAATGTCACCTTTGTGCCTTCGCTGTGATACCTGTGCATAAAAACAATAGAAAAACAGATCAGACCTTGCAATGGCCAGCATAACTGCATTGAAAAGCTTACATGACCACCTTTAAAATGTTATAAAACGGGATAAATAAACATGACAGTCATTATTCATCTAAAAAATTCAAAATTTGAAAAAATGAATTTGAGCTTCATACACTGCGTCTAGCCTGGTTAAGCTGCTTACTCTCAGGCGGCGAAATATTTTGTGTCTCTGTTATTTGAGATTTTCTCAGTGATTCACTTCTCTCCTTTGTGAAGTGCTCACCTGTTTCCATCCCTTTCATCTCCCCGCGGACACCCTCATTTATAAAACGACAACCCAAAGATTGGGACAAAAGGCCCAGCAGGAAACGAGACAGTGAGGCAGCACAACCAGTCTCTCTAAAAGCCTCTGCCAGCAACAGGCCATCAAACCTGGGTAGCTTTCAAAGATATCAGGCTCTTGGTCCTGCCACGTGTGCATGTGTGTGTGAAAGAGATCTGGCAAAAGAGCAGGCACCTTTGTATACTTCAATTTGTGAATATGTGCATGAATACGCGGGCTTGTTTTTGTATTTGTCCAAAACTGGCACAGGATTTCTGTATGATTTTCACAGATCATTTGCAGCGCAGGGGGAATCCGAGCTGACTAATGCCGGCGTAGTATGTGTGTGTGTGTGTGAGAGAGAGAGAGAGAGAGAGAGAGAGAGAGGGTGAGTGAAAGTGACTATCTGCTGTCATTCTGTCTGTTTTGTGACACTATGACTGTGGAGAAAGGGGAATGTGACAGATTGACACTGACAGACACGGATAGACACAAGTGGATTGTCAAGACCATCACATAACCGTAAATGGACAAACACTGTAGAGTCACTCACACATCCACATCATATGTTCATATACAGTAGAGAGGATTCTGATAGCATTACTAGCATATTAATAGTAAACATAACTCACCTATACTGCCAGTGTCATCTCAGTCCTGTGAACATAATCATCCTACTGGAGCACAAAAAGTCTGTCCCTCCTGGACTTAACTTTCAAAACTCTCTTACGTGGATGAAACATTGCCAGTTCTTTTACGACCTTTTTTTTCACCTGACCATTGTGTTGTTAAAGCTTTTATAATCCAGAGTCCCGGGGGGTGTCTAACTTTCCTCAGTTTGGGCCCTTAGGTAAATAGAGACACAGGACGAAACTGCAAGTGTACAGAAATACAATATGAAACTTTAATGAAGCTTCTGATTTCCCCAAAGTCCTGCCTTTGCACACAGCTTAGATCAATTGCACTGCGCTGCTTTTGTTAGCCACAGCTTTTAATTTACATCTATGCATCCAAATTTGAAGCTGCACTGGGGCTCTGGCATTGTTTTCCGCTTAGACACCACACAGCGGTGCTGACACCAAGACATTTTAGTTCCCCCTTAGAGTGTGGCCATTAGATTGGACGAATAGCCGCGGATAAAGCACAAGATCACATATCGTTTGAGAACTTAAACCTGCAGTGTGGGACTTTAACACATAAATGACTGTCCACACAATGCTGATTAAGCCCATCACTGGCGGATAAATCTGTCTGTATTTCGCAGGATATCGAAGTTTTTAAACCTGGAATCTGTGGAGAATGTCCCGCGCTGCAGCGATGCGTTTTACATCGGTCAACAAAGGCTGTTTAGCCAAAACTGAAGCTGACGTAGCCAATGGAGTATGTTGGAGGCTATGGTGTCAAAAGCACGTTGATAGTTTGTGTAAGTACTCTCACTGCCAGCAGGGGGACACAAAAGTTCTGCACTGTGTAATACAATGTGATAATAAGTGGCACCTGTCCTCTACAGCCCAAAGCTAATGACAATATCTAATTATTTCTGATTTATGTCTGTCCATTAAGACAACACCTTCCTGACAAACCTGGATTATATCCCGTTTTAAATTTTGCTTTTGATTTTGTAGAATTAAAGGAGATTTTGAAGGGAGATTTGTCTTTTAATTAAAACAAAACAACAAATGCTACTTTTCAAATCAGCTGAATTATCAATGAATAAAAAATGGGGATTTATTGATGTTTGTATTGTGTTGTTTATTCTAACACAAAGTGAGTCAGACTCTGATTTAAAATCATAAAATTATTTTAATTTTGTTGTTACTGTGATTGAATATGTAGCCTGTAGATCTGCTGCGATATTGTATGCGGGCCTGCACCCACCCAATTGTAAAAGTGGTGTATCCTTAAAGACCAGGAGAACACACACTTTCCTTACATCTACTTTTAATTCAGAGGCAACATTATGTAACTTCTTAACCTCATAATAACAGCTCCAAAATCATTTTGATGGCACAGTGTGTTGTAATAGGTTGAATGGTGTCTCTGTCTCAGCCACTCTGCCCCCCTATCACTTGTTCCTGCACTGTGTAACTTCAGTGCGAGGGTAGGATCACATGTCGGTGGGGGGCACCAAATCGCACAAAATGCTAATTTCTTCATAATGTTGCTTTAAATAATACATAAAGAGTTCAACTGTTTCATTTCCTAAATAAAATAAATAGACAGCATTCATTAGGCTGTCATGTTAGAAGTCTGGACAACAGGCCATTTTCACAACAGGCCATTTTACATTGAACAACCTGCAGCCCACACACACATGTCACACAAATGGAAGTTGTCATTGTCCAATTTCATAGATACAAATACATTTCCTATTGAGATTAGAAGAACCTGGAAACAGTGCAGGCAAGATGGCAGGTAGAGCTGAAGATTCCTTGTCTGTCCAGGCCTATTGCCTTGAAAGGATTAAAAACTGTTTCTTAAGCTTATGCATTGACAGCGTGGTTCACCACTCTCTCTCGCTCTCTCTCTCTCGTTAAAAGTCAATCTAGCTCACCCAGCAGTCGATCCCTCTCCCTCTTTCTTTCTCCCTGCAATCAACTCAAACAAATGATAACCCAGGCACATCATTTAAACAAGAGGGTATTTCCTTAATTAGTATTAAAATGTCAGTGTTCTAAATGAATGGAAAATAAATGAATAAAAACAATCATGAAAGATATGACACTGTTTCAGTTCCATACGATTAAAGCAATTAACCTGCGTGCGACGCTTGTTATAAATATAAACTGTCATGGGTAAATAATAAACTGCATTGAACATGTTTTAGAAAAAAAAAGTTTAGAAAGTTGCATCATCAACCAGACTCACTAGTTGCCTTCCACAGCACATCATTTCTGTTCCAGCGAGACTGGAAACTATGAAAAGAAGGCGCACAGTATAAACATCTGTAATTGAAAGGCTCAGCCAAATTTACCATACAAAGTTGAAATCCTGGCGCTGTGCCTGATTTAGATATGTGGCAAACTGAGTTTGCAGTTAAGAATTAAAGCACAAAATACAAAGCGACTTACTAGAAGTACTTGGCCAGCGGTCTTTTCACTTACTCACAGATTTTCCTTTCTGGGCATTTGAGCTTCCTTTATTGTCGACAGTATATTGGGAGAGATGGGAAAACCACGGGATAAAAATATTACTGGAACAATATCAAAAACAGAACACGTCCCACACCGGATTGAAATCTACAAGGTTACCTCGACGACCTGAATCCTTGGATATTATTTTTAACCTGGACTCAGACAGCAGCAAAAAAAAAACAAAAAAAACAGCTGGAAACTGTAAAACTGGAACGTCTATAAAAACCGTCACCTTATCTGCTGTCGTTTTAGCTCTTTAACATTTACATAATGGCAAACACCTTCCGTTAAAATCGCGCTTCATGAATAAATTTCGCTTCACTTCATTTAAATTTTTTTGATAAAGAAAATAAGAAATACGGCATATCTCTGGCACACTGTCTTATCTGGCTGACACAAATTAATTCAAGAGGGGGCAATTCAACACTGTGATTCATACAGTCTTGATCAGGCAGCCAGTTAGACCAGCTGCCTGTTAATGCAATCAATGCAAGTGCTTTACTTCTCTTTGTTCTGAATATTTCCAGGTCCCAGTTCATCTCGATTATATTACAAACTGAAACAGAGGACCAACGTATGCTATACATTCACCAACTTGTTTGTGGTAGAGGATTTTACAATTTCGGTCAGGTTTTCCAATTACGTTTGCTCTTGAAATAATGTTTGTTGTTTTAATACAAATTTCAGGGCAAACTAACGAGCAGACCGAAGCGTCCCCCATACAGACAGTGTTTGCTTGTTATCTGAGGCATCAGATGATCAGACGTGTGATGAGAATTACAAATGCTGGACATAGAGCGACTACGCTGCCGGCAAATAGAACAAACCCAGCAGAAGAAATGCATGGCAACAGCAGAACAACCCCTTTATTCTGTATTGACCAGCAGAGCTTTCTTAGAGTTCATCTGCTATAATTTAAAAATGATTTCACAACCTGTTCCAGATCTCTTCGCCCTGCGCGATAGATTAAATCTTGAGTGACGGCGTGCAAGACATAAAACAGACAGTGATTTCATTTGAGTTGTATGCATGCACGGTTTCTTTTATAGACTCAGTAATGTGCCTGAATGTCATCAGTTCATCACAATCACAACGTGAAAAACCCTTGGAAATAACCTGAGTTGCCATGGCAATGATGGAAACAGAGATTTACTCAGAAGCAATCCATGTGAGCGGTCAGGGTTGACCGAGTGTGTTTTTGTAACAAGTTGACCTCTGCTGGGTGCTCTCCCCTGCAGGAGGACGCCCCGGACTCCAAATCCTCTTTGATTTCCAATAACATGTCCTGTACTCTAATGGCTCTCTAGGAGTAGACGGCCATTAGGGGACCAAAGAGAAGATGACAGGTTCAATTGAGTGTGAGCGTGCGATGGAGGAGAATAAGGTGGTGGTGTGGTGTGTGGATGGGGATGTGATTGTGTGAGTAAGGATAGCTCTGTTCACGACTGTACAACACGGTGTTATCCCCGATAAACAGGACCATAATCATTGTAATTCACAGAAGGTCGCTGCAGAATCCATTATCAATTTGCTGAATAATACGTGGCAAAGAAACAGTGCATGTATAAGGTAGAGAAGATAAGAGGGAGGGAGAGGCTGAAACACTGTATTCACCCTAATCACATGTGATATAGGTATTTTCTATTCAACACAGCGCAATAGTTGCTGCTACCTTGGACGCTGAGCACACTACCGGACGCTGAGCACAAGGCTGACCACGTTGGTGGATTCAGAATGCAGTTTCTGTTGCAAAACCCTGAAGAGTTTTGACACTCAATTACCGCTTTGCTTTGTTTCTGTTTGCTAGCATTTCAAGAAACTGCATGGCAAAAAATAACAAGACTGAGAGTGCGTGCTTTTATAGCCTTTTCTGGTCATTACAAAATGTCAAAACTGGAATATTGATTGATTACTGATTCAGCATCTGAGCAGTTTTGTACATTTACATAGTGTGGTTTGACTAATCTGAGCACAACATAAATACAGAATGCACATGTTCAAGAAATATTCGTGTCACATCCTTTTGAAAGCTTTTCTGCTCTGAGTCATGAGTGAGGATACATAAAACCAGCCTTCACAAGAGTCTTTCAAAAGACTGACCAATCTGTCCAAAGCACCTGTTTTTTCTATTACCCCGCAACGCACAGGACTTAAAGGATCTGCCGACAACGCCTTAGGTCCACTGTGGATCAGACTTGTTCAGCACATCCCACAGATGCTCGATTGGATTGGGATCTTGAGCTTTTTTCCACATTCCTCAGGGTTTTGCCGGGGGTCTCACTGCCATCAGGAAGTGGCGTTTTAATGAGGGCGGTGTACTTGTGCTCTAATGGTGTTGGGTTGATGGTGCGTGTCAGGTGGCATCCACAGGAAAGCCAGGACCCAAGGTTTCCCAGCAGAGCATCGGACTGTAATGAGATGATTGACGTTTTTCAGTTTGCCTGTTGGTCTTTTAATTGTTGTGGCCTGTGGACTAGCTAATTTGAGGATATTTAAAGATGCAGTTATGCAGCCACACTATTCTTATTATCAGCATGTTTGAACAGTATCAGTTAAAAATAAAAGGCAGCGTTATTACTGTATGCGATGGACGTTTGGACGTGATCAAAACCGGTGCAATAACAGCTGAAAAGCCCCAAGCAATATTGAGATGATCAGTTAGAAAACAGTCAGAAATCCATTTCTATAGACGGTGTAGTCCCAGCATGTTTCAGTCTGCAGTAATAAGCGATCAGAAAAAGAACAACTAACTCTGTCCGTCTTTTTTTCTTCCTAATGCACACACACGTACACATTGAAAACACATTATTATAGGCTATCGACCACACACACACACTCACAGAGAGAAAAGCTTGTGCATACAGAGAGGCACAAACAGAGGCAGACTTGCCGTTTGATCCAGCTTCGCGTCTCGTCAATTATTCAGCATTCTGCTCATAGACATCGCCTTAAAGACGGCATAAAACATGCACGAGGCCCACATTTGGAAATAACGAGAACATTGCCTGTGTTTAAAATGCAATGTTGAGAAGTAAAGATTGATTTAGGCTGACTTTCTCTGCTCCGTTTCTTTAAGTATACCAACAAAAATCGCCAGTCTTTTGTTTTTTTCTCCTCACAAATCACAGGACTGTTTCTCTCTCTCTCTTCACTGATCCCTCAGACATTAGCCAAAAACAAATGACAGAAGAGAGGAGAAGAGATGAAACAACAGTGGCAGGACTATTCCAGCCTCCTTATTACTGTGTTCTATGTATTAAATCTGCAATGGATTCTTGATGCAATGAAAACAGCAATGTGATTGTGTGAAGTATGTTCCCGGCCCTTTACAGGAGAAATGACTATTGAGGCAAACAGAGGTTTTTTGGGGGTTTTTTTTTAGGGAAAAGAGCAGAATGATGAGAGAATAATGATAGAAGAAGATGAAGAAACATAGACAGAGGTGCTGACATGAAATAACAGACAGACAGAGAGAATAAAGAGGAGGAAGCAGAGGGATGTGGCCCGCAAAATGTAGTCAAAAATGAACTGAGTGAATCCAGCTCCTTGCATTAGCTTGGGTGATACCATCAGTCAACATCCGGCGAGTCAGACTACTGACTCGCCTGAGAGATGCCCTGATCCGACGACCACCTTTCATACAGAGCAAACATATATCATTTTATTATTCTTATAAACCAAAAGGAGAAGGTAATGACATTCTGTAGATTGTTAAAATAATTAGTTTTACACACGCAGACAGAGAGAGCAGCTACCGTAACACTCTCCTGAGCACACCGGGACTTGTTTTCGCTGTAACCATCTTTCAACTTTCCACATAATAACAAAGAATAAGAACACTGCAGTTTACCTACGAAAGTACACAAGCATCTTGTTCTACGTCCTGTATTGTTAGGTCTAACAGCAAGGCACAGGAAGCCGTGTTAAGAAAAATTACACAATGACTCTTCTCCCAAACTAACACTCATGAAATTGCTGAAAATGGTGCATTTTCGTTGAGCCAGCGCGTTATGTACAAGCCTTAATTATGCTTTTGTCAGCAAAGAGCCTGGGAAATGGTATTAAACATTCATGACGGTGTGACTCTATTATTTTAGGGCCATAAAAGACTAATTTGGGCACGCTTATTTACCCTGAGTGTGACAGTGTAGCTGCACAGCGGTGGTGACAGCAGAGAGGGTGTTAAGGGACAAAGACGCATAGTTCACTCACTCAACCTCCGGGCTAAAATAACACATACGCACACAGGAGCAAAAAAAAAACACGGAAAGACACAGTTATGCAATAATATGGGGAAGCACACTTTACACATACATATGCCTACACGCAAGCAAGCACACACCACGAAGTACACACACAATCTCCTTGAGGCCAAAACAACACATGAATCTCAGATCCCTCGCTGCGACCCCCAAGGGCAAAAACAAGAAAGTCCTTCTGTGTCCCTCTAAGTGCCTTCTGAAGTTATCTATAGGGAGCTGAGAGGATAAAACATGTCCTTCTCATTCCTTCTGGGGTCATATGAATGCCTGGGTCACGGTGAGACAGCTGGGATCCATACACTACTGTGTGAACAATGTCTTGATGGCCGGTTACAGAAAAAAAGAGAATGACGACATCAGGAGTCTGCAAAAAGAAACCGCAGCTCCTACAACACTTGTGTCAGCATGCATGTATACACACTCAGACAGTTCACACATACACCGATGTGGGGGCACAACCAGGCGACAGATGCGTAGTGCCCACACCCTTGGTCTTGGCTTGCTGTATATTTAATTAGCTCTGCGGCATGCAGGGCACTGTGGTCCACAGCAATAGAGTGTATGGAACACACATATAGACACACGCACAGTAATATAGGTTGTTGCTGCTCTTATAATTATCAAATTGTTTGTGTTTTATTGTGTTGTGTTTAGGGACGAACACTAGACTCGGGGGCAATCTGCACAGTGCCTTTATTAAAACAACTCTAGACCACTTCTGCGGATTCCTGCGCTGCTAAAGTGGTATTCTGGCACAACTTCACTTTCATTGTCTTTTGCTCAACAGCGAGACAGTGAAGAAATGAAAAAAGAGCTCAGGAAGACGCAAGATAGGGCCTCATCACCAGTTTCAGTGAGAGGATGGGGTAGTTTTTCTCTCTTTCAGTAGTTTTACAAACTGTAACATGAAATAAAACATTGAATATTAAGTTTATTTTGGGTAAGTCATCTTGTAGCAAGTCATTTTAACAACACACTTCTCCATCTTTTGATACAGGAAGTATTGACCACCTTCAAAAAGTATTTATCTTCACTCCTTTAGCGCTAACATGGATTTTACCTGTGATATTTTTTTGGCTTGACTAAGATGACCTTACAAAGTTGTGGAGGTGACTATAACGTGGAGGAGAAGGGTACTTTGCAGTTCTTAAAGGTGTAAAATATGACCTAAAGTCAAAGGTAGCTCCAAAACTATAGGGGGCAGCATATCGCCAGAGAAAACCGTTAACTGTTGCTCATTGCTTGCAATTCTTGGCTGTAGCTAGCTATCGAATTAGCTCATGGCTCAGTTAGCAGTGGAGCCAGTGGCACTGGAGTTTGTCTAGACCGAGACCTTGCTGCTGGTTGTAATACCAGACATCTGGTTAGCATGCTAACTTAAATAGTCCCAAATCAAATTTGAAACACTGTGTAATAAAACTAAGCTCAGGAAGCTTCACACTGAGGAATATTTTGAAAATATAATATAAACTGAGAAGTTTATCAGTCTTAAATTCCAGCCGGTGTAGAATTACGACAGAAAGACGGTAAACAATAATGATAAGTGTGTGGATATCACCTGAGTAACTTGTTGACGTATTTGTAGTTATACTAATAAAAAGAGATGGAACAGTCACTCTGCAATACTGAGCCACAAGCTTTGCTAGAAAAAAAAAACTCAATGCCCCATATTGTCATCCCCTCACAATTAGTTCTTCATGACCTCGGCAAAAGGTATTACCCAATATCTGGCAGGTCAAAGGTTCAGCTGTGCTCAGTGGCAGCTAATAACAAAGCTTACCATAATGCCCTCAAGCAAGACACTGAAAACCCATCTGCTTACTCAATAAATATTTAACAGCCCCAGCTAAATTTTGAGACATCAGAGAGAACACATTATTAACTTTTTATACCAATTATAACAATAATTATACGGGCTTACTTAGGGAAATAAATCATCATCATAAATCAGATGTTACATGCTACAATATTTGTGACCCGGGTGGTCCAGTTGTCCCCTCATGAGTCATTAGGGAGTGAGTAATATTTCTATTTGTACAGATGTCTCTGGTCTATATTGCAGTCATATTAACTATTTATGTATTGTGGACATAGGGGAATTTCACTCATGGTATTTCTGACCTTCAGGACGCTTTATGGGGTCAAAGGTCACATGAAAGTCTCAGTTTATCACAGTAATGCGATATTATGAGCTCGGCTGTAGATGCTTGGGTCAGAGCGCAATTTAATTTACTTGACAAATACCTCTGATAGACTATATATAAAATACAGCAATGTGCAACAAGGACACTCAAAGCTGGCAGAGTGGATAAATGAATATGATTAAATTTGATGAAACGGTGAAATGACACAGCCACTAAAACTCCCATCACAACTCATTACACACACACACACACACACACAGACAAACGCAAACACACACTTTAGTTGTTACGACTTTACATTGACCTCCATTCTTTTGAACAGCCTTAACTAAACCCAAACCCTTTAGGACTATTGGTCCTGACGTGGCCAGTGTTTCTGCCAGAAACAGTCCCCAGAAGGTAACAAAAACTGACACACACACACACACACACACACACACACACACACACACAAACACATATTAGCAGGATCATGCTGTTAACTTTGCTTTATCTGCTAGTCAATACAGTTTCATTACAGGTGTTACAGGTGTAATTGTGTTTCTTGGGGGATAGAAACATCTACAGCTGTCCTGATTTCCTAACGTACTAGTCAGTGACTGTTTGTGTAAGTGGATAAGTTCACAATAACAAAACAGAGTTAGCCTTACAGAATCTGAGCCACTCTCTTGCAAAAGTCAAACTCCACCTTCTCTCAACCAAAACATAGAAATATGACTTGTCAGGCCACCAACGGGCCTCCGAGTGTTATTTTAGAAACTGCCCACAGCAGAACTCTTCACAGAGCTTATTAGGCAACACTTTGAGAGAGAATGACCCACCTGCCTGTGGCTGTGATGGTTATTGCCTAGTCTCCAGACTGATTTGTGTGGCACTCTCCACCACCAGCTCTGAATGCATTCAGAAAGTGCTGAGCTAGCTCACTCTTAACAAAATTTAACACCATGGGTTTGTGGTAGTGCACCAACCGGATACCCCTTACAGATTTTTGCTGGGTTTATTTCCTGCCTTCTTTACATTTTTTATCTGTTTGTGTCGCCTCCAGTTTTTCTGTCCCACCGTACTTTCTCTTCAGCGATAGAGGTTATTTCCCCAGGCTGGAACACTTGCAAAGGTTTTGCAGACCTGTTTTGAACTGATTTTGGGTTTGGGAGCAGATGTGCTGTATTATTCACTTGCTATGATTCACTTAGGACTGAGGTTAAAAGCTTTATGTTATTCTGTTGCTGTGTTGGAAAGAAAAATAAAAAATAGTATGAGTATGAGGAGAAACATCATTTCAATCTAATTTAAAAAGTTTTCAGTGAAACAGATTCTTACATTCAGTCCAATCAAATGGCACCATCAAAAGATTCTTCTAATATGGGGATTTCTTAATAGTGTTTAAAAAATATAATGTAACGTATACATGCGTAGGCGCTGTGTATATATCATATTATAAAATACGAAGTGCTTCCTGCTGCAGTCAAAAAAAGACCAATGAGTAGCCCTTTCACAGCCAACTCCCTCTGTTCCTTCACAATACATTATTCTCTGTATCTCATTTCTCCTTATTTCTCAGTCTCTGCTAACTTGAATCCCATCACCATTTCAAGTACTATCCTTCTCGAGCTGGATCTCGCCTGAGACGGAAACAGACGGCTCCTGCTTGCGCCCGATAAAAAACAGATATGTGCTAAATAATTACCTCCTCAGGTGAACCTGATATTGGTTTATTTGCTCCATTGATAAGGTATTTATCTGTTGACATATCTGGTAGTTTTCTTGCTCTTTCTCCCCTCTTCACTCAGGTCTACAGGGGATTTTACACAGAGGCTGACATAGCCACATAAGGAAACACATTTACTTTGTTGACTTTCTTTGTTCCTGTATTGTTTTGCTACCTTTTCCTGATCTTTTATCTTTCCTATATTTCTTGGCCATCTAATCCTCTAGTTTCTGCCCCTTCCTCTCCATCCTCATTTCAATTTTTTTCTATGTGCCGATATACAGGCTGTGATCCTGCCGGGAGGCACCTCCCATGCTTTATAACACTGCCTTCATTACCCAGCCCACTGCAGCTGGCCATAATGAAAAACTGAAGATGTGGGAGGAGGGAAGGGGAAAAAAGTAAAGGAGGAAGTAAAGGAAAGGAGAGGAAAGGGTCAAAAACCACAGAACAAGTCGATTGTGAAAGAGATAGCGAGGTTAGAGACGGAGCAACAGAGATTGAGAGTGAGTGAGTGAGGAGAGTGAAGGGGAGGTACAGTGTACAGAGACTGAAAAGGGGAAAAAGTGAGGAAGATATGAGCCATAAAATCTAAGTTGGAAGTTATTGGAGAATGGCTGGGTGAAAAATACCACCGCCATAAAATAATATTAGAATTGGTCTGGCCTTATGGCGTTGATGAATACAGATGCTGCCCAGTGGGGTCTTTGGCTGGGGGGAACTGACTCATTTGAGGAGCCATCCTACCTGCGAGGGCGGTAAAAAATATTAAAGGAAATGAAATGAAAGGTTCACTGTCAGTTGTTTGGTTTATAGCCCCACATTTCCATCTCATAGCGGGTTAGGTGTCAGACAGAAGTCCCTCTTGCTAAGAATAGCTGCCAGAAGGGTAGTTAACCATGTGTGCGGTGGGATTTATCGATAATATCCCTAAAATGAACTACAAACCCCAGCCCAAATGGACTCTCTGCAGCTTTAAACAAATATAATGTACTAGAGGAATCAAACCATCTCTCAACCTCGCACACTAAAATTAGAGCGTATTTTATCCTCATCCCACTCCAACACATCGTCAATAATTGGCCCGGAGGGGCCATGAGTAGCTGCAAATTGATGACAGCTGAGTGAAAAGAGACCGGCTGAAATCTGATCAGATATATTGACTGGAGAAAATTGAGACGACAGTTGGATGTCTTAATTACTGCAGCGTCATGGTGATGCCAGTTTATCACATTTGAATTGGGTTAAAGAAGGTCCGTAAGGTCATTTTGATCACAGGGGAAGTGAACGAAATGAAAATGGTTTTCCTTAATGCCTCAACAAAGATCAATGGTATAATTTCTGCCAAGACTGGGCAATTTAGATAAATGATGCTGTAAGAAAACAAGAGTATATAGTAATCTAATCTCATTCTAATGAAGTGGTGCTGTTGTTGTTATAGGCCTAAACTAGAAATCCATATGTGTAATGTTCCTCTTGAAGTTGTCAGACAGGCTTTGTGCACCACCGCCACAAACAAATACAATAAAGCCGTTCTCCTCTGCATCATAATCTACATGTTGCACTTGGGGTAGCACTGTATCGATCCTGGAGCATCACCATACATTTACTTAGCGAACTGTTCCCACTCTTGCACGTCTTTCTTTCAGTTGCTTCCTTGTATGACTGCCTGTCTTTCTCTTACGTTGTCAGCACTGCAGGAGACCCATCGTGAACCACTTGATTTATGTCTCATTCCAGCCTAATGGTTATTTTCCCTGAGAAAAATATCAGTGTGTGCTTCAAGAGTCGCTGGTAAGGTCAACATAATTTCAAGCCTACACTGCATTGTGTAACCTTCATAGAGAAGAGAGTCAATAAATAAGGGATGGAAAAACAAAGGGGAAGGAGGAAAAAAACAACACACATTCTAGATAAAGTCGGCCACACGATGGGGACAAGTGAAGTGGGCTTATCTCCTCAGCTGTCTGCAGGACAGCTTATAACCAAACCCTGTTGTCAGAGTGTGTGTGCTCATGTGTGCACTCGGTGTGCTTATATGGTGGTCTTCCTTCTCGGGCAAATTCATTCAGCACAGAAAATGTATTTTAAATATGAAAATAAATGTGATCTGAGCCCAACCCAGTGGATTTAATACATTACTATTTCTGTACATCATATTCTTTTCTATCTCCCTATCTTCATATCAGCGTCTGACAGTCAGCCTTTTTGATCAGTAAAACACAGTTTTCTTATCTTCTCTCCACCAAGCAAAATGATATAAAAGCCTTACCTTACTTGACTATGTATGAGACATTGGCAAGCTGCCATAAAAAAATCCAGACTCCTCCTGGCCATTTTTAATGTCTGTGGTGTGATGGCTGCAACATAACGGCTTATGCAATTTTTCAGACATTCTCTATAATAATTTTGCATTTTTTCCCTTTACTGTTGGTTTTCACCTATCTGCAGCTGTGCTCTACACTCCCACTGCGTTCCTGCTCCTTTTTTCTTCACTCCAACGCCCTCTCTTCCTTCTCGTTCTTTCCACACTGTACCTTTGTCTTTGTCATACATACTTTATATTTAACAAAGCCTTCAAGCAGCTCTGCTTTTAAAGGAGTTTACCGTGATGTAGTACCTACTGTAAGTGTGGAGGGGTTGGGGACACAAGTGACCCCAAACTGTCATGGAAACCCATGTCGCATGTTATCAGTGACTCACCGCACTCAACCAAAACCTGGGGTAAGGAAAGTGTTGGGAGTGTGTTGCCTGTGCATGCATGCATACATACAGTCACTTAAACCCATTCTATCAGAACCTTGTGAATTTACACATTCACGTTGGGAAGCAACACACACACACACAAAGCCAACTATAGGCCACACGTATAGTGTACTCACAAATCAGCCATCTTGCCTTTGTTCTAATATCAAGACCCTCAGAGTCACACCAAGATGATGGAGAAAATATAGCCATCAGCACTTTGACTAACGGGACACTTCTATGGGAATGTCTTCATCCAGATTATGAGATAAAACTGAAAAATGTGATGCATTTTAAAATGCCGTCGTCACTAAGATATGTGGCTCTGGAGTAATTGGAGTATGCTTTAATGATCGTGGATTGTTTCAGCAGATACAGTATGTCGATGAGGCGTAAAGAAAGAACATTTCGGAGATATTTCACTGACTGTGATTACGATTTCTTAAACGCTGTTAAGAAAGGGCCGTCAAGAACAAACTAACCCATCTCGATGCTCAATCAGTTAGATTCTGCTGTGTCGAAGCAATCTGACACAACTAGATGGTGCCTGAAATTTGGATAAATGAGGCTCCATTGTGACAGTGTAATTGTAACATGTCATATCAAGCATATGTCAGGGAAGTAATGGCGGGCTGATTGTGGTTTGTGCTCATCACCTCCATCTGCTCATCCATCTGTCTTGACAAGTACAGCTGATTTGCGAGCAAACTATGAAACTTCTGAAGTCGCACTAATTGGGGACCTTTGATAAGGCTGTGTTAAAATGACCGAATTACTGCTGTGATATATTGCTTATTGTGTTGTACCTGCTACAGACTAAATCATATATTGTCACAGAAACTCTTTACTGTGATACAACGCTGCTTATTTCCTGCTGGTCGAATGTAATCAGGAATATTTTTGTCCTACATTGATATTTATTTTGTTTGACACAGTGCCTGAGGAGCAACCGATGGCAAAGAACCACTTTAAATAGCAATTTAAATCATTTTTGTAGCAGCAATGCCTCAAACTAGCAATGTTTTTGCGCATGCAGAATGACCGTTTTAAAACACTGCTATCTCCCATTACACTGTCACCCATTAGCTGATACAAAATGTTCTCCTTCATTTTACTAAAAGGGGCTCGTGTTACTGTTAACATTTAATGTCACACAGTTTATTGAGGAAGTGGCACCAAGCTAATTACAACAGTGTCTGCATGACTGTCACGGGTTGTTTTTTAAGAAGCTCACATCCAGCCTGTGAATCAATACAGTTCAATATACACAAGAGTCACATAACCCTGGCTGTAGTTACGATAAAAGGTCTCTTGGTGAAGTGCCTGTCAATATTTGAATATCTGATAATATGAAAGATTGGATTGATCTTTTTCTGATTCGACATTATGATAGTACCATACCAGACAACCATTCACAGCTATCTTAAAGTGTTGTGGAAGCCACACCATCGATACTTCCCATCCTGCCTATCTCTCTCTGAAGCCCTCTGTGACTTACTGCTATATAATTGTCCCAGCTGAATGGTCCTCCAGGGAGACCAAATGACCTCTCACAATAGAGATGTGAAGACTGGAGCAGAAGAGAGGACATAATTCTTGCGTAATGAACTAAGTAATGGGTCCAAGGCAACAGCGCTGTGACAGCATGATGTTTAAGGACCGGAGCCACTGTTACAGTAAGACGATAGCGACATTCTGGGTGAAAGCAAGGACGTTTTTCTTTGGGCTTCAAGATGTGAAGCACTTCCCCCGCAAATCTTTGAGGCAACTAAGTTCTTTCAGGCTGATATTTAAATGAGTCAGGTAAACTGCCCTGATAAAGCCTTTGAATTGCATGCTAAAGTGCTCAAAAACCACATCAGTTCTCTCAACCTGTCCAGTGCTGCAGCTCTGTATTCCCCCTCTGTCTTACACCCTCTGTTTTAGCTCCTGTCCCTCTAAGGCGCCCCCTCCTAAATACCCAGTCTCCTCTGATTGGTCAGATCACACACGCCTGACCTAGCACCGCTAACAACCACCACAACAACAGCGCAACTAGTCACAAGGCATGCATTATGCAAATGTGTGACTCAGTGACATAGTGTGATGTCACAAAGTCACAGAATTGAAGGCGGGGCTACTGACGAGGCATTTCAGTAGACCTCGGTTTCCTTTAAGCTATCTTAAACTTTGACACTTTATGTCTAAATTGTGGTATATCTGATATTTATAGTTTCTTCAGGCCAGTACATAGTGAGGTATAATTACACATTTTAGCACGTTAAGTGTGTAATGGACTCAAATTAATATATGCAGTAGTATTTAAAAAAAAAAAAAAAAGAACAAACAAGAGAGTTTGTCGCAGTTGTGTTGAATGGAGCCCGTTTCGAAGAGATTAGCATAGCCTTCATGGAAATGAGGTTGAAATTTGCCTGCATACCTTTAAAGGTTTGACCTATAGCAGCCCCATTATGCAAAGCAGAGTCATTTGTAAGCATAGCTTTATGTGAGTAGCAGGTTTTATGTTAACCACATTTACGCTGAGAGAAGTAGTGCCTTTAAGAGATTAAAATTCTGACCTGTGATTATATCACACCTATCAGACCAATTAGAGTTGTTGTTTGAACCAGAGCGTGAGACGAAAATGCACAATTTTATTTAAAATAAAATGATGATATCATCTGAGCTATCGCATTTGACACACAGTAAACCCCTGACGTGGGAATATTACTGATAAATAGTACATCTATGAATTCAAAACATGATGATGATAAAACACATAAATACATTGCTACTAGGAAGTATAATACAGTATGTGCAGGATAATGGCCGAGGAATTTCTCACACTTGCTACCTGTGTGTAAATGTTTCACAGGTTCAGAGTGGTAGCGGCTGAATGAAAGCTTCTTCTTTCACGGACATCTTCGCTATTGGTTATTTTCCATCACAAGCATTTAACTAAATGTTGTTCTCAAGAGGAATTTATAGTACAATAACTCCAGTCCTTTATGTCAATACTTCTATATTTGACATAAAAAAAATGCCTGTATCAATGTGATACAAGGAGCAAGTATATTCTCACATGAGGTTAACCTTTTGAGGTTTTAAAAAGCAAAGAGGATTTTCTTTATTCTGTCCTCTTTGCTGATCAAAAGATTTGTCGGAAAAATGAAGTGCTTTTCCTTGTTTCAGGTTTGATCCATATTCTCTCGGACACAGCGAAGCCATTATCTGCAGTTGTGGCTTCTTTGATGTCTGTGTACGTTCTTCCGCCAAGGTGACACTGAGCGACTTGTCAGGGAAGGCACATGTCAGATTGTAAAAGATGCTTTTTGCTTGAAGGCAGGGGTTCTGCTAAAGACTCGATCAGACCCTCTAACTCACTCTCCCTCGCAGCCTTGCACAAGGTGTCTGGCAGCGAGAGGAAATAATTAGGCCAGGGGTGGCTGTCTGAAGCATGAAGATCCATTGGTAACAGATCTTATGTTACAGGCTATATTTACTGGGGAGTGATGAGGAGTGCAAAGAGAAAACACATATCTCAAAAGGAACACTCATCTTTTACCTTCACTGTAAATTCACACAACTGCAACTAACAATGTAGTGTCTATATATGATAGCATACAGTATAGTTTTACCATAAATACCTGGAATGCACCTTTAGTTTGGGCCTCAACTGTATGCATTCAACAAATAGAAGTATTACGGTGATTTTTTAGAAAAGGATGGCTTCCATTTTCACAACTCATCAGTTTCTACTTTTGGATTCTCCACACCTGCTAACAATTACCGAGAAGGATTGAATCAGGGTGCCTATCTAACAGCGCTGAGCTGAAATTCTGTTCACGCTGTGAAAAACATAAATATACGAAGAATGCAATCCTTTGCAAAAGAACCGTGTTTACTGAAAGCGGTTTGACGAAGTGTTCAGAGCTCATGTAGCAATGTATCCTATGTACAATCAGGTGTTTCACAGAGTGCTGAACCTCGCCCCATCCCTGCTTGTGGTGGAGCCTTTCAAGAATTATCCTCTCGTACCCAATCGTGATACTATCACCTGTTACCAATGAACCTGTTCACCTGTGGAATGTCCCCAAACAGGTGTTTTTGAGCATTCAGTAACTTTCCCAGTCAAACATTTTGCTGGCATCAAATTTACAAAAATCAGTGTAGTTGATGACGTTAAAGATTAAATATATTGCCTTTGTGCAGCATCCCAACTCTTTGGTAACTGGGGTTGTACTTATTTGGTTTTTGGCAGATGTTTAATGAATCTGGAAAACAGAATCACTCCCTGGCATTTGATTAAGTGTGGTATGATAATATAGACATATCATATTTTACATGTAGTAATAACGAAGCACAATTAAAGAAAACGTTCTGCTCATTCTAACATTCATTCTCCTAACCCTGTATGTGACTACAGATGGGCATCACACCACAATTTCACAACACTGTCACGTGAATTGTCAATCGATGACAAAGCCAATGTCATGGTGCCAAAGAAACTGACACATTGCATTTCACACTGACGGGGTGTCATGTGTAAACACTGTGATTCCTCTTACAGACTGTTTAAAATGACTTAAGGGAAAGCCAAACAATAACCAATGCCACATTACTCACAATGTTTAAACTTACAATTTTAATATCATGTCAGCAGTGCAATTACACCTAGTGTGCATAATCAAGCTTTTCTGTTAGTCTCCACTCATCGTTTAACCCAACACCTTGCACAATCAGCCTACCCACACAATGCTAATGTGTGACATGCACACACCAACAGAACACAGACTGGAAAATACATTTTTATTATAAATACACCCAGGAGAGGGCTGCCTTTGCCTTATGAGGACTGAAAATAACTCCAAGGTCAGTGAGCTTCCATTAGGGATTTATACCATAGCAAAGTGCTAATTAATTAGCCCTAATGTGAGACAATGGTCGGATTGTCGGCTCGTTTCCCTGTAGGAGATACAATGCACTGCTGGCTATTTCAGGTCGGATGAAAGCCTTTTTTTTTGCCTTAATTTAGCCGGCAAGCCTTGCTGACGATGCATGCTTTTTAAGCAATGCCCTAATACACAGGGGCAGCAAAGTCACATTACCACTGAGCAGCTGCTCTGAAGCATTTGAGGGTCAAGTGCCTTAGATGTCTTATAAGAAAGATGTAGGAATACAAACCTGTAGACATGGCAACAGAAGCTATATTGCAACACCAGTGCTGTTACAAACGGTGTTGATATTTTGTTTTAGTCATATTTCTAAGTGAAAAATATATGGAAGCCCAATGTGATGAAACAAATAAGACAGTTAGTCTTTCGACCAAGTTATTATTTCGAGGTATTTAATCATTGTTTTGAGGTATTTAGTTATTGTTTTTACGTATTTAGTCAATGTGTTGAGGTTTTGGGCGACTGTGGCTCAGGGGTAGAGCCAGCGTCTTGTTATCGGAAGGTCGCTGGTTCGATTCCCCTGGTCTGCATGTCGAAGTGTCCTTGGGCAAGATACTGAACCCCAGACTGCTCCCGATGTGCTGGTCAGCACCTTGCATGGCAGCCACCGCCATCAGTGTATGAATGTATATATGAATTACTGTAAGTTGCTTTGGCCAAAAGCATCTGCTAAATGTATGACATTGTTTTGAGATTGAGTCATTATTTCGAGGTATTTAGTCACTATGTCAAGATACGTGATTATTTTTCGAGTTCAAGTTATTATTTTTATATTTCTCATAAAATAACTTAAAATAACTCTTGCTTTTCATCTCAATGGGCTTCATGGCAATGGAATCTCTCTGTTTGTTATTAACAAGACACATCTTCATCAGACGCAGACTAAAATGTCTTCTATGCAATCAGAAAAACATTTGGAATCCAGCACAGCTGGCAAAGAAAAGTATGTGTGATCATTACACAGATGCCATTTGACAGCTGGTCCATTAAAGGGCCACGGCAATGCTTTTGTTATTTAACTATAAATCATAAAAACTGTGGATAACCGCCAATCATTCTGAAATCATGTTAGTGTTTAAGGTTTTTGAACGTGCTTTATCAACCATCCACCAGATTCCATTCAGTACATAATCTAATTGTACAGATATAACATCATCTCTGCTTATACTATCCTGTTTTGCACGTACATTACTAATGCATAGCCAAATAACACTGACTTGACTCTGACTCAAATCAAAGCAGACAGGTTATTCACTGTGATATGATGTAATCCTACCTAACTTAAGTTTCACACTCCTGCATGCTCTGAAAGAAACAAAAGGTTAGCATAAGTTCAATCAGTGAAATTCACATTCTCTCTCCGGTTTCCTTTCTCAGTTTCCAACTACATTAGCTGACTGAGGGGGACTCTCACTCGCTTCACTCCTCAAAGCAGTCACATTTTGCAGAGATCTCTGTGAGCCAATCATCTTGTTTCTCTGCCGCTCTCAGCTGTCATGTTGGTGTCATATTGATGCAATCCTTCTCCACCACATTCATGCCCAGTTTTCGCAACCACCAGTGTCCGTGGGTCCTTGCCCCGAGCTCATCGATAGTCCCGCTCCCCATCTCATCCATGCAGATCTTCCTGCAGGATGGAATGGGGAACATATATCTTCAACTTTTCCTACACTCGAAGTCAAATAAATCAATTTACTTACTCTTTTAATGAAGTCTCTCCCTGACTGAAATGGAACAGGTTGCCACATCAAATTTCAAATGCAATACGGTTTGCTTTGGAAAACTGACAGCTAAGACAAGTACAATAAAGGCAATCAGAAATGTATTTCAGGATACTGAAATGAAATGAATATCAGGAGAGTTTTTGGATTACTGGGGAAGCTGCTGCAGTAAAACTGTCTGCTCCAAAGCAATCAAACAGATAGACTTGCGTTCAATAATGCTTAACAACCATAAACCTTATACACATGCAAGCATCCATTTTTACAAGGGTACATGTCACAAATGGATCTGCTCGTGGATCCTCTCCTGCACTAGATACTTGTAGCCCTTCTAGAGCAAATTTGCAATAGAAAATTGTGAGATTATATAGACATAATGTAGGTAAATATCCGGCAACATGCAGCTGTATTTGTTTTCTGACAAAATATGCAGCCTGTAGCATCTACAGCATTATTAAAGTTTTTGATGTATAAAGGCACTGGCAGCACTCTATTAAGGTTTCATTGTGGTCTTGGTTTAAAGTCTGCAGTAACTTGATGCGAGAGACACAACATGTTCCTTGTATTAACATTTAAATGAACCCAGAATCTTTCATTAACCTTAACCAAAGTCCTTCTGTTGCCTAGACCTAATCATAGGGGAAAAAATGATAAAAAGTTACCGGCTGTCACTACAGCAGAGCTGGGCGAAACAGTACACATGATTTCGTGGAGACCGGGTTGAAACTTCATTCCACTTGTATAGAATAATACATAAGAGTAGAAGGGAATAACACCATAAAGTACGGGCTAATGCAAGTGGTGTGTTTTTCCCTTTGATTTCGACAGAGTCAATTTCAGCTTTCAAAACTGTGAAGTAAACAATAAACCGAAGCAACGTGAACACAGGATTTTCTTTTTATCCACGGTAGTGTTTTTCATGATTTCTTCTCAGGTACGAGCGACGCTGGATCACGCTGACATAAGAGGCGAAAACATGCTCAAATAAACAGTGAACTACATAATTAGCTTTCTCATAACGTAGATACGAGAGAGCCTATGAAGCCGAATGTTGCGGGGGGACAAAATCTCTCTCATTCCCCTTTTTACGGAGGACTTTAAATATCAGAATGATGAACTTAATCAAAGATATGTATTCATGAGGAACGGGACAATAGCACCCTCACCTTTTCATACCTCCCTGCTGCCCCATATCTCTGGAACATCTTTTGCCTGTTCAGTCATAAAAATAGGACGCACTGTGGGAGAAAATTAGATTTTATAGAAAGAGAGATGTATTATTTTCCTGTGACAATAGTCCTCCTGTCGCTGCTTAGCATACACACTGTCAAGCACATGCACTTCGACACACTCAATTACTGTACAAATTCATTTTCCTCTGAAATACAGACAGACACACAAACATACACACATTCTGTATCTTCTTATTAAGTCAAGGCCATTCATCTGAAAGAGACGGTTTGGATATATGTGATTGGTAATGAAATCCACCTTAGTTTTCCATCATATTAGTTCTGAAGTGGATCTGACAACGATATGATGATAATACGATAGCAGCGGAGGTGATAATAATCACATTCTCCTCCTCACAAAGATCAAATGAGAACTCAGAGGGAAGCGGCTGGCGCCTTATGGTGCAGGTATATTTTTACTTCATATTACGAGTCAAATTATTTCATTTGCATATTTGACTGGAGGTGAGATAGTGGTAATGAGAATCTTTTAAATGCAAAGAGAGAGCAAAGAACATGAATGATAGGCCTGTCTATTAGTGTGCATATTCTGCTCTTTAATATTGGATATCAGCTGCACAGCACTCCCTCGGATGATGCTACATCAAGTTTTTTTTTTAATCAGTTGCTATCTGGGGTCATATCAAGTTCATGTCCAGCCATAACATGAGTTTCTTTTTAGATGGTATTACTAAGTAGACGTGCGCAATATAGAACAAGAAGACATTAAAGCAACGGTGGGTATGTGATTGTGTTTGAATTTGACACGTATGCTTTTGTAAACTTAGACCTAACCAACAAAATAATATTTTAGTATGGATCTGTATCAGTATCTCCAGATATGACATGTGGCATAAAAAAACAGACTTAAAAAAAAAAAAAGACATAATTTGGCCAGGGCGGTGTATTTCCGTTGTTATATATTCACAACCTCCTGGCCAAAACACAACAATGTCCTGTTGAGAGAAGCCTGAGGCTGTCTGCATATAATCAACACTCAATGTAGCATAGCAATACAGTCTGTTCTGATGGATCAACACAGCAACATGAGGCTTCAAATCTATGCTGAGCTGTAAACCTCAGAGTTTAAGTGAAACTGTTGACTGTGCCGTCCTTCCAGTTTTCAATGTGTTTCAAGCAACTGGAGTGCAGGGGAAGCTTTTTTTTTTTTTTTTTGGCCTTGTGCTAGATTACTCTGAGTTTATACCTCAACTTGAATAACTTAGCATTTGGCAGCTATTAACATTTCAAGTACACTGCTGCAGCAGGAGACAGTTGCTACAGAGGCAGTCTGTTAAGCATTTACCATCAACAGTATTTGCTTTGTTAAGGTCATTGATAACGTTTTTTGGAGACAAATATTTTTTTATAAATAACACATCAACAGAACTTGTAGAAAGGTGCAGAATAAAAGTATCTGTTTTCCTTGAAAACATTAAAATGATTGTGATTTATTAATTAAAGAAAAGTGTCAGGTCCAAAATGATTGTTTTGTTTATATCTGTGTTAGAGTTCTGACAGGTGGTTCCAGCTTCTAACAACCTTTGTGAGCCAATAGTATAACACCACTGGCATTACACGATGTCTGTGTTTCGTCAGCGATCAACAGTTTTGGTTGTTGCAAGTTTGTGGAAAAGAAACGTAAAAATGTGAATTCTAAGCATGCTGACTTTAGCCCTGGCCCGTCCTGTGTCTTATCACCCCTTTGTACCTCAAGAGGTGATAGTCTAATAGTAAAGCGCCACACAGTTTCAGCTGGGAGATGTATGCGAGCAGCAAAATTGCTACATTTCACAAGCTCTCAAGTTTTTAATGTAATAAATGACTAAATAAAAAACTCAGAAACACTCCCTTGTGCATTGAACTCTCAGTCCAGACAGACTCGGTCACTTAATAGGGCCACTAGCTGCATGGCTAACTGAGCTAACTAACTAATGGCAGCTAATACAGCAGGTACAGCCAAAGATAGTTATAGCAAAGAGTATAGTGAGCATTTCTCAGGTGAAATGCTCCCCCTTATTTGGATATCCCTTGCCAGTTCTTACACACTGCACCTAACGCTTACCCTACCACTGCTGCGCTAGTCAAGGAGAATTTATTTAAATTATAGCCTTTTTTCCCCTACTTGAAATCAACATTTATAATTCTTATAATAATCACAGCCATATATGCGCTTTCTACACCTCGGCTGAGGACGGGATGAGTACATGCTGCACATTCTTTAAATGAAAGTAAAATTATTATGAGCTTCAACAACATACTCAACATACCATCAGTGCACTATATGCAGTTGCGAAAGATGGTTTAATCCAAAGTGCCGTGCTGCTTTTGTACAGTATGAGTGCTTACATTTCTGGGAGATGGGCCCAGTGGGACCTAGACCCCTCACCCTGACTGTGTTAGCACCATATTAAACTCAATGAGCTACTGTTCAGCTGCACCATACATCACTTAAGTGGAACATTTTTTACTTTAAAGCAGGTAGCCTTTGGTACAGACTGCCCTAGATAGCCACTGACAGCTCACAATGTGCAAATCGCAATGTGGATGTGCAGGCTAGGTATTCAAGTGGACACTCGGTAATGGCATTTAAAAAAAAAAACAACAAAAAAAAGCAGTAATGTTAGGTCTAAGGTTAGGATTTGTGTACGTCAGAATATGCAGGACCCATTTAGCTCCCAGGGTTGTACCTACCACTGAAGGCATCAAGGTCATGTCCATGGTATTTTTTTTTTCATTCAGTTGTGCACTTCACTTACAAATTAATCCTTTTTTTTTAGAAAATCTTTTTAGAAAGACTTTTTTAAGCGTCTACATGTTAAGGCTCAACCCATGGACACAGGTTGCAGTCAGCATTTATAGGCTGAAATACATCTTAAATCTAATATTGAGCAGAAATCAAAAACAAAAAAATAATCCCACAACAAATCCACCTCACCCTACTCCCACCAAAATGTTTTGTCTTTAACTGTATTTATTGGGAAAGACAATAGACTAAATCAGAGCTCAGTGTCTACAGTACTATCTGTTCTACTGAAAGCCTCCTTAAAGGCTTGGAGCTCTTCAGCCCTGTTCGGACCAAAGATTCAAAAAACGAGACAAATTTAAACGTGCAATTTCTTGCAATGCAACATTCTGAAAACCTCCCATTTCACACCACTACGTCTAGACATCGCGCTGGCATATCATCACTACAACGACTCACTTTACCTCTGTTCTGACTGCATGCTGCAGCTGGATATAATTTGTTACGCCTTGAAATATAAATGAGCCTGGCGATCCCCCCTGGTGCCCCCATTTTCGAAAAAACGCTGCGAAAGTGCCCTCTTGAATGCCCCAATGGTAGATAAAAACTGGATAAAGTGCACACTAAGGTGCCCTTCCAATGCCCTTTCTGCACGCTGGTGCCCCACTCTATACAGCTGGTGCACTTTATATTTTTACGCCGCTGCCCCTCAAATATCTTGAGTCTGCCCCTGGCTGGCAACACCATCAGCCGGTCTTGAGTAGAGCTGAGACAGGCCAGTTCACACCACACTGCTCTTTCCCCTGCAACATTCTAGTCTAGACAGATCTTAACAAATAAAATAAGAGAGCTAGAGAAACATTTCAATAAGATACAAATAATGGGAAAAAACCCAGACTACTCTTGCCCCTGGAAAGTTTTAAGACACAATAGACAACAGTTAAGCATGAATAGCACATGAAGATGTTTACAACAGTTGTAAATGAACAGCTCTCAATCTTCCTGGAACTCCACAGAATATTTTAAATTGAAATAAAAGCACTTGTCAAGACACAAAGCAACCTCCATGTACCATTCTAAGACCCGAATGGGCTCCTTTGAAAAGGATGTTTGTAGAAAGGACGTGGTTTGTGTAGGACAACACATATTCAAGATCAATTTGTCTAAAATGTCCTTCAGCTTGAGGAGATCACCCTGAGACTACTTCTTTTTAGAGTTTAGGGATAATTATTTATCCATGCCAAAAGAAATGTACCCACTCATGTTAATCTCATTTCTTCAGACTCCTTTTCATCTCTGCCCTTCAACTCTTTTCTCTGTTGCGTCGTGTCATTAGTGGCATCTCCTTCAAATTGCTGTATTACATAAATTATGTGTATTTCAGAAAAATAAACTTAAAATCACAGAGCACAAAATTGAAGCCCAGAGACAGACAAGAGTGTCCAATTCAGCTGACCTGCATGTCTGTGGACTGTCAGCGGGAGCAAATCCACACAACTATGAGTAGAACATGAGCGCTCCAGCTGGGTTCATGTCCAGCCTTCTTGCTGTGAGGTGACAGTGCAAACCGCTGAGCCAATGTGCCATCTTTATTTATTATACAATGTTATGAAATTATTATGGTTGACTAAAGCATCTCCTTCTGTCGCAGCCAACAAGTACGTCAGACTACAAGAGGCGAGGAGGAAGATGAAACTTGGCAGTGTGGACAGATGAATGCTCTGCATGCAAGCTGAAGCAAGTCTTGAACATGAGGTTGACTGCCTGTATTCCCTTATGTATGCAACATAGCATAATGTAAAAACCCATGTAGAGAGGAACAGTAGATATGAGCAGTTATATTCTCAGTCTGGCGCCTTTGCACGCATCAGTGTGCATTAATGAAAGGTGACAAATAAGCGGCAGTGACACGTTGACTTGATTATAGGCTTCCCAAATTCACTGCTAAATGAAAATGTCTTATGTATTATGTGTGGCTTCTTAAGTGTGTCTATGTCATTGCATTTGTGAGTGATAATTAACCATGTATTGTATCTGTATTGTGCATCCGTTGGTAAATTGTTACAGTATGCATAGGAACTTGCTTTGTTGTGACAGTTGATACCAAGAAGCTGTTACCAATTTACAGCAATCCAAGGGAAAAATGTTTGCAAATCTTTTGATGTTACAGAGGCTTGAGTTGAGTTGAGGTTTACATGCTTTAATGCTCAAAAAACAGTATGAGAAAATCAGTTTTCTCTTTTTCTCCCTCAGTCCGGAGCGCTCTGTTTTAGCTCCTGTCTCTTTAAGGCCCCCCTTCCGAATACCCAGTCTGCTCTGATTGGTCATCTCATGGCCGCCTGAGCCAGCAACGCTCGCCGTGTCTCTTGTAGGCTCTGTCATGTTTTCAGCTTCCAGTTAGCTTCACTTCTACCGTGATTATAGGCATAAATTACACAAATGTGTGACATGATGATATACCGTGCTGTCAAGAAGTCACAGAAGGAAAGGCTGCCAACTGACTAGTCGTTTCAGGAGCAGTGTTTTCTGTGGGAGAGAGGAGCTCCCGTTGTCGCGGTCTTTGTGCTTTTTAACTTTCAAGACCCTTTACATGCACAAGAAACTACGTTACATAATGAATGAATGAAAAAAAAAAAAGCATAATAGGGCTCCTTTAATACTTTAACAGGTCTACAAAAGCAGACGTCAGAGGGAATACATACAGAGAAATGCGGTTACTGCATGGTTTTGCTTTTGAATGACGACGTATGTCACTATCGTCTGTACAGTATGTCCCTATTGTGCATCTTATTCTTCATCACACACATTTAAATCTCACACATTAAACCTCCAGCCTTGCAGGTTCATTCTGCAATATAATGGACTTTTCTCGCTACAGACATTTTTATTTGTCAAATATGTGGAACTGATAATGGCTGCATTCAATTGTAGCTGTTCCGGTCACGGCACCCTGTTATTGAACATACTGGCTCCTTGACACACTTAAATGGACCAAAGCCTTCATTACTGTGATTAGTTACACCTGTGCTTTTAGTGCTGTGACAAAGCACAATGTCGACCGTGAGGAAGACAGCCCTTTTACAAAATGCACCGCCAGTGAATAATTTTTTTCTTGCAAATTGGGCAACACAAGGAATTCACGGTCATTAACAAAGCACGCTGTCTAACTCTGGCAGACTTGTGAGGGCTCTTTCAAATGCATTAGGTAAAAGAGACTTTTTGATCTGCTGAGAAAGAGCAAAGTGGAAAGTAGAATACCGAGTTGACTTTTGCCTGGGAAAACCAACAGAACATACTGCATTTCCCTGGGCCGAGTATAACTTCCAGATCACCAGGAACTTTACATAATTTGCTATATTTCTAATGTACTTGTTGTAACTATGTGCTGCAGACACAATCAAATCATGGTGTGAAGGTCAACTGTGAAGTTAGAAGAAAAAATAAACAACCATATAAACTATATTAAAATACACCTCCCTCAATAACACGAGCAGCATGGGAGCAATGACCACTCCTTCATACACACAGCCGGAATAAGCCAGAAAATTGGACAGGAGACGAAACCAACAAAAGTAGAAGAGACAATCCAACAGAGACGACGGAGAAAACACAACCCAACCAAATCACAAAGAAGCATGCACAAACAGAAATATATATTGAAAGAGCAGCAGAGAGTAATAACAAGTAACAGTGAGGAAGATAAACAGAGAAAGTTCGGGAAGGAGAAATGAGATGATGAGCAAAGGGATGAAAGTTTGTGCGAGTGTGTGACTCAGACCGGCCCAATGATTCACCCTGCAGCTTCAGCCTCGAACCCACTTAAAGGTCAAAGCTTCTTTCAAACTACCTGTAGCCACCTCTTCCTGTCTATAACACAGTTTACTTGCCTTCGGTGTCAAAGTGTGTGTGTGTGTGTGTGTGTGTGTGTGTGTGTGTGTGTGTGTGTGTGTGTGTGTGTGCGCGCAGCTTGTACCAAATGTGCGTTTACATGGCTCTGTGTGCTTACTGCGTTTCCGACAGCAGCGGCAGTGCCCGTTCCTCCCGCTCCAGCCAGGACTGGAATCAACCTGAGGCACAGAGTCCGTATTGTGACAGAAGACTTTGGCCAACACGGACACACTAAATGCCACCTAGCCTGCTGTTTATAGGTGTGAAAGTGTGTGTGTGTGTGTGTGTGTGTGTGTGTGTGTGTGTGTGTGTGTTTGTGTGCTGCTGTCAAAAACACCAGTTCTAGAGCACTTGTATTACTGCTGTGGGACTATTTCTAGAGATTACACATTCTTCCATTGACTCCCATAGCCAGTGACAGTTAGGGTGATAACTGCCGAAGCTGTGAAGGAGCCTGTGTACGTTTGGGGATTCATGGTATTATACTCCTTTGACTTATATGGTCATTACTGTCAATGCTACAAGAGGTTAGAGCCAGTTTCTTTGCCTGGGAAATCAGCTGAGCCGGAAGTTTCTTTTTGATCAACTTGTGGTATATTTAAAGCATATGTAATGTTCTAAAACATTATATACATTTTAAGAACAAGACGTTCCTTATTCCATCTTTACACCAACATTAGCATTTATGTGTGCAGGCAAACCTGCAAAAAGCAGGCAATTAACTCCCTCCCCAATGCAGTATGGAGGCGATTTACAATGTGGTTACTATTTTTTATGCCTTTTACTTCAGTCACTCTTTTCGAGGTCAATGCCGACTTAACAATGTGTTTGGATGGAAAAGTATACACACGCCAAACCTCAGCACCTGTCAAAGCATTTTGCTAGCAAAGGGGCGATAATTAGCGTGTCACGCAGGTGTCACGTTTCCATCACTGCCGATTGGAGTTGAAGCTGATAAATACTTGTGACTGCTGAAGTGTCACTTGACATAGGAATGGATGCCTATCGTTCTCACTGCAGACAAAAGCCAGATGTTAATGGATTTTTGGGGGTATTACTGTAGCTCGATCCACTGATTTTTATTGCTCAACAACACGCTCTGCAGTTGGAGATGCAGCGGTTTTTGTGACGAACAGCACTTGGAGGCAGTTGGAGCACTCTTAGGGCCCAATTGCCACAATTTGCATGAGAAATAGTACAGCTGCTTGGTGTCATTACTAGTCAAATGTGAACACAGACATGATATGTATAGATTCAGTGTGACCTAAACTAGCTCAGTATAGCATAATATAAATGCATGTAGAAACCATAGAAAAAAGGTGCTGTAACTCCAGAACTTAACTGAGCTAATTATATTTTTCTTCAGTATGGGCACACTGCAAACAGGAACTGCTAACAGCCAATCCGGCAAACTTTTCGTGATGCCAATTTTCCAAAATATAAACAAATTGTTTCAAAAAAACTGCTCTAGCTGTAGCCCACAGACATCTCACTGACCTCATGGTAACCTTAAACTTCCTGTTTACATCCCCTGTAGTTCGCAAAAACTTGATTATTCATGATTATGCCCCAGATGGAAATAAGACAGAGGATAAAAGGAGTCACAGAATCCATTAATATGAACTTTTTGCACTATCAATATTTTCGTGATATTACTGAGGCTCAGAGTGTCCCACTGACATTGTTGTGATATTTCTGGAACACTGAACAAACAGCAGTTGTCTCGATTTTGTCTGAGGGGGCCCCACAGTGTCAGACTTTGAAAACCCCTGCTTCAGGGTAAGTCTGTTGTCTCTGTTTTTTGGAGTCTTGAGTCAAACAGTTTCACAGAGCAAAACAAACAATGACTAAAACAAGAGCAAAAAAACATCACGCAAAGGCATCAGCATCATGAATATCATCATCTTCACCCTCCACTGCCACAACATTGCCATCAACACTCAAATAATTAACACTTTTCCACTTACCTGGTCACATCCTGAAGAGAGGACTTGATCTGAACAAAGCTGAGACAACCATTGTTTCCTTTTTCTTTTTGTGTCTGATATACACTAAAGTATAATTGGTTGGGTTTCTGAACCAAGTCCATCCCATCAGTAGAGGCTACTCAAAGTTAAACCCCGCCAGCTCACTGCCCCACTGCCTCAGTGGTTAGAGTGCCAGGTCATTGGTCAGTTGGTTGATACAGATGACCCCCATGTGATGGAGGTCTAACAGGGAAAGAAGGACGTTTGCAAGGTGGATGAGGTGTTGCTGAGTGAAATGCATCAGTGCAGCCAGTCTAAGAGGGTGTGGATTAATAGGACGACTGCTGTGTGTGTTGACTGTGGAATTGGAAAGGGAAGACTGAAAGCAGGTAGGCATAGTTTCACTTGTATTTGCTCATTAGGTACATTCCATAAACTTTATAATTTGACGACCGAAGCTTGTTTTCATATGGAAAACAAGCTGGCTGGCATCAAATATTCTGTACAAACTGATTTATTCAAAAATCCCTTTGGTTAATAAGTAAAGACATGCTTAATTAATAACCGATCCACAGGCTTGATTCAGGGTATAGAAGTAAAATAAGGAAATTGTACAGATGGTCTGTGTGTGTGAGTTTTAGATCAAAAAAACAAAAGGGTAGGTAGAAATAGGGCTGGGCGATATGGTCTTCAAATAATATTACTATGTTGTTAGCCTATATCGCGATACATAGCTCTACATTTTGAAAATCTCTGTCTCTGTATCGATGTTGCAACACTATTGTAGAGATGAAGGCTGGTACTTGGTACTAAAATATTAACACAATGACATTCATTATAAATAATCATCAGTAAGTAGATATAATGACTAAGTGGGTAAAGGCAAGTATTAGAACAAGAAAAAGAGTCTGGGAAGTTCCCTATATTAATGCAGCCTTTAAAACCAGGAAAAGACACTTGCCATATCATAATGTAACGACATCTAAAATATATCATATCATGATAATGATATATATCGATATATTGCCCAGCTCTACTGTAGTTAAGAGAACAAAATTACAAAAAGGGAGGAAAGGAACGACTGAGTGAGATACTCAGCCGCTGTATGTGCCTTGTATTCAAGCAGAATATTGAATATGCTTCTTTGCTCCAATCCTGAAACCCTCCATTAATTTCCTCTGCTGTCTCTTCAGTTTCAATCATTCAGCCTCTCCACTCTTCATCCTTCCTCATACTCCTCCTCTCACCCTCACACACTGCACTTTGAGTGTGTGTGTTTGGTGTGCGCGTGTGTGCTTTTGGACATATTGGAGAAATTTGAGTGTGCATGTGTATGTATCTACATGCAAAATACGTGTGTGCGTGTGCATTACATATAAAAGAGTGAGCTATGAGTACATTTGTGTTTGTATGTCCGTGTGTGTGTGTGCTTTCTTGCATGCCTGCTTGCAGCCATGCGACTATATGAAAGCAAAGTTAAAGCCGCATGCAGGGCAGATGACCTCGAGCCAGAGACCGCTGTGTTCGGTTCAGCCTCACAGCTGAGAGGGGAGAGACCCCAGCTGACTCACTTCATACACCCACACACACGCACACACAAAAAAACCCCACAATGCTTCATCACGCAGTGGTGTGTGTGGTTCGGAGGGGAAGGAGAGGAGGAAGGAAAACATGGAGGATGAGAGGACAACATGAAAGAAGGAGGAGAAATAAAGGGTGAATAGAAAGTGCAGCGCCTGGTCATTTCAGATAAAAGAGCTGAGACGTGGGAAAAGACAGAAATTGTGTGATTGAGAGGAAGAGAAAGAGAGAGAGGGAGAGCTGAAGCTCGTGTTTGTCCCTTGTGCGGGTAACAACATGTTCTGCCCTCTAGTCCAATAACTGGTCTGTTGGATGCATCCAAATTGAAAAGCATATGAGTGCATCTACCTTATTATGTGCGTCTCTCTTTCCCCTGCCTAAATTTCTCCTCTCGCTGTCTTCCTTTTCCTTTTTGTTTCTTCCGCCATCTGTCTTCCCCTTTCTTTTATCTCCTCTTCTCTCCTCTATCCCCCCTTCTTTGAGTGTAAATTATGACTACTCCGACACTATTCAGCCTCAATCCATCACCGTTCTTTTCTATTTCAGCTTTTTTTCTGTACTTGCTGCTTAGTTATTCCATGAAAATGTGGAGTCCCCTTTAGGTTGAATTAAGCAAGATGGAAACTGATATTGTCTTTTCTTTACCTCTGCACATACTGTTCTGTTTCTCCTGTACTGCCTTTGTAGAAAGACATGGTCACGACGTTTCTTACTGGTTGTTGACAGGGCAGTTTGGAGTCTGGAGTTTGTGTTTGCAACTAGCTGCCACCTTGTCAGCTGTTAAAAGTCCATTTTGTTAGAAAGTTGATTGTTGCGTCTCACTCTCAACTCGCCAACTACAGCTGCTCTGTGTCATTTGCTATTATACCAATCCTTATATTTAACATGCTTGAACCAGCAAATGTTTGATTTTTTTCAACTAATCGTTACAGCTCTACCTGTCAATCAAGCAAATTATGACACCAGTCTATAAAATCTGAAGAAGAATATCTTTCTAGGGAAAGAAAGCTAATTATTGAGTCTCGCTCCAAGGTTGTCAAATATTGGCGCTTGAGGCTGGTATTCGGACAGAGCCACCACGACGGTGGACAACCCAAAGCGTCAGCATTTGACGACCTCGGAAATGAGACTCAATAATTAACTATATTTCCCTAGGATTGTCTTTTTCAGCTTTAAAAAGAATCACATGGATTACACTAAACATACTGTACATACATGTAGTATATGCAGACAAGTGAAAAATCTGTGAATTTAGTTATTTTTCAACATATTGTAACCACGATATGTACCGTGCGGTCCATCCTACAGTTAAAAACAAACTTGCCTATCTGATATAGACTGGTTAACATTTTGGCTCATTCATCATCAAGCTCTGGCATGAGATTTAATAAGAAAATAAAACGAGGTGAATCATACTCTATAGCTTTAACAGTCAACACACCTCAATCTGATTGATCACCTTTGGAGATTTCTGAGCTACATTCAAGTTTCAGACACTTCATGAGCACAGAAGCTTTTTCTGGTGGCTCATGGCTCGACGCCTCACTAAGAAAACATGTCGTTTTGTCTTTTAATTTGTCACCTGTCTGTTCGTTAAAATATAAATAGAGTATACAAGCTTATATTTCCCGTTGTGCCACTGCTCAAACTGCATCTTCAGGGACACTCAGCCGCGGTGGTTTCTGCTTCACCCTCCCTGCTTAAGACCCGTCTTTTCTCACTCTCCCATCCATCTTTCTCTCCACTTTCATCTATCTCTCTCCATCTCTCCCTTTCTCCCTGGTAGCCCGGGCTAATTGTTACATCGCTCTAGCACTAAAGTCATCCTGTGTAGGAAGCGTGGCTGACCGCCGCTGGGTGTAACGCGGCATGGGGGATGGGGAATTGAACAAGCATTGGCCGTCAGAGCTGGTTAGCTTCACAGACCTGTCACAACTACACACACAAT
Source organism: Pagrus pagrus (assembly GCF_965226575.1). Lineage (NCBI taxonomy): Eukaryota > Metazoa > Chordata > Actinopteri > Spariformes > Sparidae > Pagrus > Pagrus pagrus. The sequence goes on along the minus strand of NC_140185.1, from coordinate 29,084,744 downwards.
ACAACCTGTTTACTACCCAGGCCCCCTGCAATTACCAGCATCCCAGCAGGGGCCGAGCCGGCGCCTGGGGAGAACTAACACTAACAGCGGAGAGGGAGGAAGAAGAAGGAGGGAGAGAGGGAGGGAGAGCCCCATTAAGAGGCTGAGGCAGGGTGGTGTGTAAGTGACAAATCCTAGAGGGACAAGCACTGGGCGAGCACGTGTGTGTCTGTATGTGCGTGTATGCTTTCGACTGCACAGTCTGGAGCAAGAGATACGGTGCTGAAGGAGGGACTGAAGACGATGGTGTTGGACTGCACACGAAGCAGAGCAGAAGAAGAGATGGATTCAGCAAATGGAAAGCAGGTAGTGGATGTTGAGTGTTATAGGGCCCTTGGAAAATCAGCCTTTTTCTATTAGTCTATAAAGCTACCATTAAAATGATTGAATCAATGAAGGAAGGAACTGTCTGTGCAATAAACTGATGCAACGGATGGACAAAGATTTTAGGGTGCTGGGAATGTAAAAAGAAACCGTAGAGAAGTATTGATGTGTTGGGTCTATAGTTGAATGTGCGTCAACCCGTCGCCATGACCTGGCCCCTGACTCACAGGGACAGTGGGGCAGTGAATCAAGCAGCAGCACGGGGCCCCTACAACACAACACTGCTTCTCACAATTGTCTGCGTGTCCACAGACAATCTGTAATAATGTCTGAATTGGAGAGGTCATCATCATTTTCATTAGTCATTTATACTAAAAGTGGCAGGTGCTGGCAAATCATACGATGTGACAGAGCTAAAGAGCGAACACATGTTGAAGATGTCTCACTCTGAACAGCTAATAATCCAACTTTAAAGTTGTGTTTTTCCATTTTTTTTCTTTTTAGACCGGATGCTTACTTGAGAAACAGTGGGTTAGGGAGCCCGTACCACCTGGACTAACTGTTACAAAAGTCTCGATATGTCCCACAGACTTCACTTTTTTCCAAGGAGTATCTGATGAAGCAGTTTTTTTTGTTCTCTATTTACTCTCATTGGTGGAGTAAACACACCTGTATTATCCATACAGTCAACCAATGGTACACCAAAGGAAAAGCAAAAGAGATTTAAAATTGTGATTTTTATGTGTTGCACTCTCTTATCTACACCCTTTTCAAAAACGGCACTGCTATTTCCTCTATCCTCTTCCCGCCTAATCCTCCAACCATGCTTTTCATCCTTTCCACCACAAGTCATCAGATACTCCTGGAAGCCATTCCCACCTGAAATCTCATCATCCATCCAATCTGTCTTTCATCTTTCCCCCTCCAATCTTTCCATCTCTCCCCCATCTAAGTCCTCTCTAACGGTGGGAATAGCTGTAGTGATAGTCAGCTGTGGTCTAGAAGTGGACCTCTTTCTCCCTGCCCACTTACACTGCACATCTACGCGGATGGACTTGATGGCAGCCACCCCCACCCCGTTGTCGGCCTTGCAGTAGTAGCGACCCCCCTGCACCCTCTGGATGCCCTCGATGCGCAGCGTCTCGTTGTAGATGGATGTTTCCTGGAACTTGTCTGATGCACTGCCTGCCGTCTTCGTCCACCGTACCTGGAGAGTCGGGGGGGAGAGGAGGAAATGTTGAATTGACAGAGATGCTGTCAGGTGAAAGCGAGGTGTTCTGAAGGACAGAATCAGTCAAAGTGTAGTAGTACACGTAGAAAGTTACAACTGCAACAGAGACAAAGACTATAAAAAACAGGTTTTGACATTTGATTTGCATTGTATTACATCGTTAAGAAATGCAAAATGGAAGTGGGACCCCAAAACGACAGCAACATACATGTTAGCAAATGCCCCAAAAAGACAGAATAGTTAGTAACAAAGCCCTGCAGGAGTTAGGACCGCTGTCAACTGGGAGCAAAGGAGGACATTTTGCGTGATGGCCTTATAGAGCTACAAAGTCTGCATAAGGAGAATATTGGGGTGCTCAGAAAAGGACTCATCTATTTGTTTCTTATATCCTTATGACAGTCCATCTTTGGTTTCTTTTTACTATGTCTATCACTGTAACCATGGCGGTTTTCTCCTAAGTCAAGTTTCTAAGTAAGTAAGTTTCCTCATCACACCATAAAATGTTTTTGTTTTTTTAGCTGTGCAGCTGTGATTGTAATGCTCTGATGGTACGTGTCCACAAGATTCATCGTTTCTACACTCCCCATTTATTGTCTATGTCAACAGCCATTCAATGCATTCCTGGAGCTCTGCGATTCATTTCAAGAGGTGGGGCGTCACGTTTGCCCATTCCGCATTTGTATAAAGCTGAGGTCTTGGCTACTTTATGCAAATCAGTGGTATCCAGTGCAAAACAATGCCTCTGGACCTCCCTGAAACACTATTAATAAATAACCACTGTAAGATGAAGACCGATTCAGCAACAGCATGACTTATTTCTTGCCTAACAATGTCTCCAGAAACACATTTCAGTGAACCATTTTTGTATATTTTTTGTTTGAATTCCCAGAGCAGTGGCCCACGAGTGGTGTTCGTCCATACAGGTGCAGCCAGTAAGTGTTTGCATGGTAATCAGAGTGCCAGTGTCGGTTAGATCTAGAAAAGCTGGGAAGCTGGGAGCCCACGCATCCAAGAAAACCGCTGTGGACACGTACCATTAGGCATGTGTCGTTCTGACGAAAAATGATGCATTTTGTTCTTTAATTTATTGGACTTGTTGGTGAAACCACCTCTCTAACCTTGATTTGTGTTGGCGTGTGTGCCTCCAGACAGCCTTTCATGTCAGTTTGTTAGGAAAGAGAATTACTGGCGAAAATGTAACACAAACTTTCAATTAATATGACGGACAGCCGAGATGGAGCTGTCTCAAAATATAACTGAAAAATACATCAATGCTTAACAAAGAGACAGCCACACACTGAATCTTAAACCTTTTCTATACACAGTACATCATGTTTAGAAACCCTTTATGGTCTTATTAAGAGTGGCTGTTGAAATGTGTCTACATGAAGCAACTGAAATGATAGAAAGTATAAAGAGAGAGCGCAAGAGCGAGACAGACAGGAAGAATCTCCATTTCACTGGGCAGGTCATTAAATTTTCTGGATAACTAATCAAAATCATAAATGCAGTCATGTCTCTTTTTTATCTCGCTGATAAAATCTCTGACTGCTCCATAGAGTGGAAGTTAATGCCACTAAGCGCTGTACTCGTGGGCTCCATGATGCTGAACTCAGTCCACTAAGAGTTTTGACAAACTCTATATGGCTTTTTCACGCTTCAATTATCCCATCAAGCCGTGGGAACGCTGCGCGGCTGACAGCTACATGATACTTTCACTCGACTAATCAAATGCACAAACACTCACACGCAGACATACACACACACACACACACACACACACACACACTTCACAGACACATGAAAGCCTGTAAACTCATCAACACTGAAATGTTTTCTCGCTCCCGTATGTGTGTGTGTGTGTGGGTGTGCGACTGAGTGTGTACAGTCCATTAATCCCTATTAACCCTTCGGTCTGTTATCAACATCGACAAGACTATCAACCATGTCCTGCTGAGGAGGTCAGAGAGGATAATGGGCAAAAGTCACTGATATGGTGTGTGTGCTTGTGTATGCGCGCATGCAAATGTTCGAGTGTGGAAGTGTGTGTGTGTCCTGCTTTCATGCACTGTTGTCTGCTTGTGTTCCTGGATATGTACACAGTATCTGCGTACATATTCCCTCCTGCGTCCATGTGCGTGTGTGTTCGTGTGTGTGTTGGTTAGAAAGCAGGTTATATGGATTAGCAGATTACCAGGGTCTGTGTAAACGCTCCCTGTCTGTTTATTCAGCTCTGTTTGTGGGAGGGATTTGCAAGAGGCAGGCTGCCATTGATCCAGCCAGCCAAGGTGAGCAATGAACCGAACCCCGTCTCTCCATGGTTTAGTGAGTCCAGTTTGCATGTGTGTGTGTGTGTGTGTGTGTGTGTATGCGTGAGTTTGTACCTTTTTGTGAGGGACAGAAAAGGGGAGAGTGAGCGTGAAGTGTGCATCTGTGTTCTCCAGCTTTTATCCTCTCCATTCAAGGATTAAAAGATGAGTGAAAGGGAGCATTTTAGAGACACTCAAAGGATCAGGAACGTTAAGATTATACGTTCAAGTTTAGAAGAATTGTAATGTTAAGATTATGCGATTGGGATTGTGGAACGAGGGAAGTAAAACAATAATATATTTCAGTTAAAATCTGATTGTTTGCCGACAATGTGTCTTTTTTTGAACGCGAGATCAGGACGATGTATTGCACTCAAAAGATTACAGAAAGTCAGTGAGGGTGAAACCAGGATACGAGCTGATACAGAGTCTTGTTATATAAGGAGATCCCGGGGTAAAAGGCACGAGGAAAGTATGCAAGTATGCAGGGAAACAGTGAGACAAAGTGTGTGAAGAAAGAAAAAACAGTGTGAGCCGGTGAGGAATGGGAAGGAAGAAAATAATGCATGTGTAAGTGAGATATAGTTTTTTTTTTCCTTCTTTTCAGCGGGTGAGAGTGAGAATGAGAGGGAATGATATACACAGGATCGCTGGCAGCTGTGTGATGGGGAGAGAAAAAGTGCATCACACTCGGAGTCGCTACACCGGTGAGGCAGATGAAGCGAAATAGAGAGAGGTGATATTGCGAATAAAGGGGATATTGTGTGCGATGCAGATGACAGCCAGGCAGCAGAGGAGCCTATATCTGCCTGTGACACCGGCAGCTTAAAACCATCACCTGCGCTCCCTTTCTCTGACCTCCTTCGCTCTCCCTCTACACCTCTTTCTTCTCTCTTGCGACGCCGCTCTATTTTTTCCACTCAGGTCCCGACAGATTGGTCTGGTATATCTCTCCCGGCCCTTTTTCTCTCCCTCATCTTATCCACGCCCGGGTGCCTTCCTCTCCTCTTCCTTTTTGTATTTCTTTGCACGAAAGCCAAACAGGCGCTTGTCATCAGATCTAAATGCACATCCGTTGACACACATTAGAAAAACACACACACATTCCCCCAGACTTTTCTCCCCCCCCCCACACACACACACACTCTCATGCTGGGAGATGAAGATGCATTTGTGGAGTCGGAGCCGTTTTTTCGTAATAGCTCTTACATTTGGTTAGAAGTGTAAAGCGAAGGGAAGGTTTGGGATCCCCTGAGATCCGGCTCGACATGAAGCACAGCAGGTTTTTGTTCGCTGTTTTTTGTATTCAGCTGGGGAGCTGTATGCTGTCTAGGACACAGATGTTTCAACAGGAGAACAGTACAGAGAGGAGAAGAAAACAGCCTTGTCAGAGTGTTTGGGGGAGGAAGTTAGGGACCACTTTGTGTTTGTGCTTTTATTGGATGGCGCTATTAGGCCCTATTCAAACTGTGGTTATTGGAGAATCCACTAAAATACTGACCAAAGCCCAGTGGGCTAGTAAATATTCCATTAGTGGCCACACGCTGTCTCAATAAATCCCTTTACATTTGTTTCCAACAGATGCATTGCAGTTTCCGCATTGAAAGAGCCATACAGTAAACAGTAATAACACGTCCTTGAATCGTATCACACTGCCTTGTTTACGCTCCTGGAAAGCATGTTTGAGTCTGGAGTTTAGTCCCCCACCTATCGTCTGGTATTGCATCCATTTGGAAACACATTTCCATATTCCACTAGGCGTCATTCGGTTGCCATTTCATCTTTGAAGTTTCTGTGTTCAAACCCAGAAAGTTCCCTGAAACGCCGCTCTTTCCATTCAAGAGTCGAGGCTGAAATCAGTTTCCCTCCGCCACAGCCGCATTCACAATGCGGCAGAGATGTCTTGGATGAGTTGTTGTGAATGCTATTGTGGCCGCCTGCTGTTTATGTGAATCAGATAAACAGACTTTATCTGCATTGTCAACCACGTTGCGCCCTGACAAGCAAGTAAACATGTTCTTAGGAGCAGCTCACGGCATCTCCAGCCACAACAGCAAATGTGCTGCACTCCATAATACAAGTGGATATTTTCACAATACACCCAGGTGCAGGTTTACTGTAACGGGTACATACACCTGGCTAAATCCACCACAATCCAATACAACTGCCCTGCAATAAAACCTAACTTTATGAAGCTCATAACGTTCAGTTTTTGTTGAGACAGTGGACAAAATATTGGACGCACGTTTTCGATTCTCAGCCTCCAGAATGATAGACTTGAATCAACACCTCTCTGGCACACTGTCTACAAAAAGTGAACATTACGAGCTTCATAAACGTAGGATTTAAGAGCTCTCATATTGGATAACATTTGATTTGGCTGTGTGTACCAAATAGACTGGCTACACATTCCAGCTTCAAACTCAAAATATTTAATATCTGTGTTGGATTGCAGGGAAAGAGGGAAGCTAATTACGCACGATGAATATGGATCCGAGATAGAGAAGCTATGCTCGGGAAGAAATGAGGTGCAGCTGCAGTGTGGAAGAGGAGAGGAGAGAGGAGAGGAGAGAGAAAAGTATGTGCTTCTTTAGGTGATGAGGGAGAAGAAGGCTAATGTGTGTCAACCATACTGACAGGTCAATGGCCTGCAGCTGTCTGTCTCCCTCTCTCCTCTCATCTCTCTTCCTGGCTGTCTCTCTCTGTGTTTCCCTCTCTGTCCCTTCTGTCTTCACAAGTCTTATGTTGTTCTTCTTTGACATCTCTCATCTACACAAACATGCACACACACACACATATGCACAAAAACACACTTTCCCTCCCTCCCCCCGATGTGTCTCTGAGCCTCTCCCGTCTCTGCAGAGTGACACATCACAACAGGATCCAGCAGCCATGGTCCAATGGCTGTCGGACCCTTCTGCCCTGCTGTCTAAACTGGGAACTGTCAACACTACACAACAATACATGAGAGACCTTAATATTGAATTAGCATTAAACCTAAAAAAAAGGAGGCTGAGAGGGTTGTTTACATCTTTCTCTTTATGTTAATATATTATCAGTATTCAGCACAGCTGTCACAAATAGTAAAAATAATGCTGACAAACTGCCCTCATGTGATCCTGACTGATTATGATGCAGCTAACAAACTGGGCGGGTCACATGTCAATTGCTTCGCACTCTCATATTTACATTTCTGCCTGAGCAATTAAGAAACTAACATCCCTCTGGCACCTATCACCCATCGCCACGGTATTCCCCGATGTCAGTAGCTTTCCCAAAAGGCCAATGAGTCCTACCACAGGGTTAGGGTTAGTGTAATAATTAATAATGCAGCAACGGCCATGTTCTGGAAACAGTGATAGATGTACATGTAGTTTCTAGAGACTCTGACTTGTGTTATTTTGAAGACAATCAACCTATTTAGTCGTTTAAGTGTTGGCTACAACACAAAACCTGCTCAGGAATAGCCCAAGTAACATGACAAAGAGCTCAAGATCTACCTCGCCTCCAAATTCCCCAGATCCCAATCCGATCACACATCTGTAGGATGTGCCAGAACAAGTCCGATCCATGGAGGCCCTAAATTGCAGCCCAAAGTACTCAAAGGATTTGCTGCAATGCCCTGGTGCCAGACACCACAAGACACTCCAGAGGGCCTGTGTCCATGCCTCATTGGGGCAGAGCCAAGTCAGATCCTCAGTGAGGATTATAATCAGCTGCCTTCATATTCAGTGCAATCTACCATCAACCAGTGCGTAAAACACTGCTATGAACAGTTAAATCATTCCTTGTTACCTTGTCTGACATCACTCTAAGCAATGTTGAGCTTGCAAGGCTTTCTCTCCTCTACCGCTGCTGCTTCACAGGGTGTTACAGAGTGTGAGTCCTTTATATTCTCTCTCAGTAACCCACCAAGAGCTTGCTAGGCCTGCCTTCTACAATTTTTCTAACTCTTTTCTTGATGTAGCGCCAGCGGAGTCGACGATACAGTGCTTTATCCATCCAACTGGCTCACTTACCGTGAATAGGCTTAAGATAGTAATCCTGTTATCGGGGAATACTACTTGGCACGGACGCAGACCCACACACACGCACAGAGCCACTCACACATACACAAACACATGCGTAAGCACACAGGATGAAACCTCTGAGGGAAAGTGTGGGGGAGGAAGAGAGAAATGACAGTGACAAGAGGAGCAGTAGTGCAGGTTGGTAATAACAGTTTGTGCCGATGAACAGACACTGAGAGGTAATCACTCCTGCTTTACCTTACAAACAATGGCTAAACTGAATGACTAAAACTGACAAGGTGTGGATGACATACAGTATAAGACTGAATAAACTTGTGCATGGAAATATCTATTTTAATTATCTGTCACTGGGGTAAGAGATGGGGGGGATGGAGGGAACACAAGAGGAAGAGACAAGAGAGAGTAATACATATCATTTTAAGCATCGCCGCTTGTCTGGAAGTTACTATCTGGGAATGTATGAGGAAAATGTGGGTGAATGAAAGTGGCAGGAGAGAAGACATAAGCAGGGAAAGAGAAAGGGAAGGAAGTGAAGGAGCTGAAGAAATCTGAGAAAGTGAAAGAGGAGATGAAGCACAAGAAGAGAGGCTGAAGGAGGCGTTGTCACAATTCACACAGAAAGGACCCAGACACCGCGAGACACCCTGACGACCAAAGTCCAAAATCCAAGTAACAAAAGGGCAGGCAACAAAAAGCAATACAAAAACTAAGGACAAACCAGAAAACCCCAAGGAACAAATCAGGAACACAGGGAACACAAAAGGACCAGGGAAGGAGCACAGGAGACAGGAAATGAGTGAAGAGAAAGAAGATGGTTGTTTATTCGTGACAGTTAATGGCATTTTTCTAATTTAATCTCCATTAATTAATGACCGCCTGTTTAAATGTGTAATCAATAGCCTGGGTAATTGGCAGGACTATCTTAAGCCAGTAGCGTAACTCCATTATTGTCAATATGAACGTAATTGACTTCACATCAATAAGCTCTCACACACATCATTTAATGTAGCCGCCTGCATCTGAACCAAACCGAGCAACAGTTGCCATCAGTCTGTTTTTTTCTATAAAGTCTGTTTCAGAGTAAAACACCCTCCACCCCCCCGATGCAGACATCACACAGGCTCAGAGTTCAATAAAACTGACTCGTTGATATTGAACACGCCACCCCTCTCTCTAACCTTGTCATTCAATATGGATGCCTTATCGCTCTTTCTGCCTCTGTAACATGAGACCAAGGCAGTGATGAAGTTACAGGAAGCCGAGGAATCATCAGCATTTACCATAAAGTCAGGATCTTATATGGACTATGTAATGACTGTGTTGATGAAGTCACTGATACTGACAATGGTGATGATGATGTTTTCAAGAGTAGCCAGTCCGACGCTGAAGCTCAACAGATGTTTCCCATCGCTTGTACGCTTGACGTACTTGCCTTCTGCGATGTGAAAAAAACCTTGACCATCAGAAGGTTTGAGTCATAGCGGAACAAACTGGGGCCGACAGAACCAGCAGACGCAAGAACCTCTCTCTCTGAACGGCCTGTTTGTCGACAGCCGTCAGCAGCAGTGTCAGCCGCTATCTTACACGCTCCGCCCATGTTGGATGTGTTAGTTGTAATGAGCAGTGGATCATTAGCACAAGCAAGAGACAGCAAAATTTGAGCTCTAGCTTTGTGTGTGTGTGTGTGTGTGTGTGTGTGTGTGTGTGTGTAGAGCAGATGATGTCATTGCTGAGTAGCGTGATGGAGAATGCTGAGGAACGACAAATGAAGGAAGGGACAGAAAAATCCAACTGATAAATACCCACAGTATCTTTAAAACTATCTATCTATCTGTCCATCTGTCTTTCTTTGCCTAGCCACTCTTCAATATAAAGACTTTACTTTTTCCAGCACAGACATTCAGACATCATCTTTTATTATTTTTAGCCTCAGAGAAGGGCCTGTCTGCCAAGTACAGTGCGTTCCCACAGCAGCAGACACTCCAGAGACACTCAAACGTACAGACATGGTGAAGTCAAGTCCAGTCGTAACCCCCAGACTAATCACCAACAATACTAAGGGTTTTTTTCCATTTGTTTGTCTTCTTTTTGCTTTGCGATCTAATTTCATTTCATCTTTGATCTCTTCCACTGTCTCGAGCAGTCGAGGACGCAGATGAAAAGACTCGCTCGCACGCTCGAGCTCAAGACACATCTGAAGTAGCTTAGTCCGGTTGCGGTTGCGAAGTCAAACGCGTTAAGTTGCCTTCAGCAGGTGTTGATAAGTGATTGCAGTGAAAAAGGTTGATTAGCCTACTGCACTTTTCCAAACACTTTCATTAAATCAGAGGCAGCGATTTATACTTACATAAAAGTACCAGTACCAGAACGACCTTCCAGAACACTGAATGAACACCAAACAAGGCTTTTGTGTGCAGCACACTAAGTACACAAGATGCAGCATTGCCTAAAGATATGTGCTGTAGCAGATGTTCTATCTCCTCTTCTATTGAACGAGTTCAGCGAACATAATGAACGCAATTTGCCAGCTCATCCTCATTTCTCGACCCTGCCTGTTTCTTTCACTAGTGGTCAGCTTGCTCTTTTCACAGTGGAGTACTCATCGCCCGCAATCTGTGTTCAATTGTTCTGCATCTTATGTTCCTGTTTACATTTATACTCTCATTCCGTATAACCAAGCATCTGGTTGCAGGTGAAACATCATGAGGTTTTTTTTATTCCAGGTGGGTGGAAACATCTTCTTTTTCTTGAGGTTTAAAAGAGAGTTGTATCATCAAAGAGAGTCGAAGGTTGCCTGTCTCGCTTCCGTCTTTTTCCTCCTCTGTCTGAAATCTGTAAATGATTTCCATGTCTGATGCTGCGCGTTTTTCTCGTTTTACTCCATCACCACATATCCCTGTCTCACCCTCCTTCATCATGTCTATTTTTATCCGCCCCACTGCTCCGACTTCATTTTGCCAGTGAGATGAAAAATAGTTCAGTTGCATCTTCAACCTCTGCTTCCCACCTGTCCACTGACCCTCCGCCTCCTCTTTAACCTTTTTCTACCCATCTTCTTCTACTCTCTTCTCCCTCTCCTTTCCATCCCTCCACCCAGTTAGGGGTCAGGCACTGACCTTGTTTGTGTCTAGGTCGTGTTCCCACTGAGTGCCTGTGCAGCCTCGTGCTGCCACCCGATCAGCCTTGCTTTCAGCCTCACTATCGATCGCCTTCCACTCACCCCTCAAGGACGGAAATCCAAACCCATATTCCAGACCACAGCCCTCATCCTTTCCCTCCATCCATCCCTCCCTCCCTCCCCGCTTCTTTTCTTCTCTCTGCCTCTCCACTTTTCTCTTCTATGGCTCTCTCCACCTTTTTCCTCTCTTATAGAATTCATCACGCGCACACAGACACGCACACATGCCGGTCTCAAGGTTGCAATGACCAGCAGACCCATGAATAAATAATAAGGAGGTAGGAATCACTTTCAGAAAAACCATTTACTCCCCTATTGTGTTCTTGAAGAAGCCATGTGAGTGTGTGTCCGTGTGAGTGTGTGCCTATGTGTGTATACCTAACAAGAAAAGCTTTGTGAGCGAGACTACAGTGCTTTGTTAACTAAAAGCCCCGCTGTCCCTGGAGTTAACTTGAGTGATGCTACAAGCACCCTCCAGGTGACCTCTAACACTAGGGTTTTATCTTGTGTTTTATCTCGTCTTTCTTCCTTTGAAAAGTCTAAAAATATTCAGAAATAATCAATTTGCTTGACAGGAGGACAGCATATGAGAGAATCACTGCATATCATTGGCCTGAACCTGTTTGACCCATCCATCAGAATCAATGTTGGCTGTGTATGTTTCTGCAAACCACGGATATGTTTCTTTATGTTGCAACTTTACATTACTTTATGTTTAGTTTTAAGTTTTATGTTGTGACAGTACAGTGCTTATTGTCCAAAACCACTTGGTTAGGTTAAGGAAAAGATCATGCTTTGGCTTAAAATACCCGGGTTTGCCGGCACAAACACAGCTGGGCATCGTCCCAACGTCTTGGGTGGTCTCTGGCTTGGCATCTGTTTTGTCCAGCTTTAAGGACACCGCCATCCCTTCTGCTTCTCGACATGAAAGTCAGTCATGTATATGCAAAATCGAACGTGACATGACACGTATTGCAGAAATGTCAATATGGTTAGTATGACACATACAAGTCTGAACACAGCTGTGGTTTGCCGAAGCTTAAAATGTAAATATTTTATTATGGCGACATGGCTGGCTGTTGCCTACAGGTCTGAATGTGAGCCAGACCCTCTGGAGGAATAAACACCTGAAGTCACATCGGTCTCTGCTCTGAATCCAGATAAACACTGCGTGAGTAATGAAAGTAAACACAAATGTTCCTGACGTCAAAATCACCTCAGTGTTGATGTATATGCTAGTGAAAATCTGTCTGATGTGACTCGGGCACAAATGTTGACAAAGGAAGTAATGTTTTCAGGTTAATCCACCTTAAATTCAGTGTTTTTAGCTGACGCAGAGTAACTGTGAGTAAATTGTGGATTTCTCTGAGTTTGAACATTGTTGGAAACAATAGCAATCATGTGAGTACAAAACTCAACAAAATAAATCACAAAGTTGCTTTTAGACATTTTAATGCAGAATTCTGACACCGTATATCTTAGAGTTTGGACGTGTTGTTTGTGTCATTTCACAAATATATGCACGCAAAATTGACTTTTCCTGAACCAAGCTGCTCCTTCGGGTAAACTAACTGTTACTGACTTGATGTATGGCTTGTTGCAGTTGGGCTGAAGTGTAAAGAAGATAGAGGCTAGAGGGAGCCCAAAAGAAATGGAGAAAGGGGCAAGGGATGGAAGGAAAAATAGGGGAGCTAGACAGGGTAAGGAATGAAGGCGGGGGAAAAAAGATCAGTTTGGGATAGAGAAATAAGACAAGGATGAAAGAAGCACGGAGGGAACAAAGACATGTGAAGAGATTTGCGGGGAAGCACAGGAAGTGTGAGAAAGACAAAGAGAGGGAGGAAGAGAAAGAGACGATATGAGGGAAAAGGGCCGCGACAAAAAAGAAAGAAAGAGATGGACAAAGAAGGACAGACAGAGAGAGAAATGATTAGATTTCTCTCTCCTCTGTATGGATCAGGGGGAGAGCTCCCTTTTCAATCCAATCAAGCTCAGGCAAAGGTAAACAATCAGTCTTGATAAAGGATTGGATAAATCCTCAATCAGACTCATTCTCAGTAAAGCAGCTATTTATTGGGCCGGCCTCACATGGCTAAATTGGATCCTCCTTCTGAGAGAGGTTAGGAGGGAGACAGAGAGAGAGAAAGTGGATGGTAAAGTCTACATCATCACAGTCCGAGAATATGCGGATTTAAGTTTTGCGAGCAAAATGGTCCTTGCATTAAAAAATAATGCACAGTATAAAAGTCTTTCCCGGTAATACAGCTAGACTGAAAATGCAAAAAAAAAAAATCCACTGCCAATCAGAGCTCATACATCATATTCCTATGATCTTAAATAGACCCATCAAAATGTGGGACACGAGCGGCTCTCTCCCAACGCCAGAAACCAGAGTCAGATAAAAGATTCTGAACTGCTATGAAACAGCTTATCTGATTAATAAAATATGAAGCTCTAATGTTTTTAAAGACTCAGTGTGGTCCTGCTCGGCAGCAGGCGCGTTTATCAACAAGCGTATTAAAATGTTGTCGGCACAAATTTGTAAGCATATTGTTTCTCTGAAGGGTGAATACAGAGAGCATTATGAGGACATTCACTCGAAAAACTGGAGTACATCCATAAATAATGGCAAAGCAGCCAGAAGACTTGAACATGTTGTGTGTCTGCAGGAACCTGCAGGCCAATACAAACTTCTCACAGAGGAGGGGGAAGAAAGGGAGGACATGGTTCGCTTTTGTGAATCCACAAATACACCAAAGACAAAGAGGAGTCGTTCCAAAACAGGATGAAAACTATCACTACTTTTGCACCCTCTCTGCGAGTACGGATGTAAAACGCTACAGTATTTTCACATGTTTTGGCTACAGTTGGTTTCGATATCCCTCTGCTCTGAAAATACTGACCAGTCTTGCTTTAGGTGATAATCTTTCCAATCTTTCCACAGAATAGCATTGGGCATGCTGCACAGGATTTCAGAATGAGGGCTTTCATGTGCACGATATATTTGTCTGAGATCGCTGCTAATTGGCAAAAAAAATGTCAAGAACCTCTGCAACACTGCAGATTGAATACACTTGCATGGCTATAAATCGAGGCGTGAAGCAGCCAATTATCATCACACACGGTCAGCAACATGCGATTCTGTCAAAACAAGCTCGAACTAATCACCTCATTCTGAGTTATGAATATATGCTTTTCAGGCAGGAATTGCTGTATGCTCCTCCAGGTCAATGTCAGGGATTATTTTCATCTCAAGGCCCCCTGAGTTTCCTGGTTTGGGTATTTTGTCTCTCTTCTGTAGCAAATAGCGGTAAAACACACTGAGAGAAGAGAACGGGCTTTCTGAGTGTTCACGTTAGCAGCCGAATTACGTCAGAAACAACAACTTGCAATGACAGACCGGCCCGTGTGTGGAGAAGAGAGAGGAGGTATGGAAAAACTGTAAGGATGGATGAAGGAGAGCTGGGGTGACAGGGATCAGGTTATCAATACAGCCAATGGAGCGCAGAGGAAACTCTGTAAGCCCAAAGGGACCGACTGCAGAATGCTGCAGTGTGCTACTCCAGCAGAACGCACTGGGACAGAGGTCAGCACACTCACTGTTCACTTCTACTATTCTACTTTATTCTATACTTTAACGCTCACAGGCGAATGTATATCTCTGTCTCTGGTTATTGTGGCTGATTTCTGTTTACTCATTTTATTTTTACAAAAGGTGTGTCTTTGTAAATGTATCGACCTGTGGAGGGTGACGGCATAAAATGGGAGACGGATAAAGGATGACTTTAGACAAAGGTCGCGCAGTCAAAGCCTCGTCGGAGCACAAAACTGTTCTTTGTTTGAACTAAATCTTTACTGTTCTCTTCTATAATGCTAAAACATGCGTTGAGATAATCACACACACACACACACGCACACAAAGACATGATTATCTCGACTTTGAATCGTTCCCTCCTCTTTATCTCAATAAGCATCACCAATTTTTCCTCTTATCTCTTATCACTCTATCTTTCTTCATTCCTCTGGCGCCTCTGTCGTCTGTCATCATTCGATTTTCTCCTTAATTGTCCTTACACTGTTTCATCCTGCATCCTTATTATCTAATCCCTGTCCCCCCCCCCCCCCCCCCCCCTGTAACAAACATGAACATATAGTATCACAGCATGTTTGAATCTATATTTACATGTGTGATGACGCAGGTCAATTACTGTTAGTGTTTCATTTGCAGGTGTTTAACCCCCACTAGGTTTTATATTTGATGCATTCTGAATCTGAGAGAACAAACCATGGACTATTCATGTGAAATGATAATAATCAGGAATAGAAATTAATTGCGTTTGCATGACTGTGATCACCAACCTCCCTGCTTCATGTTCTAACTGTTTTAACTGATTTTCATTGGTGTTTTGTTCTGGTTTTTCTGGTTATTTTAACGTGTTTGTAAGTCTACATCATTGTTGAATTAAATAAAAAGCAAGGACATTAAATAAAACATTGTCGGTGGCTTTCCTTACAGCGATTAAAGTCACCACTGGTGTAGGAATTTGTATTTGAGGGACACAGTTCAGAAAAAATATATGCTATGTCGACTCAACTTACAGGTCAAGTTAGAAGATTTTTGGAGCTTTCTCCCGCATTTCACCTTCTGCATCAGAAAACTGAAATTGGCTTGGCTGTTACTTGACATCATGACATCATGACATCTTGTCAGATCACACCTGAGCCGGTGTTATCCGCCGGCGAAGACCTTGAGATGTGGCGGAAAGCTCAGAAAAAAACTGGTAAAAAAGGCCTCGGGGTTAGATCGAGATGGTTTTGTTAGGTTTACTAATCCTGAGGTCAAGAGTGAATTTTCTATGTGCAACCCTCACTATTTTTTTTCTATGTTCAGGTCATGATTTACAGCGACAGGCGCGTAGGATCAAAAACACTCGACTTTAGAAGTTTTCTTCTCAAAATACATGAAAATTGGTTTTGTTTGACTTTAATGATGATGTCACTACAAGGACTTGCCCACAACAATGTTTGCGTACGGTTCATCTGACCTGCCTGCAACCCTTTTACTGTAAAATGTGATTCAGTTTACCTTTTTTCTTTCTTCATATTTGATCAAATTAAAAACCCCACTATTTCAGACTGGTACTGGATCTTGGATGGAATCTTTCATCATTTCTGATGCAATTTGGAGCCGACCCTTAAACACACATTTTACTCTTCAATATGACACACTGACGATTTAATCAAGATAAGTTGTTTCAACCTCAGATTTTCTCTCCGAGGGCATTAAGCTACTGCACTGTACTCTCCACCGCTGCAACGTTGTCTTATTCTGTTATCCGTTTCTTTTTTTCATCTGCTTTTGTTTGTTACTGTGTGTCTGCATACACACTTTCTCCCAGAAAAGCACACACAGACAGACACACGCACGCACTCACTCAACCAATGTCTCTTTGCCAGAGGCAGTGTAAGTCTTGCTTATGCACACACACTTTATACGTTTTTACATTCTGACAATGTGACCAATGTGATCATTATTCAAAATACACTCCCACCTCCGACCCACAGAACAAGCAATCACTGACGCAATTTCCTACATCTTTGAACTGCTGCAGGGGAATGAACTTGCGTTAGTATGTGTTTTCCAGTGTACGTTTTTATAATGATTAGTATTCCATCACTGGTGAAAATAAAAGTTTTATTACAAGTTGTTTTGTATTTGTTTTAGGGGCACACGGCATGTAAATGTGGTGTGTATTTGTTTGTGTGTGTGAGAGAGAAAGACGGATGGATCAAATGAGAAGGAAATGACTGCCGCAGTTAGTATAGACAGGTTAGGTCAACAAGTCAGGGTGTAATTAGATATCGCAGCTACGCACAAATTATTAGTTTGCAAAGAATCACATAAGCAAGCTGCCTCTTACACACACACACACACACTCATGCACATAGTCGATGCACACATAAACACAAACAGAAGAAAACAAGGCCTCAACACGGGTACTGTTTTATTCATGTTGATGTGATGCCAGTGGACATGCACCCGTGAGGAACACTGCTTTTCTCACCTCACACACTCCCACACAAATACACACAATCCCTCCACAGTCATCTCTGTTCATTTTAGATCAAGCTCTGTAAGCTCACACACACATATACACACGCGAGCGCACGCACACACGCACAAACGCACGCAGAGACCCTGGTCCAAAATGTTTGTTGGAGTTCAACCCGGGAAACCAGATGTGTCCAGTGTTGGCTGAGTCTACTGCTCTGTGTGTGTATGTGTGTGTGTGTGTGTGTGTGTGTGTGTGTGTGTGTGTGTGTGTGTGTGTGTGTGTGTGTGTATGCGCGTGTGTGTACCCTTTCATGTTGTATGTATGTATGTGCATATATTCAGGCATGTGAGTGTGTGCTTAAATGCTTTCATTTACAGAATCCGTCTTTATGAAAGCATAAAGGCTGTTTTCTTTTTTTAACCTACTAATCGGCTGCACTTCGAGCGCAGCATGTGCAGCCCAGTCGGAGCTGTTGTATAATAGCATTTGTTCTTCTTCACTTACTTCCTGCGTAGCTAAAAAAGGACAGAAGGAAATTGAGCGGTGCACTGAGGTGGACAGCAAATAGTTTCATGCTGTGATTTATCATATATCGAGTTGTGTATTTATGAACCTTCATCGTGTCTTGTGCTGTACAAGTCAGCTGCACAGTTAGCCTGAAAGTGTAAGTAGATTGTAAATAAGTGTCTACAGCAGGCAGTGCACATTTAGCCAACCAGCTGGTCGGGGGAATTAATCTCATGACCTTTAAGTCGCAAACATATTCTCTGAATCCCGAACTACTGCCGCGCTTATTCATCAAAACCATTTGTGTAATGTTAAGCCAAATAAAGTGAGTGAGTCACTGACGACATGGAAGACTCAGGTAGGAGAGAACTGCTATTAACGTCCACCTGAGAACACTGAAGCAGTGTATGTTTTTAGTGGGTGCCACTGTAAGGTGGAGATTGTGTGACTCAGCACAAACAGAAGCACAGTGACACTATAAACATGAGTAATGGCTCATGGATGTTTCATAAAATCTACGCTAGCCGGGGCAGGGCGTGTTTTGTAACTGATGCTAATCATACAATGTGTCCACGTCGCCCGCGGCCTTTTCTGTCACCCGCATGTTTTGCCCCGACGTGCTTGTGTGAAAACAAAGTGAGACTTTGCCAGATTTAAAGGTGCTGTTCAAGCATTATAACCACATCAGCAGCTTGATAAGACCTTGGGCTCTGCTATATTTGTGTCAGGAAAATGAAGACGAATGAAGAGACATGAGCTTGAATCTGAGATCCAGCAAAAGGTTAGCAAATATAGAATGTCTTAATGATGGAAGCGGGTGTGAGTGCGGATCATGGCTCATTGATTACACCATTGATACAGAAAGAATTCAACTCTGATTGGCTCGGGGATGGAACAGTTTATTTTCAGACAAAAGCATGTAGCGGACTGATCACCTAGATATTAATATTGATATAGATACTAGAATTTGCCGCCTCGCTACTCACATTACACAGCCTATGTAGAGAAGACTTTGAAGGATTCAATAAAAGGCATTAAGTGTAGTCCTTGGCGAAACTGAAGTTGTCTCTATGTTTGATTCTAGTGAATAATTCCCAGTTGGAAACATGCAGGCTATTTTTACAGAGGAGTACGGAGGACTGATAGAGAGCTTTGTGACATCGCGCAACAACAACCTGAGGCTCAGTATCAACTTATGGCGAACTACTGCTGTATGTCTGTCACTGTGTAGGTTCAAGCCGATTCTGATAGAACAAGAGGAAGCAACAATTTCTAAAACACGGATGCTCTACACACATCTTCAGGCCAGCAGCATTAAAGATCGGATCAATCAGCACAGTTTCAAGGTGGGCAAACAAGATTAGTGTCACTAATTAAGTATCCGGCCTAATGTGAAATTTGGTCTCAGTCTCCCCTTCTGCTCCTGAGTGATGGCAATGAATAATGTCCAGAATTTTTTTTTTTACAGAACATTATGTCACAGTGAAGTTGACCTTTGATCTTGTCACCACTTCATCATTTGTGTTAATTTTTGTTATAATAAACATATGAATTATTTATGGACATTAGTTATGGTTTGTTAGGTCACAGTGAATCACATAATCCTTCAGTCCAAATGGATGTTTGTGCCAAATTAGAAGAAAATGGAGGGTGGATGGATGGATGGATGGAAAGACAGAATGGTTTACAATTGTTTATCATCCTTACTGATGATTTATTGGGACTTATATTTTGACTTCTGTAACCTCTGATGAAAGGCATTTGAACTGTACAAAGTATTCTTCAAGTATTCATCGGCCCAGGGACAGCTGGATGTAGGTCACACTTGACTAAAGTCAGTTTGTTTACTTAAAGGGACAGCTTGTAGAAAGGACAGCACAGATAACCAACTAGGCCATATTATACAATCTGGACAATCCTCGCCTGTGTAAAAACTTTGTGACGACTTTGATCTTGACTCATTCTCCTTGAGATGTATATGTCTGGTTCTGGGAATCAGAATAAATCTTTTCGAAAGTCAAGACGCTGTGGCATTGGGTTGTTTCTCACCTCTTGTTGTCTTAAAACTGGAACAACAATGGACGGACAACCCGAAAACATTATGCCTCCGGCCACGGCTATCACCGGCACAAAGGCATAAAAATGTGTTTAAAAAAAAAAAGGAAAAAAGGGAAAGAAATGTTCTGTTCTTGTCTACATGGCATTTGTGTTATTAAGCTGTGATACAGGCACTGAACCTTTATTCCCACACACATTTTTCCCAGATGGCTTTTTGACACCAGTCTGAATAAACCATGCGTTAAATTTGACCAGATCCATTCATCCATCCAATAATCAGTTCAACCAGTGTGTAGTGATTACAGAGTGTGGCATGTCTTGTATTAATGACTTGGTCTGTTTATGGATTGCTGACAGCTCGTGTTCAGAGACACCAGAAACAATACTATCAAGTGACATTGAGCAAGAAAAGTAAAACAGTCCATCAGCAGGAGGTTCGGGAGCTTACCTGTGGTCGTGGGTGCCCTTTAACAATACACTGAAGCACTAGTGTGTCTCCTTCTTTGATGGTGTAGATCCTCTCACTGATGTTATCATCCTTGACGTTGCACGCTGCGCCTGAGTGCACGATCTGGGCGTTGGCTGGAGCTGTGAGTGATCGCATGGACACACACGCGGAGAGACAAGCCATGCGCGCACACACACAAACACACACACAAACACAAAGGGAGAGAAACCACATCATGTATTTAGCAACATCTTTGCAGCAGAAAAAAAAGGTCATTGTCCTGTGGGTGTATGTGTAATACTAGAGCCGGTATCGATGACTCAGATATATAAATATATCACATTACTCCTGCATCTGCATGAACAAAGCCTTTTACGAAAATGCTGGAGTGTTACGAGTGTCAGTGTTTGATGAGAGATGCAGGCATTTATTGGAAAATTGAAACTTTGGTCTCCATCAGAAGGTCGTAAGGCTGAATCTTCACTGTGGGACAGTGCTTTTGTCTTTTAGAGTGTAGAGTGTGCAGTAACAAAAGTATTACGAGTTGTGTCAGGCTGTACGATATCAGTTTTGTGCACGTTGGATGGCGCGATGGTGCTGGTAAATTACAGCAGAAAGATGGAAAGAAAAAGGGATGCAAGGAGAGATGTTTCATCAACTCTTGAACAGCAAGTTACAATAATTTTCATTATCGATCAGTCTGCCGATTCTTTTTATGATTAGGTTTCAGGATTCAGTCTATAAAATGTCAGAACATTGTGAACAATGCTCATCACAATTTCCCAGAATGGAAGTGACACCTTCAAATTGCTTCTTTGGTGCAACCAACAGTCCAAAACCCCCAAACTCTTCATTTAATATCATGCATGAAGAAAAGCATTGAATCCTTACATTTAAGCAGCTGGAAAATATTGACATTTTTGGTTGAAAAACCACTGAACACTGAATCCATTAGCACAACAGCTGGCAATTACTTTTCTTTTGATGGACTAACCGCTGCAGCTCCAATCAATCTGAATCATCGGTCTGCACTTGTCTCATATTTTGACAACAGTCATGGCATTGGCACTACGATATATCAAAAAACTTCAAAAAGGAAGGAGGAGGAAGGAGGTCTTTTCACGTTGTATTCTGATTGGTTGCTTGGGGATTTTGGATCTTAGATCGTAGAAAAATGACCATATAGGTTGACCATGAAAGCAACTTATTATGACCCATATTTAGGTTTCTCATAAGGTGGTGACCTCTAGTGGTTGTTGTAAGTATTACAGCAGAAAAGGAGGAATTCAGGCGAAGAAGTATAAGGACTAGAAAGCCCACAAAGGAAAGCGGTCGGGGATGTATGGATGGGTTACCAAAGTACAGGATTTTGCTGTTTTTGTCCAGCAAGAAACCAAAAGTGAACACTCAGTTATCTTAATATCTTACATCATAATGTAGCCGCAGTTGTACGTACGTAGATGATGTAGATGTTTTAACCCTAACCACAATGTTTTCTTAATCCTAACCAAGTAGGGGAGTGACTGGCAATCGGACCTATTCAGTCAGTTAAGTCATAATGTGTTGAAATCGATGGTTGGTGGAGTTCGGTGATCGGGTCTGACAGTGTGATTTCAGACCACTGCTATTAACTGACAAAGATTTCACCTCCTTTGTCTCACAACTCTCAAATCTCACCTACGACAGACCAAATTCAACAGCATTTTAAAGATGCTTGTCAGTGACTTCAGAAGATTTACAGAAAGGGCACACCAGGTTACAGACCAAAAAGCACAGAAATAATGGATGATAGATGCGTGATGGGAGATCTCTGCAGTGGGGACAACTACAATATCTGAGTCTGCACAGCGCTGACCCATGAGGAGGGCTGGCTTGCGTGCGACCAGCCTCAGATGGCTTCACCTCGCGTATGATGAGGGGAGACAGGAGGGAGGAGGGGAGAGACAGAGACAGAGTGAGAGAAGCAGCGGGTGAGGAGGAAAAGGCCAGAGAGGAGTGTGAAACCCCAGGGAGAGGCGTGGGGGACGGGGGAGCACAATGATGTGATTAGCATCGATTCACAGGGAGAACAAATTTTCACTGCGCTCTACAACTGTTATCGCCGAACAGACAGGAAGGAAGTGGGCGGCCTGTTCACCTTAAACTCCAACTCGATCAGACATAACGCAGAGCGCGATCTCCAGCCAGAAATCAAGTTCAAAATAAAAGAAGGCTCTGAATGTGTCGCTGCATGTTCTCTGTTTTGGAACTAGCTGGAAACACTTATAGCTTAAGGTACGGGGAAACAGCGAGAGTGCTTGTCCACTTACATTTGTGACTTTTAATGACGTTTCTCCTTTACTAGAGAAGGATTTTTTTCTCTTTGTTCTCTTTCAAGAAACAGTCAGAATAGAACAGACAGGGAAAAAAAACGACCGTAGAGCAGATTCAGTCCCAGTTGCAAACACGTAGCTGTTAAAAACTTGAGTCATTGTCTTCGGCTGTGCTCCTAAGCCAAGTGGGTAAATGCACAAACACCCATACTCTTAAAATAGTCGACTGTACGAGTGTAGCATTTTCTTAACAGCATATGTGCATCTGCAACTGTAACTGACAACAGAAAATATTCCTCCTCATATATCCTGTTTTTGTTCTCATTTTCTGAAAGTGGATGTGTTGGAGAAGAAAAGAGAAAGCAAGAATGTTTGCGGTACGATATTCACAATGCCTACTTGTGCATTTGACTTTGTTGGTTACAGTGACTGTAGAAATATGCGTGTGGATGCCTGCTTGAATATAAGACTTGCTCATCAAGCAAGCAGTCAATCATTCCCTCCTTCAGTCTTTCCATTGTTCTTCCAAGACATCATTAGCATACCACAGCTTCTCCGACATATTGTAGATATGCAGGCATCTAAACACACACACACACACACACACACACACTGTCTAAAATCTGTATCTCAAAACATGCATGCATGCACACATGTAGCTACACACACAAACAGTATGCTGCGTTACACTTCCAGCAGCTCTGCATTCAAACAGGATGCTTGTTAAAGTTCACTGCTTCTTGCTCTGTTGACGTTCCCCATCCTTCGTCTTAACCTCGGTGTCGTGTTTGCAGTGCACGGTGTCTGACTTGGCAAAAGTTCAAGTTCACAAACCCCAAAAACACATTCAAAATCAAGGTTTGAAAGGCTTCTCTTCGAGAAAAAGAAAATAGAAGGCATGATTCAGTTTTAGACGTTTAACAAAATAAGCAACATTGAACTATTATTTAACCAAAACACTTGTTACTTAGCAGCTACAGTTACTCGCATTTACACAAGGGTGCTGCCGAGTATAATTACTGTCTTTATCTGCTGGACACTGAGCAGATCCAGTGGTGCAGCTGGGGGTTAACTGCTTTGCTCAAGGGCACGTTGATAGCAGCTGCAGTGGGATGTGAGATCATGTCTTATTTATGTTCCCTTCCCTCAGATTTTCTCAGTTAGCTTACTTTTGACCAATGATCTTCCAGTAACAAGCAAACTGTAACCTCTAGGCAACAGCTTCCCTGGTGCACATCTCTGCGAATGAAAAATGTGAACCATGAAAGTACGCGAGGATTAAAAAACACTATGTGGGGTAACAGAGCTGGGTTCCAGAGGTGTGCTGCGCTAACTCAGAAAGACGTAGAGCTGATATAAATGGTGAATAATTGTCTCCTTACAGCTTATTGGCGTGTCGGCATTAGTTTGCCTCTCCGGAGAGAGAGGGAGGTCGGACAGAGCGGCTCCTCTGTCTGCTCTCGCCTCCGGCAGCTTGGCTGCTTCAACTGTCTGATCGACTAGAGAAAGGGAGGCTGAGCGAGAGGAGGAGGAAATAAAGGCAAGAGGGAGAGGAGGAAGAGAGAGAGGCAGGAGAGGGAGAGAGGATAATCAAAAAAAAAATTTAAAAAAGGAAAAAGGGGGGGGGGGGCAGGAAACAGCAGAAAAATATAGAAATAGGAAAGAAGATAAAATAAATGGAAGAAGACAAAGAACAGCGAGGGAAGAAAAAAGCGAAGTTGAGACAAGCAGCGGAGGCAAAGAGAGACGAATGAGACTGAGAAGAGGAAGTAGGGACAGAGAGATGAAGTCATGTAACCAGGGATTTGATAAGGCAATTGAAAAGAGATCAATGGGAAGAGGTGCTTGAGGTGTAAGGAAAAGACTAGAGAATGGAAGTAGATAATCATAAGACAGAGAAAGAAGTAGGCAAATGTGGTCGGCGAAAGAGGAGAGTCTGACAGCCAGGCCAGAGGGAAGAGAGGCTGGATGGGTGGAGGCTCCTCAACAAGGCGATGCAATCACGAGTAAAACAAAGGGATGATGCAAACAAAGCCAGAGGGCTCAACCTGTTGCACTGCAGAGACGTTCACTCTCTCCTCTGGTCTCACACACCACAGACATGCCGAGAGAGATCCCAAAAAAACAAACTGGACAGTTTACGCAGCCATCTAACTAAATAACTGATATCTATCCTGCACATTTTTCACTTCTACATTACATCTGACAACTTTTCTTATATATTGTTGTATATATATATATGTATATATATATTTATAATCATTCCTAGTTAAATAGAGGTGTTGCGTTTCAATGTGTGCATTATGTATACACAGCATCAACTGCTTTGTTGCTTAGCAACACAAAAGGAGCGTCTTAGATTACTTTTCACACTTCATGTATCAAGATCTTTGTGTGCAAGGTAAGTACTGACATTTTTTTCTTGACACTAGGCAGATCGGTTTGAATTGTCCAATTTAATAGGGAGCCATAAAATTGCTTCGTACATTTATGTATTGTACAGGAGCAGGCTGTGATAAGGCTCTATGAGGGTGTTTTCATGTAACAAAAGAGTATCTTAGGTTTTACCATCATTCTAAAGAAATGCCCTGATACTAGAACAACTCCATTTTTGCAGCACAAGTAGCAGATCAACCCCAAAAAACCCAAATCCAAGAAAGGAATGAAATTAGTACAGGATTCACTTTTCAAAATCATGCCAAAGGCTGTAGCAGTGAGACAAAAAGAAAACATGGGAAGAAGTTATTAACACAAATTTTTGCACGGTGTTGTGTCCCGCTCAGAGGCGCGTCAGTTCAGTTAGTGTGGAAGACGATCATCAGTCATAGAAAGCTGCTGTTTTGACAGGAATCTATCTGACGCTGATGATTCATCGATCAAGACTGTTCCGCAGGATGCTGATTGAATGTGTTGTCCGTGCACTATTGGAAACTTTCTGAGACATTCAATGCACATTAGTTGTAAGTGAAACATAACTATCGGCAAATGCCTCGTCTGATTAATTGATTCGTCACCGCCTGCCATGTTTGTTTTTGTTGAGAGGACAGGACATCTCTCACTAAAACTAATGATGAGACAGGAGAGCTGGTGTCAAACCGCAGTGACAGCTTGACAGAGTGCTGAGCGGCGCGTGTGTGGTTGTGGTTGAAAGAGTGAATGCGCACGTCTGTGTGTGTATGTGTGTGTGTGTGTGTGCCATTGAAATGTGAGCGTACACACATGCATATGTCAATGTCTGTGTGCGTGTGTGTGTTTCCCTGTATGTTATACTGTATCTTGCCAGAGGAATCCCACAGAAGGTCATGAATCCTGTCGAACACCAAGTCACGCAGAGCATGATTGATATGCGTAGTTACTTTATGGGAGCTGCTCATGCATGTCGATGAGCTCTGTCTCAATTCACTTCATTCACAAGAGACCATTTAGATGCTTTGGTCCTTCCCCCACCATCAGGAAGGGAAAGGAAAGGAAAGGAAAGGAAAGGAAAGGGGAAGAAGGAGATAACGGTAGTGGAGAGTGGGTACCCAAGAGAAAAGTCACAGACTTTATCGATTAACTGCAATAGAGGGAAGTGTTCATCTGACCCAAAGAAACACTAATCTCTCTCCCTCACACACACACACATAAAAACACACACTCACCCACACAAATAAACTGCCTTATGAAAGCAGTATTTTTATCAGGATTCTTCACTGCAGACAGGATAGAGAGGGATCAAATGGTTGATGTCATGACCCCATCCTTTTCATTTTGGCTCGATTGGAGCTCTAGATATCAAAACGGGTCCGGGACATTGATTTAGCTTTTGACCCTGAGCATTAAATGGCTGTTATAGATGAAAGGACTAACCTTCAGTAACCTCTTTGGTGCTTTCAATCGACTATAAATTGCTGTTTCCCTGCTTATTCACTCATATATAAAATAATAATAAAAGATTAAATAAAAAATGACTTGAAAAACTTTTTCAACTGTAGTAGTTATTTTTACTGTAAAGTCCAGTGTAACCTAAAAGTTTCACTGTACCTCTGAAGAGGTTGCATCTTCCATATAATCATGAATTTAATTGGTGCTGACTTCAGTGCAGCTTTCAAAAACCCAGACTCTGCCTGCATAAACACCAGAAAGCTGATTTATTTATTTTTTTTGTCATCGTCTAACTTGATTCTGGTTTTGGAGCCACTGAATTCAGTGTCCCTTTGTCCCCTTTTGTCCTTCAGGCAAAAAACTAATATTTTTTTTTAGTTTTTTTGCACATTCTAACACTGAAGACCGGTCACTTACCTTGACAATAAATGAAGACGGATGTTCACACATTTTGTTCCAGAGTCTCATGACTTGAGCTGATTAAAATTCTGTGTTATCTCCCATAAACTTGGGAAAATATGCTCCTTTTAGACTGAGGATTGGTTATTTAGATTTAAAGGTCCCATATTATACTGTTTTTTATCAATTTCAAACAGCTGTCAGAGGTCCAACAACACTGTATTTGAAATGTATTGCCCCAAACCTATCCTGGTCCTGAACTTCAGCTGTCTAAAAGTTGCTCAAGTGAGCTCTGCTGAGAGCAGCTGTTTCTGTGCCTGCACCTTTAATGCAAATGAGCTCCGTCCTGCTACGCGCCCCTCTCAGGGAGAGGATGCCCCTTACGCTAGCGGTAGCATGCGCTAATGTTTACGGTGGATGTATCGCTATGGCTCGCCGAGATGCTGTCGTTCAACCATACCAGTTTGACCCAGAATCGGACCCAGAAGGAGAGGCTCAGAAAAATACAGACTCTGCGGCTGCAGCAGGACTCCCCGACACAACCACCCGGCTCCCATCCCCCACTGACCTGCAACAGGTAACATCTAAAAACAGCTAGCGAAAGCTTTGTTTGTCTCCAACACAGTCTCCAAACTCTTGGACACTGTCCGCATAGTCTCTGTCTCCAGTCTGCACATGTTTCCAGACTTTTTACTGTGACAACCAAGCTCCCTCTTAATATTATTGACATTAAACTCACTTCAAACGCCGTTGCATAGCGGACCGAAGCGGAGCTAACTAGTTAGCCAGTTTCAAGCTGACTTCACCATACTCGTAGGCAACTGTAAATACTATCAACACGTGGCGACACTTACCTGTGGCTCGGGTGCAGCTGCTAGGTCCCGTATGGTTGGGACTGATCCTTTTACGAGGGTCAGTGTCGAGGCAAAGCCAGCTTCGTACTGACCCTCGTTACTGAAGCAGTCCAATGTGAAGTGGTTAGCACACACAAACAGACTTACACGAACCGTAGCCGGCACTTTGTCGTTAAAAATGAAACCCAACCACTGTCTCTTCTGTTCTTCTGTAGCTGGGACAGAGTACAGGCACTTATGTTGATTTTTACAACCAACAATAGAGCAATTTGCGTGTCTAGCTCTGAGCGAACTTCACCTCGGGGATGAACGCCCCCCTCTCGGATATCTTCGGGGAGAGAAAATCACTCCTTCCGTTACGTAACGAAAGGAGGTGAATCTGAACAGCCTGTAGGAGCCTTGTTTTACCAGTGGGTGGGCTGCAGAGACCATGCAGGACTCGTTTGCTTTCCTCATTCTGGGAGTTGGTAGGCTCAGGGAGGACCAGTTTATATATGTAGAGACTAGAGAAAACGTTTTTTTCATAATATGGGACCTTTAAAACATGGAGGTACGATGTGTGGTTAAGATGCCACATTGCCTCACTTGAGTCACAGCAGTCCTGTAAACAGTGATGTAAGGTACACAATACTTGAACTTGCCCCAGTTCACAGGACCATGGTGTCCCCAGGTGGCAAGTTAGCTCAGGCTAACTTACTGCATTTATGAGACTGAAAAATACTCTGTTTTTGTGTTTGATGACACGGCATTATTATAACTAAAGTTTAGTTGCCAGACAGTGTTTGGATTCTGCTTTGGTCAGTGTGTAGCTAACGCTAGCTAACCCAGCTGTGATATCAAGCTAGCCTAATGAGCAAGCCCTGAGCAGATAAAGTAGTGAATGGACTTTTTCTACTCTATCAGTGCTGAACCTTTTTACCAAAGTAGATGTCCAAGTCCTATTGAGCCATTTCATCCAGCGCATATTTCATAAAATGTCTGCATTTTTTCTTTAAAGGGGCTCCGTGTGCTGCGCTGGATACTAGCGTTTGCTACTGTTGCTCTCTGCAAGCGGCACTGAGATGAGGCTATCGTGCATAGGGGGTCATGCCTATGTTCCCACAGCCCAATGGTCCCACAGCCCTATGTTCCCACACTTCTAAGAATTTTGGGTTAGAGAAAGGGAAGGGTTGGGTTTAGGGAAGGGGAAGAGGTTAGGGTTAGAGAAAGGGCAGGGTTGGTTTAGGGAAGGGGAAGAGGTTAGGGTAGGAACATAGGGCTCTGGGAACATAGGGCTGAGGGAACATAGGCATGCTCCCGTGCATAGTCACATCCTTTGGGCCTTAGTCCAGCCTTAGTTCATCACTAATAAATCCAGTCCAGAAGCATTAAAGAGATGAGGAAGGTCCAACTTTCAACAATCCACTCACATACGGCCAATAAAAAAGTGATTAATACATGTATATAGCTTCAAATTGCTACATAGAGCCCCTTTAAATGAGGCATATATGCAGGATGCTGTATTATTATGCAAAAAAAGGATGAAGTATTGTAAAAAGATGAAGGAAGTGAAAAACCACCGATATCACCTGATCACACACCACGCTGAGAGGTATTTATTAAATGACCACAGTGAAGGAGACAATAAGGCAACAGTAGCATGCACACAACACACACTCGGACCCCAATCACTTCCCTGAGGCGAGCTTAATGCAGAGCGCAAATAGTAGAAACACAGTTACAGCGAGAGAACAGATTAGTATATCAAATAATGGATCTCCAAATGTCCAGTAATTCAGTGTGTGTTCTTTTCTCTCCTTAAATTTTGAAAGTGTGCACTCACGCGTATGTGCGTTTTTGAGCATCTCTATGCCTGCCTGTGCTTAGTCATGTTTTTCTATATGGATGATGGGACACATAAGAGTGTATCTGACAGCCAACAGCACCGACTACATCCCAGAGCCAGACAACAAGAGCCTTGATTCATTTGTTTTATCCGCACCAATGGAAGGGCTTTTCTAGGATCATGAAGTCACCGTGTCGGTGCGTGTTTGATGGTGTGTGATACATGCCGTGACGCCTAGTGTACCTGTGTGTGTGTGTGTGTGTACACCTGTGTTTGTCAGTGAGCGACTGTGTGTTTTCCACCACAATCACTGCAAGAGGAGAAAGAGATTGTGTGATCAACAAAAGTGTCAGATGACAGCAGAAGCTAATAAAGGGGGATCATTGGAGAGCAGAGGGTGGATTGGAAGGGCAGAGAGGAGGGGAGACAAAAAAACTATAATGGAAAGAGAGCGAGAGAGAGAGGAGAGGAGAGTTTTCTTGCAGCACTGCAGGCTTCACATCCAAGGACAGTGAATCTTCCCTTTGAAATATTGTTCAATATAGATTATTGGCAGGCGCGGAGCATGCAATCCTTGAGGAAAGGGAGTAAAGACGAAATTTCAAAAAGATCTCTACTTTGTGCAGCCGGTTTCTCTGGACATAACCAAGCTTCTTTTAACATCAATATGAGATTTTTTGTCTGTTTTTTTGAAAACTTTTTCACCATATGTTCCCTTAGAACCATCCAGTGCTTCACTTTAGTTCTTTGCTCTTGAGATATTAAAAATGTCCAAAAACAAATCCAGACATCTGATTAAATATAACTTAAGTAGTAAAGAGAAAGGTAAAGTTGCAATCAAGCCTGCAAATCCCATACTTATTTAAAAAAAAATACAAGAGGCTTGGGCCATACAAGGACATACCGCTACAAAAACAGGCACATTACAATATGAAGATAATATGACAATTGAAATGGGGACGGAAAGAGAAGAGTCAACAACACAAAGATGGCAGATTATGTGTTGCATCTGTTGTGAGGACTTGAGTGATGTGAAGTGATCTGGGGTTTGTAGAGCACGGTCAAACATGACTCGTACTCCTCCATGAGAGCGTGTTAGCCGCACTTGAGCTTTCCCAGGATGAAAAGATAACGAGAGGAGAGAGAGAGGCAGAGTTCCGACAAAGAGATGAAAACCACTTAGATCTTTGGCACAGATGGACAGAGGGGGGAGCCATAAGAGAGCAAGGAGCGAAGGGGGGGAGGCGGCATGAAGAAAAATGTGTGACTGGCATTCTCTTTGTGAGAGCTCCATTCACAAAGCCTGTCATATCCCATATACGCTGTGCTGAAACCGACAGGAGAGAAGAGAAAACGTGGCCAGTTAATTTTACACAAGTTGATATTCACCTCCTCTGCAGAAGAAATTATTTTTTGGATATCAGCTAATCTTGACCTAGTGGGCCGTAGAAGATGAAAAAGCATCAGATATGACTTTCTTTGGATGTTGATTATGCGTAAGCCTCGGCTAGCTCTGGCATTTCATAGGATTTCGGTTCCGCCGGTAGATTTCCACTATTTCTCACTGTGTCTGTAATGTTGGCAGCCTGTTGCAGTGGTTAGTTGGAAGTTAACATCTGCGACATTATTCAACTTGTTAAACACCAAGTGGCTGCAGTACAAGCAGTTCGAATAGCATGACATAACATGACCATGAACTGGTGGAGTCTAGGGCTAAGTATTTCCATTATGTATGGAAACTATTTCTGCCATTTTTCTGCAATTTTAGCTATGTGAGCGGCATGGCTCTAGGAATGGAAATGCCTACACGTCTGTCAGTCGTTTGATCCACCACTTTGATCGAGAAAACTGAAATAAATGAACTATTACTATAACTACTGTAACTATTAAATGGATTACCATGAAATTTAGATTAATTGTCCCCAGAGGAAGAAAATGTGCCCTTATCTGCAGAAATATCTAAACATTTTTATTATCTTATTCTTACTGTTACAGTAGCATGTCAATGTTAGCATTTAGCTAGGCCCAAGTAGCCTTCAGCCTTCAGCCTCACAAAGCTCAGTTTTGTTGCATGATAAATTACTTCATTCATTAGTTCATTATGAAAAAATGTTGCTGGCTAACCAATTAATCAGCTCATCGTCTCAGCACTAGCGCACACTGAAGACTACTCATTTAGTCTGACAGAAGAGTCAGACAAAATGAGAAGTCATGTAGATGAACTAAACCTAAACCATTCCCTTTTCACAGAGTGAAAAGTCATTGTTAAAGCTTCTGAGTATAGAAATGTGATTACAGGTATATAAACCGTATGTACATATGTTTTTTTTAAAATATATATGGGAATCATCATGACTGGTAAATAGGCCTCCTGCTGGATACTTGAGTAGTTGTGTAATTCAGCCTAGCGTGAAAGAAACAACATCCTCAATCACCTCCATTTTGAAACTGAACAATACATCAGTGTGCAGTTAGAGTTACAACAGCACATATTGATGTCCTGATTAAAGTTGAAAGTGTTCAGATAAAGTCGCGCACACACACACACACCACACACACAAACAAGCATCCTCTGAGTGGAGGTTGGTGCTGCTAAAAACAACATCTCCTTGTGCCCGAAGGTCAGTAAACACATCATGGCATCTTGCAGATTCCTTGAACTAATTAAGTACAAAGTTACCATCATCACAAGTCTGATGTTCTAAGTTTGGCTGATTACAAAACGCACTCATGTGAGATTTTTCTTTCGGGTCATTTAAGCTGTGCGATGACGATCTTCATTGGACACAATCTTTGTTTCTTTCAAACGCTGAACACACATTGTGGCTTCAGTGTCTTAAATCATATCACACCTTTGTTATGGACACACATACATTTCTTACCTCCAGCTACAACCCCACTGCTGGGGATTTTCACAACTTATCATCATTCAAATCTTTTAATAGGCTCAGACTGAGCTTAATTGGGCACCCTGGTGAGCAAGCTATGAACCCCTGTTATCTAATGTTTAAGCTCATCCCTTGACAGTTGTCACAGGTTATCTACCTCTCTATGCCTACTGTCCTGTTACTCCGCTGTATACTCTCCATTCTGTTTAACACCATTAGGAAACTAATTCATCTTAGAGGACAGGAGAGGAAGAAGCGATGAGACGCAGGCACCCTCATGCCTTCTTGTAGGAAACTTAGAAGTGTAAAAATACAATGAGAGCTACAGAAAGGGAGAGAAACAGGCAGAGGACAGTAACAGCTGGCGAGGCTTAGAAACTGCAGCAAAGGTTTGGCTTCTTTTATCCTGTGTGTGTGTGTGTGCGTGTGTGCGTGTGTGCGTGTGTGCGTGTGTGCGTGTGTGCGTGCGTGAGTGTGTGTGTGTGTGTGTGTGTGTGTGTGTGTGTGTGTGTGTGTGTGTGTGTGTGTGTTTGGTTTCCTGTTTTTTTTTGTGCAGCATATGCCACACAAATCACCTTAGGTGTAACATATGGTTATTCTAGTTGATGTAGCTTTCTGGAGCAGGACGGGCATGATGAGGAGAGACAAGTAAAAAGTCTCCCTGCTCTTTGGTTTCTGTGATTATGCTGTGATGGAGGGGAGAGAGGAGATAACAGAAAGTCACAAGGCAGAGAAGAAAAACACTCAAACGACAGGGAGGAATGAGAGCAGAGGAGAAAAGCACTGTGTTTAGGAGAGAAGTGGTGAAGACAAGGCGGTGTGGCGTGGACGTCATGTGCCCCACATCATCTGTCTCCCTGACTGTCAACCTGACCTTATTCCATTCAACCATAATGCTCCCACTCACTTTGATGGCACACACTAAAACACACACACGAGGCAAGAGGCGCACTTGACACAGTGGCAGAGCATGTGGACAAAAGAACGAATTCTCTCTCTGTGTCCGCGTGCATGCATGTGTGCGTGTGTGCATCTCCAAGGAAACTGCAGCAGGGCAGCCGACAATGCATAGCGGTCAGTCCAGGTGAAGTGGTCGGAAGGAAGGAGGTACTAAGAGAGGATGTCGATAAAGAGGAGAGCGAGAAGAAACGCTTGAATAAAAGGTCAGAGTTAGAGCTGGAGGTGAAGAGAGAGAGAGGTGTGTGTGTGTGTGTGTGTGTGTGTGCAGAAGGGAGGAGGGGGCCAGCGAAGGGAAAAATCCTCACAAGCAGAGGCAAGATATTACGTATTCTATCCATTTTAACGGTCATGCCAATAAAGGGACTGAAATTGGAAAACTGAAACTGACGGGAGACGGGCAGACAAAGAGTCACAGACACAGAAATGCTGAGGCAGACAGAGGAAGAAAGGCACAAATGGAAAATGTCCTCCAGTGACAAGCGCAATGTGTAAATCATGTAGAGAGGGGGACTAAGAAGAGGTGAAAAGGATAAAGCACTAAGGGCAGGTAGAGATACAGACTACAGTAAATGGTGACACCACAGAGCGAGGGAGAGAGACGGAGAGAAAGAAGCCTGAACGGCTGCAATTACTTCAGAACTTAAATGGAACTCGCTGTGAGCCTGTCAAAACAGCCAGACTTTGGATATTGATATTAGTCTCACACAGAACTACTGGATCCATTTAACCAGTTGATAAATAATACTTCATTAATGTGTCACACTTCATTTCATGCAGGCTTTTCTTAGCTGTTATCAGGATTTAATGAAGTGCTGGCTCACAATACGGGCGGGTATCGACAGCGGCGTGGAGAGAACGCCTGTCATGTCCATCAAAAGGGATAGAGAGATTTATGGGTTGATGGATGGAAAGACAGATGGAGTTATTTTGTTTTTTCAGCTGTTTCATACAATGTTTGTAGTCATTTTAAAGAAGTAAATTACATAAGGCAATAAAAGACATGTGACTCAAGTCAATTAGTCTCAAACAAGTCAAGTCAAGCCACTTTTTCCCTACCCAAGAAACTTCAATCTTATCTGCAGGTCGTTATAAAGAGAAAAGACAATCATGATATTATTGATCAATTTATCCAACCTGCTCAAGAAGTATGACAATGAATCAAATGTGTTTATTGAGATTCAGTAAAATAAATGTAATCAAACACAAGACTTCATAAAAGCTTTATTAATTTAAAAAAAATATTCCCCCCGTATCACTTTTAAAGAGTTACATACTGACAGCCGCACTACAAGAATCTAAACTGAAAAAATAAAATGAACACAGAGAAGTCATTCAAGTCATCATGTCTCAAGTCAAATCACAGGTCTTTAACTTCCAAGTCTAAGTCGAGTCTCAAGTAATTTGCTTTCTGTTGAGTCAAGTCGCAGGTCACCAAAACAGTGACCAAGTCGACTCGAGACCAAGTCACAATGACTTGAGTCCACATCTCTGGCTGTAACGCTGGCCCAATTCACTGTGTAAAAATCTAAATAATCAAGTGTCATTGTATCCTGATACTTGAGCTCAACAATCTTCAGCTATCATTATTTCAGAGGTAGGACAATAATGTCAAAAAATGAAAATGGGAAATAAGTGTAAATGATATAGAGACAAAGTCAAGTGTCATTTTCAGAAATGAAAAATAACGATTTTGGCCTTTTTTATTTGTTTGCTCAAGTCAAGACTCCACAGAGCTTTATTGCCATATCAGAGATAAATGAGCCGAGCTGACTGATGACATTTTCTGCCCTTCGTGCCACAAAAAAATACAAGTAAAGGACAATGAGTGAGATCAAAAGAGAAAAGAAGACAATGAAGTATTACAAACACAGTTCTTGAATGCTACTAATCCACCGATGTAATGCTGAGTGGCACAGAATATCATATAAAACAGAGAAGAATATACAGATGAGTTACGAATTAAAGCAAAAAGTGAAAGTATTGTAGGAAGGTGTATGGCATGAACTGGACTTGTTTCAGTTTCTTGAAGACGTCTCACATCTCATCCAAGAGGCTTCTTCACTTCTAACTAACTGGAGGGGAGTTGCAGGCTTTTAAACCCTGTGTGGGAGTGTCCGTACAGAGTCCTTAAGGACATGTGTGAGCTTCGGTGTGAATGGCGGCTGGGCTCACCTAGACCTAGCAACCCACATGAAGGCCGGTTGGGTCAACAACCCACAAGTGGCCATAACGAATCTGAAACTCAGAGCTCACACTTGACCTGGATGACTGATAACCTTCATCAACATATTGCCTGTTACATACAGCAACTACAGTTTGAGATAATGACTTTGAAGTTTTAAGTCATGAGCTCAGAGCATGAACTGCATTTCACCGCTCGCAGTCAGATTTCTGTCAGGTGTTTTTGATGCCGACGAGGTAAAGAAGAGTATTTAGATTTTTTGACATGATAAGAGTGTAATGTAACACTGTTTTCACTCCATGCCAAACTGCTAACTGTTTATCATTCAGAGTAAGGGAACTGTTGAAGACTGTTAAGGTGTGCAGGGGGCGAACATCTGCTGCATTTGGCAAAGACAAGCCGTTATAATTACATTTACTAAAGGTGCGCGTGGAGGAGAGGAGAGGAGAGGGAAAGAAAAAAAAGAGAGACAATGCATGTTAACAACTGTTTTGTGAAAGCATATATGTGTCTCATCAGAAAAGAGCTCAGCTTCACAATACACTTACAAAAACAGTGCCCTTCGTACAAGCTGCAACATTTGCTAAGAGGTTTATAACACACAGCAAGCACAAACCCCACAAGAACAATGGTCCCACTTCTTTAGCTGGATGTCCAGAGTTTGTGTAGGGAGAGAAACAGGGAGCAGGAGAGGCAGGGGAAGGAGAGGTGAGCTCTGAGGTGATCTTTAACAATAACTGCAAGTGAGAGACTTCTTAGATGATATGAAAGGAGAGTAATAATTCAGTCTGCTGTGCAATTTGAATTCTGGGTGATGAGTAGGAGGAATATGGGTTACCGAACACTGACAAGTACGTGCACGAATTACACATACAACATTCCTGACTGTATGTGTTTCATGCAGTATGCTTTAATGGTCTTCAGAAAATTAAATAATTCAGTTTTTCGGGAGAAAAAAATGAATTACTAAAAAGTGAATCTTCAAAATGTGTGTGTGTGGCTGTGTGGATGTGTGGGTGTGTAGGTGTGTGTGCACACCCCGTACCATCAGCTATGATGGATTATCACCTATAGGCTTGCCCTGGAAGAGCCTGTAGATGAAATTGGAGCAGCGAGCTGCACGCTAAAAACCTGACAGGGACAGCTGGTCAAGGATAACCTTCATATGGCTGTTTGGCTTAAAAAGCCAAAGCTGGGTCGATAAAAAAAAGCAGGGTCCGTGGGTTAATCTGGAGAAGTAAATGTTTTAACTTGAAATGTTGTGTTTGCTTGATATAAAAGATATAGAAAGAAGATAGAAAATACGCTACCAAATCCAGCCCTCTGTTTCTGAACCGCTTATTGTGTTTAGACCAAGTGTAATCCCATCGTGATGTTTTTTTTTATATCAAATAAGTGACCATATTTGATGGAGAGGGTGGAGCTGGCGAGGAGTAAGGGGTGGATCTGACTGACAACCCGAGGTAGTCAAACATAAGGTACCCACGCCCTAAAGCATACCCTTCTTCACCATGTATTTCACTCTAGACGGGACCATAGTTTACAAAATGAACATCATGCTATTGAAGAGGACTTGATACTAGCAATTAAGACCTTAAACTCACTGTTTTAAGTGAGAATTAGAGTCATTTTCTCATAAACTTACATACAGTTGGACAGTCTTTTGCAACCAGTGGAGTCCCCCCTGCTGGCCATTCGACAGAAGGCACGTCCTTAAGGGCCTATCCCAGCATGCACTGCGGTGAAAGCAGTCAAATTTTTTGCTTAGCAAATTCCCACTTTGTAAAACTCTGTTGCAAATAAAAATGAAAAAGTAAAAGTACTTAATTATTGATGCGTTTATGTCCCAATCACTGAAATGTTGCACCTGGTAAAGGTGGAGCTGATTTAAACCAGCCTATTTTAAATACAAAAAAAATAACGGTGAGGAATTTTCTCACCAGATATCAGTAAGGTTTGATCTTAATCTGTAATATACATCATAATTTATTTGTGAGCTGTATTCTGTATTATTAATCTGATTCTGCAAAGTAACTAGTGACTGAAATGATCAAAGCGTTGTGGAGTGGAGTAAAAGGTGCAATATTTGCCTCTTACATCTCGTGGATTAGAGGTTTGAAGTGGTATAAAATGGAAATTCTCAAGCAAAGCAAAAGAGCCTCAAAATTGCACTTAAAGTAACTCCACAAATGTTATACATTAAAGTATGTTTGCAGGTCTTGAGGAGTGCTACAGCGTATATGAAGTAGTGTAAAGCCTTTTGCTTCCAGAGGAAGCTGCATGCAATCTGATAAATTGACTCCAGTGATGTCACTTTTATAATGCAGTCCACTTGTCTAGCACTACACGCCGGTAAAACCGTTGGAGTCATTATGGACAGTCTGATAACAAATGATGAGCATCGATACTGCAGGACCAGCGGTTCTGCTTCTTTTGTTCCACACATTCTTCTTCCTTTTTAAAACTGATTAAAGAGACAAAGTCTCTGTCTGTCTTCAGTTACTTTCGACAGGCATGAGTGCAAATATCTCCCCACGTCTCTGTAATTCTCTCCCCTCATCATTATTTACCTTTTATACCTGAAACCTAGCAACCTACATGTATGATCAGCCACCTCCTGGGCTATACCTGCTAACCAGCCTCACACAACGACATCTACAGATCCATTGGCTCTCTGAACATGTGAAAGAGCCTTTCATTAGCCTCAGATGGGGTTTAATAAAGACATGTAGTTCTGCATAATTGACTTAATGCAGGGCCACTTAGCCAGCAAGATCAGACAGCTGTCAGCATTGCCTAGCATATGAAGGAAGCCAGCAATACACACATGCTTACAGTCAAATATATTTATAACTCTTTTTTTGCTGCAAAAAGGGTTCATGCTTGTACACTTCCATTACACATCCATAATGTATGACACATATGCTTACCAACCTATATTACATGATCTTTTCTCAATATGTACAGTACCTTTTCTACTTAAAAAATAAAATGGAGGCCAGAGCTGATGAAGTTGGGCGCTTACTAAATGAGGAAGTGCACATTTTAGACAACTTCAGTGAGTTTCATTAGGGTGATTATTAATAAAACAAGATCTCCAAAAGTCATGGGCTTAACATTTTGTGAGGAACTCTTGAACTCAAAGCAGCATTTTAAAATCATCCCCTGATTCACGATGTTCAGAATTTTCTCATATGCTAAACTTAAAGTTAGCTAGAGTCTTACTTCAGGGAGACTCTCAGCGGAAGAGAGTAAAGATTGTGCAACAGACAAAAGATCCTGAACAGAATAAAGGCCTCCACAGTCTCACACTCTTGGAGGGTAGTTGTGCCAGTCTATCAGTCGGCTGTAGGTATATTAGCTTTCTTTATATACGACAATACTTCCATCCCCCATGACATATTTGATGTAATATATATCAGCCAAACTGCAATCTCACACAGACAGCAGAACTTTGAGGGGCGGATAAAGATCCCAGTGGATTATTTCCAACTGAGGATGCATCAGATACTGACTTAGCTTACAGGAATGATCAGTAAGCCCCAAAATTCACTGCCATAGCGAGGCGTCACGTCCGAACGGGGCTTATAGTGAAGATATGAAAAACAAAGTGAAAATAGGCATGTGTTTCCTGATTGACTGTGAGATGTTGACAGTCTGTTATCTGTTTGTGCCGTCTTTCGCTCCGAGGTGACTTCCACATGGACACGAGGAGGCTATTTAACTCAATGCAACCACCTTTCTTTCTCCCTTCATCTTTCCAAACATGCCCTTCTGAAGAACACTGGGTCTATTACGAACAAAGTAAGAGAAGCAAAGCGCCAAATATTGCAGCAGTGCTAGTTTTCTTGTGTGTTTTTCATGAGCCCAGCCAGATTTGGGAAACTGTGCCTGGAGGGTCCTGATGGCTTGAAAAGGTTGCTGACATGATTTTTTCGAGGCATTTCTTCAAGGATGTGGGACAATATTTCCCAGATTTGCAATGTATGCCGCAAACACAACAGCGCCCCGCGACTAAATATGTTTGACAGACAGCCAATGACTCATCAACGATGTGTTATTTAACAGTAGATTAAATATTAACTAGCATCTGAGAACAGTCAGACTCAAAGCCCCTGAGGAAGGCGGATAGTTAGACAATAACAGATTGACGGAGGGAGTGACAGCGAGAAAGGCAGAGAAAGGAGAGGAAATAAGCAGGAAAACAACAAGACAGAGGCAGGGCAAAATACACCCACAGCGTGTCTGGAGTCACACAGCAAGTACAGCACAGGCCTGATTACATTCACTCACCTCCACCTAACGTCCTGTTTGAGTCCACACTGTCACTCCTTATATTAAAATATTAATATTATGTACCTCAAGTCAAACTGAATATTTATTGTGTGATTAAAACTTTCATTAGCTAAAACCATCATGAAAGATTAATGAAGGCAATCATGACATTGTGTTCTTAATAACTCTTCAAATATGAAGCGAACAGAGAATGCTCCTCTGAGGGGAAAATCACTCGCCCAGCGCCACTCTGGGTACTAAAGAGGCTGGTGCTGAATTTAAAAAGAGTGTGAGATTGGTCAAAGGAAAGCAATTTTATACTTCCAACACAAAACCAACTCCTATTTTATCAACGTATTTGACAGTTTCAGTCAGTTGTGAGAAAAACTTGCGAAGCGATCGTGTGTAAATCAGCATATGTAGAGGAAAACATCCCACACCACGAACAATAAGACCGAGCATTTAGCGATTTCTCACATAGATTAAAAAAAAACCACACAAACGGCATCAGCCATCCCTCCCTGCACACACACAAAGCATCAGGCCCTTTGAGCTCGCTGTGTTGTCATCCCGGCACCTCTGTAGTTTCACTCTGGGCTTCAGAAAGAGAAAGTAGGGGGGAAAAAAAACAAGACAACAGTCTTTTGAAGTCTCCTCTTCCTTGTTTTGTGAAAGATCTTTGACAAGAGTGGAGGAGGAGGAGCGTTGATGAGAGGAGACGGGTCCTAATTGGCTCCGTGAAGAAGAGAAGGACAACGCCAAGGAGGCTTCCTGATAAAACTCAGATCTGTGAGTGAAAGCATGTGTGTGTGCCTGGTGTCAACAGACATGTGGAACAGTACTTCACAATACACACGACTGTACCCACGTACAATCTCTCTAAAGGGCTGCGCGCCAGCATCTAAGACGGCAGAATGAAATGGTGATTCATTCTCATGAAATTGCTGCAATAAGTTGATTCAATTACAGGCGTGTAAAGTAAATCTGCGTGACTTTCTTGTACTGAGCTCAACTTTGCTGGGTATAAACTGCTCTACAGAACAACAGTGGTTTGCATACAGTTGTGATAATATGTGATAATAGCCAATGATTCTGTTTTGAATAGACTGTCTGAACTTCATGTCTCATTAGCAACCGGGCTAAAGAGCTCACTAGCTGACAG
Organism: Pagrus pagrus; assembly: GCF_965226575.1. NCBI lineage: Eukaryota > Metazoa > Chordata > Actinopteri > Spariformes > Sparidae > Pagrus > Pagrus pagrus. Next base: position 29,043,842 of record NC_140185.1, on the reverse strand, counting down.
TTAGCAAGCAGTTAGCGAGCTTGTTAGCTCACAGAGGCTTCTCTTGCCTCTTCAGTAAAACTCTTTATTGAATAAAGTTAGTTCGCTCACCTTAAACTATTAGCTTGCATGTTAGCCGTTAGCTCACCAGCTCAAACCAACCAGCCCTTAGAGTAGTAATACATTACAAAGCTTTCCGAGCCAAGTTTTGCAAAGATGCATGGATGAATGTTTCTGTGCCACGCTCTGGTGTGACCAGGCCTCAGTAAAAGTAAAATGAATTTAAAGTTTTGTGGAATGATTTTAATTCAGCGTATCATAAAGATTGATAGAGAAATGGTGACCAACTCTCTATTTTATCCTGGTTAAATACAGGATGTCTATTGTCTATTTTATAGTTCTCTCATAATTTCTCTGCTGCGACATTTCTACTGTATGAAGAGCAACTGTAATGTCACCTAATTTCCCCTTTGAGATCGGAGAAGAAGAAGATACAGTGTATAACGCAGTGAAACACGTTTTCCTCTGCATTTAATCTTCCCAGAGAAGCAATGGGCAGCCAATGCGACCCACTCCAGATCTAAGCTAGTGTCTTGGACAAGGGTACTAACCAAAGAATTAACCTAATGAGTAGGCTATGTCTGTTTCTGTTTCTGTTTCTGTTTCTTGCACTTCTGTGAACAAAAGTAGAAGAACAATTGAGCAATTCAGAATGGCCGTTTTATTGTTATAATGCTGTTGCCAGTGGGCCTTTTTTTACAGTACATCTATAGTCATTCTACTTGAGGCTGAACAGGCAGCTGCAATGCAGTATTTACTGAAAAAATAATGCAGTAGTAATGAAGGACAGATTGAGGATAGGCTGGATGGGGATTTCTATAATGGCTGTTACAATACACATTAATCAAGAGCATGCAAGCATATAGAAAGATGCTCAAGGACGCTGTCACGAGTTCAACATACAGTAGCAACAAAGCTTTTCTTCTTCTTTTCTCATATGCTGTATGTACAGCAATGCAGAGGATTTAATATTCTTAATATTCTGTCAAATGGGGTATTCTGTCACAACGTAACAACTGCCGCACAATATGGGTCATTGTGGAATGAGCTGAGAAATATATGTCGCAATAAAAAGACAAGACACTCCATTATGTGCACGCATGCACGCACAACCACACACGCATGCACACAACTCGCCGAGAAATCCCCAGATGCTTTTTGAGTCTCGCAACTAACTTTTCAACACAACCGTTGGAAGAGTGGAGGAGGCAGAAGAGATTGAGACAAAGTGACAGAGAGAGAATAAGAGGCTGAAAGAGAAGAAAAGTAAAGTAGAAAGTCGAGAAAGACAAGGGGCAGAAATAGGAAAGGGTTGGAAAATAAAGAACAGAGTAACAGAGAAAGTGAAGGGAAAGAAAATCTTCAAAAGGAGAAAGTGAAAAAGACAAAAGAGAGAAGAGACGATGACAAATACAAGGGAGGAGAACAGAGAAAGCAAAAGTAGAGAGCAGGCGATGTGCTGTCGCTGAGTGAAATGCCACCCGGCCTGTCACATATCTCTACAATATTAATTACACTGTGCCACGCTTCTGAATAATGGAACAGCCCTATTTAACCAGACTGAATAATTTAACAGCTGCTTGGCCTAGTGTATATAACAGGATCGATAAGCACCAAGTACAGGTAATGAAATTCCAAAGGGAACCTCAAGGAGGAAAGTTGAGTTCACCTGCACTCAGAGTTAGAGCCCGTCCAGACGACCTGTGAGTGTGTGTGTGTGCGTGTGTGCCTGCATTTGTTTGTTTGTGTGTGTATGTGTGTGTGTGTGTGTGTGTGTGTGTGTGTGTGTGTGTGTGTGTGTGCACATTCTTTTGTGTTTGTTTACTGTTGCATTATATGTACTTAAGAATAGAGTCCCTTAAGAAGTCCTGTGTGCATTGGTGTTTAAGCTTGTACCTAAATAATTGATGTATTTGTGTATGTATTAGAGCTAATGTGAAGCCCTTTGTGTGTGATTCTCACATAGGATGTAAAATACTAAGCAAAAACAATAATTAGAAGTATAATAAGGCTCTCTTTTTAAATTTCTATCTCTGGTATCGTAACCAAATGTTAGCTTGGATGCTACACTGCCTACCTGGCAACTTAGCAGCCACAATGACTATGACAGCAAAGGAGAAAGGAAGGTGATGTAAAAAAAAAACTGTCAGTTTTATGTTTATTAACCTTAATTATTGTTTTAATTCCAACCGTGATCTTTCAGCCCAGTTGCCATAGTAATTGTAATTGTGAAACCACTGGATATTTTTGGAGAGGGACGCATCTATTCAACATTTGTTAGCTAGACACCACTGGACATTTTGAAGGAGACTTTAGGACTAAGTTCCAGCCATGTTTGTGGCTACAAAATTGGGTGTTTTTGATGAGACATTGCGACATCTTCAGCCATGTTTGTGGCGACCAAAACAGGTATTTTAAGGCAAAACATGATGTTTTCCTAACCCTAACCAAGTGGTTTTTGTGCCTAAACCTAACCAGACTATACGCACAGCGTTGTCACAACATAAAATAAAAAACTGAACCCAAAGAAATGTAAAGTTGCAACATGAAGAAATGTAAAGTTGCAACATATCCAAGGTTTGCAGAAACTTACATTGCCTTTATTATATTTATTATATAACCTTTATTCTGGCAACTGTATTGAATCTTTACCTCAACCTAACCAAATCATTTTTATGCCTAAACCTAATCAAATCTACTGTTTTTTTATCACATCCCTTTGAAAGTAGTTTGGGGTGAAAGTCTGCGTTCACTTCCACCAGGAATTGAACTGGCTACCATAAATTAATCTGCAATTAAATTAAACAGTCCATATAAATTCCAAGATGGTGCACAATGCATAACATGTCCCTCTCTTCCAACAGGTGCTGCTGCATAGCTCCAGTGCTGCAGAGCACCATTCCAGTCAGTGAGTACAATATGCATGGACATATTGAGGACTGGATGTTATACAGCAAAACTGGTGGTTTTTCTTTCAAACAAAACTTGCTCACTCATCACATGCAGCCCATGATGAATGAACACGGGTGTTGTTCCCCTGGCTCCACCTGGCCTGCATCAAGGAGGTTTAGCCTACTGGGACATGCATACTGTGGTTGTGCACTGAGGTGATGCAGTTGATGTTGCAAAAATGAGTTCTTCTGGGCTCAGATTAAGTTTTGTTAGAGAGGTCATATTATGCTTTTTGGGGGTTTTGCCTTTCCTTTATTGTGTTTTGTGGCATTTTTGTGCATGTAAATGGTCTAAAAAGTGACACAAAAAACACTGCTCCTGCACTGCCTAAAACGCTTGGTTGGTATTTGAGCCTTTACTTCCGTAATTTATGTGCATCACTATGTAACAGGTGTTATATAATTATAGATTTTCATATATTTATTTTTAAAATATATATACACTTCAGTCAGTCAGCAGACATACAGTTGCTACTGCTGTAGCTGCGTTATTTTTTATCACACTACCTTGCTTGGCATGACCCGTCCTACTCTGCCTCTGATTGGCTACATCCTGCCTGGTAAGTAATGCGCATGTGCAACTCTCACCAAAGATTGAACAGAGGCGAGATGTCTCACTCTGTAGCTCAAACGGAGCATTAAAAAGACAGTGTAAAAAGGGATGCTGCAGCAATGCACCATATGAGAAAAATAATTTAATTTTGAATTTTGAAAATTAAAGTATGTAAACCTATTCTACTAGGACCCCCAAATAAAAGTATGAACCAGGAAATTAGCATAATATGACCTCTTTAAATCTTTGAAGTTCAGAAGTTGATATAAAGAGCAATAATTTAGGATCCGTTGCAAACGTCCTGTCAAGCGTTAAAAATGGCAATTATACTTCACAAAGTTGTTGCCTATCTTGAACATGACAAACAGTATGATCTCCCTAACATGCATAAATATGCATACAGGAATTAAATCATAAATGAAATGTCTTGGTAGAGGAGTTTCATGTAATCGGTTGTATTTAAGATGAAACATTTATATTTGCCAGTCCCTGTGAGGAAAGTCTGCTCTCATGGAAAAAGGTTGAAGCAACACTGGCATTGTCCTTCCAGTGAATGAGTTTTCACATTGTGTTTGCCCCTTAGGTAATGTAGCCATGTGCATGCATACACGTGTGAGCAAAGAGTGTCTATGCAAATGTCTTGAAGGAGCCTGCGAGTGTGTGTGTGTGTGTATGTAGGACGATGCCTCTGCTGGGCACGGCAACCCACAATTAATCAGCCCTGGCATCCTCCCCTCCCTGGGAAATGGATGTAAGCAAAAAGTTAAAAGACTTAATTCATAAATAAATCACACAGTAAATAATAGGTGTTTGTGTTGCCCGCGACAGTAGACAAGGCTGCATGTAAGCCAAGGGAGGGGGAAGATTTACTCTCAGCCGCTGCATGCTGGATGAGGCGAGCCCACTGAAGACAATAAATATGCATTACCAGGGGCTGGTGGTGAATACAACAGGTATGAAACGCTAAGAATGAGGAAAGAATGGAGGAGACAAAGCAAAGGGGGGGTGGGATGCTGTAAGAGAATGAGACATAAGGGAATAATGAAAGAGGACATCCGCGCAGATGCAGAGGGAGAGAAGGCAGGAAGATAGCAGAGATGATGAGGTGTGGTGGAGATGGAGAGGATATAGTAAGATGGAAGGAGGGGAGCATTTTAATGTATTTTGAAACGGCAGCAGACAAAAGTACTCAAATGCTTCTGGTTTCAAAAACCAAAAGGAATTTTGCTTAAGTGCTGTGTTTGCGTACCTTTACCAAAAATTTTAGATTCAAGGACTGTGTTTCCTGCATTCTGGTGACACTAAATCCGTGGCATGAAGGAATATCTATCATGAGGTGATATAAGTAAAATCAACGTGGCAGATTGTACAGTCCCTTTCCTTCAAAACTTTACACAAGAAATAGGAATTCTTCTCTCCAGGACGTCAAGAATTTGAATTAAAAATTCTCTCTGTTTTCCATTTCTCTGCTCGTCTTTCACTCGGTGGGGAGGATGGGGTAGCAGACTACATGCTGTACAGCACCAGAAACAGGTTATGATAAGTTAAAAGGGAAAAAGTGTGAATTAATCGGGAGATATATGGGAGAATTGTGACCTCAGGAGCAAACCAGGAGACTCTCCCGAGAAAATCAGGAGGGTTGGCAGGTATGATTCTAGGGCTGTGTAATATATACATTTCATATATCGATATCAGGATATAGGACTACTTTTCATCTTAGATTTTGGATATCGTTATATTATGATTGTGTTTTCCTGTTTTCAAAGGCTGCATTACAGTACATTGATGTAATTCTTCTACTTCTAATAAGTGCCTAACCAAATTACTGATGATTGTTTATGAAAAATGTGTTAATATTACCAACATTCATCCCTAAAATACTGTCACTATATCAATTTTGAGTTTTTTTTCTATATTGACATATATACATTGTGCATTGCGATCTTAAAATATCGCCCAGCTCTAAAAGATTCACACTATATCACTTTATCTTGGGCACACAGGACTTTTTTGTTTCAAGTGATTACTGTTTAAACATGAAAATGAGGTATGGTTAGTGGTTAGTGGTGAGACAATGCAGCACGGTGCACAGGCCCCATCGTCACTGCTTTACTTTTTAAACACACTTACTCAGAACACATGCTTAACACGCCATGAAATGATTAAATATTCACATGCAAAGAGCGAGGGGGAGAGATAATCATATGCACACACAATATACCTACTCAAGCATATATTTTCGAGTTTGCCATGAATCTTCACAGGCACCGAGCCATAGCCCATAGAGTTATTACACCTCCACATCCCCTCACACACATTTTGGCTTCTCTGGGTCTCTCTCTCTCTCTCTCTCTCTTACTCGCTCGCTCTCATAATCAGTTCATTCCCCGGCTCGGTTTCTCTCCCAACTCATCTGGAAAACACAGCCATCACTGAGGTCATTGTCTCTCAGTGAATGGTCATTACTTTGGGGATAAAATGCACTTCTGAGCACTGCTTGAAGCTACAGCGAGCATGTCCATTAGGACTGCCTTCCTTTCTGTAGCCATTTAAATTGGTCAAGAATCTAAGTACAAAGTGATGATGCGTAACGCCTCAACAGCCAAAAAGCCATCCATCAGCATTTAGTAATATGCTGCACCGTGCCATATTATAGATAATCATATCCTTTGGACACTCATTTGTATTCCATGCATCAACGTGCATTCAAATGATATCTTGAATGAATTCTTAGATGCATTTTCAAGTCTTGTTTTGACACTTTTGACAAATAGCATCATCATCTTGAATCACAGATTTTACTTTCAATTTCCTGCTATGCGTCTGCGCATGTAAGCACAGGCTGAGTCAATGATCTGATGAGCAGAAATCATCTGGCTCTCTATATTGACACAAGTGTCTTATTCATTGGTGTCCTGGCAAATGTTCTATACTGTACTGTGGCTGAGAAAATTGCATTTCAGGTTCAGTCCTTTTCCCACACGCTCAAACACACATGCATACACGCATGCGCATGTGTCTTCAAATATCCTCCCCGTCCCACTGCAGAGAGCTCGCCTTTTTCCCAATGACTTTCATTTTTATTAGTGCACTTGGCATCTGATTAAGTCCCTTTTGGAGTGTTAATTAGCTGAGCTGCTCTGCTCCGACTGTCTATACACTGAATAAGGTCAAGACAACAATGACAAAACCGTCAGGTTTCTTCGAGAGCGACTCAGAGGTTCACTGACTGTGACGATACCAGCCCCTTTTTTCATCAGACGAGTCAATTTCTTTTGATTCTAACACGAAGAGCAGCAGAGAAAAAGAGGCACAAAAGTAAATGAATTCAGACAGTGGTCTGACACAGCTATAACAAGACTATCTCCACCAGGACAACAACTGCTTTGGACAAGTGTTCAAACTCTTTAAGGACTTCTTCATTTTTTTTCCTGATAAGCAACATCCTACTATCTTGTGAGTTCTCTCAGCAGCAAAGGCCAGTATCATCAGAGAGAAAACAACAGTGCATGCAAAAATGCTGCTCTCTCATTCATGGGAGTGGCACCTCCATGATGTGTGATCATTTTCCTATAATTGTAAAATCTTTCTTTGTAATATTATAAATCACTCTGCTTTGTTCAGGCATCTAATACCTCATATACCTCATGAAGATACTACTCAGAGTAGACGTCAGAGACTGCGGTTCATATCCTGTCTCCTTTCAGCACTTGGTATCAGTTTCATTTACTGTAACCTAAACGTACTTACTGCTCTTCCCTCTACAGTCGGCTTGTCTGGGGAGTAACTTATCTGATCACCAAACAGCTTAAGTGTGCAAAAGCAGTTTGTGTAAAGCTGTCTTGGAGATGCATGGTTTTTGGGGGACGATGACAGTAGGTGAGATTGCCCTGAGTAAAGTTGTTTGCAGCGCAATTCAAATTGAGGTTAAAAGGTTTTTTTGTTAATTGATGGAAAACACAAATGTTTTGTCTCGATATTGTCCCTTCAGACTAAAAGAGGCATAGCTGCTTTGTAGACACACGTTTTGCACAGATGTTCAACGACTCCACAAGGAGAAATGTGAGTGAAGGGCGCACAGATACCAGTTCCTCCCCTGACAGTAGCCTCGAAAGACTAAAAAGCAACACAGCTCTACAATAACCACTTTTTTTTCCCGACTTGAAACGCTCTCCGGTGTGTTAATTCAGTATTGGTTTCTTCACCTGCACAAACTGTCTGCAACAGTTCCAGGTGTTTTCTAAATGCAAATCGCCATCGGAACAAGAGGGTGAAGGAAAATGATTCCACCAAAAAGAGAAAATTACAACATTCATCACGCACAAACTCAGATTGATTATATCCAACAGTATAAGCGAAACCAGGGGTTCAAAGTTTCTGTTTGTATGAGTCAACAATCTGTTCTCTTTTAGCCGTACCACCAACACTCACTGTAACAGCGGCCCGCGTTGCCATGGTAATTAACTTGCGAATATCAAAGTCACGGAGACAAGAGGCTTATGACTTTCACACAGAGAGATCAGTCAACTGACAAATGGATTAATTAAAGCTCGGGCTTACTTTTACCCTGAAAGCTGTGATTGTATTATTTCCCCTGATCACAGGCAAACAAAGGCTCCTCGCCAACAGTCCAACAACTCTACATATAGTAGTATTCCCAAACAGCTTATATTATATCTGTGGGAACACAGTGTGTGTGTGTGCCCTTGTTCTATCTTTATGAGAGCCAATTTGAGTTTAAGGTCACCGGAGTAACATTTTTGCAAATCCGTGTGATTCTGTCCGATCCCTTCTCTTGGGAATGTCGTATATTTTGGGAAACATGCTCACCTATGCTATCTGAGCTGCAACTTTATGGTTTTGGTTTACCCCACCGTGGAGAGGGTCCATCTGGGGGCGCAGTCTGGCTCAACTCGGCACGATTTAAAAGGAAATGAAAAAGCAAATTGGACCGACATGGTTTGACTTACGGCGGCCAAACGTGCGAGTGCAAAAGTCCCACATGTAAACTCAAAAAGTGACCCTTTGTCAGTCTTGTGTTCACATCTTGTTTCTGCTGCCCCCAAGTGGCCAAAAAATCTGTTATTCCAGGTGTAAGGTTGAATCCTGACGATAAATATATGGGATGTATGGAGGGTGCTGAAGGATGTGTACAAAAATAATGTGTACGAGTGTTTACTGTATGTGTGCTTGTGCTTGTGTGTATAATAGCTTCTGTTTTTTCTCCTTTAGGCTTTGCTGGGCGTATAAGCAGAGCATACCGATGAATAATGAGGCTATTACAACCACAGCAGACCACAGAGCAGCGCCTGCTCTCATCCAATACCCTTGGACCCTTACTCTATATTTTCTTTCTGTGCAACACTCCTGCTGGAGCATCGCAGGTAATTCAATATTCACTTTATGGAATGAGTCCTGTGGAGAATAGGTTAACTTGTGTGTGTGTGGACAGGTGTATGTGTGTGATAGGTAAAACTTAACACTTAAACAAAAGCATTTGTGAGAGCAGTTCATCGCCCTTCCTTTATTCTGAAAGGTCTTTGCTTCAAATAAACTCATGGATAAATGCCCTACAACGTAATGTGAGGATGTTCAGATCTATGGTGATCAGATAGAAATGTTCCTACATACACACACTAATGTCCTTCAGATTTGAAGAGCGTCAGGCATGGCACTTGGTCATTCATCAGGATCACTGAAAGCCCCAGGATTACTGTACCGACATATCGTCATGTCGGGTGCGAATCACAACAGCAAGTCAGAAAACACAATTGCACCCGTAGCCCACTGTAGAAAGGAACAGAATTGAATACAATACAATAGAGTTGTTGCATACTTCATAACAGATAAAGCATCTTTTTTGATCAACTCTTCAGGGTTGACGGTTTGAGCATACTGTTACAGAATTTGTGGGGTTTTTTTCTGTTTGAATGAATCCTTCAAACTTGTGTTCGAGTATGAAGCACAGAAGTCAAAGTGTGTTGAAGTGGGTTTTAAAAGAGAGAAACTTTACTCTTGTCTGATAAAAATGCTTTCATTGTGAAGACAAGTTTTGAAAGTTATACAAATCCAACAATCGAGGTCAGGGTTAGACTGTTTCACCTGATCCGATACAATCCTACGATACGATCCTTACAAGGCGGAATACTGAACAGTTTGGAGAGTGAAAGAAGACAAAAGACCATGACAGCAATCAATGATAGCATAATTTATGAATCTGTTGACAGATTTTAATCTTAACCAAATAAAAAGCATTCAAAGTGTGTCCAAGTCCTTGAAAACCTTCCCTGAAGTGCTTCGTTGTATTTAAGACAACCAGCAGAGGAAGACAGCACATCTCTCCCTGACCTTGTCACCTCCTGCAGCTTCTGATAATGGCTGCTCTGTGATCAGTTCCCCAGTGTAAAGACATCTATGCACCTCCCCAGTGGTCGGCTTTACATCTGTCCCAGTTCAGCTCTGAGCAGCGTGAGAAGACAGTGAGAAGAAAATCAAAAGACAATTTACTGTGACCGACAGTTAGACTTTCATAGGTAAGCTTTTCTTTGTCTCTTCAGCCGCAGCGATTTTATCAGTGCTCATATTCTGTTCCTTATTTCCTCCTGGTGTTTAAAGCCACAGACCATGACCACAGCCACATAAATGAAGAATGGAATTAAAGGAGACATATTATGCTCATTTCAGGATTCATCATTTTATTTTGGGTTACTACTAGAATAAGTTTACATGTCTTAGTGCTCAGAAAACACATTAGTTTTCTCATACTGTCCAGTGCTGCAGCACTGTGTTCCCCCTCTGTCTGCAACAGTTTAAGCTCCTGTCTCTTTAAGGCCCCCCCATCCCAAATGTCCAGTCTCCTCTGATTGGTCAGCTCACACATGCCTGACCCAGCAACGCTAACAACAACAGAGCTAGGCATATATTGCGCAAATGTGTGACATGGTGACGTAGTGTGAGGTCACAAAGTCACAGAATTAAAGGCGGGACTACTGACGAGGCATTTCAGGAGCAGTGTTTTCTGTGGGAGAGAGGAGCTTCTGTTGGTGAAGACTTTGACCTTTTTAACTTTTAAGATCTTTCACACGGACCTTTATAAAAGGCTATCTGCTAAACACTAAACGCACAAATAGGTCTCCTTTAAAATAACTGTTAAATAGCTTTTCATCCTTCCCTGTTGTGTCAGTTTATAACGATATAAAATGCATGCAATATTAATCTGCGTTCCCTTCCTCGCTCCTCGAGTCTACAGCTACTTGCTTTCTCAGCTGCAAGGTGACGTCTGTTCCCCTTTTACAACTAAGATCAAAGAAACAATCATATTGATAACTCAGCTTTTGTAATGACGGGTGACAGATAGGGAGAGGTGACTCACCCGCTCTGAGAGCAGAGGGGGAAAATATGTGTTCGCATTATTACTCAGAAGGCAAACACACAGTGTGAGGCTACAGCAAGTGGTGAGCATTTTCAATCTTTAACATGGACATGATTCATTAATACACAATCAGACATTAGCCAATGATGGACGGCGTCTGCACTTTCCTTATAACTCAGAGGAGGTAATTAGAAACGTCAAAGATAAGAACAGTAGAAGTACAGTAAGGTGAAAGAAAAGGAAAAGAGTGGCAAAGAGATGTAAAATAGGACAAAAATCTGATAACATATCGATCTGTAAGAGATTTGCGATTAAAATCTGAATACTTGTCTAGCGACAGCACAAGGACGAACTTTTTATACTGCAAAGACCGAACTAAAGTGCCACATTTGATGAGCCTCTCAGCTAGATATGTGGGAAGATAATTAACTAATAACATGTTAAATATGGCCAATGAAACAGATTCATCGAATGCGCCGATTCTACCCCCGCCATGTTTTCAAATCACCCCTTTACCTTTATTAGCTTTCATAAAAGACTTCATTTAAAATCGCTTGTCAAGCTCAAGGACAACAGCTAAAACTTAAAGTTAACCCCGGACGCTCACAAACATCTGAAGATACTACATCTGCTCTAAAAAATGGAGCCAACGTACATTCATCAACGCTCTGGCACCGAGCCGATACCGTGGTGAGGCAGATTTATATTGCATCAACAATTTTCAATTCAATTTGGCACTAATAAAAAACATATTTTCCTGGGCATGGATTCAAAGCCTTCGCTGCCAAACAAAAAGCAGCAATTAGAGGAGTGGGTATCTTAAAGGAAGATGAAAGTGCATAAAATCCCCCGGTTACCAATTACAACATTCATATCTCTTACGGGTGAAGTTTTCACAATGTGGTCCGGCTTTTCAATAACAACATAAAGCAGGCTGGAGTCAGATGTTTTTTTTTATTTTTCATTTGTTATGCAAACCTTGTAACGCACTGTCACCAGCACTTCTTGTTGCTCTTCAGAAATTTCACCTAATTCATGTTCCGACATCTGTCCCAACCTAGTTTTGATTATTTCTTAGAATGTATTTTCTTTCTTTTTTTCCCCCAAATCATGATTCATTTATGCTATTTTCTACATAGCACAGCTGCCCATACAGCCGTGATTTGTGTAATATTCATGAGTGTCTGTTAGTGCCTGTGAATGTGTTGCGGCAGGGAGCTTTGAACAGCGTGCGCACTGCCTTTTTCTTTGTTTGCAGCCTGCGCGCACCGAAGTTCAAATGCAGCACCAAATTCTGTGGTAGAAGTTTTAATGTTTGTAAAATCAAACCGCTTCGGGCAGGATGAAGGCAAACAAAATGCTAACACTACCTAAATTGGCTGAAGGTACGTACAATGTTTCCCAAAGCCAAGTTTTAACAGCAAACTACACAGCAGGTCTCAATAGTACGAACTAATGCCAGAAATACTATATTCTGTATCCAGGCTTAGTTACACCCTTCATACTTGTACACTGAAGAGAAGCCTCATCGCTCTCATTTCCTGGTGAACGACAACTCCAGCATAAAGTATGCGTCACCACTTGTTCCAGTGGATGGTGTTATTGAGAAATACCTGTACCTGCTGTAGAGCAGAATCGAGTAAAATAGGATGCTCAGCAGGACTTCTGTGTGAGTCACAGCTGGAATATTAAACCCAAAAGTCTGATTCGACTCACCGTCATAGCAGCTTTGTCTGAGTCAAATGCTCGCCACAAAGGAGGAATGTGTGACATCAGGTTGTAATGTTATAACCTCATCTGTTTCAGTCTTATTATAATAATGTTAATGAATACTGAGACTACTGCGATATGATTTTATGCTGCCAATTCTCTATTTAGGCGATCTCATACATCATCAGGTCGAGGCTAACGCTGTAAATCCATGAGCTCCCTGCATACTGTCTCTCCACTCTTTGGTCCACCCACTGAACATGTTGGTACCCTCCTGATGACATGGATGCGACAGAAAAGAGGAGAATACACTGGTCGTAAACCAATTCCCCATTCTTAATGAAAAAAATAAGGCATCTAGAAAGGTCTTAGTGGGTCAAATACTACTGGTCTCCATGATAATGTGAGAAAGATTATACAGTGCAGTCAGTGTTCTCACATTGCTTTATGTGCACACTGGGGGGACATGTTCCCCTCATCCTATTTATGCCCCCTTCACTTTTATTGTTCCTAGTTATTTTTGAGTTCATAAAGTTGATAGAAAAAGATTAAACTTTTTTTTTCGATACACTCATCTGAGTCATCTTCAGTTTAATGGCAACAAGCTTAACAAGCAGGAATGAGTGATGCACACAGACTGCCCTACGTGACTGGTGCACATTGTTAGCAGCGTTTGAAGCCTGCAGTGCATATCTGACACTGAGGGCAGAAGAAGTATTTCCACCACCTCTTCATGCTCTTTGGATTAAAGAAAAACATTTAATGTAGTTGGCTAATTAAAATTCTCTGAAAAAAGTGCTTGAATAGAACATCAGTCAAAAATAAGGCAGTAAAGCTCTTTGTAGTAAAGATGTAGACGCAACGTTATCTATTATCTTGATCAAGGACACCAGAAGTGATTTTAAGTTTACATTAGGTGCATTAGCAGCTCAACAGAGGCTGACACAGCACACTTCCAGGAGAAAAATGGGACTGGAGGATACTGATTTTCTGACTTTTAACTGCAATCACACTAACATTGAGAGTCGAAGACAGAGTCAAAATGGACAAAGACATAAGGCAAACACATATACTGTGAAGTAAAACAAGTGTACAATTGTCTTTGGACAACGGAGAAATAAACTAAAATGCCCTATCTCACAATTTTAAAGAAAGGGAGAAAAAATGCCTGTATACACCCCTTTATTTGGATCTGCACCAAAGGTTTATGTACTCTGGGCTGAGACCCACTCTCCATCCAAGTTTCGTTGAGTTCTGTTCAGTAGTTTTTGCGTAACCCCTCCGACAAACTAACAACCAACAAATAAACAGACATGGGTGTTACAGCTGTATGTGTTTATGCTGTTTGTCCCTTCTCCCCTCCTGTCATGTCTAGCTCTGCCCTGATTGCTCAATAAGGCACACCTGGCCTGGGAGAGGAAGTACTTATAAGCTCCTGTGCCAGCCTCAGAAGACAGAAGCTTCTGGAGTGGGGACTGCCGGCCTTCATGCCTCTCAGCCAGGGCTTTTGTACTGTTGTCTTGTCTTGGTGGTTTATGTGTCTTTATGTAAATGAATCCCGTGGACTTGGCTATTTTTGAAGGTGTTGTTTTGGGGTTAATTTGGGTCAATGTAGAGTGTTGTTCGCCCCATAAGGCCGCCTAGGGCTGGGCGTAACAATGGGTGAAAGCATAACCTCGCTGGCAGAAGTAACAAGAAGGAACACGGGTGTATGTTAAAGTTCTGCACAAAAATCATAAGTGCTACATCCATCAAGTAAAAAAAAATCATGGAAACATGAAAACACATCTCCATTTCGGCCAAAAGGCTCAACTGTAAGAATCAAAATGCCTCAGGGCTGCCAAAAGTCTTGCTCATGCTCAGGACAAAATGATCTCCAAAGGTCCCCCGCAGCTCAATAGCTCCTTAAAGGGCTAAAATAACCTGAGGTAGGCAAGGTAAGTGACCTTGTCAATCTGTAGAGGAGGGTAAAGTCTTTTATACTCTCCAGAACTTTAGTGATCCTGCAGTTTCATAGTTAGCTTGTGCATAATCTGGAGCAATAGCAGCATGCGTGTTCTGTGTGCATATTGTCTTTTTGTTGCAGATGTGTGAAACTTTAAAGCTCTCTTAATTGTAGACCACAACATGTAGTCAACATGTGTTATGGTGGGTTTTTTTAATGTTTGTTTTATTTCATTTTATTACCAGTACATGTACAGTAAGTGCAAAGTACTTGACTTAAAAAATGTTTGAACACTGTGCACAGTGGCCACAGCCGAAAAAAGGCTGCATGTTAATTAAACAATAAGAAGGCGTTGAAAGGTTTTTTAGTATCAGAATGAAACATTGTGTCTCAGAAAGGTCTTACACACATGTACTGCAGCTCTGAACTCATGTAGTCATAAACCAAAGGAGCTGTGTTAGAATGCAAATAGCTGAATTAGGTGGACTTGATATTAAACAGACTTTACAACAACCAAACAAAGTCCAGGTAAGTCCGATGTGTGAACAGAGATGGTCACTGTCCAGAGATCTCACAGTTCCTGCCACGTGTCTGGTGTGAAGCTGGAAGGAGACAACACTAATTCATCGCAGTGTTTCTCACACATAGACTTCACTTCATAAATAACAGATGAGTCGATAGCTTTGTCCTTCATCTTCATTGTGCTGTGAACAAAACACTGTGGAGTACTTTCTTCATCAAGCCCTGCCTCGTATGCGCTCTACCAAGACGCCGCCCCTCGCCTAAACCAAACACAGATATCCAGTGTGTGAGAACATGTCCTACACTGACAATTGTACTGGTGTGTGCCACAGTATGAAAAGGCAACTCTGGGCAATGTCCAAACCTGTTTCTCAAGACATCTTCTGGAGGGAGTGAAATGGTTTCAGCCAAGAGAGCTTCTGAACGAGCTCAAGGAAGGCACTGATAATTACAATATTGTCCTCTGGCATTGGAATTTTCTCAAAAGTGATCCATCTCTAAATGATATCAGCTCAGATCCTCATCCCCGACCATGTTCTTGCATCTCCGTCATCCATCTGTAAACACTGCAGAGACATTATAAACAAAACTATATTTCTCTGATTTTTCACACCCCTAACACCTCCTCCCTTCGTCCTTTACAAATCTATCCTCTCCATTTCGCTTCTCCACCCTCACGCCTCCCTCCCTTCCATCCTTCCTTCCTCTGCGGCCCACTTCTGCACAGAGGGAATGGCAGCAGCAGCTTCAATAATTCACTTCCCCTCAGAACAGGTTGTGTTTGCATTGCAGGGCGCTGCAGGCGAGAATAGAGAGGGCGAGGAAAAAAGATTAAAAACAAGGAAGAATGAAGAATGAAGTCGAAATGGATGAAGACTTTGAATAGAAAGATAGAATGGAAGTAAAAGGGGGGGGGGAAATGCAGCGGAGGAGAAAGCCTGTAGTGAGTAATCATGATGTGTAAAAACAAAAAAGAGAAAGAATAAACAGAGGGAAATTGTTTCAGGGCCACAAGTCAGCTCTTTCGAGTCTCTTGTGTGTGTGTCCTAAAAAGTGAGGACGGGTAGGATAATGAAAGAGGAGGAATGTTGCTATCAGAGAACATATTGAGTAAGGATCCCAATGCAGAAAGGAAAAAAGATGAGGATGGTTAGAGTCTGATAAGTGTAAAGCAGCAGCAAGCCAGCACCTATATCACTGAAACATTTTCCCTCTGCTACCTGTGAACTGCAGAGGCCTCCAACTCTGACAGCTATTTCAGATCCACTGTGGTGTGTTCGATGTTTGAAACAGGTTATTTGAACATTTAATCCTTTTTAGTTTGGCTCGTTCGGGCAGACGAGACCAACGTTATTCAGAATCTGATGGGACTGATTAACCACACTTGGCGACAGACTACGATCTGCTTCAGGAGACATGAAAAACTACATCAGGAATACAACTACTCGCTCAAAACAGCCATTGTGTTGTGTTTTCCTGTTGTTCCATAAGGTTTTATTGGTATAAGGTTGGCATGTATTAAACCTGGCCTGTACTGCATGGTTGTTCATGCTTGAAAAACATTACTTAATGATAAATGCTTAGACTAATTGGGGGTAATTGGAACTGAAATAATTAACATGATTAATTAAATCATTTCGGTCTTTTTTTTATCAGAGAAGGACAAAAATCATTTGCTGGTTTTCAAGTGATTTGCTGGTCGATCATATTAAACTCAGTAAGCAGCACTTACTTTTGGAAACCCATGAAGAATTTGAACATGTAATCACAAATCCAGGAATACAGCTGGCATAAATTCTAGAAAGGCTGAGTGACTGAAGTAGGAACTCAGCGGGGATGTGGGTTTGACCAACCTGTCGTTCTTTGCGAAGTGTGGAGAAAATAACAAGTCTACAAAAAAACTTTTTATATTGTTATTCAGAATAGTAAGTTTGCCTTCTGGCTTTAAAAGCACTTATACGGTTAGATTTGTCCATTAATAGCATTTGAAGAATACATTACTCTGTTATTGAGTTTGTTTTATGGAACCGAATCAACTGGAAAGAGAGTCAGACCAACCAAAACAAGCCTGGCTTAGTTGGTAATCTTGCTGCTGTTGGTTTATAAAGCACTGAATGGTTTAGGGCCAAAAATACATTTCTGATGTGCTGCTATGTTATGAACCATCCAGACCTCTGAGGTCGTCAGGTCTGCTTTCAGTCCCTAGAGTCAAAACTAAACATGGAGAAACGGCATTCAGTTATTTTTGGACCTTTCTGTTTGCCACTACCTTTAACTGAAGCAATTTTAAGGCTTTGAACTGCACTGTGACTTTTATTTTTTTAGCCTTGTCTCTTTTAAACCTATTCTATCTAGTTAATTTTCCTATCTTCTAACTCGTTTTACTGTTTTGTTTCTTGATGTCTTCCTGCTTGTTTTTAAAGCCTTTTAAATGTCTACAACTGCATCTACTACAAGCACAGTCACCTTTGTCAACAATCATTTACATACCATAATCTGCTTTCTCAGGTTGGACAGCAAACATCTTTCTTAATTTCAAAAATCACAAACATGGACTTCAGATAAGATCACAGATGCTCTGGTGGCGATGAGTCATCATCTTACCTGACATAACCATTGTGGTGCGAAGTCTTATACTCTTTTATATACGCCTGTGTAGCCTCATGTGTTATGACATACTCACAAAGTATTCACACAGGCTTATGACCGCTTATGACCAAAACTGTTGCTCTGAAATCACTATGACCCCGAGGTCTGTTTCCTGCCACTATTGGGCTAAAGGTGCATGATCTACGTCAGAGGCGTTGTAAGAAATATGATTGGATAAAACCAGAGGACACACAGTGACATCAGATGCAGACAAGTGACTTCCACTGATGGGGGAAAAAAAGGGAAGTGGGTGTGTGTGAGAAATGGAAAACTGTGAGTTTTAAGTATATAGAGTATTGTATTCATCAGTATTGTTCAGTTGTGTTCTGCAGAACAAACTCAGGTCTCTTTTTTTAGATAAAGATCTTGAAGCTGGGACCTCTGCTCCAGCTCATCTGTTTCTACTACACCATCATTACCACTGCCAAGTTCAAAATGAACTGTTAAAAAATGCAGTCAGGACTAAATCGTGACTGACAGCCGTACGAGTAGTTCACTATGATTGTTTTTTTAACGCAGCACATGGCATTTAGAAAAGAAATGAAAATTGATCCACTGACTTCAAAGCTACGCTTCAAAGTAACAGGAACATTCATAGAAATGTAGTGGAGTCAGAAGTACAATATTTGTCTTTCTGATGAAGTAAAAGTCATAAGTTTCCAAAATAATTTAATATTCAAGGTAAGTACAGTCACTCAATAAATGAACTTTAGTACAGTAATCAAGTAAATGCATCTCATTACTATCTGCCCTGTTTAAAGTGAGTATCTTTGGGATTTGGGCTGTTGGCGGAGGGCATCACCTCTGACTATGGGAAATTGTGATGGGCATTTTAAAAAAAAAACAAATATTAAAAAAGATTTGTTTCACTGTCAACTTTCAAAGACGGAAACGAGCTCCTTGTGCGTCTGTGTGATTCTGTTTGAAGTTCTCTCGTTGCACCCGAACAGTGTGATTCACAAAGGAGCCAAGTGTGGAAATGCCCTGAAGCCAACTTTTCAAACGTGGTTTGGGCCAAAGCAAATAAAGTTTAGCTCCCACCTTCTCTCACTTTCTCGTTTCCCTCTGTTTCTTTCTCATTTTCGGAGCCCCATGTCGGTCTCGCTCTCTGTCTCTAGGGAAGCCTTTCTTCTTTTAGCTGCTCTGTATCTGGCCCTGCCCTTTTCAATGTCACTCTCGCTGTGTCTCTCTCCGTTTTTTAATACGAGCCCTTCACTCTGCCATGTGTCCTTTTTCTTTTTGCTTTCGTGAGTCAGACCCAAGTCACTTCACCGAATGTCACAATTCAATTAGAATTCACGAGCTTCACTGATGTGTTAATACCTGAGGTTGTTCTGATAAACAAATTAGGTGATGAATTTCAGAGATGCATGGTTATTATGTTGATTCAGTTTCACATAAATAAAATGTATGTAAGTGTTTTCTTTCTAGATCACTTCATCCTCAGATGCTTCTTAAAACATGTGCATCACAGCTGCTCAGAAAAACCTACTGTTGCTTCTGTCTGCGTCACAGCCCTGAGATCAGCCGACGAATCAGAATATTGCTGAGTGCGTCTCGGGCTTCTTTCGCCGAAAGTGTGAAATTCACCTGATACATTACCTTGCTTAACAGCACCTCCTCCTCAGATGAAGGATGTCTGGAGAAATGATTTCTTATGTGGGATAACGTGTCCTGGCTGAGCCACAGGCATCACAGTGATTGAGTTAGAAATAATATTCTCATACATGCACCTGGAAATGGCTGCTCTCATTTGTTTTTTTTTTCCCCCCCGTCCTCGCTGAACGAGTTTCAACACGCTTTCTGCAGTGAGAGCTGCTTTTTTACATTTTCACAAATTTAAGGATTTGATTGTCTCCATTTCTCAAGATTTTGATTAAATCAAAGACTGCTACATCTCTTCTTCATCGCAATTTATTGGATTGATAATGTTCTCGTCCTGATGTACTTCCATGTCTGAGTGACTTCCATCAACTACAGCAGTGATGCCAACCCAGGGGGTACAAGTAAAACAACTGTGGAGAAGCTGTATTAAATTGCACAGACAGTAATTATGGTATGGTAAAGTAAAAATATACCCACTTGTTTGTTTTTTCAGTGGCAAATTAACACGCTAGTAGGATTACCAACTACCAGTTCTCTCCTGAACAGGACAACACTTCGACCAAAATAAATCAGTTGTACCCTGGGTTCAAATTACGGTGTTTGGGGGGGGGGGGTCTGAGTCCCCTTATTAGGTCTTGGACCCTCCCAAAAGAGGCAAAAAAAGGGGGAGTCAGGGACTTGAAAAAAATCATATTTCCTTTCTTCCAGTAACCTTTATTACAATCAATTTACCTTTATTACTTTATTACCTTTATTACACCCCTAAACTGGACCATACCATTTCATAACCTTGAGGATAGCTGAACGTCTTGTCTGCCTGTCTTACTTCACTCCAACTCATGTCTATGCTCATGTTCAACAACACTGCAGATTAATGTAAGTAGCTATCTAACTAATTTTGGTGGCCACCCCAAGATTTTCAATGGTCGCTTTTTTGCCCCCCCATGAAAGATTTTATGGGGCTGCCCCTGGTGTCAAGTGTCTACAAATGAATGAATGAATGACGCTAACATTTGCCTTCAAGTCTCCCTGGGTGATGGTTCTAAATAGCATTTCATTACAAATATAAAATGTCATATTATCTAATGGTGGCTAACTCTGGTGCTCAGTCATGAGCAGTGAGACGACGGACAATCTGTTGTTGCACTCTGATAACATTGCTGGACTCATGATGGACAGTTTTTTAAGGATCAAAAGTCAACACAGCAGAACAATATGATAGAGATGTGGTGTTTGCATTCTTCCTTTGTCCAAATCTGGTGCCTACATTACCCACAATGCAACTCCACCTCCAACAGTCAGAGATCTGGGTGTGCTATGCGAGTAGCAGCTAATGTCGCCTTGAGCGGCTGGCATCAAGCAAAGATGAGGACCTGGCTAACTAATAACTAACCAAGTGACTCTTATGACCTCACATGAGTTCATTTATCGATTATTATTCATCTCACTGAAGTCTTTAAACAATGTGTTTCACATCTGCGGTAAAAGGCTACTGCGCAGCAGATATAAACACACTTTGATGTGCAAAGTCAGCAGAGTTCCATGCGTAAAAAACTAGCAAGTGAGCAGAGAAGATGAAATATATTATGAAAAGTAACAGATGAATGGTTGAAAATCCAGCTTTTTCCAAAATCCACTGACTCTATGTGAACTGGGCAGCATGGTCTGCATAAAAATTCAGTAAATTTATTCTCATCACTGTCCAGAGTTAAAACTTCACTTCTTCAAAACAAATTGCTACATTTCACTCTGTTTTATTTTGCCCACTTTCACCCAAATCAAGACACCTTTTTCTTCATCGTGCACCTTTCCCTCTGCCCTCATTTCCTGCCGGCCCAGGCTTCCTCCCCAGTGTCAGCCCTCCACCCTGCTTCCCAAAGCCTGTCTGCAGCTTTCACTGACAGTATGCGCTATGTCCTATATGCAGTAAGTGGAGAGGTGGGTGGATGCTTGCCGCCGAAACGGCGGATGATAGCGAGAAGATGACAGGGCTTTGGAGGAGAGCGGGTGTTGGGTGTGAAGAAAGGATATAGTGAGGAGAGGGGAGGGCAAGGAAGTATCTGTGGAAAGGGTTGGATGAAGGCAGAGAATTACGATGGAATGAGGATGTAAAGTAGAGAATGGGCACATTTTCGCCCCATTTTGGCATGTTAAGGGTAGCTATATGGACGGCTGGGAAGGCAAAGAGGATCAGAGAGAGAAGAAGGGGAAGAGAGGGAGATGACAGGAACATCTTTCTTGACAGGTACAACTTTAGTAGATGGGTAGAGACAGAATGAGGGAGGACGAGGAGGAGGAGAGGGATCAGGATGTGTAGCTCGTGGCAGGTAAATTGCTACACTGACAACATGGGGACTTTTTAACATATCCGCCAGATTATACCCCCCCTCTCCTCTGAGCCAGCTGAGATGCATGGAGAAAGACGGGAAAGTGTGAGAGCAGCAAGCTAAACATTTCAAACATTTTAAGTGCCAGACTTTTTTCTTTTTTTTGCTCAAACCGTCATGAGCAGCAAGGGGGGGAGGGGGGGAGGGGGCTGCTGCTGAGGGCGAGCAAGTTTGAGAGAGTGAGTGTGAACGAGAGCTGGAGAGGGAGAGGGTGAGATCTCCTAGCAGCACGCATCGCTGAATTATTGAGGCCAGACGTGTGTAGGAGCAGAAGATAGATTTCCAGCGTTGATCCCTTCCTGCTGTCAGAAAGTTTAGTCGGACACGACCGACTCCAGCAGTTGCGGCTGTTTTGTTGTTGTTCTGGGGGTTTTCAGCGCACCGCAGGGTAAGGAAGAGCATATGTGGGAGGAGCAGCCTTGTAAAGTGTGGTTTTACCTGTGTGTTTGTGCTTCCTGCCACCCTTTAAGCCAGAGTATATCTGTATGATAAGGTTTTCCTTGGCAGTCTGTGTGCAGGTTTCCTATGAAGTGACAGATATATCAATATACGTCTGTGCTGAAAGTGCAACAGGCAGCGAGAACGGCTGCCAGTATGCATAGCACTTTGCACACAGTGAAACCCTGCCATTTGCTCAGTGTGAGGCAACGGTATCACAAATATCTCACAGCTCCCCGAGGAGATTTACACCCACTGTAAAGACTGGCACAGTGTGCCGACGCTAAAAGATAAGGATCTTCAAAAAGATAACCATTTACCTCTTAGTCTGAACAACTTTCATGAAGATAAGGTTTGGAAAAAAGATGCAAGATTGATGAGAAATTGGTCTCCCTTCACTCAGTAATGTGTTTTGTTTATTGTGACTTTACTTGGATGTCTGACCTTCGCTGTGCAGAGTGATTTATGTGCAGTTTGAGACTGTTTTCAAATACATCAGCTGGAGGGAGAATGTGCTCTCCTTAAATCGAAATTCAACGCCTGCACATATATTCATGAATTTGTGACATCCCAACGAGATGGGAAGCCAATCACGGTTCAATTTGCGACTTAAAAGTCTGATGTGGAAACTTGAAGCCTCCAGTCCAACTGGATGGATTTTGGAGTCTGAAGGATCCATGTATGAGCATTTTAAAAAATGTAACTTTGTTGCTCAAAAAACACATCCTACACCTGTTATTATTCACTGAGTATTTGTCTAAAAGTGGCTTCTGCGTTGTGCTGTAAGCTGGTAGGAAGTTTATGTTAGCGGACTCAATTTCTCAGCTAACGTCCTTCGCATAGAAATCCACAGTCCAGCAGCAAAAGACAACTTAAAGGGGCTCTATGTAACAATTTGCAGGGATTTACATGTATTCATCACTTTTTATTGGCCATATGTGAACAGATTATAAAAATGAGAACTTCCTCGTCTCTCTCATCGCCTACACAAGACTGCCGACTCAGGTCAGATTTTCCGCAAAAAATAATATAAAATAATTTTATGTTCATTTATTAAATTTTTTTTATTTTTTTTATTTATTTTTTTTACAAAAAAGTGCAGACAAATTCAATATAATGTGGCCAGACTATGAGTTTAAATAAATAAACCAGTTATTATTAACTTAAATGTGATCATAAATCTTAGTTTCCCTTCACTTCATAGTGGAAGTGGTAGAGAGTCAGAGTCAGTGCGTCGTTATCCAGTCCATTCCACTTGTTCATATAGAGCACGCCCACATCACTGAAATCCAGTCCACGTTTTCCCTGCAACCTAGGTTGCACTCGGTACCTGGGTACCTGCAGTGTGTGTACCGGGAGCGGAGCACACAGAACCGACTAGAGCAGCATTAGGAGAAGAACGTGAACAAGAATGGATACACGAAATTTTTTCAAGAGAGTAAGTATTCATCACTGCTGATAGTAACAATAAGTTAGCTGCAGCCCCCCAGCTAAAGCAGAAAGTCCCACGTAATTGCCAAATGCTCCCTGTTTGACAAATAAAAACCTGGCTTGCACACTCTGTAGCTGAGAGCCCCCTGTACAGGAGGCAGCGTGAGACGCGTGCTGTATATCTCTGTGCACGTCTTACCTTTGTTGTTTTGCGTCCAAAAGTTACATTTCAGCTCAAAAAGAACTCTGCTACAGTAGCTAGCTAGTTAGTCCGAAATGCAATGTGAAGGTCCTGGTTGTTTATAGAGTTAGGTGTGCACTCTTCATATTATCTTTGGGGTGACTTCCTTCTGGAGCATTAGCTCCAGCATCAGATGCACACCGTGAAACAGCTCATTCACGTATGATTATGTGGATAATAATAATAATAATAATAATAATGACAATAATAATGATGATGAATGATAATAAGGTAGTAATAATAATAATAATAATAATAATAATAATACACTAATAATAATCACTCCACCACCCCTATTGACCTGTAGGAGTCAGGGCAGAGGAGCAGAGAGAGTGAGAGGGGAGAAACCTCTACTGGAAAGGTGAGTCTAGAACACAGTGCTCTTTTTTTTGCATACAGTTTTGGCTAATACATGTAGGCTCTTAATGAATAAGAAGCATTGGTTAAATATGGCACTGTAACTATGTGGATTTTTTTCTTTTTTTGTTGTTGTTAATGCTGTAAACAGACAGTACTTCCTGTGTTTGTTGTTGTACTGTGTTAAAAATGTAATGGTGGCCTAAAACATTTACACAGTAAAGTATCTCTGTTAAATCTGTCCAAAACGTGCAATTTCTCAGTTTTTGTTAGCTGTTTGTGAAATTAAACGTTCGCTGACATTCTGTGCATCTCCTGGGGGCTAAGCCCCCCCTGTCCTTAAAACCTAGTGACGCCCCTGCCCTCGTCTAAGAGCACCTTTAAAAAAAATCGTCAACAGGCTTGCATAGGCAACCTGGAGAGACAGGGAAAGTGTCTTTGTACATATCATGGTACAATCTTCTCACATATGGCCAATAAAAAATGTAAATTGCAACAAATTGTGACATAGTGCTCCTTTAAAACATGCATGGAGCTGATTTTTGAAGTTGAGAGAGTTCCTGTGAAACCCCCCCAGTGGTGGTTAAAAAAAAACACCCTGTAGCACAGAGAAATAAGCAGTGGCGATTCTAGAGTCTCTTGGTTCCCAAGGCAAAAATTTCAGGGGGCCCCTACAACCAGCGTTCACCACCATTATGCATTAAATAATCTAACACCAACAAAAAAATGGCCAATGGGGGCCCCTTTTCCCAAATGTCTTTGAGGGCCCCAGACATTTGCCTGGATTTCCTCTCCCTGCGGCGCACCTCTGGCAATAAACACTGAAACCCCTATTCTCACTGGAGAAGCAGGTTTCTCATTTTTCCACAAAGAAAAACTCCATGAGCATAATTTGAAAGATGCTCTAATCACATAAAAAATCTGACAAAAGTTTGAATCCTAAAAACCAGACATTCAAAAAGAACTTTCTGAAAAAGGACGGGCCCAAAGAGTGAATTGAGTGCTGAAGACAAAGGACAGGAGGGCGAACGAGACGGCAGTGAAGAAGAAAGAGAGTGACAGTGTGAGAGAAGTGCAGGAGGAGGCAGACGGTCTCTGATGTAAGCCATGTTCTCGACGCTTTTCACAACCGTCCTGTCGCCTTCATGAATAAGTTAGACGCCAAATGTTCCCTCCCTCTCATGTCCGTGCATGCGACACACACATCGCTGACGGAAACATGCGCGCACACACACACACGAGGGCCCTTGTTCCATCACGCTTAAGACGCTGGGATCAGAGCCCGCACACACACAAAACAAACAGATGCAGAAACATAAAAACACCTACACTCCAACAGCTTTTAGTTTAGCCTCTACTACAGTATATTCAAACATTAAATAGCCCTGCATTCCCAAAACTGTGCACACACACGCACACACTTTTGTGTGTATTCCCTTCTGTGGCTGAGCCAGTGAGAGGCTCTTGATAATGTCTGACAGAGTGACAGCAGTACAGAGGAGAAAGTGAAACCTCCCTGACAGTTTTTCCTGCTCACAGGGCACCCACGTCGTCCTGTTACGCTGCCGACCACTCTCATCCAAAGAGGTCTGTGTGTGTAGGCCTGTGGTTTATTATTGTGTGTGTGTGTGTGTGTGTGTGTGTGTGTGTGTGTGTGTGTGTGTGTGTGTGTGTGTGACACTGACTAACATCCCGGTGCAGAGAGATGAGAGTGGGTGAGAGTGAGGTAATGATCTATGAGTTCAGCGAAAGGTAAATCCAGTGAGAGATGTTTGCGCACGTGCATGTGAATCTTGCGCGTGGGCTCTCGTGTGTGTGTGTGTGTGTGTGTGTGTGTGTGTGTGTGTGTGTGTGTGTGTGCGTGGATGTGATCTGCATGAACAAGAACATCATCATCGGAGAGAGTGAAACACAAAGACACGAGAGAAGAAGTGAAAGTGAACAGACAGAACGGGGGGTTTGCACGATGATCCGTGAGCAAACAGTTTCGATAAGATTCTGTCAGAACTTCGGGATAGACACACGCTGCTGGAGCCTGCAGTGATCCTAATCGTCTCGAACTTCTTTGATTTATTCAAGTCTGACTTGAAATACAGAAACATTCTGAGGAATATAGCTCATAAAATGAATTAAAATCAGTCAGTGTGGACTGGTAGATATGCTTTAAAGACGACCAAGTGTAAACCCGCTGTGACGTCAACCATCGGTCTGTGGACTGCCGTTTTAAAGCCCCCAGTTTGGCTTTATAGTCATCGCCATCTTGGTTCTTTGGAGGCATAAGCGACCACATTTGGACGAGGGGGGTTGAGCTGGGGAGGATATCCGGTTTGGATTTGACACACTGTGGTAGCAACTTGTTAATCACAAGGAAGGCTTACCCCAAAGCATGCCCTGCTTTATTAGCTACTTTACTCTCAGTGGGACCATAGTGATGAAATGAACATCATGCTGTATTGAAGAAGACTTGAAACTACAGTTTGAGACCATAAACTCATTAAAAAACTGTTCACAGAGGTCATAAATCAAGTGAGAAGTAGGGTCATTTTCTCATAAGCTCACATACAATTGGACTTCTTTGTGAAACCAGTGTAGTTGTGCCCCCTGCTGGCCATTAGAAAGAATGCAGGTTTAAGTGACTTCCACACTGGCCTCACTTTTCACACCCCAAAGCTTCGCCCACTGGGTTTTTGTGCACAGTTTTCTTGAAATGTACAACTTAAAGCAACATTAAGTAACTTTTTTACCTTTTAAAATAAGTAATTTTGTTGGTGGTGTCTTGTAACAGGGCGAATAGTGTCTCTGTCTCAGCCACTTCGCTCCCCCATCACTTGTTTCTGCACTGTGTAACTTTAGTGAGACGGTAGGCGTCACAACGTTTCATACATGTTTACTTCAACATACAAGTTTTCAACACATAACACTGTTATGACGTAATGAGTTTTGTTTGTAATTAGCACCTACATTACATCTGACAAATTGTTACAGTTATGCCAATTTCTACATAATATTGCTTTGATGGGATAGTTCAACATTTTATAAATTACACATCTTTCACAAGTTACAGGAGAGGGTTATCTTTATGCTACAGTACAGACATGAGAGCGGCATCAATCATCTCAAATAATTGTGCAGGCGAATAGGCATGTATCCCAAAATGTCGAACTGTTCCTTTAAATTACAACTAATACTGAAGCCTTCTGCCTTGTGTCCCCCAAAGTCTTTTCTCATCTCAGCCTCTTCTGCCTTTCAGCAAACAAGTAAAATAAAATGTTTTTTGGAAAAACGATACATCCTCTGTATCACGTCTGGTGGGAGGAGCCACCCACTGCCCATTGCATTACTGGTAAAACAAACATAAGAGGCAGGCGGACAACTTACACTGCGGTGTAAACACACACAGTATGTCCTCATACATTACCCCGACGCTTGTCAGACTTTGCTTTCTAAGGAGATATATTACTATCTCACCTCGCTCGGGCCCCCAGAGTGCCAGACTGCCCACCTCTACCTGCTGCCTGGTGCCCACCCCGGGCTCAGAGTGTAACTGGTGGGAGGCACAGTGATAAATCAGACCTCCCAAGACGTTGTCTTAGCGCTCTGATCCTTTAGCCCCAGGTAGCAAGGCTAGTGTAAACCACAGTCAACATATCACTTTGGCCATAGGCCTATGGCTTTGCTGCTGACCTGTGGGTTAATAGAAATGTTGCCAGGCTTTAATATCCAGTCAGCCATAGAGAAAAATAGGAAGCTGGCAAAGGAGAGGAGAGGAGAGGAGAGAGAGAGAGAGAGAGAGAGAGAGAGAGATTGATCAAGGGCAAAAAAAGTGGCAAAGAATGAGCTGACTTTGCATCAAAACAAGGAGGTTGCATACTGCATTGTGGATGTGAATGTTCCAGAGGGCTGACCCTTCTAATAAAAAGGCGTCAGGGGCTACGCTGCCACACAATGGACCTAGTTAGCGTGAGAAAAAAAAAATGGGAGCAGGAAGAGATAATTAAAGCACCATGTGCGCTAAAATTTTTAGCAGAAGGGATGAGATCAGAGAGACTGACAGCGACACAAAAAGAGGGAGGAACGGGAGACAAAGACGAGGGAGCAGGCAGGCGACACCACTCGCATGTAATAGGTACAGTGGTTCATGTCGAAATTTTTAATTTTTAATTGTGGCTTACAATGGAAAAATCTGATATACATTACAGACAATAAAGGCACTTGTCGTCACACATCAGCTCTCCTGCCGTTGCCAACATATTATCTCCTATCTGTTGCTGTGCAGAGAATAGCTCATTTAATCATCTGGCACTCGGCACCACAATCAAGCTTCCAAAGCAGACGAACCACTGAGTTTTTCTGTCCACATATTGACCTGATTCTCATGTTTACTCTTAATTCCATCTATCTATCTATCTATCTAATGTGGACAGTCAGAAAAAGATTTTTAGCTCCACTAATTAAATTCCAAGGACTTTAATTAAACGTAATATAGAGGGAAAGGTCGTTCAATAATTGCTGACATTACCGATCACATTTGTGTGGAAGGTGCACGCCGTAATGCAAGAAGAGACGGTGTGTGTGTATGTGTGTGTGTGTGTGTGTGTGTGTGCAGAAAAAAGCAAAGAGGTAAAGAGTAGGAGGAGGCTAGTAGGTGTCAGATTGTGGGAGGTAAAAGATTTTCGTCATCTCTACCAGCCTGATGCCTCAGTCTCTTTCTATCACCGTCTCCCGTCCCCCTCCTCCGTCGCCTCGGAGCCAACGATAAATTATGGATGCTTATTAGAAAAGGGCAATATTCAGCATCCAAAATAAACTCCGCAGCGAGAGACGTAAAAGAGAGACACAAACAAAAAGTGCTGAAGTGGGGAGAGGAAGAGTTAAAGTCACAGGGGAGCCAGTGGCCGGGGCCACTTAAACCTGGAATGATCTCTTTCTAGGTCACCGACGCTCAACCCGCTAATGTACTCACCGCAGCACCGCATTAAGAAGATGCTCAAATTTTAGGTGCTTGTCGACACACACACACACACAGACTGCAAATAAAAAACAAGCAAAGTACTCCAAAGTCGTTCATTCTTCCTTGGGCAACATCTTCAAAGTGATGTTAAATTTGTGCGCAATGTAGGCATATTAAACTTTTTCACTTTCTGCATCTCTTGTAGTGCTTTGTTCCATGGCCAGTGGCGAGGCCTCGGCGCTCCTGCTGCTGCTGCTGCGAGCGCCTCACTCAAACCACCTCAGATGATGTTGAGCAAAATCATTGATTTAAGTTCATTAAATTTCCTGTTAACAAGCACATAATGACGCATCGCGTTGCCGACTAATGCAGCTTGGATTCCATCTACAGCACCAGCTAATGGTTTCGTGTGACTTTGTCGAGCAATCAATAATTTGGTGTCCCTGTGAACTCTGTTGCCTCGCAGAGTGTGATGTGACGCAGCACCAGAAAGACGTAGGGACACTTCCTCTGGTACACTTTGTCTGGATTGGTGTCGGAGTCCGTCAGGCGAGGACTCAAATCCTGCGAGACCGTCTTGAAATATTCTGAACTTCCCCTAATCCTTAAGTATGTTAAGAGTTGGCGCGTGTGAGTGACGCATCATGCTTGTAATGCCCGGGATTACAGTACATCCAGATTAAATGAAACTTGAAAATCACTGTATGTGTACGTCAGAATGCTCGTGACTAATGTGATGAGATGCATATAAAAAGCTTATCCCAAAAAAAAAAACAGTAGTGAAGAGGAGAGGAGAGGAGAGGAGAGGAGGGATTTTAAACCGGCATAACAAAGCTTAATGTGAAACAACATATAGTGTGCCGCTCTTCCTTCCTCCTTTGAAACACAGCATCCCGTTTCCTCTGCATACTAGTTCGTCCAGTCATTGCTTGATGGACAGGTGTTACGAGCTTTTTGACAGCCTATCAAAATCCACAGAAGTACAATCAATACTACGCTGCCGCGAGGGAAGCGGTGACTGATCCACAAGTCCCTGCTGAGCCAGCAAACTGTTGCAGTGGGAAGAAAAGTGCGCCTGACTTACAAACACGTCCCACTCACACGAGCACGCGCGCGCACGCACCCAACCGAGACTCACAGGTTTGCGGGCTCACACACACTTCACACCCATGCATGAACTCACACTCGCACACACTCGAAACACCTGCACGCACAGACTCACAGGCGTGAGCTGACAAAAAAAACAAAAAACGCACGTATCCAAACGCACCCCAGAGAAGGCTACAGTAAATGAACCTCGCAGCCGTCCAAAGCGCTGACATCAATCAGGCACGCTTACACCGCTCGGCTCCCAACGGACGGTGAGTCGCATCTGTCTGCTAGAGCAAGTGCTAAACAATTCCAAAGTGAAGGAAACCATTTTATGCATATCTGCGTGCCAGACTCGTTGGCTCCCTTCCCGATCTTTCCTACTCCGGTTGTTTACTGCGACTGTGCGGATTGCGAAACGATTTGTTCTTATTGAGTGACTCCTTTTAGTGCTGATGATTCACCTACATGAAACGGTTGTTGCGCAGGTACGCACAGCTGAGCACCAACAACACACGAGCCACATGGGAAACTTGGGAGGCCTGTGAAAGCTGTCCAGTACGATTCCCAGACAGCTTTTGGGAGTTTTTCCTCCCTGATAAGACAAGCGAGGAAACAAACATAGGCACGACGGCAGCCTCGCGCGCTCGCACGGACCGCGTACCTCTCTGCTCCGACCCAGCGTATATTTGTGACAGAGCCCATGAGGCGCGGACGCACACATTTTTCATGACAATCAGTGTATCGCCCCGTGGAGAACCCAAAACTGTTTCATGCGGTTATTATGGAAAAAAAATAATAAATGAGGACAAGAATGCACAAGGGCAAACCAGAGATGTGAGCCTTCTGCAGGACAGCGTACAGTAACTAGATCAGAGGAGTCACTCCATGAGGAGACAGCTGATTTAGAAAATGAACACATGCTCCTGTTATTTTTTTTTTTTTTTATCAGGACATAACAGCGATTTCAAAATAGATCCATAGTAAATCCTGGCTTTATCAGATCGGGTGAGGAGGCCTGCACCTGCCGGTTTAAAAAAAAAAGATCCCAGATAAGTATGTGACACTAAAAAAACAGATAATGGGGGGAAGATACACTTCTTAAGATCTCATCCAGCTCTGTCAGAGTGCGCAGACACAGCTCTGTCTCAGCTGTGAGTCATGAGAAACAGAAATGCTTTAGCCTAGTAGGGCTTCAACGTACAGTAAAGCTTCAAAATGGCATCAACTCGTGGTCAAGACAAAATAAATACATAACAAATCAAAGGCTTCAGAATGAAATTTACACCGATACTGACGCCTGTGTATGAAGTGTTGGTTATTAGTTAGCCGGGACTACATCGGCCTACATGCTTCGGCACATGACAGATTGCCGGCGTGTGTCAGTGTGATGGCAGGTTGCGGGATCGCTTATGACAACAGCACTCTATGCTACTATGACTAAACAGGGCCTTGTTTTCAATGGCTGCCACATGCCTTCAAACATCAAAGTCAAAGTATCAAAGCTGACAGATCAGTTTGTGCGTTCGCCTCGCCCGAAGGGACAGGATGGATGCGTATCTGGACAGGTGCCTGTAGCTGAAGAAACCGAGCCTCTGTAGTGCAGCGAGAGCGTCTCCAGCAGAGGGACAAAGTCTCCCGCTTTATCCTCAAAAGCACAGTGTGACTGTCCTGTTTAACCTGACAAAGACGGAGCCTCGGCTCGGGGAGCTCCGCCAGCTTTATCCTCCTCTCGAAACCTGTTGTCTGTGCGTGACTGTGTGAGTGCAGCAGTGTCCAAACCGTAACCCCCATTCAGTAATAACCATAAACCTTTAAACAATAACTCAAAGTCTGATCATACTTTGTGTAATAAAGCACTAATCTGTAGGCATATAATGTGAATTCTCGCCGTAAAGATTAATATCAGCCTTAAAATGGAATTAGATTGGATTTACAGCAGGTGGGTTTCCTCTCCACCACAGTGCTGGATGTTTTCCCAGCCGCCTCCTGTGACTTCTAAGAAGTAATATCTCCCTCTCAAGTTAATTTGCTGTCGATCTCCCCCTCAAGCTATTCTCGCAGTAGTTTAAACGCCAGTTATTATACTGCCTTCCTATTAAGCGCGTGGTGCTGAAACGCGGACAATATGTGGCACGGAGAAACCCTTAATTAAGGCTATGGGCTAATAATTGAACAAATTAACATCCATGCTGCTGCTGCTGCTGCTGCTGCTGCTGGTGGTGCTGGTGGTGGTGGTGCAGAGGAGCTCAGTCAGCCTGCACTAACAAAGCATGCCACTGATGTAATAATAGGGATGCATTTGTAGATATCGCGCTCTTACCGTAAACTCCTTGGCCCCAGGTGAGAGGGCAGACGCTAGAAAATAACAAAATCCAGAAAAGCTCCATGTTCAGCTCAGTTCCCTCATAACCTGAGAAAGATGGAGACAGAGGAGAGAGAGAGAGAGAGAGAGAGAGAGGGACAGGTGACAAACAGGAGGCGGCAGCAGGAGTGATTGTTATCTAAAAGCAAGAACAGGTATAGGCAATTGTTTTTTTTTCTCTTCTCATGTTCAACTACGTCCCCTGCAACCCCTTAAGCCGTGAAAATAATATCACAGAGCAATTTGGAGCCCGGCGGCACAGCCTGCGTCGTTTCATTCAACTTAAAGGGAGGAGTAATTCAATCACAAATGGTGGATTAGAGAAAGTTTACAAGCAGGGCTCTGTGTGTGTGTGTGTGTGTGTGTGTGTGTGTGTGTGTGTGTGTGTGTGTTGGACTATGTGAGATTGACAGGATTGTCTGCTGTTTAGCGTGACTAAACCTCCTGGCTGAGGGGGGCAGGTGTAGTCAGGACAAGGGGGAAGTGAGGATTAGGACTGCAGTGTTCATGGGGGGATTACAACAAGTGGGGTCAGGCACCTGAGACCCCACCCACACATACACACAGCACCTTTGCTTCAGATCAATATAACGTGTGTCTGCAGCAGGGAGAGGGAGGATATGTGTGCTCCTGTTATAGAAGAAAAAAAAAAAGCACTTTTTGTTTGTGTTTTCTTTAAAAATCGATCAGGATCAGAATTAGATCCTGAGGGGGGGGGAAAGGGATGACAAGCAGTGGGAGTCAGGGGGGCTAATGGACCGTCTTATGTGACTCCTCTGGCCCAACACGAGGATTTCCTCCAACGTCTGGCTCTCACATTTGTACTCGGCCGCATTGACAGGTTGCATTACACAGCGCGCCGTGATCAAAGTTTCATTACACGGCGCATGTGAGTTAATACCCTGCATTAATGTCAGGGAGCGCTGCGTGACTCCTGCTTATTCTGACATGACTGCTATCGGTATGTTGCACGGATAAAAAAGAGATGATGCAAATTAAAGAAAGGCGCCAGGGAGCCGGAAATTTGGAGTTTGTCGCCGGTGAGTCATCATGTAGTTAAAGCCTGGATGTTACAGATGTAGAGCGGTCAAAATAAATAGCCCACTGTGTGGTTTTTGGAGGTTTCACAGATATATGCACGTTTCAATTAGAAGAGCGCACAGACAGGATGCAAAGTCAACAGATGGATGATATGATTCAGATAAAAAAAATAACATATAAAACATCCCTAAACAGTCGCTGTGCGGGCGCGTGATCCTCTCTACCTTGTCTCCGAGGTGGCCGTCCTTTGGGTCAGTCTGCTGCCCGGCGCAGTGCGCGCTCCTCCCGGCTCAGCGAAGAGGATTCCTCCGCTCTCCGTGAAAGCGACCCGCCTCCTCCGCGTCTCTCCACAACAAAAAAAAAAATGCGTGGAAAAGTTATATATCCTCCTTCAGTTGGGCGTCCGGTGTGAGCTTTACAGATTCCCGGAGAGTCTGGTGGAGAGTTTCTGCTCTCAAACGACCTCCTTGGAGTGTTAAACTTTTCTCTTTTTTTTTTATTTTTACGCACAAAGAAGAAGAAGCGGGCAGCGGGATCTCACCGGCTCCACAGGAGAGTCCCTCTTCCCAAGGATAAAAAATAAAAAAGCACTTTCCCTTTGGAAAAAACTCACGCAGGGCTAGTTTGGCCAAAAAGACAAAAAAAAAATCCTCCTCACTCCGTCTCCTCTTTTGTGGATTATCTACTTTTCAAAGGCGTGGTTGAGCCGGCTTCACTGTCTGCCTGTCTTGTCAGTGTCGGACCGGCGACAGTCTAGTGAAGCCCCTCTAACACAATCATGCGCTCTGAAAATGAGCTCCCCTCCGCTCGTTCAATCAGCGCTGTGTCTGTGGACTCCAAGTGATGCTGGCCAAGTGGAATATGTGCGCTGACTGAGAACGACCGCCCCTGTCTGTGGAGGGAGAGAGAGGGCTCGGAGAGAGGGGAGGGGAGGGGAGGACAGAGGCTTACACATAGATGCGCCGGAGCCTCACAGCTCCACACTGAACAGGTTGTCAAAAGAACAGCATCTCTCTCTTTCTCTCCCTCTCTCTCTCTCTCTGTCTCTCCTCACGTCCCCCCGTCCTCCACTCACTCTGGAAAAAGGGGGTTTCAAGCCTGCTGGGTGCCACAGGATGTTTTTAAGAGCCGATGGGGGCAGCGCTGGTTTTTTGTGTTGTTTCTCTTGTTGTCGACTCTTTGGCGGAGTTCACCAGCTGCGGTGCCACCAATCGTCGGTGCCAATTAGGACTGAAAGGCGCTCCGAAAGTTTTTGGCCAAATGGAGGAGCCCTTAACACCACCCCCACCCCCACCCCTCCCCGCGGACCAATTATTTATGACAGCAAAAATAGACTGACTGTTGAACCCCACACACACACACACATATTAAAAAGCCTCCACACACACACCTCTCCCCACCCTCTCTCTCTGTGTCTGCACTCACAGGCATCACAGTTGTGCCCCCGGGGTTTTTTGTTTAACGTCCCAACGTGGCCACAAGAGGGCGTGCGTCAGCGCGTTAGCACTATTGGGATGCGCGTGCAGGGAGTGTGTGTGGGTGGGTGGGTGTGTGTGTGTGTGGTGATGGGGGTTTGCAATGAGGTCCTTGTGTTTCTGGCCTCAACATGAGTGATCACAAAGCAGTGTGTCTGTGTGCAGCTGGATGGAATAAAGTAGACACTTAAAAATATCAAACAGCCTTCTTATCAGGGCAGAGCGAGCAAGCTGTCTTTAAAAAGACTATTCAGTTCATTTAAAAAGACTTTGTTGGTGTGTGGTGATAGCAAGGATGCCTCGGCCTGAGTGTATATATATTAATTTGTTTGGTTGGAGCAGTGGTATGGAGGACTGAAGCTGCCAAAATCAGAAAATAATATAAAAAAATAATAATAATAATAAAAAGCTCAGTAAAGAAAATAACATGGCATTTAAATGAAGCCCCCAAAATAATATTGAACATACATTTCTTAATATATACAATTTCACATAATTTGATATTCCTGCTTTAATTTGCCTGTGTATTTATTTGGTATTAATTCAACATTTTTCCATTTGATTTACTAATTTGTTCATTTTTACATATAACTTCACTTGTCATTAATAATTTAACAAATAAGTATATGTCCATCAAGGGAACTCAGTAAATCCCTCAGAGTTAGG
This sequence comes from Pagrus pagrus, assembly GCF_965226575.1. Classification (NCBI taxonomy): domain Eukaryota; kingdom Metazoa; phylum Chordata; class Actinopteri; order Spariformes; family Sparidae; genus Pagrus; species Pagrus pagrus. The sequence continues at coordinate 29,008,055 of NC_140185.1, read as the reverse complement.
GCAGAGCAGCTGGAGGACATCAGAGGGAGAGCAGAAAACAGCGTCTCTATAAAATATAATTTATATCACTCGGCACCTCGAGGCACCTTGAGACTGTTTTTCTCTCCCACCTCTGTTTCGCCAAGTCCCGCCCCACTCTGCTGCGACTGGCTTTGAATGACGGCCTCCTCATTTACATAATGAAGCAGAAACGTGCACAGTAATATAAAAAGGAAATACAGAAATAAATAAGTTTGTGAAAATAAACATAATTTTGTGAATAAATACATGTAAGAATGAATGAATTGATAAATAAAATGAAAAATTAGGTGGGAAAGTAAAAAAAAATAGTCTAATTAATACAAAGGTTAATTAATATAGGTGGAAATTAAAGCTAATGTCACATTTTATGTATTGATAATAAATGGATACAATTTTCAATATTATTTATTGCCATAATTATTCATTTATCAAGCTATTTTTAAAAAAAAAATTATTTCTGATTTTGGCCGTTTCAGTCCTCCATAGAGGGTGATAATAGTGGAAGAAAAGGTACAGTAGAAGATGATGCCACTAAACAAATCAAACACTGACAGCAGTCGGTGTAATCATCGGGTGTGTGTGCCTGAACACTTGATAAGAGACTATGCAGACAGGGAGATATTAAACTGCCCAGCCTTCATTTATTTTCCAGGCTCGTTTATTACATTATTGCTCAAATAATTCTGCAGGACAAAGAAAAAAAAATACACATTTTCACCTTGAGTATCGACTGCAGATGAATATTTGTTTGGTAACTGTTTGGTCTGACACACTGAGTGGGTGGATTGCAGTTTGAGATTGATGTGTGTGTTGGAAAAATTCATGTTGCATAGTAACATGTGGTCGTAATCCATTTTAACTGCATAATGTCAGCACGTAATGCGACGTGAACATCCTGCAGGTACACACTTACCTGTCATTGTTTCAGTACATTTGTATTTTTCCTGGCATCGTACGTAGGAAGTGTGTGAGCTGTGATTTATGTCGTTTCCAGCTGAAGTTTGGAATTACATCATAATCTCATCTCGCGTATCATGCAGGCTGTAAGCAGACACATAGTGTTTTACGGTTAAGCTGTTGACCCGCTCCACAGGTGCAGCTGCAGGATGTGTGCTTTGATAAAGTGCACCTCAGTTGCTCTGTTCTTCTTCTGCTCAGCTGCCAACATTTCCCTCTGAATTGCCCGGGACTAGAACTAGCAACCCTCAGGTCAAACGACCATCTGTCTTATTCTGCCGGCTGTCGGAGCCTCTGATGTTAAACTTCAAAGTGATCCGTGCTACTGTACTCTGAGTGCCTTGTGCACAGATTCTGCTGAGACAGGCAATGTTAATTAATCCACATGGCAGTTTGAAGCACGATTACTCGAATGAAAATGTTACCGAATCATTTCTTTTGCATCAGCACACCTGTACCTCCTGAAGACTTTGACTGAACTCGGACTTCTTAACAAAGCATACACCGGAAGGCTTAGATGTTGTTGATGTTTGAAGCACTAATGATAAGAAACGATAAGTGAAGTTATTCTAATTAAAGTAATTGAACTAAACTTTTTTTGTGATTCACTGGAGTCATATTCATGATCAGTGGGAACAAAGTTTTTAGAAGAGCAAACTTCTGACGCAGGTTGTTCTGTGCCTAACATAGCGGTAACATCCGTGCACTTCAATCATTTCTGGGCAACAGTGAGCAGTAAATATACCTAAGCAGAATCAAGACACTCAGCAATTACTTAGCTCTCTCAATCCAAATGAATCTTTTGTTCCGAGTAAACAAAATCACGGGATCTGGCTCAAGAATCTGTCTCTTTGCTTCCTTCCTTTTCCATTTTGCTCCTCGTCTTGGGCTACAGCCAGCAGTCTTGGCATGTCTTGCTGAGAGCGAATCATAGCTGCTTAAGGCAATGAATCTCAAAAGACAACATGTTGTAGGAACAACCTTGGGTGGCAGCCACACACCAAAACACACGCGCGCACAAACACACACACACACACACACACACACACACACACACACACAATGATCCCACCACATGAAGCCATGTTTTTCTCAAAGAATTGCAGAAGGCTTCTGAGAGAGGCAATAATTGCAGTGGGGGTAGAGAGCCAACAGAGAAGTGAACACAGACAACAACAAAATATTGCAAATGCCACACTCACTTTTTTGGCTCCGCCGCACACAAACTCTGATGCACTTCTCACCTTTTAGTGACCAATCATTCCTTCATGTTGCACAGATGTAGATGTTGCACATCAGTTTCCAGTAAATAGCGTTTTTGAGGCTGGTAGGGACTACAGAACCACTGTCTCCTGTATTGAGTTTATGTGAAAGCCTCGCAGAAAGTTACAGAACAACTACAACATTTCATCTATTTTTTTTATTTTAAACTATGAAGTTTTATTTTATTTTATTATGTCATTTTTTTTCTTGTATAACCTGCATTATTTTGAACCCTTCACCACAGATTAATAGAACAAATACAAAGCTGTGACAGTAAAAATAAAAAAATCAGTAGCCTTACATTCAAAGCTCACTGTAAAGAACAAAACTAGCTATCAAAAGTCAACATCTTAACTTTACATCACACAAAATATCTATCTGAGAGTGTTTGGGTGTTGAAGAGGAGGGCTTCAGTGAGCGCAGGGACGAGTGACACACGTCAGGTAGGGTTGTCGGTGCGCGCTAACCTCTGCCTCTGGCTTGGGTTGCCAGGCAACGCAACACGCATCCCACAAGAAGCTGGGATCAACTCAAAATAACTTGTCAGTAACTCCATAATAGCAAAACATCATAATCACACAAAGCACAACTGAATTGAATGAAATGATTTTAACTGAAGAGACATTCTTCTCGAACAAAGAAATCCTGGTGGATATTTCTACATGACCTTCTGTGAAATCTTTTTTTGAATATCTGGCAGAATAACTCGAGTTGGAACCGAACAGAATCCAAGCTGTTCTGTCCACTGAAAGAAATGTTCACCGAGAAATCAATCAGTGTGTATCCATCTTTGCTTGGCTCATTCATTTAATTGGTGAAAAAAAAACCAAAAATCTCTCATTTTCTTGCAGACACTGAGGAAACTGGAGATGCATGAGGTAAATGCATTTACAGAAAACCAGTCAATGAAATATAGATGCACAGCAAAACCTAAAATAACAAAACTGAGGTAAGACTAATGATAACTCAGATGCAATAGCATCAAGTGAATAAAGAGGTAACACCATGTAGTACAGCCTGCACACTGGAAATCATATAAAGAAGCATTCTCTGTTGGTACAATATGAGCGCATTAGAGTAATTCAAAGCTGTGTCGCTATTAGCAACTCCTCAAATAGTTATTTTCCATTCGAACATTGAGCGCATCATTAGTAAAATACCTACAATAAACAGCTCCAGATAAATAAAAGTCTCTGCTGGTGTCTTTGCAGTAAATGTGATCTGTCTCCAGACCACATTCTTATTTCCGCAGCCCATCGGAGCTCTGCACACAGTAATGTGATCTGAGGTGCTTGGTTAAAATTTTTTCTACAACCATGCTCTGTAATTGATGTTCCCATCAGTGTAATTCAATCAGAGCTCAAAGTGCTGTATATCAGCACCAAGCACTTCCCCACATAGAAACAGCTAAATGGACAGAAAAGATACACTTGAGACGGGCAATAATTTCATTGTGTGTGCGAGTCTGCGTGCGTGCGTGCTTGTGTGTGTGTGTGTGTGTGTGTGTCAGAGAAATGAAAAGAAAGGCAATATAATTCTGTTAGACAGAGGTGTGATAACAGGCATCTCAACTAGACAACTCAACGCGTCAATACAAAGACGAGGAAGGAAAGTGGACGCTGCAGAGGGCCGGGAGGATTCTGACTCCCTGAGAGAGATTAAAGGCGTCTGCTGAAAAGCAAAGGGAGTTTTTTTTTTTTCTTAAATAAAAAAGGTCCAAAAGATAGTTTTTCCTTCTTCTATGAGCACTGGAGGAGCACATTTCATTGGGTCAAAAGGAAATTTGCATCAGTAAAATGCCACCAACTACTCAACTTGGATGATCGGAGGTAAAGACCAAACAACGCTGATTGACCTCCATAGTAACAGCCACAAGCCGCAGACGATTGTTGGTAGTCCGCGACATAACAGAGACGAGGATGAAGGTGTTTCCTGAGCATTTAGGATCCCCTTGAACAGCTAGCAGCCACCATTGCACCTAGCAGGGAGGTGAGATTTCCCAGGATAACACATCAGTGAGACTGGGTCAGGACGGCCAACAGAGCGGTCAGCATCTGATTTATTGTGCTGAAAATGTTACAGTGGCCATTTTCTTCTGCTGTTATCATATAAAATGTTCGGATGTGTTTGTACATGTCTTCTTTTTATTATTGATTGAATGTATTCACTTACACATTATGTTAAACTCAATGAGGACCACTTATATACGTACTAGGATGTTTTGGTTGGCCATCCTTTGTTTCTCCACAAAGGGAACCACCTATAAGAAAGGCCACGTTTGAAATGTTTGCAGATTGCTAGTTACCCTGTTAAAAATGTAATAAGTAACTTAACTAATTTAATTACAGCATTAATGCAATGTGACTTATACATTTGATTACTTTTTGATAACTGTGCAATAAAGCTGAAAAGTGTGTTGTCCCAAAATATGCCAGATGAAGGCATCTCTGGTATTTCTGAAGGGAAGTACATCTCCAGACGTGCTTTTGGCAACCGAAACAGGTATTCTAAACCGAAAAATGATCTTTTTCTAATCCAAACCAAGCGTTTTTTGCACCTAAACCTAATCAGAGCATAAGCACAGTGATGTCACAAGATAAAAATTTTAATTTAACCCAAATAAAGAATTGTAAAGGTTCAACATGTTTTGCAAAAGTGTATACTGCCAACATTGATTCTAGTGATTGGTTATACATTCTCTGTTAGGGCTGAGACAGATGTGCAGTCGAAAAATGTTTTATTCACAACCGTACTTTGAAGCAGGGAGCGAGGAGGGCAGGCAGGCTGGCTGGTGAGGAATGATGGCAGCACGGAGAGGTTCCAAAAACACAGGTGAGGCTGCAGGCCGAGCAGAGAGACGCTGGGGAATCCGCACACGAAGAGGGAAAACCACTAGCAAAAAAGGGCGCAAGCAAAAGCGCAGCAGGAAGTCACTTGAAACTCTGAGAAAACACTTTAAGCCAAAGAGAGCGCTGGAAGAGTCGCCGAACGTGGCGGAACAATCTGGTACTGGAGTGGTGGAGAGATCAGGGTAATGTAGCAGGAGGTGATGAGCTGATGGGCTGTGAGCAAGAACCACCAAGCCACGCCCTCAAACTGTAACTGATTACCAATACATTTATTTTTTGTAGTTTCATTACGTTTGTGGTTAATCTGCTGTTTTCAGAAGGGTTATGCATGTTCTTTATTGTGTGGCTTGTGTGTAGGCTGACATTAAAGTAGACATTAAAAAATAGATGTTTCTGCAACACTTTAATTACTGAGCTAAATCGATGGCACACACTTGAATGACATTTATTGCAAATGACTACTGCATAATTGTCCGTTGTGACAATAATTTGCAGGAGACTGGTATTGTGAGCTTTTCACATGGTGTTCAATTTCCTCTCCCATTACACTCACTTTTTTACTTCCTTAAGGGCAATTTGACAAACTGGCAGCCATCTCTTTCTGGCAGTTTGTAAGACAAACTATTTTGAAGATACAACCTATTACTTATCTTTTGACTGAGATGACAAAACTGCAAAGGGCAGCAAAATGGGCACCGATGATTAACAGACTGGGTACAGCATCATAAAAGAGTGGACCACTGACAGATGGCTAATAACTGATGCGTATCAAAAAGTTTGCTCTTTTGCGTCGTCGAACGTCTCTCCTCTGCTGAAGTTATGGTGCATTATGCAAAACTGATCACCGGCGAAAAAAACGCTTCCCTAGCGTGTAGCAACAGAAATCCTCTAGTCCTCTTAAGCTGATGGATAATTTGCTGCACCTACACAGCCTCCGAAAGACAAAGTAAACAAACAAATCATCAGTCACAATGTGTAGCCATCAAGTGTGTGTGCATGTGTGTGTTGGGGAGGCATAGCTGTCCACCAGTGTGTGACACCAGCCTGTCCGTGTCAACTTCTCCACCCACCCCACACACACACACACACACACGTATGTCCAAGAAAGGGTCATTTTTCACTGGGTAATTGGCGGCGAGGCACATTGCCCTTGGGATTCGATAATTCATAACCTCCTCCCATCCGATATCGGATAGCGGGTAGAAATGGACTGAGACAAGGGGTGGTGTGCCCAGAGAGGAGAGGAGGGGGGAGGCTGCATCATTAGAGAGGAGAGGTAATGGCTCTTATTGATTCCGCCCCGCCGGGCCCCCTCACCATTTCATGTTTAAAACAACACTGATCCTCATTACCCAGGCAGCCGCCACAGCCCAGATAAGGAAGAGAGAGGGAAGAGACGGAGGGACGAGGGCGAGAGGAGAGTGAGGAGAGTGAGGGGAAGAGGAAAAGACAGCATTATGGCGAGAAGGAGGAAATGAGGGAAAGGAGAGAGTTGGGTGAGGAAGACTGAGGAGGGAAGACAGAGACAGAAGGTGAAAAGGAGGGAAACAATCAGCAGAGGGGAGGAAAGGGGAGAAAATGGGAGCACAGCTTGTGTTTTGCTGTCTTAATGCCTCAGTTTGAGTGGTATAAGTAATTACTGTCACCCTTTAATGCGTGTAATTCAGTATTACTTGTTAAAATCTCTCCCCCTCCTTCTCCCTCTCTGCCCCCCCACCCCCCTGCAGTGTGTAATAAGGCTAAAGAATTGACTCAAACACAGACCGCAAGGATCTGTCTAATAATTCTCGGTGCTATTATCCTCCCTTTGCTGCTAACGCACAGCTCTCTCTCCCTCTCTCTCTCTGCGTTTGGCCACGGGCAAACACTATCATTACTGCAACAGTGGTATAAGCCCAGCTCTGGAGTGTCGCTCTCTCCCTCCCTCTCTCCTTACTCTCTCCTTGACTCTTTCTAAATTCGAGGTTTTATTAGAAGGAGGTAATTTGCCAGCTCAAATTGCTCCAAACTCACAACTGGGGGAGCAAATATTTTATTCATTTCCGAGCCTGCGCTGGCATTCAAGGACTCACTTATTTGTTTTTTTTTTCCTTATTACTGTCAGTCGCGTGTCCACCTCGTCCACGAATCCGGCGAAAAGAGGCTCTTTAGATGGAGATCGCGTGTGTTTGTTGTGCGTGTTCCTGCTTGTTCGGCAGGGTGGGGGGTCTGCATCGCACACATAGTCTTTGCAGTGATTAAGTCAGGCTGAAGTTGAAGTCCTCATCAAAATTTAAGACCTTTTTTTTTATATGTATCCTGTTAAAAAAGGCTTCCGGGTCAAGAATTAACATAGATATGAAGTTCATCCAGCTACCTGAAGCTTAAAATAGATGAGCCGAGGTGTGAGCTGCCTCGCACCAACATAACAGTCCTACTGTGTGCAAAATGGATAAAATAGCACGATACCAAAGTGCTGTGTGCTCTTAGCAGAACAGCCACATTCAGTGGTTCAATTGGTGTGGCACGGATGCACTAATGTAAGTCAGATTGGCCTGTTTGGATGCATATTGATTCATACACCAGAACTACCATAGGCAGTATGTATTTATTAGGCAGGCATTACACTAATACATCAAATGTGTACAACAATATCAAGCATTAACTGAAGGTACACCCTCACACATCGCACATAATTATATGATCGGCATTTACTCTAATAGTGTTTCAAAGTGCCGTCACAGGCAGCACTAAAGTGTTTTGTCGTCAGGTCAGCCACAAAGCTTGAATTAGTTTGAATATTTAGTTTGAAGCATTTCAGTATCACTTCAAATGAAGTTGTATCCTTTGAAATGTTTCCCACTGGGCGTCATCCCAGCCATGCATCACAGAGGTGTTCAACACTAGTTTCCTGTTGATCCCACCTTCATATAATACAGATAAATGGGTTTAAAAAGAGTGCAGAAGACCTAAAACTGATAAAACGATACGATTCGGGAGCCCACACATCAATAATTGTAGCATATCGTCGGAGAAGCAGACACCTTCGGCGGCGCTGTCTCGCTCCTCTAAGTAATAATGTTTTAAATTCGGTCTTATATTTGTCCGACACGCTTCTGCTTGGTGGGAAAGAAGACAGGTGAGGTAAGTAGACGAGCTCAGCCGCTGCCTGGTGTGTTTGCTTTTCTGATTAAATTGTTGAGTAAATGAAACTTCTATAGTTGGAGACGAATCTTAGACAGTAACAGTGCTGGTGTGTAAGCAGAAGCCCTCAGTGCCTTTAGTCACCTCCAGGTAAATAATCACCAGCTACCACTGCCCAACACCCCGGTACACAGTGTCAATCAGCTGTGGGCTACAACTTGAGCCCTGCTTGTTTTACCTAATTTTACTTTGTGTTACAGCAAATTAGCATGATAAGAATTTTTCTAAATTAGCAATTCTTGTTTATGTATCCCCAAATGTGCAGACAGCAACACGTTGTCACTCCCAACTTGCTAAATACGGCAGCTTGTTCAGAGGCCTTAAGCTTTAAACTTTAAATTTGACGTTCAAGTCACATTGAGGGTTCAGTGGTAAAGATAGCAATAATACTACAATAATAATATGCAACATTCCCATATACTTTGAAAATATAGCTTGCTGACAAACATTTCCCCTATTAATACATCTGATGATCATGCTTTGGGATAAAATAACTACGTTCAGTCACGTCGCTTTTGTTACGTCACTTAAACATAAAAAAGAAATTCATCTTTAAACTTGGTCACACACAGAACACAAATCCAGGCGTACAAAGAGAAGGTCCTGTGTATGACCCACCCAGCCACACTAACCACCTCCTGACTAATATTTTTCTTGGTCTTTATACTCCTGTGCTAGAGGAAATTACGCCACCGGGGTAACCACAGTGTCAAACTTCAAGGCGTAGGGCAACTGAATAGGCTGCTGTATTTGACGTGCTGGGAGTGTGTCCAGGCTGCACGGGGTTACTTTAGAGAAAAGTTAAAAACGTAGTTATTCTCAGGCAGGTTGCCTGGTCGGTCCGCTCCTATCCTCCTGCACTGAACCTGGCGTTAGTTTCTGTTTAGTTAGGTGATAAAAACACCGAAACCAAAAATCCTCAGAGATGAGGGCTATCATTCACTGTCCATCATGGTCTCAAAGACAAGTGCTTGTAACAGCGTCACATGCCTTCTGACAGGCTCATATTAGGTAAGACCTGCCATCTTGAAGGTTATGGTAAATTATCTGGTCAATATCAACAATCCATCCGATGTTTTGAGGGTTTTTATTCTTGTATAATACAAGAGAAGCAAGCGTAGCAGAATGTACTGTGGTAATTTCACATTAGATCAAGTGATTTTATTGACTCACTGTGGTAGTCCCTCATTTTGCATTAGTGAATTTATTCTGCATTAGCTGTGTAACCATGATGAAGAGGAAGCACACTGAAAAAACTCATATCTCTCAGCAGCTGGCTGTCGCAACATCTATTGTTATCTTAATGGCAGACGAAAAGAGAATATTGATGCCATCCAATTAGATTGTCTTTGCAGTAGGGGATGAGTGCCCCGCTGATGAGAGCAGAATGGTGGATCTCTGCACAGATATAGAGAAACCACATCAGCTCCAGCTCCTTGAATTTGCTGCTTTTTCTCCCCACACGGACATCAGAGGCTACCAAAACAATCAGATGTCTCCCTGCCCGTGCCCTCACCCCTGCCTTCTCTCCGATGCCCTCTCACTCTGCCCTTGCTCCCTAACAACAAACTAGAAGTCGACACTTTACACTGCCTTTCAATTACGGGTCCTTTCTAAGGCTCGCTATCCCCACACAGGCCCGTTAGCGGGGCAGAAGAGGAGCAAAAAAGGCAGTAAATTGGAGAGGTCGACCCCTGGGGGGATAATCCGTGTTCTGTGGCATGTTGAGGGTCAGCTCTTTGCATCCTGCGTAGGAGCAAGCAGAACACGAGAAAGTGAGAGAAGAGAGGCAAATTATTCCGATTAGCTATGCATTCTTCCATCCATCTCTCCCAATGCAACGCTGCCATCCACACATACGCACACACACACTCGCACAAAGGCCGACCAGCCAGCCAGCAGATCCTGAGATAAGCTAGCTAAAGGGCAGAGTGCCCACAAAGCAGAATGCGCACAGAAAATCATCAGCAGACTGACATGTCGGTCCTCCTCTTCTGACCTCGCAGATAAACCACTAGCTGTATCAACTCAGTCACGGCCTGAGAAGCCATCGCGCCCCTTAAGCACGATGGCTGCTTTCTACATCAAACGCTGTGTGTGAATCCGGCTCGGCCATTAATAAATAATGACTTTGCCACAAAGAGTCTGTTTAGGCCTATGCATTCCCATCTCTTGGATGTGCAGTTGCCACCCTCCCAGTGTGTGCGACTGCATAATGGTGTGCATGTTTTGTTACTAGTGGAGACACATTTACTGCAAAATGACTCTATCGATGGTAGTCAAGTCAATGGCATCCATGCAATAGTCGTCCGCACAGTCAATTACCTCACAGAGAGCCAGGTTATCTCCCGGATAGTCTGTGCCGGGGCTGGCAGTGTGCCCGGAGTGTCTGTTGGGCATGAATGTCTTTCTTGAGACAGCTCCTTTTTTAGGAATAATGGGAATTCAAATATTGAGTCTGTATGCAATTGACTCTGGAATGTGCAGAGAAACGGAGGTCAAGTGAGGAGAGAAGTTTTCATTTTGCGCCTGGATCAAATTAAATCTCAAACTTATATTCTGCACTTGCCTGGGTCATGGTTAGGTTTGATTCCCATTAATTATCCAATAAGTGATGATTTTAAGTATTGGTTTAGCAGATTTGACCATACATGCTGCTGTGAGGCAGGTTTGAGGCACTGGCTTTAATCTCAGCACTTCCAGTTGATACTATCACCCAGAGCGTTGTCATTCTTCTGCAGACTTGAGCTCCAAATGAGTTTTTTAATCTCCTGCTCATTAAGTATTCTATTAGTCTTATGAAGTGGGGATGAGACAGACACTGGACTGCTGTATCGTCTGAAGTTTTCTGAAGTTTTCATCTGCAACGTTTTGTGTGTTACCGAAGAATATATTTGTTAGCAACAAGTTTCTGTGTGTGTTTCTTGAAAAATAAATAATGCATCACTTTATTCATCAGCAGAAGTGGTTACTTACATCGCTTGTTACGTCCCAGCTCCATCTGGCACGCCTTCCTACATCGCCGCCACACCAACGCTCTGTATTTTCAGTAGGAATAGAAAACAATGCATTATGGTTTGTGAGCTGCCAGCCTGGAGGTATTTACTGACTGTTGACAGCTAGCTTAGCCCTGCCGACTGAACGCAGCTTTCCAGATGTCCTGTCCTCGGCTGAGGTGTTCATACTGTATATCCTCCCATCTGTGAAAGCCAACAGGATTCCTGAAATTACACTTAGCAGTGATGGGCTAGCAGTTAAAAAGACACAACCTGTAAATAAGACACAACTCTTGAGTCACAGGAAGAGGTATTCCTGTGTGACTCCTGCCCTATCTAAGTTAGCACATGAGCTTGCTAACATTTGCAATGAGCGTTAAACACAAAGTAGCTGAGGCTGATGGTAATGTGATTAGTTTACCATTATGTTGTCAAAAACCAAAGTATTGGACAAGTGAAGCATGAAAGGTCAGAGGATCAGTGGGATGCATCACCTCAGAACTATTAGCATCTGTACAAAATGTGTACCAACACACCCAGTAGATGGTGAAACCTTGCTGGTGGCGCGAGAGGAAAAGTCAGGGGATCACTTAAGACAGTATGATTCATCCTTTGAGCACCACAAATATCTCTATTGAAATTCAGGGCAATCCATCAAATAACTGTTCTGATATGGACCAAAGTAGCGGACCAGCCAACCAACATCATCATCCCAGGAAAGCCAGAGACACAGCCTCCCTTTGTGACCTCCGACATAACCAAAATCACTGTTTAGCGCCCGCTGTATGTTCTACTTCGCAGGTCAATAACGTATTTTTCCTCATGTGATCTATTTTCCCATTAGGGCAATAATTTGATTTCCTCTAAAGGAAAAATAAGTCAGCTAGCTAAATATAACATTCTTTGTTTCAGGCCTGTTAACACTTTTTTTTCTCCACAAAGAAAATCAACTAGACAGAAGAGGAGGGTAGAGAGACAACGCGAACACAACTCATCTTAAACCACCCAGGAGTTTAGCTTGGATGTGTTAATTGAGTGCTGCAATAAATAAGCACGCATCAGATGAGACCTTCCCGTTCAGACGTTGATCAGCTATGGGAGAATGATGAGAATCGACTGAGAGTCTCAATTTCCAATCGCAATCACAGTGTGACATCTCTCTCTCTCTAATTAGGACTGCAGAGGGGGAGAGATGAATCCAGTGGGAAGTGGTGTTGCTTTGAATAAGTTGTTGTCTACTTTAATAGTGCCTCTCTTTCTCTCACTGACCTGTAAATGATGTGGACCCTGTTGAGCCCACAAACACAGTCTGACAGCAGCTATTGTCTGCCGCTGGGTGAATTACATACCACATATAGCGCTACTTTCAAACAACTCTTTCATTTGCCTCACTTGAACGGTGAACAATTTGGCTCCATGTGAAGCGCAAGTCATCCACGAAGACTGAATTTGTTGCAGACGGGAAGCAGCTCTGTGTTTAAAAATGATCTTGTAAAATATGTGTTCAAGATCGTGATTATATGAAGCTCTGTGGCGTCCGTGCGTTCTTAAAAGAGTTTCAGTTTATTTGACAATACATTTTAACGGAGACTTATTGTGATGACGTTTTATATAGATTCATGTGCATGTAAAAGATTTTGAAGGTTAAAAAGGCCAAAGTCGACACCGACAGAAGCTCCTTTCTCCCACAGAAAACACTGCTCCTGAAACGTCTCGTCTAGGCAAGTTTGGCAATAGTCGTTAGCGGTGCTGGGTCAGGCATGTGTGAGCTGACCAATCAGAGGAGACCAGGATTTCGAGAACGAGGCCTTAAAGAGACAGGAGCGTTTCAGACAGAGGTGAAATACAGAGCTGCAGCACTGGACAGTATGAGAAAACTGATGTGTATTTTGAGCATCAAAGCATGTAAACCTATTCTAGTAGTGACCCAAAATAAAATTATGAACCTGAACATGAGCACAATATGTCTCCTTTAAGGAAGGGCAACATAATTGCAAATGCTTAGCTCTCTTTGACAGCGAGAAAGCAGGACAGACGTATCCCACTAACATGTAGGTTCATGGTAACCACAGAGACTACTTATGCCACCAAGACATGTTTGAGAAAATTAGTGGCAAAACTGTACATAACATTCATACATAAATACGCAAATTTACAGCATTGATAAAAGAACATATTATTTCTTACAAAATATGTCCAAAGGTTGGATTTATTTAGCTTGGTGCGAAAATGTATGCACGATATGTCTATATGGTGTAATTAGGCTGATCCACCAGGAGAGAAAATGTAGAAATAACTGATTAAAATGTACCTAATTAGAATGAAACACTGGTGACATAGCTGTGCCAGCTCCTATATCATGTCATCTTACCGTGTTGCTAATTAGCACGTGGCAAAGAGTGTTTGAACCAGCCCTGTAAAGAGCCATAGGTGTCTACTTCACAGTAACATTACATATTTTTCCATTGGACAGTTGTCTTGGAACATGTATGGGAAAAATATGTGATGACTGTAGCTTACGTCTTCATTTAGCTGCACAATTAGTTTGGTTCATGAGCAAATACCTGCAAAACTAATTACATTCCCATCAGCTTCATTATACTCTGTGCTCCGCAAAACACCAATGCTAATCATCAACATGCTTTCATTATCACTGTGAGCATGTTAGCATATGTTTTATACTTTAATGTGTCTTCTGATGAGTGGCCCCCAGCGTGAGGCCACAGACAGCACACCGCTGGCTTTGTTCTGTTCTGCAGCGATGTGCATTGAAGTAGAGCGGCTCCTCTTTCCCACTGTCCTCGCTCCTACCTGAAAAGATCTATTAAAAACAGACGACGAAGGCTAGACTGTCCACTCCACTCCTCTATCTAAAGTAAAAGGCATCACAGAGGCTTGTCAGGTGTTCTCCATTAGTGGTTAAAAAGCAGCCTCTCACTCCCTGCTGACTGTACACTAACATGGCAACATGGAGGCATAAGAGGGCGCGGGTGTGCGTGCATGTGTGTGGAAAAGACAGTGAGAGAGATGCAGGACACAGCAGCAGTTATAGATGATGTTGTTCCATTTTTTCTGGGCAGTTCATTTAATTTTCCAAGGTAACTTTAATCATGTTTTCTCTAGAAAATCTGCCAAACATCACCCAGCTTTGCCTCAGTGGGCAGCGGCGGCGACTACTCAATCCAGATGTCACAACAAGCTTTGCGCCGAATGTGTGGTCCTTTGTGTTATTGTTGCAGCCCTTTCTGATTAATTAATCGCTACACAATCAAAACAGCAAGCCGTAACAAAAACGAAACTATTTTCTAAAATTTAAATGAATCGTTCGATCTCTGTGATGTTGTTGCCAATGTTGTCCAGGTTCTCAAACATCTGTTAAGAGTTTTGGCAAAAACAAATACACAAGCAGTTTTTATCTCGAGCTGTGCAATTTAAGCAATCCCGTCCCCTGGAAGTGATGTTTATTTGCAAGTAATTTGCGACATTGATTACATGTGGGAGGAAATGTTATGCAGACTGGATGATGTTGATGATAATGAGGAAATGGTGATGGTTAACAAATCTGGCAAGTCGCAAAGATGTTGTTAATGAACGTTCAGAGACAACATGTATAGTATGTTTTGTTTTTGGATACGGTCAAATTATGTGATCTTTGCAGGACAATACCAACTGATTAACATTTCACCTAAACGATAATCTTTCCCTCACCTGGCAAAAGTGTAGTTGTTGCCTGAACCTACCCTCACATAGGACCCAGGATGCTAACAACTTGAAAAGAAAAAAGACAAGAAAAGAAAAGAAAAGAAAAGAAAAGAAAAGAAGAAAAACAACAAGAACAGGAAATTACTCATTTGCAACTATCAACGAGCCAGAGCTCTGAATGGAGATACTCCTGCACACAGGCATTTGAGGGTTATGATGCTAGAAATAGAACAGAGAACAAAAATGTCTGGTAGAAAAAAAGTAATTGGAAAGAAGTCCTGGTGTCATCTCAGAACCAGGGGTCAAGAACTGTTCAGTTCTAGCTGCAGTAGTCTGCTACAAATTAACCCGCAAAGGATTATTTAATCCGGACGTAAAAAGGCTTGGTAGAAGGAATTAAAATGGTGTTTTGGTGCCTTTATAGTGGTAATGACCATAATAAAACAGCAGGAAACTCAAGCAGTAATGTTAGTAGCTGTGAGAAAACCCAACCGCCAGAATAAATGTTGGCAATATACGTTTCGTTAAATTGGCAAAAGACAAGTTTTCTGCTTCAACGTATCATTATGAAGTAAACATTGATTGCATGGTGTAATGGATGAGGAATAATGAAACCATCAGCGTTTACATTGGATCCCAATAAAGCTCGCTATCACTACACAATCGTGAGTTGTCCCTCCTCATGGCAAAATTCTGTGAAAGTGACTGCAAGAGCTACCCTATGTGAAAACGCAACAAGGGTACTACATCATCAGTTTGTTGTGTCGCTATGTGTCGCCCAAGACAAGACCGGGATGGTGGTGTTGCGGTGAAGGCAGTGGTTTGACTCAACTAAATATTTTTTAAACGTATTTGCTCAGTAACTTTCCCAGGATCTAAGCTTTATGAGACTTTGAAAGTGTATATTTTAATGAGATTACAAACATAAACGCTGTTGGGTTTCATGATGATTTGCTTTGCATATACGTCAAAGCGTTTTAAATATCAAGCTACTTAACGTAAAGGTTATATTTTATATATTATCTATAGTATATTTTGTGTTTCTTTTGTTTCTCTGTCTTACAGGCGCACTCACACACACATACACACCAACAGCCTCTTCTCTGAAACCCAACCTGGATTGGGTTGTCTAATATCATGGATCACTCTGGATAAATAAATATGCCTTCCCACTTCCTCCCAACTCAATCCGGCCTCCACACACACACCACAGGCGTCTGTAAATTGTTAGCACCCGCTGCCTGTAATGTGATATTACAACAATTAGCAATTAGACACTATACGGCACTGGTACATTGAATTTATGTTTCTGTCTGGGCCTTTGCAGATGCGATGGTGCTGGGTGTCATTGGGAAATTTTATCACCGCTTGGGTAATGGAATCTGTGAGGGAGGTGGGGGGGGTCTGAGAGATTGTGTTGTCAGGGTTTCCTGACAGACGAGCAGAGCTTCTCCTTGCAGACACCCACCACCACCCCACCACCCCACCCCTGCTTCTTCAATTCACTTTCAATTTAATGAGCTTTATTTGTATGAAAGTTCACAAACAATATTGCGAAAGGCAATTACAAACAATTGACACATAATTTAGATAATGATTAGACCTTCTGTGAGCGCATGCTTGCTGATTCCTGTGTGTGTGTGTGTGTGTGTGTGTGTGTGTGTGTGTATCAGAGTAATTGAATTTAAGAAAAAAATGAAAAATAAAAATAATTATGGCAATGTGACAGCTCGTGAAGAAGAAAAACACACGGGCAGATTCACGTGTTGATCTCTGGCTCTTTCTCCCGCATTCGTCCACATCAGGAACAATGAGCCAAAGGACTTTGTTGCCCAGGTTGTTATCGCCACTGAAAATGATATTACCAAAGCACATTTGTATAGTCAACCTTGAAGCTTCATAATTGTACCCTGTTCGGCAAGGCTGAGTATTTACTGAGGTGATTTCTGGGGTATATTATTTATGACCTTAAATTATTCTTGAATACTTGTGCAGGTAGCTGATAACAGAAAAAACTATGTCAATGACAACACCTGTACTGTGTGATCAGCTACAGGGAAAGACAAAAAAAAGACATCATTTCCCAATGTCACTAGCAAAGAGTACTCTAGCCATGTCTGGCTTAATTACTGAAAATCGTACATCACCTTTTTCAACTTTGGAGTCCTTGAAAAGTATGATTTTCCAAAAATGGATGAAAAGCCAAAAAAGTGTGATGTTTCGAATTTATATGTCAGTCAGTGTGGACACACACATGCAGATGCACACACACGGTGGCTGTCTCCACGTCCTATTAAGTCGCCAGATCAGCAGCAGATAAGGAGAGCAGTGTGTAAGGAAGATTGTGTTGAATATGAAAGGTCATGAGGGATGCAGAGACAGAGAGGGAGGAAGTGTGTGTGCATGTAAGTGTGCAAGTGTGAATGCTTTGAGAAAATCATGAAATATGCAAGATGATTAGTGGTCAAACTTTCCCTATAAGCACTGGAAGTGTGTGTGTCAGAGACACTGGACGGAGGAAGATGCTCTGTATGTTTTATGCCATTCTCTCCATGTGTGCTGCTCTCATTGTGTATGAGTGTGTAAACCCTCTGAGGTGTAGTTTAAAGGCTATTTAACATTTAACAGCTAACACCATAAAATAACTAATCCAAGACCTGTGCGGTGAAAAAGAAACCTCACCGCCGCTGACATTTACCACTTAGATACACACCTTAGAGGCACACCCACAAAGAGCAGATGCTCTTACACAAGGACGTGCACAAGGCTAGGCTAAAGTTGCCAGAGCAACTGCCCATTTGCCCTTTTAGGCTGAGCTGCCCCTGGAGGAAGATGTTTTTTTTATTTCTTTTTATTATTTATGTTGTTGTGACTGCATAATTGTGAGTAGCCCATAACTGCTTAAGTAAGACCAAATTAAATTGAGAAATGAAACTGCAAGATCCAAACTCGGTATTGTTGTTGTTGAGTCCTTTAAAGTTGTGGGAATGATTACAGTAAATGCAAATGGTACGACCAAGTTGATGCCCTGTCAGTACAAAATCTTCACTTTGCGCAGCATGTCACGCTTGTATAACATTGCACATTATTGCTTTATATTATGCTTTCATATGATCCAGTAACATTTAGGCAGAGTGGTACACGCTAGATAACTTCTCAGTTAAGACCATTACATAAACTGTGTGTTCAGTACATGGAAGTGGGAAGTAAGGGTGCCGAACGTGCTGCAGCACCCCCTGAAATAAGGCATTACAAAAATAAAAACAGATGAAGCAGATTTGCAGCAGTGAAAACGAGGGAACACACAAGTGTCCACATGATATGAAGACTTTATTTGATCATGAAGGCCTTCAGTTCTCTGGATAATCAGTCAAGTGAACTAAACTGCAGACTGGAGTCCACAGTGACAAACAGACAGATGAGCCTTATATACACTTGTCTCCTCTATGTAACATCTGTATATAAGGCTGTATATCCCTTGCATTAATGTGCATCTTTGGTGATCTGATCAAACAGCTTTCAGTCCATCAGTTTTACACCTAACGTGCATCTCAACATGCATCTCAAGTGACCACTTGTGATCTGACCATATGCAAATAAACATATATATCACTGGGACAAATGGACACAATGTTTGTTTACACAAGTAAATAAAATAACTCAAAAGTATTACATTTGCCGAATTTACAAGAAGGTCCAGATAATTCAGAATTTGTCATTGACACAAGTTGATAAGTACATTAAGTTTCCTTTTCCTCAACAACTCAAAAAAATGAGAGATTTTATAAGGGAGTCTGGGGAATCGCTCTCCCTCTTCATCTCCTTACTGTTGCTGACTGTAGCAGCTGTGGCTGCTTTGACCTATGGTGTGCTGTCTTCACATTTGACTCTCTGCTGTCAGCTGCAGTGGGAAGCATTTCCAGAGTTGTAAATTGTCTTTATTAGATGAATGTAATCCCGGCTTGTTCAGCACCAAGTGCGACTGACTTCCAGCAGCCCTGGTTTTGTAGCGATATAATCAGATATTGTTCACGGCCAACATGAAGCTATGGGTCGGAAGCAAATCACACCAATATCACACCACATTAGCATCCCTTGACAGGAAAAATGTCCACGTTAGCTTCTTTCTAGCCTTTGACATGCTCAGGTTGTGATGAATTTTCAAGTTCAGTGAGTTTTGCCCTTTTTTCAGGTTACAGCAACAGCCTCTCAAAATGTCTGTGCACGTCTCTGCACTTACATACTGGATACTGAGGTTGATTATGGGTTATCTAAGACCCATTTTCTGCTTGGATTGGCTCCTAACTTGGGACAGAAATACAAGGGCTGCCTCTGACTGATGAGCCGTGTATGTGGTTTCAATGGCTACCCCTGTACGTGTTTGTATATCTATTAAATCAAGCTGATAGTGAAGGACTCTTGATGTAATGTAGAAGTATGTGTGTGCATAGTAGTGGGGGTTTATATGCTTCCCTCATTCAGTTCTTGAGTAGCTTTTTCTGTCTAAAGAAGCGGCAATGTAGGAATGTCGCTTTATTGTGTTTTTTCACGTCAAACAAGGACATCAAGTCTCAAGAGTTTTATTTTTTTCTTTGCGAAACGCTCTTTTCTCTCAGTTGCTAGCTTCTAATAGATCTCATGGCACAGATACACAGCTTTGACGCTTGTGATTTGACAAGAAACAACAAACAGCCAGTGGAGCAATAATTGGTACTGTTGTCTTAGTAATATTATTTTACTTGAAAAGTAACCACCCACATTAAAGAGAGCACAAAAAGAGAAAGAAGTTAAAGCCCTGAGGGAACAGTGAGTTTTGGGTCTTGATGTGCTTGACATTTATGGGAATGGATCACAAGCACAGTCTGAGAAAGGACTAGACATGATAAGATACAAAGGATTTTCTTTTTTGTCTTTTTTTTTTTGCGGAGGGGGGCAGACACATTGACTGAAGCCATGTGTATTTAAAGGCATGGTATACGACCACTTTCCTGAAGAAATCGAAAAATATATGTTTCGCTTAGCCAATATTATTCTGCTTTTCAACATCAGAGCTGGAATAAGAGGGACGTGTTAATGTATTGTTTGAAACACAATCTGTTTTTCACAAAAGGGTCTCAAATGATATTTGCCTTACATGCCTTATATCGCTATTCATTGTCATTAGTATTGAACAGGTGGGGAAAAACACTTTGTCCTACGTGAATGTGACTGAATACACAGTAAATGATGGTCAATCTTACGCAGATGATTGCTTTCACAAAAATGGTTTTGTCTTCCCTTTACTGCCTCCCATTGGTGTCTCTGGCTATAACAAGTGTCAATGACCAGCAGCATTTAAGAGTCTTTTAAACGCTAAATGCTATGAAATAAATTTATTAAGGTTTTGGGAGAGAAATCAACCACTGACAGTGAAAGATAGACAAATAACACCAGTAGGTTCTGTTAGTACAATTCCAGGTTACAGTATATGTCAGACACAGCGTCAGTTTGGTCACATTTCTGAGATTGAATTAGCAGCTCAGTCACCACGAACGCTACACTTACAGACTGAAGATGTGATCATCCAATAACCAAATGATGTCACCCAGTCCTGACATTGCGAGATGGGTGGCACTTCGATCAGTTCTGATATAGGGGTCATCTTTCTTTTGTCTGTCTCTTTAACCTTGGATTGCGTGTTTGTAGCACTTTGAAAAGTAAAGTGTATCTATCATTAAAGGGCATAGGGTTGAATTGTGCACTATGCAGGGAAAGTGTCTGAAAAACATTGATTGTTCTTTCAGCTGTTGTCGGTGAACTTAAGGAGCCGCGTTTCCAGCTGCTCTGCTCAGGTGCTTACAGCAGAGGATTGTGACTCAGCTGGATAGAAGCAGCAGCACCCAAGTGTGGACGCGTGCATGCTTCAAAAAACCGACTGCACGTGAGAAATATATATCTAAATCTTTTTCTTCACTTCAGGTTAACCGATCCCAAATCTGCAGGACATTAGGTGGTCTTAACTGGCTCATGTACACAACCTTTATGCACATATATAATACAATCATCCCCAGTCCACTGGCGGCTTGAGATTTAGACATGCTGCAAATAGATGGAAGCTAAAAACTGCTGCAGAGTGCCTCGATAAAAAATTAATTCTTTAGTGGGAACAACTTATTATATGTATTCATCAAAGTTCAATTTCAGTTTTCTTCCTCATTAACAAAGCACATATTTGCAAGTTAAATCTCTTAATAAGAATGTAATTTTCAAGAGAATATGCAGGTGTAGTTCACAGAACGTTAATCAGACACAATCATTTGAAAACTACTCTTACTTTTTAAAGAAAGGGAGAGCCAGCCTTGTGAAATCACTTTGTATGTGCTTTCTATGAAGCACATGAATGAAACATACAAAAGATACATGCGTAATACATCTTAATGCATCCAAAGTATATCTGAAGGATTTATATAAATAGCTGTTCTAAAGAGCTCGTATTTACAAGTAATGGCTTTATTTTTCATAAAAGGTTGGTCTGCTAAGTATAAACAAAGATCTGAGTCATTGCACATCTTTGGTTGCTTTAAAAAACTTAGAGATGTAAAACAAGCATGCTCTTCGAAGTAACGTCAGATGGAAAACCAGCTGCAGTACGAAACATTCTTTCATTTATTGTAGATTTTGTCAGATTGTATGTAAGCTTACGAGAAAATTATCCTACTTCTCACCTGATTTATTCCCACAATAAACAGCTTCCTAATGAATTCATGGTCTTGCTGGTTTCAAGTCGTCTTCAATACATCATGATGTTCATTTTGTAAATCATGGTCCCATTTAGACGATGGTAGGGCGTTGCTACCTTGTGATTGACAAGTCGCTAGCATAGCATGTCAGACCCAATCAGGATATCCTCTCCAGCTCCACCCTGTGGTCCTAGTGTGGTCACTTCTGGCTCCAAAAAACTAAGATGACGACGGCCATAGCACCAAATTCAAGCCTTCAAAATGGTAGTCCACAAACCAGCAGGTGACGTCCCCGTGGGTTTAAACAAGAGATGACAGCAATATTTGCAGCTGACAAATTAAAGATATGGTTGTAAAACAAGGAGACAGAGTTGGATTTTCTTCTGTATTGTTCATTGTTAAAGAAGCATTCTGGCAATTTAGCATCTCAATTCCAATGAACTGGATGAAGTAGGCTTAAAATAAAGGAATTGGCAGTTTAAGTAGCAGCGTTTACTGGACAACGCATGAAGTTTCATTTTGTACTAAATACTAACTACAGTTAGCAGTCCTCTAATCAGCTGTCAGATAGTTGGTAAAAGGAGGAATTTTGCCCAAATAAACATTGTGGTCTTTTAAATCCACCGATGCACGAAGTGGGCTGTATGCTTTGCTGCTTATTATGCTGCAGCTGTCAAAGCTTCTTCTTCAGTCCAAACTGGATTTAACTTTTTTTTTAACCTCTGGGCCTTGGAAACAGACCGAGCTGACCAGCAACAGAAGTAGAGCAGAACATTACACCAATGAGTGAGAAAGAGAGGAGGGTTAAAAAGGAAACAGTTGAGTGATAAAGGTTAGGAAGACGAAGGATATGTAAGAAGGACGGGCAGGGAGAGACTGAAAGAGAGAGAGAGGGGAGATCCATACAAGCTGCCCAGTTTGGCTTCTGTTTAGAGAGTTGAGAAACAGGAAATCAATAGTGGCGGCCACCCAGGCAGCCGAATAATGGAGGCTTTACAGAGGAACACAGCTAACGATGACTTCACATTATTAAGGAAAATGCTGTTTGGGGCTGCGGACTGGTTGTGGACTGAAAAATAGACACGGAACATTCAATGTTGATGGTTTAAGTGCAAGTAATTAAAACATGACAATGTGTTGTTTACCCTGTGGCTTCATCTCATAGAGGTCTAATGTAAAATCAATACGCTATGTACAAGATTGAGCGGCTGCAAATGTTGCAAAGAAAACATTAAAGGTTGGAAGGGAAAGCTTTCAAGATTTCTGCAAACAATAAAGAGGGGTTTTTTTTAAGTCTTGAACCATTTTTGGTAACGGTTGATTAGGATTAATGCAGCATAAGTTGTTTTGAATGTGTTTCTGACTGTGGGGAATGTTAAGCTTTCAGTTTCTTTGATCCATGACATTTAGTGTGAAGGAGAGCATTTCATCTGCCAAAATACAAAATCTCTCTATGCTAAAAAAGTTAACAGCAAAATTAGATATATCAATCCTTTAAATATATGTAATATGAAGCAAATCTGTATTAAAATGTCTAAAGATGACTAGACCGTTATATAATTTTTTGAGTGTCGTACTTACCAAATCTTTCCAACAATGTTCAAACCCAGAGAAATCCTCAATCTTCCTCAAGGTCACGGTGCGTTTTATTAGGTTTCCGCCAGCAAAAGAAACTAAACCTAAGGTGAATAGAATCTGTTTTTTGCGATCGTTACCTTGACTAAAATTACAGATGACTTTTTAACATTGTTGGAACCATCATTTTGGATGACGTACACAAATCAACAAAATATATATCAAAGGTTTAGTCGTTTTAAAGCAGAAATGTAACATTTTATATATAAGAGAAAACCAGTTTAATGAAACTGATCTTATCATTTTGACCCTCTCTCCTTGTCATCTATAACAGGCCCTGTCACTGTGCTACCGACCTCCCAGTTCATCAGTATTTCTTCAATGAAGTCTCTTCCTCTCCACTGGTTTATTCCACTCTGTTGAAGTCGTCCAGTAACTGAAAAGAAGTGTGCAGTCAGCTTCTTCCTTAAAGGTCACATTCAAAAAAAAAAAAAAAAAAGTCCTACTGACAATAATGTCTACACTGGGATTAGATCTTCCACCGTCGCTGCTAATTTCCTCTTAAACCTGACCAAATGTCAGCAGCACGCCTGTTTGAGGCTCCTGCAGCACAGAGTCAGTTTGAGGTAGTTAATGATGGCGGTGTGGGAACGAGTGGTGTTGGAGTCATTAGCTACGGTATGAGCAGGGCTTAAGCCTTATGTGTCTTTGGATAGAGTTACACTCTAAGAATATATGCGAGTGATTATTTAACGATATACTTCAATTTTATTTTTCTGAACAAGATATTTAGTTTCAGCAACAAACTGGAGTGAAACACCGACATGGGGAAGTCAAAAATGACTAATGAGCTGGGACAAAATTAATCCCCGAACTGATTTGAAAAGGCAACATTGACACAATCGACATGTGGTTCGAGCTTGTGCACCGACTTCAGACAGGGTCTGAGCATCTTTTCAAATCAATTGGGACCTCGGGGCTTCCTGGGACGTGGGTTACGCCGGAAAAGCTGCGTGGAGCTATTTGTGTTTTATTCATGTTTCAAAACAAGTCCCCCTCTACTTCAGTTGTTTAGGAGAAAGCTTCAATGTTTTATTATTTTGTTGTGTGTGTTTGTTGGCCACTTAGGGGCCAGAAGAAACGAGCTTTTAACACATTACTGATAAATTACTGAAGTTGATGTGGAGAACTTCTTAGCAATCATTTGCTAATCACACATCCGACAGACACAGAGCAACCTAATAGATAATAAGAGTAAGTCCATTATACATTCTAGCTCTGTTTTTGGCCTCTACCAACTCCTGGGGTGAATTTCAGCGTTAGCTGTTGATTCTCCATGGGCTACTCTGAGTGACATAATAAAAAATATTCATTTGATCAGTTATTATCAATGTTGCTGTCGTTTAAACTAACTTAATGTCCATGTTGCAGTTAGCGATCCCCTCCCTCCTCTCTATGTCGCCACACGAACACGCTGCAGTACGCAGAAGATAATCTGGAACAGTGATAACAACATTCAGGAACTTTTACATATGCATATACATACATCAGCCTATTATCTATTATCCAGAATAGAGGAAATGACTGTAACTGCTATTAATGCAGGAACTCTTCCTGCTCCATCACTGCCTCGAACAAAACAGAGTAATCTCTCTCTGTCTCCACCACAGATTTCTGGATGTGATTTAATAAAGCAGACAATTCAAACTTCACGTCGCCTTTAAATGTCCTGACTCGCTTTCTCTGAAGCTGCTTTGTGATGGTTTTTCCTCTTTACGTTCCCAGTGATAACATGCATGCCTCTTGAATAGAGAAAGAAGAGAAAAGAAAGAGAAATTTAGTCACACAATCTTTTACTGGTGCACTCTCTTCATAGCTAAATTATGACACATTTGAAGTGTAATACTCCTTATTTAAAATCTGCTGCATTATCTGACATCATCTGTCCGCAATGAGGAAGGAACGTCACCTATACTTAAGTGGATGTAATGCATCGGATGTAATAACAGACACGCTTTCGAGCTGACAGTACCTCTTCAAATTTAATAAGACTGATGAGTTACTTTACCACTGACACTGTGTAACACCGGTGCTGCCTGGAAAGTAGACTGTGACGCATGAGAGTGAAACTGATCCCGTGATCACGCTGTCACCTTCCAATGCATTTACTGTATATCTGAGATCACTCTTTCGCTAATGTCTGATTCAAGCTGATGCCTGCTTTTTGAGGTCGGTGCTCTCCTCACACTTGCACAGCCCTAACTGATGGTTTCGGGAGCAGGTCTGAGGAGAGAAGTACGGGGAAAGTTGTGACAGACGAGACGTGACGGCTCAAATCGAGGAGCAAGAAAGACAAAGTATTTAACAAAGCAAAATCCAATACAAGGATGGTGTATATAACTGACGTTTGCCAATCAAGGCGGCGAGAGTGGCAGGCTTCCCTTGTTTGTCGAGCTGTAAGGAGATTACTTTACACCGGCCACAGCATCTTATCCCCCCCAAATCCCTCTCTAACACCAGGCAGCCTCCAGCAAATACAGATCTCATGCTCCTTGTTGCCGCCCAATCCTGGCTCTGTGCTTCATCCTGTGTGTCAGGATATAATCAAGACAACATAAAACACAATAGAGGGCAGACGGTGACAAACAAAACAAAAGAGAGGGCTCTCAAAAGCCTACAGGGGGACTTGAACAATGTATTCCTGCCAGATTCAAAAGCATGTAAAGCAGGAAATATGTAGTCTTCATTAGAGATACATTTGTGTCAGCGTCCAGAAAAAATATGTTTCCTCATTTCAAGGTCCAAAAGTCGGTTATCATATATTGTATTTCAACACACGGCCCCCGAAAAGGATAATATAAAATCTTTTAATTTCAAAACCTTTTTTCTTAACCAAACAAATCTGCATCTGCGTGTCAGAAGAGACGACGCGGAGGCCAACACTAAAGCCGAGAAACCTTGACAGAGAAAAACCAACAAGGGATGTAAAAAAGGGATTACAAAAGGACACAGAGGGCGAGTTTTAAGAGGGCTGAATGCCGTCTGTAACCCCACAGGGTTGTTCAAAGTTTCAACCACCTTGACAACAGAGAAAGTACTTCACATTCGCCCGCTAACTTCCATAGTGTTTGGAGCGAGGAGGAGTGCGAGACATTACGCTCAGGCTGGCGGACGGCCAACTTCAACGTTTGAAGATGCCTTTTGATCACGGCTACATATGTTTTCTTTTTTTCGCAACATTAATTAGTGCAGCCAGCCCACAAGACTCATCGCTGCCATCAGAAGCCCCTTTAGTTAACATTCTCCATTAGCGGGCAAACATGTTCACACACGAGCACAAACAGATTTGTTAAATACATGAGAGTAGCTTTACAGAAGCCCTTGTGAGCAGTAAACAGACATTTACATCACTGTAAAAAGTTGGCAGGATGTTAGGACGTGGCAGAGAGCCAGCTAGATGTTGCGAGAAGGCTTCGACTCTCAACCAACCTCATCCACACATGCATTCATTAGAAATGCACATTATGCAAAACATGTATGTTCATCCCACTTCCAAATCTACTTCTTGCAGAGTGCAGTTTGAAGACAAAGATAAAACAGGAAAACTCCCCAACGGTCCGTCATATTTCCCTCCATCGTATCAATAAGTACACGAGACATGTTTAAACTTTATCTATCCAGTTTATTCTTTCTCAATAAAAGAAAAAGGTGGAAAGGGGAAGCCGAAAGTAAAGCAATGGAAGCAAAAATATTGAATTTTCCACGTTTATCTTCCCATGGCATAACCACATTACAACCAAGAAAAAAAAAAAGCAGCTCTACACTAAAGTGTAAGTGAAAAGCAAAAAGGGGTTAAATAAGGTTTTTCTTTAAGATACAGAATATTCATTCATTATTCATCTTCTGTTCATTCCTCCCACAGTCCACCAGGAAAACGTTTGGAGAGTAATTATTTGCTGATTTTAACTTTCAGCTCACCCCGGCCGCCACCTCCCTCATCTAAAGCGAGAAAGAGGGAGGGGAGGAGGGAGCAGAGAGGGTGAAATAAGGAAAAAATAGAGCAATCAATACGGGGAAAGATGAGAAAAGGATGGTGAAAGGCAGGAGGAGAATGCACGTGAGCGCATCATGCTAGCTGTGAATGGAAACACATTAAAGTACTGATCAAAGGAGTGAAAAACCCAAACAATATGAATTTTTGTATCAAAGCTAGCGCCAAGTATCACCTTAAAAATGTGTATAATTGAAATGAAGGCCTAAGACATTACGAGTAACCTGAACTTTAACAACCATCACCCATTTTAAACAGGAACCACCTCAACGTCAGTCCGAACTCGACCTGTACAGCAAGGTTTCTGCCTGCTCGTGCTCAATGTGAACAACAGCTGAGCACATGAAACGACAGGAGAACTGTGTATTCACAAAAGCACAACGACGTGTGGAAGTGTAGAAAGCAGTCATTTCAGGTCCAATGGTAAATCGCGTGCACACGTTAATGCACATCACGTACTGCAGATGTCGTCTTCCTGACGTTTTCATCCAGCACACATAATCCACGCGTTGCTGAAAAAGAGTCTCGTGTGTGTGACGAGGACATGTCTTCATGTGGGAGGGCTATGGGAAAAAAAAAAAAAACGAGGGAAAGTCCGGGCAGAGAAGAGGAAGACAGAGAAAATCCGCAACGTCCTGATCAATCACATCCCAAAGGTGAAGACAGATCTGTGCGCAATCCGAAGACAACCGGCTCACTCCCACCAAAATAAAGGTGGATTTACACTATGATTGGCCGTCATGGCCTCCTCAACAAAGCAGAAACACCTTCGGAGCAATCCTAAAACAAACAAATAGAGGAGCAAAGGGTGTCCTGCGGTAGAAAAGAGAAGGATGCAAGTTGTTGGGGGGGGGAGGTGAAGATTGGGCTTTGATGTCCTGATAACCTGAGGTCGATGATTAACAGGTGTTTCTACAAGTTTAGGATTCGGGGACGTGGACGGCCAGGAGAGTAAGACACTGACTTAAACTGAGGCTGACTAGCTCTGTTTGCTTCAAAGTCCACGCTCGGCGCAGAGAACAAAGCAGCTCTGTCTGATTTTGAGGTAAAGAGCACAGTCTGGGTAACCATCCCTTCATCCTCCTCTGCCTCGTCATTCTTTTTTTTTTTCTTCTTTTGAGGTAAAGAGTTTAGTCTTAAACTGGCTTCCAAGACAAACATTTGTATAAAGCGTTGTATTTCTTCTCTTCATCCTTTTATTCATTCTTACTCGGCTCACTCTTGTGTAGTCAGGAGCTCGCAAACAAGTGAAGAAACTCTGTATTTCCTTTGCTCTTTATTGTTCTGTCATTCCTGGGTTTGGATTTTTCCCAAAAGGCATCTTAGCAGCAGGGATATGATCAAGCCAACAGAAGCAGAATACAACAGGAGTAATAGTGGGATTTCAAAAAAAAAAAAAAAAAGAGCGAGCATAATTTAAAAAGAAAAGAGTGGAGGTTTGTATCCAAAAAATCCTGGAAAAAATCTTGAAAAAACAAAATGAGAGGAGAAAAAAAATAATGTAATCCCTGTTAGTGCTAAGACACCGTCTGAACACCGAGATTCGAGGAGGGGAAGCCGCTCAGGAGCATTCCTCTCCGATGCGCTGGCATGAGCGGCCCACCTTGCGGTCGAGCTTGACCATCTTCAGGACGGCCTCCTGGCGACCACGGCCCAGGTGGTCAAACAGACACTCGTGTTGCTCTGGGAGCCGGTGGAGCATACAGAAGACATAACCTGGAGGGTGGGTGAAAGAGAGGGAGAGTGGTTAGTCCGGCTGGCTCAGCAAATGTACAAATATCACAGTGACACAAGCTACACGTTAAGCATATCACATGAAGGCTAATTAATGTTTTTTGAAACCACTACAGTCCATACAAAAGCAACAAACACTGCATGATAATAACCTCCCTTCAAATATACAAGCCTTCTTTTTAAACAGCTCAGGGCAGATAATGTTTAAAGCTCTGCAGCCGGGCCATTGTAAAAGGTCCGGCTACCAAAGAAGACATTCCAGTTGATAGCTTCCTCTTCTGAATCCATTCAACAAAAGGCAGACAACCCTCATCTCTCTCATTGACTCTCTGTCTCTACTGTAGCGCTCTCGACAAAAGGCCCTGCCACTGTAGGAGGCTCGATAAGCTCAGAGAAGCTCGTTAGCTCTCATCGTCTTCAATTCATTCATTAATACACATAATAACACTGCTGGCATTCAATGAGCGGTGATTAAAAGCCCAGTTTGACAGCTGGTTGCTAAGCAATTATAACCTCTGTGATTACAGCGCGCACGAATGGAGTGGAAGGGAGAAAGTTGTGTAACATTTGAGTGTTTTAAAGGGATGTTTCTAGCAAATACGTATCAATTTATTCCAAAGGCAAAAAGAAATACAAACACGATGATTCCCTCAAGGCAGTCAATAGCAAAAGAGTTTAGCTGCCTGAAAACAATCTGTGTGGAAATCAATTGATTTCCCTTCACCATTTATCCTGAATTTAATGGCACCGTCTTCTAAGATATGCAGGTCTCTTTCACTGTGCTACTTTCAAAAGTTCGAAATAACAAACTGTGATTTGGTTGAATTCCCACATTAGACGCCCCGAATCAGATATTCTCCACCAGGCGCGCCGCGGAGGTTTTGTAACTTCACTGCGAATCAAGGTTTTAAAACATAAATGAGCTGGAAGGACATTTAGTGATTTGAGAACGCTTTGCGGTAATATTATGAAACCCCATGAGTGTACAGTAAGTCTCAAGTATTCAACGTTTTGAATGCATTAAATCTAAGCTGTCTTGAATATTTATTCTACCTAAAAGGTAAAAATGAAAAACAGCCATTTCACGAGAGTAAGGGTAGCTGTAACACACACACACACACATACGCAGTCTTTTAAATATAAACAGTTATTGTCATAAGGACATTTATTAATAGGCTAATTATTGAAGTGGTTGTCACCATCCCCGCCGCTGCCAAATGGATTGCAGCCATTCTGCGATTATAATGTACGGTACGTCTGAGTGATGATTTACTCAACCTACTGTAAACTATGAATACCACAGCTTATTTTCACACTTTCTTTCCATTTTTTCACGCTGGAGCCACGTTGAGTGGAGAAAGTAAAATAATAAAACACATCAGTCTTGAGATAATGCTGATTTAATTTGTGCAATATTAATTTTGGCCTTACAGCTGAAGCCTGGTCACACTCACTGGTAAATACGTCTGATTTGAAACAAACCACATTTTCAGCCATCAGTGGTAGAATGTAACTAAGTACATTTACTCAAGTACTCTACTTAAGTACACATCTGAGGTGCTCTACTTGAGTATTTCCATTTAATGAGACTTTATACTTCTACTCCACTACATTTTCAAGGCAAACATCTCATTTTCATCTCACTATATTTGTCTTGATAGCTTTAGTTACTTTACAGATTACAATGTAATCGTGTGTTATTCAAAATGTGGTGACTTTTAATGTTTCTGATTAACTGGATGATTAAATATTCCTTTAACTGTTCAGTAAATTCTCCTAAAATCCCCACAAAAAACATCACATATAATAGGGACAAGTCTTTACTCTGTATCGCACTTGCAACTTACTTTTCAGATGAATACTACAGGCAGCGTGTAACAGCAGAGGTCTACTGAGTGCGACTGGATCAGATATTCTGCCGGAGCTACACTCCCTCCCCCATTTAAACTCTGAAAAGCGTTTGTGCTTTCATCTCATTATCAGACCTTCTTGGCTTACACTGTGAGACATTCTTCAGAACCATTAGCAAAGTAATCTGCAATTACTGCAATAGTCAGAAATCACTATAATTGCCACCATTTCCCCTTCAGTCTGTAAAAAGCATGTTTTCATAGTAAGCATTGGACTATTAAGGACGGACAGCCCATGCATTACGCAGCGCCTGGTGGAAGAAAAAGGCAAGTCAATTTCCAATTTAGAAATTATTGCGTGGGTTTAAGCAGATGGTCTTTAAGCTGTGAAGAGCTGTGACTTTTTAAGTACTTTAATTTGTATGCAAACAAGTTGATTAGCAAGCCAAGTATTGGTTTAAACTGCATTAGTGTTCGTGGTAATTGGCTTATGTTTTATGTGCAATGTGAAACATTCAGGCTTTCTGTAATGGTCCCCTAAGGCTAGCAAAAGCACTCTGGTCATTGACATTTCCGTCAACACACAAACACACACAAAGGTAGCTGATGCATTTCGCCGCACTGGATGAGAAATTTACTGAACTGTCAACAAGTTAACAAACGTGTTTATGTATTCATGAGGCCAATATTCACCAAAGAAAAAACTCATTTATAACTTCGTGCACATGCAAGGAGTTCAGCCGAGGTCTTTAATAACAGCTACCAATATTTAATGTGAGCGGAGCCTGTGCATGTTTTAATAATGTGCTCCAATGTAGGTTTATGTGTATGTAGAGTTGTGTTGTCGTACCACAGCGACAGGAACCCAGCTCTTGCTGTACCAGCTCCAGTTTGGTTTGGCAGCGATGGCAACGTTTGCGGCTCCGCTGTTTGGAGCCGCTGCGAGACGAGGATGATGATGATGCGGACGAAAATGATGACGAAGACTCCTCACCCTCCGGCACCTCGCCCACTCTCGCTCGCTTCTCGGGTGAGACGTCGCTTTCTGACTCTGAGGCTGAAGACACAAGTAAGCACAGGCTTTTATTGTTAGTTTATTAGGTGCGTTCGCCGTGTTACGTAACTGCAGCTACAAACTTTTATACTAAGTACTTTTCACAAAAGTGAAACCGTGAGTGTCTGGATGTATTGTTGATTAAGTCTGGAGCTATATAATACAAGAAATACAGTAAAACCTTGATAGCTGAATAGTGGGTATTAGACATCTTTATTACATTTCCTTTGGGCTAAAACTTGTCTATTCAACTCACAGCTGTGTCCCACCTGTCTATAGTCTATTGTAGCAAAAGGTAATTTCCTAAAATTATGTGAACAACGACGTATTAGCAACCTGAAATGTTAAGATGTAAATGTATGAAAAGGCAGAAATAGCTATGAAGAAGTCAGTTTTCTATTGCAGACAGACACAAAAGCAAATGAAGGTTAATCGACCTGCTAGAAATGGTTTTACATAATTAATCTACCAATATAGCTGCAGCCAAACCTTCTCCACTTTTTATTACTCCCCTACCCACATAATAATCCAAAAAGCATTCATCTCCTGTGTGTGCAGGGCCGGAGCTTTGACTAGAATTTCAAGAGAAAACTTAAGACCTCCGATGACTCTTCATAACAACTTTCATTTAAATCATAAAGACATCATGTCTGATTTATATGTGACCTGCAACTGTGAGAGAACAGATGATGGCACACTGGAACAAAAGCACCTCTTAAATAAAATAGGCGATTTGGAGATTAATGGTTGTCCTGCATTAGTAAACAGTCAACCGTGCACATGAGACTGGAAGAGCATGCAGCGAGTTCCACTGGTTGGCTGGAATTTAAACTCAGCTTTTCTCATCAATCCTGCAGACTTTTTCCCCGGTCCAGCCGAATGCTGATCAGCGCTCAATAAATCTCTGAGAACTAGGCCAAGCTGAGCAGCCAGATCCCCCTACCCTGCCCCATCGATCCCTTCGTATGTGTGTCTGTACATGTGCAAGTGCATGTTGCAGAGAAGGAGAAAAAAAAAACAGCCTGCCTAATGTTATCCTGGTGAATCTCCGTGGCCAATTTACACAGTCTGACAGGACAAATGTGATTCAAAACAACATTCGAAGGCACAGATGAACACATTTGCACTGTTAACTGATTCAGATGTGTAAAATGTTGCACAAAGCAAAGCCGCAGTGTATCCAGGCTTTTACTGACATACAGAGGGCACCATTTAGAGAGACTGTCATATGTGAAACGTCAACTGAGCCACGGCACAGGGTTTAAATGGTGCTGTGTATGCATGTGTGTGCTCACATTATCCCGCAGCATTAGACGAGGGATCAACGTGTTCACACACCATCGCTGAACCTTGCCTACTCTGCAGTTGTCTTAAGTCATGTGCGAGTGCTCACGTGTGTGAGAGCAGCAGGTTGTGTCACCTAAAGGTGAAAGGGAAAGGGAAAATCTACACGAGAAGAAAGTCTGCACCTGTCTCGTTCCACTTAATCAGTGGTGCTCAGGATGCTTTTGTCTGCACGTGTGCACATGTTTCAGATTGTCATTCAAGTCTATTTCTTTAAATTGTAGAACCAAACACCGGACCTTCTTGTTTTGATAGTTACTGAGTTACAATGCTCCTTTCTTTGTTGCCTTTATATATATATATATATATATATATATATATGATTGGCTTTACATTTACACCGTCTTGCAAATAGGCATCCCCACTATCCTTCCCTCTGCTGTTTCCACTGTAGGAACAATTAACCTTGCCATTTTGAGATCAAACCAATGTCAATGAAGCCACAGGGTCCTCCACTCCAATGCCTTAAGTGGACATGACAAGCAGACAGTGCAAAACACAGTAATGGACATTACAATGGCAGAGCTGAGGCATACCTGACTCAAAGGAGCGTTTTGTGGGAGTGGAGAGTGAACTGAAGACTGCGTCTGTGCTGGATACTTCTGAAAAGAGAGATAGATTCAACAAAAGGAAGAGAAAGAGAGGTGAGAAGAAAATCATATTAAAGAGAAGAGAGGACATAAAGACGTTGGTTTCCTACTTCTGAGACTTTGTTTTGATGAAAATTAAAGGGCTGGATTTGTTGATTTAGTACAGACAAATAAATAATTCAACAATAAACTATCAAAAAAACGAGAATACAATCGCACAATGTAAAAAAACCTTAAATTTATACAACACATACTATGCACAATGTAAAAAAAGAATGCTAAACTGCGACTGATTGACAGATCAGGTCACGTGTCGGGCTGCCCTGAAAGGAAAACAGTTTATAATCGTAAAAAGCCTGAGGAGCTGATAGTGAGTCTTCTGGTGGTTGCCCGGATACCGCAGTACCCTTATCCACACACGGTAGCAGGATAAAAAAGACCATGACTGGGGAGTGTGGAATCCTTTATTATGCAGTGCGCCTTTTTTTCAAAGGGACTGTGATAGATATCTGTGACGGGGAGCTGGCAGTGTGCATGTGTGCAGACTGTAGCCAGCCAAGAGACGACTGACACGACTGATACAAAACTGATACAGTTGAAACAGTTTGTTGAAAATCCATCGGACAAATGTACACACTTCACCTTTTTAAATATATACTGCTTATTATTGTATTTTAACTTAAATACAGCTCCTTGTCTTTTCCTAGAATGGTGATATTTAGCATTTCTTTGGGTTATAAAGTAGTATTACTTCTTCACTCTTTATAATATTAATTTTTGTTAATTCTGACACATTGAGGTTCCAGCTCGGCGTCCTAGCATCTATCTTAAGTTCTTAAAGTTCATCAGTGAGGGATTATTCATGAATGTTGTTGTTGCTGTAGTTTGTGGGTGAATTACAGTTCAGCAAGGACTTTTATCTCAAAATCAGCATCACATCATCATGTGTATCACTAAAACTACCACTACCTTAACAGAAGAAGAGCAGGTTGGTGTTGGGAAATTTTCACAAGTTCCACACATCTGCTTGGTAGCCCCTTTATTGTCCTGTCCTGGATCGGCCTCCGCAAATAACCCTGTCACTGTACAGCTATGACCGATGCTCTGGCAATTGTAGGTGTCCTCTTAAAACCTTCACTTCTGAACGGATAACCTTTCCTATCATTCTCTCTATCTGTGCCATGAGGACAAATATAGCCAGGGCAGGGGCACTGCAGCTGCTGCTGCTTCGGTTGGCAGAAACAAGTCGCAGTCTTCTACAGAAAGAGACACTCGCCACTGAAACTTGGAATAGTTTGTAGTGGTTTTGACCACTAATACTTGTATTTTAACACACACATTACATTCCCTTTAAGTTGTACGCTTCAGAAAAGAGTTATCTACTCTTCATAGGTTTAAAAAAAAAAAATGGAGCACATAATACCTCTCGGTGAACAATGGCCCAAGGAAAATCACTCATAAAGAGATAATAAAGAGGTCATGGCAGTATTTGAGGAGGAAAGAAGACCGATTCATTCTTGAGCGATAAACTGCTGTCTTACCATCCTGAGCAGGTAGAGATGACGCCGCCGTCTCTTCCGGCGAAGGTTCTTCTGATGTGTTAGGCACCGACATCAGTGATTGACTAATGCTGCTGTTTGTGTCATTACAGAATATGTCTGCTTGGCTGCTGCTGGAGCTCGAGGAGGCCTTTGAGGCACAATCATCGTCCGGCTGTTTCTTCTGAATGTCTATGGAAAAAAAGTCAAAGAGTGACAATTATCAGCTCTGGGGTATGAAGGGGTCGTTTACTTGGGCAGTAGGCCAAGCAGGTGTGGCACAGGGGGAACTTGGTTGCATCTTTGGATGATGCTCAGTTTCATTTACAAACAGTTGTGCCATGTTACAGTTAATTATTGTGTAAATGGACAGTTTTCTACTCACTGTTTTTGTCAGAGGCTAAACAATAGCCTGAGTGAGACTTGAGCATAAGTCCCACGCTTGAAGGTTTCTAAAGAGTCATAAATTACAAAGGACAAATCTCTCACCTTTTTGTCATAAACAGTTACCGCTTCCTGGTTTTTATGCAAATACCAACAAAAATTTCTAATTCCAGTTGGAGACAGGCAAGGTATGCAGTTTATAGCTGAGGAAAATGCTAAAATGCAGTTTGAAATTATCTTTTTCATAAAACTACTTCATAACCATCTGTAGAGTAAATAGAGTTATATCACTGCATTTTACCCTCCCAAGTTCTTTTTCAGACTTTTTCTCCACTTTTCATAACTTCAAGGCCTGTCTTTCCAGAACAGCTACAGAAGTGAGGTCAGCCTTTGACCCCCAGCTTGCTCTACACAAGTCTATGATAGACACAAGATCGGGCGACCAAACAAGCACACAAACATAAGAGCTTACCTGCAAAACATTTTGAGCAGAGATTCATAGTTTTGCTCGACCTGAGGAAAAGAGCAGAAAGAGGAAGCAAATGTGTGAGTAAAACTGCTTGTATAAGAGTTCCCAAAGAAATGCAAGTTGCCTTTTGCTGGTGGGTATCCACACAGCGAGAGTAACATGTCTCCATGACCCCGAGTCCCAGGCTGAGACTTTCTCATCTCCATTTCTCATCTGGGATTCTGGTAGGGAAAAAGATGAAGAGTGCGATCCAGGCTCCAGTATTAAATTATTCACTGGATCCAAAGCTGCTATGGTATGAGGCTATCAGGGGCTAAGTACTAGACAAGCTTGGAGGCTGCATTAGCATAGGTGTGACTTTTTTCTGTACATTCTGCAACCTAAACAGGAATATTGAATATTAAACTACCAAGTAGAAATTAAAAAACGTACACTTATTTTAGGGTTTACCAAGGTCGTCCAAGTTGCAGACAGTAAACACTCTTAATGTGATTACAGATGTAGAGAGGTCATTTTGATTCGACATCAAGCAATTTTTCAACATAATCAGTTAATCAAATGAGCCTCATCGTTCCGGCAAACGAGCTGACAAATGCTGCCTGTGCTTCTGAGTGTAAAGCAACAAAGAGTCATAGTAAAAGAGTGGCTGGTCGATGAGAAGCGTTAGAAACGACGAGTCAGATCTGCTTTTCTGTGTGCTAGAACTTTTCAACTCTTTCTTAACAAGTTTTTCTGCCCCCTTACGATCAAACTTACCTAATCTAGCTTTAAAAATGAGCTGCAAGAGAGTCATCTTTCGTTTGCTCGTGAATGCATTTTTACATAGATTGGTCAGGAATATTATTTTGCCTACGGTACAGCTGTAACACACATCGACTCTGACAATGTGATGCCAATAGAGGAGAAAGTGGTGGTTTGCTCTTTGGCTTAACTTTGCAAATAACCTGCGTGTTGGCAATGTACACATCCGACAGGACAACCACTCAACTGGTCTGAGAGACATGAATGGAGAATATTACCAACCTCGTTAACTTTCCCCTCTTTACCAGCTGCATTGGCCTCTATTAGCTGAATCATTCATGGATTTCAATAGAGGAAAAAAATCTGCTACCTAAACATACTTTTCCCTTCCTCATCATGGATAAAGATCGTTTCGAAATAGCCGTTGTTACAGGGTTGATCACTGAAGCCTTGCTGATTTCAGTGGCACAACTCTTTCACAACAGATGGCTCTAGCTTTCCTCTGAGAGGGCTCCTCTCATTTCCTCTCCAGCCCTCGTCCTTGCTGTCTGCGCACTGAGCGTGACGGTCG
The DNA here is from genome assembly GCF_965226575.1 of Pagrus pagrus. Classification (NCBI taxonomy): domain Eukaryota; kingdom Metazoa; phylum Chordata; class Actinopteri; order Spariformes; family Sparidae; genus Pagrus; species Pagrus pagrus. Next base: position 28,970,464 of record NC_140185.1, on the reverse strand, counting down.
CTGCTATCAGTCACATTCTATTTATTTTGGGTGCTTCGTTGCACACCTTTGTCCTCATTTCTAAATGTAGGGTCAGCCGCAGTCAACCTGAGGACTGTCTGTCAGTCTGCTGGTGTGTAGTCTCGGGTATAAAAGAAAAATGAAGGAAAGAAGAACGAAGGATAGAGGAGAATCATCATCATGGGACGCAGGTAGAGGGGAAGCCGATACTGGGTAAACAACGAGTCATATCCTGTTGTCAACTTTACAAATCAGAGGTAATCAAATCACTGATTAATTAGGGAACTACAAGAGGTAAGAAAACGCAGGAAATGACATGCGGGAAAGAAACCGCTGCATGCTTGTTAAGCTTGGTAAAGTGCACACAATCAGGCTATTTCGTAGCTGGCCCACTGCTGTTACTAATGAGAACATCTGATTGGAACAGACAGGAAGATGGGCTCTGTCGCCTTCGTGCTGCAGTTTGAGTGACACGAGCAGTGAAATTAAAAATGACTTGCTAAATACAGATAGAAGATTGTTAATAGAGAACATTCACTGACATTTTGTCACCCACACACATCACTGAAATAGTTATCAGACAAACTTTTATGCGTGTGGAATAAAATAGCAACAGAGAAGTGCTCACCAAGCCGGAGATTATACTCCACAGGTCTACATTTGTATGGAGCTGCAACTATTGTGATAATCAATTAATCACTTCAGTCATTTTTCAAGTAGCAATGTCAAACATTTCCTTGTTTCAGCTTCTTAAATGTAAGAATATGCTGCTTTTCTTTGTCACTGATGATAGTAAATAAAGAGGCTTTGCTTTTTGGATTGTTGGTTGAACAAAAGAAGCAATTTAAAGACGTCAATTTGGACTCTGGGAAAATGTGAACATTTCACCAGTGCTATACTCCTTCAGAGTTGAGTTCTGCCTTTTTTTTTCCCACCACCATCATCTTGTTATTAACCAACATTTTATAAATCGATTTTTCCCTGAATGCATGTCAACTAATGCCCGGCAGGCCTTTGGGCTTGCGATACACTGGCAGAAACTCTGCTTCTATTGATCTGAGACATTTTTTTGTTATGAAAAGCAACATAGGGCTAATTGATAGATTAACTGATAAAGCAGCTGCTTGACTCATTCAGTATTCTCTACAGTGTTGACAACAGAAATCTTTAGTGCTTTTCAGCATTACTGTAATAGCTTTGAGAATTCTTTTTTTCCCCTCGTGTATCCCACACAGGCAGACAACAGGCAGTATATGATGTAAACCATATTTTTACAATATGATGGAGTGTCCAAAGGTCTGCACAAGTGATACAACTTAATACAACTACACAAATATGCTGTTTATCATGAGGTGATGTGTCAACTGGTTTCAGTCTCTTAAATATCTCTAAATGCATAGGCCTAAATATTCAAGGCAACAAGGCATTCAATATCCTTTTTCTACATTATGAAAGAACTGTAAAAGCCACAGTGAGTGTAGCTCTGCCAAATTTGCCCAATCCAGCTTTTTGATTTTACTAAAAGCACTCTGCAACATTAAGAGGCACAGAGTCACCTGTCTGATACCAGATTTGAGAACAAAAGAGGTCTTTCTTTCCCTCCCTGTCAAAGATCTTTTTGAGACAATCAAGCCTTCTGCTCGCAGGGATACATAACAAAAGGACGTTCAAGCATTAAACTCCTGCTGAAATGTCAGATGCAATTATGGTTTGTAAGCCACAGTGCACCAATCACAACAACCCATTGTGCACCTGGATGTGCATCTTCGAAAACAAGTTTGAGGCAGGAAGAGACATGTGGAAGTCAAACTGTCTGAAAGAGACACATGAGAAGCGACCGCACTGATGCTATGCAACAACCTGAAAGAACTTGTGTTTCAAATGTTGTCATACATCATGCTGACAAGTCTGCGGCATACGAAACAACTTGCAGGTGACTCCTACCAATTCACTTTTTTTCCCATTCAGAACCCAAGAACGTAATATAACAGTCCTCCTATCCTACGGGTGATTCAAAGACCCACACACATTTCACAACAAAGCCTATTAGCAGGAGGGTCTAACTCCAGTGCTGGAATCCATCACCAAATCATTCATAACTAGGCAACAAGCACGGTCCTCATTCAAAATACAGGTGAGAAATTCAGCCTGCTTTTGGCAAAAATTCAAGGACAGTATCAGTGTATGTTTTGCTCAGTGTACCCTCAATATCTCACAATGCATTGTGTTCTGGTAAATAGTATAATGACACATCCTGGCAACCACTAACAACTTATAAAGTCAGATTATATCACACATTTTTATCAATTGGGGAATGTGTGCAGGTATTCATGAAGCACTGGTAAATGTATCACCTCGCAAGGAGACATGTTCCCTGGGCCCTTACAGATAAATGGTAGTTAAATGGATATATTTAAAGCTAACCTAATACATTTTTTGTTGTTTTGTAGCCCATCTTGTGGTTAAATATAACATCACAGCTTGCACTGAAAAACTCTGGTATCTTCAAACCTCCTCAAGGTCTCCAATGTCAGCTATTTGATCATAAACTCAACATTTTGACAGGGGCTGCCAGACTGCACCATTAGCAGCAGTATACCGCTTTCATGGTATAACGTGGTATGAAAATCAAAGGGTATCATACCATGTACATTTACTGACCTGTGGTATTGAATTTTAATATGTTCCTGTTATTTAAAAATATTTAAAGTTCATTTCAAGTTTCTTGTCTGTCAGGGCAAAAGTATAATACAGTGTTTGTTCAACCAAAAAACATTCTGTTTTCATTCCCTAAAGAGTCATTGTGACAGATACGATAATAATATTAAATACGTAATACTGTGATACAATGAAACCATGATATTTTCTGAGAGTTATTGCACCTTGAAAGTCTGATACTATGTCACAATGTCTGAACATCATCTACAGCGTCCGTCTGTCTGCAGAATAAAATACCCTTTTGAGCGAATGTGAAACTTTTATTGCTTAGTTCCCTGAAAGAGACTCAATGATGCCGTGATTCTGATGCACACTCCACAGATAGCTCGAACCCCAGTGAACTTTAGTCAAGTGGATCATCATCACGTTCTTGTGAGAAAGCATTTAAAAATATCTTTATATACAGTCACTCGAAATCCGGTGACTGACATTACAACAGCTTTTGTTTCACATCATTGCCATGCTTATCCAAGCAGTCAGTGGTGAGCTGTCACTTAAAACAGATCACTTCCTAATACAAGCAAACAGTGAATGGGGTGCTTTAGTGTACTAAGGCAGCTCTGATATCTTTTATTATAATAATGGGGAAAGAAAACAATAAACAACATTTATATGGAGCCTGACTGATACTGGAATGTTGGGGCTGATGCCAATGATGATAGGGAATTAAAATAATCCAGATATCAAAATAACAATAATAATTTAATCATTATAAATTACCTCAAGCATCTTTATCTACATTCTGTTCTGCTAAAAGAAGTTTTCACCTATCTACTGTGTATGATACCGATATATTTCCCAATCTAGAAAGTAAACTTGTAGTCCTCACTGGCCTGGCTGGGTGCCCTGAGCCTCCACTTTTTTAAAGTACGTAAGTTCACTAAAGTCCAACCATTCAACCACATTAAGCCCCCAATGTTTACAACATAATACAGCAGGCCAATCTAAACTTGGCTCATGGCGACCTTTAGATTAACCCACTAAATGCAAAGAGTAAACAAACCGTGCATAAACTTCAATTCAAAGCACCTTTGTGTATTTCTAATCATATATTTTAAAGTTTATGTATTAAATATTTCATTTTAAGTACACTGTAAATAATGATCATCACTACAAATGTAGTCTGTGGGCCTGTATGTGTATATAAATAAGTCTAGCACACATGTAGCAGACTGAAATGTCACTGTCTGGTAACAGACACCTGTCTGACAAGTCATGTGAAGTAGTGTTAATAGATGTAATAAAACCTCAACGTATCTGGGTTAATGTGACATTGTAGTCTAAATGTGTGCATGTGTGACAGTTTTGTTGTCAGTATGTCAGCACATCCTCTGCCTTTCAGCTTGAACTGGTGAAACCATCAGTGCTAGTTTCCACCCATGTCCAGTTTAAGGTTTAACAGCTGCTCTGTGTGTGTACCCAACAAACGGCCTCATTTAAAAATAAATACTTTAAAAGCAGCCGGTTTATTAGCGCTGTCACACCTGTCACATTACCTGCAGGGCTAATCCCACACTCCTGCCCCGCTCTCTTACCTCCACAGGAGAAGGTTAGCGAGGCCAGCTGGCGTTAGCTAGCAGCTAATGCTACAAAACAATGGGGAGGGGGGGTAATAACAAGAAAAGCAGCTCATCCCTGTTTGAGCTGCTAACGCTGGTGGCTAGCCACTCTGCTAGCTGTTGGCTGAGAAAGAAAGCATCTACAAACAAGATATTTTAGTGTTTTTTCTATTAAACTTACCCCCAGAAACCGCAGTGGCAGCGCGGGGGTATAACGTTAACGTTGCTCGGAGGCTTGCTGCCCTCGCTCCCCGTGTCCCCCATGTCGGTCTTCCGTGTGAAGGCTCTTCGCGTAGCAGGTGAATCCGGGGATGGGGTGAGGGCCTCGTATTTGCGTTTAGATCCCCTGGCTTTGACAAGTACAGAGTCAACACCCACGGTCAGACTGTCCGTCGGAGTTTCACCACACGTGGAACGACTTGCCGACACGAGCGGCCACTGACTCGGTGAAATTAAAGCAGTTTAAATCAACGTTGAGACGCCGGAGCCGTCAAAAGCAGCGACGGACAGAGCCACCGGGGAATCCTGGGCCGATCAGCTGGAGTGAGGAGCATACCACTGCCAGGGAGGGGGAGCCGTGTGGGCAAAGTGGACGAGCAAAAGTTAAAATGGTGCGTTTGTGCTGAATAGAAAGTGGCAGAAAAATTACAGTTGCGATCATTTTAATATTGTGTAAGCTAAAATGCCACACGATTTCAGTAAGTCGTTGATTTTAAAGGTTTGATTTTGAGGGGGTTGAGATGGTATGCTCCATACAAAACTATCTACCTACAACTGGAAATCTCACACCACCGTGGTACAGTGGGTCTCCAGAGCCTTTACCAGGTATATTTTAGGTAAGGAGAATTTTAATTTAGTCTATATTTCATTCACTTTCCACAGTAATATTTGCATATTTAAATGTTTTGTAAAATAATGATATAACATGCCACCTATGTTATTGTGGATTTCTGGTGCTTTGGAAAACACAAATCCTTGAAAAGTATGTTTTTCTGCTTCCTAAAAGCATTTGCAGTTCACTCGCATAATATTTATGTAGGCTGATAGAATTTACATCGCTGAAAATTATCCTTTGTTAGGCCCTTTAGAAGAAATTACAACGTTGTAATGGACCTTTTTCCCAGGCACATGTTGACACCTCACAGTAGGAAAAGTACAAGTGTTTTTTTAAAAAAAAAAAGAAAAAGGAAATTAATGATGGCAGAACTCCATATAGCTGCTTCAGTTTCAGGTTCCTGGTATTGTCCATGCTTGCTCACTGTTTGTTCAGGCTTACTTACAGTACACCCTTTTCACGGGAGACATTTAGCTTTTCAGAGCAGGTAAAGCACAAGTTTAATTTCTAAGATTAGTCACGGCTGAATTCCATTCAGGTGATCCAGTTCCAGGGGTTTGGTATTGTGTGTGCTCACTCGCTTACATGGCTTACTGGGACACTTAATGGGAACGTTATTGGTTCACAGCTGTGCTTTTCCTGATTTGACATGAATCTCTGTCCTCACCCCATCACAGCCCATCATTCAGGATTACCTTGTGTTTGTCTGTCCAACACTCTAATTTTATTAATTTATTTATAAAAGTTATGAGAGGTTGAATAAGTAGTGGTGACTCCTGAAATGTAATTGAGCAGCATCAAAAGCAGGTCATTTCTGCTTGTAAAGAAACATTTTGACAAGAAACATCTAAAACTAATATTCAAATTCCTCGCAGCCGTAGCTGTACGTTGAGACTTAGATGCTATGTGAAATGCTAAACATCAACATGCAACATGGATTAAGCGTCTCATTTTGACCCATTAGGCAGAAATTTAACTAAGGGCCCCATTGTGCATGCGTGCTCACTGACATGGCTTTCTTTTATAATACACCTAAATAAAGCCAAGCCATCATAATCTTTTTTTGTTTTTGTTGTTCGTCTTGAACTGGGATTATAAACATAAGAAATATGAACAAAAAACATCAACCAACATGAGAGATCCAACAGGTTTTTGCTGATGATTCCAGCCCAGTTGCCAAAATAAAACTCACATTTTTGCAAACCAGTGATATCTTTTGTAATTGTCATGAGATATGTAGCATATTGACATTTCTACATATCACGTTCACATAAGATGTTTATGACCTGATTTTAATATTGGGAGATGGAGGGGATGGTGGTGGAGTTAGGCATATTTGTAGATATTGTAAGGAGACCTTAGGACCGTTCCCAGCTGGGCTTGTGACGACAACATTTTTAAAAATTTTGATGGGACATGTAGGGACATGTCCAGCCGTGTTTGTGGCAACAAAACCGGGTGCTTTTAACAAGACCTTGGGATTTCTCCCACAGTGTTTGTGGGTGCCAAAGCAGGTATTTGAAGCCAAAACATGATCTTTTCCTAACGCTAACCAAGTGGTGTTTGTGCCTAAACCTAACTTGAGCATAAGCACAGCCTTATCTAACATCAAATTGAAAATTGAACCTAAAGACATGTAAAGTTGCAATATATGGTTTGCGGAAGCGTACATTGCCAACATTTGTCCTGGCGATTGCGTTGGCTAATTCAAGTTAATTAAAAACAAAATGAATAGGTTTATTTGTGAGATTAATCTCAAGTTGTCATTTACTCCCAAAGCCACTGTGCAACCTGTTGTGATTGAAACCTAAGATTTGGTATTTTGCTAACATCATAGCTGATTATATGAGGTTGTTTCGCGTTTACAAATATCAATGGCGCTGTCTTTCAGCAACAGAAATAACATCACTGAATTCTGTTTTTCACCTCAAAATGACTTTGAGAAGAATACACTTTACTTTAGAGCCAGGAGGTTTGGATTCCCCTCAGCAAGACCTGCCAAGAAGCAGCTTCTGTCTGCAGGGAAGGACAAGTGTGCCCTGGGTGGAATGAAGATAGATAGCTGATAGTTCATTAGCTAGTTGGGCACAGGGAAGAGTATACCGCAGAGAGTTGCAGAATCTCGTTTTTCAGTGTTGCTGAGAGCCCATATTCCAGTGCAGGGCCAAACAATGCTGGTAAAGGCTCAGTTGTTGTTTGCCTCTCAGTCTCAATCAAAGCAAACTTTAAGTCTTTTCTCTGTTGACCTTTTGCTGCTTTAGGACATTACATTTCTAATGGGAAATATTGTTTCAGATAAACAGATAACAATGGTAATTCTGTGTTGCAAACATGGCCGTGGCAAGCCCCAATTTTGGCCCCGCAGTGGATAACTGGTTGTTGCTTCTCTCCCCACAGCCTGAGTCCAGCCTCGGGCTTGGTCGTCCTCTAGAGGTTTGCAGAACACCACTTCAAAGACAGATCCCCTCTCCTTACATACCATATACCCTCTCTCCTCTTCCCTGCTACAAACACAAGAACTTAAGGAATTAATTAGACACTGGATCAAACACGGGTTAGTAAATTCAGCTCGCTGAAGATACCGGGAATAGTGTAATCGCATGTTGAGTTTTGTCATATGGGGTTTGATATGTATGTGGACGCCTGTATTTCACTTCACATCCAGCATGACAGCTCACACTGGCAGTCTCTTGACCCCTCTCTTATTCACAGAGGGATATGGTGGGGGATATTTTGCAGGGTTTGCGCCTCACACAGAGGGACACCAACACAGCCCTGTAAAAATGCAAAGAGAAATTTCCTTGATACAGCAACTGCTCCTTGAAGGCCTGTTCTTTAAAGAGAGTTTCTGCCACAAGGGCAGCTCCCAAATTAATTTTTCCCACAGCTCACATCAAAGGAGCAGAAGTTCTGATAATCTGCGAAACATCACACAGTCCTGTTTATGTTACAGGTGAAAAAGGTGGAGGAGTTTTGCAACACACTTTATTCATGTTTGGTGTAACCCAGTATCACCTGAACAGTATCTAAGGTGTTAATTCACCATCCTGTGGAACCAATGTAATATTTTTAATTATAGCTACAGTACTGTACATGCTGATAACCCAGCCTCACTTGTATTACCCCATGTGTCGAAAACTAGAGTTGATTCATGGCTGCTAATAGGAGAGGCGGGCTCTCTACAACATGCTATGGATGGATTAGATGGGAAATCTATATGAACACATTTGTCCATAGATGAGAGTCTTTCGTATCTATTGCCATCCCCAGATAGGCCGGATGGGCCGTTATTGACTGGATGACAAGCAACATGTCACAGTTTGTAGATTTGCCCTGAAAGAGGATCACCTAGTTCAGTCCATTAACTGTGAAAACAGTATTATTGATTGAGATAAACAGGCGATTTAGATTAGATATTGGTTTTATGGCTATTTTGTGATATTTACAAAAACAATCTAGAATGGAAAACAGCTGATGCAGTCTGCCTTAAATCATTTCATGTGCAGTCTCTCATGTCGTAGATTTCTTTAATGCTTTTTGTTTCATCAATATGGCGTTTTCTACAGCATGAATGCTCATTTGCAGACGAGGAAAACCATCTTTGACGAGGAGGCTGAGAGATCATAACTTGGCCGTGAAGAAGCAGCGGCTGCTGGTATAATGTTTAGAAGTACAAACAGGCAGGATACACATCAGAGAGGACCCTGCCAGGCAGCCAGTAAAGGCTGTTTGCACTCCATCGTTCAAGGCAAATTATCCCCCCCTCACTCAATTATTCCCTCATTCTCTTTTCTCATTGTCTCTTTTTTCCTCTCTTTCACCATAAACACTTTCTTTCTTTACTTATCTCTGCCCGTGCACCTCTTCCTCCTCTTTTTCTGTCAAACATACACACAAATATGGACACACACCAACAAGCCAGCCTCCCACTGTGTGCAGCATGTGCAGCGGAGCCACCCGTGCATCGGGCGAAAAGCCAGCATAACCAGCCTCCCGACCATCTCCCTATGTGCTGATCAAAGAGCCGCTAAACAGCCAGAAACTACAGCGAGCGCAAGAGGCGAGCATGCACAGCAGCACAATTAGCAAGCACCACTTTTTTTTATATTTATTAAATTCCACTCCCGATCTCTGACATTTCCACACACTGACACAGTTGTGCATATATGTGCATACAGCACAAGCATGCAAATACCTTTTATTAAATATTTTGCGCTCACACACATACAATATATGTAGTGAACTGGGGTTTCACCTGTGAGTGACTGTTCATGAAGGCATCAGCCACTGATCTCTAAGTTGCTCAATTAAAGTTACTGAAGATCCTCAACAGGGCGAGGAGGAGGAGGGGGAGGAAGATCAAAGGGAATACAGAGAAAATCCTGGCAGGAGAAAGAGAGAGAGAGGAAGAGTATGTGTAAGATAGTGCACTGAGAGAGAGAGAGAGGATGCGAGTGAGAAAAAGGCAGGGAAGAGGTTAACAAGAAGGCAGTCAAGGAGATGGATAGTACAGGAAGAGAGACACTAAAAAAGAAATAGAAGGGATAGCAGTGAAAAAGTCACCCTGATGTTTGGGTTTCTGTTGTAATTAATTGTCTCTCCACTTAGTGAGTCATTGCCGAAGTCATTTTTATTGTAAAACCGCTGTAAGCTGGCATAGTTTGTGAGAAAACAGGGGTCAACTCGTGTCTTAAACAATTTATCAACAGCTCTATCTTGGGCTCAGCTCGTCCACACCTGGAAACGGTTCAAACATGCAGCAAACAAACAAATCCACGTTTTTAGAAAAGTGCGTAACTGTATGTGCTCGTGTGTGTGTGTGTTAGAGAGAGAAAAGGCACCTCAACATGCCAAATGGTTTGGATTTATGAAAAAGTGTAATTCCTTGAGTGCCAGTTGAGACAATCACATAAAAGGTATTTTAAATTAAATTTAGTGCTTACTTTACTTTGCAAGTAGAGCGTCAGACATTATCATGATAGAAATATCAAAAGGCTTACATAAACACCAGTATCTAACAAAGGTTTCATCATTGTCACGATTCCAGTTTTATGCAAGTCTGGCGAGAGTAATGAATACGTGGCCTTCAGAAGCCTTCCTCATACAATGCACAGGAATTCAATTGAAGCAGTGTAGCTTTAAGTTTAGCATTTTGGTCGCCGCCATCTTGGTTTTTTTGAGCCACAAGTGAACATATTTGGACGAGAGGATGGGGTCTGGGAAGATATACTGATTGGATTAGACTGACAACCAGAGGACTTGTCAATGACAAGGCAGCCACGCCCTAAAGCATACTTTCATTATCATCTATTTTACTATTAATGGGACCATAATTTACAAAATGAACATCATTCAGTATTGAAGAAGAATTGAAACTAGTGATTGATAATAAATCAAATGAGAAGTAGTGTCATTTTCTCATAAGCTTACATGAACCCAGGAGAATTGCCTCATGTCGGCCTTCACAGAAAATGCATGTTTAAGGCACTTTGGCAGCTCCATTCATCAGTCCTTGAAACTCGGTTCATATTTTATACAGTCAGTGGGTAAGACCAGTAGCTTATGGTCGCTAACGTTAGCTAACACTAGCAAACTTAAACCAACATTATGTAGAAGTTGGCATTTTATGTGATTTGGCACCCCCCACAGTTTCTGAGCTATCACCACTGTCGTAAATACAAATCCCAGGTCTGTAACAACTTGTCAGATGTAATGTAGGTGCTAACTACAAACAAAACTCATTACGTCATAACAGTGTTATGTGCTGAAAACTTGTATGTTGAAGTAAATGTATGTAACGCTGTGATCTACCCTCTTACTGAAGTTACATAGTGGAGAAACAAGTTACAGGGGGCGGATTGGCTGAGATGGAGACACCATTCACCCTATTACAAGACACTACCAACAAAATGATTTTGAAGCTGTTATTATTAGGGGAAAAAGTGACATTATGTTGCTTTAAGATGGATTTTGCAGTGTAACTGGCGTGACTGAGTCGATTCAATGGCTCAAAGACTCCTTTCTACTTGTGTTACCGTTATTTTACAGCAGTACCCCATGAATACTACAAGTGACATCATTCAGCGAAAGTCACATGGTGTGACTTTAAGAAAATAAGCAGCGGGCCTACATTCTGGCTGGGATAAAAAGAAAGACAAACAGGCATTGATAATGGCAAGTGAGAGGCTGTCAAACAGAGTTATTAATGAGACATTTGTGGGAGAACAGTCATTTGAAACATAATAATTCAAATGAAGAGCATTTTTTCATAATGTTCTTAACACTAAAGGCAATGCCAGGACATTTCTGGGAGCGGTGCCAGGTGGGGGTGAGCCACAAATCTGGTGAATGTGTCAGGGAAAAAATGGATGTAGATCCTCTACTGTAAAAAGGATCACAGTGTACATGAAATGGCTCTGCCTCACTTCACTGCCACTGCTTATTCAAGTGTGCCCTCCAATGGAGGAAAACAGGTCATGTTGACAAAACAGACTCTTCTGCTGGTGTTTAAGTGATACTTGGTTCTTTTCCCCACCTGTGTTTGGGCTCTTTGTAGATGATATTTCTCACTTAATTTCATCTGCCATCCGGTGCCAAAATCAGTGCGCTGAGTGCCTTTACTCTCAAATGACAGGCACTTCAAACCAATAAGTCTAATTTAATATTACAAAATACTCAGCGGAGCAAACAGTGAGTAAGTCAAGTCAAATATCAAGGATGTCAGATAAACCCTGAGGCGGCCCAGGAAATTAAAAACCAAAACTTTTGCAAATTGAAATCAGCAGCAAATTCTTTTCCCTCTCTGAGGTCTTGAAGCATCATTTCAGATAATCCAAAAACAATCAGAACAGGGACTTCATTCGTAGCATATGTTCATTAGTGACACATTATAATGCAGGTTTTGGAAAGGTCGCCAAAATGATTGCGAGGTTCTAATCCAAATGCTAATTCAGTCACTGATTGGAAAAGTGCAGTAATGTGATGCTAATGATATGCAGATGAGTTCTCATCAGAGCCGTCTACCCATTAATGAGATGATATTTGAGTGTACTGTACGTGTATGTGTGTGTGTGTGTGTGTGTGTGTGTGTGTGTGCGTGTGCGTGTCCATGCAGGCAAGGCTGCATGCATATGTACAGAACATGTGTCTGTGTTAGAGCGCGCATTCATTTCCATCAGAATATTTAGCATATTAATGTTCAATCAATCTGCCACTGCACTAATGCAGAGTTTGATTAAGACATGTCATAGACGGTAATAAACAGGAGCAAATGCACTTCACAGACGATATCACAGCCATCTCCTTTAAGGAAAGTTTTGATATGAGGTTATATGAGGCTTTATCGATTTTGATCATTTGTTTTTACTGTCCATAAAGAGTCCAACAGTGTTATAGGAGTGCAATGCCATACCAGTTGACTGCTTTTCAAAACCTTGTGCCTACATACCAACAATGCAACTTAGCCACAAAGTGACATCACTGGAAGCAATTTATCAGATTACATGCAGCTTCCTCTTGAGCCCTAAAAGGATTTATACTACTTTTTTCTCATATGCTGTACACTCAAAACTAGCAAACAACTGCCCAGAGAGTGTGGTGCTTGCTGGGATGTCAGCCAACAGAGATCCAAAGTAGCTCAACAGTACAATCTTATGTGCATAATTTTATTTCGAGTTTTATTGCTGTGTGTGCCCACACACTGCTACATGATTTATGCTATGCAATTCATAATATAAAGTATTATAAATATATTCAAAAATATTAAATAAAAAATTCTGATTGCTGCAGTTGGACACAGACAAGACAAAGACTGGAACCTTTAAGCTCATACTCACTTTGTCATGATTCAGATGTCTCTCAGTTGTTAGCTCTTCCACCAAGAGAGATTTCCTCTCTAAACCTCTCGGATGGCTTAATTTAAATAACTGTTCGAGGCCCACGATCAAATTAGCCAATATTTTATTTTTAAAAAGGCAAACATTAGAGAAAAATCCCCAAAATGGAAAATGAAAAATGAGTGTTTTTTTTCTTCTTTTATCCCCCATTAATCATCTCACCATGACCCTTTAGATTAGCCAGATTACCCCTGTAGACAGACTGTGACCCCTAGGTTGAAAATCATCGGACAATGTTGCATTAGGAGATTAAACTAGTTCCACCTCGAAAATGCTACTCACACATTGATCAGAATAAAATAATGCCATATAAAATGATTTATAACTCACAGGGGACATTTTACTACAGGGAATGTAATTTACATTGCTGATAATACCTCTGTGCTTTTACTTAAGTAGGATTGAGAATGCATGATTGAGTTGTAATGGAGACCTTTTACATTGTTGTGTTGGTACACCTTCTACCACTAATCCAACGTAACAAAATGTCAAAAAAGATTTGAGTGCTTTTGACAATGACAGTGCAGTAGGACACTATTTGTATTCAGTTTAGCAGGCTTATATTCATGACATGGAACTTGACTGTGAACTGCTACATCTGCCCCCACCCCCACCACCAGCAGCAAGATAAATGTGGCCTCATTTGTCAAACATATCATCAGGCACACTTATACCACAGAACCACAAGTCACATTTCAATGTGATATAAGGGAGTTTAATGTGGATGTCTGAACCACGAGGAGATATATTTTATCTCTATAAATAAGTCACTGATCTCGTTCTGTATTGTCATCAATTCCCTGAACTCACTGACACTGGATTGAGAGTTGTCTTGCATCATCTCAAAGCACCAACACCACATGAAGACACAACTAAAGACTTTTTTTGTAAATTCAGAGTGGACCCAAATGGAAAACGTTGTTCTTTCATCCTGAGAACCACTGCCCATTAAAGAGTGATGAAACAGAGAGCAATTGCTCAACTCTACTAAATTTCAGAAAGCCAAAAATATAGGAGGACGGTTTTGATGTAAGCCAGAGGCATTTATGTTATGTTTCAGCTATGTGCTCTGAAACACAACTTCGTCTCTGCCAGGGGAGTCCTGCATTTTGCCAACATATATTCAGTCTTAGTGTGAGACCTGTTGAGTTGATTCTGCAGGACAACAGCATCCTGTGATTAAAGTACCATGTACATGTCAGCAGAGCCAAACGCAATGGGCTGCACACCCAACATGCTGCTTCTATAGACAGTTCCAACCTAATTTGGCCGACGTTACTAAAACAGCTACTCTGAAAGTGTCCTCTCATTCAGCACAGCCAGTGTAGATTTTACTGGCACCTCCTGTAGGAAACCTTCACTTCACCAGGGGGAGTGCACATGGGAGATTCTACTTTGACTGTGTGTGGTGAGACTGTGTGCCACCAGAGGGCAACAAAGACCTGCATTCTTTATCATGTTGAGCTACAATGCCTTCATGGCCAGAGACATATTCCCTTAACTTAGATTAATTTAGATGTAAGGTGTTTACTGCTGTTAGAGCTCCCACTGCTGCCATTAATCACAATAACATTAAAGTAGTATGATATTACTGAAAATGATATCAGATATACATACCATTATTTATGATAAATACATAATATATTAATATTGGGCAAGTATACATATGATAATGACAACACAGACCCTCCATGCCTTTTCGGTTCTATTTAACAATACTGTACTGACATCTAGTGGTCAATTATGACCTCGAGCCTCACTCATGATACTCTAATTAACAACTGTGGCTACAAACATATATGGGTGGTTATGTTCACACTACTCTTGTGGTAAATATGAGTTTATAATGTTGGATTTTTGGTTAGATAAAAAAATTGCAACCTGGTTTATTCTGACACTGACAGCTAAATTTACGTCTGTAATATTTGTGATGCTGTAAAAACCCTGTGTACATTAGAACTGGAATAAACAGTTCCTGTATTTTTCCTGTAAAAACAAACAAAAAGTACCCCAGAGTCATAATTGAGTAAAGTAAAAGTCACTCGTACAAATACAACTCGAGTAAAAGTATCCGATATAAAATGTACTTAGGTATCAAAAGTAATAATATGGCATTAAATGTACTTACTATTAAAAGTACAAGTAAGTAATTAAACCTATATTCACATGTATACTATGGGTTGACCGATTTCCTAATTATTGAAATCAGTGCGTTACTTTTTAAGCCGATTGCCAACAAATTCATTTAATAGTGTGCTTCTTTGGGTCAAATGCAGCATGCAATCTGCAAAGTAACAAGTAACTAAAGCTATGAAATAAATATGGTGGTATAAAAAGTACAATATTTGCCTCCAAATGTGGTAGAAGTATAAAGAAGCAGAAAATGTAAAAATACTCAAGTATAGTACCAGTACGTTAAAATTGTACTTTAGTAAATGTACTTGGTTACATTCCATCACTGAATTTATATCACTGTAAACTATGTATTTGATTATTTTCCAGTATCAGACGTTTGCCTTTCAAGTCTTTCTCACCTCATTCACCTGCATTATATGACTAAAGCAGGTTCCCTTATGTTGATCTGAAGAGTCAGACCGTTATTATATCTGACATGTACTGGAGGTGGTGATTTGCTTGTATTGTTAGTGTCATCAAATCCAAGTGTGATACCTCTACCTTTCCAGTCCAATGCAAATATATTTCACAACATGTCATAATCACACACCATTAGCCACACTTGGTTGTGCTGTTTGAGACTTTATGATATACAGAATGCACAGTTTCACAAAAGATTCAGAGAAAAAGCAGTCTGAACTAGGACATTTTTTGGGAATCACAAACTTCTTAATTTCTCATGTCCACTTTATGATCAACATGATTGACACATTCGATAACTACCAACTAACACGAAGCAGTACTGTTCCAGTGTGTTCCAGCGCGATAGACAAGAGGGATGGCATTATCAAACAACATGCAAACATTATTATAGATACAACCTCAAGAGCAACATAAATAAACATGTTTCCACATCGTGTTGCATGATCTGCTGCCGAGCCTTCATGTTGTTTCCCACAATCCATTTCCCTTTGCCCAAGTGCAGATTCATTCAGATCTAAATCATCCAGCAGCTCTACATCACGTGATCTTTAGCCCAGTAAAAAAAATTATTGCACATTAGCTACATGGAGAAATCTTTATGAGGATAGTTTCCATTTTTTACTACTTCATTTTTTAAAAAGGTTGCGTAGTAAAATACTACCTAACATCTTTCATTTGTAGCTGAACAATCACTAAAGGTACATTTGTGTGAGTGATTTATTTCTCCATGTGGGGAAAGACATCATGAGAATAGGGTCAATCCAGCGCTTCTGTAATATACTGTAACTACAGGACACACTTCAGAAACATGAATCCTCTTTTTTCATCCCTGAACCCAAATGACATATGGTTTCATCTTACCCTTATACACAGGATCATGAACACAGTGCACTCCCCATTTACCTTTGTCATGCAGCTATTCAATAGAGGTGAGCTCTGATGTTTAGCTTAGAGCTGCTCTGAGTGGCAAATTTACGGTCCGCTGTTTTGGCCGCTCAGCTCTGGCCCCTCCCATTCAGCTGTCTCAGAAGGAACTACTTCCATCAGCAGCTGGAGATGCATCGTGATGGGTCCTACAAGGAGGTATTTTTTACAATCTTATTATTCTGAAGGACCAGTTGAAATATTTCAATAACTTGAACTCCTGAATTTCAGTAAATAAGAATGAACTCACTCATGAGTCTGCGTGCCCACTTGACCTTCCGGTAGATAAAAGGGTAGTAGAGGAGCAGTCCACTGAAGATGAAGATGGTAGCGTAGAAGTACTCCATCTGTGGTTGATCAATAATGGGAGCCAGGACTAAGTAGCAGGACACTACGACCATCAGACCTGGTATGACAATCGGAACCTGCAAGTACCGAATCACACAATTACACAAAGTCCACTGTTTACTTCTGCCCTGTGATCACAACTCCAAATGAATTCCCTTAAAAATTATACAACATTATTGTCAGATAGTGGCAGGGTTTTTATATACAGTATTTAGGTATATTTCATTTGATTACATAGATTACATGTGTGAAATTAATCTAATGATATAACATAAATATAACAGTCACAGGGGCCATTTTTATGCATTGAGTACATTTACTTTTTATACTTGAAGGATATTTTCTTGATACCTTATCCTTCATACTTTCACTTGCGTAACATTTCATTTTCAGTGCAGGGATTTTACTTTACCTCCTGGAAGTAGCATTTTTACTTAAGTAAAGGATCCGAACACTAAATTTTATATTTAGCTACCTAATCAGTTAATAAAACTTTTAATTCCTCCTGAACACAACACCAGGCTAGACACATGTATGTAAAGACAAAGATTGCAGTTTCAGGTAAACAAAGAATCAGACTGCTTAAACACAACTGAGAACTACTCCGTCAGCAGGCCTCACCTTTACTGGTCTATGCAGTTCCTTCCGGGTGAAGCGCATGACTATGAGAGCAAGTGCCGTCATACCGTAAAATACCCAATGAGCAAAGCTGAAGTAGGTAATGAGGGTGTTGATGTCTGCTGGGATAATGTAGAAAATAGCCACAAATCCCTAAAACAAAAAGAAAACAAACAAAAGTTAGCTAAACAAATATCTTGTTAACATGGTGGATAGATTATTTATCTGTGATATTATAATATTGAGAAAATATATTTATTTTAGCTCTATTCACTGTACTTCTTAGCAGCTTTAAATTACTAACCGTGCTCAACAAGCAAAGTCCAAATTGAAATTTATTTAGCATGCAGGACTCACGTTGAATATGAGAGCAGGGGACGGAGTGCAGCGCTTCAGACTGATGTAGGACAAGATTTTCACCATGTGACCCTCCCTACCAGACACATACGCCAGTCTGTGAGAAGAGAAAGACAGAGTTTTATGTTGAGTTTTCTTCTTGAGTTCTTTTTGTTCCTAACTCTTTCTTCTTGTCTGTCAAACTCCTTCTACACCAGCAGTCTCACTTTCACTTTCAAATGTCTTGTTTATTTGCAACTTCGCTCTCAAACACACAAATATGCACACCAAGCGTTTTTTGCACATACGTTCAGGTGAGAAAAATGTCTTCTGTAGCTTCTGTGTCTCAAATGTGACAGTTGTTTCTTTTACCTGCCGGCAGTGAAGCAGCTTCCGTTGGCAGAGCCGAATGTAGAAAAGACAACAAAGAGAGGAATCATCCATGACATAGGATAGAGGACTCTGTCTCCAAAGGTCTAAGGAGACACAAACAAACCCTTCAGAAAAGATGAGGGAGCGGTGTAAATGAATACTAAGATGTTACTGGCCTTTAATCTAAAATTCTCTGAGGTAAACAAAAATTTTGCACATACTGTATAAATTAAAACTAAACTTCTTTTAAAACACCATTGCTCAAGACCTCTCGATAACCACAGCAACCATCTACTATTCTTACCACAGCAACAGCTGGAGACAACAGCAGTTCAGTGGGGGTCAGAACAGTGAAGTAAGCAATGTTGACCATCACATAGCACACAGTCACCAAAGGTATCCCAATGATGATGGCCAGTGGCAGGTTCCTGAGATCAGTGGACGGGAAAACACGTTGTATATTATACACCTGTATACAACTAATTTGCCACAACAAAGACATCTTGAGGAAAATGTAAAGCAGATTGAATTACTTTTTGTGTAGACATTATTAGGAAATGTTGTTAATTAACATAATGGGCAAGTTGCCAAAATGTTGATACCAAACATAACAGTGAAATATTCACTGACAATGGTGGCCAACCCAGGATGTTTGAGGGGCAGGGGCAAAGATAAATTAAAAAAAGGGCACCACCTGTATGCAGTGGGGCACCAGTGCACAGAAAATTGTTTTGTAGTATTAACAGTGAAGAGAGTGCACTTCAGTTTTCTCCACTGGCAGTGCACCTTATGAAGTTTTGTCTACCATAGGGGCATCCAAGAGGGCAGCCGTCATCAGGATACAAGATCAATGGGTCTTGATGATGGCTGGTATCTATGAGTGAGAACAGCTTGATGCAGACCCTAGATCTGATTAGCTTAAATTCGATACAGGGCTATCAAGTTTGTTATTGGATGAGGCTTGATTGAATTAGAGGTGAATTTTTGACATTGGTGGGGGTACACGCTCTACAGAGTATCATATAATGCTATATCAATCATCTGTTAGAAGACTTAAAAGGCCTAGCCCTCTTGTTTGTTGAATGTACCTCTATGAAATTGAATGCATTTTAAGGGTATGCAGCCTACTTTCTCAGATACACTGCTCTGATGTTACATAAGGACCTATTAAAAATGACAGATGGTTTAGTTTGTCTTACCTGTATGGGTCTTTCAGTTCTTCTGTGATGAAATTCAGTTGATTCCTAAGAAAGAAAGGAAAAAGGGAATGAGATCACAAGGAATATGCGTCCTCGATCAAGTATGGTCGCTAGAATTGGCTCCACATTGACATTAACTGTAATGGTATACCAATAATGATTGGATAATACTGCATATAATACAGTAGCTTTACATTAGCAGGGGCCCTTCTGCCGCCTCATGAGTACTTTAACTTTTACTGGAAGGCTGAGTAGGGTCACAGTGTTCCTTATAATTATTATTATATATATATATAATTAATTATTCCTTAAGTCAGTACAGCAGGAAAAGCTGGATGACAAAGAAAACGGCAATGCATTGCCTTAGAGAGGTGTGTGGTCAACCCTATACATCCAAAAAGGCCAAAGTAAAGTGAAGTAATAGTAATAGAACTGTTACCATCCATCATACGCCCAGAGCCCATTATAAAATGCAAGTCCGACTGCTCCAAATGATGGCGATGCGCCTTCAAATGCATTTGACAGAGTCTCAGTTTTTCCTGGACACAAATACACAACAATATATATCCTTATTAACAAACGATTCATCAAAGAATGACCAATTTTAATGTAGGGTATTAAAGAGACTGATAGTGCCAGCAGGCCCACCTTGTGCCAACATGCCGATGCCAGCTCCCACTATGATAAATATGATGATAAGTTTGGCTGCAGTGAAGAAGTTCTGCACGTAGCTTGCCAGCTTGACACTCAAACAATTGACGATAACGATCAAAACTGAGAAGAGACAAGAAATGTATTGATATACAGAACGCTCCAGCTTTGACATTTGAAATTAATTCCACCTCTTAACGAAGAGTTATTATTTATACACTGTACTTTTATGACATCAAATATTTTTTCTTTGTTTTTTTTAACTGCTGTACAAATGTAGCCTACGGTATTAGTTATCATAACCTGGAGTCCTCAAACAAGCTAATTATGACTTACAGTATATGTTCAAAAGATAAGCACTGTAGAT
Source organism: Pagrus pagrus (assembly GCF_965226575.1). Classification (NCBI taxonomy): domain Eukaryota; kingdom Metazoa; phylum Chordata; class Actinopteri; order Spariformes; family Sparidae; genus Pagrus; species Pagrus pagrus. The sequence continues at coordinate 28,950,044 of NC_140185.1, read as the reverse complement.
CATTTTCTGTCACATATGCACATTACAAGTTAATTTTAAAACAGTTAGCAGGTTGTTTTGGCAGATAAACTCATATAAACTTGCATTAACTTATTTGCCACTAGGGGGCAGTATAAACAAATTCACAGAAAATGTGGAAACATTAACATTTATTGAGAGCTGTGTTACCTGATGAGCTTTTTATTGTCCTTTTAGCGCCTGTTTTGGTCTCCACCAACTCCTGAGAGAGCTATATGACTCTTTAGCTGCTAAATGCTCAACTATCTTCCCCGGCTAGTTACTAATTGCTGAAAACAATTTCCTGCAACTGCATCTTGTTAATATAAAACCATTCTTTATATGAGCTTTAAATGGTTAACTGGATTTATACAATGTAAAGATAACTTGAGCTGTTGATTACTCAGAAGCTTCTTGATTTCCTGTTCACACATACAAAGGAAAGGAAAGAACAATGCGGCCAGTCCAGTTCTACGACCTACCTAACAATGGCTACTAGGCTGCAGTGGATCCTATGTGTAATTTACTGCTTTTAACCATTAACTGACAAGTAATGGTAAAACTTACATATAGCTGCTGCTGACAGACACTTGGTAACAACAATAGGAGGAGTGCAGCCGGGGTAGAAAGGAGTGGAGGCATATTCTGCAAAGCTCAGTGTGATGATGGCGAAGGAGGAAGGCTTCAGTACCATGACAGTGGTCCAGGAGTAAAGATAGGCTACAACAGAGCCAAAGGCCTCCATTAAATAGGGATATTCCCCTCCCGACTTGGTGATCATGGTGCCAAGCTCAGCATAGCACAGTGCTCCTGTGTAGCCACACATAAAAACACACACACAAAGAGAAGAGGAGACATTTCAAAGTAACTCATCATAAAATTCCTTCTGGTAGAAAATTGAAGGAAAGTTCAGTGCTAAGAAACATATCATCTTAAAAGCTGCATAGCATATTTTTTTCTAAGCTGTTGTGTAAAATATCAATAATACAGTATTTTCTGCCAGATGTAATTTTCTTACAACTTGTACCAGTGTTTTGGTGGAACTTACAAAAGAAGGAAGGGTCAAGACCGAACCTTGCTTTGGTGCCAGACTGTTGTGCCAGCTGGATTGAAGTCACGCTAAAACCCAACGTCGTATGACTTCTGATGAAGAAATGCCTCCACAAAATGAAAGACCACAATTCAGAGACTAGGTTTTACAACTTGTTTTCAAGGAAAGAACAACAGCAACTCTCTGTAGGGTGTTCTTTTATTTTCTTGAGGTATTTCATTATCAGAAGTCATACAGCGTAGATATGTTGGGTTTTAGTGTGTATCGCCATGCCTCTCTCATTGACTTCAATACAGCTGGCACCACAGTCTGGCACCAAAACAAGACTCTGTGACATAATGACCCTTTCTTCTTTTTAAAAGTTACATGACGTTCTTGTGCTCACACCCTGTCTGACATTCCCCCCCACCTGTCTTACATCAGCCTCATAGCACCACGCTGTTCCCAGTGTCTCTCCACCTGCACCTCACCCCCTCGTTACACTCTTAGAAATAAAGGTTCCAAAAGGGTTCTTCCTGATGGGCTTGAGGTTCTACCCAGAACCATTTGCTTCCGAAGAACCATTTTTTGAAGTCAGGGTTCTTCAAGGGTTCTTTGTAAGAATAAGGGTTCCATTTAGAAACCTTTTTGGAAGAAAGTGTTCTTTAAGGGTTATGGAAAGCATGGGCGTTAAAATATCCTCACCCTCAAATATTCAAATGTTTACCTATGTGTTAAATTGTATTTTTAAACATAGATCTATCAATTAATTTTACTTGGGTTCTGCCATGGTTGATATCTTTTTCCATCATTTCATGCCATACAATAGTTAACTGTGTACCTGCATTGAATAGACAATATGTTAATTGTATATCCAAGGTGAGATATATTGTGTGTAAGTGTTGTAGGCTGTGGTGACCGAGACCATAGAGACAAGGGTTGAGTTGAGGAGTATTTGTCTGTTGAAGATTGGTTTTTTTTGTTTGTTTTTTTAATCATTAAACCAGCACAAAAATGATAATTACCAACAGGTGGTTCTAGGTATAACCCTTTATGTTGGGTTCCCGGTAGAATCCTCTGAAAGGGTTCCAGGTGGAACCTTTCGAAAAGGATTCTACCAGGAACCAAAAAGGGTTCTCCTATGGTAACAAGCCGAAGAACCCTTTATGGTTCTAGTTTGCACCTTTACTTCTAAGAGTGTAGTTAAGTTTGTACGTAAGCCTCTTTATTGGTTCGTCTGTCCTCGTCCTTTTGGCGCTTCTGTTGTCATCTTGTCTCTCCTGTGTCTGTTCCCCGGTCCTTGTGTGTTTTGCATTTGTTCCCCTTGGATTTAAGGTTTGTTCTCCGTTTTTGTTTTACTCTTCAGTTGTCTGCATTCCCTTCGTTGCCAGCTTTTTATTGCCTGCCTTTTTTTTTCCCATTTTGGATTGTTGGACTTTCAACTTTGATCTAAGCCTGCCTCAGTGTTTGCATTTGGGTCCTGTTTTTGCAAAGCTGACGATACCTGTACAGTGCATCTGCTTTGCATTGTCCAGTGGAGGGGCTGAAGCTGACGCTGCCATGGCAGGTAATAGTACGTCAGTTTTACACAAACTTTCTGCAGTTAATCTATTCATTATTTGGGTTTGTGTACAGTTTATCAGTTGTTCTGTGCTGGCATTGTCATGTATTGAATATGATATAAAATATTCATAAAATGTGACACTTAGTCAGGGGTCATCACTTTATTCAATGATAGAAAACAGGTTGGGAACCACTGCACTTAAAACCATTGGGTCAAAAATCTACCCAGGAGCAAATAGGACTGACACAATGGCTTATCATGAGCTATCGTTGGTGTTATTGTTATATTACTGTATAAATGAGTCAGGTACAATTAACTCAGTACTGCTTTTTTGAGGTAAACCCCAGTGTTATTTGTATGTCCTTGTTCTCTGTATCATATTACATAAAGTGTTCTGCGGATCTCTTAACCTTTCTCCATACAAAAACAGAAACTAAATGCTCTGATGCTGATGAAAGTCATGCATTGTTTTACAAGACATTCTCACCCAGAGTGGACAACACGCCACAGGTAGCCCAGATGCTGAGGCAGGGTCCCACAGCTCCAGAGTACAGCAGAACAGCCTTTGGAGAAATGAAGATGCCCGAACCAATCATAGTTCCCACAATCAGACAGACGCTACTTAACAGACCAACCTGAGAACACATGGCATAAAAAAGGTAGGTGTTACGTCAATGAATCACATTTGAACTTTCTTTAAGTCTACATACAGTGGAATTTAGTAATAAGCATTTAGTGAGCAAATAGTATCTAAAATCTCTTAATGCATCTTTAAGTAAAATATCAATATTTATGTATAAATGTCTTAGGTTTGTTTCTTATTATCCTTTGCAATGTATACATTTTTGGATAAATTATCTTCAACCACTTACTATGTAATTATGCAATATTTTTTAGCCGTTTTTAGACATCTTTGGTCCAGACTGAAATATTTCAACAACTATTGCTGGTGTGTTTTGTGCAGGTGAAAGGACATTTCCCAAATTACTGCTTACAGTGGCTTTCCAACAAATTGGAGACATAACTTCTTCTTAATCTGTTACTTATTTATTTATTTGGTCGTTTTAGTCTTTCAAACACAAAAAAAAGTCATTCTATGTTCCTGCAAAGCACAAAATTGCATTGTTTCTGAAGGCTGCTATATAAATACGCTTGCCTACTTTTATTTTTTAGGAAAAAGTCTCAAGAGCGACTGAATGTCTGTAGTGTCCTACTGACTTTATATGTAGCACTACCCATAGGACAGAGTAGCATGGCTGTAAATGCTTGTCTTATCTGAGCACATGAAAACTTAACGACCACTGTCATGTGATTCTTTCCCACCTGAAACTGGAATGGATCCAAATTCATCCGCCACAAGCATCACGGACATCTTTTGTTTCCATTCAAAATAAACATGTATATTTCACCTTTTGCAGAACTGTGAGGGAAAAATTAAGGAAACACTAATTTTTTTTTTTTTAGAAAAAATGTCATAATAATCTTAATTTATCCAGATAAACCCTTTCAGTCCCCCTAAATTCACTTTAGGGCTTAGGGAGCTTAGGGGGGCTGGACAGCAATACTGTGTGGATCACTGTGGAGTTAACAGGAGGAGACAGTTGTTGCGGTACTGCCTGGTACTCACTTCCAGCCCCCATTACTTTAAAAAAGCACAGACGGTGGGATCCTATGGTGCGAACATCTAATGAGACTTTTTCTCAGGAACACACACTCACATCTTTTTGAAGCACTGTTGCCTTCTCTGGTCGCTTGTCTTTAGTCTGACCGTTTACGCTGCGGCCAGTGGAGCCGTTGTGAGACTCCTTCCTCTTCCTGATGCTTCCTTCATCCATGTCAAGTCTGCTGGTACACAAGCAAAAATGTATGCACACATTTTAAACCAGTTAATCTTTGTTGTGTTTGTCCAAGGTCATCAGGGCTTTACAGGGAGTCTGTGTCTTAATATTGGCCGTAAAAATCGTCCACCAAAACAGCTAGGCAAAACAACTCAGAAAAAAACACGCCCCAAACCAAACGTGTTTACGTTGTTAATCCTATAATCTGATTGTATTACTAGAAAAGTCCATGATCTGGATCTATTGCACGAATCTTGACTTTGACTTTGCAAAGTGTTTCTTTAGATGAAGACAATGTGTGCCACAAATCAGGCCACATGAAGTGATCTTTTATACACTTACTGTCAAGTGGGTCAGCTCAAAAAATGATTGTCTCGTTCAGGCTCTGGATAAACTTCATCGACTGAAAAGTAGCTAAACTTCTTTATTCTGGTTTAGGGTGGATTTTCACTTTGCTGTGAGAGAACCACCATAAATTCCAAGAAGTCATGCACCTTGTTTGTGTGGAGATTTTAAGTCAAACCATGGCAGATTTCTGTTCTATCTTAGTACTAAACAGAGTCACTTATTATTATTAATAATCACATTTTTATCATTATCATTATTATTAAATTATTGACTTAGGCTGACACACAATACACACTAAGTCTACATGATAATGTTTAACTTTAAAGTGTTGTGCAACAAAAAAAATACATGCAACAAACATTAACACTCATTCTGTCCTGTTCACTTAATACCTTTAAGGACAGAATTTGATGGTGACTTTGCTAACGTTCAACTTGTTTCATGACAATAAACAAATAAATAAATATTTCAACAGATTTTTCACTTACATGTGTCAGACAAAAACCACCTCAATGATGCTCCATGAACCTTTAATGCAGCTACTTTTGAGCAAAGCTACAGTGACCCCAAATAATAGTGAGCCAAGTTAAATGAAGTAGAGCAGGAATGTCAGATGCAAATGAAAACCTGGGGCTCCCTGCCACTGAGCGCACTCCTCCACTGGGAGGTTCCCACATCTGATTGGACATCCTAGTCCTTGTAGAAAAGGAGGTGGGTAAAGACAGGGAAGCAGAGTGTTCCCGAGATAGTTTAGTTTCTGGGTGAAATCCAGAGCTCAAAGGTCTCGTGTACAACGTACTAGCTAGGAAAAGCAGAGGGATTTTTCATCTGTGTTCTGAACTATACCACATTCACATTTTCAAATTTTTTTTGGATAATATTCATGAAATTTCAACTAAATGTAGAATCTGTATAGTCTGAATCAGAAAGAAGTTTTTTTTTTTTAAATATATATATATATATATATATATATATATATATATATATATATATATATATATATGGCAGTGCAATATCGCAATCATTCCACCTGTTGCTCAGGTAACAGTCCAGAAATCCCACAAAGATGCTAGAAGGGCTCACAAAGTTCGATGTGGCTGATCCAATAGGAGACACTATATCATTTTCTTTACAGTTTCTAGTTTTTACACTATTGACACTTTCAGGACAGTTTCAGTTTTCTTTAGAAAGCCCCGAAAGACTTCCTCCTGTCTGAGTTTACCTGTGACTTCCCTCACAATGCCTCTTTGATAAGGATACATGACACCCCTGCATGTGTATGTGTCTGTGCACACATTTGTGTGTTACATTCCCTCTCTACTCTGCCCCTCCTTCTCCTGCAAAGTCTCTTTCTGTCCGAGAACTTACATTTTACACAGTAATGTTCCACTCTGAGTCGTCCTTTGCATCGGTGCATCATCACATTTCGTCAGTTGTATTGAAATGTCAGGCTTCTTCTTCGCTGACCCAAGCCATCCCCTTGCATGTGCACAAGTGTAAGCTTCGGCAGAGTTATATTTGCAGATTATTCTAGTCTTCAAAACGTTAAATAGGAGAAGAGTTTAAAGAAAGATGTACTCTGAAATGTTAAGATCTGTGCGTTAGTTTCTATAGCACATGTATGTAAGGCATGCTTTATGTTGAATTTCTTAATCTTAAAATCTAAAGTAGGAATGACTTACATAATGTAATGTGCAGAGTGTAGTATGATGCAAAAGTAACTCTTTTTTTCATTTTACCAGTGTTTCAATTTGTGTTTTTGCACTTAATCTCAAAGATGACATCCTCAACAAAATGATACAGGACGTCAATGAACGTGCAAGTTTTACTGTTTGATCCACAATTGATTTCTAACACTGACTTTCCTCCTGTGGCCGGTGGCTGAAATACTAAGGACATGTTTTTTATGAAAAGAATTGAAATAGTTGTTACAGACAGACAGCCTCGCCTGCTCATGGTAATCTGTTAACACATTGGCGTATGAACTCAGTAACCCCGAGAAACAAGAACTTCTGACTAATAACACGGTGCAAGTTTCACACACATTCACTGGGGCTTAGGATCATGCATTTACAGCAACACTCTTGGTGAGCCTGTGTGCTTTCATAGCTGCATATCAACCAAGTGAGGATGAAAATGTTCCCATTAAAACAGGATAGTGATGTCTGAGAATAATCAGTTACAGAAATAGAATGTGGAGTGGATTATTCTGCAAATGAATGACAAAATCACAATGATTATGTTGTAATACTTTTAACCCAACAGAAAATGGGCTTCTGTTTCTTCCACCATGTTAGGCTTCGCTCCATTGTGTGGTGGAAGTTATACCATATACAGATACAGTCACACTTTGCTGAGTAAAGCGGGAAAACATAGAAAAGGGAGAGCTAGGGAGGAATATTAGACGGCACTGAGCACAAAGATCGCCTCACACACACACAGAAAAGCAAGTTTCTCACACACAAATGAAACACATCGAGGACACCAGCTCACCTCAGGACTGATCAACACTCACACAAGTTCATATAAAGTAATGATATAAAAGGTAATTAATGATGTAAGGTGATGACACTGTGTGCCTGTCAGTGAGTTACATCAAAATATAGATATAATATATAAATATAGATATAGAGCATAGTAGAAAATTGAACACAGTTTTAAGGTCCAAAAAATGAGCAGTTTTACAGTGAAGGAAAGTCACGTGGGCAAGTACAAGAACAGGAATTGAAATTATTTATTGATCAGTATTAGTCCCATCCAATATGTCATACAAATACAATGCTGATTTGATTTATTATTATTATTATTATTATTATTATTATTATTATTGTTGTTGTTGTTGTTTTACACTTTTACAAGTAAAAATCGATCGATCACTAATCGATTTTTTTTAAGACACATAATAAAATACATGTGGGGCCTGTGGGTCATTCGGCCTGTAGGTGGCGGTAGCAGCTCGTGTCAGCTGTGCTCGTGTCCTTCCTGAAAACACGTCACTTCCACCAAAAACAAATGTCTCGAGGAAGCCCCGGCAGAGCAGCCCGTGAGTGTAACTTTCAGAAAACACTGAGTGAAAATTAATAAAAAACGTCTGTTGGTAGTTGTAGGATGAACACCACCCTGAGGCACTGGAAGGAGGCGGCCACTCTTATCTTAGCCGCGGGCCACAGGCTCGGCGCGGACAGTCTGTCGTCAAGGACACCGCTGGCCGGCAGCCATGGACCCTCACACCTGCCGCACAGGTCCTGCTTTGATTACGACGTGTTACTGCTCAAACGAAGCAGTAAAAGTGGCTTCATGCCCAATGCTTATGTGTTTCCCGGCGGCATGCTGGACTCCTCAGACTTCTCGAGTGAATGGTTGGACATTTTCAAGTCTTTCCGCAACTCCCCCAGCTTTGGTTTGAAAAGTGTGAAGCAGCCGGTGGAGAGCAGACCTCCCATCTTCGCCACAGACCGGCTGAAGCTGGGCTCTCCCATCCCGGGGGAGGTCGCCTTCCGGATCTGCGCCCTGAGGGAGACGTTTGAGGAGTCCGGAGTGCTCCTGGTGGTGTCCAAACCCGAGGAGAAGAGCTTGTTGGAAAGCATAAAAGACAACCATGTGCCACACAGCACAGTAAACGAGCTGTGCAGCAGTGAACTCACCAAGTGGAGGACTCTGGTGAACCAGTGCCCCTCCAACTTCATCAGGATGTGCAGAGAGCTGGAGGTGTTGCCCAACATCTGGGCCTTACATGAGTGGGGCAACTGGCTGACTCCCAAAGGTCGATACGGTGTGACGAGGTTTGACACAGCTTTCTTCATCTGCTGCCTGCAGGAGATCCCTCACACCCTGCAGGACGAGAAGGAAATAGTGCGCTTTCAGGTGGTGAATCAATTAATCTGTTCATACAACACACTCAGAGACTATAAGTAAAATAAATGGACAAGTGAGTGTGCAGTCAAAAAAGATCATAAGAGCTTAAAAAAATAGTTCATTAATCAACCACTCTGATGATTGAGGAGAAATATATCTTCTGTTTTCTTTTATCATAGATAAGCATAATGAGCAAGGTACATGACCATCAATTTTCATCCCCAGATATGCTGCGAAACCGACAAACTGCTGCGACTTCACTTATAACTTCCCTATGTATTAATAAACTTAATATTGTGGCGAGAACGATAACATGGCCAGACAGATATAACACTCAATATTATCTTATTTCAGATACATCTGTCAGCTAATAAGTAAAAAGACATTTTAATTTATATTAAAATATTAATATATCGTTTGTTTACCAGAGAGCACTGACAAGTTGATGTTTCAACTGTAAAACTTCAGCGTCCATCGATCACATTTTTGGGAAAAAATCAAAGGGATTTGTGTAGAAATTGTGTATTTTGCGTTTGTTTTAGAGAACAAACGTTCTACCTACTATATTATATCATTATCAGACTTTTTTTTCTCCCAGATATCTTGTATTGAATGTAATGTCCTTTGGTGTTAGGAAAAACAAGCCATGTGAAAATGTCACTTTGGATTTATCTCTATTTTCTAACATTTTATAGACAGAACAGTGAATTGATTAATAGATCAACTGAATCCATAATGGATAATTTTGTTAGTTACAGCCCTAGTAGTCACTGAGCCCGAAAGGGGATCAAAGGCGGTTTAAAAAGTTCTTTTAAAAGGGGTTAGGTGAGTTGACTGACAAATCTTGTTAAAGGTTAACAACTGTCCAGAACAAGGAGGACAGATTAGGTTGAGACAACTAGTGCTGTAGCTAATCCAAGCACAGGACAGACAGAAACTGACAGTCACTTTCCCAAAAGACATGATTATGAAATGATGATGAAGTGTAATGTAACGTTATGTTATTGGTAAACACTCCCTCTGTCTGTGTGTGTGTGTGTGTGTGTGTGTGTGTGTGTGTGTGTGTGTGTGTGTGTGTGTGTGTGTGTGTGTGTGTGTGTGTGTGTGTTTCAGTGGTCCACACCCTCAGAGGTCCTGCAGAGCTACCAGGCACGGGAGTTGTGGATCGCCCCTCCACAGTTCTATGAGCTCAGCCGCATGTGCCGCTTCCCTTTGCTGAACGACCTCCACAACTTCTGCAGCCAGCGTGCCACAGAGGGCTGTGAGCACTGGTTGCCCGTTGTCATAAATGATCCACACTACGTATCGCTGCTGCCAGGTACTGATCATCTATCTCATCTATTCCACATCCAAACCAGCAGTGAAGCCAAGCAGATTGTCCATTAACTAAAATATAGATTTAGTGAAACACAGCGGAAAGAACACCTCATTCCATTTCCACCATGTTACTCATTTTCTTGCGTATGAGGATGAGTTTCCAAATGAAACAGATGATAAATTAACTATGTCTGTCTGCTTTTTTTCTGTTGCCGTCTTTCCAGGTGACAAACTTTACCCATTGGACACTTCAGGTGAGGCTGAGACGGACGAGAGCACAGACCCTCCGCAGGAGCATCATCAGGATTCTGGACTGCACCGCATGTTGATCTCAGATCCATACAGTTTAAGTCTACAGATCACCATCACGCCCAAGTACAACCATGTGCTCCCTGTTGTAGGACAAGCCTTAGAGAGCAAAGCTGACTCAAACAGTCAGCTTTGACTCGCCCAACCTGCAGTACAAGCCCCACAACTCCTCCGTTTGTGCTAATATCAGATAACATCATGAGGGCTGCAGACATTAGGGCTGCACAATGAATCGAAATTGCAATATGACTAAGTGCAATATCCAAATTGCAAGAACTGCAATTGTTTTATATTTACACCTTTGCTTTTCCTACTGTAACATGTCAAAATGTGCTCAAAAGGCGTAGTGAGTCCTTGACAGTGACGAGCCTGGATCTCCTTTCTTCGGAGTATAACCCCCTTATCTTAACGTGACTGTATTAATGCCTGTTAAGGTTTGTTATTTGATTTTCTTTTTGTCTTTGGACTGTTATGTCACAGTCACTGCCATCCGATTTAGTTTGTTTTTTTAAATAACTAACAAATATGGAGTAAATGCTAATGGCCTTATTGTACACAGGACTTGAGGAGGCCACATTAGGAGGGTGATGATCAAACTTGAAGTGGCTCAGGCACTTTGTTTTGGTGTGAGCTGCTGAGTTTTGTTTGATTGAAGGAGATTGTTCCTTAAAACATATCACTCTGATTAAAAGTATAACTTTAAATCTGACTTTTTAATAATAGTTTATTTTGTCAATTATGAGCAACTTGTGATGAAATATTAAGAAGTGAGTTCTATGTGGAAATAAATATTAAATTATTTTATACGTGCTGGCTGGACCTTGTCTTTGAATTTTAGTTTGCTCCACACTGAAAGGAAAATGCATCAGTAACTGTTTTATTTTGACTAAATTTAGCTTGTAAGTAACCATAGTAACAGGCTGAGAACTAAATATATTAAAAGGATAGTGAGACAACACCTGCAGCTAAATGGTGGTGTGTGTGTGTGTGTGTGTGTGTTATGATTGCAGTCCTACTGAGAGGGACTCTCAGTTGGAGTGCGTATGTCAGTGGTGGAGGCGCTGCAGGGCTTCCACCCTTACTCCTTTGGGTGACTTCCCTGCTCGCAGCAGTGTCCTTCATGGCAAACTGATAACTCATAAAAAATCATCTCTGTCAAATGGTCCTTACCTTTGTCTGACATTTATGGATGAATTAATTATTAAAACGATCAATTGTATTCATTATTAATTGGCTCTTTTTACAGATGCAGTCTCAAACTGCTTTGAGTTAACTGAAAATGGAGCTTTTGGAAAACCTGCCCGGGTGAAGATATTCAGCAACCAGGGTTTTTTGGCTTGTCTTGTTCTGATTGGCCAACGTGGCCTTACGGTAGAGGTCATATCACTACCTGTTGCTTTGGCATACGATGATGTGGGAACATGGCAGACTTCATGGACGAGGACCTGCTCTGTCTGTAGATCCAGTGTAATGCACAGCAAACTGGTCAGTGTTGATCTTTAACTGTCAAAATAATTTGTTACTATAAATGTTGTGTTGTTTTTAAAACAGCATCATCTTTTAAATCAAACAAAATATATAGTTTAGTAGTCCAATTTCTGGCCATAATTCCTCATCTCTTTACACTTTAGATGTACAAATCCATATATAGAGTGATTACATCTAATGATTTGGGATTTTCTTGTGAAATGTTGTGTGTGTATTATAATGTTTCTCCTGTTTTAGCCAGGTAAGGTCTCTCTTTCTAAGTCTCTCCGACCTGATCGTAGCATTTTCTCCTGACTTGATGACGGCACAGAAGAGCACCACTCAGTCTAGTTTCCATCTTTTTGACACATGTCATCTGCCAGCGTGGGGGAGGATTCTGAGGTTTCGTCCCCCACCCCTTCTGTCCTCACACCACACATCTCCTTCTGCTTCGAGTGCTGTGTGTGTGGGATGGCGGTGGCAGAAAGGGGGTGAGTCGAGATAACACCGCTCAACCTTCTGTGCTGTTTGCGCTGGATAGTCCGTTGAGGGTTTCTATGGCAACTCACAGCCTTGGAAACCCACCATCTTCGTCCAGATGAGGTGATGATGCAGCGGTCTGTCTCTGCCAAAGCTGCGGCTCGCCTCTCTGTGAACCAGTCTGTGTGGCTTATGGGTTTCCAAGAGATGGAGTGAAGCAAATAAATGGCTCTGTCATGCATAAATTCAAATAAAACACCTCCAAACAGCTGTAGAGGAAGTGGACTTACTCACCTGTGAGGGGTCAATCTTTATACCTAATGAAGCACATGCTCTAAAACTTTGATGCCGAGGCTATTTTGAGAAGCAGCTTATGTAACAGAGATTGCAGCAAAATGATTTTTAACAGGCCTGAAACAGTCTCAAAGTTGCATCAAGGTAGACTTTGTGCATGAACATTCCTCCACCTCTTGGAGGGACATTTTTTAGTGCAAGTGCAGCGTTTCAGGAGGCTTCCCCCTCGTCCACTTTTTAAATGCCCTCCCTTTCCTCCCCATGTTTAATTAATCGGCCTCATATTTTTGGATCTCCGGATGACAATGTAAGTCTGTCGTGAATTTCAAGAGGTTCGTGACTCATTGTTAGCAGAGCTCGGTGCCTCTGTGAGATGACAACAAGGATAAACAAGATGTCAGAAAGCCTGCTATGTGAATCGGGTGTGAGCGCAGCATGCCACTGATTTTTTTCATGCATCAAAGTCCTGCCAAAAAGTACTCTCGGCTCAGTGGCCTCGGTGCTTTTAGGAGTCAAGTCCTCTTGCATTTCAGCATTTTTTTTCATGACGTTCTATTAATGTTTCTAACCTCGAGGGGCTGAGAAGGCACAGACAGACGGCAGTCAGAGTTAAAACACAGTGGAAAACAGGAAAAGGCATTAAAGTAGTCTGCTGAATGAACATTTAATGTCCCAAATGATTGCTATCTTAACTTGAATATTTCACACTACAATAAGAACAAATATCATTTTGTTGCAAATCCATTACTCCCACAAGGAGTTCTTAAAAGAAGAAGGTGGCTGTAATTAAATTTGATCCTTTTAGATTCTTACAAACTAGCAGCCTGCAACGACGGCTGGATGGTCTTTAAATGCCAGCGGTCTACTTGCTGCATACAATTACTGGATCACCTCCTCAAGGATGGGGGAGGTGATCGTTCAGAGTGGATTTAGAGCTCATCTCATGTGCAACTGTTGAGCTCTGAGCAGCTCCAGCAGGCTTTTAATTAGATTTCACGTTGGAGCAAGAAGTCAGCATTTGTAAAAAAAGGATTATAAGAATTGACGTTTTCAAGCAACTGCACTGTCGATGATAGTGGACATGGTTGTATTCATCGTCCTGAGATCACTCTGTCCAACACCAGTCAGTGACAAAAACTATCTGACGTCAAAAGATCTTTGTGATTCAGGAACAGAGGAGAGACACAGAATCCTTACAGTAACATCTCAGCATTGATAATTAAACACTTCTCTTGAGGAGTATTTGTTAGCAGCACGCTAAGCCCTTTTGTACTGTCTACTATTTTCACCTCAACAGATTTCTAAAGAATATCTTCTCTTTCTCAGTCTTTAATTCAGCTCCTGGTGCAGACCTTGTAAATAGTCATGCAGTGCTTTTCTTTTTCATAAATGTATTTACAAAAAGGTGCCATAAACTATATAAATTATGGAGAATGTATTAGGTACTTATTTTAACTTCATGTTTTCTAATCCTGTTCTCTATTGCTGCTGGTCCCTGAGAGCTACAAAAGCAAACACTACGTATGACTACAGTGGCACATAAAGAGTCTTATCTTCTATCTTATTTATTGATCATTTCATCATCTCAATTCCAGTTTGGCAAAATGTAACTGAATCAAATTAAGACTATGTTGCACCCACAGAGAGATTTGTGTCAAATAAATAATACAGTTTTGAGGAAGAAATTAAGTGTCGAACAAAATTTGAAACATTTGGCTATTTCCCCGGTCTGATGTTGCATGAGCTTTACTGTTCAGTTACTGTGAAAAGAAGCCACCAAAAGATCCTCATGGTTGTCATCAGGTGAAAGGAAGGTAGGAGTAGAGTGACGAGAATCAAAGTGACACCCATATTTTTGGCACACAAAATGCTCTCCCCACTGAAACTGCGTTTTTTTTTTTTTAGGTCAGTCTTTCTAAAACTGCAATGAAGAAAAGGAGACATAGGGTCGTCCACCGCAGAGCATCATCATTTGCTGTTCTTGCATCTTATTTCATAAAATCAAACAAAGTTTGCAAAGTTTCAAAACAGCCACACTCTTGCAAACAAGCATCTCTCCGTTAAGGTTTTAAGACTGAGATTTCAGACTTGAAAATATGTCTTTATGAAATCATGCATGACCCAGGACAACTGCCCCACCGCCCAGTCCCTGTTAACAGCCACCGGTGCAGCTTTGGCTCTTACAGCTTTCAGTTCACCTACATTATGTACCGTTCCAGAAATACCTTCAAAGACTCTTAAAACTAAAACCATTAGGGAGTTAAAGCATCTGTGCCAGTCTTGTTTCCATTTTAAACCGACCACTATTTTAACACCAAGGTGCTTATGTGCAAGACAATAATCCTCTGCTAAAAAAAAAACAACACAATCCTGTGTGTACATCTGACGTACTGTATGTATGTCAAGCACATTAGTATCTGCTCTCATCTAAAACCATTAGATTTAACTCATAGGCCTCATGTTGCATTCATCAATCCATGCAAAAAGAAAAAACCTTGGAGCTGCTTCTGCAAACTGCAAGCACGTTCTCAACTGTGTTGCAAAATTTTATTATAATAAATATACTTATGTATGTACATTATCTGACACAGAAGTCTGTATAAACCCCTCTATTCACATGTTGCGATGCATACATTCAACACTGTTTGCAAGAAAAGAAAAGAAACACCTGAAAAGGAACATGAACAGGCTTACAGTGAAAGGGTGCACTGATAAAAAAAAAAAAAAAAAAGACTGTGTACAGTCTCTTAGGTCCCAAGGCTCCCTTGAAGCACATTGTGATTCAATGCAATGAAGTAAAGATGCAGGCCTTCTACAATCTGACTGTACAGATCTGATATTAAAACTGTGCTAAGAGGAGTGTGGAACAGTGCAGGTTAGATCACATCCAACCTGTGTGATGTGAGGAGCGTTTAACTGTAACCCTGGCTCTATTGGGTCCCCATACAACATGACCCTACTTCTCTCACTATACTGCGGATTGTCTCTCCCCCCCCTGCTCGCTTTGCTGGAGCACATCTGACTTTGCTGGATTGAAATTCATAAACTGAAAGCATCAATCAGCAGAACATCAGGGGGAATACTTAAGTGTAGGCTACATTTACGCTTGAGCTTTTCCACTAATCCACTTGGATTACGTGTTGCTTGTATCATCCTGATGGCCAGACACTGTCACGTAATTTCATGACTTTTTTTTTTTTCTCCCCCACTCTTCCAAAAATACCACAACCCCTTGGCCTCTCAAAAACACTTGGCTAACCTCAAATTGTGCCGTCCATTCTCACGCACACTGGCCTACATTATACTTTTTTTTTTTTTTTTTTACTTGTTTTTTTTTTTCTTCTTAAATCTAGTGCAACTCCCTCAACTCCACCGAATACATTCACAAATCCGAGAAAAATGTATAACTTCGTGTGACCAGCCCCTCATGCCCACAATTCTCTCTCTGCTGTGGAGCTGCCGGCTCTGAGCCACCGCGGCGCTCCGGTGGGCGGCCGCGCAGGGTGTCCGTCAGGGTGGGCTGCTGCTGGTTAGACAGTTCAGGACATATTGATGACCAGGTATCCCAGAACCACAGCGACAACGATGATGACTAAGAAGACGAGCACGGCGCAGATGGAGGCGAAGCCGGCATCCCTGTTGCCTCCTCCTTCCTCCTCTTTGGGCTCCTCTTCGCAGATGGAGATGACGCCGACGGAGGAGTTCCCCACGCTCATGTTGGACTTGAGCTCCGCGCCCGCCTCCTGCTTCGCCTCCACGGCCCACGGCGCCACCTGCACCTTCATCTCCATCTCCTCCATCATCTGGGTCACCTGGGAGATCTCGGACTGCAGGTCGCGCAGGTCGGCCGTGTCGATGTTGCTGTCCGCCTCGTACTTCATGTTCTGCACGCTCATGGCCCGGGCCGCCACGGTGGTGGTGCTGCCGGTCATCCCCGTCTGGATGAGGTGTCTCGTCGGCACCTTGAGGGGGAAATCCTGCCCTATCTCCAGGGACCTCTTCATGTCCACCTCCAGGAGCTCCATGCTGCTCGAGAACAGCACCCATAGGCGCTCGTACTCGGCCCGGTCCTCTTTGCTGATGCTCTTGTCTTTGAGCAGAGAGGTCAGTTTAGTCCTGTTGGCCACGGCCAGCTCCTGGGCCTTTTTGCGGGTCCTCTTCAGCTCCTCTCGCAGGTTCTGCGAGTCCGAGGTGCTTCCCAGAGCGATCACCAGATGCCTGTAGCAGGCGGTCACTTTATTCAAAGCGTCCAGCATTGTTTTGCACTCATCTTTCCCCATGACTGCTCGGCAAAATAATAAATCTCCTCGTCAAAAGAAATATGAAATAATAAACAAAAGGAAGCTTGGAGAGAAATGGCGAGCTGTCAGTGACGGCGCTTCAGCCACTGTCCTTAGTTTAGTTACCACAGGAGCACACCCCCACCTCTGCAAATCCCCTCAACGCACTAGTCAGAGCAAATTCCTCTCTATCCATGCTCCTTCCTGTCTGCAAGCAGGCACAGAGAGCGGCTTAGAAATTAATGCGTCCGTAAATGGCTTTGGGCTACCTTTGCGCTTCCAGGCTCGGGATCAAACAGCGCCGGAGCTCCTCTCCTGCAGAGCGCGGAGGCTGAATGGATGTGAAACAATCCAACCTCTCCCCCACCCCTGCTTTTTTGTTTTTGTTTTTTTGTATGAGATTAACATCCAGATTCAGCCACAGGTGTCATCCGCCGGGCTGCAGCTTCTGGAGAGAGGAGCGCGGCGCCTTTTTCAGCCAGAAGCTTAAAACAAGTCCGTCAGCGGTCAGAGATGACGCGCGGATGGGAAGATGGAGATCTGTAAGGGAGTTTAAAAGAGACGAACGGCGTCAAAAGCGTGCGCAACGGGGAGCCAAAGGAGTCATTGTGTTTTGGTTCGGCTTTGTTTATCTGTACGGGGGGAGCTGTCCACTTCAGCACCCAATCGATGATGTTTAAATAGCAGTAAGCGCCTTCAGTGGTCACATGTGCGCACTATAACAGAGCAACAAAGCAGCTGCGCTCCCATTGGTCTGCTCGCACAGGCGTCTGGTTGAAATGCGTCCCGTCATTGGCTGCCCTGTCCTGAGGTTGTCGAATCACAAAGCCCTAACCCTATCCGCCACTATCTGCCATTTGTCATCAGGATCCCTGCTGGTGATGTCAGACACATTTCTGGGAGACAAGTGAAGCAGTGGCTGATGACTGACAAGATATTCAGCATCACTTCTGCGTATCTTCTGTGTGCACATGTTGTCTGATCATTTGAACCACCTGCTCAGTGAGGATATAGCTAGTAAAGAAAATGGGTAACAACTGTGCCACATGTGTGCCAGCCCTCATACTCACTTCTTCTTCTTCCGCTGGTTTGCATAGTTGCACGCCTTGCAGTCATTTAAGCTCACACCTGCCTGCACACGGTGCATGCATGGTGCCAGTCCTCACACACAGCGCCGGTAGGATAATGTGTTCTTTACCTAGTTGGCTCCCGCTGTGTTGAGAGGTGAGAGGCAGATAAGGCTGTGCAGTGTTTGCTTGGTTTGCTCTTTTTGCATTATTGAGAGCGGATGGGGCCTAATGATCCGTTGACTGCAGCGTGAAGCTAATGGATTGAAGTGCAGAGGATGCCCGAGGAACCGAGGAAGAGGCTCGTCGTTTGCTTCACCGTCCATTTTTTACTCACATCAGACCAAAACATCAAGCATGTCCCTCAAATCTGATGCGTTATGACCTCTGCACTAACATCTACAACTCAGTCATTTATTTTTTACTGTAAGCTGCAGTGTTCGGTATGTTTCAGCTGCTGGTAGCCATGCCAATAACGTCTGACTAACAAATATCTTGGCTGAGTCACATGTTTTGTTAAGATCTCGGCAAACAGATCTTCTCTCCTTTGAATATGTTTCCATGGCAACCTCTCACCTCTTGGCGAGCACTCTTGAGTTATTTTTCCACTAGGTGTTCAATTACTGACAATGCAGTAAGTTGTCAACAGTCATCCTCGCTGTCTCTCATGTCGTATTCAGAATTGAAGGGAGAACAAAGGAAGATTGATGATTTCCTTTTCTGCTCTTCACAGTGAAGATGGCTCTGTTTGTTACGATTTCAACTTCATGGATCCATCACGCGTTTTCTACGAAAGGAATGAGTCACTGATAATCTTTTAAATGTTATGTAGGGAAACAAAGCACGTTGCATAGTCTCCGAGAATTGCAGTCTTTCAGCTCAAGTCCACCAGACACAGAAGACACGTGGCCTGTGAACCACAAATCTGCTCAAACCCTTCTTTATCACCTTTACGTGGAACTGCTGACCAAACAGAGACAGAATTGCAGGATTACATTGTAAAACTGGCCGTCTGTCTGTCTGCCTGCATTCCTATAATAGGTTTTCTGATAAGCTCGTCTGTTAGATTCAAGTGTTCGGGTGAGTCAGACGTGCTGTGGTCTGATTGCTCTCAGAGTCAACCCATCATGGCAAACGCAATGTGATTTCCTGTGCTGGGGCTCGCTGTGGTTTGCTATTACACAGAGGAGAGTAACAAGATAGGGAGAAGCTCCAGATGTTAATGTTGCGTATTAGCACGGTTGTGATCGAGATGACAACATGGCTGAGGTTAAAGGAAGTGAAGACCAAGAACAACTGTGCCACATAGATTCAATAACAACAGACAAATATTTGTTGTCAACTTTGAATATGTGTGTTTTTTTGCAAGAAAGTGACAACATGAGATTGATTTAGCAGCGAAACAAGAGCAGGAAGCGCAACATTTTTTATAGACCTGGATCAAATCGTTTCCAGACGATACATCTGGATAGTTTTAATCAAATATAAAGCAGGTTAAATCAGTCATGAAAGCGCACTAAATTGAGTGTGACAGCGCGCACTGTTTGGTTGTTGTGCACGATGACACATCCCACTGACGTGGCAGCATTTGTGACTGCTGTCTGACATCCGTCTGCTGCTTAAAACCATCTAGTCCACCGCTGTGATGTTATAAAATAGGGTCAGATTTGTTCAGGCAACCAAAACACTCTATGTGTGTCACATTTTAAAGTGGTGTGAGCCCCAGCTCACTGAGCAGATCTGGCCATTAACCTTCAACCCTGCTGGCGTAAACGGTGTCAAAATACCTTTTATAGCACCAATATCCTAGATTATCGTATATGATACCTCACACGTGCCAAATGATGATCTCTCCATACACCAGTAGCAATGAGGGGGGTGGTTATTTGAACATGTTACTTCAAACTGACTCATTATCTGACTGAGGTTTGTGCAAGTTCAACTCTAAGCTCACGACCATGACGCTGACAGATCGGCAGCCTAACTGTGCCGTCTGTCTGAAGTATCAGATAGATTTGTGTTGCTCTCTCGGTCTTTGATTCCCTAATATTCTCTAAACGTTATAATAAAAATACTTCATTCCATACTATATTCTGGCATATATACTCCACAAAGTAGTGTCAACTTCATTATCGAAGTGTAGTCGCAGAACAGCCAGAGGGTCATAGTTTTATCTATAGGGTTAGAGGTTCGAGTTTATGTTAGGGTCTTCCCCCACAGTTAAAAATGACCAAATGAACTGTTGGTTTACCCAAAGCCTGGAATTAAAACACAAGATAAGCAAAAACATCTGCAGACTCGAGAGGATTGAAGAGAAAACACTTGGCATGAGGCAGCTGACAAATGCTGCTATGAAATTATCTACACACGCTGTAATCCAGATTAGCAACTTCCTGAAGGTCCCGGGGTAAGCAGTATAATGCCCGCTAATGTATATTTTAATGGATTCTGTTTTCTCTCTCTTGTGCATTTTCATCATATGGAATCAATGGTTTAGGCCGGAAATGGAGCCTGCTGGCACTCACATTTCACGTGAGATGATGGTCAAAAGGGGACGGACAGAAAGATGTTTTCTCTTACAGATTAATAATTCCCTAAACAAACACATTACAACTCTTGAGTGACCTCTGTCAGCCCTCTCGATAATCCCAGTAAAAGGCTCCTGCACTGACAGCCTTATCTTTTGACATTAAGGTATGCTTTCTAGGTAAGGCTCACACTAACTTTTGGGTGGTGCAATCACAAACAAACAAACAAACAAACAAACAAACAAACACAATAGTATCTGTTTTGTGATTTAATAAAAAGTTGGATTTGCACTACCTGGAAGATATTTTCAAGTGACAACCACTGGAAAAAGAGCACATACTGGATACATCGTACCAGAGAGATATTTGCATTTATTGTGCAATGCAAGAAGCATTGCACAATAAATAAAGTGCTCACTACTGTACACTGGCAGAAATAGTATAAAATATACTTGATTCAAAGTCAGTACACTAAATCTTTCAAGCCATTTCACAGCACTCACTGGACCAAATCCTGTTCTGTGGCCAGTGCCTTGGAGAAAACTGACCAGAGTGTTCCTAAACATGCATGTCTTTAGACGTGGAAAAAAACTGAAGCACCCGGAGTAAACCCGCACAAACTCATGGGAGAAAAAACTCCACATAAGAAGGCATCAGTCAATGAGATCTTGTACCCTTCTTGCTGCAAGGCATTAGTAACCGCTAACCACTGAGCCACTGTGTGGTCAAAACATCATCCCCTAAAATCCTCTTAAAAACACGTCTTTTGACTCCTCCAAGTTTGACATCTCACTCAGCGATGCTCACGTCTGAGATAAAGTGTCCGGAACAGGATTAGCACTCTGTGTAAGCCCTAATCTTACATGATAACGAAAAGCTAACTTGATGTGTTACAAGAGTAGAAAAGATCCCTTAAAAGCCAAAGATTACTTGGATGGGCCTCAGATTTATTTGGAAGCACGTTGCAGCTTGTTTTAAGTGGTTTGGGGCGGCAGGGTTAGCAGAGAGTCAGGCGCATGAGGGAGCCCGGAGATGGAGGCTGTTTGCGAAGTACGAGGAAGATGCAGTCAGTTAGAAACAGGCTGAACACCGAGGGGAGAGGGAGAGAGAGAGAGGAAGTCTGTCTTTGTTGAATTATTGATGGACCCATCCACTATGTGGTCTCCTACACAGCACAGCATGCAGCGGAGGGGTAAACCGTGAGTCACGCCTCTACTCCATGAAGGTCCAGACTTAGGAGGATGTCCACTGAACCATGACTTACACACACACACACACACACACACACACAATAGTGCTCCTCTCTCAACTCCCTATAAAAAGAGAAAGCTAAGGTTACCTTAAAAGCCCTCATATAAACTTTGCATTGATCTTGGCAAATATGATGCAGCACTCAGGAAGGCTGTGTGTGTGTGTGTGTGTGTGTGTGTGTGTGTGTGTGTGTGTGTAGCTGATGAAACCTGATGATGAAACCATAATAAGCCATCCTTTGCCACCATAAACATGCAGTCGTCCGCAGCAGTGATGTTTCTTAAAACCAGGATTCTTTAAAAGACAGTTAGATGAGAAGATTGATACCAGATTCAAATCTGTCCATGAAATATGAAGTTGCAGCTGTTAGTCTGTTAGTTACGCTTAGCATTAAAGACTGGAAACAAGTAGACTGGCTGTGTCAAATTGGCCTACAAGCCCCTCTAAAGCTCAGTGTATCACACATTATATCGCTAATTTGATCCAAAACACAGAGTAGAAAGGACAATTTGCCTCTCTGGCTGGCCAGCGAGTTTTCTGTCTTTGTGCTAAGCTAAGCTAAGTTAAGCTAAGCTAACGCACTACTTGCTGTATAGCCTTATATATAACAGGCAGACATGACAGTGGTATCAATCTTCTCATCTAACTCTCTGCAAGAACGTAACTGAGCATATTTTCTGTTGTGTCAAACTTTGTCTAAAATACATTCTCTGTCAGTCTGAGAGGTGGGGAGTAAAAAAAGCCTTGATTCTTTGGTCCAGGAGTTGAAACCACTCTACTTCGTATAACCCACTTGTTCGAAGTAGAGTGGAGGCTTTCTCGCGTGCTACAGGATATGGTACACTTTCCATTCTAAACTAAGATGAGCCAAAATGATCCGTGGCATCTGCTGGGCCAAGGCTTAGCTCTAATCCTATCACATCAAGGCAAACTCCGGAGGAACCCAAGGGAGGTTCTGTGAGAGTGAAAGTGATATATTTGGGGAATAACGTCAAACTAACCATTTTTTTTTTATGTTGCAGGTTGGGATCAGCCTTGTGAACTTCCCGTCGCTCTCCGCTTTCTGGTCTCCATAAAAACAGACTGAAGCAGTGACACAGCTGGCTGCGTGTCATGTGGAGTGTGTTTGTGTTAAAGAGGTGCTTGTTTGTCCGTTGGCTCCGCTACCCAAAGCCTTAATGTAATCCTTTGTACCTGCCCCTTTCAGAAAAAGGAGGACACATCGAGTGGATTAAAAAGATGTCCCTCTCAAAAGACATTCAACTCCACCAAAAAAAACACAAAAATAGCTAAAAGAGGTTTATTAGTGACCCTCATCGATCCCGAGCTCTAATCTGCAAATTATTTGTGAAGCTCATCGTGCTCCAGGCGAGCATTTTACAGGTGTATGTGCGCACGGTGCCACCAAACACATAAGGAGAGCTGATGACCTTCAGGGCGCAAGGTCTTGGCCTTATCTGTTTTCCTCTTGCAGTTTTAAAAAAAAAGCCAACAGATTGCCCTTCTCAGAAAATCCGCTCTAAAAGGCTTCTACGTTGGATTTGTGCGGGTGAGGCGTAGGTAGATGCAGCAGAGATAAGCCCTGCGCTGGGTTAGAGGCCATTCCATCACGGCCCGGGTCTGTGTCATTCTTCATGTCGCTGTGGACGATGCTCCCAACGCTCAAGACTTTGATTCTTCTCTCTCTGACTCCCTGACAGCTCTGCTGTTTCCTTCATGTCTGTCTGTCTGAAGGAGAATTTGCATGAATACATTATCGTTGGATATTCACAGACAGATGGTGGTGTACAGTCACCGCAGGGAGGTCATTTGTGTGGAATGTGAATTAGCAGAATTAGACCTTAATAGCCGCCGCGTCATGTGATGTTTGGACTCAATGCCACTGTAATAATACTGTAAATGCTTCCATGTCGCATCCTGTGATTGCATTTACCCATCATACATCTCACCCAACTGAAATTGTTTCTCTCTTTCTCCCTCCTCCTCCCGCTCTCCCACGTTTTTTCTTCTTCTTTTTTTACCACAGATAAACTGATGCCAGGTAGTTTAATTCAAAAACACCATGGCAATTTCTCTTGAGGTGCTTCTCTCTTTAAGAATTCATGAAGACTTTTGCTGTTTTTCCTTTTTAACAAGACATTTCCCTCAGGTCATAAGTCTCAACAACATCTCTCATTGCAGCTCAAGTCTGGCACTTTTGTCTCACAGCATAAAACACAATTGGGTTTCGGACTACTTGAACTATTGCTTTCAGAAACTGGTGGTCTTTAAAGTTAAAACTGAAATGATAACGATAAATGAAAATGTATTTCATGTGGTTCGGTTTCCTAACTTTAACTGCTAACTGCTGCCAACTGTAGCTGCCGTTAGCTAGTTAGCTCAGTTGGCCGTGCAGCTAGCAGTCCGAACTGGGAGCTGGGAGCACCAGAGAAGTGTTGGTGTTTACTCCGCTAGCACATGGGCTTTGGACTGGGGTAGGCCAGGGTAAGCTGGTTAGCATGCTAAACATGCTTTGTAACTCAATACGTTTTTATTTCTTACATATTGTGTCTTTGACATCTTAACACTAAAACTTTATTATTAATTATTAATACTGTCCTTAACTTTGGTACAAAAAGGCAAAAGGAGTAAAGTACACTGATAAAACACAACACATGTATGAGTTATGTAAGAATTTTGGTTGAAAACATTCAAAAGTTGACTTTAATTATCAACAGAATGTGAGAAAGAATAACAATTTTAACATTGTAACATCTACAAATAATGTTGCAAAGCATGTTTAGCATGCTAACCAGCTAGCCATGGTCCGTCCTGGCCCAAAGCTCAAGTGCTGTGAACACCAACTCTCCAAGCTCCATGTCTAGGCCGCTAGCTGCATGGCTAACTGAGCTAACTAGCTCACAGCAGCTGCAGTTGGCAGCAGTTAGCAGCTTCTCTGGTGATATGCATTCAACAGGTAGCCAATTCTAGCATTTTGTACCGTTACGTGTAAATAAAGAGCTATTTGATCTTCTGAGTGTGACTATCCCTAATTAATCTGATTACAATGCATCAGTGACGATGTTGATGTGTGAGGTTATTATATAAAATACCTATAACATCAGAATGTGTCGTTCTGGTGTATCTGGGGGAACAGCCAACCAGTGAGACTGCTCAGCTATGGCTTAATTTGGGCAGTAGTGGCCTAAAGGTTAGAGAAGTGATCTTGTGACTGAAGGGTCAGCGGTTCAATCCCCAGATAAATCTAGATTCGGAAAGTGAAAGGCAGCGCTGTCCACTGGAGTGGCCAACAGATCAGACCGTGGTTTTGCTTTGCAGCTCCCAGATGTGAATGTGTAACTGTGTTATTCTCAGTTAACTCATTCTGAAAAAAATAATGGTTGATAAAAAACAATAAAAATAATTCCCAGGGCAAATGAAAATATGACAGATGTCTGTGCTAAAGATGCTAGCATTGGTCTGGAGTTGTGCTTTCCTGTCATGGTCTCTTCAATTTGCTCTTTTTTGCTTGTTTTTCTTTCTCTTTCATACTCCAAATGCATTTTTCTCTCTCCTCCCCTCTGATGTTAGCAAAGCCCCACATCTTCTTTTACCCCTTTTATTCCTGCCGCAACACACACATACACACTGACTAGGGGACCGGCAACAGTCACATCACACACTTGCTCCAAACCACTCTGCTCTCCACTCCACTTTGCTTCACTTCATTTCACTCCAAAAGCCCCGCATGTCAACAAAGGGTGGCGGCGGTGGGGGTGACTGCGCCAAAATAATAACGCACATGGGAACCCAAGGCCCCCGGCGGTAGATTTTATTTGTTACATGAGCACTTAGCATTCATTATTTAATCGGATACAAGGCTACTGATTACATCAAGAGACAAAATCAAGTACCCCTGCTTGCTATTCACAGTCTCTAATGTACATGGTGGTACGTCCCCATAGGAGATGTGGCCTATATGAGGTGGGGGAAGCCCCTAGGAGGACGCAGCAGACAGTTTACATGCAGCCACTGTGACTGCGCTTTTGGCAGCCTGTCAGATGCTTATCTAAGCATAATGGACAGAGAGAGAAGCAGTGCTGGAAATGGAAAGGGCTTCAGTCGCCTGATTCAGCCTTTAAGCTGCTTTAGAGGATTGCTGGGTATTTTTTCTCTCCCTCCCTCTAAAACAGACAGCTGATATCGGCTCTGAACCAGAACAGGAGAGGGCAGAAGCCCTGAGCTTGCACTGCGCAGCTGCAGACACAGGGCAGGGAAGGGACAAGCTGCTTTGTCTTGGCTTTATAATCCACTCTTGGGAGACACGTGACAGCAGAGACTGCTGCCAGGAAGGTCCCGGCTGCTCCCTGCTGGGGACATGCCGCTACAAGTGGGTGTCTGTCCCCAGCTGACCACAAGAGACCCTGGCCAGGACCAGCTAAATATTTTACTTAGTCCCACAATGTGTTTTTCTTCAGCTGTCAATCCCAAAACTGCCTGGACCGGAAATGTCACATGCATTAAAGTTTTAGGGTCCTTGAGAGCAGGACAGTTTTCTGCTTTGCTGAATAACTCACTCATGTTTTTTTGGTGAAGTTCAAGGTCATGGTCACTGCGGCAATATCAAGAGGATTTGGTAAGAGCGAGACTCAGACCAGGCAAGCCAGAGCACTGTAAAATATTCGTCCCTTTTCTATACCTATTTGTCTTGACCAAGGTAAGCCTGTTGGAGAAGTTCAAGTGCAGATTGATTTTTTAATAAAGTGTCCATGAAACCTTAAAAGAGACTGAATTAATGCAGACCCAATGTTCACTGTGAAGGTCTGTCATTAGTTTGTGAATACTGATTCATCGAAATGTAAGCAGCATTTTACGGCTGCAGCTGCTCGAGGTTTAAATGGTAAATCGAATGTATTTATATCGCACTGCTTTACAACACAAGTCAGCATTCACCAGTTCACACACACATTCATACATACTTCGACTTATAAACTGCAGGGGCCGGAAACCGAACCACCAACCCTCCGATTGGTGAAGGACGGCTCTACCTGTCCAGTGGTTCCCATCTTAGGGGTCAGGTCCCTCCTAAGGGCCACCAGGTAAATCTGTGGGGTCGTGCCTTTGGGTTATTGAAATGAAACGACGTGATGCGTTGAGAGGGAATCAATTGTTTGGGGGAAATGATAACAATGTAAAGACCTCGTGGGAAGGGGCCCCAACTCGATGCTGATTTTTTAAACCTTCATCTGTAAAGTAAGTCATTTTTTCTGTCACCAGTGCACAAAAACGTCAGCTGTAGCACATGGATGAACAAAGCCGATTTTTATATGCTCACATCCCAAATAGGTGTATTGGGACTTACTTATGTATGTTACTTATGTTGAACTAACCTCAAACATAAGTAACATCACTATGTAGGTTAACATACTGTCTGTGAATTACTTTTTTCCAGACAAAAGAAACATATACTTTATCTGTCTATGCTTTGCCTTTATAACATATCAAACATGGTGTAATAAAAATGCTTCAAGGGCATTCCTCATTCAGATGTACAACGGAAACGTTAGCCACTTCAAAATCTATTGGAGCTTTTATTGTAATAGGGTCAGAAAAAGATTTGATGATATCATGATGACTTTTACAGATACAGTAGTGTGGTGCATTGGACCCCAAACAATGAAGGAGCAGAGGTCAGGTGCTCACTGTTTTTCATTGACTGAGCATTACCATGAGGGGGCGATGTTGCTCTATTTATTAATGATTCACATGTATTTCACACAATCTCAACAGATGTTTAGATACAAACTGTGCACAGCAACACCTTCCTTATTGCAGTGGTACTAGCTCATCTAGCCTACTTCCAATCTAATATGATGCATACATTTTAATCAGAAGTTGTTTTTCAGGGAGAAGTCTTGAATCTGTACACTACTGAGGTCCCTGGTTAGCAGCTAAGCATTGCCGAGAAAGGCTTTAGTTTGATGAAAGGTGAGTCCATCAACATCATGTACTGGAAGGTGTTCACCTGATGTCAACACCGGGTTTCATTCCCTCAGCTTTCAGACTGCTGTTGGTGTGATGGGCCAGTTCTGTAAGAGGTGCCTCTGGCAACACTGTTGTGGGCAAAGATGGAACTTCTTTCAGGAAGTGTGAGTTCCAGATGTGAGAGCTGACACGCTGATGTGGTGGGAAGGCTGGTTCTTTGTTTTCTAACACAGCTCTAGAGTGTCACACTGAGGGACACAATGCTTTTAAGTACCTTACAAGGCTGTGTGGGAGTCTTTATCACGCATTTGAAAATGCAAAGAGGCCAGATGGCAAACAGACTGAAGGTCTGCTGATTAAGATCAAAAATTATATCTTTGACAACAACGAGATTGAAGATCCTGGAGCGGTGAGACATTTCTCTGAAGAGGAGGAACGTGAAAAACCTGAAAACCAAGGTCAGGTAGGGAGAAATATCCTTTTCAACCATAAGGACAAATAAGGTCAGATTTAATTGACAGTGATAAAATAACATGCAGAACATGCATCCATGCACACATACAGTATTAAACCGAAGCTACATGTATGTAGCTACATACAATGCATCCTCAGAAGCATTTAACAGCCTTTTACAAACTGTAGATTATGTTTATCATGATGATAAGTAGTATTTATATAAGTGTACTTGGGGAGTCCCATGCATTGTGTTTAGCCAATAGCACCTACGAGTGGAGGACTGTGATTCTGGCAGCTCTGTGGTTGCAGTTCCGTCCCAATCCACGAGGTGGGGCTATTGGAGCAGCTATGATTTCCCCGGGAGTTCACGAAGAGTGACGGAGGGAGCCGAGGTTGAACCCCGGAAGCTCAGCCGTTAGGTTACTGGACACTGTCAGCCCCGTTGTTAGAGCGATGTGTTGCCGCTGAGGGTACGGGCTACGTCGGAGCCGGAATTCAGCTCAAACGGGACAACAACATGTACGAAGAGGACGTCCCCAATACAATGAATAAGGAATATTAAGGTATGTCATTTAGCTGACACTCGGGAGGCTCTGCTTCTGCACTCGTCGCCCGCTTACAGTGTTAGCATGCTAGCTGTGTTAGCTACTGTTAGTGGCTAGTTAGCAAGCGAGATTTACCATCCAGTACGGATGCATGTGAACTGTCAGGCTAGCGAGCTACTCTCTCTCTCCCTCCCTCCCTTTCTCCCTTTCTCCCTCTCTCTCTCTTTCTATGTGTGTGTGTGTGTGTGTTGACAGTGTTCAGTTTCAGTCACGACCTTTACAGTTATCATGGCAGGGATAAGAGGTAGGGCTCTAATCTCAGTCACACCTCCTTTAAGTTAGTAATCTGTTGATGATGGGTTGTCTGGGTAAATCTGAGTATTATCTGGCTGGATTTTTAGCTTGGACGGTCTTTAAACCAACGTAAACCTCTGCCATGGATGAGAAAATGACAACTGCATGTCAGTGTAGTAACCTAACACAGAATAATATACATACTTCTGTAGGTTTCTGCAGTTTCTGCTGTTGGTTTGACTTCAGGAATCGTGTGAGGATTTAAGTAAATCCTGCAGGTGGTGGGTTGTGTTTGTCAGTACAGTAATTGCTGCATGTCTGTATATTACCCCTGACGTTTGATGGTTTGGACTTAGACAAAAAGCTGGATATGATTGATTCACCATCTCAAGAGTCAAGTCAGTAAGGGGAAATCTTCAGGGCTCAACAGAGTGTTAGCAGAAAGTACTTGCAGTGTCACATATTTGCTATGAATAGCCATCATCATTGGGTGTGTTTTCCTGGGAGGAAAAAAAGGGAAGATGTGCAAAGTCGAGGAAATCACACAGAGTCATCACAAAGTCATTCAGCTGAGGAGGAAGCCGTGTACAAATTGTGTTAATTTACGGTAACTGTGTTCATACTCAGTTGCCGGTTTATTAGTTTTGGATAGGCGTACTTCAACAAGGCTCCAATAAATGCTCCCTCATGGCGGTTTTAGGGTTTTGTTGCAACTGTCTCAGAGAGGTATTGATCCAACTGTATGATCATTTTGGGGGCTGTAGTTTCTGGTGCTTTTGAATTGTGCTGCATTTTATTGCAGAGAGGTGTTTCGCTCGGTGTACACTCATAGGCGCAAACAAAATTAAACACTGTAACCTTCATGAATTCTTTAGTGTGTAATACACCGATAAACTCTCACTTAAGTGTTTGTATATTAATAACACATTTTGAGCAAAAGGTAAAATACATTTTGTCTGTGTGTGTCTTTTTTTGCAGGTATCAGCCTCTACCTTCCAGTCTACATATGTACTTCATCCTGAATGCTGGTCCAGGAGGAACCCTCCACAGCATGTTTTTATAAAGAGAGATCATATTAGGTATGTCTCCCCACACTTTTCTCAGTTTGCATGTCTTTTGTCTCACAGAGCAGGAATGTGTAACAGGGGCAAACAGAGCAAAAGCTACTCACCCTTAATGTGTTTATCTCTCATGCAACAGCTGGAAAAGTGACATTCCACATGTTAACCTCCGCTCGCAGAAAGGAGGTTTTCTAGGGAGGTACTACGCTGTGGATTGTGAGTAAACCATAGATACCAGAGAGCAAGTCCCTTCCAACCCGGCTGAAAGTTTTATAATTTCTTCTTGGCATTTTTTTTTAGTTTTAAGTCAAGCCTACAACACTGAATGCTAAAATATAAACTTAAAATTAATGATGTATCATTATGGATTTTTGCCGATGTCTGATATGCCATAGTTTTATCCACCTAAGTGCAGACAAAATCAAATCTCATCAGAAGTGGAATTAACATATGATTATGCCAGCCCTTTCATAATGGTATACAATATTTTTTTAAATGAACACATTCAATGGGCAAAACAGCTCCTTTGTCAACAGTTTGCATTACGTGGCCAGTGTCATCTTATTGGCAGAAGTGTTAATTTCGGGCCAGTATTTCATTTGAAAGCCTTTCTTGGTCAACACTGATGAAGTGTAGAGATAACCATGCATCCCCACTTAAAAGTATAATGGTGTGAATAAAAAGTGAATGAAGTCTCGAGCTATTGTCAACCACCAGGCATAGAAAACAAGTCTTTAAGATCGTTGGATGAAACAATGGAGTGTTTTAAGAGATAGTTGTTAAAAAAGCGTGTTAATATAGCTGGAACGGCTGACCTTGTGGTGCATACAAAGGATTTTATCTAGTTGTGGGTATTGTAGATCGAATGTTTGTACAGAGTAGGCCATGAAAATAACGTGTTGATTGTGTTTGTAGTTTTAATGACAATTTTGATTCTTTGTAATTTATTCGGTTTTGTCAACATTCCCATCAAGGGGCGGTTTTATTTTTGTCCGCTCACTGTTCTCAGTTCGAGTGACATTAGGTTGGCCATTAAGCTGGTCGACAATCAGAAAATGTGTCAGTGAAACATAAAATCACTCAGTAAATCGAAACCCATTTTTATGTCAGGACTATTTTTGTATTTAGCTATTGTCTCATCTAATTTTCTTGGGCAGTAGACGCCAGCCCTCGCTATGACTTAGCATTTGATGACCCTGCAAAGTGATGTGAGCAGCAGGATGACACTGAGGTGACTGCAGGTTATGTATGCCAGAGAAAAGAGAAGAAGAGAGATAAGGAAAGGAGGGGGAAGGAGAGAGGGACCAGTGGCTCTTGTGCTGCGCCCTCTGACCGGGAAGGGCAGACAGCTGGACAAGCAGCTGGTGTAGCTTTAATGGACCTCCCTTTCATTGACCACAACACAATCAATACACCTTAAACTGGCCAAGAGCGTTTTCTGTCCTCTTAAGGACAATGCAAACTCTCTTTTTTGTTTAACAGAAAGCCGTGTACCATTCAGCTCTGGTGTTATGTGGTAAACAACACTGAAATTGAACTAATACACTCATTAAAAGTCAAATTGACAGAGGCACCCTGTGGCACGTACGCATAAAGCCTCTACAAATAGCCTTGCCGACCTGTGTTCTCTTGTCAGGTCACATTTGTCTCCGTCACTGTAATATTTCTTGACATATTTCATTGTCGTGTTTCTTAATCACAGACTGGGAAAAATTAAGGTGATTTTTCTTCTAGAAAATAACATTTTCCAGCATTTGCGACTTCACTATATCTTTATCCTGACATGTGCGGCACTGCCTTGACAGTAGATGGTTGTACTGATAGAGCCTCTTGTGTCCAGTATTTCCCAACCTCAGAAACTGAATGCTTGCAGTTTTTCCCTGTCATTGCGACATGCTGCTCCAATAAATTACTACAAAGTGAACGTGTGAGCCAGATCAGTCAGTCACTACCTTTTTCCGAGCTTACTCTTTTGATGTTCGAAATTGAGCTATCAGCTGAGGCAGTGCTTCCTTCAGCCTCGCCGCCAGCCTTGATCTTCATGGTAGAGAAAAATTTAATCTTTTTAAAGGCAATTCAGCTTTGCTCACATCAGTCAGTGATGCATGCCATTGCTGCCGTCATGTCAGTAAGTGAAACTGCGTGGCTGTGTTGTGGTTTACACGCTGCTTACTTGCTGACAGATGTCTGCGTTTCCGCTGTTTAATGGTGATTGGTGGGGCAATTTTGACAGCCAGGGTAGCTTGAGTAAAAATTAAATGATCTGAAAAATACTAGGCTTTATAGAGCCAGTACCAGTTCATTAAACAGGCTTTGATTTGCCCTGATCCCAATCAGCTTGAGACCTCCCTCATCTTGTTATTATGCACAATGGAGAACGAACGTGAGATTTAAGCATATGTTTTATTTTAAAAACAGAGGCACCAGGGTCAAATTTACCTGAAACACTGACGCATCCATGACCCCTAGAAATCTGGTTTGCATGAAAGTGGAAGATCTGTATTTTATGTTATTGCACATACTCACACAAACCTACAAATTACATTATTAGCACCACAGTATTTACTTTGTATTTTGTATTAGCTGTTATAAAGTGTTTTTGTAGTATTTTTTCTTCACTTTGTTCAAATTCTTTGAGTGAAATGTGTCCTACGTCAAATATTTAAATTTATATTAAAAGCTACACAGTGTTTGTGCCGTGTAACCTCAGTTACGCCTTTTTAAAGTCAATCGCACAGATTTGTGTCACCAGCCTTTGCCAGACTTTACCCACACCAATCTGCTGCTCCTACAGTTGTTTTCACAAATCTGCTGCATAACCAGCCTCTTACAGGCCTGCCTGTCTTAGTGTATAAAACAATTTTGCCAGCCATCAATCATTTAGATTTTTTTAAATAGAATACCTTTTAGTCTTAGTCAATGCCAATAAAACCACAGTGTGGCCTGAACTGGACGCCTAACTGGATCTTCTGGCTGTCTAGAAGACATCTTTGCTTGTTTGGGGTTTTATTTCAACTCTGCGGGGCAAAACACCTCTTGTCTTTGTTGGCATTTCCATTTTGCAAGCAACTTCAATGACACCCACTGACATGGAAAGTTTTGGATGCAAGCAGAAACCAACAGCAGTGTGGTGTTTGGAAGGCTGCCTGGCTGGCTAGTCAGCTAAAGACTGAAAGCTTAGCTCTGCACCAGCCATCTCACTGGAAAGGTCTCATTTGATTTAAGCACTTAGCGAAAGGAAGCAGTCTTTTGCTTCGAAGCATTACATCAGAGTCTGCCAGGACACCACACCAACAAATGCAATAAGCACCCCTACCTAACAGCTCGAGTCAATTGTATGGCTTATTAATGGCTAAATAATGAGTGTCTGGTAAGATGTTACAGCATGTTAAACAGGATTTTTTCATGCAGGTTGTTCTTTCGACTGTTTCAACAACTGTCATCTCAGGGATGGACAGCCGTATATATGTGTGGCTGGTTGATTAAGACAGCCAATCCCAACTGGGCATGCAATACATGTGCACAGCACGTTTATATTGTCTTTCCTGTATGATTCCTGTCCTCATTTATTAACGTCAAAGAAAAGTGGCAGATTCTTACATTTAAGAGGCTGGAGCAAATGTGTGACAGTTTTTGTTTGAAAAATAAAGAAACAATTAATTGTTTATCAAAAGTAGTCACTGCCGATCGTCGCAGCTCTACATTTAAGCACTTATTTACAAATGAAATCTTGCGGTGTGGTTTGCTTATCTAGATAGGATGATGAGTTGCACCTTCTCAGCAGTAAGGGAAATACTGATCATTATTCTGGCTCTGTCGGTGCTAAGTGAACAAATGCACATTTTAACACTGAATCAACTGGAATAAATGAACTGTAGATAGGTTTCAGCATATTAAAGTAGTTCCTGACTTTGGTGAGGAAGAATGATGTTTTCTAGTGTAATATATAACAGTTGATTTTAAAAAAACTAGGCCATTTCACCGTTGTGTTAGACTTTGAGAATATTTGTAGATGGATCTTATTGATCTGACCTCTTTCCAACCTAACAGTAAATTGCATGTTGAGTTACAGCAACAGGACCTAAAATCAAAGATTATTATGTATCTTTTGGTAGTGCCTTGTGAGTCACAGCCAGCAGAGGGTAAAACTGGGTCTACAGATTATTATTAGCCGTATTCCTCACATGCACCTCAGCCTGAGGATCAGTTTCCTGAAGGTATCAGGGCAGCCATTGATTTATCTTAAGCTGCGGACATGGTCTCAAGCTGGCCCTGAACGTTCTCTTGTGACCTTGACATGAAAAGAGAGGAAGAAACACCATGACTCATGTCTCTTGGAATAACAGCAGCAAGGCTCAAGTCCAAGGTTGACTCACCCTTGTTCAAAAATTTTCCATGCCCCACCAGCAGCGTGGTGTAAGGATGGTGATATTGGTTGGTTTTCCGTCCAACTCTTTGGTTAAAAATGCTACAGAACAGACTTCAATAAGATTAAAAAAAAGATATTCGGGGTCCTTGTGTGATGTTTCCTAACGTCTTTTGTGAGCCTGCGTCATTTCCTCTGACATCAGGACAAAATATTCTCATGATCAATACGGTTGTTACTGTGGGCTCTCTCTGAAAAGACCTCAAACACTGTAAATTGCTGTGACTCATTTATTTCATGAAGGAAAGGTCAATGTCTGATGATTTAGTTGGCTTTTTTGTGCTCTTAGTAAATGTTATTGCCTATTTGTGCAGTTTGTATGAATATCATTTATAGTTCATGATTTTTTGTATATCTTTGTCCTTTTTTATTGTGAGGAGATGGAGACAGTAGCCCTAAATTTAGTCTTACCTTGAATGTTTCCCCTCTCCCTAGGGCAGGATGCAGTCTTCAAACCACCGACTGCGAGATATGGAGCAGCACCACCCACTGCTGTCGGCAGGGGCTGATGTGGAGACAGGGAGCCTGGCAGCCGGAGTGATAGTCGGGGGTCCCCACGCGGGCCATGCTGCAGGAAACCGCACGCTGTGGTTCATTCAGGACAGTTGTGGGATGGTGTGCGCAGGCATGACCTGGTTCCTGGTGTTGTACGCTGAATTCGTAGTGAACTTTGTCATGCTGCTGCCCAGCAAGAGCTTCTGGTACTCACTGCTGAACGGGGCCACCTTCAACTCGCTGGCCGTGCTGGCACTGGCCTCACATCTGCGCACCATGTTGACTGACCCGGTAAGCATGTTAAGGAGAGAAAGAAATGAACTACGAACTACAAATGATTGAATTTGTGAAAAAGTAACTTTTTTCTCCTCAAAGTTCAATTAAGTTAGTAGTGTGTAATGTTGTTCCACTGACAGCTGCTCAAAACAATTGATAAAGGCCATATCTACTGGGGTGTGTGATGACACATTGAAAAGTGAGTGCAACAGGGATTCATTCTTCTGCACTGTGTTACTGATACTTTATGACTACTCTTTGGTAAACTCAGTCAATTCATGCTCCAGGGGGTTGTAGGTCAAATATTGTTAGTGCTGCTGTTGCAACACTGACTCATTCCCGCTCAAAGAAACTAGATGTGTGATGACAGCTCCACTGGTGCTTTCTAGCCCAACAGCCCAGCCTGAACAATTGCTCCATTTCAAAGCCCAAAATAGTACACAGAAGGTTGTGCAGTAGTGTGTCAAACTGGGGGTTTGCCTAAGCTTGAAAAGGTCTCTCCTACACCAAAGAGATTGCTTTAGTTAAAATCTGCCATACCATTTGTCAGGCTGAAAAATAACATGCAAATGTTTCTGTAAATTCAGTCAAAGTCTAACACCCAAGTTATTACTGGAACAACATGTCCAAATAGTGGATGTTTTAAGCCTTTTTAAAAAGTGGTTAAATTGCTGCATACACGAAGAAGCACAGCTTGACTTAATGAGCCATAATGCCATAATATATTTATATGACTGACAGCATTTGTCGGTGTCTGTCTTCCATCCTCCTTAGGGTGCAGTTCCTAAGGGCAATGCAACCAAGGAGTACATGGAGAGCTTACAGCTGAAGCCTGGTGAGGTCATCTACAAATGCCCGAAGTGCTGCAGCATTAAGCCTGAGAGGGCACATCACTGCAGGTCAGTCTGACATGCTACGTTAGCTCCCGAACTGTGCTTATGAAAACATCTGTGGAAGCGTATTTGGTGTAAACAGAGACAGTATAGTTGATGACAAATTAACATCTCTCTCCCGCCTGCAGTATTTGTAAAAGATGCATCCGGAAGATGGATCACCACTGTCCCTGGGTCAATAACTGCGTAGGAGAAAAGAATCAGAGATTCTTTGTACTTTTTACTGTAAGTACAGACATTGAGTAGTCCATTTGATTTTCCATCTCCATCCGTACCATATTATCATCACTAGGTTGTTGCTGCTGATTACATGCACTCAGACACAAATTTTAACAAATGCACCACAGAAATTTTTCCTGGGTGTATACGTGTTTACAAACATTAATTTCGTTATGCTTGTATAATGAAATATAAATGACCTTGATACATTGTGTTTACCTTGTTAATTTTTCCCTTCTCTTGTTGAAAATTGTGCCACCAGTATTTCACGATGAAATAACCAGCTGAGGTTCACAGCTCAGCACTGATGCTGTGCACACTAGACACAGGCCTACATGAAATGTACTCTCATAGTCATTTATGGCTCTCATGACAGCATCAGCACTTTTTTATGGCTTCATATGCTGACTGGAACTTTTTTGACGACAGAAACATAAAGCCGTCATATATTGCTGAGCAGTACAAGGTCACCTGTGTGATGACATATTTAGTTTTCTCCCCTGACAGATGCCCATAGAGAGGTTCAAAGTAACAAAAAACAAACATATTGCATCACAGTATCATATAAACAAGAGTTTTATAACAAATGTGACATGAACTAGCCTACATTATCCCTGAACCTGTCACTTTATCTCATTATCTCTCTCCCCCGTTCTGTTTTCCTTTCTGCAGATGTACATAGCATTGATTTCTGCCCATGCCCTGGGCCTCAGTGGGATGCACTTCTTCACCTGTATTAAAGTCCAGTGGAATGGTAAGGAAGCATAGAGTATGTCATGTGTTGGGCGTCAAAAAAGCAATCAGTGAATGTCAGAGAGATGTAGTT
Organism: Pagrus pagrus; assembly: GCF_965226575.1. Classification (NCBI taxonomy): domain Eukaryota; kingdom Metazoa; phylum Chordata; class Actinopteri; order Spariformes; family Sparidae; genus Pagrus; species Pagrus pagrus. The sequence continues at coordinate 28,912,964 of NC_140185.1, read as the reverse complement.
TGTGAGTCAGAAAATACAAATATTTATACAAGAGACTGAATCTGCTCAGAGAGATTAAAAGAGGTAGAGTGGAAAAAGGAAAGTGATTGTTTCCTGTCGTAAGAACAGCTGCTCTGCGCGGGTCATTGGACTTGTGCTGCACAGTCATCACAGAGCTGCCACTGATCTTCCCCGTTCCCTTGTGGGTCTCTGTAGGAATGAACCAGAAAATGAAGATAACATTTCAGTCTTAGAACTCCAGCTTCTAGCGCCCTCTACAAGATGACTTAGCAAGGAAATATTTCCCAGCAGTTTTGCTAACCACGATTGCCAAGATTTTACCCAAGTGTCTACTTTTTGCTTTTAGGCTCTTAAAGAATTCATCCTCTTCGAAATGCAGTGTTACTTTAGTTGGTGTCTCACTTGACATTTCACTTGTTTAGTACAAAATAAAAACCTCTCTTCCTCCCTTCTTGTGACCAGAGTGCAGTGACTTCTCCCCAGGGGTGTCCGTGCTGCTGCTGATCTTCCTCTGTCTCGAGGCCATCCTCTTCCTCACTTTCACAGCTGTAATGTTTGGTACACAGATCCACTCCATCTGCAATGATGAGACGGTCAGTATCCACTGTACCCCGCATGCTCTGTTGTCTAATACAGTAAATGCTATATATAGGTCTTCTCTCAGGTTTTAATGTAATTGTGTATCTTAGCATGCTAATAATGAGCCAAAGCAACAGACACTTTGATAAGGAATCTTTTATTTATAGAGGGGTTTGAATGTCTTGCAGGAGATTGAACGTCTTAAAAATGAGAAGCCCACGTGGGAGCGTCGCATGAGATGGGACGGAATGAAAACTGTGTTTGGCGGCCCGCCCTCCCTTCTGTGGTGCAACCCATTCACAGGCCTGCGTCTGCGGCGTCTGTTGCTGTTGACCCATGGTCGCCGCAGCGGATCAGAGTTCTCTGTCTGAGAGGAGGGCAGACTGATGCTGATGCTGCTCACCAACACTTGACCGTCGCTAATGCAGGATACTTGTACGCCCTCCTTAGCTGGAGCTAATATGGACCTCTGCTCCCTGAGGCTGTCCTTCATGTGTGGGTGACAGGGGGGACAAGCTGCTCTAGTCGGGCCCCAGTGCATCACAACCCCCACTGAAAGTTTGTATTCTCACTTTCTCATGCTGATGTGAACCCGACAGCTTTGGTCTGCTGACCAAGTGGACTGTTGTTACTAATGTGAGCAGCTTTTTTGGTTTGTTTGTGTGTTTTTAGGTAAAGCATGCAGTATGTAACTCAAGTGAGTCTTTAATTCCTTGTGAGACCGTCCGAGGTGCAGTTTGAACTCAACTCGTGCGCCTTCAGTAAACAACTTTAGCAGTTTATTTTCTTTGCTGCACACATGAGATTCATGAGTAGAGTTTGAATTTTTTGAGGCAGGATCAGCTACATATCTCTCATCATCACTGGACCCAGACAAGAGGATCTCAATGGGGAAATGCTTGAAACTGCTCGAATGGACCCAGACAAGGGAATCACAGTCAAGGACATGCACTACTTACATGGCTCTTGAGAAAAGGTCTGAATATGGAGCAGAGTGGACATCAGACATGGGACTGCGCTGCCTTGATTTGCATGTATAACAGCTCAATCAGTCAGCATCTCGGCCAGGAAATGAGGCTTTTACTATCTTCAAATGAACACAAGCCTCATTCTTATTCAAGAGGACCGAGTGGCTTTTCCTATCTGTTCATCTCCTTTGCCATGTTTGTCACTCCTTGGGCTGAATTTTTGATTCTTTAAGCCAGTAGAAACTTATTTTCCCCTTTTTAAATAGCTGCCGAAGCTTCTTTACCTTTCATGAGCGTGACCACTCCTCAAAAGTTGACGATAATGACTCACTGGAGATGACTACTGTTATTCTGACTCTTCATTTAGATTAACAAAAAAAAAAAAAATCACCGTTTTGTATTCGTTGTGTCTATGTGTCCATAATTTGCCATTCTATCACTCCTACATGCTGCTCCACGTCTCATTCTGTGCAACCCATCAGTGACCCTCCCCCAGACCACTCGTATGCCTCCCTGTGTTTTCATAACAAAGTGATTCAGGTTGAACAACTTTGGCTGCTGAAAAGACCGAATGTTATTAAGTTCGAATGGTTATTCACTTTTTTTTTTTTCAGCGTGGAAGACTGGACCATCACTCCGACTGGAAGGCCACTTCTGTGTATAATAGGAATCCTTATGCAAGAACAGCTGGATTACACTTCTTAGCATTTAAACTCTCAGAAAACAACCTCACAAACCCCTTGAGACAGAGCCAAGTCTCAGACACGGCGGCTTTTCATGCTCCACATTTTGAGAAGGAGAACTTAAAACACTAGCACAGCCTCCTCTGGCTCGTTGTGAGCTCATTCCGATCCACAGAGCCAAGCTCCATTGTGCAGTCAGCCTGTAGAATTAAAAAGGAACTGCTTCGCTGAAAGGGGCTGAGGTACCAGGCTCATTGTACAAGCTTTAATACTGAACAAAGTCTTGGGGAACTCAGCAGATGCTTGCAAAGCCTTTCCTACTTTACTCCAGAAATGTCAGGCTTGCAACATCTAGTGGTAGGACGGTAGCAGAAACTCTCCCAGTGTTATCAAAACACATATCCATGCCTTTAAAATCATTCTCTCAAGTGAATTTATCAGCTTGAAAAGATTTTTGCCATTGTTGCTATATTTATCAAAGTGTTTTTTCATTTTGTGACAACTTGTCTCCTATTTTTTACATAATCAACGGGCCTATTTTGCACTGGAAGAATGTGGCTTTTTGAATCTAGAGTTCAGGATTTAAAGTCAAGTCCTGACCGATGGGCTGGTATTGTCGAAGTATTGTCAAATCTAGATTCTCAAAGTCACATTGTTATCGCGTGTCGGACAATATACTGCTGTTTGTTCTCACCTGTGGTTGTCAGGAGAAGGAACTCCGTCTCCACTGTTTACACTAAATGATTATATCTGATGCTCTATGGCTATAATGTTTTAAGAAACATGCTGTCGTTAGAATGTAAAACTTCTCTATTTTGGGACAAAGGGACAAAGCACTGAAAGCTAACTGATATCAGGGGATTTTATTAATGCTGGCCTCTCATGTCTCCTTTATTCTGCTGGACTGCACCTGCATTTTTTTTTCAAACAATGTTATATTTTCTCTGAATTCAGTAAGTCCCTTATCCTAACATGCTCAGTGTACTGTTTTTAATTTCTGAGGTGCAAAATGAAGAGGAGTCAAGTTTAGCCAAACACGCAGTGCGTCAATAAAAATCATATCCAAGCTGTATATCATACATGCGCATAAGACAGGAAGATGTGTGCTGTTTAGTTTGGCAGGTGCACAAATATGTTGCCATTCCAGCAACAGCTGTCATCAAGAAATAGTTGCAGGTTATGGTGGTAAGATTATATTATAAGAGGCCCAGAGTCTAATAAACACAAAATGTCATTAGAGTAGAAGAAAATATCTGAAGAGGGAAAACACTGCTCAACCTTGAGTTGTATTGTAGGAAGTAGCAGAACATCAGAGCTAATTATGATTGACAAATATTGCTGTGTTGTTGATTGAGTGTAAGTATTTGGTGTTGACTGGTCTAGTTTGGGCAATAATTTGGGATTTGGTTGATGTATTTCACAAATGGATAGTCCTGTTTGATGTACTCGAATGCTGTGATCCTTTTCTCTTGAATTGGGATTCTCTTACAGGGTATGCAGTTTTACATTCATGCTCATCAACAGAATCGATGAATGATGAATTTTAAATGGTTATACTGGTAATTGTATTGTCTCCGCCTTCTGCTGTATGACGTAAAATAATACAGTCACTACGGGGAGAGGATTGTGTGAGACTGCAAAAATGTGTGATTCAATACAACACTATTCTGTCAAAGGCTTTTCTAACAATAGTTGGCATTTAAAGGAGATTCAGGCAGAAAATGCAGGTCAAATAACATTTTGTAAAGTATAAAATGATTCTCAACAGGATGGATGTTCACAGAATTACCACTAACATCATGCACAGTTGAGAAAGGTTTTGTTTCCTACTCTCCTGAGAGAATGTTTCCTCAAGAACAAAAGTCCTTCAGCTTTATAAACAAAATATAAGGGTTACTATTAACAATATATAAATGGAATGTTTTATTAAGTTTTTTTTAATTAATGTGTCATAATCTTATAATGTCATATCTTTAATGTCATTCTTTTACAAAATAAACTTGATTAAATTAAAGCTAAAAATTGTGATTGATTGTCTGCCATATGTAATTACTTTTCTGTGCTGCTGTGTTTTGTTTCTGGATAATGTAGAAAGTGTTGTGGTATTCACAAAATATGCTGCAGATCTGCTAGAAGCAAAAAAAAAAAAAAAAAAAGGAGGGGGCAAAGTAGATGGCAGTTCGGTGGGTTTGTCAGTTACAACGGATGGGCAAACAGAAATTGAGATACAATAAGATGCAGTGGGGAATTGAAATTGGGGAAGTGAAGAAATGAATTGTTTCAGCATCAAAGCAAAAAAAAACATCCAGTAAAGAAGAACGGAAAGTGATTTTCTGACCCAATGCTATGCAGATGCCCTCCTAAAGCAAGTCACAAAATAGGAACATAATTAGGTCGTTGATCAAATGTAACAGACATGATATGGAGTAGGAGATGTCTGATAATAATATAATATAATAATAATTCAAACATCATCGACAGTACTCCTTTAAGCCACTGGGTGGCAGTATAGTGCTGCCTGCAGTTGTGCGACCAGCTATAAACTCAGAGAAGAAGAAGTAGTTTAGATAAATTAAGCCCCTGCATTTGGACTCACAGGCAACACTCTTTCCAAAGCTGTTCTCAAATTGAATCTCCTTCAATTGGATTGGCAGGTTTTGACTCTGCATCATCAACACTATTCGTAGATAATCCACAATTTTAAACGTTTACTCATGTGGTGGTGGCACAGAGCTGGACTGAAGGGCTGCCTGAAAAGTCAGACTCGGAGAATAAAACCCCCACGCTTCCTTGCCTTTTCCCCGCCTTCAGAAGTCGTGACTGCGCTCAAGTCTGATCAGACGACGACGAAGAGGACATGTTGTGAACATGGCGGCAAACGAAAGTGTAAACAGTCAACTAACTGATGTCGAAACTCTTGTTACCCGCTGGCTTGTTGATTATTATGTGTCTCTGGCGCTAGAGTTGTTTCAAAAGGAGCTTTACGCGGACTTCCGTGACATAAGAGATGTAACTGACAGTGAGTAACAAACCGCCGTTCACTTCTTACCGCGAAGCTAGTTTTAGACTTTGTTTAGCTAACTAAACTTTTGTTAGCTAAACTCAACTCGTTGTGTCCGGCAGACTTTGGTGTTAGCAGACTTTTTTTTTATCTACTGCATGTTAAGTGTCCTAAATAGTCGCACTGGCCAGTTTTGAATTGTGCTCCACGCTCGTTACCGACAGTGTTGTTCTCCTACAGATAGCTAAATTAGCTTAGCCGTAGCTTTAGCCCCTTTCGCGCTTGTCAGCTGAATTGAAGACAGTTCTGAGAGGTCCCGTTGAAAAGCTCCGGGAAGAGGCTGTGATTGAACACACGTACATTTGTGAAACCAACAAATAGGTGTCTGTTTTTGTAAAACCGCAAAGTAGTGTTTAGAGTGGGCACTTCGTTAAAGTGCACAGTTTACCCGTGTGTCTCCTAGGCATTAGTAGTTTATTGGATTTAGTGAGTGGCCTGAAATTTGCAAGGTTTCATAGATTCATTTGTGAATATTTCTAAAGGCTGTTTTCAAGCAAAGCATTTCAGTCGATTACTCTAAAACATGTATTAATACAATTCCAACAGATTTTTTCTGTGCCTAAACAAACTAAATAAACACACTCTCTGTGCTTTCATGACTGAATAAACAAACTGAGCTTAAAGAACAGTATTTCATACTGTTTTACTTTGTTTATTTGGCGGACCCTGCCACCTTTCTAGCTTTAAACAGTGTTCTGGGGACCTTATTTTCCTCTAAGAACAGCTTGTTTATTCAGTTAGTAGTTTGTGTCATTACCTCATTAATATTGTAAATATCAAGTTTCTGGGGTTGAATTTCTTCTACAGAACTACATAGAGCCCCTTTAAGATTATTTATTGTTACAGATTTATTTATTGTTATTGTTACAGATGTTTTGGGTCGTCCTTGTGAGGATGGTGAAGACCTGCAGTTAAAGATTCAAGTACTGAAGTTCCTTTCCCGGATCAATGACGGTGAAAATCTCGGTGAGAAGAACATGAATGCATTCATCATGGCACATCCCTTTTTTAACAATGTTTATTGTTGGGGGGTCTAGTTTAGTTGCATCTATGTGTGTACTTCTGTATCTGTGCATAGTATAAACAGGCTCCATGCCAAAAAATGCAGAACAAAGAAATTAAGATATCTTAAAAATATGAGTTATTATTCACCTAACTTGCAGTTTAATTCTCTAGTATACTACAATAATGTTGCATTTGGAGAATTTTCAACTCTGATAATTGAGAATAAAAAAGTAGAGTTATTCTTGAACCATTTTAAGTTGTTTAACACAAAATACAACAAAGAAATCAACAAAAGATTGTATCGCGAGCAGAAATATAGACTCCACACAACCCCTACAGTACTACATTGTTATTCAGATTCCAAACAAATGTTTCATTACAAATGATATAGTTGCAGCCCAACTGTAAAACTGAACTCAGGGCTTTCCCTAAATCATTGCTTGAGCATACATCCAATCCTGTTTATTTATTGTGACCCAAACACAACGTTTAATTTTAATCTTTTCTTTGTTGACAGATGAGTTATTTGGTCCTGAAGAGTCTACAAGTCCTCTGGAATCAGCCTTACTTCTGCTGGAAGAAATCAACCAGGAAAACTCTATTCCACAGCAAGATTTTGAGAATGTATGCACTTCACTTAAAGAAATGGTATGTTTTTATTTTGTTAATTTAATAAAGGGTTTTTTTAATGTCATTTTTGTTGTTATTCATTTACATTCAAATTCTGCATTGGTTTAACTGTGATGTCTACTGACACAAGGACATACAGTTATCAATCAAAAACGATGGTTTTAATGATGAATAAGAAGCTAATGCCGCACCTACTGTGTGTGTGTGTGTGTGTGTGTGTGTGTGTGTGTGTGTGTGTGTGTGTGTGTTAAAGACACTTGCTTTCAGCTTTGCTTAATCACGTTTTTTTTTTCTGTCTTTAGATTGTGGTAATTTTCATGAAGAACAACAAGTTTGACAAAGCTAAAGAGGTTCTTAACACACGCTTTCCCAAACAAATGGTTGGCAAGGTGAGTTCAGTAATTAAAGCCTCAAGGCCTTACACATATATGGATAGCCGTATGAGTAGCTCAGCACCAGTGAAGTTGTTTTAACATTAAACACAGCCTGAAAGTATTATGTAGATCAGGTATAAATTTGTCCTTTTCAATTTGACTTGCATGTCTATACATTTTGAAAATGATGCTTAAACTATACATTTTTCACTTGTTAATTTTAGCATAGTTGGCTTCATTTCTGTGTTTGTGTGCATGCCATGTGTTTCACATTATTGAATGTCTGTGTTCTCTGTAGAAAGCTATATTCATGGGGCTCATCAGAAAGAAGAGTAAAATGCATGAAGTCATCGAGCAGAGTGACTTCCAACGGTTCAGAAAGGAGATGTTGGCCTTTTGCAGAAGGCTCTGCCCAGTCGATACTCCCTTTCTCCTCAGGGTGCGTTGCAGTGTGTTTAGCACAATTTAAAGGCTTGTTGCATAGGAACTTTCCTTTTTTTTCTTTTTAGCTTTCTCTATATTTATGAGGTATTAATTTGAATGAATGATTGGATTTAATTATCTGTGTTTGAGATCGTATTGCACTGCAAAGTTCACCCCAAGAGTCCTCTTAAGACATTTGTCATAAGGGTTCAATAAAAAAAGCCTAGTTTCTGTTGACCTTACTTCTTCTTAATCGGTCCAAAGATGCAACTCTGTTGATGTGTTGCTGAAGTACTTGTCTTTATACTAGTGATTTTGGTTTGTGTATGTGTAACAGGCTGCAAAAATGCTGAATGACAAAAGACTCACAGAGGCAGATGAGGAGGCAGCTGGTCCTGATGTGCAGGAAGAACCCGGTCCGTCCTCTTGTCCACCAACAAACACCGGCCAGGTTGCACTACGGTAGGCTCCCTCTACCTCTTAACTCGTTTCAAACAAGCTCATCACTGCTGTTAAAGCACTAACTTTAACTAATTAAGCCGAAGATGGATGGTTTATATCAACTGACGTAACATGGTGTGACACTCCCGCTCATCACCTGACTGAACAACATCAATTTGAAATGGGCCTTTTTAGAGTTTTGAAACGCACCATCTGGCTAACAATAGACCTTTCTTTTTCTTTCTTTTTTTAGCATCGAACCATCTGTTTGCCATTATCTGGACAGATTGGAGGAAACACTGATTTCCCCCAGTTGTTAGCTTTACTATTACTCATACATACCATAAGCAGCAAGTCCAACCATTTGTATCATCCGTATAACTGAATATTACTGTGCTTGATATTTTTTTGCACAGTATTTTTTCATATCTGATTAGAATGATTCCAGTGCAATTTTATGAAAACCTTTCTTACTCGACGCTCTTATTCTCTGGCCTAACACCCCAATCTCTTCTTCTTGTCTCCTACCTTATTTTTCAGTAAATATACAATTAGCCAGAGGACAAGGCTGGAGGCAGCCTACAAGGATTTGGCTGCAGGGTTGATTGAGAGAACATTTGCTCAGCTGGAGGAAGAAGTGGAGAGAGAGGAACAGATATCCCTGTGCCTTTCACCCACTCCCACAAAGGACACCAACCGGGACTCGGAGCAGGATGGGTTATTTCAGAGAGCCTCGGGTAGCCCCATGGAGGCTTCCCCAGCCGACCAACCACCACAAATGGATGTTGTTCCTGAAACTCAGGCAGGTTCACGTTCCAAGGCACCTTCAGTGCTGAAGAGCAGGCGGCTTTTCACCGTGGCACGACTGGTGGTCGAGCCAGACAGCCAACAGAGCTGTCAGTCCACACCAGCTTCTCAGGACCTGGAGAATGAAGTCGGAACAGAAGAGCCACAGTCACCAGCTGTACCCAGTAAAATACAGCTGCAGAGCCCATTAACAGACGGTGAAGTTGATGTACCCATACGGAAACGACGCAGGAGGGCCAATCAAATGTGTAGTAGGTAAATACATATCATTCTTTAAAAGGTTATCCTAGAATACATCAGTGTCATTTTTGCATGAAGTTAAGATCAATCAGATGGCCATGGAAATACAATAGGCGATATTCATTTCTTTTATTTCACACGTTTAAAAAAAAAAAATGGTCATGAAACAGCCAAATAAATAAATGTTGCTCAGTGCATCTCCATTACACAGGCCTGTTCCTATCAGCCCACAGTTAATGGAGATTATGTTGTCAGGCCCTGAGACTTTGACATGTAGAAAAATGTAAGCAAAAGTATTTACCTTTTGTATCTGAAAAATGCTGCCTTAACTGGACGATCTGATGGTAAGGGGTCATCTGTTCCAAAGTGTATGGTTAAAAAAGGAAAATACAAGGTCTCCATTTTACGGCGGGGATCTGGGAACATCAGGTAGATATGTTTTAGCAGACCTGACAGACCTTTAACTGCTATATGGACACAACACTTGATTTAAAACATCACTGATAGCCAGTGAAGTTTCTCTTTAATCTCACTGTAATGTAAATTTAAATTAAAGTGGGAAGCTTAAAGCATCAGTTTAAAACATGGCCATTGAATCCATTGATCCATCTTTTCCTGGACGATGCTTGACTAAGTCTCAACTCTCATCATGCAGAAACTCCTCTCAGTCAAGGCAGTTGTCATCAGACAGTGAGGAAGACCTGCAGGAATCACCGGCTTCCTACCGAACCCCACAGCAGACACCTTGTAAACAACTGGCCAACGATCCTCTCAACGAGAGTTGTACCTCAACCCCAGAAATGGTATCGGTAATATTTTATTAAATATCTGCCTCTAATTAATCCTGTGTAAATGTAGTTGGGAATTTTTTGTTATATCATATTTCTTTTTTTTTCTCAAAGGATTGCATAGGAAGAGCCCCACCTAAAACTCATGCCTCAGGAAGAGGGTAAGTAAAACAAGACTTGCCTTTGTAATACAAAAGAAAAGAATAAAGTAACAGATCTGTTGGGGTGCATTACATACTGGCAGAAGTCTTGAGTTGGCTATATTCACAAGTTGTATTGTGGGAACAAATAGGAGTGGGCAGACTACCCAAAAAATATCACAATGTGTTCAATCGCACCCACGATCCATGATCTAAAATGTAAATCTGTGATTCTCCAGAAAAGTGGATGGTGGACACCTTCAAAATCGATCACTATCTAAAATTGTCTGATTGCCCACCCTTAGGAAAAGAACATAGCCATTGAATTTCAGAGAAAACCATGATTTTGGTCAACAAATCTGAAATTTTCTGATTAAATCTTGACTGTCTCAACTCTCAACACACAGAAAGTCCACTAAATCCAATCAGATGCCATCCGATAGTGAGGAAGAGCCACAGGCGTCAGTTGCTCCCCATAAAACCCCAGTGCAGAAACCTCAGAAACAACTGGCCAATGATCCTCCCAGCAGGCAAGTCCAAACACTACATTCATTTGACATCATTATGTTAGTTAAGATTCAAGGACGAACGTTATTTAATTAACTTCATGTTTTTATGCAGGGATCCTGATAATACAGATGAGGTCCATATCACAGATTCTTCTTTGGACAGCTCACCCAATCCCCATCCTCATCAACGGGGCCCTCAAACATGCTCCACCCCTCACAAGGACACTGCTAAAGACAAAGGTCATACTACAAAATGGTAAGTGAAGATTACAACAGGAGCAGCTTTAATTCACCTGTTGTGAATGAATACTAGCAGAAAATACTCTAGAATAGAGGTCGACCGATACGGCACCAATGGGACCTTTTTACAAACTTTTTTCATGGGCTGAACTTGACTCTGATAGTTGCCAATGGCTGCGCAGCCTCCACTGACCGCGGGGGAGTACGTCACCATTTTGCATGGAGGATACGCTGAGTCAATCATCATTTAAGGGCCACTTCTGCTGAAAATATCTACATCCTCTTAATCTCCCTCTCCCTCTAAATCTAACGTAAACAAATTGATACAGACAGATAACTGCTATACGTTAATGTTAGATATGCAGCAGCCATACATGCGCAAAAGACTTTAATTAATGTCACATTTTTCAATGTAGACCAAGACAGACTAACGTTTCATCAGCAATATTTTTTTTCATAAAGTAATTCTCCACTCCATGAAATACCTAATGAGAGTTCAACTGTTCTAATAAAGTTAATAGCAAAGATTGTTAAATTTTGACAGAGTTAATTTAAAAAAATGAAATAACATTTAAAGTATGAATATAGATTACTTTGTTGTAGCTTTCACCAACAAAAACAATCGCCATGATTCAGTAAGCCAAAAGGTCCTGTGTATTTGTTTTCCTCCCAGAATTCATTTGGGTGTCTGACAGTCACACAAAAGTTACACATGTTGATGACTTAAATATTATTATTTCATTCAAGTTTCATTACAAACACTTTGGGCTGCACCATTAATCGCAAAATTGGAATATGACTAGGTGCAATATCCAGATTGTAAGAGCTGCAGTTATTTTATGAAGGTAAAATGTGTCACAAAACAGTGTTTTAATGAAATGTTGTAGTGCTGCAGAGATGATCAGGGGGGTATTTCAGAAAGGAGGTTCAACAAACTCTGAGTCTATCCATGAACTCCGAGTTGACTTACCCTGTGAAGTGAAACTCTGAGTTTTCAGTTCCAGAACAGCTGATCTGAGTCAGGTAAGTCGACTCTGAGTATGTTAACTCTGAGTTGAGCTCGTGCCTGACGACTAGTAAAAAGCCATCATCAATGGAGCTCCGATACTGTGATTCACCATGGCAACAGGGGAGAAAACAGGAAGCAGACATTTTCTGGGGGAAAAAAAAAAAAAAGCAACACGGCTGCGGCCGTAAAATCACTGACAGAGTTTTAGATGCGGTCGTCTTTTCATTTGGAATTTAACATCAGTTTCTTTCATATTAGCCTTTGGGGAAGTGGTTGAATGTTGTTCAGTGTTTTATTTTAGGCTATTTTATTTCATTTAAATCGGCTGAAAATGAAATAGCCTACCTATAAAAACAGTCTCACGGTGGCTCCTCCTCCTTCTTGCTGCTGAAGGTGATTGATTAACCTGCGAAGTGATTAAAAAACAAAAAAAACAAACAAAAAAAACGCAGAGGATGGTTCAGATCTGAGAGCACGTCAGCGATGACGTGTAGCCTGATATTCGCTGTGCGGCCGGAGAATATAAATGACGGACTGATGAGGAGCGGTCTACTGTTCGGTCCAGTCCTCGTCAGGGAGCGAGAGCTCATCTAAATTAATCTAAATTCTCCTCCTGGTGTAAAACTGTGTGAATTATTTCTGCTTCAACATGATCGGACTGAAGGAAAGGACAGCCGCTGTCAGACAGCTCCGTCAGACTCAGGGTTTCTTCAGGTGAACCTGCCAGTGAGCAGGTTATGTTCACAGAGTCAGTTACCGCGGTAACAGACCCAGAGTTTAAGTTATCTCTCTTTCTGGAACTGAAAACTCAGAGTTTCTCTCATCTCAGGGTTAACAAACTCAGAGTTTTCACAAAACCCGCTTTCTGGAATACCCCCCTGGCCTACAAAGCTTGTTCTCCAGATGTAATAAAACATGTTTGTTTGGCAGAGACCTGGAGAAATGCCACATCATCATGATTTTACTAGTTTTTCAGTTATAATGAAAATTGTGATGTAAAATGTAATCATGAATTATATCGTAATCGCAATATCACTTCAAAATGACCTATTTATTTAAAAGGTCTTAAAATATTTTTTTTGTTTGTTTTTCACAGCTGTTTATGAATTAGCATTATGAAGCATGATAAACTCTTCTTTTGTTCACAGGAAAGAGCTGTTCTATAATGCAAAGGAGACTAAGGAAAGATGGAGTGATGAAGAGACATTTTTCATCTCCAAAAAGGATAGCGGTAATATTTTATCTTATTAATACTTTCGAATCTAGTTGAAAAAATAGTTCAAGCAGTAAAATATCCTCTTTTTTTTTTCCTCCCTGGAAGCATCGCACAACGAGAGCAACAGTTCAAACTCAGGCCAAAGGAAGAGGGTAAGTACAACAAGACCTAGATTTGTAATATCTAAGTAAAAAATGAAGTAACAGATTTGTTGGGGTGCATTTCTTTTTGGCAGATCTTAAGGTTGGCTACACTCACAAGTTATTGAAATATCAAACTACAATCAGAAAACATTGATGTAGAAAGGATAGCATGAGTTTGGTCGCTTCTTGCCTCCAATGAGACCCACAACTTTCAGATGTCTGATGGTTTTAGCAGCTGACCAAATTTATATGCAAGCGGACTTCTCAGTATAGTCGGCTGCACTATAATGCAGCAACAGTGACAGAAATAAAATGCAGCGATGTTGTCTGTCTTATGCTGGTGTTTTAAAGTAGCAGAAAACTGAGTGACCTCTTGTTCCTGTTGTATTGCAGATGTGGACTGAGATCGAGACGCAGAAGCTGAAAGAAGGGGTCCAAAAATTCGGAGAGGGCAACTGGACTAAGATAAAGACATATTACTCCTTCAGAAATCGAACAAATATCAACCTTAAGGATCGGTGGCGTACAATGAAAAAGCTAAATATGGTCTGAAAAGGACTTCAAAAGGACAGGGCACTTCTTTTCTTTTTTTAACCAGTTTTTGTACATTAAAGGGTAGCTTCCGTATTTTTCAACCTGGACCCTATTTTCACATGTTTCTGTATCTAAGTGAGTAATGGGGGCAACACTTTTTGGAAATCGGAAACAACTTTTCAACTTTCTCCCCTCCTTCCGTGTCAGAAAGACACGGCTACCGCTAGCGGCCAAGCTACTGTCCAAAGCAAAAAAACAACCGTAAGAATCCCAGCTTGACCTCGGACCCCTGATCTCTGAGCGAATGGTCATTTTTGCATTGTAATCGCAATTTTCATTTTCTGTAAAGATGCTATGTAAAGCATTATGATTTGACATTTGCAAGCATTTTCAGTTGTTGTATTTTTACAGTGCACATTTGCCCAGAGGGATTACTTTGCAACCTGTGTCGTGGTTGCTGGTTGTTTCACTCAATAATGGAAGAATTTCAAAAACTCTTGTCCCCATGAGTCACTTAAACACAAACGTTGGAAAATAGGGTCCAGGTTGAAAAATACTAAAGGTAACCCTTTAATCACATTTAAAGTTAATGTACAATTTGTACTTCAATAAATTTGTTTCAGCTTGCAAAGTAGTTGTCTGTTTGCTATAAAAACTGCATCAGTGTCTGATAATCATTTTCACTGTAGCCCTACATACAGTAGCAAGCTCACAAAGACAAATATTTACAAAGACAATATGGATTTATTTGAAAAGGATGACATTTACAAAAACATGATTTGACTCGCAGCCAGAGTGACGGTATTAGGGGTTGTTGTGACAAGAGAAACCTGCAGCTGGCAAATTAGCAGTATCCCAAGGTGAGTCAAGAGAGGTCTTTGTTTCAGTCCTTTGACTGAATTGGAAATATGGGCCAACTGTAGCATCTGCTGTTGAGGTGCCCTAGAACCAGACACTTCAATCAAACCATTTCTGTTAAAACAAACCGCAGCTGTGAATTTCAGTGAATGTTCCTGGGTGTGTCAAGAAAAGGGGCATGTGACAGTCCAGCTGTTGATGCATCTTTATGTTAATGTGTCTTCATTCCTAATGTACTCTCCCACATCGGCCTGGTGGAACACGACAATGGACATGGGATCCACTCGCCGACACTCCTGAGTGGACTTGGCTGCCACGCCGAAACCCTGAGAAATAAAGCACAGAAATCCCATCAGTGAACAAGGACGGAGATAGAAATCTGTCGTATGATCTAAAATTAAATAACTCCTCCAGAGTTACACTAGCACTAGAGTTTGTTTGGATATAAGCACTTGACATTGCGGGGAGTGTGGCGTCATCATAGTTACAAAACTTACCAGGGGCACATCTGACATGGAGTAGACCACGACTCCCTGGTACTGATTAGTGTTCTCAGTGATTCTCCCAAGCCCAGACTTTAGCACGTGGTTCCCATAGAGGAAAGACTGCTCTGCTCCAGGTTTCACCCACACCTTGAACTGATGACAGGACAGAATCAGAATTCCTTTATTTGTCCTTCAAGTTATTCATACATGCATGAATTTACCTGACTTAATTTTATTAGTAGAGATGTAATGCTTCAACTTTTTTTTTTAAAGAATGACAACAGGACTGGCTGTATACACAAGCAGAATAGCAATGGAGGTCATATTTAGTGATTACATTTTAAAATATCCATAATGTATAACCATAATTTTTTTAGGATTGTTTCAAAAATATGCTTGCCTTGACTGTGTCAAAGGGGTAATCATGCAGGAGCCATCTCTTAAAGCAGAATAAGTCTCATCTGGTTGCTCAGTAAAACGTTTTAACTTGAGTCAGTCAATTTTAAATACTACAGCTTGAGTTTTAGTTGGTGAATGTGTTACTGTGACAGTTACTATGCTTTTCCTACTATGCCAAGTCAAACTGTCTGCTGTGAAAAGGCCTATTGTTATGCTGCTGATGTTCTTCGGCCATATGGCTTCTAAAAACATTAATGGCAGATACCATCTGCATACACCGATTCTCACTGGGTTTTTTTTTTTTTTTTTAATTAATCTGGGCATTTGACATAAGAGCAACTGACCTCTATATAGCATAAATTGTCAGATTAGTGACATGTTGTATATTTAGCAGCAATATAATGTCAGGGGTTTGTCAGTCAAAACCAGTATATACAGCTGGAGAGTGGCATATTCCAGTATGACATCTCACAAGCAGGCCAAAAATAGACCACCACTAATAATTGACATTTCACACCATTAAACTGTGTCAGTACAGGGTACCCTGCTCTTCCTGTAAGCTTTTGCAAGTCATGACAGATTAAAAAAATAAATAAATTGAAGCTCTGCAGGGAGAAACGTGTCACAGTGTTATTAAATATGTGCATGCTTCTGTTGATCCAACCTCCACTGATAAGAGCAAAGGAGAGAGGAGGGGATGCAACTGATGGCAGCAAAGACACAAATAAGAGAAATGAGATGCACCCATAGTCACCTTTGCATAGGGAGCCAAGAAATCCAGAGCTGTGATGTGCAGGCGGAACTTGATGGTCTTTGTGAACTTTCCAAAACATGTTCCCACTGACACGAGCTTGTCCCGGGATATGTTCGTGGCCAACTTCAGTATTTTCTCGCTGTGGGCAGAACACGAATTACACATTCATTTCTCGAAGTGAAAGAAGTGATAGATAAGAGCACATGTATTTTAATGTATCCCGGATTACCTCATGTAGTACACACGGTCGTTCTGTAGCCGGAAACAGTAGGTACCGTCAGGTCGGTCCACGAGAAGCTTTATGTTTTCCCCGATGCTGTTGAGGGAGAAGACATGGCTCACACGTTAAGCTAACAGGGATGCTAACAGGTTTCATAGCATTTGAGTCTTAGCAGGCAAACAAAATGTCCTCTGGGTCAACTTACTATTTCGACAGCTTCTCAAACATCGTCTTCGTCTCTTCGTCTGTTAGTGGCCTCATTGTGGGAATTCAAAAATACTAAGTTTTTTCACCAGCGTGTAGTTGTGCTCTCTCGTGAGAAAACGTGGGTCAACACGGAAGTAGTCATACTCTGTAGCGGAAGTTGTGTGACGTAATCAGCGAGCTCACTTCCTGGTTTTTTTGCATTCTTTAGCGTTCAGTCGATCGTTGGTTTTTACTCCGGCAAACCGGCCGCCATCTGGTAAGTTTTCCCACTTATAATTATAATAACTCTTCGAATTATGTTCACTAAATAGCCGGCAAAGAGTTACTACAATACTAATTCGTATTACGTGTCGGTTTTGTTGAGCTTTGAAGTCACACTTTCGAAAACGGGCTCAGTTAGCCTGGTTAGCTAGTGCTAGCTGTCACTGGGAGGAAAAAAAACACACACACACACGGACCTGCTGCTATTAGCGAGCTAGTGAACGTTAGCTTGTGAGCTAACTCGGCTAGGAGCTGATAATGCTAACACTGGTCCGCCCCGTTCCACTAAAGTAATTCGCGTTAAATCAACTGTGAAACACTGGGATGTCACCCATAACTACACTGAATTGAGCCTAGTTGTGATTTTGAGCTCGGACTCGCCGTGTGAAGAGTCTTTGCCGCATCGGTGCGAAGTTACGTAACGTTCATTTGTTTGTAAATACCGATTAGGTTCGTGTGATCCGAGGTAGAGTAACTTAAGCCTTTAAGGATTTCAGGAGTCATTAAGCTCAGCATGTAGCACCTCTCTCACTCACCTCATGTTATGATTCACCTGTACGGATTGCAATGTAACACTTTCAATGTCAGCCAGGGGCACCAATTAGGATATCTACATTGTCAGCGAGCTCTTTGCATTTGGCAGATCATTTGATCCTCCTGTCACCGTCCTGTCTGACTGCAGTAATGACTGGAGAAAAAAAAAGCCTGATCCTGGTTTTTTTCCCCTGATGCTGCCAAGTAAAGTTATCCACAGCAAAACCACTTTATTCACTGACATGGTACATCCCAGGGTGTCTGATCCTGCGGCTCTGTCAAAATGCACTGCAGTGCCTTTGCTCCTGATAAACTAAGTTTGGGATAACCTTAAAATCCAATAAGTTCCCTTCACAGCCTGTCCTCTACATATATTATATCTGGAGAGCTTCAATGTCTAGTCCATCAATCTATTAGTTGATCAGAGGAATATGAGTTGCAAACTCTTTTGATAATTCATTAATCATTTCAGTCATTTTTGAAGCAAAAATGTCAAATATTTATAAATGTATACATTTATTGCTGGGAAAATTGTGATGAGCATTTTTCACAGTCACATTTTCACGTTTTTTGACAGTGTATAGACTAAACAATCAATCCTGAAAGTAATCAGCGGATCTGTGCTTAATGAAAATAATCCCTCAGGACGTTACACTTCTTTAAAATAAAAGTCATCTTGAGTCTCCATTCGAAGATTCTGTTCCCCTTATGAGCAAGTCCTTCTCACATATAATACAGCGTTTGTCACAGTCACGCAGCTTAAAATATTCAGTGGTGAAAGCATAGGTATTTTCAGTCTTGTTGTCAGATGATGCTCCAAATATATTTGAATACATTTGCTTGTCTGTCCCATTAACTGAATACACCTTCAGATATTTTTTAGCTCCGGGGACGTATTAATTAAAAAGGATGCCTTATCAGAGCTGCATTGTTAATAACAGCTGGATGAGCACTGAAACATCTGCTGATCAGTGGCCAGGAAAGCCCAAGGTTATAATCACAATGCTCAGTTCTTTACCACAAGAGATTGCTTACACGTCTATGACTTGGACAGCCTGTGTTTTATAGAAGGTGATGCTCAGGATCCCTTTTTGAAACCCACTGACGCACTCTGACCTTATTTCTTCCATTTTGACATTTCAACTTATGACTCCTACAACATTCCCCAATAAACAAAAGTTCAGCATTTGTACAGCAGTCTTTAGTTTTCAGTTTTTCGCATTATACAATTCATTATTTTGCATGAGAAAGTCAGATATGTATGTACAGTAAATGAGTGTAGTTAATTAAATATGAAATGGAGGTATTTTTAATTAGACGAGCTATATATGTACACAAATGTCGGCTTTTAGTTTGACCTCATTGCCGGTGGCTCTTGGCAGATGACAGTGACACGCTAGGCACAAAACCGGCTACTAAATCAACCAGCATTAACCACATGACACTGCTTTTAACTTCAAGAAGGCGCTAACTCAAATCCATGATCTCTTGACATGAGAAACAAAGTTAAGACATTATGGATAAGCTTGACAATAACAACCAATTTGCCATGGTGTATCAGTATTCAACGAAAAAAAATGTTTTTCTGCATCTTTTATGTGTTGACAGGAGTGTGCTGCCCTGTGTTAGATGAACAGTTCTTGTGCCAACTGTTAACCCAGGATAAACCAGTGGTTTGTGCCTGTCATCAGTTTCCGGCGTGTGTTTGTGGCTCTGCTGCTAAGACTGAACAGGAAGACGGGCGCAGAGAGACGTCTGAACAGAGAGAGGAAACTGCTGTGGCTTCTTTGTCGGCCTCAGAATGACTGAGTTCTGGGTTTGCTTCAGCTGCTGCATTGCAGAGCAGCCACAACCTGTAAGTATGAGATTAACATGGAAGACAAATTGATCGACTCAAATCTTTAATCAAGATGCCTTGTTTAAAGTGGAAGTTGGTGTTAATTCAGTTTTAGAACATATGTTATACGATTTAGCGCCCCGTACAGTTTCATTGCCACGCCTATGTCGTTAACACAAATCTCACGTCTTTGACAATTTGTCAGGCGTATCTTGAAGTAAACATGTATGTAACGCTGTCATCCTACCCTCTCACTGAAGTTACATAGTGTAGAAACATGTGATAGGTGGGCGGAGTGGCAGAGACAGAGACACCATTCATCCTATTACAAGACACTGTACCATCACACGGATTTTGAAGCTTTTTAAGGGAAAAAAGTTACATAATGTGTTTTTTTTGTTATTGTTTTAATACTGTGATTGTGACATGCCTGACAAAGTATGTATTACATCCTCTTTTTATTGGAGATTAAATAGAAAGTATCAGGGCCTCCACCTTACCACATCCCAGTGTCTGTCACGACACTTACTTTCAATAAAATGTATTATTGCGGCAGCAAAAACAAGGATTGTGCCAAGTTGTAGCCAGCCAGCTTATCTACTATCAGATAAGATAAAACAATTCATGAATGTGGAGCGCAAGTTTCAGAAGTCAGACAGAAGAGACAAGAGGAGGCTCTGTTTCAGCTGCTGTTTACCTGATTAGTAAAACTGCCTTAAATATATTAAGGGTGAAAAGAATTTCATCATTTGGTGTAGAAATGAAGTTTATGTTTGTGTCACTCATTTTCAGAAACGGCGGCGACGAATCGATCGCTCCATGATCGGGGAGCCAACAAACTTTGTTCACACAACACATGTAGGCTCAGGGGACATGGGTCTGGGACTGGCATCGGTAGGTTTTTTTTTGTCCTCTTTACAGAATATTCAACCAACAGTGTACAGTCAGCTAACATGTACACCCTGATGTTTGTAGGTGGACCTTGTTCAGGCCCAGATGAAATCTAAAGGGGGCTACGCGCACGGAGGGTCTGAAGGCTCCCAGTTGTAACGAGGTGAGAGATACTTTTCGTCTTCTAGTGGAACTGATGTTCATCCGCAGAATTTCAACTCCCCCAAAGCCATACAAGCCCAGCTTAGATGCGTTTTATGCAAACAGCTACTTGTTGACTGGTTAAAGGTCAAGTTTGTTTCTGTGGGGAAATTTGATTACCTACAGATTTTATGTAAAACTGTCTAAACATGCAAAAATGTTCCCCTGCGAAATGTAATCAAAGAGTGCAGCATTCGTGGTGAACACAGATAAGCAGCTTGCAGGATGGGAGGGGATCATATACAAAGACAGAAATAGTTCTTCTTTTACCGCCATTGAAATCAACACTTTTGTTCTTGATGAGGAAGAACACTGCATTTAAATCCAAAGACTTCCCTGTAAGCGTTTATGACTAAAAGTCCCTGACTTACCACCCAGCCAGTGTCAATATATGATGGCAAATCATGTGTACACACAACAGCAGGCTTGTCTTGAGTGGCTTTGAAGTAAAACCTGTAAAAGGCCACACAGCACATATTGGTACTGTGCACCTGTGTGTACTTTTATTAGGGGAGTTCTTAAGTCCGGCCATGAAGGAAGTCATGTTATAATCACTGTTGATTCGCTTTGTTGTGCCAATAACCACTTTCAATTTACTTATGACACCGACTCAGCTGTCAATAAATTTCTAATTGTATTGTTTTGATTTCTATATTTGGTTTTGTTATTTTTAACACAGCCGTTTGGCCCGTGCGGTGGCTTTCTAGTGGCTTCAGGCAACCACTTAATTGTTAAAAGGGACCTATTATGTGTTTTATTTTTTTCCTTTCCGTCAGTGTTTCATATTGTTTCTTGTGCATTTAAAAGATCTTCAAAGTTAAAAAGGTCATGTTTGGGTGAAAATGGGCCAAAGTCAGCCCAGTCATTCTCAAAAAGTGAATCCCTTCGGCTGAATACTTTGACTAAACAGGCTCAAATTTGATTAAAATTGTGTGACGGGCTATGCCAACACTCCACCTATCAGTGGCAGCTGAGATCCTAACATTTGTTCCACTTTTCCCCCCTGCAGCCCTTCACAGTCTTGTGGAAACTACTGTTGTTGATATGAGGAAGCATTTTCAAAAAAAAAAAGCAGTTCTGTCTGTAATGGACGCAGGACCAAAAGATGAAACTACTGCTTTTCCATAATGTTGTATATATTTTTATTTTCCATTCCTTTTTTTTTTTTTTTTTTTTTAATGAAAGCACTGCTATCCATTTGCTGCCATACTGTTGCACTGTAAAGAGTAACTGTTAGGAGTAGATAAGAGGGTTTAGAAAGCTCATAATCTCAGTCAGACGTATGCTTGTGTGTATGCATGAGGAAAAATAGTTTCAAAAATATTTGCTGTTGTAGCCCATTTGGATGCCTGTATTTATTATCTGATTTGTTAACGGACCTCATGGTGGCTGGGCCACGCTGGAGATTTGGAACGTTCAGTTTCCTTCTTTATTCTCAGAGGTTTATCAAAGGACAGGTAGAGGTAGCAAGGCAAAAAGCGACATGTTCATTGTTTTATTCTGAGAAATACTCATGATTGTCTGAGTTGCTTTCAGGGTTGAAGATTGCTGTCTTGTAATAAACTTGAAATGAGTAGAGTACACTGGATCATACGTTGTACACTCACACTTGCTTAGGAATTTCGCATTGATTTCAACTGTTTTTTTTTATACTCATTTAGATTGAAACATATAGAATTTTAATAAACTATGAACTTCCTAATCTGCCTTCTGAAGTCATGTTCATTATTTGTTTTTATTAGTGTTGTCTGGCAGCTTGATGCTGCAAATACTGAGCTTTGTAGTGTCAAGATTCATGTTTTTCTGTTCTTTTCATGGCTTGTGTACCAACCGTTGACCAAGAATTACACTTGGAAGTAACCAAATGGCTGTTGCAAATGTTGCTGCGAATGTGGGTCAGGTTTTTTTTTTTTTTTTTTGCAGTCGGCAGTGTTCTTAAACATGTAGTTTACCTATCATATCCTTTTTTTGATAGCTGTAATCGCTGTTCCTTTTTTCTGAGCACAGTTTCTGTTGCACACTTTGTCTTGTCATGACTTCTTGGAGTATTTCTCAACATAAAATCATTGTTGCTGTCTTTTTTGGCCATTATTTCCACGCAGATGATTTTGTCCCTCCTGTCTCAGTAGTTTCAAAAAGGGACGCACAATATCGGATATTTGCCAATTTTTTCCAGCTCCTTTTGTCCGATATATGCACATATCTTCCCACGTAACTGCGAAGAACTTCCTCTCTTGCAGTGGGGTGAACACATTACTTTGAACAAAATGATAAAATCCACTGGACAAAATAAAACATACTCAATTGTTCATCTTATCAACAGAAATGTTCATTTTGAGCCGATATTTCTTCTTGCAGATATTGTGCATCCCTAGTTTTTAAATGCTGAACTTTAAAAACTTTACGACTGATGATACTAAGCGGCATTTAACCTAATGTGACCCACCTTCGTAGCAGTGTTTGTGATTCAGTTGCTTCATTGTTAAAAGATGTTTCCATGTTGCTGTTAATATTATTGTGTTTTAAAACAAAATTACTAAAGGTATTAAACCCCCCTCCGACCCACTTTGGACGTTAGATTAATTAAGTCCCAGTTTGTCTGTTTGTGCAAAAGTTTAGCCTCCTCGAGGAGAGCTCTTTTTTTTTTACCCTCTCTTGTAGCTCTTATTGTTTGATCACGCTTGTTATCAGTTGCGTCAGTGATCGGACCCGAGTTAATGTTCTCCCTTTTTTATTGACTGGCTGGTACATTTTCGTCCCTCAGTATTGTCATATGTAGTCCAAATTTTCTGATCCAGGCTCCATTGAAAATACCTTTGCAGCTGGTGACAGAGCAGCTGCAGTATGATGAGTAAATGCATAGTCACTCCTACTTGAGGTCTATAGCGGTCATGTGCACGCTGCTCATCGCTACTAACAGTGATTGTAAATCAAAAGGTCAAAGGTGCCAATCAAACCAGCAGGCCTGGATCTTTTATTACATGATTATTTTTTGTATTCCATCGACATCGTATGATTTACTATTCCAACAAAAGAATGTGGTTGTATTATAAAGTCAAGCAAAAGTCTGTGTCAATTGGTGTTAACGAGTGCTATTGTCAAAGTTATTTATGATACAAGAATGAAATATTCGGTGTATGTACCAGGCGATGTGAAACATATTATGGATATAGTCTCATTTGTGTTATCATTTATAGCCTTAAAACAGCCACTTTCCCAACATTCACTGACTGATTCAATCATGTGATCCACCAGGCTAAAATGTTGTCTGTCACAGAGCTCCTCTGTTCCTCTTTCAATGTTTCTGTAGTGATTCCTGTGTGAAAAGAGATCCACATGTGTAGACTAGTTTGTTATTTCCAGCTCTGGGCTAAATGCTGTAGTATGTGCAGACATACTGGGATTGCAGTATATTATGTGACCAGCAGGCTGTGCTAGTGGACTGGTTGAATGTGACTTAAAAAAAAATGTTTCCCTCTGGGATTCCTGTCATAGGACTTATTTTATGATGATATTGTAAATATGTAACATAAAAGCAATGGATCCATGGTTTATATGTATTGAGGGTCATACATATTTTTGCTCACTTTTCTGTATAACGAAACTGGAGAGGCAGAGTTGGTCCAGTGTTTTTTTTTGGTTTTTTTTTGTTATGTTTTTTCCTCAGGAACTGCTTGATATGTAGTTCCCACTTTAAGGGAAATTCATCTGTCTTTTTTTTCTGCATTTTTCAGAATAAAAAATGAGAAATAAATGTTTAATGTTGATGTTTGACCAACTGTGTGTTCCATGTCTTCACTTAAGGCCGAAACCCCACGTCTGTGGGGCGAGGGAGGGATGGGATATCGGGCTCTTTCTGGAGGAAAGCAGAAATGAAGGCTAAAAATATAAATAATCCTTAACTAAAAAAAAGTCCACCACAAGTAAAAGTCCAGCTTTCAAAATCCCACATAGGTAAAAATTGTCCTTTTTGTGCTCCGACAACAGTCTTTTGACTGATTTAATATTTTTCAATCAAATAATAAGATTGTTAATACTGTTTTGCTGTTGTTTTTGTTTTTATCTACTTCAGATACAGTTCAGTTATTTAGTCCAATGGCTCTTCCAAAGGGTCACAAGATAAATGAAACCGTTAAAGTGAAACAGTGAGGAGTTTGGAAGTGCTAACAACTCGTAGACATCTGAAATGTAGGTCCAAACCAGACACTGTTTTTGTATGGGGTCACAAGCTAAACAGCCACTCATCTAATCTTGACAATGTGCAACAGTGGAAGAATTATTCAAATGAGTTACTAAGTAAAAGTACATACTTTTAAGTCTCAAAGTAAAACCAGCCCCTGTCAGCGTTCTGTTATATTTTTGGATTATGAATTCATGTCTAAGCAATACTTAAATGTTCTATCTTAGTTGGTCTATGTGAAGCTATTTTTTAACTGTTTCATATACTATTGGGTATTTATACTGTCATGACCCAGCTCAGGAGGTCACAACAAAAAGGGAGATGAGTCCATTGTTAACGTTTGAAGAATGCTTTATTGAACCAAATCAAACCAAATTAGATAATTAATATTTACAACATAGGGTGTGGAAATCAGCAAAGTGAAGAGTAAAAGATGTGTGTGCAGGTGTTGTCAAATGTCAAACACAACAAAAGGACAAACTTAGGATCGCATCACCAAATCAGGGAGAAGGTCAAAGCAGAGAGAGTGAGAATTTAGCACACTGGGCCGAGTGACCTGCAAGTGAGATGGCACAGATTAGAGACACTACTACACTACTGAGCAAATGCACTTAGTTACGTTTTTACTAACTTCATCAAATGTCAGGTGTGTGTCACCATTAGACATGTAGTCGTGCCAGTCAGGAAAGGCTCAGATGTTATCATAGGCTGCATTACATTCAGGTGTGCCATGCTGACAGACTGGAATGGCATCATGACACTTCAAACAAGCAGAGCCGCAACTAGTGACTTGCAATGACAAGTCAAAATGTCAAGGCCTATACCAATAAGAGTCTGCAAAGACCAGCACTAATGTAAGAATAGCGTTGTATGGCTGGTATTAAATTGAATTGAATGTCATTTTATATTAACCTCTCATTCAAAGGGTTCAAAGGTTCATTTAATTGTCATTTTACAACAGTGTTGTACAACGAAAAATTAAGTTTTAGTCCCTTTATGCCTCACAAAGGAAAACAACTATTACCTGTGGTGGAATGTTGAGAATGAGGAAAAGAAGCTACTTCGTCATGTGTTACTCGTGTATCTCTTGCCAGAATGCAGCAGGATGAACAGGCCGTGGCTGCAGTGGATTTGTCTTTTTGTCCTTTAGTATCCTGCGGGCCGACACCTCACTTCACTGATATCACTAATAATCTGGTCAGTTGTCCCGGAGGCCCCCAAAGGTCTTCTTACCCTTAAAATTCAATATGCTGGGGGGTCCTCTGAAGTCCATTTGTCCTGGGCTCAGGTAAGTCTATCGGCACCCTGGGATGATGGGTACCAATGATGTCCTGAGCAATTTTAATGACCACATTAGACAGTGTTACGCACGGTTTAAAAATATCTTTATTAACATGTTAAGACAATAAATGCAAGTTCTAAAGTCAGTAAACAAATAAGGGCCACTACAGGTCAGCTTATGTTTTACATCAATCCTCAGTTCAGTGGAGGATTGAGTGTAACGACTGTGGGAATCTTCTTTATTCCCCGGCTGGTTACAGGTGTTATTAAAGTTTATTCAATCAATTAAGATGAACTAGGAGTCAGTCTTCTCACACAGACAATTACAATAATATTTTTTACAGTATGTTGATACATGTGCCTTACATATGAGGAAAATGATTGACAGATTGATTGGGTAGTCAAGCAAGCTATAAAAAATACAAAACAAGCACAATACAGGTTATACAAAATCACTCAAAATAAACCGCACCATCTTGTTGTCTGAAATATTGAAAACACACTTTCTTTTTGTCACTCTATGAAATCTTAAAAGCTGGTAAAAAAAAAAGGTATAAAAGGTATAGGCATCAAACACATGACAGAAATATATATATATATATTGCAACTTAAGTCAGCTTACTGTGTTTGGTGGTGAACATGGGGGTTTTTAATTTCACTCACAAAAGAACATAAACCTACAAACTATCAATGCCACATGTCCTGCACTTTATGTTGCCTAAACATCCAGTAAAACTCAGAGAAATAACTGATGCTGCACTGAAGCGAAATGAGATCTGTTTACTCTGCAAGCTGTGCTGTGAGCTTTGTGTCGTTTCAGTGAGTTTGAGCCACTTGAACCACAGTGAACCCAAGTGATGATGACAGAGGTACAGCTTGGCTTGGAACAGGATCTTCATCTTGATCAGCATGCTCAGCAGAGACAATGACCGCCCGTCTGACTGACTGACTGACTGACTGACTGACGGAGCAATATTCTCCGTCCGCTCCCCCTCTCCCGTTTCTCTTTTTCAGCGGTCAGCTCAGCAGATAGACGGCAGGAGGGAAAACTGCTGAAGGTTTGCAAGAAAACCCTGAAAGAAAATATAAGGGCAACGCACAGAGCAGGAGGATGAGGAGTTGGTGCACAGCTACAACATCAGTGTTTGCTGATGTGTGGACCAATCAGAGAGCTCCTTGATGTAGTTTGGACAAAACAGATCGTTGTAGTCTGAGTGCAGAGAGTACGGGTTATCATCACCGGCACCTGAGGAGCAAACAACACACATGGAGCACAAAACACACATGTAAATATGAATTGACAGAAAACGAAAGGACCTCTAAACTTCTGTCTGTCCGCAGCATGCGATTATTCACACACGCGAACATTTGCCTTACACAATTATTACATATTGCACCTTTAACATACAATAATAACACGATACTGATGCAATCTGACAGACTTTTCTCAATAACCCAGTATTGAAAGAAATCATAAAACTGAGGATTAAACATTAAATGTACGCCCCTTTGTTCAGCTGAAATCTTCACCTTTAAGGAGTCAGTCCTAATAAACACAGACACACAAACTATAGAATAATATGTATAGTGTCGTACAGTGCCATTGGTTCCACAGCGTGCCTGTTCTCCATCCTCTCTGCTCCCCAGTCTGGTTCCAGAGGTCAGCGTTGCTTAAGTGGTCCATCAACTACAGGAGACAATATACCCACAGTCAGACAGACGGAGCCAAAAGTGCATCCCAGGAATGTGCAACTGATCTCTAAGCAGTCAAAAGAACAAAACTCATTGTGTTTAGTCACAGGGACAGTACATTAAAGGTCTGATACCTTAAACACAGCCTCACTCTGCTCCTGGTCCTCTGGTTTGGCCTCCCACATCCCTGCACAACAACAATAACCATCATCCTAACCAGGATACAGAGGCAACAATCAGAGGAACAACTAAAAAAGATTTGACGACAAGCATCTCACCGTGTGTTTGAGTGTTGCCGAATGTGTCTTCTGCAGGGGTCTCCACCTTCTGTGGTGTGTCTGAAATGGGTCTGGATGTGGTGGGTTGCCACGAGTGCGTGGTGTACGCATCATCACCTAAACTGGTCTGTCTGTCTCGAGGCCTGCTGAAAAACCGCAGCCCTGAGAGAGGACAGGACAGCGCTGTCACACGAGGTCCGCCCGTGTCAGGACATGTTCACCTCTGAAGTGATGAACACATCACAAAGGCGTCGCTTACCTCTCCTGCGTCTGTGTGTTTGTGTGCTGGGCATCATCCTGTAGACTCTGTAGGCGTTGCTGCCTCTCTTCCTGCTGTGCTCCTGCAGCTCACAGATGTCAGGCAGAGAATTCAAGGCACAGCGGAAGTTCGCCTTCCATGTCTTGGGATCTGGCTTGTCTTTGCCTGGACGGTACCGCCCTGAAGTGGACGAGTGGACAGACAAGTGTTGGTGTATTTGTATGTTTAAGTTTTTAGTTTGGGTCCCTGTTTTTTTATACTGGAAAACCTGGCCTCTCATTTGCTATGTGGTCATTTGAATAAAAGAAAATAATTTTTTCAATATGAATTGTTTTAGTGATGCATAGTCGCAAAGAATTAGTACAAATGAGACAA
Source organism: Pagrus pagrus (assembly GCF_965226575.1). Lineage (NCBI taxonomy): Eukaryota > Metazoa > Chordata > Actinopteri > Spariformes > Sparidae > Pagrus > Pagrus pagrus. The sequence continues at coordinate 28,884,462 of NC_140185.1, read as the reverse complement.
ACAAAGCTTCAGAGTTTTGGGGCCCAGTGCGCTGAGCCTAGTTGGAAATTCATTCTACCTGAAACCGAAGAGCTCGAGCCAGACTGACTACCTGACCTTGGTGTTTTAACACATTAGTACAGATCAAGACTAACCCAAGTCACACAATAACTCAAACAAACCGCAGCAGCATGTGGACAAGTAGCAATTCTGGTGTTCTGCAAGGCAAAATAACTGTTTATGTCCAAGGAGCCTGGTCTATCTCTGTGGGGATCCTTTCTATAATGTTGTCAGACACTTTGAATAAAAATCTCAGCTTGTCATTGGTGGTAAAGATGCTCTCAAGGATTACATTGCAGCTGTTGGTATGGCTGAGTCGATCTTCTGGACCAATTCCAAACTTTTTTACCTATAAGTCATTTACACACCAAAATATGTAAAAAAATAAATAAATAAATAAAAAAAACATAAAATAAAATAATTAAGATAAGGCCCAGATTTATTCAAATAACGTAATGACTCTTAAAATTCTGAACAATTTTTGCCCATTCATAGTACGTTTAAAGAGTCAAAGTTTCAAGCTCTGCTGACAGCATCACTGATGAATGTGGGTTACTGTGGTCAGAAGTAGGTTTTGTTGCAGCTGTCAGGGCACTCAACGGTGGTTTAGCTTCTCACCACACTGCAGTGATGCACAGGTCCACTGTGACATCACTGCAGCGAGGGGAGAAGCTAAACCACTGGAGGTCAGCAAAAACAAGATTTTCAGGGTGCATTACAGGAAATTTCTGTTATATATATATATATTTATATTTATTATATAAACCTGGCATATATTTTCCATAAATCTGGCCACTGTAACAAACTAACTGTGGTAACTTTGTATTCACCACCTCTGTTGTAGTAATTTGCAAAACAGGACAAGATGTGCGAGCCTCCCACAGCAAAATATGATCGTTATGAATCATTTAAAAAATAAACATGAAAAAAGTTTCCAACTGGCGGCCCACGGGCTAAATGTGGCCCTTTAACAACTTCATTGTGGCCAAGCCGTTAGTTATGCCTGCTGCCAAGCACAGAAATACTCTTTCAATAAAATAAATAAATAAATAAATAAATAAATAACCCAGGCTGTGTAAGCTGGGGAATTTTGAGTCAAACTGACAACCTACTTCTAAGATTGAAAAGGTGCACTTTTTCCTGCATTTATGTACGATCCAAATCTGGCCCTTCTATAAAAGAAGTTGAAAAAGGCCTTAAGTTACACGATAAAGACTAAGTCATATAATCTGTATGCAAATGATCACCTTTGTTATCAAGTGTGCTTCTTTGGAAGAGACACGGAACCTGATAAGAGTCAGAACTGCTCAATAAAACAGGAATCTAATCAAATCAGACCTCTCCCTGTCACTCAGTAATATGTATCTCTTTGTTTTCATCCTCAAACTGTTAAAACTGGAAATGTACTTCCTCCTTTGAAAAGAACGTTATCTATCGCCAGCTGTCAGACCATTCATCATCAACTGTACTGTCAGTTGACTCCATCCAGAGTCCTTTCTCATATCTAATGTGAGTTGGGTCTCGGCCAGCCCTCTGAATATAATTGCCGGCCTCAGTCATAAAATCACCGGAGCTTTTAAACTAATGGATCACTTACAGCACACAACTTCCACCTCCCACACTCATTAATGACGTGAAGACCCTTCTTAAGTTTTGTGTCAAAGAGCATATGATCTTTTTGAGGGTTGCTCAATTGACAGTTCAGTTATATATTATATTCTACTTTACTGTTGGGTTTGTTCTATTAAAAATGAATTAATTGTTACCAATTATTGTCTTGAATGCTGAGCTCAGTTTTAGAGCGTAGCCATGCTAAACAGTAGGCATCTGTCATATAGTTATCTGTTGCATGTTCTTTGTAGATCTCTTGAGGAGCCATCCTGCTGTACTTTGACAGCAATACGATCTGAACTGCAGCTTTCCCATGATGTGATGCAGTCACGAAGCGTGACTTTCCCAAGACTGGAGTGTGTGACGTGTGTGTGTGTGTGTGTGTGTGTGTGTGTGTGTGTGTGTGTTGGTTAGAGAAGATTATCAAATTATTATTACGTTATTTGGTTTTGGAGAAGAAATTCACAACATGGAATTATAATATTTACAATATTAATGAGGTAATAATACAAACTCATAAATATTTATATTTTTTCCGTAACTAAATAAACAAGCTCTTCTCAGAAAATAAGTTTGACGTTGTTTGAAGCTATAAAGGTGGCAGGGTCCGCCAAATATAAACAAAGTAAAACAGTATGAAATTGTGTTGTCCTTTAAAGTCAGTTAGTTTATTCAGTTTATTCAGTCGGAACGCAAAGAGAGTTTGTTTATTTAGTTTGTTCAGGCATAGAAAAATCAGTCAGTGAAGATCTTCTGATTAAAATGAATAAATAAATTAGAATAAAGTGTTTAATGTTTCATATTTTGTGGATTCCAGAAACTAAATAATGTACAAAAAGCAAATCAAATCACTCAGTGTTATTTGTTTGACCACTGTTAACAGGTAACTGATAAAGATGACTTTTTACTGATGCCAATTAAATGAACTGAAAGGAATGCTATAAATAATTTGCACCTGATTGTACTTGATTTTGACATTACTGTGTCTTACAACAGGGCCAACCTGGTTTGTTTTTAAAGGTGAGCGGTTTGTGCACACTAACAAGTTTGTTTCTTTCGGTTCAGCTGCCCTGATTGAAGTGAGATAATGATGTTTGTGACCGCTCCCGAGGATGATTAATATGTTATAAGTGGCACATGCTGCTGTTGTTAAAAGGTTGCTGTGTACGTTCATCGCCTAGCACTGAGCTGGGAATGTGGTAAGTCTAGAAAAACGTGGACTGAACCGTGATGGCTGTTCACTGGAAATACTCCAGCTAAGCAGGAAACAGGTCTGCAGGCAGATCCCATCAGGGTAGTTGAAATCATTTGCCAAAAATGCAGTGAAAACATCTTCTGCATTTCAACGTCACATTTAGAAACTTTGTTTTCTAACTAAAATAATGTAAATTCAAGAAATAATACTGTCTAAGGTTTATTGTGTGGATTTAAGACTTTCTCATGAATGAAGCCAATTTCTTTTAGGGCATTTTAACCTTTACTGACAGACCGCTGGCCAGAATTGAACTACAGATGCAGAAGTCAAAAGAATCTGAAAGTGAGGCATAGACTCTTAACAGACAGACAAGAGGTGGTCAGTCACTTGTGGTCACTTTCATTAGGACACAAGTTTTGCCGTTGGGCTGAGTGATCGTTCAATATTATTGTTGTCGTATTATCCATGAAAACTGAAATTAAAAACTGTAAGAGGCGTGTGGACGTTTCCTTTTTACATGTGCGAACACATCACAGTGGAAAACAGTTAAATACACAAATATTGATGAATACATCTGGCACATTCTGATAAATGTTATCGTATCATGATATTTCAACCATGCCGCCCAGTTCAGTGCTGTGGCTCTGACCCCAGAAGTCCATTCTTCTGGGTCAGTTAACTGGAGATCACAAAGCTTTTTGTGCTGTGGTTTTACTCCATAAAGCATCAGTGTAACACAAGGTATTAGGCAAAGTGTCTCAAAAACAAAAACACATTTTGCTCCTACCAGTGTGCATGGCCCAGCTCCTGAAGAGTGTAGCATCTCGGTCAATACTCCAGCCATGTCGCGCTGCATGTTTCCACGGGATTTGGAAGATTTGCGCTGACTGTTGAATAAAATGCAATAAGAGCACAAGAGTATTTCATGAGTCATGCTTTATTCTTTGTGCACTTCCCAAAGTGAAACTTCTTGCCCCCAGCTGTGTGTGTGTGCATGTGTGTGTATGGGATGAAGGTGAGATGGAGGGGTCTAACCTGGTCCAGCCAGCTGACTCCTGGATACCTCCCAGACTGAATCTGCTCCTCCAGCCACGGCTTCAGCCTCAGCCGGCCTGGTTGTTGCATGCTGCAGTCCAAAGCTTCAGGTGAGCAGGAAGGTGTTCAGTATGGACGTGTCACCGGCTACACAGGAGCCAGCGATAGCAGAAAATTTCTCTGGAGCTCAGATTAAATCACAGGTGAAACCGGGGCACCCTTCATGCTCCACTGCATTCGTCCAATCACAGACTTCTCAGTTATTAAAATATCCCTCCTCCTCCCAAAAGCCCTCCTCACCGCTAAAGTGGCTCCTCCAATTACAGGAAGTATTGTACACTGTATGTTGTTCTCTTCATGAGTGAGATGGAGGTGGAGTATGATGGAATGGAGAGTGGTGAAGGTCCTGCTTAATATTTTTCCTGAAATTTAACATGCTGAGGATGGACAAAATTGTGGATGCAGCACTGTTTACACGTACACAATCTTCAAAATCAAACATTTTAATGTGCTGCATTTAATTCGGGCATGCACAGGTCAGCCTTCTGGTTAATGTCAGTAGTGATAATGTGGTTTCTCATGTGGTTCGACATGAAGTCACTGTGGCAGCAGTGAGAGACACGGTGTGTTCATGTAAGACCACCAGGTGGAAGCAGTGTTAACACTGTTTGTGACAGACACCACTGCAGCCACATGTTGCAACAGGTTCCTTTACTGCTGAAATTCATAAGCGATGCCCCTTTTAACTTGTGAGCCTCCTGTTAACACTGTTCACATCCAAACATGCTGTTTGATACATTATAATATACAGTGCACACACAGTCACATTATCAGATAAGTATTAGGTGAGACCATGTGCTATATATTAAAGTACAATTTTGAGGTACTTGTACTTCACTTGACCATTTCCATTTTCCGTTACTTTATACATCCGCTCCATCATATTTTGGAGGCAAACATTGTACTTTTTATTCACTACATTTAATTGAAAACTTTAGTTACTAGTTTGCAGATCGCATGCTGCATCAGAGGCAAAGTCGCACATTTTTTAATCAATTTATTTTATCGACAATCAAATAAAAACCACACTGATTCTGATGATCGGAAAGATGGTGCTTATCAGATCCGATAATCAGCCAGGCTGACCCATAGTATAAAGTATATACATGCATGAAAATATATGTATAATTAACTTTTACTTGGAGTACATTTAATATGAGATACTTTAAGACTTTTGTGCGATCTATATGGGTGACTTTTACCAAAGTAATAGTATAACACAATTTCTTTACTTTTACTCAAGTATGACCTTTGGGTACTTTTTACAGCACTGTATATTATATATACTATAATTGACTGTCAGCACTACAGCTGTTGTAAAATACTGTATTCATTGCTGAAACAGCACTCTGCATTAAGCCATTCTCATGAATATGTTCAGTTAATCAGTAGCTCAGTGTCTCAGTGCACTGACAGCTTACATATCTAACTCAAAGAAGTCACATCTCTCTGCCCTGCACATTAATTTTGTTGGGTGCTATTGTTTACTCTTTCGAAATATTCCTCCCCGAATTATGTCTGACACCAGTGACCAGTTTCATCAGAAAATACAAATTAAGGAAGGACATGTTTGGTCTTTCGCAAGTTCCACATAATAACTGCTGCTTGGGGTCAATTTATCCAAGTCACGAAAAAAAAAAAAAAAAAAAATGGTTCTCACTATCTTGCCATTCAGTTGTGTTTAAAGTTATCTGCAGATGTATACGAGGTATTTTGTTACAACAATATAACTGAAGTCAATAGAAATTGCTCCCTAATGCATTGAAACAACATTAAGAAACCCGGCTGTGATGTCTCTCTGAAGCAGACACAACTCAGAAAAATCCACATTCCACAATATGAACAACTTTTATTTCAAATATTTTTGAACATGTATTAGGGCAGATGCCATGTGCTCAGGTGTAACATTTGTTTTGCTTCTACCAAGAATACAATCATTACTTAACTTATTCACACGAATACAAGTTCCTTTTAGCTGCATGTCTTTCCTTAGTGAGTATAATGTGCTGTGTGACGCATTTTTCTGTGGAGGTGACTTAACAGTTCCAGAGAAGAGCTATGAGGAAGTGATTTCACAACCATGAGCTGCCCGAGCACGCATGAAAGCTGATTGTTGGGCCGTTTTGAAACATGACTCCCCTTGCGCGGTCAAATCAAGCTCACAGACAGATTAAACAACTTACCCTAACCCTAATGACTGGATGAGTAGAACACAACACTTAACACACTTACATCCACCATGATGGACATCTCCATTTAAATGTGAAAATCAAAGGACTTATTGAATATGTGAAATACATGAACCAACTGCTGTTTTTTCACATTTTCTTCTGTTTCTCTACAAACTTGCATGTTCAAGCAAAGTTGCAAAGTATTTACAGGGTAAACAAAGCAGCTGCTCTTAAGGTGCAAAGATGTGACTTTAAACCACTTTACAGCAATATCATTATCAAATAATCTTCATCAGCAGGCATTGTCAGGGAAATGCCGACCAGCTTGTGGTGAGATGGAGAAATCATGGTGCAGATTTTGAAAACCATCAGTCTCTGTCACCCTGTTCCTCGCTCTTATTTTCAACATTTCTTAACAATGTTTATGATCCAAAGAAGTCCCCAAAAATGAGTGCATCAAAAATTCAGCACTACACACTTTGATAGCCGCTGTCTGTGATCACTGGCATTGACTGGCCAGCAGATACCAAAGAGAGCAGAGGTCTTTCGAGTTCAGAGAGACACTTCCCACTCTGGACATTATTAATGAATCCTGGAACACCTGGGCTTAGGAATATTTGAGGCATCTCATTGAATGATTCCTCTGGATATTTGTCAAAATGTTTCTCTTCCTCACCGCTCTGCTGCTCTGTGGACAAAATGTCAGGCTGCCCCACCAGATTTTGAAAAGCCTGATAGTCGTCATTCACTGGAGGAAAGCTGCATGAGCTTGCAGGCACACAGCCGTAGCAGGGATTTTCATCGCATTTAATGGCCACACCATTTAGCTTTGTGGCGTCACCGACCACCTCATCAGACCTCTCACACCCAGCCTCAACTCTTGATGCAGGATCACATGACGCAATTGGGTTGGTGCCGCTGGAGCTGGAGGACAAACTGGAGTCTTCTGCACAGGAAAATCTCCCAGAATCTGAATTACACTGCTGATAGGATATGTCCACTGGCATAAGAGATGAAACCGCTGGGGGAAAAGTAATAAGCGGACAAGCCTGTAGCTGTTGGTCAGCACAGATCACAATGTCACCCTGACTAGGATGGTATGCGGAGTCACACTGCATCTGGACCTCGGACCTCTCCATCGTAGTCTCATGTGGGAGGTTTGGGATGAGGTCGAAGTAGGTTTTGTTGTCAAAGCCAGATGATCCAGAATTCACGTCATCAGCTCTGACATCACAAAGGTTGTACGTAGAGAATAGACCGATCTCTTCATTCATTTCTGGAAGTGGGTTGTTGGTCAAAGGTGATATCGGGCTTATATCGGCAAAGACTTTACCAAGGGCCAGCTGAACACCGGCTATGACGTCAACAGGCTCTGTGTTAGCATAGCTGATACAAGAGGAGCCAGTGCTGATTCCACTGCTTTGCTGAGGGCTCCCGCTGCTGCTGTCATGCAGTGACCCCTTTGACCTGAATACAGAGGAACTTGTTACTTAAACTGCCAATGTAATCACACAGAACTCCTTAAGGAAATGTGTTGTATTGTTGATGCACTGGTGCAGCCATACTGACCATGATTTGCTGTCGTCTGGAATAAGAGGCTCGACACAGACAGTGGAGAAGACAGGTCGAACCGGCTTCAAGACCTGCAGCAAGGAGGATAAAATGAAACTACAGGTGTGAACACTTCAGTTAAAGGAATCAATCTAGAAATAAATGTGGCATCACTTGATTTCATGCTGCATTGCTGCCCAGACACACCAATCTGGTGGCAATGAAGGCTGACTGTTGAACTTGAACACACCACAAAGATAGATAACTAGCTTGTATGTTCTGCACCTGCGTGAGGGATAATAAGTCTCCATACCACCAGGTGGCAGTAATCTGAAATTGTCTAATTGAAGCTGGTATTTTAAGGGGGAAAAATGTAGACAATGTTGCTTTAAATAAAATAAACAGATGCAAGTTGTGATGTGATGTTGCAAGTTTTAAATTTATGACCAACATTAACTTTACAGCAACAGGTGCCTTACCTCTTCCTTGCCTGGATGCACATCAAGAAGTCTTGGATTTGGACATTTGGCAACTGAGTCCAAACACATTGTTTTGAACCTAAAGTCAAAAGCAAAAAGAAATGAAAATTTAAGAATATAATACGCATGTCACATAAACACAACACCGGGGAGGTTGTATTTAAGCCCTTCATATTATTCACTAACAGAGACACAAGGCAAAGACGATCTTTTTAATCTGCATGACTTACTTTACATAACAGCCATATATAGCACCACTGATGATGACTGCTGCAATACTGAGGCTGATGATGATAGCCAGGAGTGGGACATCAGGGGACATAGCTGTGAAGCAACACGTATGAAGGAAGTTTAGAACGGACATGAAATGAGACGGCGTACGGAAGAGAGATAAACTAGAGAGAAGTTCATCGTGTGTGCCTTTAGTTTTGCACCAGGCTTGTCTTACAAGTCAGTAACAGGATCCACAAAGGGACCATTTAACACCTATAAACACTGTATCAGCAGCTGTTGGCATTATCACATCTTTAAAGTGGCCCCTGATTAAATATGCATTTAGATTTGAGCGGCCACATCTCAGTACAGAAGTTAACGGGTGCAAAACATGGATCAGTAAGGTCCACACACTTCAGTTTACAGACAAATGCATGCAAATATGGATCCACCTCCCTGTGTTCCCCAGAAGCATTAATACACATTTTTGTATGTTGACCTGAAAGTTGGACTTCAGGGCCCTGGTGAAAACCTTTATCCTAAGCCAGTTTTTGCCGATATGTCAACTAACACAATGCCAATCAAGTACACACAAGAGCGCATTCCTGCTGGATTACTCAACAACAACGAAAGTTTTGTTGCCTGGAAAGTTTTGTTATCTGGAAAGTTTTGTTATCTGGGTCAGATCCAAGACAGTTAGAGCAAACAAATATGATGTAAATTAATTATATGAAAGTAAAACATTTTCAAATCCCACACATGCTACACCTTGATCCCTTTTGAATGTTTCAATGATTTTGTGTTTTTGAAATTTAAGGGCAATGAATGCTGGGAACTAGAAAACCTCGACTACCTGCCAATCCCAGAGATAACATCATTTTTATGCCTAAACAGAGTGAGACTAAACAAACTCCCTTCACTTTCATGACCAAATTAATGAAACAAACAAACTGACCTTAAAATGAGAAACACTAGGGACCTTATTTTCCTGAGAACAGCTTGTTTATTCAGTTATGGAGAAAATAAATACTTCTTTGATAGCTCAAACTGCATTAAATATAAGAATTAGCATCATAACAACATGTGCTTTTTCTATTTTGAAGCAGGTTTAAATAACTGGTATTCAAGTTTACAGTTTAGAGAAAGTGAAAATAATTTGTTAACTCTCTAACTTGATTTTGAAGCTTTCAGTGGTCTTTTAAATAATGTGTATGTATGTTTCACACACTGTTCATATGCTTAAACTCTTATACAATAGGTCCCATCCTCCACTTTTATTTTAGGTCTTTTTCAGCAAAGTTCAGCAAAGAAATATACAGGATACTGCATAAAAACTGACAACAGGACCGTAAAGACGACACTTACGCGTTTTGAATTCCACCTCTTCACTACTGTCACTGGGGACACCATACCAGTTGTGGCTTCTCACACTGACCAAATATGTTGCACTTGGCTCCAAGTCTTTACCATCTATTTCATAGTATTTCAGTCCATTAACTGTAGTTGGTGTGAAAGGTTTAGATACCTGGAATGGATAAACATAAAACATAATTAAATGTCCATGTCTATGTCTACATCTCCAGGACAAATGATCTCAGTTATGACAACGTTACCTTTTGTGTGTCCCCTTTTTTACGATAAGTCACAATGGCAGTCAAGACGTCGCTGACACTGGGCTTGCGATCCATGTTTGTCCTCCAGGTGACTTCAAAATTCCCATTGGCTTCTTTCACTGTGACGTTTAATGGGACTCGGGGTTTAACTGTGGAAGAAGAGAGGCAAGAAAAGTAAGTTTCTCAGGTATCCAATCTGTTAATGTCAGACTGGATCATCTATTACAGGCAGATGAAGAGTTCCAGTTAAAAAGGGAGCTGACTTACAGCTGTCTTTGATGCTGATGATTTTGGAGATCAAGCTTTCAGCTCCTTTCCAAACTGTTGCATTGTGAGTCTCCAAATAGATAAGATGCATTTGTGGTGAGCAACAGCACTTTTCACTGTCACACTGGTTGAAAATGCAGGACGCTTCCCTGTGGAATAAGAGATAATTAAATATATGTGTACAACATTATTATATTAAATATTTCTGGCTTCTCAGGCTGATCCTAATATATGAAAAAAAACATGCATTACTGAATATTCTAGTGGAATGAATCATTATAACCACTTGATTTCCCAACTAAAACTAAAATAAATAAATAAAAAGTTTGTAAATATAAGTTAAATCAGTTTACTCTTCCCCGCTGTCGCTCCGGAGAGTCAGGTTGTATCCAGCGCAGGTCGGTGCTTCAAAGTCGCAAGACATCTTGTCGAAGTCGTGGGTACAACCAAGATTTTGGACTGTTGTACGAAACAAACACAACACCACGACATTCACGATTAATGTCACACACGAACCATTGTTTTAAAGCCGTATGTCTATGTGCGTACCTGAGAGAGCCATGGCAGTCGCAATATTCCCTACAAGAAGCAGGGCGACGGACAGCGTATCGCCAACTCGCCTGGAAAGGAAACACAACAGAAAATGAGGCTGTTTTTCTTTACTTACAAGCGACAGGTGAGATTATTTAGGTGGGATAGTAGAGAATAATCGACGTTACCTCTTTAACGTCATGCTGGGACGAGTTCAGTCCGCTTCTAAAACAACAACCCAGCTCAGCGACGTCGTTTGAAGAGTATGAGGACTCTTCCTCTCTCCTACTTCCTCTTATGGAAAGCTCTTACTGGAAACACTGAGCCACTAATTCAGTGGTTAAGAGCTCCCCACTCCCATTTCCTCTCACAGCAGTGGGAAGAGGGCGGCACACAGCGTACAGGATAGTTTATTATAAGGATAGAAAACGAAAATTATCTTTATCGGTTTCATTTCATCCGGATCCAAACATTGAGTTATCTCAGTTTCACCAGCTGTTTCAATGACAAAACAAAACAGCCTGATAAGTTGTGAATAAAAAAAAAATAGAGATGAGATAAAGATGAGATGTTAAGAGTGTGATATGCACAATATAGGCTACATCCAGGGGCGGTTTCCCATATGGGCAGTATGGGCAGTCGCCCGGGGCGGCTTGAGCGTCCGCCTAAAAGATATTTGAAAAACACCGAGCGGACAGTCGCCCACAGTAACCGGCTTTGTGGCAGCCACCTTATCTCGTCATCTCGGCGGATCGCCCCCGGTGGTGCCGACCCGTACCGGCTACTTTAAATTTGTTTGCATCCACTTCATCCGGTTTTTGTATTGCTCATTTACACGTCAAGTCAACTATGTCATGTTGCCGTGTGGGGAGCAGGGGGGGGGGGGGTGTTCACCTACTGGACCTCAGCTCTCCCTACTGGTGATGGGGAGCAGTGAAGCAGGGGGTTCAGAATCAGAATCAGAATTCCTTTATTAGTCCCTCAAACGGAGAAATTTGTGAGTCACAGCAGCCAAAGGACAGTTCAATACAACAATAAGCAATAATAATAGTAAAAAATAAACAATGTAATAAAAAGAAAATAGAGAAATAGAAATGTATAGCCTATACATAATATGTACAAATATAAACAGTGTAATTATAGACAGTGTGGGCAGTGTATTGTTATTAATAAATAATAAATGTATGAAAATTGCCCAGTTAGTGCAAACCAAAATGACAAATGAGTTATGTATACATTCATATTAGATTCATCTAATTCATCTTTTAAGTTTTCTTTTTTTGTGTGATTTAAAGTTAAATGAACTTTAGAATACATGTTCAACAAACTTAAGATATTAAGTTGAATCGACAGCTGTTGACACTGACGATCAATACAAATACATTCGATATTTTTTCACATCTGATGATTTCTTTGAGGAGTCAATTCCTCATTTAACACAAAGTGTCACTTCTTTAGAGGTACACTGTCACAGGATCAGTAGAAGGACATTTCATGAGCAACTCACAGTGGCTTGATCAGAAAAGAAATTGTGTAATGGGCTAAAGACTGGTTTCAATACTAACCTCTATCATGGTTAGAATTTTTTTCAAAAGACGTTTATAGCTGGCCATGATGCATTTCTCTTTGAAAGTCTCAGTAGATGGCCGAATTGGGCCGTTTTGAAACATGACTCCCCTTGCGCGGTCAAATCAAGCTCACAGACAGATTAAACAACTTACCCTAACCCTAACGACTGGATGAGTAGAACACAACACTTAACACACTTACATCCACCATGAGTTATCTCCAATTAGATGTGAAAATCAAAGGACTTACTGAATATGTGAAATACATGAACCAACTGCTGTTTTTTTCACATTTTCTTCTGTTTCTCTACAAACTTGCATGTTCAAGCAAAGTTGCAAAGTATTTACAGGGTAAACAAAGCAGCTGCTCTTAAGGTGCAAAGATGTGACTTTAAACCACTTTACAGCAATATCATTATCAAATAATCTTCATCAGCAGGCATTGTCAGGGAAATGCCGACCAGCTTGTGATGAGAGGGTCATGGTGCAGATTTTGAACACCATCAGTCTCTGTCACCCTGTTCCTCGCTCTTATTTTCAACATTTCTTAACAATGTTTATGATCCAAAGAAGTCCCCAGAAATGAGTGCATCAAAAATTCAGCACTACACACTTTGATAGCCGCTGTCTGTGATCACTGGCATTGACTGGCCAGCAGATACCAAAGAGAGGAGAGGTCTTTCGAGTTCAGAGAGACACTTCCCACCCTGGACAGTATTAATGAATCCTGGAACACCTGGGCTTAGGAATATTTGAGGCATCTCATTGAATGATTCCTCTGGATATTTGTCAAAATGTTCCTCTTCCTCACCGCTCTGCTGCTCTGTGAACAAAATGTCAGGCTGCCCCACCAGATTTTGAAAAGCCTGATAGTCGTCATTCACTGGAGGAAAGCTGCATGAGCTTGCAGGCACACAGCCGTAGCAGGGATTTTCATCGCATTTAATGGCCACTTCATGTGTTCCATTTAGCTTTGTGGCGTCACCGACCGCCTCATCAGACCTCTCACACCCAGCCTCCACTCTGGATGCAGGATCACATGATGCAATTGGGTTGGTGCTGCTGGAGCTGGAGGACAAACTGGAGTCTTCTGCACAGGAAAATCTCCCAGAATCTGAATTACACTGCTGATAGGATATGTCCATTGGCATAAGAGATGAAACCGCTGGGGGAAAAGTAATAAGCGGACAAGCCTGTACCTGTTGGTCAGCACAGATCACAATGTCACCCTGACTAGGATGGTATGCGGAGTCACACTGCATCTGGACCTCGGACCTCTCCATCGTAGTCTCATGTGGGAGGTTTGGGATGAGGGTGAAGTAGGTTTTGTTGTCAAAGCCAGATGATCCAGAATTCACGTCATCAGCTCTGACATCACAAAGGTTGTACGGAGAGAATAGACCGATCTCTTCATTCATTTCTGGAAGTGGGTTGTTGGTCAAAAGTGATATCGGGCTTATATCGGCAAAGACTTTACCAAGGGCCTCCTGAACACCGGCTACAACGTCAACAGGCTCTGCTTTAGCATAGCTGATACAAGAGCCAGTGCTGATTCCACTGCTTTGCTGAGGGCTCCCGCTGCTGCTGTCATGCAGTGACCCCTTTGACCTGAATACAGAGGAACTTGTTACTTAAACTGCCAATGTAATCACACAGAACTCCTTAAGGAAATGTGTTGTATTGTTGATGCACTGGTGCAGCCATACTGACCATGATTTGCTGTCGTCTGGAGTAAGAGGCTCGACACAGACAGTGGAGAAGACAGGTCGAACTGGCTTCAAGACCTGCAGCAAGGACGATAAAACAAAACTACAGATGTGAACACTTCAGTTAAAGGAATCAATCTAGAAATAAATGTCCTTCTTTAATAGATTCTACACAAACTATTTAATAGTGCAGAGTACAAGCTCACATTCTTTTAATAAAACATGGCACCAGTAGTTCTCCACAATAAAATATTGGCATCACTTGATTTCATGCTGCATTGCTGCCCAGACACACCAATCTGGCGGCAACGAAGGCTGACTGTTGAACTTAACAGATGCAAGTTGTGATGTGATGTTGCAAGTTTTAAAATTATGACCAACATTAATTTTACAGCAACAGGTGCCTTACCTCTTGCTTGCGTGGATGCATATCAAGAAGTCTTGGATTTGGACATTTGGCAACTGAGTCCCACCACATTGTTTTGAACCTAAAGTCAAAAGCAAAAAAAAAAGACAATTTAAGAAAATAATACGCATGTCACATAAACACAACACCGGGGAGGTTGTATTTAAGCCCTTCATATTATTCACTAACAGAGACACAAGGCAAAGACGATCTTTTTAATCTGCATGACTTACTTTACATAACAGCCATATATAGCACCACTGATGATGACTGCAGCAATACTGAGGCTGATGATGATAGCCAGGAGCAGGACATCAAGGGACATAGCTGTGAAGCAACACGTATGAAGGAAGTTCAGAACGGACATGAAATGAGACGGCGTACGGAAAAGAGATAAACTAGAGAGAAGTTCAGCGTGTGTGCCTTTAGTTTTGCACCAGGCTTGTCTTACAAGTCAGTAACAGGATCCACAAAGGGACCATTTAACACCTATAAACACTGTATCAGCAGCTGTTGGCATTATCACATCTTTAAAGTGGCCCTTCATTAAATATGCATTTGAGCGGCCACATCTCAATACAGAAGTTCACGGGTGCATAACGTGGATCAGTGAAGTTCACAGTTTACAGACAAATGCATGCAAATATGGATCCACCTCCCTGTGTTCCCCAGAAGCATTAATACAAGAAAAATGATGTAAATTAATTATATGAAAGTAAAACATTTTCAAATCCCACACATGCCACACCTTGATCCCTTTTGAATGTTTCAATGATTTTGTGTTTTTGAAATCTAAGAGCAATGAATGCTGGGAACTAGAAAACCTCGACTACCTGCCAATCCCAGAGATAACATCAATTTTTGTGCCTAAACAGACTGAGACTAAA
The DNA here is from genome assembly GCF_965226575.1 of Pagrus pagrus. Taxonomy (NCBI): domain Eukaryota; kingdom Metazoa; phylum Chordata; class Actinopteri; order Spariformes; family Sparidae; genus Pagrus; species Pagrus pagrus. Next base: position 28,869,130 of record NC_140185.1, on the reverse strand, counting down.
CAAACTCCCTTCACTTTCATGACCAAATCAACGAAACAAACAAACTGACCTTAAAAGGAGAAACACTAGGGACCTTATTTTTTCTGAGAACAGCTTGTTTATTCAGTTATGGAGAAAATAAATACTTCTTTGATAGCTCAAACTGCATTAAATATAAGAAATAGCATCATAACAACATGTGCTTTTTCTATTTTGAAGCAGGTTTAAATAACTGGTATTCAGGTTTACAGTTTAGAGAAAGTGAAAATAATTTGTTAACTCTCTAACTTGATTTTGAAGCTTTCAGTGGTCTTTTAAATAATATGCTTATATGCATATGCTTACACTCTTATACAATAGGTCCCATCCTCCACTTTTATTTTAGGTATTTTTCAGCAAAGTTCAGCAAAGAAATATACAAGATACTGCATAAAAACTGACGACAGGACTGTAAAGACGACACTTACGCGTTTTGAATTCCACCTCTTCACTACTGTCACTGGGGAGGTCGTTCCAGTACACGCTTCTCACACTGACCAAATATGTTGTACTTGGCTCCAAGCCTTTACCATTTATTTCATAGTATTTCAGTCCATTAACTGTAGTTGGTGTGAAAGGTTTAGATACCTGGAATGGATAAACATAAGACATAATTAAATGTCCATGTCTATGTCTACATCTCCAGGACAAATGATCTCAGTTATGACAATGTTACCTTTTGTGTGTCCCCTTTTTTACGATAAGTCACAATGGCAGTCAAGACGTCTCTGACACTGGGCCTGTGATCCATGTTTGTCCTCCAGGTGACTTCAAAATTCCCATTGGCTTCTTTCACTGTGACGTTTATTGGGACTCGGGGTTTAACTGTGGAAGAAGAGAGGCAAGAAAAGTAAGTTTCTCAGGTATCCAATCTGTTAATCTGGGACTGGATCAATTCCAGGAAGATGCAGATTTCCAGTTAAAAAAGGGAGCTGACTTACAACTGTCGGAGATGCTGATGATTTTAGAGGTCAAGCTTTCAGCTCCTTTCCAAACTGTTGCATTGTGAGTCTCCCCAAAGATAAAAAATATTTGTGGTGAGCAACAGCACTTTTCACTGTCACACTGGTTGAAAATGCAGGACGCTTCCCTGTGGAATAAGAGATAATTAACATAATTATATTAAATATTTCTGGCTTCTCAGGCTGATCCTAATATATGAAAAAAACATGCATTACTGAATATTCTAGTGAAATGAATCATAACCGTTTGATTTCCCAACTAGAACTTTAAGAAAAAAAAGTTTGTAGTTAAAGACTGTAAATATACAGGTTTTTTTCGATTGCTAAGATGCATTGGTCGAAACTGAAGCGACATGTTCAAAACTCTTAACACAGTCTGCATTTCCATCTTGCAGCTCAGCTCAACAGTTAATCTCATGCCCAAAACAACAAAACACTTCATACTTGTCTCAAAAGAAGCTCATTCAACAAAACACTAGCACATTGTCTCCGTTTGGAAACACACACAATCACTCTTAAACGGAATGACAAAATACTAACAACAAAGAACATTACATCAAATACATCTTATATTTCAAGTTTGAATGCAACAACACTGAATCAGGAATGCAGAGATTTATTCAAGAACATTTGTGCTTTTGCATAAGTACTTCAGGACCATACAAAAAATAAAGATTACGTAAACAGAATAATGCAGAATCTCAGAATTCCAGGGGTAGAATACAAATTACAGTAAGAGATAAAACTAAACTCCCTCCTCTCCTGGCTGCTCTTCTCTCTCTACCAACTTCACCTGCTGCTTTTTGATCCATAGGCCTACTTGCACAGGAAAAATAATCAGAAGCCACTCCTTTTGTATATGCTTGCCAATGAGGCCAAACGCAGATCACCTGAATCAGTTTTCAGCTGAAAACTACCATCAGCTGTTCGGAATTGCATCTTTGATTTATTTATTTTTATTGTCAATATTTTGATATAATTTTCAATAGATTTCAATGTGGCTGCAGCAGAAATTCCCCATGTTTTTTTCCCCTACCATTCTGTTTTGAGTGTGTTTTTAACAGTTTTGAACAAAGTGTGTTAGCATTTGAAAAATGTGCTGTTAAAGCATAGGCCTAGTGTTTTGTAGGTGTGAACTAGTGAATGAGAAAAGACTTCATCCATTTCGGTGACTGTGGTCACTGAATGCACTTTGTCTGAAAGCAATGAAAAGTGAGACACAGTTTAGCCCACACGCATTTCTGTTTTGCAGACTGTGTTAAGAGTTTTGAACATGTCGCTTCAGTTTCGACCAATGCGTCTTAGCAATCGACAAAAACTATAAGTTAAATCAGTTTACCCTTCCTGGCTGTCGCTCCGGAGAGTCAGGTTGTATCCAACGCAGGTCGGTGCCTCAATGTCGCAAGACATCTTGTCGAAGTCGTGGGTACAACCAAAATTTTGGACTATTGTACGAAACAAACACAACACCGCGACATTCACGATTAATGTCACACACGAACCATTGTTTTAAAGCCGTCTATGTCTATGTGCGTACCTGAGAGAGCCATGGCAGTCGCAATATTCCCTACAAGAAGCAGGGCGACGGACAGCGTATCGCCAACTCGCCTGGAAAGGAAACGCAACAGAAAATGCGGCTGTTTTTCTTTACTTACAAGCGACAGGTGAGATTATTTAGGTGGGATAGTAGAGAATAATCGACATTACCTCTTTAACGTCATGCTGGCACGAGTTCAGTCCGCTTCTAAAACAACAACCCAGCTCAGCCACGTCGTTTGAAGAGTATGAGGACTCTTCCTCTCTCCTACTTCCTCTTATGGAAAGCTCTTACTGGAAACACTGAGCCACTAATTCAGTGTAAGAGCTTCCCACTCATATTTCCTCTCACAGCAGCGGGGAGAGGGCGGCACACAGGCGGCAGCGTACAGGAGAGTTTATTATCGGGATAGAAAACGAAAATTATTTTTATCTGTTTCATTTCATCAAGAGGTTCAACACACAAATCCTCAGGACAACGTTGAGTTATCTCAGTTTCACCAGCTGTTCAGGAAATAAAACGGCCTGATGAGTCGTGACGAAAAAAATAGAGATGAGATAAAGATGCGATGTTAAGAGCGTGATATGCATAATATAGGCTACATTTACTCAAGTACTGTATTTAAGTACACGTACTTAGGTATTTTACTTGAGTATCTCTTCATTCTTCCACTCCACTCCTTGGAAGTATTTTACTTTTTACTCACTATATTTTACTTAGTTACTTTGTAGATTAGGCTACATCCTACCAGAGCAGAAAAAGCAGAAGACATTTTTAAATTAATTAATTCTGATAATCAGAAAAATGCTGAATGTCAGATGTGATAATCAGTCGACACATAGCATACAGTATATACATACAAATATATGCATCATTTACTTTTATTTGTTTTGATCAAAATCAGATACTTTTATGACTCCTGTAAAACTTCCACTTTTAATAAAGTACAATGTAAATCATTTCGGACTGTTCAATTGCTGCCTTAAATACTTGAGTTAACTTAATTTAGGTTGAATAGTTAATTTAACATCTTCTTTTAAGTTATCTTTTTTTGTGATTTAAAGTTAAATGAACTTTAGAATACATGTTTGACAAACTTAAGATATTGAGCTGAATCTACAGCTGTTGACACTGACAATCTATACAAATACATCTGATATTTTTTCACATGTGATGATGTCTTTGAGGAGTCACTTCCTCATTTCACAGTGTAGTGATGTGTAAGTGTAGTAATAGTCGCGTCATTTGAGGTTCACTATCACAGGATCAAAGACATTTCATGAAACAACTCACAGTAGCTTCATCAGAAAATCACTTGTGTAATTGGCTAAAGACTGGTTTCAATACTAACCTCTATCATGGTTAGAATTTTTTTCGTAATCATGGTTAGAACTTTTTTCATAATCATAAAAAAAGCAACCATGTTTTCAACCATGACTTATCTTAAAATGTATTAAAGACACATGGCAAGTTTCTACAGCGGATGTTTTCCTCAAACTATAAAACAAAGAAGCGTCTCAGGAGAGTTTTATTCTTAAACAGTGCATGCTGGGAAGTCTGCCAACATGCTGATCATGTTTCTTTAGAAACTTATTTCTATGAGTTGATTCACTGCATTCGTCCAACTCATCATTTCAAATCAAAGTTAAAAGAACTCATGTTTATAAGTTTGGAAGCTAATAAATAAAAACTATAAACTTTAAGTTTAAACAACTTGAAACAAAAAAACGTTTAACTATGTATGTATATCTAACTATGTCTCTGCACAATTGTTAGCCTTGTGTCAGACCAATTACTGACAATGTTCAAAATCTCCCTTCCAAGAAAGAAAAGAAAATAAGCACCATTGTGGTTTTGAGTGGTATAACCAGAATAACACACCACACAGGCACTGGTGTTGGGATGAAATCACTCCCTTATTCATTTCTCTCTATTAAACATCAGTTGTTGATGACATTTAGATTTCAGACATACAAATAATCATGTTTTTGCACCGTGTAGTATCTGTAAAGTACCATGTAGTATCTGTAAAGTACTTTACAGTGTAAAGTACTGTAAAGTATCCCTCGTATTGTCTTCTCATTTACTACGCACCTTTTGTCCTCTCGGGTCAAATTGACCCAGTCTGTTTTGACTACTAACAAAGCATGAGGTATAAAATGATCACCAATTTTTTTTGTTTCAACTTTTTAGTGAACATATATCTTACATATCTAACATATATTTTACACTTATTTTTGTAATGTATGCTATGATAGACCTCATTTACATAATTATACCTAATTTTTTAGTAAAAAAAAGCAGAAATTCTGAATTATTTTCACTAGGGTTATGATCACAGGCACACAAGTAGTAGCCCCATGTAGGTATATCAGAAGTTGTGATGAAATTAGGTTTACACATCTGTAGCTTTGAAGTTGTGTATGTGTGTGTGTGTGTGTGTGTGTGTGTGTGTGTAGCCCCATGTAGGTATATCAGAAGTTGTGATGAAATTAGGTTTACACATCTGTAGCTTTGAGGTTGTGTGTGTGTGTGTGTGTGTGCGTGTGTAGCCCCATGTAGGTAGATCAGAAGTTGTGATGAAATTAGGTTTACACATCTGTAGCTTTGAAGTTGTGTATGTGTGTGTATGCGTGTGTGTGTTGCCCCATGTAGGTAGATCAGAAGTTGTGATGAAATTAGGTTTACACATCTGTAGCTTTGAAGGGTGTGTGTGTGTGTGTGTGAGAGAGAGAGAGAGAGAGAGAGAGAGAGAGAGTGACAGTGAGTAAGAGGTCATTGTGTACGTGTGTGTGTGTTCATTGTGCTGGAAAGTGCAATAGTGTGACCCATTGCACCACTAAATGTGGCCGGGTCAAATTGACCCGGGAAGACCGCAGATGCTATAAATTTTAATAAAACACACATAATTTTTAAAAAATAGTCATAATTAATGCTACTTGCAAAGAGCATAATATGGAGCCATTCGTGTAATTTTAAGGCAATTATATGTAAGAAAACCAAAGTTCTGACATATTGACTTTTGAAAGCGAGTCAAAATGACCCGAAGACAACAGGAGGGTTATTTAGTTATTTTTGCATTTTTACATTTTTTACACTTTCAGACACAAATTTAGACAGAAAAAGACAATGAAATATTCTTATCATTAAGTACATACATACAAAAACGTTTTCAAGTGTTTATAATAATACAATTCCCACAGATTTCGCAGAGAAGTCGTTTTTCTTACACGGCCGATCTACTGTTTCAGTCCCACACCAATAGGTGGCGGTAATGCGCCTACAAGCGGGCAGGCCGACCGCCGGTAAATCAAAACAAGGAGAAGAAGCACTTGTATCAGCCTGTTGACGAGACCAAAGTTCATGAGTAGCTATAAATTGGCCTTTTTAGTTTGTTTTTAAAGCTTTGAACCACATTTAGTTCCCTGCTTTTTAAACTAATTGTTAGTTAAGGGGTTGCTGCTGTGATAACTGTGTTGATATGACTCTCCTGCGTATTGTGAGAAGTCTCAGTTAGCTTGCTAGCGTTAGCAGCGGGCAGAGAGAGCCACAGACAGACTTGATGTCTGTGAGACGGGCTCTGGTGGACTGTGTTGTGTTGTCTGTCCAAGATGCCCGCCTGTTTTATCCCTGCTGTAGAGGCTGTTTATCGAGGATTGATGTTGAACAGCAGGATACGACGAGGTAACAACACAAACAACCAACGGCAAAGACTCATTTGTGTGATTTGTAAACATCTTGACGGTGACTAATCTGCAAGTTGTGCGACGTCACTGAAAAATGAAAAATTACTACTTTGTTATGTCATGGCTGTAACTGAAATGCAAATCCTCCTCCTCCTACTCACTGACATGGACATATGTTTATCTGTCTCTCCACCACAGATGCAGGTGTTCCAGGTGTGGCTACAGCTGTCTGAGAGACCAGGTTGATCACAGATATCGTCTCTCACTGAAGGTGGCCCGGGACAGGTGTATATTTGGAGTAACAGTATTTGGAGCCTGCTTGAACCCTTTCTTTGGCATTCATGCAAGTGGTTTACAGAGGTGAGCACGGAAAATGAGTACACAGAATGTACTACAAAGCAATAGTTGAGGTTAGCTAGGTAACTTTAGGTTCAACCAGTATCAGTGTTGCACGTGTAAAAAGCTCAACTTGTGGATTTCTGTCGTGTCTGTAATTTTGTAGGTTAGTGGAGGACTTGGATGGACCAGTCGAAGCATCAACCAGATCCACATTGTTGCTGAAGTCTGTCGAAGACTGTTTCATTGGCAGACATTTCATCTTTGGTTTAAAGGTACAATTGCGATTGGGTATTGGATGTCTAAGTGAGTTATGCTTGTACCAATACAAGAAATTTGATAGGTTAGTTTCCAAATAGAATTTTGTGTGTTCCCAGGGATTTGTGTAACAAAATCCTCTGCAAATCCAGATATTTCACAAGATAAGTAAGATCTGGAATAACAAAGTCAGTATTATTCATCCTTTAGGAACCATGAATGTCTGTACAAAATGTCATGGCTTTCCATCATGTAGTTGTTCAGATATTTCAGTCTGGTTGACTCACTAGCTGACAGACCGACATTGCCATTCATAGTCATGCTACTAGCCTGGATAAAAATAATTCTAAGGTATTTGTATCAAGACTGTTTGTTAATGTTTAAAAAATGTACTATTGGCCGATATATTATCGGAGTTTGAACACACAATTGTCAATATTGGTATTGGCCTCAAAAATCCAGTTCTGGTCAGGCTATAACCATACATATTTAAACAACATTTACAAAATTTGATGTTTACCTCGCCATCTTATTCTCAACCATCCCTGCTCTTGTTTGTGTCCTTCAGCTGCCCGAAACAGAAAGTGGGCCTTGGTTAAGAGGGCCTGTTTGGAATGGCTCCAGCACCAAAGACACGCCTCACTTTATCGCCAGTCAGATGATTCTCCCCAAAGCTACAGGCCTGGGAGGTTGCACAGTGGTCAGTTACTATCAGATCCTTCTTCAGAAAGCTGCATCCACTGATCCCAGTAAAACCTCCGGACCCCCAGCAACAACCCTGCTACTGCTTGCACGTCAGTCTCCGGCCAGAAGCTTCAACGATGGCACACTTTGTGCCTCAGGTCTTTTTTCCCAGTCACTGCTAAGGTAATGACTATAAGATGTGTCAGGTGGTGTCACTGCATAAATTGTTCACTTTCGTGACATTTCTTTACAGTTGCGTTTTACTTTATCCTAGATCACAAGACAGCACCCTTACTCCAACACCTCCATGGCAACAATCACTAGGACTCGTGACTTCATCAGCGGAGCAGGAGGAAGGATGCAGTTCCCAGGACAGTGGCGATGATAACAGTCGACAGACAGACTTTAAAACACCACATCGTGCACAGACAGTCTGCCTGGAGGACCATAAAGTCACAGAGGAGAAGGTGCTGTCACCTGTTCTGTCTTTGGAGTGCAGTTCTTACAATCATCCATTTGCCAAATACCCACACCCGTCCATTGAGGAAGCTGTTGGAAAGAGCCCCACCCTGAACACATGGTTCAGTCCCTCCCCACCTGGCCACAACAGCTCCAAGGGGAAATGTTTTTCGACCAGACAAGTCAACAAAACCTTTTTGCCAAGCTCTTTGGCTTGGGAGGATTTGCCTTTCTCTGAAAGTCTTACTGAGTTTTTGTGTGAGGAAAACAAAGATTTAGACATTGTTTGTGAAACAAAGCCACACCATGTGCAAAATCACAAAGAGACGGCAAGAAACAATCTGGAAATCAGATCACAAGACAAGAACTTATCAGTCAGCTCAACTTCTGTTCGTCAAACTAACACAGAGATAACAGACAGCAACTCACAGATGTTACCGGATATCACTTATTCACCTGCACCGAATGGAGGTGGCAAACATGATTTATCTGAGCAGGTGTGTAAGAATCCTGTTGGATGTCTAAACAAGAGTCAAGCAAGAAACATTTGTCTCCATGAGTGTAATCAGGAAGACGAGAAAGCTAGTTCGCTGTCTTTTGAAAACGAAGAAGAGCAGCTTGAAGGGGATGCCTACGATTGTTCAGCAGACCTCTTCAGTAGCTCTCTCATGACCGATATGAACTCAAACACACTCACCACACAAGAAGAGACTGTCAGGACAAACACAGAAGTTTGTCCCGTGCGTTCAACACCAGACAACCAGAGACCGAAACATAATAAATGCATTAACAGAGACAGTTTAATTCCACTAGGCACACAAGATCTTGACTTCATCCCTCCCTCTCAGTCCACCCCGATTGTAAAAGTAGCTGTTGTATCAAGATCACCTGCCTCCTCACATGGAACCTGGACTTTAGGTCAAGATTCTTGTGCTTTTAACAGAAATCTGCCTGAATTGGACAGTAAAAAGGCAGCCAAAAACACCACTCCTCTTAGTAGATTTAACTGTGTCGGTGCTAACCAGCTAAGCCACTGTGACAGAGAGTCTACAAAAGAAAACCAGGTGTGGGGGACGACATCCAGCAAACACAGATTTACACCAAAAAGGAGATTCTGGAAACCAGACAAGCATAAAATCCATATGCTGGCTCAGCAACACCCGAGGGTCCAGAAAGAGGCTTTAAAGACAGCCTCAACAGGAGGGATCAACCACAAATGTGACTCAAGTGCTTGTGATGTGACTGTGTGTGAGTATGAAGCCAGTGAAGAGATTGTTGTTCCTCCCACTCCCGCTGTTAAAACACAACAGAGTGTGAAGCTCAGAAGAAGAAGGCTGACTGACGACGGCAGCAGTACTTTGGGTTTCACTTGGGAAGGGCAGCAGGGAGGTGGAGTTAAATGTAAAAGAACTCTGTTGGATCAAACTCTCACATCATCACAGAGAGATCTGGTACAAACAGGAAATAGTGACAGTGAGACTGTTGCTAAGAGGAGTCTGGATGCATCAAGTTGTTACATCCTTGATGACGAGAACGAGGCTTGCGATTGGTCCAGAGATCTGTTCTCTGACTCGGTCTGACAGATTCTGTTACAGATTGGACTTTAATTGTTCCAAAGGTTTTTCCTGAATGCATTCGCCTCTGACGGAACAAGTTAGACCTACCTTTGTGTTGTAAAGAGTAGCACTACTGCCGCTGCTACTGCTGGCAGCACTGTTGCCGGTACTCCAACTCTCTGATGAAATATCCAAGAATAGACCACATACAGAATATTATAACACTTAAGATATGAGAGAGGCTGTTGAAACATGAGAAGCCTTACCTCCCCTCCTTCTGCTATTTGCACATTTAACAGTCCAGCTGCTTCACATACAGTCTTCATTGACAAACATTTACAGTAGAATGAGTTATACTAAATCAGAGTGACTACAGCAGCAAAAGTGGGACAACTCTTATTAATGTCTGGTTTCAGAATTTGAATTTGAAATAAAGAATCTCCTGGACACGTGTCACATTTACATTTTTTGCTAACAAGCTATCAAGTTATCGCTCATTTGACTGTAACCCTGGCAACAATTCTCAGTCTGAAAGCATACATTGTCACTGTTAACACCTGTTTTAAAAACACTAGCAACAGGAGGTGGTACACAATTTGGAGTTTAAATTTAAATTGATGTTTCCTTTTTTTCACATCTTTCAGTATTTTATTACTATTTCAATTTTTATTTGCGCTTACCTTTTCTACAGGCTACTTTGTCTCTGCTGCTGCAACATTTGAATTTCCACTCTGGGGATCAATAAAGGATTATGTTATTATAGAATTACTTCACTACCCTTTATTTTTTTGCATATTTTTTCCTATAGGGATATATTTATTTACTTGCGAATTAAAAGTTGAAACAACAATAACAAAAAAATTACTAGAAATCCCAGGCATGCAGTAATAATTAAAAAATGAACAAAAACATTAACATGTATACAGTATTGTCACTCATGGTGTACAGGACTGTGTATTGAATGATTAATAATTTATTTTACTGTTTTCAAAACTGTTGGCATTTTCACGGATTTTGTAAAATGTGGTCATTTGAAGCAATTTGTGTGAAAGCAGTGAAACGTGTTTCACATTTTGGTCCTCATAAACTTCTGGTTCACTGAAGAGGTTCCACAATGTGACTTCAGTTTTGACCAATGAATGCCAGAAATCAACAAAAACTGTAAACAGTGACTCAACTGTGTTGTAAAGGCTTTTTGCTGCTACTGTCATTTTCTCTTACCCTGACTGCTCTCCATTGGATTTACTGTAACTTAATTTGTGTATGATTGGGTACTGCTGCTAAATCCAAGGACCATTGCAAATTAAAATATCTTTTATATCAGACTTTTATTTAATTTATTTATTATTTATTATTATTTTATTTTTCCTTTTATTGATAGATAATATGTACTGAGAGGAAATTATAGAGGAAAAAGAGGAAGGACATTGCCCCTTAAATATATGATGTGCATCACAACCCCAACTAGATGCTCTGTTGCTCTGGAATGCTCCCCAGTCTAATTTGAATCACTCTGCTGCCAGGTACTTCTGCCGGCAGCCGAGTCCTTAAGCTGACCCGCTGTCCTGTGCTACTGTGTGTGTTTTCGCTGAGGTGTTAATGCAGCGATGAGTGTGTACCGTGCCATGCCAAGGAGCTAAGAATAGTGTGATACCAAATATCATGACTACAATGTTCTGGATGTGTGAGTGAGCTGGTTGCAAGGTGAAGATGATGTTACATGTGTAAAAATGGAACTGGGACAAGAAATAAACAGCTGGACCCTCATACTGTATGTGTTGCAGAAGCAGGGTTGGTATGTAGTCAGCTGGCGTGTCTGGCCCGATGTTTCAGCATGCTATTTAATGGTTTTTATTTGAGGTGCCATATGTACATTTTTAACATCGAAGCTATTCTCGGAGGACATCTGTGATTACACAGGAGGACAATTTTGTCAATATATCATGGCCATTTACTGACGGCTGAGAAAGGCAGCGTGCAGGGCGTTTCCAAGGATGGCGGGCTAAGGTTAGATGTTGGTCCAGACTGAAATATCTCATCTACATATCGAATTGGCAGACATTTTGATAAAACACATGTTTATGTATGATACCCAGTGGTTTAATGACCCTGACTTTTCCTCTACTAATGCCATCATTTGGGCAAAGTTTCAGTTTGTCCCTTAGTAGTCCTTTTACTTTTCTGTTAACTTTTGCCAGAAAAGTTGAGTGCCTAAAGGCAAAGCATTTCACATTTCCACATAAAAATGTTTAAGAATTTTGTTGCACATTTGTTGAGTTGTTTACTTATATCATCCCCAAAATTTTCCAACAATGTTTAAATCCGTAATTTTATTCAAGGTAACAGCTCGTTTCAAATGGTCGCCTGCCAACAGCGTCATGTGCTTTTTTCCCTCCCTAGTCAAGTAGGTCACAGTACTGCAGGACACGCCTGCTACATGATACACCCTTGAAACAGTCGCAGTTTGGTTTGGTTTAGGCACAAAAATGGCCTGGTTAGGTTTAAGAAAGTTTGAGTTAGAATAAGTCAGAAAATCCAGGAAGTTTCTCTCGTGTCTATAAGGGTGAAGATCAACCCTTCTCTTTCTAGTCGCTCTGACTTCCAGGAAAATACAAGAAAAAACAGGTGCTAATGTTATCTGTGGCTATTTCATTAGAATTTAATGTGAACGAACCATGGATTTATTATCCACATCTGTGAACATGGTTTCTGCGTGAGTCACATTTTCATCAGCAGCCGTGGTTAACAATGAAGACAGTCATGACTCCATGCGACTTCTCAACGTTATCAAACACTGTCTTTTGTTGTCATTTGGATTGAATTTCATACTGTGTACTTGTACAAACGTCTTTCAGTATAAGTACTGTAAAAGCCACTGAGCTATGTTACACCTGTGAAGAGCACCAGTCCCTAAATATGATGCAAATTATGCAAAATACCGGCCAATGTGCAGTGTTGTTTACCGTGCTTCTGCTGGCAGAGACATCATGTTGAATCCTTCTCATACATGCATGCCTGTGCAGAAAGGATGAATGTGTACCTTGTGCTTGCAGATACAGTAGTACAGAAAGTTAGCTTTGGGAGTACTCAACCACTTAAAGCTGTGTCGTTTTGATATTTGGTGTGTGTCTGCCCGAGATGTTTGGCTGCAGTCGCTTCAGTAGTAAAAATAGTAAATATAACCTCGAGTGCTAGTTTATATAACCACCAGGAGTGTCAGTTCACACACTTTGGGCAATTAGCCCATTCCGGGTTTATAAGATTTGAGTATAAAGACCTGCCTGACGGTGGTGCTAAAGGGAAATACCCAGGCACCGGAAAAATACCTTAGTGTGAGTGTATTACAGGGCAGGTTGTTGGCATTGGCTGTTTTTTCTGACTTTTTCCTGTGTGATTCTGATTAATTTCAGGGTTTTTGCTACTATAGCTCTTTGAACTGCCCTTTTAGCTGTCTTATAAATACAGACCCAGAGCCTGATATGTTTCCAAATGTTGCAGCTGTGTGTGCCGAGGGAGACCCTCTCTACTTAGCAACTGGTACAGTACGTGAGCTATGTCACCAATGGAAATACTCAAAGCCACTGTCTCTCCAGGAAACACCATGTACTTTGTGTGTCTGCCTGTCATTACTGCTTATTGTATAACTGAATTTATATCATCCGTCGTCTGTAAGGGGCACGGGGTGCTGGAGCTGATCCAAGCCGACCCTGTATAAGTTGCCATTTCATCACAGAAACGTTCAAACTCCATACCAAGCCGGGTCTCGAACCCATGAGCTGCGATCATCATCATCATCATTTATTTTTCATAGGACGGTGCATCTGAATTTTTAAATTACATGTTTTTGTTTATTTTTTTTGGTTTTGGTTCACTCCAGGGACCCCAAATTTTGTTAAGTATTTTTAATTAAATTGCATTCTGACACAATATGTCTATGTGGCACACTAAGATATTTAAAGCACCATTGTACATTAATAAATGTATTACTCTCACACCATAACATTAGGCAAACCACACTATATGACCAATATGTTATGTTCTGTATTAAAAATTACAAATGAGTTTGAAGTCTTAATTTTAAAGTAAACATATAAGCCTCTTTTAATGTTCTCTGTCAGTGTTTTTAATGGGTAGTATACCTAAAAAGGGCATCTATGTGTTTTTATATACATATTTTGCATTAATATATATGATGTGCAAGTTTTTTTTTAGCACCAAAATTAGTCAAATTCGTAACAAGTCATTAACTTGTTCATGCCATAAGACTCATAGAATTAGGTCACGGTGTGATAGTGCGTGTTGAAGTAGTGTTTCCATTGCACAGTTTCCAGGGAAATACTTGCGTGGTGGGCAGCTCGTAGGATGGCTGTAACATCAGAGTACCGTACATATTAAGAGGCATGACAAGCACATGGTGTGGAAGGGTGGAGAGATGGCTTAGTATGGAGTTGTCAACAAAGCGTCAGCCGGTGGGCCGTCTCATAGTCCTGATACTGGAGAAGCTTCCTCTCGTAGAATTAGAGCAGATAGACATGATTAGACAGACGGATGCACTGCTCTGTAAACTGTGGGTTGAGGCGTTTATTCCACTTCCAGTCCCCACAGCTCACACTCCCTGCAGTGTTTCTATTAACTATTATGTAATAGACCCCGACCTTTGACCTTCCTGCAGGAGAAAGACAAAAAGGGAAGCTTCCATAGAGAATCAACTCATTATGAATAATTCTGATTATTTCAAGCATGAATGACAGAGACTGTCCTGTACTTAATTCTTCTTTCATAAGAACAATTTGGTAAAAAAAAAAATTGTGCATTTCAAAAAATGCCTTTCCTCGTGCCAACTTCTCGTGACGTGAATAGAAACGTTGGATCTACTATCTCCAGTTCTGTGGTCTCCCGTTGGTGCTCTGTGGGCTGGTCTCAGACCCTCTCCATAACGGGCCATGGAAATTCTGACGTTAGACCCCAGCGCTTCTTATAGGCACCTGTCCTTCCGCGTCACGCCCAGCTCCCAGTATGAAAAGCGTGTGATTGTTTTCCGAATGAGAGTGTGCGTAGACTGGCACTATATAGCTACCATGTCGTTTCCTTTCTCCATTCAACTGCAAGGAAGACACTGGCAGGACACTGCACGCTGGGAGCTTCACGCTGCTCACTGCACACCAGAGGATAGTAGGAGTTTGTTGCTCTGCTCTCAATATAACATGGAGGTAAGAGAATATTTATTCCTACTTGATGGAGATGATCTAGCAGTCTGTACAACTGCAGTGACTACTGTGACTTTATGTTAACTAATAAGTCAGGTTTGCTAAAACTTTGTGCTCAAACTACAATGTAGTTACAGAAAACTGGTAAACTTTGTAAATGAATGTCTCTACATGATTTAAACTGTTGCGCAAAAGAGAAGACGCCTGTTTTTACACATTTATTGGACATTTACGCTCATTCTGGCAGGAATATGGACATAAGGTTCTAATCAGTAGAAACATTCACTGCCTTGGAAACTCTAAACACCTGTTATAGTTTTGAGTAGCAACCTATGGTGCATGTCAGGTCTATAAAGCAATCAGAAAACCCTCAGATCTGTTCGACCCCAATAAAAGTTAACACTGAAAAGACAGACTATTACAGTGGAGCGCATTTGGGCTTGATCAAGTGCTCTGCCTCTGTTAAATCTTGTCATCTGAACAGCGATAACTGCTATTGACTGAGCTCTGTACTCTCCAGGTGGCACCTTGTGTCAAGAAAGCTGGTGGCCACGCAGCATCCCTGTTGGCATGTCTGAGCCTCCAAAGAGAAAAAGCTCAGTTCTGTGACTGTGTGGTCAGACAGACACAGAATCCAGGTCAGCTCTACCCTGCACACAGGTAAGCAAAATAAACTGGTTTCATCCTTGGTGTCATTCTGGTTTGTATAGCATGTTGAATGTCTTATGCTGCATTGCCTGTCTTTGCTCCTGCAGGTGTGTCCTGGCAGCTTCTAGCCCGGTGTTCGCATCTATCTTGTCCTCTGCTGGTGCCCTGGTGGAACTGCAGGCGTCATATCTGTCTGGCTCTGTACTGGGTCTTGTTTTGGACTACATTTACACAGGGGCCTTGCCACACACTTGTAGCCAGCAACAGTATTACAATCTGCTCACTGCTGCCCGCCACCTACATATGGATGAACTGCAGGAGGCTCTGAGGACTCAGGTTAATCCTGCACATGATACAAATGCATCCACAGAAGCTGAAGATCAGTCATATGAAGACACTGAAAATACTTACAGTAGAATGGTGAACACTTTTAGTAAGTACCTGCCATTAGCAGACACTTGCAGAGAAAATTCACTGGAGAGAGAGGCTCAATGTTCTGATGCAAGCCCTTTGAGTAATGTCAGTACCAGCTGTATTGCACCTGAAAGCAGTGAAAGTAGTGTAAATACAGGTATCTGCAGAAAAATAAGTTGTCCGACACCTCAGGATTTGATTCAGAGCACCGTTGAAGTGCACAGGGTGTCCAGAGTGGACAAAGATGTGCAAAGGGATCCGTTTCATTCAGCTGGCACTGTAAAACCAGAGAGTTGGCAGATGAACACAGAGCAGGAGCTACTGAGAACAGCTGAAAACAGGACAAGCTTGTATTTACTCCACACTTCTGAGGTGCAAGAGGAAGTGGCTGGCAAAGAGAAGACACTGAAAAGTAAAGCAGAGGTAAAGCAAACTCAGAGAAAAGAGGAAGACGAGATCTGTCACTCCCCACTTCTTCGTTTCTCAACCACCCAGCTTAATGGGAATGATCCTACCTCACAGTGCTCCTCCACATCGTCTCCCTCATCTCCACGTCCATGCTGTAGTGCAGTGCCCGTTATTCGTCACAGCAGTATAGCCACTATGGCAGAAGTTTCTACAATGCCTCCTTACCATCCAGTGTCCCAGGCCTCAGTCAACTTCAGCAGGCCCCCTGACTCACAATCAGGAAGCACAGACAGTGACAGAATCGTTGAGAGTATTACCTCTAAACTCAAAAGACATTATAGGGCAGAGATTCAGGATTACAGAAACAAGAGTTGGGAGCATAATGATAGTTCAGATCAATGTGCAAGAAGAGATTCATGTCCCAAATCTAATGCAGATCAATCTGAGATCCTAGAACAGGATTACCCCAGCAGCAATATGGATCATGATGAACATATGGGCAATGGATTTACCCACATCACAGATGATAAGGATCACCCTGCTCATTGTGATTCATTTCAGAATAAGAGTCACACAAATCATCTCAGGAGTGAATCCATGCCAACAATTAATGATTGCAGCAGTTTCTCAGGAGGATCAGAGAATAAATCTGATCTCAGTCTTGATGATTTCCCCTCCAAACATCAGCGACTGGATTGCTCTGTTTGCCACAATATCACGATGGCAACTGCAGCGGAAGAGCCACAAGGTCAGAGAGCTGCAGTCTCTCTTCCTGTGCAAGATCCAGAAACAGGAAGTGACCCTCACCGTGAAGATTTGTGTCCTGAGGGAGTAGCGAAAGAGGAACACAGTTATTCAAGTTGGTGTCAAGCTGAAATAGATGGACAGGACAGCCAATGTAACCTCTATGGACCTAAGAATGACTGGTACCCAAACTTGCAAAGAGCTGAGACGGGCTCAAAAGATGCTGCCTCTAGCCAATGTGAACATGACGACAAAGACACAGCTACGGAAAACGATAATGGACGCACATATCTGGAACATGAGAACCCAGAGCCACGCCAAATTTTTACCATGCCTCTAGACAACAACACGTCTGACCCTACGCATAATTTTGTTTGGCAGTCATACCGTGGACTTCTTCATTATCACTGCCTACCCCAGGAGGACTCATACTCATCACACCAAGACTCTGATCACAAACCATCAAGCCCCCCTGGTCATTCAGACCAGTCCAGTGATGAGGAGGAGGTTGGTACTTTTGCAAGTCCAGGTCTCAGTCCTCTGAGGCAGCACTTTGCTTCTACAGACCAGATTCTTCTGTTGGACATTAGCACCAAACCCTCAGAGTTGCTTGTGTCCTCCAGGCACAGATGGGACGAACAAAAGAAATGGGTTTCATTCCATCAGGAGGACACATCTGGAAATGGTCTTGGGGATAATAATAGAGAGCATGAAGCAACATCTGCAGCAGGGGTTGCAAAGAGAAAAATCAGAGCTAGGGCCAGAAATGGGACTGAAAGTTGTGATGATGCTAAGACTAAACCTTGGGTTGGAGAAACAAATGTTGAAGTAAGAACATCTGTCGGTAGAGAGCAAAGCAGGCCAGGAGCTGAGGTCATACATAAAGCTGGGGTTGTGGAGGGTGAGAGCCAGCCCACTACCATGACAGTCTGTTCTACTCCTAGTGAGTTAGACTCTGTACAAGCCCCTGTGCCATCTACCTTGTCTGTCTGCATGCCTTCTACCCTTTCAGCCAGAACGCCAACCAATATATCAGCTCATCTGTCAACTCCTGCCCACCACCCTTTCCAGTGCTCTATGTGCGACCGTTCCTTCAGCCAGCGAGGCTCTCTGAATAGACATGTGCGGAGCCACCTTGGCGTACGGCCCTTCCCCTGCCCTCGCTGCCCCATGACCTTTTCACGCCAGTACCGTGTCTCAGAGCACATGCGTGTTCACCAGCGCTGTGTCATTGGCAGTGATTGTCAAAAGCCAACTGCCTCTTCAACTGAGAAAATGCCTCAAAAGTGACAGTGTCATTCGCTCTCAGGATTATGAGAAGTGACTTCCATGACGGGCGGATATATGGAAGACGATGAGGACTTTTTTAAGGTAAAGTTCTGAGATGAGGATCAGAGATGGAACATGACCTATGAAGGCAGTCATAGAGTTGTCATAGCGTTGAAAGTACATAATCAGAGACTGCATGTTTAAGATGCTCTGTATCTGCTTGATGTTTGAGGAAGTATATAAAATACAATAGTGGAGTTCACCTTGAATTCTCTCAATGTTGGTAGCAAATTTTTGGTCAGACTGACATTCTGACTCCATTCCATTCAGTCTTCTACAGTGTACATGTTTAATAGGCACCACGTTACTCATGATGGCTTCAGTCACAGTTTCGAAGGTTTTGTATAATTGTTGCCTGTCAAGTGTCATTATTAAGGCTCATATTCTCTGTTCAAACTGTTGACTGTTTTCATGACGTGTTATTAATGACAATAATCAAATGATAGATTTTCCATTCCTTTATTTATGCATGTCATTGTTTCCCTTTGTTCATGGGATACTGTATGGTGTGTAATTCAAATTAGAGACTAATTACAGTGTCTTATGTTGTAACAGTGAAAGAAATTGAGTTTGTCATCATGTAGATATGCCCCCCCCCCCCCCGCCTCATGTTGTGTGGGTTCCCTTTGTGCTGCCAAGGCTCGTTCTGACCCACCGAGGTACGAACACTGGACCTCTGGGTGTCCAGTTGGATCTGGCTCCAGGACGTTGGCTGCAGATACTTTGGGTCCTGTGGGTTGCCAGGTGGCTCCTCATGGATGGGACTTGCTCCAACACATCCCACGAATGGTCGATCATATTAAGATGTGGGCAGATTTAGGGCCCCCATTGAAGCCTTTCTTTACTTAATGTTTTTTGTGGTGTGTTAGGACGCATTGCCATGCCTGTGGTGGGTGGGTGGGGAACACTGCATTGTGATGAGATGATCAATGCTATTTACTTCACCTGTCAGTGGTTTTAATGCTGTGGCTGATCGTTGTATATTGTTTTGAATGTGTATATGATCAGATGTGATGGACATTTTAGATCCATTTTTGTTATTGTTGCAGTTTCCAGATTTAGTTTATCAACACAATCTCAACCTACTGTAACATAATGAACTTCATATGTGCTTGATTGTTGTGTGATTTGTGTTGCTATCCTGTACTTAAAATGTGAAATGTTGTTTAAAAAGGAAACACCTACAACTGTTCCTCCTAAGCTTCAGCTTGTTTTCCTTAACATAAACTTATGGTGACAGTGGCACAGAAAGTGTGCAGACATGTCATGATTTGAATAACCTCCCACTCCATGTTCTCCCTGTTAACGGAGAAATTTATTAGCGACTCGTCTCACATGCTGTCCCCTGTAAGTGAGGACAGTACGTCGAGTGTCACAGTGCTGGTACTTCATGTTGTTGCTGCTGAAACATGAGCCGACATGATATCAAGGGCAGCCACGAGATTCAGTGCATGTTCCGTCTTGTCTATGCCAAATTTCTTCTGTAAGGGACTGAAAGGTGGAAATGGGTCACGTTCTTCTGAGTTTAACACTTCAGATTGTAAAAACAGAGAGAACATTTTTACCAGAGGTGACTTGTTTATGGTTGGACTTAGTCACATTACATTTCATATTCATATTCATTTTCATATTCCACCTGTTTGGATAAAAAACACTGAAAACAATTCACATGACTTTGTGTTTCCATTTAGTAAAAATGAGGCTCTGGATTCAAACCATTAACAAAAATTTAATTTCTAATACGCTGTCATATAGTAATTATAACAATGAGTAAGCATTAATAAAGAATAAAGGTTTCTCATTATTTTAGCCATAAGTATAAATTTGTTAGCAAGTCGTTGGTGGAAAATAATTAGGGGGTTTAGTAACAAACATTAAATCTGCAGTTAATAAGTTGTTCATATTTGATTTTTGGTGTTTGGTAAAACGTTATCATAACCATCATTGTAAATGGTAAATGTAGTTAATTAAACATTAGTTAAGAGTTATTTCATTATTAACAAACAGTTAAATGCTTTATAAACCCGTTATTAAGCAATTATAAAGGTTTCTAAACATCAGTTGCGACTACACAATAAACAGGTGTTTAACAAATTGTTAATAAAGTATTTCATTGTTTGTTTGCAGTGAAATAAAGTAAAAAAAAAACAAAGCAAATAAGGTCATGCTCTTAGAGAGAAACACCACCTCAACCCAAAAGTTTTTCTTATTAATAGAAGATATATATATATATATATACTGTAAGAATATATCATAAACATTTTCTGTGTGGTACCTGATCAAAAACTTGTACCGAATTATTGTGACAAGAGCAGTTTAAGCCTGCCATTGATTAATGTGATTGTTTTTGAGAATAAAAACAGCCCACGCAAGGTATCGCACACACTGGTTTCACCCGGACCTTTGTCCTGTGGTGTAGTAGTGCAAACAAAGTGTTGAGACAGGTCAGCCAGTGACAGACTGCAGAGTAGGTAGCAGATCATTTCCTACACAGTGGGGAAAGTTGTTGCTTTAGCAACGCGATTCTTAATACTTCAAAAAAGAAATAGAAAGTTAGTCTTGGGATAGCACACACAGATTAATGAATATCAGATGAATGACAAACTGCAGCTTAAACCTGTTCAGTCTCACTACTGAGTGCAACAGAGCCAAAGGAAAAACATGTGGTTCTGGGTTGTGGTTCAGTAATGATCTTGGGTCACTAACACTTTTCTGTACTGGAAAACAAATTCACAATTGAAGATAAACAGTATTTCTCTCCTGTTATGCTTCACTGTCGGGACATCAGCTAAATAGACATTTTAATCACTAGTTATCCTTCTTTTGAGGCCCCAACTATTTCAAATGTAATATTTGAAATAGTTAACCACTTGAGAAGTGGTTAATATTTAGGGATCATGTATCCTGTTGCACCCACAGGGAGATAAACATTGCTATCTTTGTTTGCCTCTTAGTTCTTCTCTCTTCTCAGTTCATCGCCCTTCCTCTTGCACTCGTTATTCAACTGGTCTTTCAGTCGCCGTTGTACTCATCACAACAATGGCCTGAGGAGAAGAGAAAGAAGAGCACTCTAATACCGGTCCTGAGTCATGTTGCAGCTGTTTAAGCTTAGCAAATATTGTGAGATATTGTCTTAGCGAGTGGGACATGCACAGCACTTAGCACAGTTTGTAATATGTGTGGAAATGTTTTTTTTACCTGGCTCTTTGAGGAACGAAGCGCAGACCCGGCCAGAGCTGACATTATAATTAAAATAATCGCACCAACAAAACTGTAGAAGAGGTAGATCGATTCCAAACATATTCCCATGGCCTGGACAAAAACAGGTACACACAGATGTTGAAAACAAGTGATTGGCTGTCAAGTCAACAGCCAATCACATAACTGACTTTGCCCAAAACAGTGTGATAAAAAATGATAATATGAAATAAAACAGTTATTGAAAAATGTATTTAATTTTTATTTTTATTTTGTAGTGTCTTATTTACCTGTTTAATAATAAACACGTTGGGTCTTTGTTAATAATGATGCAGTTTAATAAATAATTGACATAAAGATGTGATGTTTTACCCAGGGAAGTACATCACTGAGGTGGTCATGGATATGTTTCTTGGGGTAACAAGAAATTGAACTGGTCAGTGCTGTAGATATGTGCTTGCTGCTACGCTGGATTAGAGCAAATCATCAATGTATAAACTGACCCAGTTGTCATATCAGGACAAGATACACCAACTGTTAGAATATTGTTCAATATCATATAACAAAGCCATAAATCAGCAATAATAATACATTAATATTACAATGGGCAAAATGATCATATATTAATGAATAAAAATATGATTGACCTCATGTGATGATGTCCGTGCTACCTCTATCTCTGTCATGTTGTCATCTAGCATCTCGTAGTGTCTGTAGGAGTAGGTGTATATTATGCTGGGCATGATGTGCAGGATAGCCCAGAATGACCCCAGTAGGGTCACAATGCTCAGAGCCAACGATGCGGTTACCTATATGTAGACACCAACAGACAGATGTGAGGGACAGAAACTTACAAATGTTGGTAACAGGTCATGCAGCATATGGAAACTATGGAGAGCTCTGCAAATGTGGAAAATCAATCAATTCATTTATTGTGTTCAATCTGTCGATTAACAGAGGGACTGATTAGCGACTAAATGAAAGTAGTACAATTTGAAAATGTTTTGTTTTCAGACAAATTATTATCCCACTAATGAGCACTTACTGTTGCTTTGTCAAAAGCGGCACATGAAGATGCAGTGGCCAGTGGCTCCTCCAAATTATGTTTCTTTTTTAACTGTTATTTTATTATGTTATTTGGCTTTACTGCTGAAACATCTATTGTCTAAAGACAGTGTTTTGGATTAAGAGCAAAGGGCCTTTGTGTTGTGTGAGGGTTTTTCAGCTGTCTGAATCTGCAACTTTATCCCTAGATGTCACTAAATCCTACACACTGGACCTTTAAAACATGTCTGAAGTGGATATTTAATGTTTTACACACAGGACTCTCTTGGTCCTCTTAATAGATAGTTTTTCAGAAAACTTGTTAGTGTTGCTTCAAAATATAACAATAGATCTTACTGTTTTTTTGGTCGGGTTGTGCTCTGCCACAATGTACAGAATGCCACATACGATGAACTACAAGAGGAGTCAGAAAAAGCAGTTTTATAATCCATCCTTCAAACATGACAGCAGAAACACAGACTACTGTTGGTGCTTAACAGCTGAAGTGAGTTCAAACTGGATGTTTCATGGTTTTGCTTCGTTATTTGACTGTTCAGTAAATACGTAAATTAAAGGTGCAAGAAGGAATTCTACATTGAGATCGTTGATTGGTAAGTCTCATTCCCAGGTTGTCAAATACAGACGCTTTGGCTTAGTGGGTCGGACTGAACCACCATCCCATTGCATCAGTATTCGATGACTTGAGAATGAGACTCACTAATCTACTATCGTACATATTGCACCATCAATAATATAATCCATAAGCCCATAAGAATCCATAAGCCACGATCCATTGATGAATAATTCTTCTTACCAGTGTCCCCAGAAACAAGCCAGGCGGGATAACTGTCCATAGGTAAATAGTGATTGGCCTGAGTGAGACGGAAACGACGAAGAGACCTGCACCCAAAACCAGCACGATGATCTAATGGAAAATCAAAAACAACCTCAAGCATGACCACTTTACATACACGATAATCAAAATCATTTGAATACAGGTATGTGTGTGTGTATGTGTGTGCGTGTCTCACGCCAACGGTCTTGGGCTGCCCCTTAATGAAGCGGTGTAAAGGTTTGCTGCCTCCTATTGTGGTGCTTTGAGGACTCGCATTGTTCCTGCTCGCAGGGAAGAGCTCAGCAGACATCTTATGGACAAACAGACAGACATAGATTGAAAACACTAATATGGCCATTCACTTGAATGCGCTGCATCCATGTTGCACTAAAGTGAGTCAAGTTAGCTGTCATTTCGAGTCTGATTGATATCTTGATTCCTTGATACTTCAGTAAAATAATGATATCATGTTAAAATATTACTTTGGTAACAGTGAGTAGTCAGTACAAATAGTACTTAAATCTTAAATACACTTAAAAATACATCAAAACTAATTTTCTGTCAATAATGTACTTGAATTTCAAAAGTACTGGCACAAGTTAATGTATGTATATAGCCTACTGTATACTATGGCTGATTTTTGGATCTGATATTCAGCGATTTTGTGTTTTCTTAATTTAATTTTATCTTTTTTTTCTTCTTGTTTTCTGATTAAATCATTTATAATACCCTATTTTGGCTCTGATGTAGCATGCATTGGCAGAAAAGTTATCTAATTAAAGGTGCAATATGTAAGAATTTCTGGCCACCTGCCAATTTCATACTCATAACAGACAGGGGGCAGCATATCACCAGAGTAACTGCTAACTGTAGCTGCTGTTAGCCATGCAGCTAGCGTTTTCGACTTGTGTTGACTTGGTGTTGTTCCCTGTTTCCATCGCATTTGTGGCGTGACACTTCACATCAGTGACGTAGAACGTAACTCCTCAGATACAAATCACAGCCTTGCCTGCGGGAAGTGGGAATGGGGCCAATAGGCGAGTTTGAGTGGGTTGACCCGCGACAAGTTGACTTTAAGTACAGTACTTGAATAAATGTATTCAGTTACTCTATGTCACTGCTTTTATTCTTGTCACAGTATTTGAGTAATAAAAGAAACATATATTAAACACAAAAGCTATGTTTAGTTTCAGCCATTTTTCTGATGCATAATGACCGTGACTACTTCAAAAACACTGTCTACTAATTTGAAGCTTTAATGCAGATTTAGCCTACTTCCTCACTGGCTATACAGATCATGTTTGTTCTGTGATCACAGATGTGTTTATAAAGCTTTAGCAACATGTTTGTGTGGGTGTTGAATCCAGAAATGTGGATTAAAGTACCAGAAATCCCAAATTCCAAAGATATTTTCCGGAATTGATAAGCAGAGCTGAAAAGACTGTTTCTTGACAAAATTCACACATTTTATTCCTGTTTGTTCTTCAGTGATTGTTTGAACAAGCAGCTCTCAATCCCCGATCACACATGTTGTTCATTTAAAAAGCCTTGATCGACTACAGCTCCCATGAAGCTCGGACAGCAGGCCGAGGGGCTGAGACTCATGGGACATGTTGTTGTTCACAAAATGTTCGTCGTTTTTTTTTTTTAAACTTTCAAATAACTTTCAAATAACAAGGATTTCAAATGTAACTTTCCGAGACAGCAGTAGATATCTATTCATCCCAGGACGAGGACGAAATGCCCCAGGAATATAAACTTGTAGAAGACTCATAGAAAAATTTGAAAAAGTGTTGGGACTTCATCTGCAATGCAAATAGCCTCCAACATCAAATCCTGATGTTGACAAAAAGCACTGCTGAGAAAACGCCTCACATGAGACCTAAAGGCAAAAGCCGTGTTTCTGCACTCCGCTGCAGCTGCAGAGATTTAACCAAGTGTTGGTGTGAAGTGCTGCACTCTGACACCATGTAAATCTAAACCGACAGATTACTATCTACATGTTAATGTAATCTGAACAGGACCAGCTTATTGTGAAACATGTGAGAAACAAAACAGATGTTATAAAACAAAAGGAGGAGCAGACCTTGTGCAGTCCGGTGGTCGCTGCTGTGCTTCGGTCTCTTGTAACGACTCACGTTCACATCTGGAGCAGCGCGTACAGGGCGGTCCGTGAACGATTCGTCCATTTTGAACCTGGACTCGTTGTGCTAACTCGTGAACTGGGAATAATCACGTTATGATAATAATATGATTTGACGTGTTTACATGCACTTTAGTGATGCCATAACGAATAAACAAACCAAAAAAACAAACGGGTTTACATGATTCAGTTAATTAGTTCGACATGATTGGGCTACATGATTGACTCAACCAATTGACTCATGGGTTTTTATCACCTCGGCTTGGCTCGGCTCGACTTTGGTCTAAACGTAAGACCCAGGTGAACGCGCTTAAATTCTGCCGCGCAAAGTGATGATGCATTATCAACATCCAGTGGTGGTGCGTAAATAAAGAAGGAATTTGGGATGCGGTCTATTAAGGACGTTTTCAAGCCAAAAAGGCTAGACTTCCCAGCTATGAAAATACCTGGATCGCCGACCAAGCGGGCTAACTGCCGGTTTAGCACCAGGCTAACTTGAATAGGGATAAAATAATTTAACCGTGAGGCTCTTCTAGACTTTCCATATGTTATCGGACCGAACGGCTCAAATTATGAGCCGTTCAGTGAACAACTGTTTCCGGCACATTCGCGTTCACAGAAGGGAAGCGGGAATGGGGCCAATATGCGATTTTTGTGTACTTTCTCTTTCTCGAAAGAAATTAATTTGACTATGACTGAAACAAAGAACCAACAGTGATTGAGTGATTCTTGCTTTGACAGTCCAAAATGGTCAACTCCTCAAAGAGAGTCAAACTTCCCTTTACTCGCAAAAACACAAGGGAGGACGAAGGATGAGCTCGCTCGCTCGCTCGCTCTCTCTCTCTCTCTCTCTCTCTCTGTGTGTGTGTGTGTGTGTGTGTGTGTGTGTGTGTGTGTTTAATGGGATCACAAGGGGGTCAGAGCTGAAATGGAGAAGCAGAAGGAATGTGTTGAAATAATGTGAGAGAGAGGCAAGAAAAGGAAGACAAGATTTCCTGTTTTTTTCCAAATCCACCACAGCTGTGAGCGTTTCTGCGGCTTCATTCACAAAAGAAGAACCGGGATAAAACAAGCAGAGATGAAAGCAAAGGATTGTGGGAAGCAAGAGGGTGACCGAGGGCTGACAGCAGAAATAGGAGGAGATGGGTGGGGATTTATTTAAAAAGGGGCTGGTTATTAAGTATGAAACAGCTGCTATTTTTTTTAAACAAAAACAACGTGAGTAAGATTAAATCTTTTATTTCCCCCCTCATGTGATTTACATCATCATCTTGTATTCTTTTTTTTTTGTTTTTTTGTTTTTTACTTTTTTACTTGGACATTTTAGAGCATATATAACAAATCATTATCCATGCAGGATTGTCAATTTACAACCAGAAAGGATATGAATGATATGAAATGACACAATGTAAAATAACACAAAAAAAGAAAAAACAAATGTCAATTTAATGTGTTTATAGGCAACAAAAAGCAGAAATTTACAGATAGAGTCAAATATTGTAGCTACTCTGTGTTTGGACAGTCCAAAGTGCATCTCAGTCTTTATATGCATGCTATTTAACAAATTTAAGATCTTTAAGAGGCTCTCTGTAACAATTTGTAGCAATTTATATGTTTGAATCACTTTTTTATTGGCCAAATGTGAGCAGATTGTAAAATGACATAAACAATGAGACCTTCCCCGTCTCTCTCAGTTGTCTACGCAAGCTGCGGATGTTTGTTTAATGCTGCTGGATTGGATTTCTTTGTGAAGGACTCAAGACTTTCCACGTCAGTCCAAAGGATGTGACCTTATCCATGTTCTTGAGTGCCTCGTCTCAGTGTCCCTCTCCGCTCCGCTACCAGAGAGCAACAGCAGCCTAGCTAATGTTAGTTACAAATGGAGTCTGCTAAAATAAAAAATAGAAGAAGCAGTAAAATCCATTTAAAAAAAAAAAGGTGTCTTATTTTTCCCATTTAGTAATACATTTCAGCATTGGTTTGGAGTCACTGGATCACATGACATGGAAGCTATTGAAAAGAATTTGATGTCAAATAGAAGAAGCAGTGAAGTTCATTAAAAAGAGGTGTGCCCTCATCTTTTTTCAGTTGCTGATCATTTGGGAAGCTGTGAAATTTGAAGATGTGATAACAATTTTTCAGATTCCCAACGTTTATACGACTTGTAGTCTGGAACAAAGCAGCCTGACATTATCCCAGCATTTGAGCCTCCCATCCTGAGGAAAATGGCCGCCGCAAAAAGATTGTCTATCGTTAGAACGCTGGAGCATCAAAATTATTATTTTTTTTTTTTTGCGAGATTGCAGTCATTGTATTTACCTTTGTTTTGTAGTTTTAGCAAAATGTTATGATGAAAAAATGACACGTTTCAGGGGTAGGGACTGAAGTCAATGTTATTCAGTTCAGCTACGACTTAATGTATGACGTGAAAGGAAGAGAGATCGACAACAACAAAGAAAAACAAGCACTGCTTCACCAGAGACAACAAGAAGCATAACACAAAGTAGCAACCACTTTGAGTTTATTGAAAAATGTGTCCATTGCACAGATTCATTCAAACTACATTGTTAACAACAGTTTGCACTGCACACTGCTCGGGAAAGGCTCCCGCCCAAAACATAATCTCTACACAGGACAACAAACCGGATCAACATCCATGTCAACACAGAGACAGACTGGATAAATGGTTTAAGAGCTTTAATAGATCTTTCACAGAAAGAATTAGGTGATAATCACCCAAAAGATGACTTAAATCTGGGAAGAGCATGGCGTTCATTAAAAAGAAAAAATCATCTTCACTTCTTTTTGACTTCCATATTTCATAAAAGAGATCTTAAAATTAGGAGATCTTTGTGCTGTTACCACAAAATAATGTCATGATGATCAGATAAATATAGCAGAAGGACACTGACACTGACCTCACACAGACCAGAGTGTGTTGTCAGTGAATAATTTACAACTTTACACTGGCACTGTAATGACAGCGGGAAAATAATCCTGTAATTATGAGATACAGAAGCCAAATTATTTAATGTCTTTTCCTGTTTTTTGCTTTTTGTTCTTCCCTAAAAAAACAATGTGGCACGAGACAGTGATCAGTACATCCATGTAAATATGCATCTTAACATTACAACAGCATGCTTCCTTTGTGTCTTTACACTGGACTCCCCAAAAGGCATGTCAACATCAACGGTTTTAGATCCGATTAAAGGTTCATTCCTGATTAGTTTTCCTTTTTTTTTTTTTGGCAAAGTCAATCACAGTACAGCATCAGACATATCTATCCTATGCACAAAGAGTACACAACAGAATAACAAACTCAATCAGCGAGCTTGTTCACAGTATTCTGCCATTTAATTTGACTAATTTTCATAAAGAACACATTCATATTAGATTACAAATATCCTTGTTAGACTCGAACTAAAATCTGGTAAAATAATTTAGGAATTTGTTTTTTTTTTTAATTCAGCTTTTTTAAAATCAGGACGGTAGTAGAAATATCTTTTTTCAACTAACTTCTGTACGTTTCAAGATGTACACGCGCTGTACAGACTGTAATTTGCACTTCATGCTAGCGATCTTACTGCCAATGTGTAAACCAGAGGCACCAAATGAAACAAAATGACGCAGGATTAACAGAAAAGAAGCATCAAACCCATCTATTGATTTTGTCTAAAATACCTTCATATTGATCTTTTGCTCCAGTGGTCACGTGGTGACACTGCCACATCTTAGTGTGCAACAGCTGGCTTACAAAGACATTTATCGTAAAGCATAAAATGGCTGTCAGTGCATTTGATTGAGCACCAGTAACAAAGTATTTAAACAATATATCAGCCCTCGAAAGGATACGCGGTGAAAAATAATGGATGACGGATCAGCTCTCTGAAGAACAGCAGAGCTTTTCTTTTTAAAAAGGTGCAATATGTACAAATTTTTGTTTTGAATTTGAATTTTGAGTACGAATTTGCCAGGGGGCCAATTCTTACACATTGCAACTTTTTTTTTTTTTTTTTTTTTTAAGTTTACTTCATAGTCACAAAAATGAACGTTATTTGTTATTTACAGTGGTTTCCTCCCATTTTAAGTTGTGCATGTGGTAAAAATAAACACAGATGCAGTACAATAGATGTGTTTTGATCAACAGGTGAAAACATAAACATTTGATCAGGAAAAAAAATGTACACATGACAAAAAATAGATGTGTTTGAGGAGAAACAGCATCTGAATATGCTGCATTAAATCCTCCACTACGGGACAGGTTAGTTCTGTACATAAAAACATACTGATTGGTGCAGTAACATTATAAAACTGAAAATATAAGACCGCAGTCCTGTATGGGCTTATACAGTCATTGCATTGATGAGCATTAGTCATTAGAATAACACACACTGAGTGATTCACACACTACATTCTAGCATATCACTGGTGTTAACTTATTCGTACGTATAAAAACAGAAGTTATTTGCATTGTCCTGCATTTATCTTGAGTATTGTCACTGAACACTAGTTAGAAAATGTGCCAGAGCCACATCTTTCACAGTAGCACGGTCAGATTAGACCACACATATTAAACTGGACCTGCAAAGGAGTTTGGCACAGAAGATGATTGGATACACTATCTGTGCTTTTTTTTTGCATGTTCTGGATGGTTTTTACTATAATGTGATGAAATGTAATGTGATGAGGTGTTTCTGGTGCACTTGAGGTCAGAAAAGAAAAACCACAGCCACATACCTGGACCTGGTACTTACTGTTTGGTGAACGTATTGCATGTGATGAGTAAAAGAAGCTGGTATTCTAAACCAAGTTAAGAAATAAGTGGTGCACCAACAGGCTGGTTGGAGATTTGGAAAGCTGAGTGTCAATAATAGAAGCTGTACTTTAGGGGATATGGAAGGGTTCAAGAAGGGATGAGCGAGTACACCACTACTGTATCTGTATCTGTTCAGCCAAATAAATGATCTGTATCCATACCTGTACTCAAAATGGGCAGGATTTAACCCTGATAGAGGGTAATTAAAGCCTTAAAATTAGTGTGGGTTGATCAGAAGCTGCAATATTCATTATCTATAAGAAGACTATTCACAGAAAAACATCAGAATTGAGCTTCAGATCAACGATCATAAGAGGAAGAGAACTTCAATCAGTTACCCATGAGGATTTTCCTTCATCACGAGAACGGATATAGACACATTTTACTCGGACGATACTCGTAAAAATCACTTCATCTTTTCATTTCAACCGAGTAATTGCATAAAATCTCTGCAGGGCAAAGCAGAACTTTTGCTAAATATTTAGAGATAGGCATAAACACATTTTTAGCATAGAATAGGTATCAGGTGATGGAAGTAGGGACAAATCGATATTGCACTCATATTGGTGTAACTTTTTTACCCCTCTTTGTGTGGCAG
Organism: Pagrus pagrus; assembly: GCF_965226575.1. NCBI lineage: Eukaryota > Metazoa > Chordata > Actinopteri > Spariformes > Sparidae > Pagrus > Pagrus pagrus. The sequence goes on along the minus strand of NC_140185.1, from coordinate 28,838,250 downwards.
CTTTTCCACAAGCTGGCGTAAATGAATAATGGTGTGGGATGAAGGAGAGGTTAGCAACCAGTCAAAGGAATCTTTTAGGGTGCTGAGATATAATATGTAGTAACTATTATATTATACTTGTGTTCTGCAGTGTTGTGCATGGTCTATGGAATGGCTTTACAAGTTTTACCTTTGTGCGCATGTCTGTGAGTCAGTGTACTTGCAGATGTGTGATATTTGAGCTGGGGATTAGTTTTTCTTTTTACTCAAATCCTGTTTTTTTCTCCTTTTTTTACTCTCTTTTCTTCAGACTCAGCAGCCCCTCTTGTAATGGACCTCTAAGTCTGAATGATGGCGAGGTGATTTGTTTGTGTGGGATAATGAAACACATTCACCTACTTTGAATCAGTAGTCGCAGTTACTTATCTCAGGTAACTTATTAATCAGGTTGAGTCTGAGGAAATGCTTGATGGCTGTTTCCTAAAGTTTTTAATTCTGAAATATTCAGCACCTTCACCCTTAATCTGGGCTGCCGGCTTCACGATGAATCCCAAAACCACTGGGCACGGTGTTATGCCTTACTGGGATGTGGAGAAAAGCTGGAATGCAGCGTCCTAAGTGCTGGATTCGATGGGGTTTCCTCAGCTTGTCTCAAGTGGCTGTGGGTCTTCCTCTTCTTCCTGGCTGGTGCCTTCGGGAAGATGTTCGTTCCAGTAGTTGCACTGGGCGAAGGTGTCAGTGCAGGAGAAGTCTGCTGCCTCACCTCGAGCTAGGACCGGGAAGACGTGGTCGACCATCTCGCACAGACGGCCAAAGCTGAGAGGGAGACACACAAACAGTCAAACATCTACGCACACGTGTCCTGAGTCAGATTACATGGATTAAAAAAAAAATCAAGTGAAACAGAAAATATATCTTACGAGGAGATATTGGTTTTGGCGTGCTCCTGTACCAGCTCCCCTTTGGGATTGACAGTGAAAATCCTGTTTAGAGGAACACCCACCTCCTTATAGGAATATACATCCTGAAATCACACAAACACACACCATCAGCATCACTAACAGTCCCTTAAAAGTGTAGTCCTCTTGTTACACACAGATTACATGCTCATGTCTGCCGGTGTGCATCAGTCTCACCGTAGCTCTGTTGCCGAAAGCAGCGTAGAAAGGTTCAGTGTTTGGGTAGAAAAGGTTCTTTATGTCCGTGAGACACTCGATCTTAAACTTCTCTGGTTTCTTCTCAATCACCTCCCTACGAAACACGACAACACACGACATGACATCAAACACGTTACACATTCACTTCCTACAGTGCAGTACAGTACAGTAGCTCGTATGTATGTTCTGTTGTGTATCTGACCTGTGCAATGCAGAGAAAAGGCTGCTGGGGCTGAGCAGCACCGGCCCCATTGGCAGCATGGTTCCCCTCTCATTGACCCAGTGCAGGTAGCCTCGAGTCATATCAGCCATGCCGATGGCCCTCGCCGAGCAGTACATGAATTTATATCCATTCCTGCGACAGACAGACAGACAGACAGACAGACAGAGTGCTTGTATCTAGCTGTACACTATGTGCTCAGATAAGAATTCAGTACAATGACACCCAGGTGTTGGATTTATCTCAGTTTAAGGAACATAAACGATGAGCCAAACAATATTTGTATTATAAAAGCTAAGATTTCCTTGGTGAGGCAGCACTCACTGGCTGACTTTGTGATAGAGCCGTGCGATGCCCTGGTGGGTCCAGTCTTTACCCAGTGTGGGGAGGATGTGACCCAGTGTGTCTGACCTAAAGAGAGGAAACATCACACAAAACAGATGCACTTAATTACAATAAAGAGAGATGAACAACTAACACCGAATCTGTGTAAAGCCTGACATCTACTGGTGAAAAGCTGAAACTGAACGTGGTTTGTCAATGGGACAGCGAGACGGGCTTGCGTCCCCTTACCCCTTACCTGGTGATGGTTCCATCTATATCAGAGATGACTATCTTATCATCCCAGCTCCAGAGATAGATTGTGCCATTGCAGCGACAGGTGCCCTGATACTGAGTGGTCACACTGAACACCACATCATTAGGGCCCTCCTTCAGCTGCAGGCTGGCCTGTAAACACACACACACACACACAGTGCATGAAGATAATGCACAGATAATGCTAAGGATGGTAAAATCTGCTGCAACATCACACATCATCATACAAAATATGAGAATAACATCCCCATTTACAGACACACTAAATGTTGCCATCTTTCATTCAAGCAGAGATACAGTACTGCTTTGCCAAAATTCTTGCTTTGTCATCGTGAATCATGTCTGAGGTGTGTAGCAAGTCGTGTTTTCACTTCCTTAATTCCATTAATGTCAATAAATCAAACTGGAGGAACACATACCAGTTGCTCTGAGGTGAGCCGAAGAGTCTTCTTATAACAGACGCTGCCAGAACTCACGAGGAGCTCTGACTGACACGACCCTGATGCCTGATTGGACGATCTGTGGTCCTCGTCACTAGAGGATGACTCATCCTTCATCCTGAAAAACCAAAGACAACCAGTTTGGTGTAAGATGAAGTGTGAAAACTGATGTTTGAGAGAGAAATGTGGCGATTTAAATTCTGAAGTCACCTGCTCGCTGAGGGCATGGTGATTGAACTCTCGTCCTGGCCTCCTCCTGCTTCTATCGCTGATTCCTGAAGTGCAAAAAGGTCAAAGAGTTGATGACAAATTATACTTAAAAAATTATATGTAATATAATGTGTGTATCAGTGTACTTACTGATTTGGAGTCGCTGTTCCGGCTCCTCCATGAGAACCACCAGCGTCCTCCTTTCTTTGGCATCTTCTCCTTCATGATGTTCTCCACTGAGGCCTGGAGACAACCGTGCACATACAACTCAAAACCGACTGAAAATGTAACTCAAAACCGACAGAAAAAAACTCATGTAAACTCATAAATAGATGAACAGAAATTAACAAATCAAAATACGAAACAGACAGCACATTTCAAACCACACTGAATTCCAACTAAATCACCAAAAGAAAGGCAGTTACAGGTGAAGATTCAATGGCACACAAACAAAGAGCAAAGGATGCAAAGTAAAACCTGAAAGAAAGAGACTCGGGAAGATCGTGACTGGATAACAGTGGGAAATGTGTGGTAAGAATGCAACAAGAGAGACCACAAGAAGTAGGAAAGAGACATGCAAGGCAGAGAGAGGCAGACAGACAGGCCGACAGTGGTGAAATGATGGTAAGCAGACAGACGAAGACGTGCCCTGACCAACACACAAGCAAAGCGAGAGAGCGTCATACAGGCTGTGCAGGACTGGAGCCGAACAGACCGGGGAGGCAGTACGAGAAGAGGCCGAAAGCAGAAAACACATAACTCAAACACCAACACTTAGTACACACAAACATCGGATGGATGGTGGGAGAAAGAAAATGTGTAAATAAAAAGGAAAAAATAAGGAGGGGGATAAAGACATGACATTATTAAAGTGTTAGGAAAACAGATTTAAAGCAATATTTCACTGTGGTATAAGACTTGCAGCTTTGATGTGAGCTTCCTCGTGTGTGTTCATAAACAGCCAATTTCAACTGCTGGCACATCAAACTGAGTGTCTAAATATCATATGTGCGAATAAATGATATAGTTTAATGTGAACACACATTATTTGGTAGCATTTTCGTAGCAGTTTCATTATCATGAAATAATGAGAGGATGCTGGCAAGTGGCAACACTCAACCAAAGTGAAACATCAGATTAAGGAGAATACATTTCAAAATGCTGGAGGTGCACAGGAGAAAGTGATGCAGGGGGGTGCAGGACACTAAAAGACACCAAACACCACCTAACAAATATAATGGTAACATAATCAAATTATATACACAAATAATATAAACAAGGACATTAACCTGAAGTACAGGTATGTTGAAGCCTAAAGTGATTCATTTTAGTCCCACAGAACAGAGTTCACTGTGCAGTTTCAGTTTATAAAATATCATGTATTTTAAAGACTAATCTACCCAACAGTATTGTAAGTACTGCAACATAAACATGCTACTTGCACACTAATGCATCAATAATTATAATCCAGTAGAGAAAAGCCAGTACTTTTATAATTTTTACATTAATACAAGCTACTTTTACTTCAACATTTCTAAAAATATACAATAAACCAAGGAAATAAATGTGACTATTACTACTATACTACTGTATGTATCACTGTGGTGGTCTTACCTGCGGCAGTGGTTTCTGATAGACCTGCATGGCCAGCATGACAGGAGCTGCTGTGCTCCAGTTGTAGTACCTACAACAGAGGACAGAGAGCGCTATAAGCATTTTACACCGCAGACAGCTGGCACATGCCTTGTGTTAGATGAGAACACGGATGCCACTCTCATGGTGTACTTTGAATTTAAGCAGTAACTTCCTGGAGTCTCTGCTGGTGGCCTGGCAGCCTTGCAACAACCACGAGACACCAGGAAGTTGCTTCAGCCGGCCAAGTAATAGTCACAATCACACACATATTTAGAGGATCTGGAAGCAGTTCTTGTCCCTTTTGAACAGAGGGAAGCTGTAGCTGTGTCTACCTGTTTCCAGTCTTTGCGCTACGCTAAGCTAACCAGCTTTGTTTTTCCCAAGATGTTGAACTATTACTTTGAAGGCTCTGTTTGTTGTTGTACCATTGTCAACCCCAATAACCTAAATATGCCTTTTACATACAGCATCATAGTTTCTGCACTCGGTCTAAGTGTATGTAAACTTTGAATACTGAATATATTAATACATACTTGTTTCCGATCTTGACCACCAGGTTAGGGTCATCGATAATAGAAGGGTTTTCAGAGAACTGCTGATAGGTAATTGCCCTCTCCTTGAACTCCTCTGTTGGATGAACACACACAGGAGGTACATACAAGGACAAGAACACACACAGAGTGACAGACGTATTTTAAAAAAGACAGAATAACACAATGAGACGAAGTCTGAATTTCTTCCTTCTGTCATTGCCTTTACTGCTCAGATCTTTATCCTACCTCGTGTGATCTCCCTGTTGTCAGTGAGTCCTCCGCACAGAGAGATGGCAACATGAGGCATGTCCCCTATTTGGTCGGACAGACTGTCTACGCCGCTGTCCATCCCGCTGCTGCCCACTGACTGTGGGGACTGATTAGCGCTCCTCACTGCCATCATCATCATCTCGGAGTCTCCCCTCATGGAGCTGCTGCCTCCGTCACTGAAGAGAGAGAACCACATACACATATACACAGTTACGGTCAAATAAACACGAGCGTAATGTACCATAAAGTAAGCTAAGCTGTAGCCATGAATCCTAAAAGTAGACATATAGGTATTTATTAGACACAAATAAAAGCCATCTCAACTCTACCATGGGGTATATATTTTGTTACTGAACCTTTTGGGGAAGTAGAGAGCAGCTACTTCAGGCTCCAGCTCTGTGATGTCATCCAGGTATATTCCATCAGCACCCAGGTGTTGGCTTCTCTTTTCTAATAACAGATCAGACTTCATCAGCGGCAGACATAAAATATGATACTGAAGCATTTAGACACTTTGAGTTCCAGGAAATACTTTGTAGTTTTTGGGACGGAGCACTGATACCTTTCTTCTTGGACGGTGAATCAGTCCTTCTGATGGGACTTCCTCTATTCCCGCCTTCGTCAAGATGATCAGGGAGAATCCTGGGAGACATCGAGCAGGCTGTTAAAGCCTCCATCTCTGCACACAGGGGCCCGACACTTTCCACGTCTCTCCCTGAGGAAAAAGAACACAAATAAACTCATAAGTTAACAACCACCAAATTTACTTTAATTTCACCACCAGAGGTCACTAAAGGGTAAGTGTAAGTCTGACAGTGGGGTGTTGTAGATGCCTGTTGTTTACAACCTGCAAACAACTTTAACTGTGGCTCAGAGGGCACTGTTTCTTAAAATGACCTCATACACTAGCATGAGCAATTACTTATAAAGGAAGGAGTTAAACATCAAATATATTCACTGGCAGTAATGCTTGATCGTTGGAGGCATGTAGCTTGATATATGAGCAGTAACACAAGTTAACAATTATTGGTTATTTTAGGTCAGTTGTCACCCTAGACACCCTATTGTCCTCCATCTAACTACCTTGCTCTCCTCCAGCCCTGTCCCCGGTGTTAGTGGTTAGTTCGACCATGGCTCCATTTTTACATTCTTCAGTGTCCTTGTCTCTACCGTGAGCGGCGGTCTCCCCTGGCTGGGGAGCATAGGTAGTGATGGAGGGGGCTCCAGTGTCACTGATGGCTCTGAAGTGAGTGCTGGCAGACACCGGGATGGAGACGGCTGTGACAGCGTCCTGCTTCTGGTGGGAAGTCAGGAAGGACGGCTACAAGAGAAACAGACAGAGATCAAACTTTTCACACATTTTTTTTAATATACTCAAGTATGTTTCCTTTTTCCCTTTTTGGAAATACTCTTGTTTGGTTACTGCAATTTCTACCTGGGCAGCCTGTGGCAGCTCCCCCCAGGTCCACAGCATCTCAGGGTTGTCTTTGTTTTGATTGGTTAGCTCTGAATCGCTCTTCGGCGTTGATGACCGTGAATCGTCAGCGCTGCTGGGAAAGTGAAAAATGTAGTGTATTTTTTTTACATACAGCAAAAATACTAGAATTAAATAAAGCAGAAATCCCATTAAAAATGTTTCAATCATTTCCCAAAAACTGCATGATTTCATTTCATTTGAAAGTGATACCTAATAGCGGAAGAGAAGTGAGAGGTCTGCTGTGGACAAGAGATGGACAGACCACAGGGTGGAGGGATGGATAGAGTCTCCTTAATCACATTACTACAGGAAGATAAAACACACAGAAAAGACAGACAAATACAGAAAAAGGAGACAAGAAAAGAGAGACGGTGACTCACGATGATTATCTACTCAATGTGAGCAGAGAAGATGTATTAAAAATGCGTAGTACAATATGAATTTTACAAAACAGTAAACAAGACGATGAGTGTGTGTGTAACATGTCCAAATAATACCTCTGTGAACGGGTCCAATCAGTGCTGGGGCGTGTGTGCGTGTTGGCTGTAGACCCCTGATCACTGTAACCAGGTCTGATCACAAACACACATATGCAGGGAGATGTCAGTCATATACACACACCGTGCTATACACATAAATACATAGTGTCTCTGCAAGTCCAAATAAAGTAAAACAAGTGAATTGTTTATGCTCATAAAAACGTCTAGAAATGTTTCAAAATACCAAAAATTAAACCTCTTATGAGAATTTCTGTGACATGAGACAGAAACACACAATCTTTCATGTCTTTCAGGGTTTCAAGAATGCCCCCCCGCCCTGCCTTTTGGAAAACTGTCTAAGAAAAGCCTGGAGCCCCTGCAGTCAGAGTCAGGACGCGCTGTGAGTTATTATTTGAAAAGAGACAGCAAAACACTGTGGGAACAGGACGCATCCCTGGAGAGCGTCCCACAAGCAGAGCTGGTTTTCAAAGGCCTTCACACACAAATGTAAACTCAAACATGCACATACATGCAGAACCCACAGTCATTGTTATCTCGTTAAATCGTCACTAAGCATTTAATTTGAACCACTGAAATGGTTTTACCGAATTAACTTACTAGGAGTAATGGCTTACTACATAAACACAATTTTTGTGCCAAAAGGAAGGACAAAATGTGGACGTTTCACATTTGATCATGGCTCAGTTGAAGATAATGATGCTGGTTCAAATCTGATGACAGTTTGTGGGTTGCTTTGTCGCTATCAGTCAAATCAGACCAAACAACACCCACGCAGTCCTGATGACGCAGGTTGGCCGAGTTTCTGGTTCTGGAACTTGAATAGCAATCACAGTTGCAATATGTCTAGACTTTCATCTCTCGAGGTACAAAGTGCTGTTACGAGACAGGACAGTCCAGGGCTAGCTGGTTAGCATACTAACTTCAATAGACAACTATGCAACACAGTACATAGACATCTACGACATAATGTCAACACTGTTATTTCGTCACATTCTGTTGATAATTTTAGTTATTAACTGAATGTTTTTAACTATATTGCAGCTTTAAACACAAAGATGTTTTCAATTGCTGTCCTGAATATTTGATGTTACAGAGAAAATGCTCAAGATTTACTGCCATGTTTACAGGAGCTTTAAGGGAAACAGAGGTCGTGCTGACATTTGATTGCTATATACTCATTCCCCTCATCTCTGAACCCTGAAGTCCAACCCTTACTTCTTAACTCTAAAGTACAAATCCTAGAGTCCACAGCCTTTGCGAGCTGCTCTGTGAGGCTGGACTTTGGCACGGCGTAGCTTTGTGCTGAATGCTAATGTCAGCATGCTACCATGCTCACATCGACAACGCAAAAATGCTAATGTTTAACAGGTCATGATCATGGACCTATTACTACATGATCGCCATTTCACTTCAGCATGTTGGCATCTTGGTATTTAGCACAAAACACAAAGCACACGAGGCTCGTGGAAATGTCATTAGTTTTGCAAGTACTGATATTTGGGTTTAAAGGGAAGTATCTGACTTGACGATTACAACTCAAAATGTCGTGGCAATCCAACTAATAGCTGTCGAGATACTTCAGTCCGACTCAAGTGTCCGACATGCCACAGAGCCGCTAGTGCAGCCAGAAGTGGACACATTCCAATTTGAGCATTAGCAGAACATCCACTGTTTACAGAGCTTTTTTTGTATCCCTGTTACTCTGATTCAGCTGGTATGACCACTTACACACTCATTCATGCATGAAAGAGATAAACACATACACGCTGTCTCACACAATTAGTTACTGGCAGTGGTTCGTCTGTTCACAAACAACATTGTGACTGCTGACGAATGTTGTTTACCACAGCACAGGAACACGCTTGCTGGCATTTAATAACCTTGCTCTCTCTCCCCCCCTCCCTCTCTTTCCCTCACGCGCACATCAACAAAATGACATGGCTGAAAGGACTTTTCAAACCCATTTAATGGTCTGCTACAACAGAGACAAACACGCATAAGCTGTTGTCCCAGAAAAGCTTGAAATACTATTTTTCCCATGTCTGTCAGTCCTGGAAGCCTAAAATATTCAATCTGCAACCAGCATATTCAAACTATTGCGTAAACACACATACACACACCTGCTGCAGTCACCCTCCTCATCAGAACTCAAGTCGATAGTAAACATGTCCTCGTCCTCCGAGAACTCTTCTCCACTCTCCTCTCTCCTCCCTCCTCCTCCCCCGCCCGCCTCTGGCCGTGCCTTTCTTCTCCTCTTCCTCCTCTTCTTGGTCATCCCGCCGTCGCTTTGCTGAGGCCCCAGGCTCTGGACAGGAAGTGAGCTGCAGGGAATGGTGTCTACGTGATGAGAGCAGAATTAAAAGACAGTTAGAAAAGCACACTCACATCTTTACAAATCCCAAAATGTCTGTTTTGAGCAGGGCCTACCGTGATGACGAGAGCCGCCCCTGCCTAGCTGGGCCTCCATTAACTGCTCCCCCATCGTCATGATGGGTGATGTCGCAAGGTAGGACGGAACCACTTCCTGTCAACGGAGGAACGTGACATGAGCATTTGAGGTCGTTGAAAGTCATGATTAACTTCATACTTCAAGCTGAAATTAACAGCGATGTGAGATAATGGATGGATGGAGCCACACGGGGAAGCGAGTGAGAAGATAAAGTGAGGTAAGAGTCTGCAGCCCTGCTGTGAGATGTTTCATATAGAACAAAAACTGACTCAAAGACAGATATTTGCATCCCTGGTGTCAAACAAGACAAGCGTTTGGTCGGTTTAAGTATTGGACAAATTGAAAATCTGAGCAGATGATGGCGCTAGACGAAAAGTTAAAAGATCACTGAAGTGATTTCAATTTATCCTGAGGGGGTCGTGTACCATATTTCATGGTAGTCCATTAAATACTTGTTAAATCGTTTGCTAAAGGTAATAACAGTTAGGGAATAACTCTGAGGGTGATGAAGGTCTGCACAAAATCCCAATAAACGCTCAAACAGTTGTTGAAATCTGGAGCCACACTGCTAAGCTTGGCTGAAAAAATATAAAAAATGCACCACAAAAGCAGAGTATTACAGAGTAGAAACTCAGCGTTACTGATTGATGAGACAGAAATGCTTTTTCTCCTCCGCGCAGATCTCCTTAATCCGGTGGGAATTTAGGTTTTGAGCTCAGATTAGCAAAATCACACAGATTTGCTCATCGCAGTCTCTCTGCAGTGACCACGCCAGAAAGACAAACAGAGAGCGACACAGACAGAGAGATGACCCACACAGTGCAGACTGACACATGCCTCACAGTGCACGTGTCATAACACAGTCCAACACGGTTTACAGCTCTCGCCTCGCTGTAAACATCCACCCAAGAAACACTGTTTATTCATTGAAATGTTTATGGATGCCGTTTCTCTTAAAAATAGACGTGTCATCTGATGTGAAGAAAAGATAAGAAGATATTTTCTGATGGTTTCTTTCCCTGAGATGGTTCACACTGAAGTGACAGTTGGTTATACAGCAAACTGATGAGACAAAGATGAAAACAGTTACACTTAATTGTTCTGTTTTCACTTGTAAGGAAGTGAATTATGCTTGACATGACAAGATAAATTACACCGTCGTTTTGTTTTTTCCCCTTTGTTTGAACCACAGGTATTCAGACGTTTCATGCTCTAGCCTGAAGACTGATTTCTGCTGAAACACTGCTAGTATTCAATGATCTATATGCCAACACAAGTCCCAACAAGTCCTTAAATGTAAACAGCGAGCGAGAGAATAAATGGGGGGTTGGGTGGGAGCAGAGGCACAGGAGACTGGGCTCGATGCCAAATAGTTCTTTCAAAATGTTCCCATTCAGATCGGCGAGATAGTAACTTAAACCGCTCTCTGCTTGTCTTGTTTGTCCTGCTCCTCTTTCACCATCTGTATGTCTCTCGAACCATCTCGTCTGTCTCCCCGTCAGTTTGGACAGCGCTCAGATCAGTGACAGCCAGCTTCTCAGTGCAACCGACTGCGCATGAAGGTGAATTTGGCAGAGCTATAAATAGACCTCTGGCGGTTTTCCACTCTGCGGAGGGAGAGTTATGTCAAGCAGAAGATATGACACGAGGCCCAAACAGCGCGACAGACGTGGTCAAGGAGAATGTGGAAGTAATTCTCTTTGACGATGTTTCTTTGAATCCAAAGGCACTGATGGATTTTCCCATCCATTTAGGACATTGCAATAAAGAGCACCTACGGCAACTGCTGATTCACTGGCAGCTGGATAAAGGCTCCCAATCTTTGATACAGACGGTAAATAATGAAAGCAGAATTAGACCAATGTAATCTTCAGATTAGGAATTATATCTTCTCAGACATATTGCTGTTAATCCCTGGCTGGGAAACATGGCCAACCCTCATCGCGCTCACCCCGCTGACCCTCTCCAACTTCCCATGAATCCTTTCCTATCGCCTTACAGAATCAGTTGTCAAAACAAAAGGAAATGATCCAAGGTCAGATTCCTTTCTGCTATATTTGCATTTGTGCTGCGCATTCTTCCTCATAACATAATCTAGTACGGATTGATGCATAAAAGCTATTGTCTGACTTTACACTGCCCTTTATTCCTTGAGTTTGATGTGCTGGCCACAATACAACTTCGTCCCTCTTCTCTCCTTCTTCTCTGCAGTTGGCTAGGTGCATATCTCATAGCACATACAGCGAGGATGAGTGCCTCATGGTGCTGTCAGAGCATACATTTTTAGTTTGTGCATTCCTACTGAGGACAGAGGACTGAACCCTGACCTCCGGTGATGATATCTTCAGTGTAGGTCACATGAATAAAACAGGAGATGACAAAACAACCGAGCATCTGCAGCTCCTAGAATTGACAATGCGTAGGAAGACAGATTATAAAATGTAACTCAATTTCCAAAAAGAAAAAATTTATTTTCCACAATCGCGAACTAAAATGTTGCTGCTGCTTGTGTGTGTGACCCAGCGGACTGACCGGTATGTGTTTATGCTTTCTGTCAGACCCGATGGTTCATTTCCAGGAAACTAAAGTCGTGCTGGCCGACAACAGGATGCCACAAAGGGACAGCAGCTCCTGTTCCGTCTTGTTGCTCATCTTATATTTCAGCTGATGCGCTGCTTTTGTACAAACACAACCTCAGGCCAGCAGGTTGTTCTCCATTAAAGAATGAATGATGATATCGCCCATGTGTCTTGTGACTGGTAAGGTCATCCATCTTTCTGCCAGGGTATTTTTCTCCATGTGATCACATTATTTGATCTGTCTTCACTTGCTATCTCTGCCATCTGTACAGCCCCTTCCTAATATTATGTACTTTGTTTTTTATTGCTTGTGTTGCTGCACTGCATTTCTTGAAGTAGAATACAGTTGGTGCTCTGAATATATCTCTTTATGCAGCATAAACCGATGCCACACATCACAGTATTTTTAGCCTAAGCTAAATTGCAGTGCGGTCTCTAGATGAGCCTTTAAAATAGATTAAGCTCGCATATGCACAAGAGACGATACAAAACTCAACAATTTGTCAGTTTTTCGCACCAACAATTGCACTGTGGCTGAAGCAGGACATTTTTACTTTGTCACCTCGCAACACACTGCATCACCCAATTAAATCCATGCAGAATTCACTGTAGCGAGCACCTTCTGGCATTTTGATGAAGTAAAAAATGAACGCTGCCATAACTACCTTAGGCTGTTTTATAAAGTGCTGTTTAATAAATGTTATTCACGATCTTGTTCTTGCATTTCTGTTTGGGTCTGATTTTGTGGCATGTTTAAGTCATCTTTAGCTCACTGCCTATCTGGGCCAGGACACTCTTGACTTGGCACTTGTTGAATACTTAGAAAAATGTCCTCGAGCTCATTCTGTTTTATTTATATTGGTCACGCCTCGCGCTGCTACTGTTCCATGACGACAGGGTGTTGACTGTTGAAGGAGTCTCATGTTGAGGAGGGGCACGTGAGCATGTCTGAGCAGGGAAACTACACAAAGTCATGTATTTACAGATTCATCAGAAAGTGCTGAAATCAGTTCGAACCATCACAATGCAAACCAGGCAAGAAATGAACGACCGCCCGTCCAAGTCAAGCGCTGCCGCCTGTATTTAAGTTCAGGCTGAACGACCTTCGTGTCGGTAAGTTCAGTATGTTCGGTCCTATATTTGTATGTGTTTACTGACTCCGAGTAATGACTCTGTCAATCATTACTCACCAGTGTGTTCTCGGTCTCTCTGACGAAGAAGGCCTCTCCATTCTCGCCCAGCTTCATGTGCAAACTCACCGGCTCTCCGTTGATCTCTATGTCCACCTGCACGAAAAGAATGAAGAGTCTTTCATCGTGTTTTAAACCTCCTAAGTACTTTTACTGAACTACCACCACTGATTATTAAAACATATGTCATCATCTCTCAGGAAGCTTTATTGGCTTCTGCTTTTGTGCTCTTGTCACATTACAAGTGTGAGCAACGGCCTCTCAGCTCTCCAATTACCCATTCACAAGACTGCACTTTGCATGCAACGACAAAGAGAGTGATAGCGTGCAAGAGGGAGGGCACCCTATAATCTCACCACTTTCTCACGGGACCGCAGCACACCCATCTTGCCGAAGCGGACGTGGAAGGGGGAGCACTGCAGGGTGCCATCGGGCTGCCGCACCACGATGACATCTATACATCCGGACAGGGTTGCAGGGTTGAGTCCCCTGTACAGCTCCTTGACCTGCACAAACACCTGGCCCGCCAACTGACCCACATAGTTCATGGTCTGTAACTGGAGAAGGACAGGGAAGAAAAGTGGGAGGGAGAGTTTTTATTTATTTTTAACAAAGATGTGTCTTCTCATTCTTCTCTTTGTCCATTAAATAAGGTTTTATTTACATTTAAAGCCTTGTACGCATGCAGAGCATCACACGCTGGCACGACAGATGACCCTTTAATGGCTGTCAGGGATCAAACCATTGATAGATGTGATGTATTGTGCAGCCATCCTGTCATCCTGCCACATTAAAATACATTATTGATCCACTGAGTCCAATTACTGCCCACACAGGCCAGCCACGCCTGCGATCTCAGACATTTGGCAGGTTCCTGAAACCATAAACATCGACAGTTTTCACACTCTCTACCCTCGCGTTGTTGCGGGTATGTTTGTGGTTGGTGTTGGTGTGTGGGTGCATGGATGTGAAAACACTACACTTTTTTTTTGTCTGTCGAAGACAAAAACTCCTAACAGAAAGGCTCAAAAGTGCCTTTTCCTCTCTGTAATGCAAATAGAGTCGATCAGGGACGGCAGTAATCATGGGTTGCTGTGCCAGTCTCTCTGATCCACAGCCTCTAATGCTCCCTGTCTAGAATGCCAAACATGCCCCTGGAGAGAGACACAAACAGGGAAATGCATTCACTGAGCTGAGAGACGGGTGGGTGTCGATTCGGGGGGCAGAGAGGGAAAAGAGATGGAAAATACATTCAGCAACCAGAAGTATTTCTGCAAAATATTATTTTGACTTTTTAAAAGATGAGTTGATATTTAATGCTTTCATATAAATACTTCAAAACAGAGAAGGACCAGTAGACCGATTCTGATTTCTGTTTTGCGGACAAGCTACATGTGTCATTATTTATTCAACAAAATATGTGCCATTCGTGTTTCCTTGGCTTCAAACAAGGATGACAGCATGTCTGATATGACCGATAGGAATTTGCAGAATGACTCGGATTGAAACCCGTTCAAAGGACAGGCAAACAAAACACTGCAGGCAGATAGGATGAAATGTGAGGAGATTAGAGGAGAGAGGACACAGCGGGCAGCAAGAGAGGATGAAAGAGTGAGTTTAATTGTGCCATTTTCATTTTGATTCCTGCTTGTGGTGTTTCTTTGTTTCTATGCTAGGTACAGGCCGATGTAAAAAATGTCATGCCAAAATTATTCTTTTGTACATATCCCAATAATCATCACAATATTCTACAAACTTTTAAATAAAACTAAAATTGTACTGAAACATACTGGAATCTTTAATAAGTAATCATAAATCTTCTTATAAGCTCTTCCTGCGCAAATAGAGAATATATAAATGGTGGTAACCTCATCTCCCTGTCCAGTACGTAGAATTCAAACACACACACATCAGATTTTTCAGGGATACAAAGTGCAAGCCATGCCTTCAGCCATGGTGACAGGTTTAGGTAATTTAAAATAATCTACAACACATTGCTCATTGTTTAAATACAGAAACTGTATACACACACACACACACACACAAACACACACGCACATGACAAAAGAAACGTGACATCGCTCGCTTCGCTGTACAACAATTTGTCCTTAAAATCTCCACCTGCCACCTGCTTGTGCTGATTCAGATACTGGCATCCTCTAAGTCTCCACACACACACACACACACACACACACACACACACACACACACACACACACAGAGGACAGATGGCTGAAATATTTTTGGCAGACCATGTGAGAACATCCTAATGACGAGGATGATTTGTTAACACCCATCAATTACTGAGAATAACAGATTGGGGCTCTTCTGCTCTGATGACCGAGCATTATCCTGTTGTACATCATCAGACACACTCGAGGCGTCATCGCAGGCTGGTCCTGACCTGCCCGCTATGGATTCACAGTATACTACAACGCTGTTATTATGCCAGTGAACACACTGTGTCATGACTGAGCCTCATCATGATTTACATCAAATCAAATGTGGGTGTTTTCAGACATAAATGTCACATGTGCTGCAGATATTCCAGTAGCAACGATGCTGTTTCTTGAAATGAACTGTTGATTTTCTTAAAATGTTTTTTTCCCCTGGATTATCTGGAGTAGCAGGAAAAATCTAAAAACAAAAACTGAGCGAATAAAAGCAAAACTACCCGCACGGTTAAATACAACATGAGTAGGAAATATGTTGTCCTCTTTGACATTCGGGCGAAGTGACCCTTTAATCTCTCATTGTGACTTATCGCTCAAGAAACTGGGAGTGGGACTGTTTGACAATGATTACACAATTATCTGACCTCTTCGTCTCACTTGTCACTTTCTTTGTCTCACAAAACACACACACGCACATGCAGCTCATTCACGGACATGCCACAGACTTGATATCACTGTCAACATGGACCACGTGTGAACAGTTGGGACCATTCATATGCACGCACACGCACGCACTTATAGACACACACACAACCAAAGCATTGCCCAATCTTCCAGGAAGCCTCGCTTTAACAGCCAATCCCAATGTTTCCCCTATTATATAATAACCAATCACGAGACAGCTCAGGGGGTCATTGACTTTCACTGAATGCAACTGCTGCACAGAAACAGCACAACATTACATGGACATCAGTCTAAACAACTGCTGTTACTTCTGATTCAACCCAGCAGAGGCTTCTTCATTAAGAGTTGGTCTGTTTAGATGCAATATAAGTCTCACTACAGCCAAGACAGTGAGATCAGCAGAGATCAACAGGGATTTATACCTAATGATGATGATGATGATGATGATGTGGAGATTATCCAATTAAATCAATCAAGTGTGACACTGTAGGATTACTCCCTGTTACAACCAGGACAGACAGAGCTCATTGTATTTCAATGTGATTTAATTTTTTTTAATTTTCTAATATAAGATGTTTTATCATCTATGACCTCCTTCTCCTCTGTGAACAGGAGGAAGGAACAGAAGGAATAACACATAAAACATCAACACGAGCCTGCTGCTGATCTGATCGTAGTACTACAGTAGTACTACAGTAGTATCGTGTGTGGCCTGTGAGTCGACATGTAAACATCTGCACACGGGGTGAGGCTCTGCAGTCCGCACCGCAGCTCTGCTCCATTCAAACAACCGCACCTTACAGTACACACAAGGCTGCAGACCTTCAAGCCTATAGATATTCATGTATATATATTTACTGCTTCAGATGCTCCTCGGATATTGGATATTTCCCTGACTGAAGGAAGGTTACTGCACAGTCCACAAATCGCTCACTTACATTATTTATTGATGTCGCCCTTTCTCTATTTCCGCGATATTTCCATCCGTCCAGATGTTCCTCTGCCGGTGTACACTCCGTTACATGTCGCTCCTCGCGTCAAACACTGTCTCGAAGCTTTCCTGACAGCTGATCCTGATCTCCTGCTCGAGGCTTCTTCTCTATTTAAACCACTGCGAGCATATTCCTCCCACCTCCACCGGACTGCGGAAGGAGAGCGACGCGATTGGCTGAGCCGGCGCTGACGTCACACAATGTTGACCAAAAAAAAAACAAAAATCCCTCTTGAAAAAAGTATTTATGATTAGCCTACACTAATGTGATGATATGTACATGGTTTGCTATTTGGGGCAGAGATTTAAAACAAAAATAACAACAACAAAAAAACGAAAAGAGAAAAAGTAAATCAGATGATGATTCATGCATATTTTAATCATACACATGTGGGTATTTTATTATTGTCTAGAATGAGATTAGATTGAACATTTTCCAGAGAATTTAGCAACTTTAGAAATAATCTTAATCATCTTTTTCTGCTTTATGCTCTGTAAAAAAGTTATATTGCACATTTCAGACAACATCCCCAACTGGCCGATGTCATCTATTGATATTTTTAAATCACTTATAAGCCTTTCTGAAGGACTACTTCTTTGCCATGTTATTCTCAAGCAGAGTGACACTTCATTTATTGTTTAAGCTTAATTTAATCAGGAAGAGGCCTCCAATTTGACCTCTGACCTTCTGGAAAAGAGCTGCAGGACATCTGGACCATTCATGTATTTCATAAACATTTACAAATGAAGATTTGGGCCATTTTGTAAGGCTAATGATTTATTATAATTCACGACGCTTATGCTTTTGCTTTATTGGAACATGGGAAATTTGTTAATGGCTTTTTAAATGGATAATAACGACACAAACGGCTTAAAGATATTTGCAAAACCTGGTTCTTATCGACTGTACCTGATTTACTGAGAATTTTGAAATTATTCATGATCAGTTAATGAAGCGTTAGTTACAACTTGTGAAGCCTTTCTAAAGGGCGCCTTATTTGAAAGTTTGAGACATTTATGTTGTAATTCTCTGGTGCTGTAGCTGATTTATTTTAGCTGTGTTTCTTTTAAGTATGGATGTCTTATCTGCTGCATTATGATCATCATTAACAAAAGTATAATTGAAGGGTGATGACATAAAATATCTTAATTCCAGTCTTCCTGTTTATGTTTTTTAGCCATCAATCCACAGCAGTTGTCATACAATATGATGAAGGCAGAGAGGGTAACTGAAGCCACATGAGGTTTTAACTATGAGCTGAATAGTAAACAACATGTGACAACCCATCTACTCAAACGACATACTATGATGCACTTAGTTGAGGTCTTCATGAGCCAAATATAATCACTTAGATACGACCGAGCTGTCTATAAAAAAGACATGCAGAACATCATATGTTTGGCGGTACATTTCTTCCTGTGTAAAACTGGCAGAGCAGGATCCAGCTCTTATTATACAGGAAAACAAATCTAGTATGTGGAGCAGAGGAGACGAGAATAGCAGTGACATTCAGACAGCTCGAAGGCATCTGTATTTGTGCTACGGACTGTCTCCGTTTTCAAAATGTAATCTATTCACATGCCCTGACACATCCAGGCCAGACTTAGGCAATGCTGGCATGGTCTTTATTTTTAGGTGGTTTTGATTCCCAAATGGTGGACTAAGTTTACAGCTTACATGGTTTAAATGTGGCACATGCTAATTGGAATGATCTGATCTATTCTGATGAAGGAATCCCCATTAACTGCAACTCTACAACTGCAACACTGTACACATATATATATATATCAATATATATATATATATATATACAGCATTTCCTAGTTTTAGGCGATGATACACTGATGAAGTCTTGTTATTCCCTAAGATGACCGACTGCTGGCTTAAGCAAGAGACTGAAATGACTGAGCACGGGATCAATCTCCTCACATAACTCTATGCAAGAGAGCTCAGCCCATATAACTATTGTATGTATTTAGCCTACACTCATGTTGGATTATCAGTCTCCTAAACTGTCCTACTGTACATCACAACACCTGCGCTGTGTTTAAGGTACAGTAACCTGTAGAGCACTCCTGTCACTTATTTGTTTGTGCCCTTTAGACAAATAGGAGGCTGCAGACTGACAGCACTGTGACAGTAAACCGAAAAGAGATCATGAAAATGGTCACCTAGAGACAAGTTGACTAAACAGAGTGCAGCAGAGTATGATGACGACAGGAGATCAATCAAATAAACCACATCATGACATCAGGTAAACACTTCCAGACACGCTCAGATCTGCCTCAATAAACATCGACATGTTCACACATTTAATGACACTAAAAGAAAACGATGTGCTCTAATGTTTTGGATAATTGCTGTCGTAAGAGTGTGTTCCTGTGATTTAAAGGTTTAACGCATGGCTATGATTGCAAAGCAAATACCCTTCGGGCTAACGATAAAGTTGTTGTTATAAACACTGCTGAACACAACTGATGTACATTCCTGCCAGAAAGTGGCAGAAAATGATTAAGAATTATATATTTTTCTTTGTGTTTTTTCAGCTGTCATCACAGTATGCAGTATGTCCCTGACTTCTGCTGTGAAATCAGATTATAGAAAGGTTATGTAATGTTCTTAAAGTTCTCAGTATAAAGAAACAAACACAAAGAGTCTCCCTGGCTGAGCCTCATGGCTTTTGTCCTTGCCCAGTGATTCTAAGAAACAGCCCTCCACATTCAGACTTCCATCCAACTATTCCCGCGCTTCTGTGTGTTATTCGAGATTTTTTTTTTTTAAACACACACTCACACACATGCACACACACACAAACACACACAGTAACTCCCTCAGTGTGTGCGCGCCAAAAGAGACTGAGATGAACATCTCTCGAGGAATGAGGCGTTTCGAGAGAACAGGTTTTGTGTGCGTGCATGAAACTCCAGTCTCAGCATGTGATACAGTTCATGTATCTCTGGATCGATGTCTGCTGTCAATCAATACGTACACACATTTGCAGTGTGTAGCTGCTGGACATGTGATTATTCACTTTGACATAGTTGCTGATGGACACACACACGTAAACACACATACACACACACACACACACACACTATCAGCAGCAGGCAGCCGGAGAGGGAACAAGGAAACACGTGTTGGGTTTTTCTAAGAACTGAGTCATTCATCAGGGAGCAACGAGAAGCCAGCGAGAGTTGGAGAGGGAGGGGAGAGGGGGAGACAGAGAACATAGAGATAGGGGAGTAGACCACAGGGGGGGCTTGCAGGATGTTGAAGTTTGTGTGGATGTGTGACAGAGTGAAGAACTGGTTTATTTACTCTGTTGTGCAGGGTGATCATTGGGTCAGGTGTTCTGAGGCTACAGTATATAATATCTCTATATAAAGTTCTGTAAGTCTATTATGGATAACGCAATACATGGGTTTGTTTTACATATTTTACATACTGATATTCAATCTGTTAGTTTTATGCCATGCTTCAGTATTTATTATCATTTATTATCCTGCCTGATGTTTGTATGGTAAATATCAAGCTGCAGCCAGACGCTGGTTAGCTTAGCTTAGCATATAGACTGGAAACAGGGGGGAACAGCTGGCTGGCTGTGTCCAACAGTAACAACATCTGCCTCCCAGCACTGCTAAAGCTCACTAATTAAAAAGTTATATTTTATTGTATAAAGGCTCAGTTTGTAAGAATTGTAGTTGAAAACATAAAAAAAAAAACAGACGTCTGTGTGTTGCAGAGACACCTACTGAAGTTAGCATGGTAGCCAGTTAGCCCCGGCCCATCTTGGTCCAGAGCTCCTGTGCTAGTGATGTAAACACTTCCTGTGCACCCGGTCTAGACCGCTAGCTGCACAGCAAACTGAGCTAACTAGCTAACGGCAGCTGCAGTTGCTCTAGTAATATGCTGCCTCATATTTGTTTTAAGTATGAATTCACAATAAATTAAAATTCTTTCATATTTCACCTTTAATTTTGTGCAAATCCAAAGTCAGGCTGACTGTTTACCCCCGTTTCCAGTCTTTATGCTAAGCTAAGCTAACAGGCTGCAGCTAGAAAGTGAATGTACAGAAATGACAATGATTTCCATGTTCTCATTTAATCATAACAGGAAATCAAAAAAGGCTTCCCACATGTCAAATTATTATTTTAAGACTGTAATTAAAAGAAGAATATTTTCACTGTGCTGCACTAGACGTCTTTAGACCCCATCAGCTGGCGGCTGGCGTACGAGATCTCTACATCCTTCCTGGGTTGAACCTAAGGTTATTTTTAGGATGTCATGTTAACTGCAGTTCTTTCAACGGGGCTGCCAGTGAATTTAACATATTCAAGTGTGAAGGATGTGAAATTGTAAACACTGACACAAACTTGACTTCTGTGACATTTCAGGAATTTCATTCATCAAAGCACATTTGAGGCCATGTGCTTTGTTTGTTTATATGGGTGGGTTAATATTTGCTTTCTGCATGCATGAACTGTATGTGTGTGTGTGTGTGTGTGTGTGTGTGTGTGTATATATGTGTGTCTGTTTACAGTATATGTGTTTGTGTGAGTGCTGGCTGGTTCTCTATCGCCCTGCAGAGTGTTACCTCATGCCAGACACGTGAGAGGGACGGAGAGGAAGAAAGAAGGTGGTTTGCTGGGAGAAGGGTAGCCTGATCTCTCCCAGGAACCCTCTCTGAGGTCAAGAATGCATTCATTTCATCACCACGGAGACGGGGGAGTTTGGGGGGATGGGCTGCATGAACCAATGGGAAGGCTGCCTGAGCCACGCATTACAACTGAACTGTTCAACCCGCCCTCAAGGTGGAGTCACCAGACATGATCCAGGGGCTTTAGAAAAAGCTGATTAGTTTAGTTTTCAGGGCCAGGTGTGCCACCAGGCCTGTTCTGACCTAAACAACAACGTCTGACATGGGACACTGAACAAATATCTATATAATACGTACAAGAACAACAGTTCTACCTATTGTTCAGTGTTACAAACTGACAAACTCTTCACCCAGAGAGAGAGAGCAGCACATGCTGTTTGCGTGGCCACTGCCTGACCAACCCGAGGAGAAGCCAGATTTAACAAATCCTATTACATAATGTGTAGAAGTTGTTACATTCCAGGTTTTATTACCATCATAAACATGTTAAAATTATGTCTGTACAGTACATATGTGTTATTATTAGCATACACAACATGCTCAGGGCCAGGAAGACATTGCACCGGAGATTATAAACAATTATTGGTACAATATGCAAAAATGTTGCCCCCTATCAAATTCATACTCAAAACTCAGAATTTTACATTTTTGTTTTAAACTAAAATTCTTACATTATTGCACCTTTAAAGTTATACAATATCAAGTGAACATGCCTCGTTGTAACTCTTTTTTATATTTCTATACGGAGGGAGAAAAAATAATGGCAAAAATGCCCTTCAGTTAAAGATTAACTCCAGAAACATATTATCTAAAGGAGGAAGAGGGAACGTGGAGGTGCTGCCTGAGCCCACAGAGCTGCTCACAGGCCCCTGCATAGCTGGACTATTATATAATACCTTTGCTAACTGTGGTGTAATATGCCTTTATAAGTACCTACGTGGGCCGGAGGTCATGCATGGAGATGTGAGCTGTTGATCTAGCACATGGTTATACTGCACACAAACAGAGACAAACGCTCACATGCTCTGAGTGCACAAGCAGCATGCACAGCTCTCAATAAAGTACAGGGTTGTACAGCAGAAGGACACGAACAGTCATACAGGCTCAAATAGAAACAGGCCCGCAGAGTGAGCGTGTTATTTAATCACAGTGTTTTTAAGGACACGGTCAAGTTTTCAAGGAAAGTAACTGAAGACCTTCTGAGCAGTAAGGTGATCCCTGCTCACATCCATCTCTGTTCATGCCAAAGTTTTACTATCACAGATTATTCTCAGTTAGAAGTCACAGTGCTTTTCTGTTCTCCTGTCTTATCTATGGGCAATCCAGGCCTGTTTCCGATTGTTTCCAGAATTTTAGGAGCTATTTTTGTTCTAAGCCTAAGTCTGTAGTACAAGACAAAGCTCGGTAGAATGATATTTGTCATATCCCTGTGCTTCTCTCTTCACCAATATTTCTCTTTCCGAGGGGAGACACTGCAGGTGAAAACATATTTTTGTTTTTGCACTCGCCAACTTTAAGATTTTGGTCTATTTAGCTTCAGAAACATGTCGTCTTTCAGAATAGCGGAAAGGAAATTTCTGTTCTGGACAGTTACACAAATTGGCACATATTTAATTAGATAACGATTTGCATATTTAACCAAAAAATATCAAAAAACGTGTCATCCAAAATAATTATTGTCATAATGTCATCAACTGAGGACGTTTCATGGTGATATTTATTAGTTAAAAAGGTTACCCTATTCACCTGTAGCATCTCCCCTTACATCATACAACTATACATTACAAACTGTATATCATCATTTTAGTTTTGTTACCAGGGACCAGCTGTCATTGGGGCTGTCATCCTCACTGTAGCTGCTGAAGTCTTGCCTTAGCTCTTCCATGGGGGTCATTGCTCCATGTCACAATCCTATGCTGTCCTGAGTGTCTGCTGAGCTGCTGTTCAGTGAAATACGATGTGAGGAGCCTCAGAACATGGCAGGATATCTGGATGAATCCACTTGAGAGGTCGAAGCAGAAATCTTCTGAAAGAAGTCACACTCTGAGATGATGTCAAAAGTTACTGTCACTTTCCTGCTCAGCTTTTTCTCAAATCTTTAGTGTCTTTGTTCAACAGTCCTACAGTAGTTCGTCAGTACTTCTTGATAGATGCAGAGCGCCGTTCAAACTCTGTCTGAAGATCCTACTCTACTTCAAGATGGTGCAAAAACTCTCTTCTAGATGGTTCTGAGTCCTCTGTGGCACTGTTTGGGTAAGTAGCTGCTGCTTGTGCGACATGCAGTATGCTTTTAGACTAAATTTATCGAGAGTGTTCTGGGAATGGACTACTTGGAGGAAATCTGAGAGGGTCCAGAGGTGTTGGACCCTTCTGCCCGTCTGAGGCCAAAGTCTCATTACACACACACACACACACACACACACACACACACACACACACACACACACACACACTCATTCACACAAATTCTAGCAAACATACATGCATTGTGGATGTGTGAATTGACGACATGACATTTCATATGTTTAAACACATGAACACATGGATCAAATCTGTCGGGGCAAACATTGAACAGACACCATCTATACATGTCTCTGTGTGTTTTTATCGTCTGTGTAGCGCTGACTTTGTGAGAGAAAACACAAATATTTTCTGAAGTCACCTCGCATCACATGCAGACACACCAGTGAGCTTCCATGTGGGGACAGAGGCAGCATCTGAAGGCAGCAGTGTGGTGACTGAAGCGTATTTGCCATTTAACTCTCGCTGCTTTTGATACTCAAGCTAAGAGAAGCTCCATTCGCAGTCTCAGATATCTCTTGAAGACTGGTAAAGGCACTGCAGGACACAGCTCTGCCTGACAGGGACAAGATCCTTGTGCACTTAAGTCTGTTTCAGCCAGGATGCCTTTCTACAGTTTAGACTCAAGTATATACAAATTATTGTTACTTAAAAATACAGTGGGCAGTTGATGCTATATGCTGTACTTAGTAGCTATTCTTGTAAGATTGGTTATAAAAGCTACAAAATCATTATGTCAAGAACAAATTAACTTTGCTTCTGGCCTGTGTTGACAGTACTGACAGTAATAAGCACCCGTTCAGCTGCAAACCTCCACGATCCAAAGTATTTGAACCATCTGTGGATTGTGAAGTTTAGAGTGATCAGTTCAATCTGTCCAGTTCTGTGTTCGAAATATAAATACAAGGAACATACACACACGAAACACAAAAGAAATGTAAAATGTCTGTACATTTATACAATTAAAGGCATACAGAAGTGTACATTGTGACATGCTGCCGACACAAAGTGGAGTTGTGTTTCTTCAACGGTCACAAATAAAATCACCACACAGTCTATGGAGTACAAAGCATAACAAATGTTCTACATACAAAAAGAATAAATGTACACACGTTTCATGTGCACTTTTTTTTACATGCTGCAAATCTGACGAAATATATTCAAAATATTCATATGTAAAAACAGACATGCAAGACAAACCTGTAAAATCGCCCAATAAAAATGTTTGTTGCCAAATCGGCTACCATTGCACACACATGATTGTGTCTACGTTTTTTTTGTTTTAAAAGCTTCTCATATTGTGTGCACCTGCAGGGGAGTGTGCAGAACACTGTGATAGTACTATAAAAACTTGAACACAGCCAAACCTGCAAACACACATGAAGACATACAAAAGCAGCACCTGCGATTACGGAGTGTAAGGAGAAGAAATGCATTGATTTCATCTTTCACCTTTGAATGCACTGTATTGTACTGTACAAGATGTACAAAGTGTATTTTTTAGATTATATGTGTTTTTTATTTTAGTTTGATTACTCTTATAAAGTTACAGTGAGATTGATTTATGGAGTGTAACATAAAACACACTAAACGCAAACAATACCATTTTGTGACTGAATGTTTCCTCAACAATGTTTTGCTTACTCACAGGACAACCACGCCTCAATAAAGGCCCGATAAAAACAGATTCCCTCGCCAGATAAGATGAATATCTTCAGACGATGACCTTTACCCGATGAATGTGTCCTTCTTGATTTTGGCAGCCTAGATCGGGACCTCACCTCCAAGTCCTGTTTGTGTGTGATCAGTTTCATATTCCATCCACAGCGTTTATGTAGCGTAATATGCAGAGTTTACTGTCTTTTGCGTATCTTGCATTGTCCATTCACAACCCGTTAGTTCGTTAAAAAACACTCATTACATTTCTTCTCTTTGGCAACGAAAGTGATTTCAATCGTGATACCGACTGATACACGTGTTTCGGTCATATGTGTTTTCCAGTCAGAAAGAAGAGCGGTCGGTCCTCCTTGGCGTTGGCAGTCTGGAATTCATCGCTGAGCCTGAATCTCCACTCCTCCTCGAGCTCCAGCCTGCCCACCGTCTGCCTCAAGGAGCTACGATCTGCACTGATGACACACAGAGTCGCACCTACAGGAAGGCAGACAGGAGGGAGAGGGACAGAGACTTTAACTATGACATGGAACTCAAAATTACTTCAGGATGCCCTCCTCACCGTCTCTCACAGCCAGAGCTACACAATGTTGTTCTGGTAATGTTTTTTTTTTGTTAGGAAGATGCTACATGTACCACATTTAGGCACTCAACATTACATATGCGCCACCTATAACACACATACCGGTATATGTTTTCATTGTCTGTATTTGGTCTGCCTTTGTACCTTTGAGGAAAGAGAACTTCTTGAGGAAGCCAGGAGTCACAAAGGAGTCGGCGAAACAGAGGAGAAGGCCACTGAACAGCAGCCCCGTGGTGCTGATGTTGACAGAATGAGGCCTGGAACTCACAAAACACACCGTCACCTGCAGGAGGAAAGGAGAGTGTTTATATATTGTACGTTGAAATCTAAGGAATGGTTAAAGGTGGATGATTTTCTGTAAACAAATACGCTGTGATTGTGTGTGTGCTGTGTACCTCATGTCCCAGGTTGAGGTAACAGTCCACAGACAGTACAGGGTGTGTGTAGTTCTTGGTGCTGAGTGGAAACAGCTTCTGGCTGGTGTGCTGGAGGTATTTTTCCAGTAGGAGCTGAGCTGGTGTAGCCAGGAAAAGGTGCTTGCTGTCTGGAGCACAGACATACTGCGAGGGCCCCACTGAGGTGGGAACATCTGTCATCTGGAGAAAAATCAAACTTTTGTTTAATAATACAATATCTTTCATAACCACAACACCACAACTTCTATAAATACTATAAATAACATGATGTGTCGTCTTTCTGTTATACATATTTTAAATTGAGGAACTGAATGTGGAAACCATATGCAATTCACTTGAACAATAATTGGTTGTTTGTTACTGAGGAATAATTTACAAGATTCTTTTAATCAGTTTCTTTATTCCCCTCTGTGAATAATACATGATGTGCTTCACGTGTCAGTATCTACCTTGGTCTTGATGATAAATGTCCTGTATCCACCGATTGCGATCTGCTTCTTCATGACGCTGAAGCTGTTGAACCGGCAGACGAGCAGTCCGGCGCTGTGTAGCCTCAGGGTGAAGTCCACGTCGTGACAAGTGAAGCGGTTCTGGTCGTACTGGACGTTCTGACTCCGGTCCACGTTGAGGAGGAGGAAGTCATGAAGGTGACCTCTGGAGAAGGGCTCCCTCTGTTTGTTACCTGGATGAAACAAAATAAATTGCAAGTTTAAATGTATTCTAATTTCACTTAATTCCACTTAATCACACAAAAATATTCATATGTTCCTCATCGTGATAAACAAAGCTAAAATGCAATATTACAACACTAAAAAACATTGATTTTGTCAGCCATACAGGCCGTGAACTGGATAATAAAAAGATGTGAGATACAGCTTGGAAAATATCTGTAGTCTAAATAAGCAACCAGTGAAGGTGATGAAGACATAACAATCTATATCTGCAGATAATATCTGAGGCATCAAAAACAAGTAGAGTCTGCCCTGGGTGTGTCATGGAAACTTTATGAACACTTGTTGAGTTGTCTAAATGGTTCCTGACTTTTTCGAGGCTTCTGAGATTGTGTCATTGACCTCCTGACCTGTTAGTCCACGGCTGCTCCACTTCCTGATCCCACAGAGTCCGTAGTGGGCCAGGTCTGGACAGGCCTCCATGTGCTGTAACACCTGCTTCAGTGACACGGCATGCTCCACTGGACCGCTAACGACAGCAAAAAGCAAACAGTGGCTATGTCAAAACTAATGCATAAAATTAATAAACATATTCTTTCTTCAACTGCAAGTAACAGCTATTTTCTCCTAGAGACGTATTCGTGTAATGTGTATGTATGTACGTACTTGCGTGCGTCCAGGTCCACTGCGTTCCACATAACACAGGAGTCATCAGCCAGGATGATGAAGGGCCAGACGTCACCTGCTGGGCCTCCTCCCTCCAAACGCCGACTGCGCTCCAGCTCCAAGTTATGATACGAAAGCTCTTTAATCAGGAAGTGAGCAGCACCTGTAACAGGTTGGGGATCAGTTATTTAGGTGGTGGATCATGAAAGAAATTGTTGATATTGACATTTCAGTACTGTATGTGTCAGTGTGAGTGCTAGGAGGGCAGGAATCCTGAAAGTAGTAACAGTTACATACCTATTCCAGCTCCATTGAAGACAGTGGGCAGTACCAGCATGATGTGGTTGGGCCAGTACTTCTTATACACAGCCATCTCATACTCCTTGACCACCAGGATATGTAGATGTGAGGCTCCGTCCATAGCGTGGTACAGATTGAACAGGCCGTGCTCATGACGGCCAGTTGTCGGGGTGAAGATTGGACTCTTGATGCAGTCTGGGCTCTGAGGTAGTGGAAGAAAAAAAACCACGTTATGCTATCATGACAAAATAATAGTAAATACAATATATAATGCATATATTTAGACATTTCAACATAGTCTTGAAAAGGCAGAAGGGAAGAGAAAAGATGAAGAAAGCTTAGTAAATGTTTTGACTTCTATTAAAGCAAGAATGTATAGTAAATCAGCAGTTTTGGGTCTGATATGATCAGATGCTTTAAGGCCAGTGTGGTGGTCAGAGGTTGTGACCAGAAGTTATTTCAGTGTGTCGATAAATGTACAAAAATATCTTCTCAAACAGAAATCTTCTGTGCAACATGTTCAAGAATGAACTCTGATCCACTTGGCTACAGGACGATCTGACCCATAGTCTGGCCTATAGCACCACCTAGTGGAGTTTACGGGTGTTGCACTGTGGTCAACTCTGAAAATCCCCACTGAAATGCGATGATAATGTGTTGTGGTCTGTGGGTGAGTACAAAGGAGGAATTGACTTAACAATAATAACATTTCTAAACAGAAATTGAATGTTTAACGATATCACTGTTCTACTGCTATGTTAAGAAGGCTCAAAGGTTCATGCATACCACCTTAAATTTGATTAAATGTTTTGTTTTTATTTATCTTCATCATGACAGGAACGTTGTAGAGCATTTAGTGGCAAGGTAAACTATTGATATCCTCAGTAACGGCTGTGATCTTCAGCCTAAGGTGCCAGCAGACTCCACCAGAAATGCTTGTTGGATCATTGAACTGTTTTGGAACCAGCCTCCCCCGACACCTTGCAGCATTTGTTCAGCAAGTAAGTTTAGAAAGTAAGCTGATTTGATTTATTTGTTTCACCACTATTTCTGCTATTTTCACGTGTATTATGATTCGCTAGTTCACTAAGAAAGGACTTACCCAGTCAGATGTGAGTGGCAGCCGCATGCTCTCCAGCTGGCCTCCTGGTTGGCTGAAGCTGAAGTAGTGCTCCTTAGACTTTGGGATGATGAAGTAGAGCTGGATCTCTTCCCCAAGCAGCAGATGTGTGAATGTGAAGGCATGCAGTGTTGACTCATACATCTGAACATAAGGTTAGAGAGGACATTCAGCATCGCCTGTGACATTCACATTTTTAAAGACATCAGATTGTGTGTTTGTTGTGTCCTGCTCACCTGATATCTGGGGTTGAAGCCCAAGTACTGATGACACTGTTCACAGTGGTGGTAGGTGTTGTAGGCTGCATATTTAGACAGCTTGATCCTAGAAGTCCGCCTGCGTAGGTACACATCCTCCTGACGAACAGGCGGTCCTTGGAAAGACAACAGGGGCAAAGACAGATGAGGACAAAAGCACAACATAAAGGTAGTTTTGAGGAAATGTTTGGATTTACAAGCAACAAACATTTAGAGAAGATGAATGTCCTGTGAATATACTTGTGGTTGTGTGTTATGACTGTGCCTACCCTCAGCACTGGGTTTATATCCAGGGCCATAGACAGAGCTGATGTCATCGTATTTGGGGTCATGGATGGTGTAGTCAAAGGGTATCGTCTTCATGATGTCTGGGTTTGGCCAGGAAGCATTGGGTGGGTGGTACTGCACCCCCTCTGCCTGGGCACCTAAATAAGAAACACATTTACAAGCATTGCACATTTGTTGATAGAACGGGGAATATTGTAGATTCAAATCTTTTCCTCACAAAATCCTAGAAAGCAAAACACTCACTAACAGAAAACAGTTGGAGAAACAAAAATATATAAAATGCATCGGACTAATGGCAGGTACTGCATCAAATATACTGACTGTAGTTGATGTCTTCTTCATCGTAGATATCCACCTCCATCAGCCTGATCAGCATCCGGGACAGAATACCCAGGAAGTGCAGGTACGCTCCTGTCTTACCCACCTGACCGTGGAAGGAACAAAAGGAATTGAAGTTACAGATCAAGCAGAGCCTGAGCTTGTCTTTGCATAAAAGAAAGAAATGAAGGCAGAAAGTACCTGTGGGGGTCCACTGAGCAGCAGCCTGCGAGGGTGAAAGTTGTCACTTCGTCCTTCGGTGCGGTTGCTGCTGTCCATGTGGTAGGAGCGGGGGATTGTCCACTGGCGATAGTACAGTGACTGTTCTGTACACGTCATCATTTTACTCAGCAAGGGCCTACAAGACAAAGTTCATTATAACATGTCTTCTAGCGAGACTTCCAGCATCGAATCTTTCCAGGACACACTGAAACTACATTATAGAACAAAACAACTTAATGTCCATTCCGGTTACAGTTGAAAGAGACTATTACATCACTATTTTGCTATGTTTGAGTTTTTTTACTTACACGTGTTCAAATAATGCCAACTTTGCATAGCATTAGCAGTCCATGAAACTTCTAAATATTGTTAATGTCATGTTACATCTACAGTATATCATACTGTATGTGTCAGTTTTACCTGAAGCTGCTTGCCCATGCGACTGACATGTGTGGCAGGAATGAAGTACATCTTGGGAGCCCGCTGCTGTCACTGGCTGTGATGATATCGTAGAGGGCACGGGGGAGCAGCACAGAGGGCGGGCGACTCACCCCCCGCGCCCAGGAGCAGCTGAGGTGAGGAGAGGAGGCTCGTGGGGACAAAGAGCCAGAGGAGGTGGATTTGGAGTGCTGGCGGCGAGACTGTGCAGGGGGAAGCGGTTGAGGTTGAGGGTAGGAGTTTGTTTGAGATAATGGCTGATTTTGGCTCTGAATTTGTGGTTGTGGCTGCAGCTGGGAGGTTGTTTGGGCCTGGGAATAACTCTGCACTTGAGCCTGGGTTTGGTGGTGTAGTGGAGGTTGAGGATATGGAAAAGACTGAGATGGGGGCTGGGGTTGAAGTTGAGTCTGTGATTGTGAGGGATTCTGTATGGTGTCCATGGTCCCTTTCTGGATATTTGGAGAGGCAGTGCTTTGGGCAGGGAAGGGATCTAAACCTCCACTGTCTGGGCATGACTGGAGCTGCTGGCTGGAAGACAGAGGTGAGTCCCCTGCAAATGGAAAGAGGAAAATACATTAGCCACTACATCAGTGAAGACATTTAAAATATTTTAAAATCAGTTCATCTCATCTCACCATTCTCCTGTCCCTCTTCCTCCTCATTGTCAGTGCTGCTGAGTTTCTCTGCATCGCTCTCCAGTAAGTCACTCCCTGGTCCGGGATTGTGTGGGGGTCGTGACTCTGCCCGCACTAGATAAGCAGCCAGTCCAAGCTCTTGTTCGAGTGTGGTTCGCTGAAGGTAGGAGCAGTTTATCACTCTAAGATCGCAGTACTTCAACGACCTGTGGGCAAAATTAATTCACTGTTTTTAACTCCAGGACACATGTATTTAAGCTTCTGTCGCTTTCCTGAGAAAAACAATGGTGTTACACGTACCAATTAGTACAGACTGATAATCTAGATGTTGCTACAGGTTCCCCTCATAGAAAAACTGGGTGGTGAAACTACAGTACATGAGGGGTTGGGAACAAACAAACTCAAGTTTCATGAGCAGAACTGTGTACCTGGGCAGTGATTCTCCCAGTGGTTCAGCTCCTGACAGGATCAGGATGCAGGGAAGGGCCTCCAACTCCAGGTAGCTCCGAGGAACCCAGTCAGCATCCTGGATCTTCAGCCATGTCTGCAGAACAAATAACACAAGTCAGCATCTTTTAATCACTCTAATTGTGAGCTCATCTATTCATGAAATGATTTATAATAATGAAAATAATAAACTTTATTTGTATAGCACTTAAAAAGAGGAACAGACTTTGCAAATTTAATTTATCCCCACCTTGATCTGATCAGTGAAGCTCTGTCCAATATTCAGAGCTTGGTTTGGATTCCCCAGTATGATTTCAAAGCTCTCCTCCAGACCCAGCTGCCTCCTAACTCTGGACAGCCGTCGGTGGGCCCACGCTGCCAGAGCCAAAGAGGGGATCCGCAGCAAGACCATGTGACCGTGGTGGGCGGGACATTGCTGGGCGGCAGTCAGCAGTGATTGCACAATCTCAAGGGTCTCCACAGAGCTGTGTTTGTGGAGATTTTGGGAGCCGCTGACTCTGCCGGACGCCGCCATCAGAGCTACGCAGTAGTGTTGGATCAGAACTGTAGTCCGGATCACAGCACTGTGCAGTTTAGGGAACCTAGCAGACAGAGTTTGTAAGGCTCTTGTTTTTTACATGCCCATCTGCAAGTTAAGTCCAAATTCTTTGTGAAGTGTGTTTGTGAACCGTGTGTGTGTTTACGCTACCTTTCTTCCAGAGCAGATGCCATGCTTTCAAAGGAGGAATCATAACGCATCAGAGGCAGGCTGCTCCCTGAACGTGTCGACTCTAAAAGCTCTGACACGCCAAAGTACCGCGTCCTCTCGTGATACAGGTCCACATCCTACACACATACGCAATGTTAGGGTAAGCACAAATTCAAGTGAACTCCCAGTCAATCACACACAATTATCTGTCTTACATTACTGAATGCAGAGGGCCAGTGGATCTCATTGTAGGGGCTGATGCGAGTGAACTGTGTCTGCAGAGCGAAGGGGAAGGAGGTGACGTGGAGAATTAGGATGTTTGGAGCATCTCGGACCTGTCGGGAGTTTAACAGTTGGTCCACCAGACCCAAACCACTGTCTGAGCTACTGCAGGATGCACTGAATGAGAGAAAGAGACAGAGACTCAGAGAGAGAGACAATACACTTGATACCAGGCAGACACAGCCATAACGCTGCATCACTTCTGATTTCTCTCTTATTTTCTTTTTCACACACACACACCTGTTAATGTCACAGTGGGCGTGGTCATGGACCAGGATGTAGAGTGTGTAGGAGTTGCTGTATGCCTCCTGGATGAGGCTGTCAATTCGGGCATGAGCGCACTGATCCATCTTGACCACGTAACGCTCAGCCTCCCGCTGAGACACACAGTCCTGGTCTAAGCTCCCAAGCTCCTGGAGGACACCTGAGACACCGACAAAGAGAAAGACGGCGGTAGAGTGAATATACATCAACATGCACACACACAAAATAAAATGATTCTCCTTGTCTCTCAAGAAGAATGAAACAAAAAACAACTGCTGACAGAGAAATCATCATGTAGCTAACCAGAGCTCCAGAGATGACGAACGGTCTGCTGAAATGTGACCTCGGAGGGCGGGACCAGGATGAGAAAGCTGACCCTGTCGAAGGAGCCGAGGTCCAGGTTCTGTGTGCTGGAGTCTGCTATGGCACAAACATGCGACAGCAGCTTCCTGGCGACTGCTAGCTGGATGGGCCGAACCTCACGCCACTCTACGGAGTATTCTGCACACATACAAACACATAATTAAGATTAAAGCAAATGGAAAGCTTTAAATTGATCCTATATGCTACTAGGTAGAAATCATTAGCCCAAAACTGTGAAGTAGTATGGATTACAGCTATGGGAAAACCTGATGTGATTACATGACAGCTGCCTAAAAACAAAAGTTTATCATCTTATCCAAGCAATATTTAAAAGGGTGTTTTCACACTGTGGTGAAGCAAGGATATCCATTACATACACAGTGACATTTTCCATCTGTCTGTTTCTCACCTGAACAGGTGTCTTTGGGACTTGAAGCTCTCTCTTTAGGGCTTGGTGAGTCTTTTGGACACTGTGTGTGTGAATCCTTTGGACTGTGTGTGGTTTTAAGACTCCTCTCTTCAGCTGACTCCTGACTGCTGGATAAGGGAGATGGCTCGCTGCTGTCCACAGTGGCACTGTCCAGCAGGGAGTCCATATCACCATCTGAGGAACAGCAAGGCCACATTAATATGAATGCACCGCAGAAACAGATGTGCATGAACAAACGAGCAGACAGTCGTACACACCTTGTCCGAGGGAGTTGCAGTAGTGGATGAGTTCCTGGGCAACACCGGTGGAGAGCTGGTGGTTGATTTCTTTCAGACCCTCGTTAGGGGAGAACATACTCTCTGCTAAGGCGCGACACTGATGTTTACCTGAAACACACAAACATAAATACCCAGAATTAAAAAACTGCTTTTAAATCTTTCTGTCTTGTTCTCAGGACAACTTAACAACACTCAAACTGATATAAAAACTCAACTCCCACCTGTGACGACCACACTGGACTGTGTTTCCTGACCCGGTGCAGTAACAATAATGACCACATAGTTAGTGTTGTCAAGTCGTCCTTCCATTAACCTGCTGAACGTCTGCTGGATGCCTTGAGCCAAAGATCCAATATGCTCCCCCAACACTACCACACCCTCTCCACAGGATGACGCAGCCAGCTGGGCGAGCCAGGGAAGCTGGCTGGGGGTCAGGGGTTGATGGCTCTGGGGAGGTAAGGACAGATGCTGGGGGAGTCCAGGCAGAGTGGATGGTGTCTGGAGAAAGAGACGAAAATGATTAGCAATTTTATTTTATTTGTGACGACATACAGTAAAAACTTTGAGCTGCATTTTATGTATGAAAAATGCTGTCAACATAAAATATTATTATTATTAAATGCACAACAGGTCTTAAGGTCTTGCCTGAAGCATACATTTTACTTCTTCTTGTTTTTCCTTATTTGAGTTATTTTTTTTACACTAGGACAGACGCCCTGTCTCACCTCTATGCCATAGTGCCTCCCTTGGGTGGCCGGTGTTTGAGGCTGCTGGTACTGTCTGATCTCGCTGAGGTGGGACTCCCTCCATGACCGCATGAATATCTGCTCCAAGTCCTCTATCAGGGGCACCTGGTCAGGGCCTTGGATGAACATAAGAAACACAGTGAGTATTCTGAAGAGAAGTCTCAAATACATTTTTATTGAATAGCTTAGTTGAACATGTTATTTTTTCTGCCTCGCAGTGGCCATCATGAGTCACAGCAATGACATCATTAAGGCTCAGTCACTTGCCTCCTCTCTGCAATCCCACTGTGTATGATTACAGCATTTATTGTGATTTAAGACTGACCTAGCTGAACGAGGTAGTAGACAGTAAGAAGAATCTGCATCTCAGTCGACAGTGGCTGAATGGGTGATGGTCCATAGTGCTGGTAGACTCTGGGGAGTGTCTGGGAGCTCAGGTAACAACTCTGGAGGAGAGAACTGACGAGCACTTCACTGACATTGCCAGTCAGCTGAGGGAGTGGGCCGTGTCCTGTGTCAATGAGAGGCAGACAGATAAAATAGATGAACACAGTGAGGTGGCAGAGAATTAGAAGTTACCATTCCACAAAACACATGCAGAGATGTAATGTGACAATCATAATGTATTGGATATACAAGTCAGTGCCATCGGGCTCAAAAGTAGCTATCGCAAACAAAAACATAAAGACTCTTTAAAAGAACATATTTTATCATGACCTATGATAGATTTTATTTTGCTGTTTGCAGGTATATAATGTTTTTTTTCAGTTACATTATGAAAGTCTTAAACTGCAACAAACCCAAACAGAGATCAGTCAAGTAAGTGGTGGGAAAATGCAGTTCTATATACTCCCAAAGGAGAAATGTTTAATAACAGGGATAGGAATATGTGACTGGAGACACAAAGAGCAGCTAAAGTGGTGGAGAACACAGCAAATTACAAGATGGGTGGTGAAGTGAAGGGCAGACAGGTAATGAATGAGATGGGAAAACAGGAAGAAAAGTACACACGATACTACATAAAAAGTAGATGGAGCATAGGGAAGGTGGATGAGTTGATAGGTGATACAAAGGGGTGAAAAGGGTGGAGGAGGCGAAGGGTGGAGGGGAGGGCAAAAAGGTTGAGAGAGAGCCTCGGGTTTTTAGCTGACCTCTAACCTGTGAGGAGAGGTGAGCTAAAATGACCATCTGTTGGGTGATTACTGCAAACCTCACCTGTTCACCTGCCTGAGAAAGTCCAGCACTGACAGCTGGGTGGAAAATGGATACCAAACACCAACTAGTCAAGAAGGACTTTGACTGATCAGTCAGTCAAATAATGGTATTAATAATCTACAACTGCCTGTGCTGTAGGTGTGTGTGTGGCTGCTTAAGAAAAACAAAGTGCACCCTGTCGTCATAAATCACTGATATAATTGTTCATCTGACCTTTAAAGATGACAGGTTGTAGTCTGCAGGTGTGTAGCAGCTGATCAGGGATTGTTACAGACAGCCCTGAGGGAGCGAGTGGGGTCAAGGACCCCTGCGATGAACTCAGCGGGGCTGCAGTCTCTGGAGAAAGCACAGAAACACATTTACATTTACACAAAGACACACAGAAACACTGAAGGCAACACAACACACAATCTTATTCACACATACAGCATTAAATAAATATCTCCAACCACATGTTTTTCTGATATATTCTTCTGTATCTATGTCTCTACCTGATCTTGCTCCGGTTGCGATGACAGAGGGAACGGATAATGTTGTTAAGACTGATGAAGATGGTGGTGTCTTCCCAGTGCTCTCTGGCAGACTGTTAGCAGATGACTCAGGTGACCAGCCTTTGTGTCTCTTTTTTGGAGGTCCAGCATTTGTATGGGGACCTGCAGGTTAAAAAATAACATCATACAGCATATTAGCTTAAAAGTTTGTAGTTTACACTCCTACCATGTACATACATACATTACATTTTTTTCCCCTTTTTGGCATTTTTTCTGGCTTGGAAAAAAAGATCTTGTTGCTGCACATAAGTTAGGCAATTTCATTTGTTGTTTTTTGGATTTATCGCTTTCTTCAATTTCAGTTTTCTTCAGGAAAATACTTTATTATACTATATACTATATACCATACTACACTTTCCTGTATAGCTTAAAGAAGTCACTTTTCAAATGCCAATAAACCACAAATCAACAGAACATGCTCTAAATGAAGCTTTAGGATGGACTTCTGTCGATACAGTAATGGAAAACAGCTGTATTTTAGTCAAACGTTAACCCGTCTCTTCCTCTTCCTCCCTGTTGAAATGCAGCAATTGGGAAACACATAAAAGCTCCACTTGTTAAAAGGGTCATGAAAAAAACAACATCGGCAGGAAGGAAGCTTTTCATTC
Organism: Pagrus pagrus; assembly: GCF_965226575.1. NCBI lineage: Eukaryota > Metazoa > Chordata > Actinopteri > Spariformes > Sparidae > Pagrus > Pagrus pagrus. The sequence continues at coordinate 28,800,728 of NC_140185.1, read as the reverse complement.
AGCGAGACAGCAGGAAAAAAGATGAGACGGAGCGGGAATTTTACAACCCTGGGTTATAGAGGTGACAGACAGAGGGAGAGGGAGGGAGACAGACAGAAAGACAAAAGACAACCCCCGACACACTATGCAGCTGGCTGGCTCCTGTATAGCAGGGTTGTTATAACACACACACACACACACACACACACACACACACACACATATGCTGTTAGGCTGGCTCTCCCTTTCAGAGGTGTGAAGAGACCCAGGGGAGGGGCTTAATGACAACGGACACAAACTGACCATGTTTACATGCACACAAAAAGCCAGAAAACAGTGAGAAATCAGATCAAAGTTACACATTAGATGATAACAATACACTACATAACTACAATAACCTTAAGTATTCAGGTTAATACTGAGGAGCTTATTTTGTGACACATCATTTAAAAGTTTTATGAAAAAGATGATATGCTCATGTCTATTGCTGGGAAATTTTTTCTAAACTTTTGATTGTGAAATTGCAATAATATTTGTGGAGTGAAGAGCATGTCTGAGAGGGGCTCAGGTTTCTCATTTAAACGACCTTTAAGCAATCAGGATGCTCCAGAAATTAAAGGGCACAAAATATAGTTTCTGTTTGGCCAAAAGCAACAAAACCCCTCTAATGATGAGATCAACTGTTAAACACCTTCATCTTCAGGATTTTCTCATTCACATTGATGCTGTAATGGAGAGTATGCAAAGCTCCAATAACATAACTAAAACTAATGTGTCAATCTTTCAAATTACATGTCACATACACACATGCTTTAGAGCTGAATTCACCAGTGCGCACAATCTATACCTGTAGCTGAGGGTCTCCCAGGTCCTGACTGAGGCTGAGGCTGGGTGATTGAAGGAACAGCATGGTTGCCATTTGTCAACGAGTGGGGGACGTCAGCTATTTGTGGCAGACCAATTTGGTCTACGTGTGATCCTGATCCCGCTGTTTAATGATAGATAGAGAAAATGAATTCATAACAATAAAGGCTTTGACTTTTTTCCTGAAAAATATTTCTGCGAGTGTTACTTGTTACGTTCTCTCTGCCACTGCTTGTTTATGTGAGCTACAGGTGTCTATCACTATACCAAAGAACACAGGGCATTCTTGATTGTGCTTTTCAAGCGTGTCCGCATTTCTGTGTATTTTGCTGTGCGTTACCTGTGTAGCTGCCAGGTGTGTGTGACGGGTGAGTCAGTGCCATGTTTGGTGGATGTTCATCTGACGTCACATGGCCTTCTGAGAGGCTGGACCCCATCTGTCTCATCCTGCCATCTGAAACACACACAGACACACAAACTTGTTTGATATCAAGGGAAACAGAAATTTCCAGAGAAACAAGGTCATGGTCTGATGCAAAAAGACCTCTTCAGCAATTTTTACAGATAACTCAGAAAAACCTGCGTCTTGAAACAGGCTAGACTTAACATGACAACACTGCTCTGGAGTGTTAAAGGTAAAACAAATGGTGCTGCAGCAGAGGAGGAGTGAGTGAAGTGAATGACTGGTATGAAGGGATTTTAAGAGCGACCACACGTTAAATGTGAACACTGTTTCTGCTTCAGTCTGCAGGAATAACATTGTATGCTTCTCTCTTTCTCTTATTTCATACCCTGCTCAGACCAAAGCAAGAGTCCAGGAAAAGTTTTCCTTTTGCCAGGAATGAGCCCTAACCCTGTACTGGTTTTACTCAGGGTTGACACTGACAGATGACCAGACAGGTAGCATAATTTCCATTTAAGTAACCACACAGATACCCCAGGGTCTGACTTTCTTTACTGTAAACTCTTAAACTTTACTCTTTATTTCCTGTTACAGAAAAGAATAGAAAACAAGAATCATGCAGAAACAACAGGATAAGATTAGAAACACTGAGAGAACATAATATCTACAGGGTAAGTGTCCCTCCTCACAGGCTGTGTCCTTTTGCACCATTTTAATTTGATGGGTTACCTCCAGGCTGTGGCCTCTGTGTACACTCTGTACTCTCACCTTTCACCTGTCCTGCAGGCTTTACTACCTGTCCATCTGGTCAGACCCATACACCCAGAGCTTCCAGATCAATACAAGTCAGATTTTTGTACACTACAGCCTAAATTTAAGATAAATCCTACAGCATAAATTGTGCGTGTGGTCTATTCATATTGATGTTTTTCTTCACTTGGTTTACTTGTTCACTTCACACAGTTATATTTGAAAACTATGGCATTACGGTTAAAAACGCAGAATGATTAAGACCTGACTCTTCCCAGCAGGTATGATCTTTCCTTTCAGTTAATAACTCATCCATACGGTCATCTGAAAGTAATGTTTTTCAATTGCAGTCTCACCTAGTGCTAAAATACAAATAATATGTTTATATTTATTTTATCGTACTAAAGCGTTATTAATCAATTAACAAATATGAGTGCTTGTAACACATTTTAAATAACTCGGAATCACTTCAGTTGCCAAATACAACACATGTATGTATCTCCTACCGTATCCCCTCCAGCAGATGGGAGCTCCTTTGACCAGCACGCCCTGGTTGTTTCGGTACAGATGGTACTTCAAGTGCTTCTGTTTCTTGGGCTGGGTGCTGAGCTTCAGGTTTATGTGGTTGGAGAACTCTGTGAAATAGCGAAAGCCTTTCTCTCCACAGCCCATACAGTTCCCAGAGAAGCCTGGAGGGAGCACGCATACAGAAAATGTATGATTACAACTGTATTGATACAGTCACATACAAAACCATCTCGATACTGTCACAAATCAATGTGATCAAATTTAAACAAATAGTTAAACATTCATATTAAGAGTAATAACAACTGTTTATGTTTCTTGCTGATGCAAAGCTAGGCTAAGGGTCCAATCTAGTCTGTAGATCAATTTTCTTTTCTCACTCTTGAAAAGAGTTCGACAAACAGTGATGGCAGTGTGTCTCTGTTAGTCTCCTGTCTCACCCAGCAGTGCGTTGTGACCCCGTTCGTCTGGCAGGAAGCGACGGTCCACGGTACACACAAGCAGGTTCTCAGGGAGGGATGGGGACTTCACCCCGACCAACATGAACCCTTGGGGCACATCCAGTGGGTCTGATGCCAGCGAGGAGAGACGCAGGTCTCTGCCCGCCTGACAGAAGCCTGTTTGGTGAAAAAGACAAGAGAGGACGGCCATTTTTCACTAAATGATGTGGTAACTTTTCTTTAAAATTTAGATTATGTTGTCTTAATGTAGCAGAAATAAGAAAAGTATGAAAACATAGTATTCAAACAGCTTTCTGTTGCTCATTACCATTTATCTGCTGTCATTGAGATTTTTAGCACACCCGAATCATATTTTCTCCCTCCAACTACAACACACAATCTACAGAACTGACCCTTGCAAGCTGTGTGACTGCATATCCAGCAGAATGCACAACCAACCACACTCATCATATTTCCCTTCATATATGTGGCTCTGGGGCTGTATGTTTTTGAGTACATACATGTGTATGTTTACAAACCATCTGTGGTGCAGCATCCCTCAGGTGGGGGCTTCATCTGATAGGGTATTGGAGGGCTGTTAGACTCAGATCCATCTTCATCATCCTCATCATCATTCTCTGTGCGGCCTGTTGGAGACATACACACAAAAAAACATATATTTGTATAGGTCTGCAAATAACAAATATTTTCTATGTTATTGATTATTCTGCCGATTCTTTACAATTGGTAGATTCATTGTTTGGTCTACTTTCTTAAACATCAAATTCCACGACTTTTCAAAGACTTTCCAGGCACAATTCCCTCAAATTCAAGGACCCAACATGGCTTAGTCTGAGACATGAATTAAGGTTAATAACTATTACAACACTGAGCATTTTATATTGAGAATTAGCAGGCTTTACAGAAGCTCACAGACAACAATTGAAAAGAGAGAGAGGCTTGAATGTGTGAACACATTTATGTACTAATGATCAAAAAAAGTATCAAAAGAACTTTAATTTCTATTCTTGCTCAAAATATATACATTTATACACTTTCAATGCCTCATGTCCATTGATGTCTATTTTCAAAAACTTTCAAGGCCTTGATTTCTTTCAAACTTTTAAGGATTTCAAGGATCCATAGGAACCCTGATAAAATTTAAAAATGCAGCTCTACAATTTGTCCTGGGGAACAAGAGTGACAAGCAGAAACAGATGCAATATCAGGATTCAGATGGGAAGAAATTTACACTTTTGCTGAACCCACCATCATGTGCCAACAGCTGCTCTGACTCGAGGTAGAGCTGTGAGAAGACAGGCCGAGGCACGACAGTGTTCGACCTCAGTGACGCCTCAATGGAGTTATGAAGGACCTCTTCAAAGCGTGTGGTCCGCAGCTGGCCCGCATAGGAGTTCCCCATTAGTGTCCTGCCAAAAGGACCCAGTAACCTTGTGTTAGACACTCAAAAGTTTCTCACAAACTCACACAGTAATTTGTTTGCGTTTGCATTAACAATTCACCAAAATCCAATGTGTCCAGTTGAAGTTATGCTGCTTTCAGGCGCTTTAAGTACAGATTTACAGTGGTATCTCATCAACAAGGTCTTTCAAGAAAGAGCTGTGATAGTAAAAAGGACTCTGTGATAAAAGAAAGAATACAAAGAAGGTCTGTTTACACTTTTTGAAGTCCTCTGACAATGAGGATAGATGTACTCCTAAAAATTGTCTAAGACACACATCCACACACAGACACATGCACACACACACAGACACATGCACACACACACACACACACACACACACACACACACACACACACACACACACACATGCACCAATGAACACACACAAACACAGAACAAAACATTTACTCACACAGGAGCACACACAGGCCTGCACGCACATAAACACTGGTTACTCATGGATGGCATCCGTCCAGACAGCATGCCATAAAATCAGCTGCACTGACAGAGTCAGGGCACCCTGACCTAGACTCTATTCCCTCTTACTCACTGTTTTCCTATTCTTTCTCTCCCTGATTCTCTCTCAATCATTCTCTGTTTTGTTTTTTTTGGCCTGGTTTGCCTCAGTCATCTTGCTCTCGAACAGATGAGAAACAGCCAAAGAAAGCAATTCTTTCCATATACTATTTCAAAACTTGCGACGAAGACTGTTGTTGTTGCTGTTAAGGTAAGAATATCACCACAAGCACATTTTCAATGCACTTTAAATGACTTGAATCATTTGTTTGTCACTTGCATGACACCTCACACACGACTGGTGCACCTAACTGCTGCCATCTTCGATTTAAAAATTAGAAGCACTGCTTGTGCGTAAGCAAGATGCTGAACGAATGTGTGATAAACACTGACTTAAGTCTCAGACCCAAACACGTGTGCAGCAAACAAAACTGGGTCAGTGAGGAGGGAAATAACAAGGTTGGATTGTAAACACCAACTTAATCCCCCTCCTCTAAACCTTGGACTGCCCATATGCTGGCTGCTACACACACACACACACACACACACACACACACACACACACACACACAAGAAGCTACACATGACTGAGAAACTGTGGGGTAATAGACTCAATGACATGTCAGCATCTTGCTAACGAGCCTAATGAAAAGACTAGCCTGTCAGATTACAGATTTAAAGCTGTTTGTGTCTTACGATTCAAGCTAGCAGGACTACAGCTTCTCCTCAGAGTGATGACTGTATCTGTTACAAAACCACAAGTCTTGTGACCAACAGCAATTCATGCCAAATCGGAGACAATATTAGACAAACAACATCACTTTGATTTGACTAAATATAAAGGCGCACAGATGAATGAAAACAAAGCTTTCTCTGTCTCCAAAGTGCTGCATTGCTTTACAAACTCTTGTATCTCTTGGCAGCAAAATCAAAGTTAAAGGAGGAACATTTCTAGCAGCTTGGATCACCACCAGTTTTCCATACAGGAACCAATGTAGCTGAGGAAATCCTAACACCTGCTCAAAGCCAAAAATGAATCTTCATTTCCTAAATGGCTCCACATTTGTATGACTTTTTATTTGTGCTATGCCCAGGTTATATTCAACACTGAGTCATGGGTTGTAATATTTATCTATGAAAGCTTTTGATAAATGCGTGAAGACTTCATTCTGTGGTATAATGCTATACTGTAGGTTTGGCCCAAACTACAAAAATAAGACCAATATTGTGAAAACTTGAAATTTCTTTTATGAAAGACAAAGTTAGGGATGTGTGCCATTAGGCCTCTAGTTAATCAAACCTTGCTACCCGTGCTACTTGGCAACAGACATACAAGTCAGTTAAACTTAGTGTAAAGTACAAATCTACATTACATATTGACATAATTTGCACTGCAATGCCATGTCGTTCTTATCAAATGTTGCTTTATATAACAAATACAACCCGGTTAACTGTTGCATCTAAGATGTTAGGCAATATTTTTTCTGACAATTTAATAGGGTTAAATTTTTGTTGTTTTTGAATACTTTCTTTACTGTAGACTCGTCAAGTAGTCTACGTTAAAACTCTCATGTAAATGTTATGGAAAAGTCAATAGGAACATCCCTCGACAAGACAAATGAATAAAATTACTAGGGAAAAAAAATCAGCTTAGCCAGCTCGGGTGAAGATGCACACTAGAACTGAAAATACACCAATCTTTGTCCTTAATTCCCCTTAAATCTCACATATTCATGCTTCAGTATTATAACCTGCACTTCTGAGAAACAGGCCATGCCCATTTTTCTCTTGAAATTCATGTTGGAGATGAACACACAGACAAAGTCTCTCTTTCTCCCCTCTGTCACACAAACACACACACACACACACACACACACACACACACACACACACACACACACACACACACACACACACACACACACACACACACACACACACACACACCTCACCAGCCACCTTCTGCTTCCACACTTTCATATGTAAAGAAGCGGCGTAGACTTTTAAGGCCTTGCACCACTTTGTAGAGAGACAGAGGATGGAAGACAAAAAGCCCTGTCATAACACAGCCGGCACTGACAGGAAGTAATCACACCTTCTACCAAAAAGCAGACTGATCTTTTTACAACCAGAGAGAGGAGACAGGGAGGGAAACAGGGAGAGAGGAGATGAAAGCAGAGAGGTGTATTCCACCTTTTATTGAATCCTGACCAGAATCCTAAACTTCTGACCAACTGGTAATCAAATAACTAAGAACTGTAGGTCTCAATCTGAAGCCATTTTATACGTTTTTTGGAGACAGGCTTTTCTGCCAAATATTTATCATTTGTAAAATGGCAAAGAGAAAAGATTCTGCAGGTTTTGATTAGAACTGCAACAATTGGTTGATTAATTGATGTGTCAATGGAAATTAATTGTCAGCTATTTTGAAAGTCAGTTTTCAAGCAGAAATGTCAAACATTTTCTGGTTCCAACTTGTTAAAAGAGAAATTTGCTGCTTGACTTTGCCATTAATGACAGTAAATGAGGAGTCGTTGGGTTTTGGCCTGTTGGACAAAAGAAGCATTTTGAAGACTGCACTTTGGGCTCTGGCCACAAACCCTGCGGCACAGAAAAGAAGACATGCGGCAGCAGATGTGATAGAAATAAGCAGAATGCAAAACTTGTAATGAAGCTTTGTTGATCTTTTCTTCTCCCATCTCCCCCTCCTTTCGTCTCTCCCTCACGTGGAAGTGGGAGATCCTTTCATCTCCTCCCCCTTCTCTTCTTCTCTGTCTTTCTTTCACCCTGGGGAGAGAGACACTATTGTGGTGTTTTATGACCCCTTGGACCCCCTTCCCACCACCACCCTCAAACACACAACCTCCTCACACATACTTACATGTAGTTAGAGTCCTTTTAAAAAAATATCAGCCCCATGCAATCCACAGATGATACTAACTACCACACCACTGCTTTTATACTATGTATTTTAACACTTATAAGGAGTTTTTAGAATTACAGATTCACTGTCAAAGGATAAAAGCTGAACAAATAAAGACTCACTCTTAGCTTTATTAATCCGGGTCATTCTGGACATGATTGTTAGCATCAAATTATATGCTACCAAAGGTATGCCTTATAGAAGAAAGTGTAAGGATAATGTAATGTCCTGCTTAGCTCCTTGCTAATGTATGCAAACTCACATATGCGCTCTCTGCTTTGAGGGCATGGGTGTTTTAGTTTCAGGGATGTCTCATGACCGCAGAGGTCAAAGGTGAGTCCAGATAACAATGTTTAAGTAAGACTTTGATGTGGCCTATACCTCTAATACACACGCACACAAACATATGCGGATGCGCACACACGTATAGGCACCCACGCACACACGCTCTCCCATGGGCTCATGCTCAGTGGACACAAAGGGCTTGTCTTGAGGGGTGAGAGGTCGTCCTGGGAGAGGTCAGATAAGAACCCCAGGCTCTTTCTCTGTTGGACAGGCCCACATACCAGTCGTACACACACAAACACATCCAGCATCCCTGCTATTCTTTCTTTCTGTTCAGTCTGACATGCAGGGTTGCAGTGTCCAACCTCCACCCCACATTCAATAGATGATCATATTACACAGTCACACACACAAAAACAGACACATGCACAGTTAAGTGAATGCATGCCTATGAATATGTCCAAAATTGTTCTCCAGTGGTAACGTTTGTGTGTGTGAGAGCGAGCGATAAGGCAGAGACATGTGGAGCAGTGTCAGCTGGTCAGTGCAGCGTCTCTTTCAGCCCCGAACTGGAGAATTAACAAGAGAAAAACTCTCAGCTTTGCAGATGCTCTGTGATCACTGACCCGCTGCAACGCATATGCAAAGGGGTGTCAGTTGTACACACAAGCACACACACAGTGTGGGCTCATCACTGACCACTGACCCACATTAAATGCACCCATTCACAGTTTGCTCAACAGACACTGGATCGATGGCCAGCCAGCCAACTGGCCAACTGGTCAGGCAGGCAAACCCCTCCGTCGGCCATTCAGCTACACATCATCACACTTGTCCCCACGCAAACTGAACTGGCCTGACACTCGGCTGCCACAACACAGAATTTCGAATTATTATGTGCAAATGATTATTTTTCTTTGTATACATGCCTGTTTAAACTTGCGACCTTTACGTGAATCTATGAAGCATGCTGCAGTACAACAACACCTGGATAATACTGTCAGCTGTGAGTTACGGTGAAACAGTACAGGCAACCACACAGATATAGTGTGATTGTATGTCTACATACACGGCAGTATGCAGTCAGTGTAAAGAAAAGGTCAGATGGAAGGCACTACAAAGCTTCAACCCTGCCTGCTAGTTTGCTATCCTGCTCCACGTCCTTGAGCAGTTTTTTTCCCTTTTTTTTCTGCTCTCTCTATATCTTGGATAGCTCCAGGGGAACGTGTGTTGTCTACAGGCGTGAAAATCTGGCTGCAAGTGTACTGTAGCATGGTTTTAAACCTTTCAGCTGCATCATCACGATTTGCATCAAGCAAGTGTTTGTGTGATCAAAATGTTTGAAACCATCGGCCATGTTAGATGTGAAATGACTACATACACACACACACACACACACACACACACACACACACACACACTCGGCATCAAATGTTATGAGCTGTATCAGGAGTCCACACAAGAAGCACATGCACACACTTTGTATACACACAAACAAACAGCAGTAACTCTACTTTTCTTTCAGATTTTTTTTCAAGACCCTGCTTTATTTAATGGATTTGATATATCATCTTTTAAGTATTTTTTAAAAGGCATACTGTTTTCTTATAAATGTACCAAAGTCACCCACTCTGTTATATAATCCCACGTTGTTACTAACTAAGGCAGCAAGTGGAAGTAAAAACACAATCATTAAGCTCATTACATAAGAGCAACACACTGAAATACCTGGTTGTTTCTTGGGTTGAATGTTTTGGGGAGCAGCCAAATTATTTGGACAGGATTAATCAATTTAAGGCAGCGCTGCATCTGGAGTGTGAGTTGAGTCTGTATTTAAAATCTTTACAGTAAAATGCACAGAAGAAGAAAAAAGAAATAAAAGACTGCGTGGCTGAGCATTTTATCTGTTTATAACATACTAGACAGGTTTGAGAAAGTGTACCGAAGTTTTTCTTTTTGACAGTGAAAGAAATTGTTTGTGGATAAATGTGAACTGCCTCTAATAGTGATAATATACATATGAGCATGACCAGAAGGGATGAAAAAGGACGTATTTTCCAGCAAAACTGGCACATTTTACAGCTAGAAGCCACAGCGCCACAGTTAAACCCCCCCTCTCGTTAACAGCGTGACTGTTTCCGGCTTCCTAACAGCATCAGCAACAGCCGAGCGGACAGTGAAGGTCTGATTTTCATCATTAAGAAGCCTCATAAGGTGACGTGCCCTACCTGCGGAACACACTAACGTAAAGTTAACCCTCAGAAAATGCGACTCACCTCTTGGCTGCAGCGGGACAGACCCGCTCACGATTCCTCACCAACAGGCTGCAAGTTGATCCGACGCGCTGTCATCATGTCTCCGGCGCGAGACCTACGGCGGGACTGGGTGTAGCGCGTGTCATCACCTCTGATCCTTGTGGAAAGGTCCCTCCCCCTCTTCCTCCCCAAAATGGTACGGTCCGAGCGGCGGTTGACTTGGTTGTGCTAATTACTGCGTTTTTGACTGATTATTCTTCTTAAAGGTAATGTCATATGTTGAAGTAATTTTTATTGTTGTTTTGTGATGGTGAAGAACAGGCAGCAATACACAGGTAGAAATAAATGTCCTTAAAAACGGTAAAAGTTGATCGCTACATCAGGGATTTATGCTAAATCAGACAACACCCCTGACAAATAGTTAGCTAAGGCTAGCTAAGATGAAGAAGAATCCAAGTCTTTGGTGATGAAATTCCCTATTTCTGTATTTCTCACTTGTTAATTTAGTCAAACCATATAGGCTTTTAAAATAAACTGTAGATTTATTTTTTCAAACTTTTCACGTGTCCCTGTTAAGTTTAAATTGCTATTTAATTAGTAGACATGCATGTGTTAAAGGGGAACTATGTAGTTTTGGAGAATAAATTGAAAATCAAAACTTTGATATTTAAAATATTAATGAGGTAATAATACAAAGTCAGACATATTGATTTTTTCCATAACTGAATGAACAAGCTGGTCTCAGAGGACAATAAGGTTCCCAGTGGTTTGAAGCTAGAAAGGTGGCAGGGTCCGCCAAACAGAAACAAAAGTAAAACAGTACAAAACTGTTGTCCTTTAAGATCATTTTTTGTTTGTTTATTCAGTCATGAAAACAAAGAGTTTGTTTAGGCATAAAAAGATCTTTCTCCTCTGATTAAAATTTCTTCTCCGAAACTAAATACTGCAGCTTTAAAGGTGAATTATCATTTTGTCAGTCCACCCATGGATCAGAGCAGAAGTTGTGTAAAATAACAAGAGACACTCCTTCCAGTGATGATAATGAGGAAAAAGTATATTTAAAAAAATATCCAGCAAACCACCTTCCCTGAGATTGTTGGAAAAAGTAACAAAAACATTCAAATAAAACTGGACCATTAGTTCTGTGAATTGTATCAGCTAAGTCAAGCAAATTAAAATGGTTTGAGACTTAAAATTACACCACTCATCAACTCATATATCTATGTATCTGTCGCCCTCTACTGGATTAAAAGCGGACTTTCAGTGTGGACCTACGAGCAGGAGAGGAGAGTTGAGGGACTACTTATTATCACAGTAATGTCATATTAAAGTTCACAACAACTATGTAGTAATTTGGGCAGGTTTTGATCATGAATATTACATTTTAGGGTTACAATTTTTAATTGTTATCCTTTGTCATATGAGAAGACCATCCCTCTTCATACCTGCCCAAATGGCTTTTTACTGACAAGAGCAAAAAAAAAAACACACCTACATTGGCAGAATTGTGAATATGTGACAAGTTTACGTCACAGCCTCAGTGGAGAGAACCCACCTATGCGGCGATGCAGATGTTAATTTCTCATTCAGCACCTCCCCTCTCTCCCAGGCAATCTGTCATGCTGATGGGACAAGAGAGAGACCCCCCAACCCCCCTGTGCTAAATGTCCCTGTGGCCGCAACAGACCAACAGACAGACAGGTGAGTACATAAAGGGCTGCTAATATTCACCTCTCCATGTCGTGTTGGTAGAAACGCATGGATCATAACTGGTTTATATTCACCTTTTGTCACTGCAGAATGTTACTTCAGAACGAGGTGTTTCATGCGAATGCTAATGTATTAAATTGCATTTTTCACATTTTCTAAATTATATAGCTACATATACATCCCATAATTCCCCTACTGTATTCCCATCTGCCACATTAAGTCTTGGTGCTGACACAAACCAAATTATAGTGACAAAAAGACAATTAAAGGTCACCAATCAGTGAATTATTAGATATGTGGGAAAACCCTGACTCTGCTGAGCAATTTCAACTTCCGCAATGTAATAGTTTGAGAATTGTATATTTAACTCATGAGGTTAACTTTGCTTGGTGGTTGGATTTTATTGTAGATGAATACAATCCTTTGCAACTCCACTTTTTCTAAAGTCTTTGGAAGTTTTAAAACTAAAACTACATTAGACATTAGACTCGCAAGATAATTGAATTACTTTGGCACCTGGATGTCAATTTTCATCATGTTTGGCATTCAAAACCTTGTGTGTGCACAACTGTGATAAGTAGGGAGAGTTGAAGTTTAACTATAAATTATTAAGATTAAAGGTAAAATATACATTTTTAATTAAAAATATTTAAAACATATAAAATGTATATTATTCATCAATTATTTTATAAATATGAATTACATCAATTTATTAATAAATCATATGAAAGCATCATATAAAAAACTAGAGAAGACTTTTGGCTTTATTCATGTGACTGACTTTATTCATGTGACTGATTTACAGATCATACTATGAGATATTTTCTTCTTTGAGAATACTGTGCAAATCAAATCCAGCAGCAGCTGAAATGGTTCATCCACCTGCTAAAATAATAATGTAATTTATTCATAATTAAGTTGATTAATGTATTGTGATGTTAAGACTCTTATGTCTTTTATTCCAATGTGATACCTAAATCCTTAAATGCAGAGGATATTTATAAGTCATGGCCGTTTTCCACTGTGGTCCTCCCTCCTAATTACAGCTTACATTTAGTCACTGGGAATCTCATACTTCATCCTTTCTGCTGCCCCAACTGGGCAGTGCCAATCTGTACAGTGGCATAGCCACGCCACGCCAACACAACATCCCCTGATGGGAGAACAGGTGTTGGACAGGGTCCAGTGGAGCAGAGCGGAGCGGGCTGCCATGATATATCAGATGAACCGGCCAGCACCGACTCCTCTGGCCCGAGGGAGGGGGACCCAGCCATTTATTAAGTGTGCGCCAGTGTGTGTGTGTGTGTGTGTGTGTGTGTGTGTGTGTGTGTGTGTGTGCGCGCAGAGGTTCTGTGAGGGCAGCAGCAGTCCAACAATGAGCCCCAACAAAACTGATTGGGACCCAGAGACCCAACTGGGAGGCAGGCTAATCTGGGAAATCCCTGAACAAAAACTGTATGTTTTTCCTTGAAGCAATTCAAAATGTTACCACCCACAAAGGACGGTCTGTTTTGACATTTTGTACCGTGATCTGAGACATCGAGATGTCAAATTAAAAAATTGCAAACTTTTTGCATATGCCTTTTTATATTTTGAATTAACTCTATATAAATCTTTTGTTAGCACTACTCAAACAAAGCAGAAGTCATACAAAAACACTATCTATTTACTTGAACTCTCTCAAAGGAAACACCATATTTTTTTTGCATTACACTTAAACATATTTTTCTTAAACTGTGGGTGGCCTTAAAACAGGCCCCGATGACCTGTTTCTGTTTCCTGACTCAGACCTTAAGAAACTGCTTTATTGGGTTTTTGAGATCAGTTTCTCAAGTCCCTTTACTGCTAATTTTACAGCCAAAATGACACTGGGTATAATGATTTGCTCAGTCGCTGTGGAGCCATATTGGCCAAGGCAAGGCTTGTAGTTCCTGTTAATGGGTCGAATATAATATTTTATGTCCCGTTGCTATAGCCACGCTGCTTAACTTGTGATGTAAAAATAGTCAGGCCCATTCATTTTAGTATAAATACTTCACTTCGCTTCAAGACACAGACTGAGCTGTATGTAAAACATGTCTATTTGAATGTGCCCCGGCAGAGGGAAAAGGTATTGCTACTTTACACATAATGACGGCCCAGGTCGTTTGGCTGAGAATAATGGTGGTTTGGCTGTAAAGCATATCACTCTCATTAGGTTTTTACACACTGGTCGTGCCTAACTGGAGATGCACTTGTCTGGACACACACACACATGTGTGCATTCACACAGAGAGTGCACTCACGCACACAAACACACACACATCCATCTCCAAAGTCATTAAATCCCTTTGAAAAGAGGCCTCATTTGAGAGAAGCAATAAAATTTTTAATCATTTTATTACCAAAAGAGTATTTAACAAGTGGGTAATGAAACGCCAAAGGCAGGTTAGCTGAGTTTAACCTTCATAGAGGAAGCCATGTATCACATGCTGCCCCGAGGCATGGTGGGACAGAAATGTCATCCTCCATTATCCACCATACCTGAAGTGTGGCGTTGCGCGGCTGGCAGGCAGGCGTCTCGCTCTGCAAGGCGAGGCTGACGGGAAATTAGGGGGAATTCAATTAATGGACGTTTTTTACGCACCAGGGAGAGGGCACAGCTGCACACACACACACCTTAATGCGCGGTGCACACACATCGTAACAAAGGTAACACACTTGTGAATGCGCACACACGTACCTCAAAGCGTATCCTACACATCTCCCACTGTGAAGGGCTACAGACGGGACAGGAGAGCAGGAGGAACACATGTTCTTTCCCCGGTTTACAACCGCTCTGTCTCTTTCTTTACTGTTTCTTTCTTTTGATACCTCTGCTACTTAACTTTCTGTCTTCCTCACTCTGCCAGTAGAGAGTTGGCTCTGTTGAATCTCCTTCTCCCTCCGTCTCTCTCTCTCCCTGAGGTGATAGTATAGCAGGGTCGCTCCACTGCTTTCCCTCAGCAGGTCAATTAAGGAGAAAATGAGGCAGAGGGGGACACTCTCAGTCTGTCACCATAAAAGAACCATACCTTGCTACCTACCTGCCTGCCAATTGCTCATATAATATACCGTTAAACTGCCCTGCAGTGTAAGTGCAAGTCTGACTGTGTGTGCATGTGAGAGGAGAAAGAGAGCGTCTCGTAGAAAAGCAAAAAAAAAAAAAAAAACCGGGAGGGGTTGAATCGTAGATGTACCTGTTAGCGATCGAAAAAAAAATTGGTGTTTCCAGAAAAGCAATCGCCAAGTCCTTAAGGGAGGGGAAATACACTGGCCACCTCTGGAAGCGCCAAATACAGGCCCATACATTACATCTTTCAATTTCTTTGACATGCAGGAATAATTTATGGCTGATAACAAAAATACTCTATTTTCAATAACAAGCTTCTGCGGTACTTAGAGGGACTGGCCCCCAAAGTTAATTGAAAAGTGTCCTGGCTCTCATTTGCATAAGAAACACATTTAAAGGTGAAAAATTATAAATAAATATGCGGCCACCTGTGAAATATGGCTTTTGGCCTGCTGGTCATTTATAACTTTGCCTTTAATTACGTGACAGGCCGGGGTTCTGCAGCTGTAATGAGAGGCTGGAGTGATGGAGAGGAGTGTGTGAGAGACAGAGGGCTATAGGTCATTTAGTGTACGAGCAGACAAACATGCATGCAGACACACACAGATGGACAGATGCACACGCGGGCAGAGAGATATTGTAAATATACAGACACATGTGAAGATAGAGAGACACCCGCACAGATTTAAACACACAAACATAAGTGGACAGATAGCCACATGGTCATAGATGGACCAGAGCATACCTATACACAGAAACACACACATAATCCTATTTTAAAATTTTAAAGGTGAGAAGCAGGGATTATACACACTGTAAATGTTGGAATTGATTTTTTTCAGCAAATCAAAGAAGATAATTTGTACTTAAATTAGTGACATCTGTGATGTGAGTGACTATTCTGTTGGGGAAAAGTTGGCTTTATATATTCTCAGTCTAAATCCATGATTGGATCTGGCAGCATATCATTTTTATCCCCTAGCCACAGACATTTTGTCCTTTTTACTTGTTCGAAATCACAAATAAATACAGAAAAGGAAAAAAGGAAAGGAAGAAGTTAAAAAGCTGACCACAGAGGACAAAGTAGAGGAAAAAAACTCAACACCCTGCCAGTTCCTATCCAAATCCTTGTTAAATATTAATTATATGATAGTTTTTCACAATTATAAAAATTACTGTAAGTGTAAGTTTTCCTGACAGGTATTTTATCTTGTAATGATAGACAACAAAATTGCAATTTTCAATACATGTTCCACATGTTCCAAGGGTTCAGAGAGGAGGGAAAAAGTCTACGAGACTTGACAAAAGAAATGCTATTACAGTTATGAAATATTAAATCATCTCTCTTTGTTCACTGCATTTTCACCTTTCTTACTTATGAACTTTTCATATTGCTATTGGTCACGAGAAGCAAATAATTATCAGTTGTTGGTGTCAGCTGACAAAGATCCCTATCGCATGTCCCTTATACAGCGTGTTTATAGACAGTAGCAAATTTCCGACAGCCAACCCAGTACATTAAATGACAGGCATATTTTAGATTAAATCATACATAAGTCAGGCGGAGAGACAGACAGGTAGACATTACAGAACATCAGACAGATAGATAGACAAAAGACTGGGTAGTGGATATGCGGTGTGGGGCACTTCTGTCTCGGTGTCTCCTCCTCTCTCCCTCCCTCCCTTCCTCCCTCCTTCTCTTTTATGCATAAAGAAAACAGCTTGCATTGCCCTGCAGGTACTACCAGAGCGCTGTGCCGCCACGCACCGCTTTCACTTTCACCTTCACACCTTCTCTGCGGTCACTTCCCGGTAGAGCTTGCGTCGCAGCAGAGGCACTTCCTGGGGTGTTCTTTCTCTCTCTCTCTCCTCGTCTCCTTTTTTTTTTTGTTTAACCCTCTTTCTCCACCTCTGAATAGCAGTAAGGAGGGAAGGAGGGAGTCACAAGCATGCCCCGGCCCGGCTCGCTAAGTCCTATTATAAGTAGAAGAAGGCGATATTTCACCATTTCACCCCCCAGAAATATTACAAGATAGACAAGCAAGCGGGGGCTAATCCCTGGGATGAAATTAGCAGCGGAGGGGTTAGCGGCAGGATGGAGGGATGATAGAAAGGGGGGTTGGGGTGGGTAGCTGAGCCCAGCTAGAGGCAACTCGTCCACAGGGATAATTACAAGATGCTCCCGGGATCTTTCTGTCTGTCTGTCGGCTGTGCTGGGCTGGCCTTCATTTTTGATGGCTCTATTTTCAACAAGGGGGACTAGTTCTCTCCCTGGCTCTGTGTGTGTGTGTGTGTGTGTGTGTGTGTGTGTGTGTGTGTGTGTGTGCGTTGCCCTTTCTTTCTATGTCTCCAATGCTTCAGATACATAGTAAAAGCTATTAAAATTGAAATTGTTCTAGGGGCAGTGAGCGAACGGGGGAGAGAAGCGACACACTCAACCCCCATGACAGACTGTTTAATAATGCTTGGACCGTGTGTGCGTGTGTGTGTGTGTAAAGTGAGCCTATGACCCAACTGGCTTGGTTTGAATATTTCCTCTTATTTCTAGCTGCACTGAACCGCCTTTTTACAGAAATATTAAAAAGTGGATATTTGTCTCTGAGTTTGCTCACACTTCACATGACTTCTTCTTCTTCTTCTTCTTCTTCTACTTTTTCTTCTTCTTCTTCCTTAACATAACACATGCTGCTAAACTTCATTCTAATACAGGAGAACATGTAGGGTACTTGTCTTTACCTTTGTCTTTCATTGTAAGTATTACAATTACCACATACAAAACAAATACAATAGAAAAGTTGCAGAAGAAACAGTGAAAGATCAGACTGTTATTTTAATTTCCCTACATTACAGGTATAAGTCAGCGCGTCTCCCCCCCTCCCTCCCTCTCTCTGGTCAGTGGTGGGAGGTGAGCAGAAAGCTTTGACCAGCACACTGACCCCTCTCTAGGGAAACAATGACTTTGAGAAGGCTGGAACACACACGCACACACACAAACACACACAATGAAGAATGGAATGGGCAAACTCATTCATCACTTTAACAAATATAACAGGCTATTGTAGGAGCTCGCAAAATAGAAGACAAAAGCTAAAGCAGTTGCACTTAGGCCAATGGCTTCATTCGCTCAGCCACATACAGAATATGTACCCGCGGCGTGCGACACACACGCACACACACAGAATCTATATTCACATGCAGTTCAGTGCATTTTCCCAGTTTATAATGATAAAACTTCTCTTTAAAACTTTTATCTAAAAGTACTTTGTAATAAATATGAGCTGTAATTGAGTAGAATATGAAAAGAACCAGTCTAAGGCTTTCCAGCTGACAAAGTCAGGGATTCATATCATAATCTTGTTTTAAAGCATACTTCAGTTTTGTTCTTCCCGCAGCCATGGCCATTCATTGCAAAACAATATGTTTTGTGTCATCCTTTGCAGAAGATGGCTTTTTTAAAATAATGTATTGAATTCTATCTATTTATACAAAGTGTGCCTGTGTGTTGACACTTATCAAACATCACAGTCATTACTGTTTGTCTCTTTTGAAAGCAGCAAATGGGAGATTTGAGTTGCACCTGAGATGGTGCTCATAGGACCTGTAGATGGCGCTCTATACCAGGAAATGACACTGGACTTTGATGGAATGCGGACCGTAGCGCAGGACAAATGTGTGTGTGTGTGTGTGTCTGTGTGTGTGAGAGTGAGAGTGAGAAATAGAAAAATAGAGCAAGAAAGATGGAAAGTGTGTGTGTGTTAGAGAGAGAGAAAGGGGAGAAAGAAATAGGGAGAGAGAGAGAGAGAGAGAGAGAGAGAGAGAAAGGGGTGTACAGTACCTGATGTTACAGAATAGTCTAATGACCGTCCTTCTTTGTCTTTGAGCCGGCAGACAGAGTCATCCAGCACATTCAGCACCAGAATAGCTACAGAACAACCACGCATAAAGTGAAGTTATAAACAAAAAAGAGCGCACTAGATCATTGAGACAGGCAGAGCAAGGATGACATTTTCCTTCTGATAACTGCAACCTCTCACATAATTCACAAATTCATCCAAATGCTCGGCCTGGAAGCTCCTGTGGGTTCAATTAGTTTTGAAAGGTGTTGTTTTGCTGCTCAACTTCTATTAAATATGTGCAGGTAAATGGAACAGGCTGAATATATAACACTGTAACAGGTTTACACCACAAATCACACTAAACAGGCCCACACAAAGTTTAGGGTAAGACGGGGTTTTTAATGATAGTTTAGAGCGGGATTGATATTGTCCTGATGATCAGATTGACGATTGATGATTCTATTGAAACCATATCATCATGCCATTTCCATTAGGTTGATTCCTAGTAGTGCTAGTTACAGTAGTCATTGGACAGTAATTAAATGTACAAAATGGTGAATTATGATTTGTTCTGCAGGAAGTACTAACGTGAAAAAATACAGGACAGCTGGTGTATTTGTCTTATGGTGTCACCACGTCTAACAGTGTGATTAGTAAATTCAGTCAAGGTCGGTGAATAATTGGCCTGGTGGTCGAAGCAGCTGCGTCACATTTTGTTACATGTAGTTATGCTGTAATTATACTGTAATTACAGAAAATAATTAATAATAATAATAGTTACGTACTAAAAATAATGTGATGACTATAGAGATTTAATTCTTTGTCCTGTTAAGTTGCATTTGATTTTAAATGACAATAGTTATTTAATTGAATTTTCAAAGGGCATATCACAAGCTATTACTTCTTTATAATAATGCACACATCGTGACAAAAGAAAATCATGACTGCCAGTGTCTTATTGTGATCCATTGAGTCACACAGATGTCCTATTTTTTCTGTCAAGCTTTTGAATGAAGAAGTTTCAGGGTGAAATCTGTTTATTATTGTGTTAGTGGCAATGACATTCGTCTGACTGGGTTTCCAGTCTAAAAATAGAATTACAGATGTGACCAAATAACATGCAGAGTGCTGCGATCTTGACAACGACCTGCATGTTGCAGAAGCATGAATGTATAGACAACATGCTGCAATTATAAAAATGCGTAGAATTAAAAACAAAAAGACATGCAGAGACTAGAAGTATGTTTCCAGATTTTCTGCCACAGCCATATTTTTATTACCAACATGAATATGCATGATTAATAAAATTAATAAAGTTAATCCCTGGAAATGTTATTCAAGTGCATTCTAAACAATCTGTTGTATATATTTTTTATTTTTTAGCTGACTTGGTCTTTAGTGAATCTCATTTAAATCAGATGATTAAACATTTGGCTGATGCTCCATGCACAGATCGTGAGAAAAAACATTCAGATACGAGGCTGAATCTCAATCACCCTGACTTTAAAAAAAATTCCTCCACATTTGGTTTGAATAAAATATACATATGCAGAAATTATAGATGTCAGATATTTTGTCTCTTAAGAATTTAGTTACTGATTAAAAATTGCAGGATCCTTTTGGACCATATGCTCGCTTGTTGTCGGCAGTACAGTCACAATTTTGTAGTAGCTGCAGATGCATGATCACATATGTCCTACCCTGCGCTGAATATAAAAAAAGGTGCCCTTGACAGTGACTCAGCCTTTCTGTATTGATGCCTTCTCTCCTTGTTTAATCTAACTTTTCTGAGATTTATTCTTTTGTGCTGTTTCAGTTTAGAAGCAGGTGAGGTTTCGCACATACAGAACAGTTAAAGGCAAACTTGTTCTCTCTTCCATCTTCTCATCAATTGAATGATTCAAACTATTTTAAATATTGTACTAACAAGGGCAATATTCTTCCTCAAGTAACTGTAAAAAAAACAATTCAGACTTAATATTTTCTATTGTGTTTTATATGATATAGCTGCTGGCATCGCTGTGATGTTGTGAGTGTCCACTGAACGAACATATCCTCTTAAAAGGCATTAGGAAAGTTTTTTTATTTTAATTTACTTCCTTGTATTTCATTTGCTGCCTTGAGAGAGGTCAGAGGGAAAGGTGAGCTGTTAAAGAGCACCCATGGGAACCAGTGAAGGTTCTTTTGCTCAAGGACACTAAAGCAGGGAACCTGCTTCTTGAAACAAGGGGCATTTTTGGGACATACAGTATTTTGTAAAAGAAAAAAAAAAGAAATCTGTGACATACACAACAAAATCTTTAAAAAAAACTGCATATATGTGCATAATTTGATAATAATTGTTTTTGTAGTAAATGAAATGTTTTCCCTAAACAGGCTGCAATTGTGCTGAAATCGGCACATTTTTTCCGCACCAGACTGTGAAACTGTTGCAGTGTGTCCAAGGGACCAAAAAATGTTCATGTCATACATTTAAAAAGTGTTAATGTCCTATTAAATAACTTTAATCATGCGCATGCCAACAAAAATATGTTATTTTTAATTTCCTTCATCTTGTTTATAGTTTAAACAGGCTTTGACTTGACCATCATCACCTTCATACCCCCTCAAGGTGTCTCTCACATATAAGGATGCAGATACACACACACACACACACACACACACACACACACACACACACACACACACACACACACACACACACACACACATACACACACACACACACACACACACACACACACACACACACACACACACACACACACTACTGGCTCTTTAGCACTCACCATTTTACTGTTCAGCATGTCCCACTCAGCAGTGTATGAAAATAAAGACAGCGCCCTTGACAAAGACACTCCAATGTGGCGCGTGTGCTTTCTTTTTTCTTTTAAGTTTTCTGATGAGATTCTTTGTTCAGCGCTGCTTTAGCAAAACTCAGAGGCTGTTCTCAGACAGCAGTCGTTACATGTGGACTTGAAATGACATAATGAAGTCACATTTGTCTTTTCCTCAAAATGAATGTAGTCTTTCTTTACTCATCTCAGTATCAACTAAAGCCCTGTATTTATTTTCAGTACTACAATAAATCAAATTCTATCATTATTATTACTCTTACTTTAATAATGTTAATATTAATAGTAGTATAATTAGTATAATAAGGTGTGTATCACATGCTATTTACTAGTTAGTTTGATGATTGTCTAACAATTAATTGCAATGCGAAATACATAGAAACACAAAAACATAGGATTTCAATATAAGACAGAAGTTAAGTTACAGGATAATGGACATAATAATAATAAGAAATAAGAAATTAAACTATTTCTGTACTAATTCATGAAATTGTGGTAGTTATTTTATACGTTTTTGCGTCACATTTTCACATTAATTTGTATGTTTTGAGAAGCTTTTTGTTAAAAACAATGAACTAGTTTTTATTATTTTTTTTATTATTGTAACCCAGAATGATCTGGTCTCGTGGTATTTTTTAAAAATTCTGAATTGCTATTTATGACACGTCTCAAGAATACATGAACACAGGCGTGCAGCCGGCGCACACACTCTTCCTCTCCTCCTCTCTGTCGCGACGCTCTGACTTTGTTGTGTGCGTAATAGTTCCTAACGGTTACAGCTAATGAATTGACCAGCCTCGGGGAGGTATATATAAACCTATTAGCTTTAATAAAGTCTGAAGGTATAAAATTACTCTCTGAGGTATTTCACTATACACTTAGTACTCTCCCCAACCTAATAATACCAGCTTCTCTTCCGACTACATTGTCCTGCTCTTTGATTGCATTCTGGGGTCTGTCTGCACAATTATTTTCAATTTAACCACTTAGAGGACAGTGGAGAGAGAGAGCGAGGAGAAAGAAAGAGTGTGGGTGAGACGTGTTATCTCCCTGCTCTGAGATGCACGTAACCTTAGAGTCAACTAGGAAATAGAAAGATGTTCAAGGAACGATGGAAATTAAACAAGTAGACTGAAATGGAGAATGAGAGGACAGATGAGGGGAGAACATGACGAAAGAGAGACAGACAGAAAGAGGGAGAGAGAAAGAGAGAGAGATGGATATATGACTCCCCTCCAGTTAGCTGAGTATGTGTATGTGTGCTCATTTGGCTGCCTCCTAATCCCTGATTCAATTTCCAGCCTTTAAACATGACGAATTACATTCCTGTCCTCACCTAATGCTTTTAACACATCCCTATAAGAGGCCTTAATCAGGTGAGATGGGCCCCAATGCTGCTGGCTGTACACACACACACACACACACACCTACACACATATAGGCTGATTAGCCTAGCCACGGTGCTAGCCACCCTGGATAAGCCACCAGGTGGATAATGTGCTGCTTTAGCGCCTTAATTACGCCATAATCTGTTCAGCGCCTCAACCCCCTGCACAGAAGGACAGAGAGAAAGAGAGAGGGGCGGTGGTGGAGGTGGAGGTGGGGGTTGGTTGGAGGTAAGGGGGGGGCTGAAAGACGGGACAAGAGAGAAGCGGGTGGAGGGAGAGAGGGAGTTGGGAGAAGGAGAGGAAAAGAAGCCTGGAGGCACTCTACTTCTTAACCTATACCTCCGCCGCCCCCATCTCATCTCTAAACTATATGCTCCCGCTGTGTACCAGCTTGTAATGTTCCCTTTCTTCCTTTCCTTCTTTCCCTCCTTCCATGCTCCCTTTCTTCCTAAATTACTTCATACAACCCCCAAGACACACTTTTTAACCAGTTTTGTGACCTAACACACCTCAACTCTCTTCTTCTGTTTCCTGTGCGTCTTGAAGCCCTCCTGTATCCCTCTCTCTTTCTTTTCATCCCTCCAACCCCCTCTGCCCCCCATGGCTGGCCATTCTCCCTCCATCCACCTCTCTCCTTTAGTTGCTGTGTGTCTTAGTATCTCGGGTCCTCCTGTACCCTGTACCTGTCACCGTGCGCAGCCCTTTGACAAATCACGTGAAGGGCAGACTGAGTTTTGTAGGACGAGACAAAGCTTAAACATATGGCTGCCGTGTCCCCAGGTGCTCTGCTGTGTGCTGTAGCCAGTCCCTGGGAGTCCTTATATATAACATTAGCTACCTGTCTCTGTGCCTTTCTGTCTGTCTGTCTCGCTGTGTGTCTGACCAGGTACTTCTGACTGTCTGTCTTGAGAGGCACAATCAGAGTGTGAGCCTTACAACTGTTTTTCTTCTACCTTCTGTGTGTTTGGCTAGTTGTTTACCTTAATGACTTTTCCTACTTTTTCTTGGTTTTTGACCTTTAAAGGTGGTAAATTCATTGTTAAAGCATTTAAAGTCCAGTGTGTAGTATTTATGAGGTTCTGTTTGCAGGAATTGAGTATAATATTCATTGTTATGTTTTTATGTTTCAATCCTATCGTTTAAATAAAGTGCTTCATTTCAAAACATCGAGATATATCGTGTATCGGGATGCAGCCTAAAAATATTGTGTTTTATTGTAAGGCCACACCGCCCAACCCTACTGCAGAGGGACTGGGTCTTCTTTCAAGGAATCTGCGATGTTGTACTGCCATTTTTCCCTGAACGGACAAACCAAACAGGACATTCTTATTTGACCTTATACATGTATTCTTATATCATTCATTGTAGCATTGAAACTGCTATAATATAATAGTTTACTATTCATCAGTGTCATGTAAACCAAAATAATGTCTTGTTCAGCGGATGCATCTTGTACCATCAGTAATATAAGAACTCTGTTACTTTTTTCAATTTGATACTTCAAAATTTGCAAGAAACAGCCCTAATTGAAAAGACATATTAAAGAAATCTTGTTTTTATCAAGTATACGCATGCACACACACACACATCAGCAAATCACATCCATTTTTCCCACTAATGAAGATGAAGTAAGATATGAGTGTTTTTTCACCACGCTCGATGCCCCATTTAATGCCAATTAGCCACTGAACCTCTATTTGTGTTATGTTATTTATTCTTTTGAGTTTTTCTTTCTTCCGATAACACATTTTCCTGAACTTAAATCTCAAATCACAGTAAAAGGTTTAAATCATGGACATGTTCATCTTTAGTGTTTTAGTGTCTTTCAGCTCATGACAGTGTGTATAATGCAGCAGGAGTGCTTTAAGAAGTTTCTAAGGATGCTTTACTACTTTTTATGTCAGGAAAACTTGTCACCACTTGAATTCAAGCTGGAAGCTGCCTCTGAGTAAACAACCAACTTTTACTGTAATTGAACCCTTTCAACCAGGGTTGAGTAAAAAACAAAAAACTGTTTAAAAGAGGTAGATTACGTACTGTATATAAAACATTTATTTGAGAAATGCTTGAATACAGATATATTCATAACATTACGAACAAGAAATCAAGTAGCCCTCAAAACAGAGGGGATGGATCAGCATCCTTGAATTAGTTGTCTAAATGTTTTATTTTACGATTTTTTTATTTATTTTTTAAAAGTCTAACGTCAGATGATTTAACACATTACAGTAACACCAACAAAAAGTTAAGGTTAATGTCGTCACTTGAACTTGTGTCATTATGGATCCTGTGCCATTGGCCGTGAGGGATAAGCAAAGGGTACAAAAAAACAAATTTATGTTGTTCGAAACTGAACATGGCTTTACCTTTGCAAACAAATCATAATGAGTATAGATAGATACATTTCAGAGTGCAAGGTAAAGCTAAAGGTAGAGGCAGAAGGAGAAAGAGAGAGAGAGAAAGACCGGTGTTTGGGAATGTCCTACAAAGTTTAAAAGTTCTTTCCTTTTTCGAAACTTTACCAGTATTTGCTGTCATGCAGAATAATTTTGGGCTTTGCTCGTCTCCGGGGCAATGGCCTCAGGGGCAGACAGACCCCCATGGGGGACAGGTGTCAGGCAGGTGTGTGCGCATGGGTGTGTGTGTGTCTGTGCGTGTGTTTGAGAATGTATGTGTGTCAGTGAGTAATGGCGCTATCAACTGGCCTGCACGATCCATCATGCGCGTCCCTGGCCTAGCACCTCTAGGGCTGCAGCACACATGCACAAACGCACATTTAAATGAGCGAACACACACACACACACACACCCGCACACCCACTCATATATGCACATAAATACACGCCTACACAAGCATCTGTACTTAAGCATGAAAAGACTGAAAAAAGAGATGATGTTGCAGCAATCAGCCTCATTCTCCCCTTCAGACACACACACAGTAAACATCGCATACAATGTATACAAGGTATGTCTCTCAGATTACCTTCTTAAGACTTATGTTACATGAGAAAGACTGAAGTTGAGAGAAAGTTTCAAGATTGTTTGTTGAATGTTTCTTGGTTTTATGCTTTTAACGTTACGGAAACTGCGTCTCCGTCAGCAGAGGGCAAACATTTTAAGAGGTTGTCTAGATTTCCATCAGCCATCACAGACACTTGCTGCTTCAAAGGCCATGCTACTAGAAACTTAATTAAACACTAATCACAAACGCTGTTGTACTGTTTAGTGTATTTGCAAAAAGGCCATTCTGAATTCTCACTACCACACATCACCCTCAACTTCCTGCTATTTTCTCTCAGCTCATTTATTTTGTCTCTTTTGTTTCCCGTCTTTCCTTCTCTTTTTCTCTCTTTGTCCTGCCAATTCGTTCGTCGTCTTTTCCTTCATGTAGCAGAAAATCTTTCCCAACAAATCGCTCTGTTCGGTTATTATCTCAACGGGGGAGGGTGGTATTATAATTAACAAAACAATAAAAGTTTATTAATGAACATTAAAATGCAAAATAGCAGGAAGAGAAGACGGTGGGTGCTATCAATCAAAAAGAAGTGACTCCCTTGCTTTTTTGAGTCTTAATTAGCCGTCCGCTCATTAATGGGATGACTGTGTTTGTGTGTGTGTGGGTGCAGAGGAGGTTACAAAAGGACTTTAATTGATCAGTGGCCCCTAAATGGGCTATCAGCAAGTTAGTGACAAAAAAAAAAAGTAATTTATAGAACGGTGTCAGTTTTATTTCCACACCAACTAATTATGAATGCCAAGGAGTGCAGCTTTTACTTGGTTGAAGGCCTCATCCAATCAGCCGTAGGCAGTATGAAAAATAACAGACAGTACGCTGGACTGGAAGTAGCCATAGCAACAAAACCGATGCTTTATGTTGTGCTAATGGTTAAACTGCCGATGTATGATCAGAACTGGATACTGTGTCAGAAATGGAGCCCCGTTCATTCCTGTGACAGCTGAACAGTGGCACATGAAGCCAGCAATGTTCCCGGGTAGACTCATTGTGGAGCATCGATAAGATGATTTAATCCTGTGACTCCACTAGATCTTCCAAATGTTCTCGGACCAAATGGATCAAATAGAGAGGTCGAAATTTGGGGACAACTGGAATAACAATATGGATTACAATACTTCTTTAACACCATAAACGTGCTATGGGACCATTCTGAATCACTGCTGCTCCTTTTGATTTACTTCAAGAAAAATAGAGAGAGGGTAGTGTGACATGACACAATGGTTGTAAGTTCACTGCAGAATATCACAAGCATGTCATGCACTGGTAAGACACTAGGCTGTCCCGATGAACCTATATTTAACAGTATACTTTGAACCAATCAGAAGCTGCCTCCCTTTTTCCTCCTATACCTCTCACGGACACACACACACAC